>NC_044026.1:3122500-4322500 GCF_900496995.4 Aquila chrysaetos chrysaetos | reverse complement strand
GTTGGTAGAGGATCGAATTAGACATCGACAAAGCTAGGACACAAGGAGAAGTGGAAACGTGCCCCTTAGGGTATGGTGCTCTGGAATAACCTCCTCCGCTGGGCGTAACTGCCAGGTTTGGGTAGCAGGGGCTGCAGGTGCCCTGTGTGGAAGGAGGCTGGGAACTGCCCGGGATGCTCATCCAGCCAGCTCCGACACCGGTGTGAGAGATGCCAGGGCGAGGATACCCCCGAGGGACTGCAGCCATTGGTGACCCCCAACAAAGTAGAAGAAAGCTGGTAAGAAGCAGAAATTAGCAGAAAGAAATCAATACGCATGGAGCAGCAGGCAGAAAGCATCATGTACACAGCCCCCAACCTCCTGCGCTGCCTGCCTCTTCTCAGAAGGAATGGGGAAAGTCTGAGTGTAACCGCAGCAAAAATAAGGGAATTTGACAGAGGATGGGAGAGAAGAAGTGTTTGACTGAAGTTGAGCCTGGGAAAGAAAAAGCTGTTTACTTAAAAGTTTGATTACATTCTCTTTTTTTTTTTTTTTTTCCCAACAGCAAAACCAGTGATCAGAAGGTTGAGTTAATTAAGCACAATAATTGTGTTATTGCGTCAAAAAGACTAAATTAAATAAAAATTGCACAAGGCAAGGCTGTTTTGCCTGCAGTGGCTCCCAGTAGCAGCAGCAGGACCAGAGAACCTGTGTTGGTACTTAATATTGGAACCAAGTATGCACCTACAATGTGAAAAGAGGGTGCCTGATGTCACCTGCCGAGCTGGGTGTGCTCTGCGGGGTAAGAAAACTTGGATGCTGCTGTTTAGGAAAGAGGGCCTAGGGCTAGCCCAGGGCTGGGTCTTGGTGTGCCAGAAAGGAAGAAGTCACCGGGAGGAAAGCCCTAGAGAGTTTGGCTTGCTGCCTTTGCAACTGTTCAGCAATGAAGAGGGTTAAGGTGCAACCTCTGCTTCTGCAAGAAGATACTGCAGCAGTAGTCGCTGTGCCAAATATTTTAACTCTATTTCTTGATGACAGCAAGTGCACTGGGAACCAGTCTGGCTTTCTAAGCCACTGACATAGGTAAAACCAGTAGCGGGACTGTGCCTCCTTTGCTGCACTGCAGATCTGTCTTTAAATGACATGGTTTTCTGTGAGAGCAAGGCAGCAGACTTGGTGATCAAGGATCTCACTTCTAATCCTGCTTGCTCCGTTCCTGTGAACAGGTTACTTTCACTGGCAACCGTATATTCATTCCTCCTATGGTGATACTACCATTCATTAAGAACTGAGTAATAGGACAGAAATCTGCTTCAGGATAAATATTGAAACCTTCTTAAGAACTGTCTGTACCTAACGGAGCAAAGAAAAGTCATCCAGGATAATGCAGATTGCTGCTCCTTGAAGTGCATGGGGTAACAGTCACTGCTTTGAAGCTGGGCTCTTGCCGTATTCCTGTGTTTTCATGTGCCCAGCAAAATCCCGTGGTAATGCCCACAAAGAAATTCCTTCTCAGTGTGAATATAAAAGTGAGCGTCAGCCTCCGAGGGAGCAGCCAACAGCATGCGGGAAGCTGACTGACTCAATGGTGGGGTAGTGTGGAAGTGATGAAAATGGGAATAACCAAATTAATATTTAAGGCCACTTTACATGCTATGACCTAACTTTCTTTGAATGGGAGGTACGAATGTTCCCTGATCTCCCAGGGAACAGGTAATACGTTCAGCATTTTGCCCAAAGGTTTGATAGGCCGATGGGAATCACCTAAGTCTTATCCAAAAAAATAAGTTAGCCAGCTGTCATCCAAGGCTGGACACTGAAAAAGTCAAGTCCGCATGAGCTCTAGGCACAGCGGAGCAATGCTGGGAACCACAAGGAGATTTTACTGCATCCTAAAGGTGAGTATGGGTGGAAGTATCTGCCATTTCTGTAAAAGTGAGAAGGTTGCACGTGTGAAACACAGGTCCACTGCTCTGAACTTTCTTTGACTGCAGGTTGGATGCCAAAACAAATCTTTGAATGCCTGAGTACCTTGGACCCTGGATGTGTTTCAAAGCACTTTTTCCCCACAAGCCCTATTCTCACTGCACTATTCTTACTGACAGACTCTAGACTTAAAATCTGAGGGGACAATAGGGGAAGCGTTACTAGAAAGAACTGGTTTTGCTCCGATAGTGGTGTGAAGAGCCAGACTGCTGGCTTTCACCTGCCTTTGCATATCTGCCTGATATTTATGTCTCAGTCTTTCTCTTCCATAGCATTGTCTCATCAGCCTGCCTAATTCTTAAATTTCTATATGACTTCCCATTGTACCAGCATATCTGAATTATCACCCCACATTTCTGAGCTGCCACTCGTAAGTTTGCAAGTACAACCTAAGGGACTGGCTTCCTGTATGAAAACATGCAGTGCGGTGTTCTGTACAAGAAGTAAATAATTAGTTTTTAGGTTTTAGTCTTGGATACAAGGAGATACTGATATAATCTACTATGACAGAGCTTTAATTTTCACTACTATCAATTAAAAGCACCACTCTTAATAAATCAGGGATGAAGACTCTTAATAAACAGTAAGATAAAAAATGACTTATCTTGTCTTTCATTTTGATGTATGTACTTAATATTCTCTTTCATCACTGTAAGAAGATAGTGATCTTGCCAAAAGCAGAGAGAGGGAGTAGGACTGATAAACAGCCACCGCTCTGCAGCAAGCTGTAGAGTTTCTTTAGCTGCAAGATGTTATTAAAACTGTACCTTCAGCTTCTAAAAAAATTTAATCTAGATGCCTTTTGGGGAGAGGCAGGCAAACATTGAGCAGTGGGCTGTCGTTCTCTTTCTGTAACTCCCACAGCATAAAATAACTAAAACCAATTAGATCTTTCATGCAAAACGTCAGCAGTGACTGCTGTGTGGTGGGCTCCGTGGCTGACTTGGCAATGCTGTTTGGATGATGAGAACCTGGCAGTGCTGAGACTCAGCTTTAGCTTGAAGAAAAAACTGGTAATAGTCATCCTGAAGATACCCTTGGGAATGGATGGCTGGAGAGACTGGATGAGGTTGCTGGCTGAAGTCTGACCTACTTTGGTAACGACCAAGCAGCTTTACTCTCTGGATGTTTCATATGAGCTATTAGTTCATATTGTGTCCGAACTACTACACAGGCTGAAAGTAAACAGAGAAACTCTGAACAATTGATTGGTTTGATCTTCATAACAGAAGCTCTGATTCTTCAACTCAACAGTTTTCTTCAATTAATTGGCTCAAATGAGCTCCTCTATAATAGGATTTATGCAACAATCTCTCTAATTGTGATTATAACTTTACAATACTGACACTGTAACTGTGATTGAAAATGCATTTTCAAGTCCCTAACTTCACATACTTCTGTCATGAGGAAAAAAACACCCAATCTTGTAAAATGAAGCTTTATTGTTATTTACCACTTTTTAAATACCACAGCTTGACTAACATGCTGTCAGGGAGTAGGGAGGGCTGGCTGTTCCCTGAGGACCGGGGAGCTGAGGCTGGCATGGTCCCAAGGGAGGTGAGCAGGGCAGGTCCAGAGACAGCAGCCAGCTTCGACCAAGAGTCTGGATCATCAGACAAGTTGTGGTGAGGAGGTAGGTACACAGCGAAGCTCAGAAGTCAATCGAAAGGTTGAGATCGGGTCTGATGAGGGTAAACGGAGTCAGACGCAGCCCGGTCATCTCCCAGGCAAGCCCATAGTGACCAGGAAGGTCCTAGGTCAAGCTGGGATGTCAGTCCATGGGTCAGGCATGGCTGTGGCTGAGCCGGAGACCAGCATTCCTGCGACATAACGGGCAGAGAATGGGTGCCCGCGGTTAACTAAACAGGGCTCCTGGGCCCATGGGCAGGGGTGGAGACGAAAGTCCCTGGTGAGGCTGGTCGGGGCCCAGTAAGGCATAGTAGTGCCCTCAAGGTCCTGACAGACTTCACCATGCCCTTAACAAACAACGAGACGAATATTACAAGCATCCTCTTACACATTTGTATTTTTGCAACATATGTCACAACAAACAAAAATAATCTCTTTAAAAAGCCTGCTTCCCCTACAAAGAATTTTTCAGCCTGACACTCGTGCATCTAGCTTAATGTGTTTTGTTATTATTTATTCATTCTGTAATGTCCTTTATCTATTAACCAATACTGTCAGCGCATCAGAGCAGGGTTCATCTTCCATTATGCTACTTTGTCTCCCATGAACAACTACCTGAAACCAGTGGAACCAATAAAGATACCTACACGCAGCAATTCAGCTACTGCACATCAGTGCCCATCTGCACGGATCAAAACGGGAAACTTCAAATCAGGCATCACAGCAGTTGTAGTGACGCCAGCTCAGGTGTGCAAGCAAACTAGTTGTGTTAGTGCGTTATAGCTCGGCTACTTCCAGTTGTAGTCTGGAGATCTCTACATCACCATAGAGCCGTATTCCATGGAGCCTTGCTTAGACTAAAAAACAGCAAGAGGTTTTTTTGCTTTCTTTGTTTTGCTTTGAATACTGAGTTTGTTTACTCATTCTGAACACCATCTAAAATTCAAAGCTTTTCCAATCAACAGCTTTGATTACTATGAATTTAAAATTAAGTTGTTGTTCATAAGTCTATGAAGGACTGTGTCAGAACTTTATCTCAGTTATCTATGCTATACTTTCTGTAAAAAGGCTGTCATCCAGACAGAGCCTGTAGAGGCTTGTATTACATATATAGTGATTGCAAGTACAGAAATCCAAACATTTTAACAGAGCAGTCTTTAATGGCTAGACGGTAGGGCATTATATCCAATGCCATCTCCAAAGTGAAAAGATATCACCTAATTTTTATGAAACAGAAAGAAAAGAGATGAAAAATCTATTTTAACTCAATGTTCGCAATGATAAATGTTGACCTTCAGGACACAACTGCACGTTTATCTTTCTGCCTTTGCTTGAGGCAAGATGACTGGGTAAGTCACAGCACAAGGAAGGATGTGTTTGGGATTTGTGGGAATGTTTGATGTTTGATGGGGACTTTTGTCAGTTCAATGCAATAGTCTTCCTCTTTTTAACTGCGGCATGTGAAACCAGGTGTTCAGATAAGACTGTTGTCATAAGCTTAGATGTAAATATCTTAAAAGTTAAATAGCTGAAAAGTAAAAGTTAGAGGCACAAAAGTTAACACTATGTGCAATAATAGGAAATGTTCATATGCACAAGAGGGTTTGAGTTACAGCTGCTGGAGGGAACGCAGCTCTAAGCCTCACACTTAGAGAGGAATATTTACCAATTTGTTTTATTTTCAATTGCAGTGTATATTTCTTATGAAAGAGAAAAGTCTAATACATCAGTGGTGAACAACAAGACAGATACAGATTCTTTGCCACTATGTTCCTCCAGTTTTACACCAGGATAACTCCATTTATTTACAGTATATTTCTTACTGAAAAAGATGGTTACAACCCATAAAAATAAATTGCCTAGTATTTTCTGTTAGAAAAGATTCTTGGGACATTTTCTGGAGAAGCTCCTACTGCTGGCATTAGGCAGACCTTTCAAAACCAGCAAGCTTCTGGGCTCAGGAAATACCCTGTGAAATTCTTTTCAGGTTAAGGTGGCACTTAATATTTAAAAAAAATATATCCAATTCTCTTGTTTGCATTGTGAGCCCAACTCATGCCAAAGAGTAGCTGGCATAAATATTCCAGTCTGACTCAGGGTCCACAAAGCCACCAAACAAACGCCGTCAGGTAAGGCAGCACAGCACAGTCATGCTCTCTGGGAGCAGGCGGCTCAGCAGCCCAGCATGGTGCAGGGTGACAGTTCCTCCTTTGGTTAGTCTTCATATCAGGTGGCAGCAGTTTATTTGGAAAGTTCAAGCTCAGATGATGCTATCTGCTGATGTGTTGCTAGGCTTCCTATTGCCCCCTACTAAAACGATGGAGGGAATTATACTAAACCCAAACCCTCACAGCGAAAGAACTCTTCAGCATAAGTTGCCAAATCAAAAAATTGGAAATCAACAAATGCCAAATGTAGGTTTTCATGCTGCTTTTACATTTTCTGTATCTATGATACAGTCTTAATTGCTCTGTAACATCTCATGTTTCCAAAGACACCTGCTTTATTCAACACACATACCAGATGCTACTCAGGGAATTCATATGTAATTGTGCAGTTAAAGCAGCTATTAGGAGGTTTGCTGAGAGCAAGGTGGAGGACTTTGGGAAATAAAGAAAAGCATTGATGTTAGAGCAGGTGAACCTGATATTAAAGTGATCTGTATTTCCTCCATGTTGTTGCCATTTGCAGACTTTTGGAAATCATAAAACAAATCACACCAAAATATGAACAGCCAGAAAAAACCTCTGGGTCCCTCTGTGGTTGGACTCAGCTCCATATCACTAGGAGTGACTGGGAACAGAGCTGACCATTTCCTATTGCAGCTCACATCTACTGAATGACTGCCCAGGACCTCTGACAGCAGGCCAGTGATGCAGAAGCACAGAGCTGTGAACTGGAAGGTTCTGTCATTATTCCACAGGGGCAATGATTATTCTGAGGGATGGGTACCCACTGTGGGGCACCTTACAACCTGGTTCTTGTACTCCACTTGCATACACTGAGAGGCTTTTGGAGAACATCATGGCTCATTTCAAGCCTGCACAATTGTTTACACTGGGTACTGAGTGGTACTAAGTGGAAAAGATTGTATGTGCCTGGACCTCATCCCACCCTTGGCTAGGGCAGACACCAAAACCCATGAACTGGGAACATTCCCAAGCCGCAGGAGGTAGTCATCATCTGAGTGAGTGATGATAAGAGCCTTTAATCTGTTTCCTCATTTATAAATGTGGATTTTTATGAGCAGAATTTATGGTCATGAAGGTAGGACATCCATGAGTGGACCCTCAGAGGACGTGGAACAGACAGGGCTTTGAAAAGGGCAAGTCAGCCCTGTGTGGGAGAAGGGCAGAATCAACCAGGACAATGAATTGCGGTTGCAGGTAGCACATCAGTCTGCATTACCTTTCCACATTGGCCGTGAGGTTACATGGGAAGAGAGAACATAAGTAGAAAGCATTGGGAGACAAAAGGAAAACAGAGCAGGTGAAGGAAATGGAGCACCGATGAAGAGCAGAATAGGAAGAAGATGTAAAAGTGACAGAGAATACAGCTGCTTCCCCTTCTCTTTCCCTTCCATTAACCAAAAAAAGTCCTGTGTCATTTTCATGTATAAGTGTCTGATCACCTTCCCGTTCATAATGTTGACTTTGTTCCTGCTTTCCCCACCATGAAAAAGCGAAAGCCACAGCACTGCTAGAATACTATAGGGAAACATCAAACTGGGGCCAAAGCAACATCAAAGACCCGCTCGATGGATTCTTGTAGTATCAGAATAAAACCCTACTCTTGCTGGTGAGTGCTTAGGCTGAGTGATCCCACTGGATTATCTGTGTAAACGAGTGTTTGTCATTGCCCACAAAATCTCACAGCTGAGTCCATATTCAAAACCTGTAAAATGTACACAGTACCCTAGAAATAGGAGAGCAGACAAAAAAAAAAAAACCAAACAAAACCAACCTATATATCTAGTGTAAATTTACATAACTCCACACAGACTTAACTGTATTAATTTGCACTAGTTGCAGATCAGCCTGAGATCTTTCTACCTGAAGCTTACAGATGAAAAACCTTTTTCTGCATTTCTTGCATTCCTGAAATTCACATTAAATTAAGAATTTATGAAAGGAAGGCTTAAAGCCTAAATTAAACCATTAATTCTCTCTTGTGCTAACAGATCATAGCAGATTAGGGGGGAAGGAAGCAAGACAAGGAACAGAAGGAGATTATTTTTGTGAAACATAAATTATCTTTGACTGTACACTCCTTGGGAGGTGGGGGCAGGCCATCATTGATTGTTTCTTAAAGTCGTTGGGTGTGGAAGTCCTGGGACAGAGACTAATGGCAAAGCCTCTGCAGTTTTTTCCTCTTATTATTAAATCATCAATAATATGTAATCTGAACAGCAGCTCTGAGAAAAAACTATGTGCCCCAAAGCTTCTGGTTTTTTTCTAACTGCATTAATTGCTCTAATAAAGGATATTATTATCTCCCCACAAACATTCCTCAGTAAGAAGCATGTGTGTACATATGTTCTTAATTATCTTAGTTGTCTTGCTGGAGCTGTATATTTGCCTTACAAGAAAAGTTTGCAAAGCAGCTCAGCAATGGATATGAAGGAGAAAGGTGCAATGAAAGGGGAGTGAAAAAAGAGGGATGAAGACTCTGTGGATGCATTTTTGTTCTGTTAGCAAAAATCTAGGCAATCACCTGAAAATCTGGAAAAGATTGCTGAAGAAGGAGTGGGGGTGGGGGAACTGATAGTTGTTCTTGGGATAAGGAGGAACTGCTGCATTCGGTCTGACTTTTTTGCTATGGAAACTGTATTTGCTGGTCACTGGGAGAAAGGGAACAACTGCTTTTCATGTCTCCGTGACCAAGGCATCCAGCCTGGAGGTGTCAGAAGTAGGCGGTTTGGTGGAAGGCGAGGATGGTGGCAAATATTACTTTTGGGGAGGGCTGAGGAAAGCAAACTGTCACCACGAGCTGCAGAGCGGTGTCAGAAGAGGATGGGAAGATGGTCAAGAGAGGAATCTGTCTGGCTGCAAGGTGAAACCGGTGTTGTGACCAAGGTGACAGCTTGTGGGGCCATGGGGCCAGGCCATCATAAGGCCACATACGACGTATATCTGTCGTCCGTGCAGCTGGGACACTGCAGCTGTGACACTGTCCAGTGGTCCAAGACGCACACTAGTAACAAACCCACTACTCTGACACCATCCTTCAGCCTCTACATACGCTTACCACTCATTTTAAACAGCTACAGCAGAGATGTTTGTACCTCAGCTAGTCAGATGACATGTGTTTGTAGTCATAAGAGAGAAAGGGGTACAATTAGCGCACAACTCCTGCGAGCTATTTTAGACACCTGTAGTGTGGTGAGTCATACCTTGAAAGAGCCTATTCTTCCTTGTTGCCTCTAAAGGAAATTCAGTTTGGTGAAATGTTTCTATTTTTGGTGAGGTGAACCTAACCTTTTCAGCCCACCTTTTTAGTCAAATATGTCAGATATGTTCCCTTTGTTAAGTGAAGGAGTAGCCCCGTATTCATCCGTTTCAGTCACAGATTGTATCTCCTCAACTTAATCATACGAGGCAGCCCAGTCATTTTGATTATGCTTTTTACCTGACTGAAATGGGTAAGACTTGTTCGCGTACAACCAAGAGCTCTGCAGCTGGAGCTAACAGCTACAGCAGACATTACACAGGTGCATGTACCCATTATGAAAGGAAAACTTTCAATCATTCAAGCGATGCGGTTAAAACCATGGCTGAAAAAGTATTGCTTAATCACTCTGCATAGGTGTGCCACTCATCTACACAGAGCTCAATTAAAGTACACAATGGAAGACTATTAACAAGCAATTCCTTAAATTCTGAACAGAACACTTAGGGCTTGATAAATAGTCACATTTTATTGGGCTATCTTTTTAAATGCACTGTTTGAATATAGATAAAAAGGCAGAGCCAGTTGACTTGCGGATGTTGCTTTCATTAATGGATTAATGTGACGTGTAATAGATTATACTGATTGCCATTAAATCAAACTTCAATAGATTAGCTGGCATATTTAACAAACTTAGTCATTTTCTATGTAATGATGACAAGATGACTCATCAGTATGACACTTTATAGACAGAAGTAGCATTTTTGTGCACTGGAAGACAGTTGGCTCCTTTATCGCCTCTACAGCTTGACTTTGAGGGCTGCTGGTTGATGTTATTTTGTCTTGGCTAGTGTAACAAGGGTGACCAGAGGGTACAAGACAAGGGGCATGTGGTCTTAGAAGCCTTCTCTTTGTGAGATTCCCTCCACGCTACCCTCAGAGACAGTCACCTCTGTGTAGCTCTGGGTATAACCACTCGTACCTCCCTGGAGGAATGTAGCTCAAGGCCAAAGTCAACAGAAGGCTGTTTAAATTTTTGTTACAGGCATTAGTACAATGTAAAAGCAGGAGGCCTAAGAATTTTTTTCTCTTAAGAAGCTGGTGCTGAGATAGAAACATGAAAGGTAACTTTGAAAAAAAACTAGAAGAGATAACATGTTTTTAAAAGGCTGTTTGTACTATTTTTCTGCATTTTATTTTTCTTAAATGTTCCAGTGCTCTTTTTCCCCCACTTCCCTTAAAATTTTGGTATGTAGGCTAAGAAATACTATGTGATTTTTCAATATAATCTTGTGTTGTGTACTGACTACAGGGACAAAGTAAAAAAGTATATACCATAGGGGTGTTCTAACAGTAGGTGTCCTTGAAGAAAGCATTTCTGTCTTAATGGAAATATACTGATGACATAAATCTGCATTATAAATAAATATTCATGTATGATGGGACCTTGGAGATAGTTCCAGTATGTTCTTAGATATAGCCTAATACATTATTTTAAAGGACAAAATCTCCTAAGGTTTGTGGTAGGCATCCTCTGTTATCATCCTGAACGTCCATCTCATCACTGCAGCTCTGCAAAGATTCTTACTGCACAGCCTTAATAAGAGCAAAAGCGCCTGTTTTGCAAAAACCACAAACTAGCTTCATTTTACACTATAAAAGATCACCAGTGATTTTATAAGATCTGAGATATAGCCATTTAGACAAAAGATACATTTTAAAGGGATGCAAGAGCCTCTTAAACCTTTTCTTGTAACAGCTTATGCAGTATCTTCAAAAGGAGAAACTATCTTAAGAGAACGTTGAAGTTTCACAGATGAACTTGGAAAAGACAGGAGACAGTAAAACTATGGCAATTTTGTACACCCATAGATCTCTATGAGTTAATTTCATTTTAATCTCGGACTATTTACACTAGGTGCCTGCACATGTATTTATCCAGCTGTGTTATGAATGCACTTGGGGGTTTACAAATACGTTCGTTATTGGGCCCAAATCAGCTTCCACGGGTATATGCAGGGGTGCAGAAGCAGCACGGATGAACTGGCTTCTTACACACCACCCAGCATCTGTACGTGGGCGTGGGGTTATACCCCTCCCTCCTAACCATTTCCCACCCTCCCTCAAAAGCAAATTTACTTCTCCTATTTGTCATCCGCTTCACCAAGAGAAGGTTGACACAAACACTGAGCGGTTGTGAAAATCCTGCCCCAGAGGAAAAGGTTGTATTGTGATATCTCAAAGTGAGGATCAGTAGGGACTGCAAATTCATCTGGCTACGTTTATAACTCTGCGTCTTTGTAGATCCATTTTAAAAAACAGAACCTTCCAGTTGATTTCATTTGTTCAGAGCAATCTAAACGTGACAATGTCATTTCTGAGACTTTCCTTATTCTATGGAGACAGCATTCTCCATTTCTTTCTGTTAATACCCTTATCAATATGCTTTATGTTCATCAAAGTATCCCAGTGGGCAGGGAACGTAGCGAATGGCTCAGTAAGCCTCATGTCCTTCACCCCATGCTTGTTGAGACATTAAATCTTTTTCATGTCCCCAGTGCATCAACCATTATTTTGGAGGCAGATTTTAAAGCTGTTATTCACAGAGGTTTAAATCCTGATCGAAAATTGCCTGAAATCATCAAGGCCTCTGTCGGCTGTTTAGCCCCTTCAGTAGATGCGCTTGTCAGCACGGTCTGACTCATCAGTCTATTCTCACACTGATCGTTTATTAGAATGAAATAAATGAAGGAGCCGTGCAATAAGATGGGCCTGGCAAGTCAAGATTTTATAGCCAGCATGTGTTCTGCATGTGTCATGGTTTAACCCCAGCTGGCAAATAAGCATCACGCAGATGCTGGCTCACTGCCCCCCACCCAGGGGGAGCAGGGAGAGAATTGGAAAAAAGTAAAACTCGTGGGTTGAGATAAGAACAGTTTAACAGGGCAGAAAAGAAAATCATAATAACAACAACAACAACAAAAGAATTGGAATATACAAAACAAGTGATGCACAATGCAATTGCTCACCGCTTGCCATCCGATGCCCGGTTAGTTCCCAAGCAGTGATCCAGCCCCCACTGGGCCAATTCCACCCAGTTTATATACTGGGCATGACGTCCCATGGTATGGAATACCCCTTTGGCCAGTTTGGGTCAGCTGTCCTGGCTGTGTCCCCTCCCAACTCCTTGTGCCCCTCCAGCCTTCTTGCTGGCTGGGCAGGAGAAGCTGAAAAATCCTTGACTTGGTCTAAACACTACTTAGCAACAACTGAAAACATCAGTGTATTATCAACATCATTCTCATTCTAAATCCAAAACATAACACTATAGCAGCTACCAGAAAGAAAATTAACTACCCCAGGTAAAACCAGGACAGCATGTAACACTCATGGAAATTGGACAAGAATTCCCTCCTTCCTTTTTTCCAGGCAAAATGGAATTTCTCTGTTCTAATTCTGCCTCTCTTTCTAGTCTCCAGGCTGGCATCTGGTGGCATAGATTACCAGAGAGACCTTGAGGCAGGAGGTCAGCCAGGGGTGCTGCTGGAGACTTCAGCAGTGCAAAGCAGCTGCAAAATTCCCTTTGCTGGCAAACCCTCAGCTGGCTAGACCTTCGCAAAGAATGAGCTGTGCACTGAAGGGTGGTGTTGAAAGGATGGACAGGAGATGTGCTGATTGTTCTCTCAGCAGCATCCACTTAGCACATCTTTTATGATGAGCTTGGAAGGGTTTGGATGTGCTTCACTAAGTCGCCCTATCTTATACGGGCTGAAAGAAGCAGCCAAGAGCTGAATGAGCTTTTACCTACCCTTTCATCTCCAGAAGCAGCCTCCAAGGAGTAGCATTTGGAGGCACGCCCTGGATGAGGCCAGACTCATTGCACAAAAATTGTGTTTATCCTCTAGCTCCGTCAAAAATTCTTTTCCAGTTGGGTGAAATCCACAGGGTGTTACATTAAAAAAAAGAAGTAAAATCACCTAATAAAAATGATTATTTTCTTATGCTACACATCTTAACAATAAATACATCAGCAGCATTGCTACGTAACAGACCTTTGTTGTCAGAAGGAGTTAGTACGGTGAGCTTTAGCAGAAGGGCCTGCGGTGCATAGGTGAAGTTAGCATCCCGTCATTGAGAGAGGGATCCAAGAGCAGGAGAGGCAAAGGAGAACACAATCCCACAGCCCAATCCTGGGAGAACTACAGTTAAGCCACGTAAGAAAAGATTGTGAGATCTGACTGGAGAATTTTGCTGTTATCCAGTTTCTAACATATGCCAAGTTCTTTTCCTAAAACAGGACAAAAATCCCCAATAGCAATGAATACAGATTTTTAAAAGATTGAAACAAATAGATTTATTACAGCCAAGATTTCTTTCTTAAATTTCTTCTGCAGAGGCTTGTAGATCACAAACAATAAACAAGGCCCTATGCTTTCATACCTTTTAACCTCTGGGAAGAAACAGGTAAGCCATTAGAGAACGGTCCATTAAAAATGAAAACACAAAGTAAAGGCGTGGTTTCCTGAGAAAAGTGGGTACTTGCCAATGAAAACGTGCTTTTCAATTTATCAATCAAAAAATGCTTAAACTACCTATGTGTTCTTATGCAGAAGAAAGACTGTCAACACATTATAAAACCTGGATTAGGTACTTGTGATACCATGAAGTACACAGAAGAGATGCAGTTGCTTCCTTGCTGATTTTCTGATTCTTAGGTAATGTTCTCTGCTTATGACAGGATACTGTTCCTATTTTTGGCTCATTACATTTACCAGAGAAAAGGTCCCATTTTGTACGAGATTCTCCGTATCATTCTTCTGTGGATAAAAGCTTGTTATGACTTATGCGGGTTTTTGTTTGCTTGAAGAGAGAGAGCGTATAACAGTATACAGCATAGCACATATGATCCAAATTAGATCGTAAAGGAATTTCTTTCTATTCGGATACCTACTGCCAAACCCTACAGATCTCTGCACGCACTCTTCCACTGCTAGCAACTGTCACAACAAAGGAGTGACACACAGTATCAGGACACATTGTCAGACTGTATGAGGACATTGCATATCAGTGCACATTGTGACAACTGTTCTGGGTTAGAAATATATTCTAGGAAAAAATTAAGCAGCCATATTACTCTGTGGCTCTTGGCTGATGTGAAATCAGACCTGGGTTATGGATCTTTCTATTACACCAGCTGTTTATGTCAAGCTTGGGGCGGTCACAGCAATTAGCATGAGTAATATGGATTGTCCTCACAACTCACCTACCACCGACTCTGGCAACCGCTCACACAAACGACCTGAAAGACAAAGTCTGCCTCAGATGGCTTACAAACCAAAAGCCTCGTCTTCCAGCTGAACCCACATGAATCATAAGCTCACAAGAAATTCTCTCAACTCAATTTTAGGAAAAGCACTTTTGCTAATGATACATGAGAAACAAGGCAATGATGTATAGAAACAGGAGTATAAGGGGATCTAATCATGGGATGGTCTAATCTCAGGGGTAAAATATCAAGTGAAAAAAAAAAACTGGAAGCATAGGCTGGCCACCTGTTTAACTATTCTCCCGTGGCAGTTTTCTCTGGAGCCATGACAGTAAATTTGGATTTTATTGTTGGCAGGGCAGAATCCTTTTGCAGGAAGAATTGAAAAGACAGCAGAAAGAGTAAGTAATGTAACTGATCTCTGGCTAAGGAAGTAATGCAGCCTGTTAATGAATCAGGAAGGCTTTTATTTCTTTGGTTAAAGAAAAGTTCAATTCACCCATGTTCTGTATATCAAGGAATATTCCCACCTGACATGCACAGAGCTGCAGAGCTCCTGTGCACTGCTACAAATGAGAAGATAAACAGATCATCTTCTCAAAGGCACACTGAACAGCTGTGTATTGAGAATATCCATTAAATAGATATCTACAACAGAATTATTTTTTGTTCATTATAAATTCATAATAGACAAAGTCTGTACTTTCCATGCTGACTCTAGTTTTATGCTGTCAGAGCTTTTTAACTATGCTCATTGCCTTAGCACTTCATTTTACTGCAGACTGGTTGTATTTCTCAGCTGGTTCTATAACTCCTCAAAAACATCATCCCATGGTAACATAACAAATAGGGTTTATGGCTTTTTTTCCCCAAACTAAGTAAAAAAAAATAAAAATCTTTTGAAAGCAGCTAGCTTTTGAAAGATTGTGTGTATGTGTGTTCCCCAGTGGTCCCCTCTACCTTTCTATGGATGAAAAATAAGCAACAATTTCTTCTTCTAAGCAAAGTCTGATCAACCGAAAGGTTTTGCCCTGAGCTGAAAGTACACAACTGATCACATCATGACATGGTTTTAATAGGCAAAGTCTCGCATCTGCAAAGACTTCCACATTTCACTTTAAAGCGATCCAGTAAGGTTATTTTAAAACAGGTTTATTTTGCGTTTTAGAGCCCCTGCTGATCATTTACATTTCCTGTGGAGGACCTTCAGGGGTATTCCTGTTCACATGCTAGGAAGAACATTTGGGACACCCCTTTAGGGTGATTCAACAAAGATGTCTAGAGTATCCTGTGCTTGGAAAACTTTGAAGCCATTACATAGCCCAAAGAACAGTACAGTGTAGCCTGCTGTACCCCAGGGAAGGACATTAACTCCTGAATTCCCACCACCTGTATGAGGTGAGGGGTCCTAATTCCCCCTTCCCACATTTTCTTCCCCTGCACTTAAAGAGTGTTCTTTGAACCTCTGGCATGCCCAAGCCCCAGAGGGGTCTGCAGAGGGAGATTGAAGGCATTCCCATGGTCTGGGGCCAATCAGGCAGAACAAGACCATGCAGGTGGTCCAGGTTTGCCAGCCCTGCTTTGAGCTGCCTAGTAGATACAGGCAAGTCTGGTGGGAACACTGAGAAATGTTGGTAGACTAGGGTCTGGCTTTGACCCAAGTGATTATTTCTATTCCGTAAGCCCACAGACTCTTTCAGATGCAAGGCATTGCCAACAGGAGGTTGGCAATGCTTCCTACATAAAGCCGCATGGCAATGGTCACAAGATGCAGGTTACACAGATGAGTCAGGGTGGAATGAAAGCAACCGCAGCTGCTCCAGCCCTGTATAAAGATGCCATGCCAGAGGCACACCCTGGGGCATCCTGGTGCCCAGCAGCAGCAGGGAGGTAAGCAACGCAATTACAGCAGGATGTTCAACGCTGAGGAAGCTTCACGGAGTCAGTCTTTGGGCGAATCTTAGGCTGGTGTGGACATTAGACCCTTGGAGGCTGCTCAGCACACTCCGCAATAAGAAGAGTGCAATTACGTTTGCAGGACCAGAGGCGGTGGCACAGTGTATATGACACAGGTCCTAGTGAAAGGAATGAGGCAACTCCCTTCCTTGAGCCAAAGGCCAGCGTTCACCCCCTCCTGGGGGCACAAACCATAAGCCCTTGCAGATCTGCCCAGTTACAGCGCCCAGATCCCTGGTCCCAGCCCAGCGGCAGTTAGGATGTAGAGCTACAGGATGAGTTAAGAGGGTTAGAGCCATAAGATCAAACCACTTTTCAATGTGAACAGTTTCATAGTTCAGTCACTCAGCTTCTCCTATTGATTTATTTTTCTTGCACGGACATCACAGGCATGAGTCTGAAGTTTTCTATAGAAATATTCAGTTTGGAAATAGCTGCAGGGAGGTCTTGGCTGACACAGATGCACACACCCTTGCTAACGATTTTTCTTTAGAGCCCCATTGTAGAAAGCAAAAGGCTAATTAAAGGTAGTTAGGGGCCAAAAAATATTGTTTCAGAAAGCAATGTGTAATGATAGCTCAGACAGTTCAATGATTAAACTGCCTTTGGAAAGAGCCAGTCTGCCCTCAGGCCTCAATCTTTTGGGTTGAACGTATTTGTCAACACCCTGTCAGCACTTTCTAGGTGGCATTTGGTGCCTCTCAGAACTGGGTATAAAGGCCATGTGTGTGATTATGATACATTGCATTTATCAAGGCAAATTACTCTTCCAGTAAACTTACAATGCTATTGTAATGCGCAAACTCCGTCACATACATATTTCCCTGACTTCAGCATATTTAACAATTCTATGTGTACGTTGATGTGCCGGATAGTCTTGTCTGGTTACAGAAATTCATTTTCAAAGGTATTTCAGCTTACATATGTGGAACAGAGTCTGGATTTACAACAGCTAAAAATTCCATCCATTTAAAAATAAAGGAGGGGAAGGAAGGACTGTATTTCTGAATGTCTTCTGTTGTCTAGACCATGAATGAAAGACACCAAAATACTTTGGGGATTGCTTTATTTGCAACCTTCTGACCTAGCTTATGGCCAGGTAACCTTGCAACTGAGCTCAGAAACTTGAGTTCAGAGTCTTGTGTAAAAGACATCTTAGTTCATTTGTTTAGATCTAACCAGTCCCAAAAATAGTCTAAGCATTTTTCCTGAGGTTCCTATAAACCTCCATATTTTCAATAATCTTAAGTCTCCTTTGCCAGTAGGGAAAGTTGCCATGATACTTAAATACGTCTGCGTTATCAGAATTTCATCATCTTTCAGTACACAGATTTTTTTTCCCTCTCGCAGAGCGTGTGTGTGGTGAGATGAAGAGACCTGTCTACAGTACACACGAGATAGATAGCTCCCCATGAAAATGAGTAGCAGAAGAACATGAAGGAGGCAATGCAGATCCATAAAACGCTTTCTACAGCTCATGTTCTAGAACAATTACTAATAATCCTTGATTACGTTCTAGGAAAGTTTAAGGTGAAGTGATGGGTCACTGTTGCAAAACTGAAGCAGCCAGGGAGAGCAAGCAGATTTATGCACTTTTAGTCAGCTGAATTAGTTAAAGGAATTAAATGCAAAGATGGATTTTTCTCTCCTCCCTGTATTTATAATATTGGATAGAAAAAGAACTGGCAGTTACTTCTTGCTACTCTGCTTTGAATGGTTTTGTCTGCTGCATGTTTTATAAAACTATATTGAACAGGGTGCGTAAATATAAAGCCCATCAAGTAAGCATCACTCCCTTATTTTCACCTCATATTCTCTTTGCACAGATCTTCCTCTGGGCTGCTGTCTTTTCGCCTTAAAGTGAGAGCATACACATGAATAAGGGCAAGGGATATTAAAAAAAGGCAACTTAATGTTGCCAATGATCAGTATTGAAGACTAGCAAGCATGGTCTCTGAAACTGCCCATGAGATGTAAACTCATCAATATAAAAGAGCAAGTTCTCATCTGCCTGCCCTCCAGTCCCCAGACTCTGCAGAAGGAAGAAGGTGGTTACTGCAACTGGGGAGGGATTTGCAAGGAGATTCTTCCTTCCCGGCGGACTTGATGTGTTTGTTTATTTAAGTCAAAGTTCTTTCAACTGTTCCACAGTATCAGGGAAGAGAGAAAAGGTGGGGTCAAGAAATTAAATATTTGTCTCGAGTGAACGTGAATGATACCCATGTAGTTTAAGGAAAAGAAATCAGGGTGAGGGTGTGCTGCACAGTTAAGCCTGCCCAGGTGCCAGCATCTGGGGTGACTCACCTCTTCACCCCACTTCTACACACAGATGCAATAAGCTGTAAAATGCAGTCGCATATGTCAGGAGAAGGTTGTCAGATTCCTGGCTTAAATATATGTGACTTCAGTTCTGCATAGCTCTGGGAAAGATCCATTCCCCTCTCTAAGTGTAGCAGATAAAAGTGGATGTAACTTTCACGCCAGCATGAAAGTGGGAGGAAGTCTAAGAGGAAAACCACCTAATGAAAAGTGAATAATACAAAGGAGACCCCCTACTTTAAAGTACACTGTCTTAAATTCACCAGTCAGAGGCTCAACTCCCTTCTGCTCTCTGGCATATGATTTATTGCTCTCTTATTCCTGCTTTCTGATCCTATAATATCTATCAACCTGAGTCAAATTCTGATTTCAGCAATTCAGGTGAAAATTTAAAGCCCCTGAAGTGCTTCTGCAAAAAGTAATGGATTTCTTGTGGATGCATAGGGTTATAAATTGAATACAGTTCTGGTCAATAGCCTATACCTGACATCCATCTGTTCTAGGATTTCAAACTACAAGTCCTGCTCTCTAGCGTCCATCCAGATTCATTATTATTAGCGTTAGGACCCAAAATATTCCAGGTGCTTCTCAGACCAGCAGAAGGCATAGTGTTTCTCCTGCAGATTGTACAGTGTAAAGTAAAAGAGACAAAGGGTGATGGAAGCAGACATAATACATAACCCAAGGGTTCTCTATAGTAAACAGAGTTTTATGAGAAATGCATTTGTCTATTTTAATTACCATTTTTTTAGCTTATTTTCCTAAGGAATTGGAGCACAGAAGATTATTCATTCACTTAGTGGTCAGTTATGCAGGGAAAGTGTGGAGAGTTTCTTGGTCTTAGTTTTTACTTCACTAGGCATGAGAGACTCCAGTCAGATAGTGTCCCCTGTGTAGATTCACCAGGGTCTTAACAGGGTTGAGTTCATGTTGCAGCCTTGGTATAATTTAATTAAAAAGTCAATCGACCGTGAGACATACACCCATTGGAAAACAGGCTTCATTAATTCTGTGAACACTGAAACTGATATTCATAAACAGATTGATCTTCCCTCTCTGGTTTCCTCTCCATGGGTCAGTTCTCACACCCTTCTGACCGTCCACACCAATAAACCAGCTTTACACCCAGTAACCCCTCCCCTCCTGTATTTAACAGATTTGAGCTAGAGCATTAGTTTCAAAACCACATTTGGATCTGGTTAGTAACGTGTCAAAACTAAGGGCTTGAGCACTATAGAGAAAAAAACCTGTCTCAACAGCTCTCCGTTGCAATCCCGAGTGTAGATTCACTCTGTTGGCGCAGAACAGATATGCGCTGGGGCACTTCACTCTCTCATTTTGCAGAATGAAGGTCGTGCCTTGCCTTAACATTATGAATAGCTGTACTTGTGCAAATTTCCTTATGATAGCCAGGCCTTAAAGATCAAGATATGCGATCTCTGGATGTCATTCCAAACACCCTGAGACCTGGTGGAGTCCGCTGAGCCGGACTGTTCTTTGTCCAGTATAGGGACTTTCTTGATTACATGTCATTACCCTTACAGCAAGCTTATGCTGCAGCCAAAGATGTGACCTCAGCATAGTCTAAGCATATTAATGTTTAGCTTATAATAACAAAGTTGGCTATGCAGTGAGGACTTCTGCAGCAATTTGTGGATTAGCGCAGGCTGTAAGTCAACTTGGGACCTGAGGAAAGTACTTGGAAAGCTAATATCAACATTCAACTGCATTTGGTAAAGCTAGCTTGGGTGTTTACAAAACCTTCCATCATGTCTTTGACTGCAATATAGACAGATTTCAGAGCTAGAGTCCCTGAGCAGAACAGTACTCAAGGAGTCTCCACACGGTAAATGTAAAGCACATTTGAATAATTCTGTTGTTCTGATGTTGGTTAAATAGTCCTAGTAGAAGCAATTCCAGGGTATAGCCCTTCATGCTATGAAAGCCATTATTTCCAGATCTCAGCCATTAAGATATAAAAGTTTGAGTGGGTTTTGGCCAGAATATGCACCACAGGCCAAATTCAAGCTGAACAGTGTTATTGATCCTCTCTCAAGCAGCACTTTGCATATCTGTGTTCCAGTCCCAATCTGTCAGACGGTTTTCAGATATTAAAATTTTCTTGGCACAGCAGCCATCCATAAACTACATCTCTCTGTGGAACATAGTTTTAAATTGGCTAATATTTCATTCAAGTCTTCTTAAGGTAATAGTTACCACTTGTATACAAAATGAGGATCCAATATAAAATGCTGAACCCTTCCCTCAAAAAGGACAAAGTCCACCCCAGATGACATTAAAATGCATAACTAAGATTCTGCTGCTTCTATTGCTCCAGAGTGACTCATTGCTCTCCCCGACTTTGTTCATGTACATGTCTGGGTGTCATTCATTGCTATCTACTTCACTTGCAGCCAGGTACTAGTTCCAGTGACAGTCCTTTCCCACCTGACTTTCCTATAATATATACATATGGGAAACAAAGGCACAACTTATTTTGTTTATAAAGAAAGAGCCCTGTCATTCAAGTTTTTTCTTCGTGTTCCTTGGGACCAGGCTATTATCAGCCGTCTTGAGGGGAATGCAGGGATCGTGTCACCTGGAGATAGTGAGAAAGGAATAAAGTTATCGCAGTACAGTCGAAGACAAAGTCGCAGCAATTGGGAGCATAACCTATCTTCTTGGCTTCCCTGAGGAAAGCACATTGCTTTCTCCTGGCACTTCAAGCACTGGAATACATCACAGGGAAGGAAGGGGAGCCCTGAATCCTTGAGTTATGCCTCAGCAGTGCTTTTAAGACAGTCTTCTTCCTCACACTGCCATAAATGCCTAGCTAAGAGTTCAGAGCAGAGCAAGAGCTTGCGCTGGTCCACTTTGCAAGTAAGTACGGGAATTGAGAGAGGTGCTGGTGCGTGGACTAAAGCAAAGACATGCCAGCTGGAGCAAAGCTTTATTTTGCTCTCAAGTCCTGCTGAGCAATTCCGTAGGGAAGATTAGTTAAGGCCCTCCAGATAAGAGGTTTAAGTAAAAAGGAGGTGGAATGAAAATTTTGTAAGAAGGAACAGATTTATATTGGCTGCCCTGTATTTGGGGAATAACCTTCCCTCTTTCAGGCTGTTCGAAGAAGAATGATGGGAATGTGGAGGAGGTGCCTGGGACAGTGAGCAAAGGGTGCTGGGATGATCAAATGTCAAATGCTGTTAGAAGACCACCTTTTCCCAAGAACTACATCTAAAAATTGTAGGCATTAATACTTATTTTCTACACCTCAAAGGACCATGGTGGCTTAATGCTGGCTGGCCACCAGTTGCCTGGCTGCCAGCTGCCCACCAAGCCATCCTCTCACTCCCCCTTCTGAGCGGGAGACGGGGAGAAAATACAATGTAAAAGAAAAAAACTCATGGGTTGAAATAAGGACAGACATATATATCACTCACCAATTACCACGAAAGGCAAAACAGACTCAGGGAAATTAATTTAATTTATTGCCAATTAATAACAGAATAGGATAGAGAGAAATAAAAATCAAAACTAAAACCACTTTCCCCCCACCTCCCTTGCTTCCCAGCCTCAACTTCACTCCTGACTCTTCTACCTCCTGCCCCGAGCAGTACAGAGGGACGGGGAATGGGGGTTGTGGTCAGTTCATAACACTTGGTATCTGCCAATCCTTCCTCCTCACACTGTTGCCCTGCTCCAGTGTGGCAGCACCATAGCAGAACCTCTTGCCACTGTTTTAAATACACATTACACACACAAATACACATGCATACACATGTGCATGCACATATATTCACACATACTTGCATCCTGAGACAGAAATATTCAAGCCCTTACATGCCAATCCATGTCCCAACAGACCTGTGCTGGCAAGCTGTCAACTTTCCTGTTCCTGAAGGTAACTGGATTACTACTCAATGGAGGGACTGGTGGAAAAGGTCATGAGAAGAGATGACTAGGAGAAAAAAGCCGTTTCCTGCCATCAACAGCAATGAGATTGACACCTGAAAAGTCATCCATTATCTCATAAAAACAGATGCCATCAAACAACACATGATGTATATAGCCAGACTTCTTGGGCAAGCTCTGAACACTCAGGGCAACTTGAGAAAAAAATTAAAAACTGAAGTCTCAACAGTAAGGCACACTGCTTTGCAGGGTGAGTCACTCAGCAGAAAGCAATTATCAGCTGATGTTAAGTGGGTGTCTGCTGCTTTCTTAAATGACCTACTATATGAAAGGATTTTATACAAGGGTGCAATCTACATATCAAGAAAAACATTGATTTCATTTTTATTTGTTTCAGGACAGCAGAAAATAGCAAAAATGCATACCCTGTCAAGAGTAGTGAGTGCAGAAAGAATTGCATCTTAGCTATAAGGGTTAGCCTGTAGTGTTTTTAAAGAAATAACACAAACGTCATACCTTTCTGTTTGCACTATATGAGTTTTATACTCCTGAAGCTTAGCGTTACTGGATAAAAAGAAACTGATTACTTTCAACTGTACAGCTCTCTTGAGGTGAGCTTTTCGAATGTTAGTTAAAATGTATAGGTCCATGTAACATGTCAGCACATTATTAAAGCCACTATAAGATCCAGGAAAGAGCATGTTTTGAAAGGTAAATCGGCCTCTTCTCTTGGTTTCAGGTGGACATGTGCTTTCCGTGGCTTACCGGTACTCCCCAAGCAAAATTTCTTGTTTCAGGCAAAGTCCTGTATATTCTAAGCTTTGATTTAGATGCACCTATAAAATACTACTGTCACAAATTTCTCCTTCAAGTTCTTCTTTGATTTCATGTTTAAAGGAAATGAAAAAAAACGAGTGAAACAGCTGTGTGTTATGGTCACAAAACCCCATGCACTCCTGAGGACTTAAACATCCCAAATGTGATGTAGGAAGTGCAACACATAATCCAGGACTGAATACAAGCAGACAAAATGAATTGATAAGACTATTTTTATTCTGCGCTTTTTTTTTCCTTCAGTCTGGGCAAACAATGATAAAGTCACTTAAATAGCATGACAAATGCTTTTTTGAATTAACTTATTCCAAGATAACATTCTTGCATCAAGAACACGCAGCTTTCATGCAGAGGAAACAACCAACCAAAATGCTATTCAGTTGGTCCAGTGACTGCTTTTTAAAAGCATCTACTTCCTCAGGCAGGTGAGTTGAATGCATTCAATTCAACCATCCATTTCTATTCATTCAAAAGACACATTTCCAATTAGATACAGTTATGTGCAATGCTAGCACTGGCAGACTAGCTAAAGATCGGGGGGGGGGGGGGGTCTTTTAATTAAGATCTCTCTGAGAGATTAACGGACCAGATTTTTATTTATAATAAGAGTCTATGGAGGTACAGCATTCAAGAAGTGGCTAGGATCAATGGAGTAGCAGCAAAAGTTTTAAAAAAATCAGTGAGCATACAAGAATATAGGCAACTGACTGAAAAGCCAATTTCACTGTGTGCACTATGAAATACCGAATGGCGTTTAGACTCAGGATACTGATATAAGGTGCTTATTGTTTCTCTCCATACTGAGTTCCAGACATCAGTGTCAAGGTTGCCTTGGTAATTTGTTTGCTGGGCTGAGAGTCTCTGAAATCTGCCTGCAACAGATTTCTCTAAAAGCTGCAGGGAAGGAAGAGAAAAAGGGTGTATCTAGGTAATCGATTCAAATCTGTTATCTCTGTCAGGTTTATCTTTTAACTGTAAAATCTCCTTAGAGAAAGCTGTAATTTTTTTTCACTCTTTCCATAAACTATGAGTTTAAAGGTGTGATTCTGCCAAATTTTGGTAGCTGTTTGCTACACAAAGAATGAACTAACTTAATACTGAATCTCTCAGGGGTTTTAAAATGTCTCTTTTCAAAATATGCCTTATGTATATGCATGGCTCAGCCCAAACTGTAAGACTAAATACTCCTCGTAAAAGGGTCTTTGCAAGGCACCTTCTATGAGTTATTTTAGGCCTCAGATTCAGTAAAGTCAATGGAAAATCTCAAGGTAATCCATTTTTTCTCTATTTCATTTTAAGGTATTCCAACCTGACTGCTGGGGATAGGTGGTGGGAAGATGAAAATAGGGGTTACAAAAGAGAATCTGGTAGGTTAAAAATACCTCTGCAAAGCTTCAAGACCAACTCACCATCAGAATATCTGCCTTAATCCTCCAACGTATGAAATACGGCATGATTTACAGGTGTTGGCCTGCTTAATGTTATTTCATCTGCAGAAAATATCCAGAGGGATGAAATCAGAACGAGCAGTGAACTCTCATCTGTCTACAGGCTCTGGTCTCATGGCTGCTGCTATGCATTATAAAACTCAGTCTGTTCCCACTTGCTACAGCAAGCACTGGTCTTCCACCAGTCTGCCTTGGCATCGAGAGTCTCATCAAATAAAGCCCTGATAACGTTACTTAACAGTGCCAGTCTACATCCATTTTTAATCAGTCCAGCATAACTCCTTGTCTTAGCAGAAAACTGCTAGCATTTCTTCTCCTGTGCTCCTCTGAAAATGGGAATAAAAAATACACAGCGCTTCATAAGTAGTCAGTGCATCAGCTCTGTGGTTTGAAGAATTTTGCTTTTAGCAGAAGGGGGGTGGGGAATATTAAAGTTGTCTTAAAATTTACCCTAAAAGGAGGGTCTTTGGTGTGTAGATTATACCAAACTGCTGCATTTCAGCTTGCACTTATATTTGGCTCAAACCCCAATGGTATCCCTTTGGTGATGTGTTCCTTCACTTACTGTCATCCAGAACTGACTCTAAAAGACTTTTTTCTTTTTTATGAAATGAGGCATTCCACTCTTGTCACTCACTCCGGAGGTGGGAGTTGCTCTGGGTAGCTGAAGCCACTACATCCAGACAGTTTGCTTCTTACTGATATGGTTGGACTTCCCTTTGGGTAGGGACATTAACAATACAATCTCTCATGGTCCTTCCCAGGTTTATCTGCTGTTACACAGAGAATACGTTATGCCACTAAAGCATCAGAAAAGCATAGGCATTTGGATTTATGTTTCAAACCTGAAAAGCATTGGTGTACCTGAAAGCTTTTCTGTCCTTTTTCTAACTATATCAAATTGTCTAATAAAAGACATATCCTCTCCTTGCCATCTTTATCATGACAAAGCCTGAATTTAGTCAGAGTCCCCAAAACAACTGCTTTTTTCTTGTAGAAATATTACTTTTTTGCTGGGATTCCACATGAGCAGGGCTGAGGGTCAAGTATCACCAGAGAGACAACATTTCTGGCTGTTGAGAACTCCCGCCTGCTGTTCTTGGGCACCTTTCTGATTTCTGATTTAAAGCACAGAGTAGCTGGTCACCCCATGATTTCCTGAAGCTTTCACTGCAAGTGTTGAATTGCTCTGGTCTAGTGTAAATGAAATACTAATGGACAGAAGCCAAAGCAGCCTTCAAAGATGCAGATGTGGAAATTACTGTTTGCATATCGCTGCTTTGCATAGTGATATATAGCAAAAGCACACACAGATGTCTCTATAATAATATAGGTAAAGCTCAAGTGTGGTGGTGTGATAGTAAAATTCAATAGGTTGTGAAGAGTTCAATCCTGCATTCTGACCGTAATCATTGTAAGGAATAAAGCATGATTGGTCGCTGGGAGATTATTTTTCTTTCCTGTATGAGCCTTATCTATGTACTGAGTAGCAGCAATCTATATGAGGCTTGATCCATCTCTCAGAAACGGGTCTTAGTAGACCTAATAATTGGTTAAATTTACACCAAAGAATTAGGGAATCTGTGGAATAGCCATATGGAAATGGTGGCATTTTCTATCATTGAAAGCCTCTTGAAATTCAGAGTCTTTTCTTTATGTCTAGAAGCACTTTCTTAAGATAAAACCATAAAGACTTATACAGAAATTGCTTTAAAATCTATGAAACTCAATTTATATTGTAGGGTTTCTTTCAGATTTCTTACACAAAATTATAGCGAGGGTATGGTTATGTATTCTGTAGGATGGGTGAAATTCTTATAAATCATGACTCTAATAAATGTCTTAGGACTCTAGAAAGTGAGTAGAATGGATTACAATTAGGAGGAAACATCACTGCTTGAAGACTCATACTTGTGCTAACCTCTTGGGAGGATGTCAGGAGATCTCAGCCTATTACTTGAGAATATATGCATATGCTATGTATCAAACACCAGCAGGAAAGCAGATATGGATTCCCAGAGATGTCATTTAATTGTTTTCAAAAGCTATTGTAGCTCAGAGTAAGCAAAAGCCTCAAGTTCATTGTTGGCATGGTGCTGCAAGGGATTAGTGTAGGAGTGAGAGACATTACTGTTTGTCCCACAGAAGTGCAATATATTGAGAATGTCAATGTAATCAATTATTTTGTGACTTTACCCTGAAAAATATAGTGCTCATTTCACAGGTTAACTTCCAACGTGTTATACTTTGTTTCAAACTCATCAGCAGGGTAAAAATGAGAACAAAAACTTTTTTTTGACTGGCTAAAAAGGAAACCTGTGTCTTTGACTACAAAAGGGGATGCTCACAGGTCCTACACCACTTTGATTCAGTTTAGAATATGTGGGAGATGACTGAAATAAATGGACTTATACTACTTATCATATAGGTGAGAGTGCCTCCTGTAATAATAGGAAGTAAATTCCAGTATTAATATCTTGGTGATGATGTGAGCTGAGAGTTCACTACAAGGCTCTAAGTGTGAAAGTAAATTTCTCTAGCCTGTCTGCAAAGGGGACTTCAGGATATGTACCTCATGCATAATGCATTGGGAATCAACCGAGGTCACATCCATGAAGGAGCATGGTCAATAGAGATGCTGTCTTGTGAAATAAAGGATCACCCTATGAACAGCTATCACTTATGACAATACAGTTCAGATCTTTATTGCTACTGACATCTCTTTAGCAAATCCCTTAGACCCTCCAGCATAAGCTACAGCAGTTGCTAAAAGGAATTATTTTAAATACACAAGTGTACTTATCAAATGTTTATGGAAGTGGGCTACTTCAACTCCACTCTCAGTGACCACCACCAAACTTTAGATTCTTACTCTCCTGCTCTTTTCCTAGGCTTTCTTCAGATCTCCATGCCCATGAACCAGGTCCAGGAAGCCAGAGAGGATTGGGGGCTGTAAGAGGAGCTTGAATCTCCTCCTACCTTCCGTCTCTTTGCCTGGCTCTGCCTAGGAAGCAAACTTGTGAAGACTGGTGCAAGTAACATCAGACAATCAACTTGCCACGGTGAGGCCAATGTGATTTGTAGCACTCGTGACTTTAACATAACACCCCCCAAAAAGGTTTTTTTTTCAAAGCTTATCACCAGTTTTCACATCTCATGGGAAAGGAAGCGAGTACTTTTCCAACTCTAATAATGTGAAAAGTATACAGACAAAAAGAATGGAAATCTGTGGAAATGTCCTTGGGCTGTCAGTTGACTCTTGTATTATCCTTGAGTGCTTCCCAGTCCCAAGCTGGAACTATTCTTGGCTTATTCCTGTTGTGCAGAACAGCCCAGGTCAAAGTGGGACTAATTGTAAACTGAACTGTTTCCTTTGCAGAAATATCATCCAAGCTAAGCCTATAAGAAACTGCACATAAAGGAGAAAAAAAATCCAGCAAATTCTGCATTACCCTTCTCTCCCCAGTTATTTCCTTATGGACTCATTCATAATCCAGCCAAGCCTCATCTGCAAATTAGCCAGTTTGGGTTTGGGGTTTTTTTCTTTTCCCTGTATCATTTTGGAAGGTTGCTTTGGAACTGCTCTGCCTTGATGTCTAAAAATCTTTTAGCCTCCAGACTCTGCCTATTCACAGTCAATTCATATCCATCTGCTCCTGAGTCTTCCAATGTCAAATGTTCAGGCGTTGTGCTTCAGTTTGTACTACTTTCTTTCTTCCCAGTTTCAGCAAAAGAGAATATCTAATATCACAGTCTCTGCTGACTTCAGTCAGCTTATTAAGGCTGTGTCTGCCTTGGGATAAGCACCTCTGAGCCAACTGAGAGTGGCCTCCCCACGCCCCTTGAATTGGAACTGCAACATGAGGGCATTTTAAGCCAGCGTTGGCAGTCAGCTGGGGTTTAAAAGAAGCGGTGCTTTCACCACACCTCTTCCCAGTGCCCCTACTTCCCTCTACCAGATGACCTCATTGTCCTGAAAGCATGGTCAGACTACTTACTGGCCAAGCTGCTACACCAGTTCAAAAATCTTTGCACTACTGTTGTCAACATAGTCCAAAAGTCACTTCAGTTTGCTGGTGATGACTTCCATTTTCCTGTCCTCGTTCTGACTGCTCTGACTCCAAAGGTCATTGGCTTTGCATCTCTGCTCACCACTGTGGCATATGTTATCAAGGGTAAACCAAGAACAATCCTAACTATTTTCCATGTATCCTTATTGCATTATTGTCCCATTTTTCTCCTTGTTCTCCCTATCTGATAGCTAAATAATCTTCTGTTTCTTGTTTTAATATTACCCTAAGCCTAACTTGTCTCCACCATGGCAAATTCTTGCTGCATCAATATACTACCTGATTCCAGCTTTCTCTGGCCATGTACAGACTTACTTGCAATTTGTTCAGGGTTCCTGATCCTCCAGTGATTCAGATCAAGTATTTCTTAAAGCCTGCCTCATCATAGTAATCAGAGTGCATTTGGAGGAAGGAGAAGGGACAGAATTTGGGATATATCAGAAGCATACACCCAGACCAAGGAACTTGGAAGTGCTCCCAGGCAAGTAATATGGTCATAGCCTGAGCTGATGTAGCTTTTTTCACTCCTTCCAAGCTCTCTGCTTCTTCCTAATACCTCTCTTGGGAAGGAGGGGGAGATTGGTAATGCGAGGAAGCCTGCAGCTTGCTTGTCATGCACATTCCTGACAGTTTTTAGTAACTTTGATCTGAATAAATCCTAAGTCACTTCAGCATTCAAGTCCCTGATTTCTGAGGTCATTTGAATTTCCTAATCAGTATTCCTAGTTTATCAAAGTTTGCTCTCTTTAGAAAAGCTATTGTCACTTAATCCAAGACTATCCTCCATGACCTTCTATGACATTCTCATGACTCTTGAAAACCACATCTAAAATAACACTGCCTCAGCTCTTCCAGTGATTGCTTGGTGAATACATGCATCAGGTATCATATTCAGGAATGTGTTTCTCCCTCCACTTTTGAGTAGTACTTGGCCCCATGTACGCATCTGTCTAGGGCACAGAGGTCTTTTGTGCCACTGCTAGTTCCAGTACAGGTCTTTGCTCATAAATACAGAGGCTCTGTCTTTGCTTCCCTTGCAGAAAGCCAGCACGGGTGTGCAGAACTTTTGCTGCTCTGAGTGAATTTTCTGAGTGGATTCTAGACGATGCTGCAGCAGCCCCAGCTGACTATGACTATGACTATGACTAATATGAGCTGGATAAACAAGGATAGCCTGTCTGGCAATCAGTTATCCCCTTGGACATAAAGACCAAGCTAAACCTGACAAGAATGATCTTTATTCAAAGCTTGACCAAAATAAAGGAATAATCTCAGAAGCCTCCTGTGAAAAGGGGGTGAGCTTCCATTGAAAAAGAAAAGCCAAACCAAACCTTTTTCTGAGCTTTTTTATTCCTCCAGTGGGACAAATATCTTGTTTAACCCAGCTGTTACCTGTAGCCTGGCTGACTGATGTACCCTTCTGCCAATTCACTTCTTTTTGAAAGAATATTGTCATACTTCATATTATGACTATGCTTGCACTGGACCACCATTAAGTAGATTATCCTCCACTTTAGTCCAGTTCCTTGATGAGAATACTCTTGTCCCTGTTGCCCTTACAACTGAAGCGAACAGCACGATTTACCTATTCAGGAGTTATGCCTGTCTGAGGAGGTGTCCCAAGACAGGTCTCATTCCAGGGAGCCCTGGGTGGCAAGTGTCACATGTTCCTCTTCCCCCCCAACCCTTTGGTGTGTTTACTGTTTGGAAGGGAGAGAAATAGGCGGTCCTTAGCCTGGAATAAGAGTTACCTGTACGCCCTCATCACTGAGATAATGTTTCTTAGAAAAGAAGTTACTTTAGCCAAAGAAAGATATTAGGGACCTTTATTGTAAACTGGTTAGCTTGAGCATTTTGCTGGTGGCCTCAGGATGGTCAAGAGAGGAGTCTGTTCTCTGCAGAAAGGACAGGGGAAGGGGAGATGAATTAAGAAAAGGGCTTCAGGTGGAGAGTCTGTGCACAAGGCAGAGACACCATGGTGTTTGTGGAATGTGTATAGCATTGCACTTACACGCAGATGCATTTCACGTGTCCCTCCCTTCCCCAGAGGCTGTTGTTGCTTAAGCAATCCCTCAAATCTGCCTAAGGCTAGCTGGGGGCCAGTGGGGCACCTGCCCTGCCTTCAGCCACATCAGTCACTAGCAGCTGGTGGAATGTGCAGCAGGCCATGGTGATGATGTTGCTCTTCGCTCTGCCAACGAACTGAGCTCACAGACAGTGACTTGAGCTACCCAAACACAGAGATGATGAACTCCTGGCAAGGATCCATGGATCAGACACCATCTGTTATTGCATCGGGAATAAATGTTGCCACTGAGCTTAGAGTATCATCACACCCTCCACACCAATCTTGCGATCAAGAATAGAGTGATATTTTGTAAGAGGAAGACTGCAGATTTCGGAAAGAAATTTCACACTACTTTTAGGAAAGCTTTGGCCCGTCACAATTCTAACAGTTGTGGCCTTCCACTCCCCTTCCTTCTCCTTGACAGCAGGGTCAGACTATTTCTCCTACAAACATCCTAACAGACCTGAGTAGGATGCTTTTCCTAAACGATGTCTAAAGTGTTGTGGAACACATTCAGCCAGACATGGCACATGGTGTTGTGCACCTCATAGCAATGAGAAACACGGTGGACTCACCAAAGATAAACCACTGGGCACATGCTAGAAAGAATCAAGCCTGGCCAGCCTCTTGAGAAGCTTATTCACCCAATCCTGGACCAGGTAGAGACCCAGAAATGAACATATTGCTGCTCCACAGTCAATGCTAGCTCATTGCAGTGGCCCTACTCCTCCAGAGCCTCACAGCTTGCCGCACAGCAGCACGTAGCTGGAGCAGAGAATGGGTCAGGATGGGATTGCTGATACTGTGTGTTCAAGATCAGCATGATGCGGTAGGCCTTCACCAATCATGCATCCCACTCCTGCATTTGCACTAGCCTGCAAAAGATGTTCGTCTAAGGACTGTGGCAACTTGAGATAAGGTAGTCACTCATCCAGTCTCTTCCTTCTTCTTGCTTACATTTCTGAGACTTCCAATTTCTCAATTTCTCTCTTGCCAACTTTATGTTGAACAAATTGCAACATCCTGCCGCGGTGAAACCAGCAGAAGGGCAGCAGAAGGCTGCGATCCTCAAATGTATGAGAGGTGCTCAAGAGCTTCTGGGATACGTGGTGTTAGCAGCTTGTGGCATCCAAGTTACAGAATAGCTTGCTTGAATTCTCACTAATTTGTTATGCTCAAATTCTTTTTATGGGCAAAATGAACACATCACACAGGCAAAGGCGAGAATTTATTGTTATTTTAATTAGTCTTAACTGTCTAGTCAAAGAATTATCAGTCCAGTTAGGATGATACTAACACTAATCTTTAAAATTACATAGCATTAAATGATATATACACAAACTTTCTAATATCTAGCCTTCTTCGGTACCTACCCTCCCACTGCCCCCAAGGGCCCTGAGGTTACTGGCTTCTCCAGTTGGAGTACGACATTGATCGTGTATTCCTCCTCCACCTTGGAACCATTTGGGGTCATTTTTATATGTTTGCCAACAACCTTTAACCCCTTCTCTTTCTTCATCGGTCTGCAAGCCCATGTTACGTCTCAATTTACTATCTGTACCACAATTTACAGACATCGGATAGAAGCTACTTCTAAAACCATTTTTCCAAGCTCTTAAGGTTTCACTCCTCTGATGACTAGTAACTGACCACTGATGAGCTACTTAACCTCTGGGGCCACATCCTTTGCTTATGCTTTCAAGGCCTTTACTGTCATCCCATGCCTGTAGTCCTCCAAGCTGTATTTCCTTCTAGGATCAAATATCATTCTGCATGAATGAACTACTTGTTTTTACTATTAGTATATGTTATTATAAATATACATATAGCATCAAGTGTTATGCCAGAGAGCTGTACCACGCTAAGCAAAAGCCAAAACAAAGTAGATTATTTAAATAATTGCTGTTACTAGCTAAAATAAATTTCCAGGGAGGCCAAGCAAAGCCCAGACAAAGCCTGAGAAGTCATGGGGCACCATGTTGTTAGGTAACAGGAAGCCTGCACCCTGTTCCAGGCAATGGAATGCCATATTTACTGGGTTAATATGCTGTGATAGACTTTCCCAAAGTATCTCCAGAACAGCAAACTGTAGAGGACAGTCCTATAGTGCAGATGAGAAATGAGTGCTTAACTGTGGGAAAGCTGCCTAAAAAAAAATCTCTGTAGGCTTTTAGTTCAAAGGACTAGGCACTAATACACAGCTTAAGATATGGTTCAGTTCCCAGCTCAGTCACAGCTTCTTGTGAATTTTCTAAAATAGTGCTTAATATGGGCATTGTCTCAGTCTCTCATTTATCAATGAGAGGAGTGGAGAGTAGTGATTGTCTCAATTACTAACAGTGAGAAACTAAGGGAGCAGGCAGAAGGGTATGAATTCTTACTGAGTTAAATATATTTATGTGAAATGCTTGAATCTCAAAGCCTACATAGGAAGGAACTGTTTCTGCCCTCACCTGACAATTCTATTTTTAAATGTTATTTCTCCTTCTTAGCAGTTGAACTGATTTGCTACCACTGTCAACTGCCTCCGACTGGCATAAAACTAAGTGGTGTTTTGATGAGGATGTTTACACATCATTTGGACAGGGATTCCTACTGATGAAGTATTTTTCCTATCTTCAACCCAACTCACCATACAGAAGACAGGGACAACACAGAAACAAGAAGCTGCATCACCCACTGAGGCACGGTGGTCACGTTCCCTGCCATCTGGTCGGACGGACAGGGTTGGGAGCTAAGCTCAGGGCTGGCTAAGCAAACATCCTAAAGGTGACAGGGATGTTGTCACTCATGCCGCAGATGAGGAAGTGATGTCCTGTGAACATTGTGTTTGCTTAATGCAGAAAGATGGTTCTGATTTATAATGTGCATTCACCAAATTATCAGCCTGTATTTATGTATGCCAGCCTGTATCCCTAGAGAGAGCCTTCAGTATCAAGGCTAAATGAATGCCATGAACTATAGACTATTTATTTTTAATTTAGATATCTGTACTAGTCTTTTAGTACTATAGAGGTGAGAGAAGGAATGGAAGCTCGGTAATTAATGGGCACTACTCTCTTTAACTAGCTCTTGTCTATTACCTTTGGGCTTCAGGGTCTCATTCTGCTTCTGCTTGGTGACTTTTACCATTGACCTCAAAACTAGAAGTTTCCAGTCTTTATTTTGCCTATTGTGTTAAAATACATTCCAAAGTCACAATTTGTTCCAGTACAAATAATTGTTGTCTGAGTAGGTGGGGAGAAATCAAGACAAAGAACTGACAAATATGGATGGCTCTATTGGTAGTCTCACTGGAAAGTGGTTAAGGAGTGAGAAGCCAGATGTCATTACTGGAGCATGAAAAACCTCAGTGCAGGCAATCTGAGAATACAAACATGTCTCAGCAAGAGGTAAGAGTGCATAAGCTTTCTTTGCAGAGAAAGAAAAGAACAAAACGTAAAGCCTGATCTCTAGTCAGCAGCCATCTTTGGACCTTCTTAAAAGAAAATGAAACAAAAAGCCCAGTTGCACTGTTACATATCCAGCTCCTGTCATAACAACCTTGAAGGAAATCCATCTAAGAATGCCAGTCCCCTGCAGAGATGCATCACTGGGGATGAGGGAGGGAGACGGAGACGGTGGCGGGGAGGGGAGTTCAAGCTTGAATGCTTTGCAGTGTCCTCTTCAAGGAATTTTCTAGCCCACTAACTGAACAACCTAGAGCAATGTATCTGTGGGAACACACATCTTCTGCAGTCCATTGGCTACACAGCAAGTGCTCGTTTACCGCATTGCAAGGCATTTCAAACCACTCTACCTTAATTTTACTATTGGTTCTGAGCTAGAGTCTTTAGATCTAAGCCACTGTAATTCAAAGGGAAATTTCAGTGCTGAGAAGAAATTTCCATCTTCTTCTACTTATGTGTTTCCTGTGTAGGAAAGTCTTGGAACAGCCTTCAAAAATAAACCCATTCCCCCAACTTCTGAAGTCAAATGACCTCGGACTTAGGCCTCTCATTCTCTCTCCATCTCTCCCCAATAGGTTAGGGGTTTTTTTTCCAAAGCATGTAACACTCCGGCTCTTGAAACAAGTAGGATATTTACTATTTAGTCCAGTGTGAGCATTGTTAGGCCAATAATTCAACACCTTCAAAAATTTCACTGGTACTTTCTTCTTTACTATTCTGAATTTTGTATTTCCCCATCATGATCACCTCCTCCAAATTTCCTACTGACAGTTACTCTAATCTTTGATTTCCCTGATGTACCCATAAGCAGGAGATATATCATGACATATCAAAGCTACTGCTCATGTTCATTAAAAGAAAAATGAGAACTGGTGAAATCAACAATAACCACCCACCTACCAATCATGGTGTCTGAGTCCCAATTACTCTGTAGCTTGCAGACAGACCTATGCAGCATTATAATGGGGAGCTGGTGGGAATGCCATATTGGTAGTTCTTTTGCATTGGATTATTTTACCCTTACATCCTTCAGAATGTGAAGCTGTCAAAAAAGCATTTTCAAAACATTTCTTGATAATAATTTTGCAAAAGTTACTGTGGAAAAATTAAAAAAGAAAATGTCTTGACATTTTTATTTTGGAAAGTTTACAGATTTCAAAATTCTAAATGTTAATTTTTAATGTTATGATATAGAGTTATTTTGACTTGTATATTTTTATATCATTTTGTGGTGTTATTGATTTTGCATTTTGCATTTTTCATAATGCATTTTGCATTACACATTGCAAACTTGGACCTGGAGAATATCATAACTAAAAAAAAAATAAATACATTGTTTACTCTAAGAGCAGCAGCTACTTAAGTATTGTCTGGCACGCTAAGTGGGATTCATCTCAGGTGTTAGATGGCTAGAGTAGATGAACAATCCCCTCATAGTCAAGTCAGAGAAACTAGGCAGTGTTGAAGTGTAATTAATCTAGTTTGGTTTAGACCTCAACCTTAGGACAAGAAGAAATGCACTCGAGGAGGACTTCATTCAGTCAATGATATAGGCATCCTTTGTCATCTGAGGTAAGCAAGGGTATCTAAGACATCCATATGGAGATCTGTTTCCCATGGGAGTAGCGGGTCAGGTGGGACAGTCTGGTCATCTCAGATAGTATTAGACCACTGAAGTGAATCCAAGGTGCCTGATACTTCTTGTTGAGTAGAAGATTAAAAAAAAAATATTCAGGTATCATAGACACCTAGGGTGGATTCAGCTGACTAAATTTAGATGACTAGTACCATGTGAGACATCTTAGGGATCCCACTTGACCTTCAGTTGTCCTTCCACTGTGGTCTGAGCCACCTGTGTGCCTTTTGTTATATCTGCTTGCCCCATGAGGGTGTCTCAGATGTGCTAGAACAGCTCACATGGCACAAGGTGCCTAAAGTTAGGCATCAGGATCCTGCTCTTTAGGTGGGATTCATTTCCAGATTCTTTCTGCTACTTCAGAGCAGCCCAGCTCTCCCCTCGGTGTTGTGTCCTCACTGCCTGCCCCGTGCAGGTTGCTCGGGTACCCCATGGGACTTCAGATGGCACCAGACACCTCAGAGTGGGCAGTGCCTGGAGCTCTGCAGCGTCCACACTGACACTACAAGTAGGTATTGTAATGTGGAATTGATGCCCACCCCTATAGCTGGTGAAATAAAAACCGTATCTTTGTCAAACTACTCCTTACTGTGCAGGTAAGATCTTTAGATCTAGAAAAAAAAGTAATAATGAGGGGTGTTAATCACAGCTCTCCTCAATAGTTATAAAATAAGAAAAAAAATCCTCCAACTTGAATAATATAGGAGCAGTAGTAAAGAGCCATTGAATGAAGCAAAACCAGAACAATTTCAAAATGTCATTTTACTCCGTGAGAAACCTTGAAAATTATTTCTTTTCATTTTTGCAATGGGAAATTCTGAAACTTGCATTCAGCTCAGCATCTGCAAAGCCTGTTGGTTTCAGACTAGTCTGCTCTGGAGGGCTTGCCCTCCACCCTCACAGCTGCGCACCCTTTCTGAGAGCAACCGTAACACACAGCACACAATGATGTCATTCCTAACCTGTTTTACTCGAGACACCTTCCTAAAAATCTGGACTATTTAACTTTGAAAAATGACTTCTCAACTGTTTCTACACAGCCAGAGGCACCAAATCTTGCTTAGACTTTGCTGAATCAAGCAGGCTCTGGGCTTATACATTGTAATTTTGGAGATACACTCATCCTTCAAAAATTTTTTTTCATTTTTTTCAAAGACTGCAGTCCTCCTGACTTTTTTGCAAGCTACAGCTCCTAATAAATAACCCGGCTGACTTCCTCTATAACTTTTTTTTAAAGTATGGTCTGCTAGAAAAATGTGTATGTGAAATTTTGGACAGATTGGTTGAGTTTGGGGAAAACTAGCAAAGGAGAAAATCGATCTTAGTTACACAAACGTTACTATGGAGAAACTCCTGTCTCTGCAATAGGCACAAAAAATGGTGGTCTGAGATCCTGAAAGAACTGCTGAAGAAGGAGAAACTAATGAAATGTGGATTTGGAACATTTACTCATTCTAAATCTGCTGGCAAGAAAAAGAGAGGAAAGGACCTGCTTTTTATGCAACCAATTGGAAACATCACTCTCCCACAAGGGAAAGGCTCTATAGATCAGTCAACATATATTCAGAGGACCACAGTTATCCAGAAAAAATACAAGCAGTTTTTTCATTTTATATATCTCATAACTGGAGCTCTGAGGAAACTTTGGTACAGAATGAAAAAAAAACCCATGTAAAATTACTGGAAAAATGAAGATTTGTTAGATCCCATTAACCTGCTCACTGCCAATATGTGGCTCATACCAAAGACTCTCTGATGACTTTGGCCTCCAGTCTGGAAAATAACAAGTCAAAGAACTTTGATTACCTGTACATTATTCCAGAAGGTAAAAATGAAAGAAGAAAATCTCATTTACCATTTTACATTCCTAATGCCTAATCTGTTTTTTCCATTTCTTTAGCCACATTTGCCTTTTTTAGGCTTCTACTGCCTTTAAGCAGTTGCCGTTTATTACCCTTCTTTCCCTCTCTTCCCTGGTTTTTCATTGCTTCATTAAATGTTATGCCTCAAACGTTCCTATATCCTTCAGTCTCATAACCCGTGTTTCTGCTTCCTAAAACTTGCCGGCATCCTTCTCCTATTAGGATGCACGAGGTGGGTATGATAACTCCAAGACGCTGCGTGAGAGCACAAAGCCAGTTGTATCCCATGCTGCGTACCAAGCACCTGCATATGCAGCATTAATTTGTACTGGCCTTTTCGGCTGCAGTCTCACATTTCAAATGCATGCATGCTGTTTTCTGTCACCTTTCTGTACCTTTCAGCATTGTTGCCTCTCAGTTTTTTCTTCTCTTCATCCTGAACATGTGTTAGATTAGTAGGGGTAGTCTTCAATTGAGTCTGGCTTTTAAATCGCTCTAAATCCTTTTTGTTCTATCTATCTCAGTACTTTATGGTAGTAAGCTAGTACTTGATTTGGTTACATGTGGCAGGTTGACCTTGGCTGGACACTAGGTGCCCACCAAGCTGCTCTATCACTCCCCTCCTCAGCAGGACAGGCCAGGGAGAAAATAAGATGGAAAAGAACTCATGGGTCAAGATAAAGTTTAATAAAGCAAAAGCAAACGCCGCGTGCAGAAACAAAGGAAAACAAAAGATTTATTCTCTGCTTCCCATCAGCAGATGTCCAGCCACTTCCCGGGAAGCAGGGCTTCAGTACGCGTAGTGGTTGCTCCGGAAGACAAATGTCGTAACAACGAATGCCCCCCCACCTCCTCCTTTCTCTGAGCTTTTATTGCTGAGCAGACATCATATGGTATGGAATATCCCTTTGGTCATTTGGGGTCAGCTGTCCTGGCCGTGTCCCCTCCCAAGATCTTGCCCACCCCAGCCTACTGGTGAGGGGGAATGTTGGAGAGACAGCCCTGAGCTCAGCAGTGCCCAAAACACCGGTGGGTTATCGACGCCTTTCCAGCTGCCAATACAGAGCACAGCACCAGGAGGGCTGCTATGGGGAAAGTTAACTCCATCTCAGCCTGACCCAATACCTTACAGGAGTACAAATCTCTGTGTAGTACGACCTGCAGGCTTTCAATAATGTGCTCTTTACTTGCTCATTAATAAGGCGCTCATTTTGAGAGAAACTTGTCTAGCGTTAGTAAAGTACAAATACAGTGCTCCTAAAACTCATTCTGGCATTTAAAACGTCTTTCCAAGTTTTCAATCCAGATGGTATCTTCTATCCAGAGTAAACTGAATTTTTTTTTCTAGATAATACCTTCTGAAATGGGATGCTTAATACTGAAGTAAATTTACAAATATCTGCTGTACTCCTTATGTTAATTTTAGCACTTCTAACAGAACAAGCTTTCTGGGCAGCATTTGTTCTTCAGCAGTTCATGTATAGCATGGGGATCACTGGAGCCCTATTTTGATTCAGTCACTGACTTTGAAAAATGTTTTATTCCACAATTTGCTGAGTGAAAAGCAAGAAGGTCAATTAGAAAATGGGGATCTACTAATGAAATGAAAGTGGAAGAATTCAGCCCTGTGAGCTGTTTCTTACATGATATTTTTTTTCCCTTCCCTCAATTCCTAAAAGGTTCTTTTTCAAAGAGTATTCCTTCCTTGTCTGAAGCTCACTATAGTATTCACTTTTATCCAGTTGTTGAGTAAATTACTTTTATCTTAGCTTTACCATAGCTTTTTATACCTCCCAACTTACATCAACCTTTTAGTTTACCTAAGACAAATTGTGGATCTATTTATGTCAAAGTGAAATATGCCACTTTGAAACTGGAATAAGAGCACTCACTTTTTTGCTTTAGTTTCTGTAAACTGGTTTTATGTTGTTAGTGAAAGTGAAGAGACATTACTTAGTTGAGAGCACACAGTTACCATGGCTCAGCTGGCACGCAGTAACTTGCTTACCTGCAGTAATTCAATCACGCTCAATTATGGGGCCATATCATCAATTTTATTGCTGTAACTTTCAAGCGTAGGTAAAGCCTACAGCTTATATAACTCTGGGAGGTGATTGCTCTAAGATATGATCAAGACCAGCTGGATTGTATGCATTCATATTTTCCAAGGTATTTGAGTAGTTTTTCTCTGTTCCTAATATTTCAACCTTTTTGATGTATATTCTTACTGATGACAGGCTTGATACCACTGTAAGTTATCTCAGTCACTTTTGAAACATTATTAATTTCATGTCTTCCTTATTTATGAGTAGACCTGCTTTCTTCCCTCTGGTAAGCTTCCAAAAGCTCTTGTATTGCTTTCATATCTCTGGCACATATTAACTCATTTTGCTGCTTTGCCACCTAATATCAACTTTCACCGCAAACCTGCAAATTTTAGCAACAGTCCACTGAAAAGTTCAGCAAATTTTCAGGAGAAGCAAGATCATGCTCTCAGTGACTCAGCTACCATAGGATGTCATATTATCAAAACACAAACAACAGTTATGATTTAGTAGTAAAAATCCAGTTTCTTCCCTGAGGTCAGAAGAGTTATGAATCTGGTCTGCTAAGTTCTGACGAAGCCTTTCATTTCCACCTGTTTTCTATGCAAAAGTAAGCAATCATGTTGATTTTTTTCATAGAACCATAGAATCATAAAATATCTCCACTTAGAAGGGACCCACAGAGATCACTGAGTCCAGCTCCCTGCTCCTTACAGGACTGAGCTTCTCCTGTATTTGTTTTAGGAGTGCTCAAACCCCAGTCTTAAAAGAAAGCCTCAAAAGGGAAAGTTTACCTGAAGAACAGGCTGAAATTAGTTCTCTTATACTTGAAATGGCGGTTCCTGCAAAGCTGTACTCATTTTTTTAAGGGTTATAGGTTCTCAGTCTCATCTCTTTACGTGTGTTGGTGATGACCATCATCATATGTGACTCACTGCAGATGTTCAAGGGTTTACGGGATCTTGGTGCCCATGTTGGCCACCCAGATGAGTGGACAGGCTTTAAAATTTCGCTCAGGCTCCCTCTGAAAAATTTAGGGAGTCCCTGTCCTACAGATAGAGGAATACACATCATTTGGGTACTGCTAACTTTCCCTTGAGCCTGTGATGTGCCTGTCCTACATCACTTTTCTCTGCCAGAAGGTGAGACTCACCAACTCTGATGTTGTTACAGATACCAGGAAGGAGCTAGAAGGTTCAGAAACAGCAGAAATAAGCACAGGCACGAGTATTTTCCAAAATCCATTTATAGGAGCTCAAAGCTGCAGCCGGACTCCCTCTGTAGGCCTAGCCTTCGGGTGATGGTTGCAGAAAATATTCAATACCATCAGCACAGGTGCTGGTGCTCTACAGCACTGAGCTTGTGTTGACTTCTTAAACTGTGCCTAGAAAGAGAAGGACAAACTGGGATGAGTTTCTTCCACCTCTGCCTTCTGCCGTGCAGCCTGTATCCCATTGGTTTGGACTGTCAAGCAGTGCTAAATGGTTTGGAGCTGATCTTCCATGTTGATGCTCCCTGTCAATATGAGGCCATTGATGCTGAGGCACAAAAGAACTGATTGCATCCTATGCCTTCAGTCTGCTTTGTGTACTGAGAACTCATTTTGGGTTTTTTTTTCAGGAGGAATGCAAAACCTTTATTTCTATTTACGTTCCCTGTAGATTGTAATTAGGGCGATCAATGTGCTTAGACAAAAAAAGCAAGGAGATAACTGCTTTATCATTCTTTGACTAGGGAGTTTCCATTCTGTTTGAATTCATGTATTGAAGATTATCGTAATACAATTACTGTGGTTTTTGAGTCTTAAGAGAGTTTTGCAAGTACCTTTTCAAATGAAAATTGATCAAGACTAGCAACAGGACTAAAAAGTTCAACTGTGAAAAGTTTTTAAAGTCTTTTAGGGATACTGAGGTATATATATATATTGCCTCTGTTGTCAATTCACTCAGGGCCCAAAGGCTTGCTGTGTTTGGGGTGGAAGTTACTTTAGCTGAGAACCTTAGAAACAGATGCTGGACTGGATTTTTTTTTTTTTTTTTTTTAATGGAATTTCAGCAAATAATGGTATGGTTAGACTTTTTCCTTTGAATTCAAACAGCCAAAAAATTTTTGCCAGTAGTTAAGTAACTTTACATTAACAGCTTCACTTGTAGGAAAAAATACAGACAATTTTATTAGGTAAGTATTTCACCTAGACAAAAAGTCAGAGTGGGGGCGATAATTTCCCTAAAGTCTTTGTCCTGTTGTATCCGCTTTAGGCTGCAATATTTTCCTTTTTTCTGTTGTTGCCCATCATTTGATATTTGGCCCAGAGGCATGCCAAGCTTAGTGCCTCTCTTTGAACCCTGTGGAGAGATGACTGCTGTATCATACTCTGTTGGAGCTAAGTACATACCCTTCACAACAAATAGGACCTCTGTGTACCAGCCAGATGGTCCTGAGAATTACCCAGACGTGATGAGATTTGTCACTTTGTCAGTTTGTGCCTTCTCCTCCCACCCATGTTTGTCTTACTCCAGTGATGTGCAAACTGCGTTATTAGCTGCGTTCACTGAACCATAATGGCTGCCTGAGATGGGGTTTGGATACACAGACGAGAAGTTTGACCAAAGGGCATCCTGCTTCTGTGAGCAGAGCCGCTTCTGGGGAACGACTCCTTCACTGCAGGGACTTGGGCTTTTCCAGGGACTTGAAATTACATCAGAAACACATCTGCTAAGACCACTTCTTCCTGATTTTTACTGCGGTCTTGCCATGCTTTTCACCTTTTTTTTTTTTTTTTTTTTTCCTAATTCTTTCCACTGCTATCCATCTTCTCTTCCATTCCCTCCTCAGGTATAGCAGTTCAATCATGGGGAATTAAAGCCAGGCATTACTGAATTCTAATCTCAGCTTTCAAATGGTGATTTGGAGAAAAATTCATTCTGAGTTACTCGCAGCAGTATGTAATGCTTTGCTGAGGCTCTGTGAGCGTAGTTGTACTGACATGCGGATGAATAACTTATCCATGTTAATGGACTCTTGACTTTGCATCTGACTGCTGGTGCCATAATCATACATATAGCCTATGGGTTCAGGCTCCACTATGAGACTTGACAGTGGGGTTCCTGGGGAAAAAAAAATGTGTCCATTTTCTTTCTAATCCTCCCCACCTGAATCAACAAGCTGGCCCTGCTGGAGAAAAACACCCCAGTGAAGAATCCACAGCAGGGAAGTACTATAGACAGCATATGGGACATTCTTGAATGGTAAAGCAGTCCCTCCAAATGCAGGGACAGCTGGACACATGGATCACCGTGAGCCAGGTACTGTCTTCTTGAAATAGAGACCGTGCCTGGACTAGTGAAGGTCTCCTAGTAGGTATGCTGGCATCAGACAACATATTCATGTATTCAGCTTCTACTTAGATTGTCATTTGCAAAGGAAAGTTTGGGAGGGAGGGACTGGAAGTACAGACTTCTTAGGACTGTGAGGTAGGTCATGCTCTTCACCTTTTTTCTTTGTAGGTTCAGATGATCTCCCTGCTTCTCCATGAGGGCTCACAGCCTTGCTGGGCTCTGAAGGCCTCTCGGACTCTCTTCTGTACATTGGTTCTAATGACATTTCTGTAGCCTCAAGCTGTGGAGACCATAGCAGGCTTCAGTGACTCACGTGGTGTTTGGGAGGTCAGCCTGAAGACTGGTGGTGATTTATTCAGCTGTCCCCTAACCAGAGCTCGATGTAACACTGAAGTGGATAGGTAGCCTCGGAGTGACCTAGGCAGGTGGGATGCAAGCACCAGTCAGCAGAAAGTGTGTTGTACCATCTCCATTTGCAGATAGGACATCAGCCCCCAAGCAGACCAGCCACCTTAATGTGCTCTCAGTGCAGCCAGTCACGGTGCTTCATAGGCTCCCACATGCTCTATAAGGGCCTGCAGAATTATGGAGTGGTGTCCCTCTGTGTTAACTGTTATAAACGCCTAAAAAAGCTCAGCTATTGCCAGAGTATACAGTTTACAGCAGAGACGACTGTGTCAGGGAGCTTCATGTGACTCTTTCTTTCCTACCCTTGCTGCCAGTTTCCCCCATCCCACACTGAATCCTTAATGAGGTGTGAGCCAGGTACATCCAGGGAGCTGAAAACAATGGCTACTCTCCGGGACTCCAAGGTGGGAGTCCTGCAGGAGGTATAATCCTACCGCAAGAATGTCACTGGCTTTCTGGTACGTGGCCCAACTTCATCTCAAAGTTTTGCATGTGTTCACAGCTGTCTTGGATCTGGAAGACAATGTGGTTGTACCATTGGGTACGGTAGGACCCCAAAACCACTTCTCAAGAGAGGATAGGCTGAAGTAAATCAAAGCATAACCAGCCCAACATTATTAAATTAATAGTTTGCCTCCCAGGTGGTATATCTATAGCTCCTGCCAGTCCCTCTGTCTTTCAGTCTGCCAGCAGCCCATCTGGAAGCCTCCTTGGTATACATACCCTTAGGCACACATACCCTTAGGACTTTATTTATGACAAGCCTTCATTCTCTTTTACAAGTAACTTCAGACATTTTGGTCTTCATTTCCAAGTTAGAATGAAAATCAATGTCTGAGCACTTGACTGCTCCAAAACCTTCCTTTGCTTAATTCTGGTACTGATAATTTGAGAGTGATTAATAAATTGTTTGAGCAGTTCTCAGAAAACAACATAGCAGCATATAGATGAGCCTGTATCACCATCAGCTCCCTTTACAGTCAATAAAGAGAAATAGGCACTTTTGGCTTATGATTAATTTGATCTTTTCCAGCTATCCACTTAGGAGGAGATGGTTTGTGTCCTGTAAGTGTTTATTTCTCTCTGCTGAGAAGGCACAAAATCTAGGCGCCTGTCTCAGACTTTAATGCACCTATTGTAGGCATCCATGGAGAATAGTGATGAATGCCAAAGGATTAGGACTCTGATAAGTGAGATCCTCTTGTGGACAGCATGTCTGTCCTGGAAAAAGTAATGGACTGGTATAAAACTGCTTCTTCTTTTCATCAAGCCCTTACATAATGAATCTGCTTCAAAGAAAGTAGACTAGACTTCGGTGCGTTTGCCTCTTGTAATCAGTTTCTTACATACCCATTCTTTGTTGGAGGAAAACTCCCAGTTATTTTCTGAGATTTGACATGCTTCTTGGCTTATTACACCTAAAACATGCCCTTCTCCTGAACTTGGATCCTATCTATCACAACACAGAGACATCCCCAGGCACACTCATGCAACTGAAAGGATTATATCCTTTCCTCATTATGTCCATCAAACTTGTAGACCAACAAGTACAAGTCCGTTGATTGTCTTTCCTACTGGCAACCTCAATACCCTCAAACTGTTCTTATCACACCTATCCCTTGTTGTACGTTTCCTCCACGCTGTCCCTTTCAGCTAGGCTCCAAACCATCCCATTATTGCAACTTCTTCCCACCACTACCAGCGTTAGTGCGGTCCGTTGTCCTAATATATACCTGATGCATATGTTTGATCCATCACAAAGACACATCCCATTCCATTTATAAGGATGCAGCTTCCTAGACTGATCCCCGTCTTTTCACCCAAATTTTTGGCCATGACTGAGATCCAGAGAAATGACATGCCAGTCTGGCCATTGTGAGTCTGATTAACCTAAGAAATATGATTTCCTTTAGCCAGGATATCTCTGAGAGGGTACAGGATTTGGGGGTAACAAGTGCCACCCACGTATCAGTAGACATAGTGAGATTTGGTAGTGGGGGAGGCATGGTCAACATCCTTTTCAGCACAGGATGAGACATGCCTCATTTAAAAAACAGGTAAGGTAGCTGAGTTGTTAGTTTTGATCCGTTCTTCTCATTTGCTCCTTTTTTTCTTGTCTGTTTACCCAAGACTGAACCATCCATTTCCGTCTTTCCATATCTTAGAGTTACTGCTTTCTACTGCCAACCCCCCTCACCTGATGTATTTCAGTGGGAAAAGGCAACACAATCTCTCTTTGACATGGAAATTGTTCTCATAGTTATTTTTATTGATTAACTGAATAGAAAAGAACATGAAGCCCACATATGCCCAGTGTCTGACAATCTGTTATTATTTCAGTCCCAGAAAAGAGTAGCAATCTTAGATATAATTGTGCTAATTACCTTCTCTCCCTCTAAGATACACCAGAAAAAGCCCCCGCATATAAAACCTAATGCAGGTCTGGGAAGAGTTTTTTCCTCCCCATTAGGCTCTGTGTACTACTGTGGAGGGCGATGTGTGACTGTCGTGCTCCAGCGTTACAAGGAATGCTTTGCACAGGAGAAGTAACTGGTGCATAACTTTTAAATAAATGGGTAACTTCCCAGGGATCCTACAGGGAGTTTTCGTGCCTCACGTAGAGTGAGTCTGCCTGGGATAGAGGGATGTCCCAACTCACTGCTCCCAGCAGTGCTTTCACATTTCTGTGTTTAAATTTCAGTGGCCCAAGTGCCAAAAGCATACTGGGAAAAGGAATTGCGATTCCTCCCACCACCCACAGGCTAAAGAATGAGACTACGTCTTCCTCAGGCCATGAGGCCCTGACTACGGTACAGTCCTGGTTTTGTGATGACTATGACACACTCAGAAGGTGTGAGCTTAGCCCTCGTCTTCTTGGGCTCAGAATGAGGATGTTCCACCTCCTGGGCATGTGTTCCAGAGCACTGTACAGAAGGTAGCTGCTAAACCGTCCCTGAGACAAGTGCCTCAGCCACAAAGCAAGGTGTTTCGGAGCGTGTGGTTCAGGCTGACCCCAGTATGTACATCAGGACAAGCCAACGGGCCAGCTGGACCAGCGGGGAGGTACTGACTGATGTGAGGCTCCTCAATGGCACAGAAGAGCAGGGGACACCATGGACAGCCTGCTCAGGCTCAGAGGCAGGGAATGTTAAAATTGTAATTTTTAAGCACAATTTAGCTCAGCTGCATACAGCGCCTTTAAAGCTTGAAGTAATTCCCTGTGTACCATGGCTGTTATGTTGCACCCCATTTCCCTTATATTCTGCCCACCAGCTAAAGCATACGTTGCATAAAAACCTGCACTCTTGCTTAAAGAATAAGACTCCAGTTCCAATCTCCGGTTAGAACTTTGTTCCAGTGCTCAGGTACCCTTGCTTTCAACAAATGGTGTCTTATTTCCAGTGTGAATTTGTCTGCCTTTCACTCCCAACACCGATTCTTGCTAAGTCTTTTCTCTGCTATACAAAAGATGCCTTTGGTATTTTCTCCCCATGAGGGTACTTAAATACCATAATCAAATCACCTCTCAGTCTTCTTTTTGATAAGCTAGATTGAGTTCTTTAAGTCAGTTACGTTCCCAGAAAAAGCATATTTTCTGAGCACCTGTCACTCCCATGTGGCACTCTCACATCTAACCAGGACAGTCCATGCATAAAGCTGAGAAAGCAGCATCTTCAGAATACTTTGGGCAGTCAATTGCTTTTGTTTCTCTGCCTTCTCTTAAAAACAGGCAGGTAAATAAGCAGATATTATAAACTAAAAGGTATTTCAAAGTCCCTGTGTCTTCTGGCAGGCAGAAGGGAAGCTACTACTTTGGGTTTGGGTGTTTGTTAAATTGTCTTGCACCTTTAACACTCATTTCTGCTTAAATGCAATAGAAGTAAACTGTTTCAGATTTTCATTTGCAACCATGCTGCATTCATTTGTAATACACTGCTGATGCAATGTTGGAAAATTAGGCTTTTTATTTAGTCCACCCTGTTCATTTTAGCATACATTGCAAGAATTTGACAGGCTGTCTCCTGAAACCAGAATCCTTAAAATAGAGCCAAGATTAGGTCACTTAAGAGCTTCTGCCATTTCAGGACCTTTTCCAGGTTTCTCTTTCTATTGGCATATGTGTGTTTCATGTTTGGGTTTTTGTTTTGGTTTGGGTTTTTATCCTTCCTTTAATATATTAGTCAGCACATTTTTGGAGGTTAAGGCTCCTCTTACTTTATGCCTACATTTCCAACATCTGTTTTGGGTTGGGCTCAAATTCCTCTATTCAATATCTTCCAGTTCTTTATCTCAGAGCGTAATGAATTGTGGTTTACCCTTTTCCCTAGATACTACAACCTGATCGCTACTGATGGTAAATGATAGCAATACCTTCTGTAAAGCTCCACCGCCAGTCCCAGTTAAAAGAGAAGTTAATTTAAACTGAGTAAAATCTAATGCAAATATGAATTTGCAGCCAGCTTCATTTCTATTTCTACTTCAAACTTTATGACAGACCATTAGTTTGGGTAATATTTAGTCAGAGAGGTTTAAGAAAAAGCTGATCTGCTGAGACACTGAGACAGTGAAAAAATGTAACACCCATCAGGAATCAAGGAGAAGTTGAAACAAAATGATACTTGCTAAAGTGCATCTGAATGCAAAAGGAAAGCTGGAGTATAACTCTACCACATTGTAAGCCTGAGCTGTAGGCTGGGTTTATATGCCCTGTCCGCATGGTTAAATACTCAAACCTGACCTAGAATTGCCTCTAGCCCAGTTTTCTGGTCATCAAAAGTTCTCAGAAACTGAAAATATTGCCAATACAGTAAAAAGAAACCATATTCTCTCATTCTTGTTCTGTGAGGGTAACAACAGTTGGTCTGTTTTATCATTTTTTCCATCACTGACAATAAAAACTTCTTTTATTGTTTTTCAGCTCATTCCGGGCACAAAGTTCTCCATTGGGGAGCCAAATAATAAAATTCTTCCATCCTTGCTCAGGGGCTCACTTGGAAATGGCTGGGCAAGATTCCCTGGATGTGGCTTAACATTAGAGAGCTGTAGATGACCACCCTAAAAGGAAAGAAGTTTAAAATACTAGTCACATTGTCCATAGAAAGATGTCATTCATTATCCCATTTGAATCTTCACCCTGCAGAGGCATATGTTTCTGTAGATTACAGGAAAAGGAAGTGCTCCTGTCTGGTTTATTGAAACGGTTGGGGTTTCACTGTTTTTTTTTTTACAGCTGGGATAGCCATCTGAACTCCCTTTCTGTGATGCATGGGAGTCATAAGGATGTCTCAGGATTGACCAGTGGCAGTGAAAGTTATCGCGTCAGTGGTGTATTACTGCGGAGTTTTTAAATGAGCAACAATTTCTGGTTAAAAATAGATGCAAAGAAGCTGTCCCCTTCCCTGTACTCTAGATGTAAAAGAACCACTTAATTAAGCTAATTAGGATAATTAAATCCCTAGGCCATGAGAGTGCTCTCAGTTCAGTTCCTTGGGAAACTGCAAGGTAACTGAAATGGGTTAACGTGGTCACTATTTGGCATAATGCTGCAGACAAGCCAGGGCAGTGGAAAAACCTCTTAGGACAGCATCTCACATGAATTAGACTGGAATTATTTCAAGAAAAACTCCCCTGTAATGTTCAGGCAGGGTTGTTTTGTACTCATGCTTTCTTCTTGTTGTGCTTTCACATTATTGCCTTTTCTATTACTGCTTTGCTTTGATTTCTGTCACATCTTTTATTGTATGATGATTGCTCTTTCAAGAAACCTGATCTGCACGAAGGTCTGAATCTACCGGAGGAGCACTTATAAAAGACCACATGCTACTAAGCAAACACAAGTCTACAGCAAAATATCCCTGGGCTTTAGGAAGAAGTTTGCTGCTTCTTTGCTCTGAGCTTGGGCAAATGACTTTACTTTCTCCTCTTCTCCCCACTTTCATGCATGCGGCTTACGCCCCGGCTTCCTGGGCTATGTTACTCCATACAGCTTCTGTAAATGAGATGGAGTTTGTAGAAAAAGGAGCTGCATGCACATCCACAATTACATTACTTTAGCAGCACAGCTTGATGTATTCAGCAAATAAAATATAGTCTTCACTGGTGGTAGAATACAAAACTTAGCTTCCACCAGAATGCCCTAATTTGCCCTAATGTTCTTTTGTCTCCGTCTTCCTAGTGATCAGTAGACTAGCCACCAAGGATCCACGCTGTGCTGAAAGGAAGCATACAGAGTTCAAAGCACTTCAGCCTTAATGCAAAGCCCTCATTAAGAAACATGAAATGCAGTGTTTGATATTGTAAAGTTATGGGCAGTGAAAAAAGTGAATGCAATATCTATGAAAAACACAGACTAAAAAATCGTGTCCTTCCAACTGTCCAAATTTAAATCCTACTTTGGTGCCTCCAAGAAAGATCCCAAATTTTAATGAAAAAAGTCTACTGGGCTGGTACTTGCTTCTTGGGTACAAAAGGCAAAAGGGCCAGGATGGATATTTTTCTGATTTTGTTGTGTTTGTACAGACAGCGTCACATCATAGCCTCTATTCAGTCTTACAGATTTCTCTGGGAAAACTTCAGAAGCGGAGGGTAACTGATAGAAGAGAAGTAGAGTTTATCAGCCAGGTCTGATTAAAACCGCAAACAAATAAACATGCAAGAATTGACTTGTGACACTTATATGAGACATGGTAGCTGGTTTTCATTTTGCCTCTTGTCCTTTGCCTGCTGGAGGCTTCAATAGAACATTTAAGGTGCTGCGACCTGTTTCTTTTCAGTATCATGCTTAATCTCTTGGTAAAGTATTTATGCTAAATTAATGAAGCATAGAACAGACAGGCAATGATAAATATGAACCTCTGTCAAGTGGGTCTTGGATGTGTAAATTTCCCCCAAAATGCTCATCATTAATAACTGCCCTTAGTTATCCCTCAGGTAATAGTACCCTTGAGTCTGATGGGCTACTGTGGCAAATGACAACCATTTACCTTCATTTCATCTTCCTGGAAACAGTCCCTTTGAATTTAACTCACTGAAGAATCACTCCAAAGATTTTTATCATCCCCCAAATTTACACATTAGTCAAATGGCTTCATATAACCTTTCTTTAACTTGGCAAAATTAGAAAACATGTTCCCAGGACTATACATTGACCTACATCCGACTGTTTCCTTGGAGATTTTTTTAAGTTTAGGGGTATTTTTCATTGAAAAACAACAGAAACATAAGACTATGGATGGATTGTTGTTGATGGATTTGTTTGTTGGTTTGGGGTTTTTTCCTTTTTTGAACAAATCTACAGATTCTCTCATTATTAACACATATCTACAGAAAGGGCACAGCACGAGTTAAAGGAAGGTTTTACATCATTTCTCCAGATATCAAAACATTTAATTCAGCTGCAATGAAACATTGTTAAATCTCAGGTCATTTGAATGTTGAAGCAAAATATTCCCTTTAGAAATTTCACAGCTATTAGCCTTGAGTTACCAGTGATGAATGTTTCTGGAGCTGTAAAATTTCTTCAGACCCAAGAGCACATTTTACCCTAGTTTATTGTGGTCTTTCTGTCTCCTTGAAGAGGGGCCATCATTACTGATTAGCTGTGCTCATGCAGTGCGGTGCAATAACTACATATACCAGTGTCCACTTTGCTCAGATTAGAATTTGAAAAATATTGTTCTTTTGTAACGCTGGATCCTGAATGGAAATAAAACTTGCGAGGCTAGCCCCTGATGAAAACAGGCTTTCAAAAGCAAATACATTCTGTCCTCCTCTATTCTGCTTTAGCTTTCAACATATTCATGATATGGATAAACATACTGGGTGCATGGATATTTTTCTCTTTTCTCGATCACAGAATGCTAATCATTTTTGTGTCGCTAGGGTTATATTAAACCTTCTAGCTAGGTTCACACAATAGATTAATTCCTTTACACATTGTCATAGGCATTATTAACTCGGTGGAGAAAGGTTCTTTTTCCTCTTAGAAATATGTTCTGGTTTGGGCACAGGATTAAAGTATTTCTCATGATGTGTTATTAAGTTGTTTGTGTTCTGATGACTCACAGGTCTGCTCTAACATGCTTGATCTGTCCCACCTTCTGTGTCCTGTAGGTCTCCCTACTCTCACTCTTCCTGGCTATTTAGACCATTCCCAAGCCCAGACTTTTTCTCCTCTACAGCATTCAGTAGATTATTTCCCAACCTGTTAGCTGAAAATCACATCTACTTCTCCTCCTCAAAAGCATGTCAGCCACACTCTTCTTCTCAAAACTTAACTACTGGTAGCCCTTTAACCCCTTTTTCAAGTGAATACACTGAGTGACAAAGTGACTACTCTGCCATACCTTACCTAGCTGTTTCTAATTCCCAACAGCTTTACTCGTGTCTCATCTACAGTCTCTGTTGCAAGCACTGGAATAATGGGATATCCATGTGTCTTCCTTAGCACTCTAAATCATAATGAAAAATTAAATATTAATAGAAAAGGAAGTTTTCCAACAGTAGTTGATTTCCATAACAATACTTACATGACCAAACCACAGGATGTGGTGCAAGCTTACTTGAAAATTATGACAAAGGCAGAATAGTTGACATGAGCACAGATCAACAAGTGTCATTGCCAAGAACATCCGACACCTCTGCTTCAGGAACTAACACTTCTCAGGGGAAGATAAGTCAGTAGCTCTCCATACATAATAGCTGGTATTTTCATATCCGTGTAGACATACATTAGATGTACACAGATAACAGACAGGTACGAGATACCTTTTCCTTGCTTTATGTGCAAAGTTAAATCTAGGCTGGTTCTCTGATTTATTATTTTTTTTTTTTCTGTTGTCTAACAATGACAGCGTTGTGGCTGTAATATGACATTACCCTAACGCAGAGAATAAATGAACATGAAGAAACCATTGCAGCTCTCATCTGGCAAACAGAAGGAGCCTGGAAAAGCTTAATACATTATTCAATAGCAAGTGGTGGAATCGCAGAGCTAGCAGATGTAAAAGATTCATTGTACAAGATACTCAGCTCCTCAACTGAGTATATGGCATGCTCTTGAAACCCATTAAAAACATCAGTATGCAAAAATGGTGATAAAAATCTAAACAAAACTGTGCTCAAAATAAACTTGATTTGGGATTATACCTTTCCACACAGATTTTATTTGCTTGTTTGTTTTAGTAGCACTTAAATATTTTAAGTACATTTAATTTAGATTTATTAAGATATTTAATTCATATAAAATAAATACTTTATAACTGAGAACATATTTCTTCCAGAAATATGGAAATAAAACAGAAAAAAATCCATAGAACAAAATATAGTCTGCTAAAGTGGAAAATTGCTAAACTGGGATTATTTAATTATAGAGATTAAGATATATTTGTTAAATCACACGTGAAGATACTTTCACACACAGGCTTTAAATTTGTTTATGGAGCCATGCATAGCCAAAAGTATGTGTAGTCAAATTTGCACATACAGATTGTTTAGTTAGCCCTCTGATTAGCCAGTTTCTATGGACAAAAGCATGCAGCTTGCTCTAATTCACTAGCTGTATAATTGTTCCCTTGAAAATTTGGCCAAGTAGCCATCAAATCATATTTGTCAGGCCTTAAATAATTCATATTTACCAACTGTTATCTCATTAACAATTGACAAACATTTATTAAATGCAAATTATATTGTAACATGGATTATGGACTCAAAAAAGCAGTTTAATTTTGATCGTTGGGAAAGTTTGCTGTCTAACAAGTAGCCGGGGAGTGCAGAGGCATTTCAGAGAAGGGCTTCACCTCTCCAAGCCTCCTGGAGCGGCTTCTGGCTGGCCAGCGCAGCTCCAAAGAGCCACCCCAATGGGTGCCTCGGCTCCCGGTGGGCACCCAGTCACAAAGCCCTGTGATTTCATGTCAGTAAGTTATAAAGGCATCTCCATGGGTCTCCTCAGCAAGATCCTTTGCTTTCCAGGTTGATCCTTGTCACTCAGCATCATGTAGAGCTGTCACAGTCCCAAAGATCGATCCTATTTCTTCTGGAGGTCATTTGTTCCTTGGGTCCTGTCCTGTCCCCAGAGGGCCAGATGTCAGGGGCAGATATTTCCAGACTGAGGAAGGAGGAGGAATTGCCTGCAGAGCTCAGCATGAAGCACCAATTCACATCTCCGTGCTGGTTTGAGGTAGGACGGAGTGGGGAACAGACACGAGGATCACCAGAAAGTATCTACGGGAGCTTTGTAGCCCACTGAGTGAGGCACACACTGGTAGAGGGCAAACCTCTCTTCTTTTTCCAAGAGTTATTTCTAGGTTTTATCGAATATCCTGCCTAATACGCAGGACATAACAACCCAGGGATCCAGAACCAGACCTTCTAAAATAAAAGTTCTCTGTAGCTACTAGGAAAGAGAGAGAATAGATATTCAAATCACTTCATGAAGACATTACTTAAATTGACATTGTCATTTGTGTTGATGAAGGCAATAATCATTGGCCTGGGAGCTCCCCTTCTCCTGTGATTGCTTCTCTGAGGCTAGTGACAAGCCTGTCCCCAGTCTGCAGGCTCTAACATTCTCTGTCCTGTAGGACCACCTTGTGTCTTCACCACTGTTACAGATGACATTGGAATCTAATGGCAGAGCAAGGACGTGGGCTAGGGACTGTTAATTTTGCATCTCTTCTACCTGTGTAAGTAAAAGCTGAGAAATTGTTCTCAATTTGTATTTTCCTCTAAAATCTGCTTCTTTTCTTTCACACCTGAAAAAACTCTCATATGCCCAAAAGCTGGTGTAATTTTTCCAACACTACTTAGCTGGCTTAATGACCAGGTCCTGCACCTGGGTCAGGGCAATCCCAAGCACAAATACAGGCTGGGCGGAGAATGGATTCAGAGCAGCCCTGAGGAGGACTTGGGGGTGTTGGTTGACGAGAAGCCTAACATGACCCAGCAATGTGTGTTTGCAGCCCAGAAGGCCAACTGTATCCTGGGCCACATCAAAAAAAGTGTAACCAGCAGGTTGAGGGAGGTGATTCTGCCCCTCTACTCTGCTCTCATGAGACCCCACCTGCAGTACTGTGTTCAGCTCTGGGGCCCCCAACATAAGAAGGACATGGACCTGTTGGAGCGAGTCCAGAGGAGGGCCACGAAGAGGCCTGGAACATCTCTCCTATGAAGACAGTCTGAGCGAGTTGGGGTTGTTCAGCCTGGAGAAGAGAAGGCTCCAGGCAGACCTTAGAGCAGGCTGCCAGTACCTAAAGGGGGCCTGCAAGAAAGCCGGAGAGGGACTTTTTACAAGGGCCTGTAGTGATAGGACAAGGAGTAATGGCTTTAAACTGAAAGAGGGTAGATTTAGATTAGATATTAGGAAGAAGCTCTTCCCTGTGAGGGTGGTGAGGCACTGGCACAGGTTGCCCAGAGAAGCTGTGGCTGCCCCATCCCTGGAAGTGTTCAAGGCCAGGTTGGATGGGGCTTGGAGCAACCTGGTCTGGTGGAAGGTGTCCCTGCCCGTGGCAGGAGGGTTGGAACTCGATGTTCTTTAAGGTGCCTTCCAACCCAAACCATTCTGTGATTCTATGATTCTATGACAGACGTTACCTCATATAAAAAAAAATCTTGCCCTGTCTTTCTCTGCCTTTGTACCACCACAGTAAAATGCTACTGTGTCTAAACTGGTAGCTAGCTATAGGTTCCCTTCACAGGCAATATAATTTAAGGATGCAATTCAGATGACCTAGTTTACACAAGGATGTTATCAACTGCCTTCTCCATTAGCTATAAAAGAGGTCTATAGTGACTAGCTCTGATGCAGAAATCTACGTTTGATCAGATGAATCCCAAAGCTACTCTATAGATTTGTTGCATCTAAAAATAAATTATAAGTATGTAGCAAGTTCGGTGGAGTAAAACTTTTAGCCACTGTTTTTTAGCAATAAGTGAAGTGGTAAGTCACATTCTCTTTTGCACATCCCTGGTTAAGCACATTACCGCTAATTTTCAGCTACCTGCTACTATTTAATTTAGAAGTCTACAGAGACTTCTTTCTATTATTATGAGAGCAGTCATTTAACATCATGTGAAGTAGCAGATGAGTACTGATGAATCTGAGAAGCAAATGTTGTCCAGGAGTATGTAAGAAATGAAGGAATGGGAAGTATTGTTTATAAATGGAAGGCTGGGAAGTAGAGATAATTCAGAACAAAAGCAGCACATAATAACACAGAGAATAAGCATATTTGAAAGTGGTCAGCCTTACAGTAGCATGAGCAGGCTGCATATAGGGGACGTCATCTTGATGTTGCTATCCCTAAGGTAGCAGAGGGTTTGGAAGTGCTGGGTTTCATTTCAACCTTAACCTACAGATGAAGGTTCACACAAGGAAAGCTGACTCTTGTGCCACTATCCACCCCCCTCTTTGTACTGGTCCAGTACTCGGCAACACTCTGCTGAGCCACTTCAGTGAACTAAGTGAATTTTTTGAGATGGTTTTCTGCTGGAAGAGCACATGTGAATGGCTCTGTAAAGGACCAGACAGGACCAGAAGCAACAGTGCAGGAGGAGAAATTGTAGAGCTAATAGTTAAATAGATGGAGGACATGTAATAACCTAAGTCAAACTCTCAGCTACCACCTGAAAAGGTGTTTCTGCCCTATCCCAGCTGGGAACGTGTGACTGGAAATGGGATGGCAAGCTGAGATTACCATAGGTTCAAAATTCAGATCTACAGTGGTGAGAGCAGCCATGTCAGCAGCAACACAGGTGTAGACTCCAATCATGAAAAAAACCAACATTAGGGTCAGAAGAACCAAAGATCTAGCTTAAGAATATAGCCATTGAAATGAACAGTTGACCCAGGTCAAGCCCCTGGCCCAGACACGAAAGCAGTCTGAACCCCAGGGAGCTGCAAGACAAGGCCTTCAGATTGTGCTGCCAATTTATGCACAGTGAAGGTACGGGTGTGCATGATTCACTCATTGAGAATAACTCTCTAAAACAGATTTTGCACTTAATGTATAATAACCTGCCTGTTAGAGTATCAATCACCGGAACAGATGTTTTGTATTTCAGTCATTTGTTCCATCTTTCAGTCTTAGGCTAACAACCTGCATGTACATGTACATCATCCTCTGACCTCCAGCCACAGGGAGACAAATCACTAACTAGTGTCAACTGGATGCTAGAATTTGATTTCCATGTGAAATTAAGATATTCCTATATTCGTTTTCATGCCATATAGGGATCCGAAGTCATAAATTACTCATGATATTAACAAAAAAAACCCCCAACACTTTACTTTGAAAATACTAAAATGATCCTTTGTTTCAAATGAAATTTCTCACAAGTTGCTGCATCAAATGCTCTTTTTCAGTTTTGTCAAGCTGACTAGGAATGATTCATGACTTACAACAAAAATCTGAAGTTGAGGCAGTTTAGCTTACAAAGAGTAGCCTGAGGGAGGATGTGATAACAATTTTCAAAGATGGAAAAGGTTACTGAAAGGGCGAAGAAGAACCGGTGCTCCATGAGCATAGTAGGCAACGCAAGAAGTAATGGACTAAAACAGCAGGAAGACTGAAGTAATGTTGTAGGAACATGTCTCATTTCTAGGAATCGGTTCAAAATGAACTGAGCTGTTTGGGGAAGCTTGAGGTTCTTTAAGAACACAGCAGATGAACATCTGCCAGTAAGTATCACTGACATGCCTTATGGCAGAGGGATTCCACTAGGTGAGCCAGCAAAGCCTCTTCTGGACATATAAATTTGTTCAGCACCAAACTGAACCTGTCTGAGGTGCTTGGTGCCCGGCAGCAGTTAGTGCCCCGTGTGGTGGTGGCACTCTGGGCAGGGTCCCTGCTTGCTTAGCAGTGCCATCCCCATGATGGAAATCTACTGAGGGGAGCGTTGGGGTGGACAGCAAAGAGAGGTGCGATGCATCCTAAGTGGCATAATTCAATGCAATTGCCATCTCCGTTCAAAACCAAGGAACACCCTCAGACAGTGAGTTCTCACCCAGCTTGGTCTATGTCATACATCACTAAAAATCTAGCTTCTCAGCCTAAGCTGCGAGTAGTTGGGCTTTATTTTTCTGCTACAAGTTCCAAAGGTTAAACCATTTACTTTTGAATTTACCAGTATCCCACAATGGCATCAATGAATGCTGAGAGAGATGCTTTCTTCTGGCAGAAAGGCGGATAGCAACACACAGCCTGCTAAAATGCAAGGGCACACACTTTGCTACTGGTGCTGGTCCTGGAAGAATTCGGTTTCTGAAAGTCATTGAGAGATTTTTTGGGGAGGTGAATGGGAGTGCAGTCTTGTTTAAAGAAGTCTCCCCAGCTGAAAGATTGTGTCATTCTTGTGAAAGATGGTGCATTGCTCTGACAACATATACTTTCAGGAATAAGCTGAGAATCATAGCAGAAGAGAACTCATCACAGCCTCTTATCTCTGCAGAGGTGTCAATGCAGTTCAAGAACAGCTTGAGTAGCTTGGTTTCTCTTGCTGCTCCCAAGGGAAGGCTGCATAGCTACAGCAACAGCTATATAAAAAGAGCAGAAAACACCATCATGACTTTGTGCTCTTCAGGGAGAAGAGTTTTCCAAATTTCTTACCCAAAGGTTCATCTGGTCTGTTGGTTGAACTGATACAACATAGCAATTGAGATTACCATTTTGCGTTGGCATGCTAATGTGATGAATCTGGGGCATGTGTTGCCTTTGGGTTTCTGTGGGAGAGGGAAGTGAAAGCTTTCTGTTGCTGGGAATGCTGTGGGTGGTGGAAAGATGAAAAAGAAAACAAAAGCCATTTCCCTACACTTGTTATTTCCATGGCTGTGAGGTTGGGGTGAAGGGGTAGGTCCTCCTGTTTTCCATCACTGTTTAGCTAGCTAATACCAATTAACAGATTTCCACCACTGTCAGAGCTCCTTTCACTTGGAATAGGCCTCTGACTTTTACCTCCATATTCATAATCTTTGAAGGAAGATGCTTTCCTTTGAAAGGAGATGCTTTTCTTGGCTGCAGTTTGAGGTAGGAAAGTCAAATAGCAGAGCAAGACTGTCATTCTTTCAGCTGAAAGGCTCCTGAGAGAAGTGCCCTTGAACTGACAGGTAGGAATATTCTTTTCTTCTTCAGAAGATGTATGTAAGAAGTTTATGTTGTTCTTTTGCAGCATAATTTTCTTTTTTTTTTTTCCACACCACCCTTTCCTTATCTACCAGTAATGTTGTGTGTTTAATTGTGGTGGTGCATGTCCAGCTCCACTAAGATTAGGGGGAATATATTTCTGTATTATTTTGCTTCACTGTCTTCCTCAGTAGGCATGCTCCCTTCTTTCTTCAGCACTCTTCATGTCTATAATAAGATTTTTCTCATTCAGAATACAGGAGCGCTGAACTTAATAGAGGCTTACAGGTGGTTTGTTCAGTGACTAATTCCTAAAAGCCTACTAGCAGTAAAAGTGGCCCTCATTATACTAACATGAGTGTTGCAGGTAGGAGAATCTTTTTCTGTTTGGGAAAGACAGGTCTAAATCCAAATCCTCTTGGGAGATTTCCAAAGTTTTTATATAAAGTTGTGTGCAGAGAAAAAATGGAAATTGATGCCTTAGCCAAAAGTGTGCAGGAAATATGCCAACCTTTGTTGCCTTATTTATTGACACTTTCAGAAAGACCACTGATCTAGAAGACTGTGTCCCTTTCCTGAAGCAGTGCTGCTTTTCAGCAGACTGACTTTCTGTCAATGTGGTGTTCTCTGTCCTAGAATCCCCAGGATTACCCTCAGAAATATTTCTAAGGAGGCAGATCCCTTATGTGGCAACCAGATTTAATGGGGTGTCATGTTTGTGAGAATAGGCAAGTAGTTCCGACTTCTTTCCCCTTTTTTTCTGTTCTGTGACTTTCTCAGTGGCAGAAGCAATACAGATACATAAAACCAAAGATACCTTGATTATAATTATAGCTATTTAAAAAAAAAAAAAAAAAGATTAAAATCACCTGTTCTTGTATATTGGTGCAAACACTTTGCACAAATCTCATGCCAAAATATCAATTCTATTTGCCCATTCCTGAAAGCCCATGAACTGCGTATAGAGAGGAATGAAAATATCCACAGATAAAATACGTTCCGCTTACTGATTGAGTACATTGTTTTATTTTGGACAACATTGTAAGTGAAGGCGGTGCTTATGAAAATGAAGTATTATCAATACTAGCTCAAGCCAGGCATAGTGCCAGCAAGTTGTGGAAGAGCTATAGAGGAAAGCTCGCTTAAGTGCCTACTAGCCTGATTTCCAAACCCCTTTCTATTTCAGTCCTGGCTCTCTCTCGATCAAAGAGTGCCTAGTTAATGAATTATGATCACATTTATGGTGATCTGGTAACACAAATGATTGAGGATTAGGATGAGACCACCAAAATCAGACCCAGATATCAGAAGGGTTTTTAATGATTCTTGGATTCCTATCAAACTTTAAAGAAAATGATTAGGAAAAGAAACACTTAGGGTGTCACTGATCTCAACAAATAAATACCATCAGAGTGTCTTCTTTCTTTCCTCAGCTGGAAATCACATGGCACTGACTGAAAGCCATGAAAAATGCTCTTCCTTTCACAGCATCTGGCTTCTTGGCAGCCTTGACTGGCTGGTTTCATTGGCTATTTCTGTGTTGCCTGCAAATCTTTCACACTGTTGTTTGGCTGTTTGGTTTACTTTGTACTCTTGGAAAATGTTTTATTTAATTTCATTTCAATTTTGATAATTTCTGGACTTCAATTTTATTGAAAAAATCATGCAGTGCATGAATCTCTCATCCTTGACTGCCAAGCTTCCTTTAGAGTGGATGAGAATGAGTGTTAAAGCACAAATGTGAGGTGCTTTAAGGCAGAATTTAAGGAGTAGAGAGGATAGATTAAGATGCAAAATCCTGCCTTTCTCCATCATCATCTGATGTGTGATTTGGGGCTTATTTTTCTATGGCTTTTTTACCCATCTTGGTCTAATCCACATATTCAGAAAAAAATTATCACTGAATTCAGTCACTAAGGTAGGGTCTGCCTTTTACCATATCTTCTGACAGCAAAAAGCGCTTCCCATACAATCTGTAGCAGAGCTTCTGAGAACTATTTTCCTTGAAAATATGAAAATACTTTATTATTTTTATTAGTATTTATCTCTTTGTAATCTCTTCATAAGCAGCATGAACTAATAGCTGTATTTAGATTCAGGGTAAAAAGAATGACTTCATGTTTCTTAACTAATTAAAAACCAACCATATTCAATTTTCTGTCCAAAAAGAAGAGCATTGTTCTACAGTTATTTGCTGTATTGGGTTTGCGTGGCAAGGTTTTGGTAGTGGTGGGTTTACAGGGGTGGCTTCAGTGAGAAGCTGCCAGAAGCTTCCCCCACGTCCGACAGAGCCAATGCCAGCCGGCTCCAAGACGGACCCGCCACCGGCCAAGGCCGAGCCCATCAGCAATGGTGGTAGTGCCTCTGGGAGAACAGAGTTAAGAAGGGAAAAAAAAACAAAAAAAACCACCAAACCCCCCAAACTGCAGAAGAACAACAGTAGCTGGAGAGAGGAGTGAGAACATGTGAGAGCCCCAGCCCTGCAGAGCCCCAGGTCAGTGCAGAAGGAGGGGAGGAGATGCTCCAGGCGCCGGAGCAGAGATTCCCCTGCAGCCCGTGGGGAAGCCCACGGTGAGGCAGGCTGTCCCCCTGCAGCCCAGGGAGGTCCACGGGGGAGCAGATATCCACCTGTAGCCCGTGGAGGACCCCACGCCGGAGCAGGGGGATGCCCGAAGGAGGCTGGGACCCCGTGGGAAGCCCGCGCTGGAGCAGGCTGTGCCTGAAGGACTGCAGCCCAAGGAAAGGACTCACCTTGGAGAATTTCGTGAAGGACTGTCTGCTGTGGGAGGGACCCCACGCTGGAGCAGGGGAAGAGTGAGGAGTCCTCCCCCTGTGGAGGAAGGAGCAGCAGAGACAACGTGTGATGAACTGACCCCAACCCCCATTCCCTGTCCCCCTGTGCTACGTGGGGGGAGGAGGGAGAGAAAATCAGGAGTGAAGCTGTGCCCGACAAGGAAGGGGTGGGGGGAAGGTGTTTTAAGATTTGGTTTTATTTCTCATTATCCTACTCTGATTTGATTGGTAATAAATTAAATTAATTTTTCCCCAAGTGGAGTCTGTTTTGCCCATGATGGTAACTGCTGAGTGATATTCCTGTCCTTATCTCAACCCACAAGCTTTTCGTTATGTTTTCTCTCCCCCGCCCAGCTGAGGAGAGGAGGGATGGAGCAACTTTGGTGGGCACCTGGAGTCCAGCCAGGGTCAACCCACCACATTTGCCAGTCCTTTGATTTACTCTGAGGCTTTTGACCTGCTCTATAGTGAACAATAATCAAGTTAAAACAAAATGTTTGAGCACAGGCATCAAAGATTTATATTCAGGCACCTAAAGCTGCAATGACTTTTAAAGTTGCTGAACCTGTGTCATTGATAAAAGGAAGCTCAAAATATTCAGTAAAGAAGTCAGTTAAGTGTACATATACACAAAACGCACAATATTTTTAGGCACTATGGTGCAAAATACTGACGTTATTTTTCATTTGCTTTGGAATGTTGTGATTGGAATTGGCCAGATTTAAGCATTCAAAAAATGTGTTTCTCTCCCTCCATCCTGCCACTTTGTTATGCACCTAATGTTACGCATGCACGCATACACATATATAAAATTTCTCAGTCAACAGAAACCGTCTAACATTCATATATCTGTCATGATATTGCATTTCCAAACAAAGTCGTATTGTATTTCCAAATGTGAAGCATAACCTCCATAATCCGATAGCTGCTGGGTAGCCTGGTGAGATTCTGGTGACTCTTGGTATCACTGTTGAACCGTGAGAAGCTGTGAAACTCACAAGAGCTCCATCACCTTCAGTCCATGGGTCAAAATCCATTTCAGCCCAGGTTGTCCCAGGACAAAGTCTGCCTTGCATCATGCTTACCAAAGCACCGGGTTGTGGTGCCAGCTGGCTGCCTGGACTGTCTGATGTGCACGGTACTAACCCCTGCAGATGTCGTGTATGTAATTCATTTTGTTTGGAAGTCTCTGCTCCAAAGAGTGAGACCGCAGGAGTCAAGCAGCTTTCAGACATTGCAAAGCCCTAGCTCCCCAAACTGGAGGTTGCTGTAGGTTGCAGAATTTGGAAACCGTTGTCCTTGAGTGGTAGAATCAATGAAACCCTCATTTCACATGAAGTCGTGTCCTGCAAGCCCACAGCCCCTTCACCACAGCAAGGACATTCCCCACATGCTGCCTGCGACACCTCCAGTCTCTGCCAGAAACCCTCATCCCTCCACTCTCCCACAGCTCCATCTTTTCTGCCTTGTTTCCCCTTTAGCTATAAAAGAAATAGCACGTGTCATGACCAGTTTGGTGCTGTCTGGACAAGAGGACAAAAGGAGCTTACCGCTTTCAAGCTCATGGTGGAACATTTCCCTCTGTGACACATTATTTTAGGACTTTTGCTCCTTCATGCAACCACTTTCCATGAAGCATGTCAGATTTAACTATCTTTGAGACATCACAGTGAAAGGTAATTGAAATTATGCCAGCAGATTTGAAAGATATTAGAAGGGGATAAGCAGACAGATGGATGGAGAAAATGATTGCCTAAGCCTTGTTTCTTAAGGAAATTGGGCTAAAACCAGGCTCTTTTCTCTAATTTAGCAGAAGGAAGTTATTTTAATGTCAATAACTACTTTCGAAAAACTTGGCAAACCCTGAAATGTCCATGCAGACTTATCTTCATGTGATAGTGTTTGGAGTCGTGACTACTGTCTATGCCGGGATTTATCTCACTGTGTGTAAAAGTTGCCATGGCAACAGCACTCTGCAAATAATTATATAAATAATAAATGAAAGGTTTTATGAGCGTACATTAAAGCTGCAGTTCACATATAGTCTTCTTTTGCTACACAAAGTGAAGTAAGGAATCACACAGAGTTTTTCTTGGTGCGCATATTTATTTGCCTTGCTCAAGGAAGTAAAACATTTGCTTTAGGAGGTGAATACTAAAAATTATTAATCCAGAAGACAAACATTGGCTGAACCCCAGCCGAGGGAAAATAAATTTTATTTTTCTTAAAGCCAGAGGTCAGAAGCACAGGTTCTGAGCCTCTCCCAAAACCGTGAAGCAAATTAAAAGCTGCCTTAACAAGACCCCTGGGATTCCACCTGTACAAATTCCCAGCAGGTGCAGAACCATCAGAGAGCTGCTTTAATGTCCTTACACCCCAGACAGACACTGTGACCATGGAAGAGGTGCATAACTAATGTATCTGGCCTCCTTGCATCTCTGGCTATCTTAATCCAGCACATGTTGGCTAGGGCTAGTATAAATTAATCTGCTCCCTACCCTTTTCTGGTCTTTCTCCAAGTACACACCTCTGCTCTTACAAGAGGGAATCTGAGTAACCATCCATATGTATTTCACATGGTCTCGGGGCCGTGTCCTGTAGGGATTCTCTGTACAGAGCTCTGGTTGGACACAGCCAGAGTTGTCTACACAAATCACTGGGGAACTGGCTGTTCAATATTTTCATTAGAAGGTACTGAAGTCTCTTCATTTGAACTATGGGGGGTTTGTGTGTAGGAGTGCTCTTTAAAACTGAGAAATGGAATTAGTGCTTTGGCAGGAGGGGCAGGGGTAAAACTATTGTTCATCACTTAAAACTAGTCAGGAAGAAAATGTGCATATATTTATTGGATGGGTTCATCAGTGATGACTGCTATTTCCAGCAGTCTCGGTGAATCAGGAGGCATTATTTACATGTGCAGCCTGATTGGCTAACATTATTCTATATTATGCTCAGTATTTTGGATTAATGAAGAGGTAAACATGATGTTTGACTCATCAGTTTGACATTTCAGGTGATTTTGAACCATGCTTTCCCTAATTGTTTCTTTAGGCCTATTTAGAATTACTATAAAGGCTGTTATATTAAATAGGTGGATCATATTTGTGTGTGTACATATATGTCTATTTATATTTTACATATCTGTAATGTCTATATAGAAAATACATGAAATGCACAGTTAATAGAAACAAAGAAAGATTAATCCAGCCAGGCCCAGTTCTGAACTTCAAATCATTCAGATGAAAATATCTTCTGCTAACATTTTGTGACTTTTCAGACTCCTCTGAGTAGAAATAAACATCCACTTCTCAACATGGCTTTAAGGTCTAAAAAACTGCTTTTTTTGGACTAAAGCTGAAAGCGAGTTCAGAGCCAGGATTTTCATAAGCATTGTCCTGAAACCAGCTCCCCCTTTTTCAAGCCAGGAGACCAACAGCCTAAATATCTCCATAAAACAAGGTTGGCTGACTGTCAGATAAGCAAATCTCAAATTCTTTAGTGCAGGAAGCATGAATCCAGCAATGTGTCTAGTTTGAACACATGAGTAATCTCACCGACATTATATTGTTAGTCTAAACAAACATACGACAGTCCTTCCAAAAATGAGCAGGAGACCAGTCCAGACTATGAAACCTTGCTGCGATAACCCTACTGAGAAAATGGCAGATCAATTGCTTTTTTAGTTCAGGCTTTTGAATTAAGGACTTTACGTGATCAACCACAACAGAAATTGTAAAGTCTGTATTTTAAGCAAAGATGCGTATCTGGTTTAATATGGCATCTGAAGACCTGTTCTTTCAGGTGAGCAGCATCCAAAAGTGGGAATCCTTTTAATTTCTTGTGGATGATTCTCAAAATGTTCCACCAATGAAGGGTCATAGCAATTCTGCTTGCTATGTTTGCTTTGCTGTGTTATGTGACAGTAAGGGACCACCTGGATCAACGCGATCCAAGTGTCCCCAAACCAAAAGACATCAAACCCTCCCTGACCCCATATAATGGTCTTCAGCCCTTTAGTACAATGACTGAAATTTCACAAAATAACTGCCTGCAGGAAGAGAGGACTTAAAATTGAGAAATATAGAGACAGTTCTGGAGTGCCAATGACCAGCTGATCCTAGGAAGCGGATCATGCACCACATTACAGAAGGCAAAAAACGCAAATCAAAGGTCCCTGACAGTATAATGGGGGAAAAATATCCTTCCTGTGTCCAATCACACAATTGGTTTAACCCTGCCTGAATGCATAAGCAAGACACACCACTGGCCATAAGAGAGCTTACTATCACTAAGAGCTGATGCCCATGAAATGTCCCTTTGCTAGCTGTGCCTGGTGTTCAGTCCTCCAAAGGAAGTAAACCACCGTATTCCTCTCCCCTCTTCCTCAAAGCCAAGTTATATATCTGCAGTAAAAAAACCCCAACCAAACAACAAACTTCTTCCTTGCCCCTACAGTGGTCAAGAACCCTAAAATACAGTATCAGTTAAAAACACTAGCAATATGTGGACCAAGCATACCTGACCAAGTCTCTTCAACTCTCACTTGTGTCTACCAACAAAGTCAGGATTGGAAACCTTAATCTCAGGCTTGAATTACAGGCTCCAAGATTACTCTCACCTTGTCATAGAAATGCTATCAGCAAGCTATCAAGTTTTATAACAAAGCCATTTCAGGTTTTGGCCCCCTTCTCTTCTTACTGGAAGCCTGTCCCACAAGTGTGCTCCTTCAATGTTTAGAAACTTCCTTCATCTTTGCCTGTCCTTCCTTAGCAAGGATCTGCTAGATTGACAGGAAAGCCCAGTATGGTGATCAATGTGCAGCAAGCCACAAAGCAAACACAGTAAGTCTTGACTGAGTAGTGATTTGTGCATTTTTGTACCATTCTGGACTGGCTTTTGGGGAGGTTACCGCTGCAGGTGAAACTGCAGCAAGATGTTTCCCCAGCTGAGTCTGCTGGGCGGGCCTGGCTTGCCATTGAGACCACAATTCATAGCAAAAAAATTCACAGGTTCTATCAGTACATTCCCTAAAAACAACACAGTGAGGGCAGAACTATGTAAACTTCAGAATGGAAAGCCATGGAGACTTTTTTTAGCATAAAAATTGCTTCCAGATCCTTTGTTTTATTCCAGCCACTCTAACGTCTGCTAAAATATCGTGCAAGCAGAGGTCATACCCTCTGCTAACTGACAGCTCACTTGTCCTCTGGAGAAAGGAAAACTGTGCGTGCTACATGCAAGAAGGAAAACATAACATAACCCGGAGTCCAAAATAGCTTGAATTTCGGCAAATCCACTAGGAAAGAAGCTTAAATACAATACAGTACTGAGGAGCTGGCTGAAGTCTTTTGTGCTCCTTCTGATTTTTTCTTAAACTGATCAAATGTCTTTACATTTGACAGTTTACTCTGTCTAGCACTTTTCCTCATCTATTACCAGTTCAGGTACCTTCGGCTCCCCAATGCACATAAAGATCCTAATACTTTGCTTTAGGGTAGAACAATTTAGATTACTTTTCCCAAATAAGAAGTCTTAAAGAGAATCTAGCACAATGAATGGCAACACAAAATTAATTATTGCCTCAGATTTTCTTCTTTTTGTTTGTGGTGGTCCAACTCAGTGCCTGTATCATAACACTGATTCCAGCAACAGTCAGTTAACAGCACTTATGAAACCCACACAGATTAGATAAATTTGTACAGGTCTAGATCAAACAGTAGTAGAATGTCAAATAGCATTATAAATAAAGATTACATATACAGTGGGTTTTTTTCCTTTTACTCATTAGAAAATCTTATATAAGCTGACTAAATAAACTGACATTCAGATCTCATATGTATGCAGCAACCCAGCAATAAACACTTCACACTTTCAGTTTATTGGATAGTTACACATTTGTTGAAATTGTTTTCAAGTGTCTTTATATTTGTTCCTTCACACATCAGTTTTCCTAGCAGTTGTGTTTTTCTTGTTTCCCACAGAGCTGGGTCTGGCCCTGGAACTCTGGTCATTGCTGTCCCTGATGTCCTCAAAGGGACAATAAAAAGCCTGAGGTATTATATGTCTGAATTACATTGGCAAATACTTACACACCAAATCCAGCCATTTTTTGCACTGTCATGGATGCTGCACATTTCTAATGCTGTATTTAAAAACAAATCTTCTTATTTTCTAAAGTCAAGCCAGGTTTATTGCCATCCCTTTCAGTATTTATAAGTTTGGATTAAAATCATGTAACCATATCCATTAGAGAGTATGAACATTTTGAGGATACTTCTGCCAGAGCATCTATTCAGCACTTGGGCAGGAGCAGCCACTTTTGACAGGGCTTACGCCAAAAAAGGATTCTTCCACAAAATATATAACGCTTACAGTCATTTTGGATATTTATCTAATTGAGTTTATATCTTTCAATAACCGACATGACATACCCTATATTTTCCCATTAAGACCTTGTTAAGGCTGGCTCCCTTTCAAGGTACTCCAGGCGCACCGCATTACTGCATCACTTCTGCCACTTGGATTCCCATAAAAGTCACACATCTGCCTCCACCATCACACTTCAGCCTGTTTGCAAGCACCCTGTGCCTGAGAAGAAGGCCCAGAAGCTTGGTCTTCTGAAAGAGCAACTAGCCTTTGCTTAGGAAGAAATCCTTGCACATACAAACCATGACCCGTCAATCCCTTTGGGGAATCGCCAGACCCCTTGTGAAATCCCCATCCAACTACCCTGCGGATGATTCCAAAACAGGTTAGAGGCAGCGTGCGCACAGCCCGTACTCAGCAGATCCATTAATTCTCTCCTAATCTGTCCAAATCTGCTGCCTTTGAGGAAAATGACTGCATAGTGCAGCTAGTTTCCCAAAAGTGCTGGACTTTGTGCCTGCAGAGCACGGGTCGTATGCACCGTAGCTCCAGCTGGGCTCCATGCTGCAGTCATATCCAGAACACAGATGTCGAGTAGACAGGTGACAGCCATTCCACCTAAAACAGCTACCAGACATTGGGAAAATCTGGACTAACATACAGAATCCTTAAAGTCCTCTAGGACCACTAACGGGATGAAGAGGAGATGCCGTATGAAAAACATGAAATGTTGATGTTTCACTGAAAGTCTTAAGTTTTTCTCACACTGAGACTCTGGAGAAACCCCGCTGAAGGAGCAGAGCTCCGTGGTATGCTTCACAGAGATAAAGCCGTAGTAAAACTCATAAATATAGCTTCTCGGGAGGTAACGGGAGTCGCTGCTTCGTCAGTCAGTTGCAGGTATCGTGACCGTAGGCAGATGTGCACTCCTCAGTGACTCTCTAACAGCACATAACGTAACTTTCTGTAGTTATGAGTTTTGCCTGTAGTTGCCATCCTGGCCTTTTCAGTACTGAAGAAGTTTCACCAGAGGAACTGAGGAGATCGGAGAAATTAAAGCAGACTTATGCCTGAAAACTTGGAAGGCTTAGGAGGGTGGTTCGCTTTAAAGTTCTTTTTTTATTTTGTATCTTTTTAGAACTGAGTTTCAATTTTAAAATGTCCAGGCCCAAAGAGCCTCCAAATCTGACAGGTAAGTGAAAAATACTGGAACATATTTTGGTAGAGCCTGAGACTTTTCGGTGAAACCTGTAAATGCTATGAAAGAAGAGAGGTTCAGAAACAAGTATCTGAAATGTGTGTTCTTACATGACAGTTATGTGAGCTAAGAGACTACTGAGTTTTTAAGAACAACTTTGTGTGGACAGATGGGTAGTATTCTAAGATAACATTTCTCCAAATTTTGTATGTTCTTATCTATCCAGCTTCTCCCTCAGAGTATTCATTGAGCTCAGAGCTTTGCCAGTGTCTTCTGCTTCATTACTTGTCTTGTTATGATTCCTAAATACAAAAGGGCATAATTTGTAAACCTTAGAGAATTTATGAGGATTATTTTGGGATTTGATTTATTTAACCTGAATTCATTCCTTCCATATGAACGTAAAAATCATTACTCAGAAAAAGAAACCTAAAAGACTGGCAAACAATTCTAAAACTAACAAAATAGGATTGCAGTCTTTAATTCATTCTTGAATATCCCAAATCACAGATAACACAGCTACATGGAGCAGAATCATTGGGCAGCAGTAATCAGTGCAGTACCAGTGAAACTGTTGATCTGGCTGATAGTCTTTAGAACTATAAATAAACTACGTGTAAAGACAAAAGAGCCTTAAGGCACATTTCTTCCTAGTGTACCTGTGAAGTCCTGAATCAAGGAATCCATGTGTTTTTCTTGAGCAGCTGGTGACAGATAACAAAGCAGTGCATGAAAACGCAGGAACAAAGATGAAATCTTAGTGGGGAAAAGAAAAAAAACACCAAAAAACACCAACTTCTAAAAAAAGAAAGAAGAAAAGAAAAGAAAAAATGCCTGTGGAGAATTTCCTAAGTTGTGTGATATTGTAGACTGAACTCTGTCCTGGTAGTATTACATTTCAGAGGAGATAAAATCCAAAGGTAGGAAAAGCTCATTCTTTATAATCATTTCTACCCCCTTCCATGGGTATCCAAATGTGTCTTTTTTTGCACCTTCAGACCACTATGTATTATTTTCAATTTTGATGCTACTGACTGTGATAAGGGAAATACAGAATAGTGAATCTGTCAAGTGTAAAAGATGGAAAAGGATCCTCCAGCTGTGTACTTTTCATTTTATACTTGTTGGAACTACGAACACTGAGCAAATTACCACCTCTAGGACTTACACGCCATCCACAGGGAAATCAACAGACCTTCCTAAAGGTGGCAGATCACCCTAGCAGTTGGCAAGCTACTCCAGAGTGGAAGTCACCCAAAAATCTGGGGGCAAGCGGAGCTGAAGACACCCGTCCATCAGAGCCCCGTGCAGGGGGGCAGCTCCAGCCCTGTGCGGGGACGGTGCAATGCCATTCCCCTTTTGTGATAATGGCACCCAGGCAAATCAGCTTTGGGACTCCCCAGCTGATGTTTGTGTCCTGTTTGAGGACAAAATCTGAGCCATCCTGCTTTGGATTTGTTATAAATTATTTTTAAAGCTCCTTTTAGCACACATCTTTTTTATTTCTTCTCTCTACAACTCAGTCTTTGAGGCTTCCAGAGCACTGAAGAGATATATATGAGAGATGCTATTTTGTCTTCTCAAAACAGCCCCTGGAATCATGAGCTGATTAAACAGCTGCAAATACACTTGGTGTCAAAGGCAATTCATTTGCATTGGCTGTACTAGCTAGATAACCAAGGTTTACTCCAGACTCCTGTTTTGGAGTATTTGTGCAACCAGAACACACTTTCCAAAAGTTGTAAGTATTCTGGAAACCAGCTGAAGAGCCAGGGATGAGCCTCATTCTGAAAATCAGGCTTTATTTAGACCTTCATCCTGCATTGAGCACCTGTTTCTGATCTACGCCTCATCTTTACACCAAAATGATAGTGCGTGCAATCTACAGATACGGACTCTAAATTAGCTTCTGTCATAGCACGGAAGGTGATTTACTTGAAATGAGTCAGCATGCGTTTGAAAGTCTGCAGTGCACACTGAGCCCATACCTTTTATTCCTTAGACTTCCATGGGGTGTTTAGTCTGTGCCAAGAATGAGGCATGTGGCTGACTTGAATAATACCGAGAGAGAAGATAACAGGCACATCTCTGGCCTGGGTTAAACAGCTGCCTGGAGAAACTTCTCATCACCGCACTTAAAAACCGTCTCTACGCAAAGTGTCACAACACAGGCGTGCAGCAACACCGCGAGGGGCTGCGCGGTGTCAGCGGGAATCCGCAAATACCCCGCAGTTAGCCAGCAAAGACTTCCCCGGAGGTATCGGTTATGTAGCTGCTGCTCCATTCTTACCGCTCCTGTCCTGCAAAGGGGCTGCAGATCAGATGGAAACCCTCAATCAATGCCTCCCTCACGGCATCCCGCTGTCAGGCTGAGCAGTAAATGAAGGTGCTGAGGCTGCTATTAGGCTGGAGCTGCCCTTCCTTCCTTTCTCTGTGACTGGAAGGGGACTCCGTGCCGCTGGGTACTCGCAGCGGGGTGCTTGCCGAAGAGCAAATGCGTTGACTTACCTCCGGGCAGCTCAAGAAAGCCGAGACGATTTGTGCCAGCGGAGGATCTGACCCTATATTTACAATTGGTGCAATTCCAGGCGTAGTCCGTGTTAATAAGGCAGGCAGAAAACTGAAGGAGGGCAATAGTCCTTACCTGTGCTCATGAAATATTCGTTCTGCGAGTTACGCCAAGGACAGCGCAGACGCTGAATAACTGATTGAAAATATATGTAAGCCAATTTGTCCCCAAAAGCCCCAGAATAAATTGAGTGCGTGCTTCTCCATTGCGATAAAATGAGAGCTGGGGCTCACTCTTATTTAAGGCAAAGAAGGTAATTTATCTGTGCAGCCTTGGATTGGGTTTTCTGCGTTGACAGGAGTGGCAGCTAGCAGCACTGTTTGGGTGCTGGGGAAGGAGAGTGGAATGCAGCTTCAAGCCTTTACCTTCCTGCCAATGAAAACATCTTTTCAAGATTTACTGACGCTACCTGTCCTGAACCACAACCCAAATGCGAGAACCGGTGTTATTGTTAAAAGCACCATTCCTGTCTCCAGCAGACATCCTTAAGCAAACATACATTCTGATCAGAACGGTTGCTGCTCTTTGCCCAGAGCTGACCGTTCCTGTTTTCCTGCCCTGTTGGGGCAGGTCAAATAAGAAAAAGAAAATCTTAATTTGCTCGTCAATGGATAGGGACTTCTCCTGAGTGTTTCCTGACCGGTTCTCTGCCAGATCGTCCTGAGAGTTGGGGCCCAACTCTGCAGCAGGAAGCCTGGCAACTTCAAAGCCCCCAGCAACCTGGGAAGAAAATCAAGGCAGGTAAAGGCTTCCAGATGCTGAGCTTCTTAGTAGCTCTGCAGCCAGACAGCTGGAAAACCCAAGGAGATCAGGGAATCTTGTCAATTGTGGTTAGGATTGTTTTGACAGGTTATAGCATTTTGACATACTGAGACAAATTATGGATCTCTTCCCATGCAATAGGAAATTCCATTTTGCTGGATGCTGTTCTGATGTAAAATTACTTGGGGGTTGGCAGGGGCAGGGCAGGACTTTCTGGAGCACAGGGATTCTGGGCTCTGCCTTCCTTTAGGAGACAGGCACCCAAAGTCTGCTGTCTAAGACACTTTTCAGCTTCCTGAAAATTGTGCTAGATGTTTAAGATGTCTTTCAGGACTAAAACACATTAAGGCTAGTTCTAGTTCTAGGGACCAAAATGACTTTTGTTCAGTTCAGCTCCCCTTTACACTCTTTTGTGAGTAAACATTTGGCAGCTATTTTAAAATCTTCAGGTACGCCAACAAAGCAGAAGCTCTGTAACATAAACTGTACTTAGGTGCTGATCCCATGATTTTAAAAGTGTGAGTATCCGCTCATGAATAGGAATATTTCCTCTTTAAACCCATGGAAAACATGCCTTTAAAAGTTTGAGGCTAAATTCCTACACTTAGGCTATTCTCAGTGCTATATTGTGCTGTTGGAACGAATCCATTTTTGCTCTCCTTGAAAACGCATAGCCCCATGCTGACTTGCATATTGTTTAGACAAGCCTAATGCTCTGCCCCTCGTCTAGTCTATTTAAAGAAAATCAATCAGCATTCCTCTGATGAACTTCATGGGCACTGGTGTTAGACACTCGCTTAGACTTGCCTGCTTAATGGAACACATTCTTATTCCAAGCACCTTTTTTTTAAGTAATAATGAGACAGCTATGAGTTTACCAAGAAGAGGTCATAGGTGAAGCACAATTATTGGGCAGGAGCAAAATGCTTCTCGGACAGTCACTGATTGCAGGTAGGAATTCCTTTCAAGGCTGAGCAATTGCCTTAAGCACCTACACTTGTACACACACTGGATTAGCTGTGCACCAGATAAAGAAAAGGAAACAGATGCTGAAAAAAATGGAGGAAAAGAGGAGAGGAGAGGCAAGTGAAAAAGCTGCCAAAACAATGAACGTCACTCTGAAATGTTTGGGAAATGATTGGGTTAAAAGCAATTCCTTACTTCACCTTTTGAATTTATGCTGAGCTATATGTCTCCTAGCTTCCCCTCCCTAGCTTTTTGTCCATCTGTCCACCCTTTGATTGTAAATTCTGTGGGTGAGGAATCTACCTTCTTATCTGTCTGGAAACTGCCTGGATTTAATTTAATCTCTAAAACCTGTCAAGTCTGGACAAAGTGAATCTATGCAGATAATTTGAGGTCTCGGACCTTTTGGATGAAGAAACCAGCTTCTTGTAAATTGGCTCATTGAAACAAAACAGTAAAGTGGCAGCATGCCTCTGTCTGGTCCTTGTTTAGGAGTGTTTGCTGGCGTGCACGGTGTGCAATGTGCTGTACGCGATGCTATCCATGCATCTCGGCATTACTATACTTTAACACTATCTGGTAATTGCATGAATTTCCAATGGAGAAACTTTTCTGCTTTGAAGTCAGGGGGAATTTATTTTGCCTATATCTTTCTTTTCCTTCCACTTGTTTTCAACTGAAAAAAAAAAAAAAAAAAAAACCAAGAAAAAAGAGCCTGTGGGCAAACCCAGCCCCAATGACATCAAAAGAATGATTACCCGTTAATTTCTTTAATAAGGTTTCTGCATTCCCTTAAGTAGTTCACTCTGCATTTCTGGTGGTCTTTTAAAACCCTCTCATTATGGCAGCCATGTTCATACCTGTCACTTGGGCTAGAACCAGCAGGTAAAAGAAATTGTTTGGGGACAGGAGCGATTGCACCATGAGCCGTTGCCCTCCCCTGTGCAGAAGGATGGCAGCGGAACAGGTCGGCCAGCAGTGCCCACCGCTCCCAGCACAGCTCAGCTGCAGCGGGGAACGGGGACCGATCTCCCCACGACACTGGGGGTGAAGATAAATCTTCACGGTCAAAGCCCTACAGCTCCATTAGTCTAACGGCCGGAGCCTGTCCCTCTCACAGACCCACGGCCACTGTCTTCACGCACTACGCGAAAGAGAGTTGATGATGCGTCATTGAGAGGCTTCTCGTCTCTAATACCCGCGTCTTCTACCCACTGCAAGTTGCTGCAGTCACGATATGAACTAAGCCATCAATAAATGAGAAGACTATTGCCTCAACTGCCTCTTTCTTCTAGTGGATCCTCATAGGCTTTGCCTTTGGGGAGGAAATGACAATAAAATTGTGATTTTGCTTTCGAGCTGAATAGCAAGGAAAGGAAATTCATATTAAAGGAGCTGCTGTTTGAAAAAAGCTAGGTATCTCTGAAACACTATTGGGCCAGTAAGTGGCAGCCCACAAAAGACAAAAGAGTTTGTCACCATCAGCTGAGTCACCTGTTAAACACCAGGAAACAGGGAATGCAGTGATCATCTGAGGAGTTTCAGCTGATTTTCTTTGGGGATGCTGCTGGGTGATGAACCATTTGATCCACATGAACTGAAAATGGAAGAGTCATAATGTGCTAAGTTTCTCTAAGAGCCAAAGTCCAACTGTGAGAGGAAGTCTAGCGGTTCATGGCTTCGGGGCGTTCCTGACATCTAGCTGCAATATGTTTGCTTGGATATGTTACTAGGTTATTCCTGCAAGTACGTGAAATGTGGCAACAAAAAAAAAAAAAGGGAAAAAATACCTGCTCTGTGTTGAGTGAGACAAATAGCATAAGAAGGATGTAGGGACAAGAGTTGCTGAGAGAGCTCAAACTGCCTGGAATGGGACTGGGAGAAACAGGTTGAAGGGGGAAGTGCTGTAGGAGGAGAAATAGAAAACAGGAAAAATGAAAGTGGGGATGTAAAATCAAAACTGTAGGAAGAGTAAAAGATGAAAAAGGTGCATGCAAGGAAAAGGGCAAGAAAGCTATGTGAACAGATCACCTCCATCCTGCCCTCAGCGACCAACCATTCCCGATCAATATTCTGTGCCCGCCAGCAGCCGAAGGCCAGGGCTGTAAGCCAAGGTGAAAGCCACCTGTAATGAACTATTGCACTGTGATATGACTAAGGGGAAGTTTCTTCTTCACTTCAGGGAGCTATTTGCCTACATATGGCTTGGTTTCCTTATAAATTTGATCTTAACAAGTGTAACTGAATGATATTCATCTTGCTCACCTATCTGTGTCTAATCCTTTTTAGCCTTCTGCAAAGTGCTTTTCTTGAGCGATATCTGTCATGGGGTTACAGAACTGAACTACGTATTCTAGTTTTAAGTGTTAGTTTGTAAATGTTTCCTTTTCCAATCGATTTTTTTTTCTTTTCTGCTCCTGCATCCAACCCATATCTTCCCATTTATTTTAGATGACAGTTTAATATCACCTTATACATTTCCTCTCTAGACTAGTCATAACAGTAGCTAGCCAGAAAAACGTTTACATAAGCAGTATCTGTTAAAACACTACTCTTTGTAGAAAATTTAAAAAAAAAAATTTTTTTTAGCTCTCATCCTAACATAACATGGAAAGCTTTCACCTCAGCAATCACTTCATTGCTCCACCTGGATCATGGTTTTACCTTTTAGTGACAGGGATGACCAAAACTGCGTAAGCTGGAAAATGTGGAGAGGACACTGACTCACAGACTGTTTTCAAACCCTGACATATACCGTATCTTCTAATTCTCTGGTTTTATATTGCTTCTCTGCATGGGGCTGATGTTTTCCTGATATTTAAAGACATTCTTTTTCCTCTCTATTTCAATTGCAAATTAAAAAAAAAAAACAAAAACAAAAACAAAAAAACCCCCACTTGATAAAAATGTTAATATTTCCTTTCAATATGAGTTACCTTCTACTCCAGCTTGCATTTGTCACTAATCCGGCTACTTATCTAACTCTGGTAGGTCCTTCCAAATTTCATCTGAAACTTCTGGTTTGGTCATTAGTAGCATTGACAGCACTGTTACCCAATGGTTAATTACAATCAAGGAAAGAAGATGACAGCTGGTTTAGCAGATTGACTATAACATTGTTTATTTTAATTGAGAGGGGAGCAGCAAGACTATATCTTTTGCAAAAGAAAAAAGAAGATGTATTCTGGAGAAAAAAGATTAAATCAGTGGAATCTGAAAGGCGGATTAGCTATGAAAGCAAATATGTCCTATCAGGAAGTACTTTTCTCTGCGGCGGATGCAACCTGAGACAGAAAAAATGCAGAGAGACAAAATCTCTGAGCAGGTAGCCTTAGGAATGTCTGCAGCAAATCAGCCAGCAGAGGGGTGAGAGAAAGCCCTTGGATTAAATTAAATTGAGTAAGCATGTTCTTTTCTTTCATTTCTTGACCCACGTCTTTTATAAACATTGGCAGCTGTGTTGTCAATTTTAAGTAAATCCATTCTTTCCACTCTGTCCCCCACCATTTTACCTTAACTTGGCTTGAGTTAAGAGCAATTTTGGCTGACAGCAAAGCATTCCTTCCCTGGGGGGTTGCATGAATCTACAAACTGGGATGGTGGGACACCTTAACCAGATACCCCCCGCCCCCAGTGCATTTTCCAGCCTACCCAGTGGGTCAGGGACCCCCTAAACCCTAAGCCAGGACACGACCTGGTCTCACGGGGTCAGGAGAGGGGACAGACACTAACAGGGGTAAGCCAAGAAGCCGTTCTAGCATGCAGCAAGGCATTAAAGAATACGTCAGAAAGCAGCCAGTTCTGTGTAACACCTCTGTCAACCTGAAGTGGGGCATCCAGCGCCACTGTCAGCTCCGTAAATTCATATTTAAGCACTTGAAAGTTTATGCTTCAATGCCAGAGCATCCAGATTCAGAACAGAGCACTCCCTGTCTGTATCTCATTGGGAAATTACCCAGGATCCGATCCCAGATACGCAATTATAGCCTTTCTTCTTACCAAAGACACACACAAATATTTAATGGAAGCACACAGGGCTGTAAGGAAATAGCTTTTTTTTTTAGACAAGCAACTATAAGTAGTTTATTAGGCACAGTGTTGGACAGACTTGTGTTTCATGTCTGTGGAAGGGACTGTGTGCCCAAACTGATTTCTGTTGCCCAGCCTGGTTCACTGATCTAATCAAAGCTATTACATCTCCCTACAAACCCGCACTCACACGTATCCTGAGACCATCACAGCTATTGAAACACTGTAATTCTTAGCTGCCTACCGACAGACCAGGAATTTATATGTTTAGACTTGAGAAGAGAATAAGTCCATTTTTAGGAGGAAATACACATTTTGCTTTGATTCCAATTTGAACAAAAAACTTTGCTTTTTAAAGCAAAAAAAAAAAAATACCTGGGAGAAGAAATTACCGTTCCCCGTGTAGCTCCAAGAACCACATCTCACTTGGCTGGACTCCTCCAAGTCCTCCCCAGGCTGTGGGTACCAGCATTTAGGGCTGCCAAATGTCCAGGCACCCACCTCCCCGCTGAGGCAGAGGAAACCCAAGCGGTGAGCTGGAAGGCAGCTGGCACGCTTCTGGTCGAGTCCAACCAGGGGTTTGGTAAATCGTTGTCAAAATTGGACAGACTGACACTTGTAGGTTTCAACAATCTTCCATTTTATTATTTAAAAAGAAATCTTTCATTTTTTTGTTGTGTCTGACCAGGTCGTATCGTATAGGCTGCATAAAGATAAATCTTTGCAATACATCAGTTTGAATAATGCTCTGAAGCCAAACATCTGGAAATACATATTTTATCAGTATAGCCTATGTCAGACAAGCTAATGTTGATACTTTAACTGTTCCTACCCTTATTTCCAAGACCTGGATCATGTTATGGGAATTGCAGTGCTCATGGCAAAATGACTGATACGAAACTGCAGGAATTTTAAGCCCCTGGGGGGTAATGGTATGCTTTAGTAATCTGATGCAGAACTGAACTTCATGCTGATTAAGCAGAGTGGCCATCTTAAAATGATTTCCAGAAAACATTTAACTTCTAAAACGCTTTTTGCAACAAGAACTTTGTGGAGGGAGCACAGACTCCGCTTCTGGCATGAATTAATAGTGAGTTGGTTGGTGTGTTAACAAAGGCACCCTCGTCCTTTTTGTCCCTCCCTTTGGGCATCCCTAGTACAAATGCATCACTAGCGAGGCTGCTCTTTCTGACAACATAAAGAGGTTCTAACTTGAAATTATTTTGCTTTTCAGTGTTACCCTCCCTTCTCTCCTGTTCTTCAGGGTAGACTGATTGTCACTGACATTACAGCTTGACACACAGAAGGATGTTTTTACTATTTCTGTTCGAGGTAGAGGACTGGATCTTCCAGTGTGGAGGGAGGGGACCAGAGTTCTCTCTCAACAGCAGCCTATTCAAATGTCCTGAACATGCCTCCTACTCCACCGTACATGCAACATGTCCTGCAGTTCAGTGAATATAGAGATGAGTGAGAATTTCAGTAAGTCCTATACGTAACGAGTTAATGACCCAAGCAATACGTACCAGCCTTGTAGATAGGAAGATATACTTTCTTCTGTAATGAACGCACCGCTGTCTCCACTAAGCAGAACATGATTTTCTACTACTGATCCAATGGCCCACTCCTAGAGAACGTTTTATGACTATGTATTTCAAATCTTGATCAGTGGGAAAGCCCAAGTCTTGGCACAAACATAAACAGTGGCGATAAATTAGACGCAAGCAGGGTGTAACTTTTCAGGATCCCAGGCTCTGTCTAAATTTACTGGCTGTTTGCTGAGGCTTTGTGACTAATGGTAGCATAAAATATTTTAGTCAACTGGCAAAGTGAGGACTCAGAATGATTGAGAAGTACTGTAACCGGCTGCTCTGATTAACGGTGGGTAAATTACTGTTAATGCTGGTTATAAATGCCATTAGCAGTAATTCACTAAATAGCAGCTCTATAGGCTCTGATCATGTCAAAGTTTAGCTAGAAACAATGATTGACTAATCTTGGCAAGTTCCAGACTTTGCTGTGCTTCCCGACGGCTGCTTGAAGACATTGCAGGTTGCAGTGGGCTGTGCACACTCATGCCTTGAGAAGGATTGGAATGGCTTTTCTATCAGCTATTACTCTTTCCTTCAGCTGGAATGACACATGCAATATATTTACGTTTGAAAGCAAGAAATGCTCCTCTGCTGCCTGCAGTGAGGTGAGTTGCCGCAGGACCTGGGGATCCAGCACTACAGCAAATTTCAGTGCTGTGCTGTGAGTTTGACCCTTCAGGGGAAAATCAGTGTGGAATCTGCTGGAATCTTTTGGATCCCTGAAAGGGTTACCTTCTCTTCTCCTGCTTCCTGCCCCTCTGTAAGGCATCTTCTTCACATTTCCTCCAGTGTAGCAATATACAATTGTGTAACTACCAACTGAGCACACCAAATTCTGGTAGTGAATGGATCCACCCTGTTGTCCTGTCTAACATGCCTGTATGTGAAGCACAGATGTAACGGTATTATGCTTCGTTGTAATGAGGGAGAGTCATTGCTCCCATAAGTTATGGTGAGGGATATTATGCAGTAAAGTTGCATCTTTAATTATTATATTTAACAATCTGTAGTGACATAAGCTATTACAGAGGTCGCTACACAGCATCTTCACTGGAACCTCGAGTGTTTGTTTCAAATAATTCTATCATACTCTCCTACAGCAGCACAATAAAAAGTTATTACCTTCTCATATGCATTCAAATTTGGGGTGAATTTCCTAATACTGTGTTACTTCAGCTCAGCATGTCTGGTACTGAACTGCAATTACAAAATATTGCCTCACTGCTTTCCTAGTCTTGAGAGTTGCTGGCACATATTTTGCCATGTGATTTGATACAGCTCTGTTTTTCAGTGCTTTGAGATGCATGTGGAGCAAACATGCTGTATTTGACTCATTGATTTGTCCAACTTGTTTCAGACTCACTGAGAATAGAACGTGCCAATGCACGCACAAAGGTTGTGTGACTTTTTCATCAGGGAACAAAGCTGGGTCGAACATGAGGAAATGGTTAAACGCGTTTTCCCCATGAGAAATGATGATCATTTGCTCAGCCCACCTAACGAACCACTGCCTGTTCATAGCCACACACAGCCAGACATTTCTGCTGACGTGGCTTTGGTCAAACAGCACGTGAAACGTCAGGCGTTTGAGCAAGTCATTTCTAGAACTGGCAGAATATTGGTCTTTCAGGATATTCAGATACTGAACAGCAGTGAGCTGTCGGTTAAAGCTTCAGGATAACAGTAACGAGGAGTCTGCTTGGAAGACGGGGGAGAGTTGTTTCACAGACATGAGATGGAAGGATACTGTCAGCACTCCTTGCATAAATGGTGAAACAAGAGAAAGGGGAGTACTTAAAGAAGCACATGCAGTACAGGAAAAATAACATAGTCATTATTTGAACCTATTAGACATACATTCCAACAAAAGTAAAATGGTTTTTTATTCCCAGACTGGTAACAATATATTCGTTCATGCTCATCATATTTCCTATTTTCATTAGAGGAGAACCATTCCGCATGCAAGTCATTACAAATAAAACTTCAGGCTCCTAAAATATGCTTATCTCACAAGAAGCTGCTGTTAGATAGTTTAGTCTAAGTATGCTATACGTGAAATAAATACAATACATTCTTAATTTGATAGTTTGCCATGTGATGCATTTTTAATAACGCATTTTCATTAAATTTTACTGTTTCAGCTGTCTGAAATAAGTGTGCAGATATGAGACATCTGATATTCTCCTCAGAGCTGAATGACAAAAAAGACTTGAACAGGTTATTTTGTTTATAGGTCTTGATATTATATTTTGAAAAGATAGCTGAGGCTCCAGTTTGCTCCTCTCCCCAAAACTCATTCTTTAGAGGAACATTCACATCTCTCTCATATTTATACATCCTCTCGCCTGTCTCACCTATCCACCCTCAAACCTTTAATGAACTTTCCTCCTCTCTGGACAGCCTTGTAGTAAGTCTGCCCCACATTGCTTCACATCTTCCATGCCACAAATTTTTTTTGTGTGAGTAGCCAAATCTCATTATCCCTGTTCCCAGACAATTTGGAAAGCACGTTTGGACTCACTGGGATTCAATCATCGTTTGTCATGCCCTTGAGCGTAACCTCAGAAAAGTATCTTACATGTCTAATGCCAATATTCATTATTTTACAGGTGCATGTCAGATGATTTTATGGAAGAAAAGCTGCACTTCCGTACTGTGTAAGTCCACCTCAGTATTTACACAAGTTACGTCCTATTTCAATGCTCAGTTGTAGCTAAGAAATGGCAGCAAACTCCCAGCTAATGTGCAGATTTCTCATTTCTGGTTGCAAAAGAGGCAGAGTGGTTGCGTGTGTTTGCTGTTTTGTTTGGGGAGGTGGTGGTTAATGTTGTTTAAAATACTTTTTTCTTTACTGTAAAGCTATGGTGAAGCATAAAAAAAAATAATAGCTAAGAAATGACAGCTCCACAGAGAAATAAGCTCTTACAACAAAGGTTTTACTGGAATAAGACGTTTTGCTGTAAGGGTTGCTGCTAGGTCTCTGACATCCCTTAAGCAAATGTGAGGCAAAATTGTCGTACAGCGTGAGTGGAGTTGTCAGGGAGCCACCGGACCAAACCAGCATCTCATGGTTGATGATGACCAAACCAGTGCTTTGGCATGGGAGATCGTTAGGTAGACATGGGGAGGGAGGGTGGAGAAGGCTAGAGCCTTGCCTACTTCTGTGGCCAGAAAGCCATACTTTGTAGAAGCCCAAAAGCAACACTATTTTGGGTTGCTTCAGTTGTCATTTAGATGTATCCTCTGGTTTATAGACTGTCTCTCTGCCTCAAGAAATTAACAGTTTGTGCTTGGAGCACTAAGTGGATCTGGTTTGGGTCCCTTAGATATATAGGTTATAAACCGGTGTCATGGATATAAGGTGGATTTCTGGGACATTTTTAAAAATTACGACCAGATCTGTTTTCAGGAGGATGTTCTGTTGGAACACAGTTAAAAAGTTTTGTGTGGTATTGCTTGATCCCTTCTGTAAATGCAGTTTTAATGGAAGAAAAAGGGAAAGCAGCTGAATGGAAGGCATAAAGTTTACAGCTCCTGCTTTCATGGACTTCCGTTTAGGAGCATGCTAATATGGCTCTTAAAATAAGCTGCTAAATGGGTCAGTAAAATTTTATAATGCTTCATTTAAGAAAATTTTTTTTTCCAGGATTCTTCTCCAGGAAAAAATGGAAGGGGAAATGGACATTTCCATAGCGTGACTTTTGGTTGTAAGAAAATTAAAGAATCAGCATCTTCACTTTTAAGGTCTTCTCAGTAATTATAATCAATGCAACTTGAAAGACAAGATTTGAGGTGTATTTGTTTAAAATTCAAGGGAAAATAGATTTTTGGACTTACACGTTCCTATGCTACTCTGTTCTGCTAATGTATGAGAACAAAATTAATTGCATAGGCTGGGAAATGGATTGCTTGGATGTAAAGTCCTAGCCGAATGAAGTTAAAATTAGGGCTTTCACTCTTCAGTGCCCTGAGTATTGTGTGTTCAGTTACTCTTAAACCAAGTGGGTGTAAAATGTCACTGCTGTCAATGTGTATTCTGACTGGGTACACAAATTATGAATTAATTTGAGGTAGTTGCAGGCATCAAAGGATGCTTTGTGCTCAGATCCTATTAACATGTATATGTATGTTTATTTGATGCATATTACCTAAAATATTACCATGCCCTCTTGTGTAAAGTACTTGCAGGAAGCGGGCTGAGCTGAAGAGGTAAAGCAACTCCGGTACAGATATTTCCAAAATCAGAAGCCAAAAGTGTTGTAAATGATGCCATGTCCTATAAAACCTCGCATTTTCTCTCTTGAAAACACTTACTTTGAAAAGACATACTTTCCAGGTTGTTTGCCTGAAAAGCAAAGCTAAAAAGAAACTAGCAGGAGTAAAGTTATACTTGAACATGCCTCTCTAGCTGTGCCTAAAAATGCAGGTGACAATCTCACCCCTCAGACAGCGTCCATAGTAATGTAAATACAAAAGCCACCCCCAAAAGGAGAGGTGAAGCATGAATATGCGAATGCTTCTACTTATCTCTCATGTACAGCCACCATGGCCTTTTATTTCATGCTCAGCTAATACAAATCTGCATTTCAAAGAAACTAATAAAACTTCATAAAACACAGAATTTGCTTTATTTAAAATCAACTCAGTTGCCTTTTTATAGTTTCAGCTAAATCTATTAAAATCACAGAGAATGACCTCTTACAAAGAGAACAATTACTTGAAAAAGTAACTTACCATGACAATACATGGCTGTACACACTGTAGAAAAGTGTCACTTTTTCAGGCAGAAAGCATTTATCACATCAAAATAGCTATTATCAAATAATCTGCTATGGACTTCTGAACATGGAAAGAGAGCTAGAACCCTTCCCACTTGCTTGTTGGCAACAGCTGGTTTGCAGGGGACAGTGTGGCTTCCCAGCCCTTAGTATGAGGGCTTTTCCTTTTGCAAAAGACTGCCAAGGCAAACTACAGCCCTTGGAAATCTCGCCAGCAAAAATGACATTCAGAAGAACAAAGTGCTACATTTGCACAATGCAGATCCCCTTCTTTGGAAATCTAAATGTTTAACCAGTTCATGTAATATCGCAGGAGGCAGACGGATACGGAGAGAAATAAATGAGCAACTCCACTTGACACTGAAGTCCAAGTTTCCCCCTCCCTGATTCTTCACTCTGTTTTTTCACTGAGCTCTGTGTAGTCATCTGCATGCCTCACAAGTGGGAGTGAAACACCACTAAATTAAACTTCCCCATTCATTTCCACTACTTGCAGTTTCTTTCTATATCTACTTTATGAAAGTAGAATTCACTGCACAAGAGACACTTCATATTGACATGCCAGTGGTGATTTCTGGGCTGTCTGGAGCTTTCCTATGAGTTTCTATATTTGCCTTCTGGACTTCGTCATGTCCCCTCCTCCAGAAAAGGAGGCTGCTGGTGAAGACGATTGGCCATCGCCAGTCACTTCACATTGCTTCAGAGGTTTTGCAATTTCCTCACTGAAGAAAGAGGCATAAATCTTTCAAATGGCCGTGTGGGCTGGACTTGGTGCCTGCTCTGAGCACTGCTTTGGAGAGCTGAGAATAAGCTACATGAGCGTTACGTGGTAGGCACTTTATGTACTGCTTGATTAACTCTAAAGTAAATTTTCCACTCTGTTTTTCTGTCCTTACACGGTGCTCTGTGGATGGTAGTTATGGGGGGACATCAGTGCTCCTCCCTGCATGAGGAAGAAGCACTGCTGCTCAGGCAGCTTCTAAGCACTCATCTGGAACCTGGTGATGGCCAGCTCTTTACTGAGGTGATTCACCGGGAAAATAGACCTGCTTCCAGGGCGACAGCAAATGGGGGACATCAGTAACACGTTCAGGGCCGTCTTAAGGGGTTATCCTCCAGGACTGAGGTCTTGGACCATCCCTATTCCAGAGCAGCGCTCAGAAGATACCACTCTGGCTGCAACAGGATTGCTGTGTGGGGTCACAGCTGGTATGTGTGTCATGCAGAGAACTCAACAGCACGAACGCAGCAAGTCCAGATCCACTGTCCGTGTTCGCGTGCTGTGCCACGGGCCTCACTGTGACAGCCCTGCCACTGCTTGAAGGGGACCAGCATACACTGATATGCCATGCTGCCACATCAAATATGGATATACAAGCATTTTTTAGTAAAGAAAAATGAGACAGAATAGGGAACATGCCTTACTACTTCTGAATTCCCACTTCAGTCCATGCATATATGTATAGTAATAAATAGGTACAGTCAGAGAAGCTCTGCCTGTAACATCCCATCCATTTTTGTCAGACCCTTTAGAGCTGTATGACTAAGCTCTGGAGTCCTGAATATGCACGGATGGCTGTTGGAATTTTAGTAAAGGTTGGACTTTCCTGGGTTTCCAATTGGCCCTGCAAATCTTAAGTTTATATTACCTAACTTCAGTTTGCTACACTGTGGTAGAGGAGGTGTTAAATCTTCCCTATGACCAGTGACAGAATCCATGTTATTGAGTCTGCTAAGCTCTCCGCAAAGACTTTAATACCAAAGCCATAGTCTTGTACTGTCATTTTACCGGCAAGAAGCAAGCCTGTTTGCATTTATTAGTTGAAAGACTGAGAGTGAAAACCAGCAGATATCAAACCAGTTGTGATGTGGTCAGGGTCAGGTTAGTCTACAATCTGTCTACCACTTGCTGCTTTGTTTCCACCTGATTTATGCTAAGCCATCCAAAGGAAGGAAGCCTTCACACAAGTCTGTCGGAAATACCACATAATATCACAGCACAATTGCCTGTTTGAATATCCCAGCTTATCCAGGAGAGCAAGTTTATCTAAGATATTGCAGACAACTGAGGTGATTGTTATAGCAGAAAAGTTTCTGTCCCTTTAGCTATCAGATGACATCACTTCTGATCTCATTTACAAACTTCTAGAGCAACAAACATTCCAAAAAGCTGTACCTCCAGTATTGCTTTCTCTATTGTGCCCTTATTGCCTTTGCAGAAAAGAGACCCCATTTTCTTCCAGTTTCATAGCAGACAATGATAATGGCCATTTTTCTTTACTTGACAGCAGCATACGTTGCCATCTGGCACATTGCCCTCCTGGCCAAAATTGTAATGATCCTATTTTGATGGGTCGCTATAGAAATGATGCTTTCAGACAGACATTGCCATAGCAGTGCTAGTCAATAAACTGAAAGAACACAATCTGCAGATGAAAGGATTCCCCCATGAATCTGTTCTTGCCCTAGTTTTTAAAAAATAATTACAAAGGTTCTGCCTCCAATAACCTCCAAGCCATTCAAGTAAGGCTAGAGAGAGATCTAGAAAAAACTGAAGGCATCTTGCAGCAGGACACACAGTCACCAGTGACAGTAGCAAGAGGTAGAAACTCTGCGGTGGCATAGCGAGGACAGTGTCACCGTGTTTCTGCCTCAATCATGCCAGAGGTTCACGAGAACACTGCTGCTTCTCGAATAGCTTCCAACCAGCACGAGCTCCGAGTCTGGGTGTCAAGGCACGACTCTAGACTCTGTAAGTCCCATCAGCGTTTCTGTCCCTCACCAGCTGAGACCATTAAGAGCAAAAAGGGCCTCCAAAATAGACATGCAAGCCCAGGTAATGTGCAAACAGTGAGCTAGTCAGTAATAGCCCTCTGCTACTTAGCTGGTAAAAGCTGTGCTCCTGGGAAGTGAAATGCTTCACACACAAAAGTAGCTGATGAGCAAATGGATAAAAAATGAGAATAATAACAGTGTTTAAGAAACTAACAATGAACTAGTAGCTGCCTTACTGTTTTGCCCTTTAGCATCAGAATAGCTTTCTTGCTAAAACTGGTGATAGGGAGTTGGCACTTTTCAAAGTGCATTTGAAGGCAAGGTGTCTCCGGTTTATCAGCAGATGCATGACCGGACCCGTCCCCTGCATCGCTGAGATGGCCGCGCTCTGGTGAGCAGAACTGGTCGGGGCTGTTCTCAGGTGCCCGGGGGAATCTCAGTTTTGTAACCTCATGGGAACGCGCTCGGGTTCAAGCTGCCGCAGCACCTCTGCTGCTATACCAACCAGTTCGGGCGCAGTGGAAAAATGTGCAGCAAGGAGTCACAACTCGGTATGAAAAGCAGTTTTCTGGTAACTGCAGCATCACTGAGGATGCCCATTATCAACCAAAACAGCTGCTTATCCTGTGCTGGATAATGAAGAAGGCATATTTCATGGTTCACACTGGCTTTGGACAGCTAAAACATGTACATTTATTCAAGTGTCTTGCAACACCTTTTAATTTTTGTGCCTCCTCTTTAATCTTCCTATCTTGTACTTTGCCCAGCTACATTTTCTCCAGTTTTAGTGGAATCGCATGCACATATATAATAATAAATAACAGTAACTGCACAGGGCAAAGATAGTATAGCCCAGATTCTGTAAGAAAGGGGGATCTGCATCCAGAAAAACACAGCATCTAAACACCAGATTCAGCACTGAGCACATCACAGAGCATGACACTTGGGTGGATTTGCCAGAAAAGGGGGTTGTAATGCTTTCTGTTGTTTGCTTCTTTGTTTTGTCTTTGATGTGATATGTGATTCTCTCATCAAAGTGTTTTTCAAATAAATAAAAGAAGAAAGATAAAATGGAGAGTTCTTGCACAAAGTGAAAGAAGGAGATGCAGCTTGCCAGGCATGAGATACACATCTGAGTGAAAGGTGAGATAGGGAGTCATCCTTCTTTTCAGCATCTGAGAAAGGGTGGTGGAGGGCAGCAATGTAGATCAGATAATAGTGCTTTATTTCATTAGGCCCTGCCTAAACTACAAAATACTTCCAAGGAAAAGAATGGCTATTAAATCTGAGATTTAACGAGGGTATGATCATATTTATTTAATAAGGTGCTTTAACCCAGACACGTAGTGAGGCTAAAGTACTTTTTAAACTGCTTAGAACTTAGTCTGACCCCATCAACAAGGAGCGTTTCACACTGCACCGGAGCTGTTTGAGCTATGGCGTGGGAGCTGGCGGGAGAAGCCATGCTATTGAGTTAAGTATGCAAATCTTTAAGCAGGTGAAATTTCAGGTATCTAATTGGATCCTAAGAGGGATTTTCTTGTGAGATACATGATTCTCCCTAACTTGCTAGGGTAATTATTAGTTCATATTTCACTATGGGATATTCTTTTCTACTGTGCATGTATATACTAGCTCTGCAAATATTAAATCATATTCAGATTTAACAGTTCATGACTGTTCTTTCACTAAGATACAATAAATACCTCATGCTTTCTGGAGAGAATCCTTATATACTACACTGATTTTGCTTATAACACCTGTTCTATAAATGATTTTTTTATTATGAGGCATCAGGAATACAGCAGTCAGGATACAGTGTAGTTACTAAGCATATTAACAAAATTTTCATTCTTACCAGCTGCATTAACAGACTGCCTCTACAGAAAAGCTGCAGTCTTTGTCACTGCCAAAAAGCCAGATGCTCAGATATCATCTTTGCACCCTGATGCTCACTGGATGACCACTAAAATACCAACATTATGCCCCTCCCTCCATTAACTTATGAAACATTGTCTTTGTTTTTTTGTTCTAACCTTTACCAAAACAGACTTATCTGTGTATTCTTGAAAGTGGGAACAAAAACATCTAGAAAAAATGATCTGGTGCTGAAGTTTTGAATAGCGTCCATATGTCACAGAGACTTAGTGAGACATCCAGTCTGAGACACACCGACGGGGTGTCACTGTCAGCATCGCTTCCCAAGGTCACCGAGTTGGTACTTGACACAACGCGGAGCTCTGCCGTTGTGTTGGAAAGAAAGCATCAGTCTACTGAAAATAAATGTTAAGTATGGCAGGAGATTACAAAAGCAAGAAAACCTCTCAGGACATTTTTGAATGCTTCAAGCAAACTGAAGACAGATGGATCAATATTTAGGAATTATTGTTATCTGTTCTACAGTTTATTAGTAAAGTCAAAGTAACTGCATTAAAATTGTTGAAAAGAATGCTAATAGCTTTTCTTACGACAATAATCATTAAAGAATACCATAGTATCATTATGAAGTGCACTAGATCTCTCTTCAAACTGTAGCAAGCTGAAAACTTAAGATTCCTGGTACAGAAAACATCACAACACTAGCTTCTTTAGCCACTAGATCAATTTTCCATTTAATGTGGAATAACTTATGTCACTTGATGGTCTTTAGGGACATTTTCACAATAATCCACTTGACAGGTGAGGCACGTAAGCTTTGCAAGATTTATAATTGATCACTGGCGCTATTGTAGACATGATGGAAATACCATATACAACATAAATACTTTTTAGCAAAATATATTATTGCTTCATAATCAGGTGTAGGTGTTAGTCTCTGATTTGGCATCGTTTTGGCATAATGAGCCTATGGTTCTGCATACACAGAATATAAATATAATGATGTTTTTATAAGGGTTCCAGACGTCTTGCCTGTATATGAAATGTAAATACTGCGTTCAATCTTTAGCCCTTGAAATTGGGTGTGAAGGAGGGATTCTGTTTGGGCCTAAATACAGGCAAGCTTTATTTGGGGCTCTATTCCTATGGAAGTGCAGCTGTTCAAATGCTCTTAACACCCAACAAAGACGGCATTGTTCTGCAGAAACGCGTTTGCCGGAGTTGGTGGGGCTCTGGCCAGCTGTAGGTGGGATGACTGCAACAGCAAGAGCCTGTTACTCAGCAGTCCGCTGGACGATGCCTGGTGGCTTCTCACAGCGGTGATGGACTGCATCTGGCCCGGGGAACGGGAAACGGGGAAACAAAGACCTTGCTCAGACATAGTGTGTGGTGTGGATGTGCGCTTGCACTCCTGCAGTCGGCGGAGGAAAGCTTGTGATAATTCTATAGCTAGCAGAAGTGGCTGGCGTGGCCTTTGAGACTTCACCAGCATCACTTTAGCAGTAATGCTGTTATTCTAACTGTTGATTCAAGGCAACGAACAAAATTCTTGAGCAACTGGACTGAGATGCTCATAAAAGAATACTGATACTCACATTTACACTGACCCTTATGCAGACACCATTTTCTCAGACACTTCTGACGTGATCGTCACCTGGTTACAAAACAGCAGAATGTGGGGACTATACATTGATTTAGCAAGAAGAACAAGTCAGTGGCATGGAGTACAAGGTATAGTCCATCTTACTCTGTATTCATACACAAATTCTATAAAACAAACCACAGGAAGGAAAACCTATTGTAGGAGTCTCAAGCTGGCTGGCAATTCCTGGTCCCTGGGAAGCTGTTCTGTCTGGAGAGTTGCCTACAGGCACAGATACAGAAAACAGGACAGACAGAAAACTTCATCTGTTGCACATCATTGCACCATAAAATTCATAACCATGCAGCATTTTCTGAAAGATTAAAATCTTGCTGAAATACTAAGAAGAACATACAAGAGTCTGTGCAACAATATTACCTGGTGGCACTGCTATAACGCTTGGAAATTTCACTGGAGAACTATAAATCCTCCTGTTATGAGGCAAAGGGCTAATACTAATCAAGGGGAATGAATAGGTTATTACAAAATACTAACGAGAATTTCTTGTCCATTTACTGGAAATATTCAGCATTTTCTGAGAAATAATATCAGGCTAGGTGGCTCACTAATACAATCTGTAGTCGTAACAGTCATGTACCTGCACAAAAAAAAGCTTTGTTTGAGGATAGCATCTGATTGCCAAGGAGGTCTTCCTTTGTATTCATTTTTATAGTTACTGAGTCTGCACTGGGAGAACACCAAGCTTAGCAGAGTTTTCCTGTAGCTCAGCTAAGGCTATATACAACACAGTCATCACTAGTCTGTAAGAACGCTAGTTGGGAGTGTTTGTTTGTTTTCCAGGGACACTGGAGTAATGCATGCTAACACAGTCCCTCTGTCTTTCTTCCAGGAGTGGTTGGACTTCACCTGGAATTTGGAATCTGCTAGTACCTTTAAAGTAATGCATTTATTCTTTGAGTTCAGTTGGCTCAGCCCCTCACCTCGAGGTCCTGGGTGCAGCCCCCGTTGGCATCCTAGCCAAAGCTGCCATCACATTGGCAACATGAGGGAAAAAAAAAGTGTATTAGGAGAGGAGCAGAGGAGAGAGACGAAAATTAATTTGATTCCACTCTTTGAAGTCATTAACACTTAAAAAGAAATATCTTATGCAAGGGATTGCATGAACATGATGCCCTCTTCAGTACTTCATGTGCAAGTGTCCCTAGGGATTGACTTGCTGTAGCCAAGGGCAGAGTACGTACCTCCTCTTCTTGCTGCCGCTATCCCACTATTATATCCAGAGGCTAAGCCGTATGACTCAGCTCCCTCCCCCACATTTTCGTTTCTCTCTTTCCCATCATCCTTTCATTACAGAAAATGAAAAGGGAACACTCTAAGGTCAGTTGTCCCTGCTGACATTAGCCGCAACACCTGTGGGGATGGAAATACAGAATAAAGTCTCTGGTTTTAAAGTTTTCTGTATCTCCTATTAGTTTCAGTCAAGATCAGCCATAACACCTTTAAGAATATCAAGGCACAAAGTTGAACTTACATGCTGATGTTTTCAAATATGGCTTATTTTCCTGCTTTATACGGACTGCCTGTGGTTTTGCAAATTGCGTCAGTTCTTTCGGTTGATAAACCTGTAGATCAGCCAATTGGTCTTAAACTAGTCCTCTGCTAGGAATGCCACATGTTTCACTGGAAACAATGTGATCAACTCTATGAAACTCACAATCTGTATCTTATTTTTTGGAATTGAAATTAGATTTAGTGGCTTCAGATTTGTGAGTTTGGAACAATATGGTCTAGCTATTAGAAAATAAAATGAAAGATACGGGAAATAAGATTACTCACACACAGAAATTGATAGGACTAAAATTTCAACAGGGTTATGAATAAAAGTTATTCCCTGAGTTTCTTGAAATTTCATCCCAGCAGTTACTTTCTTCAGCACTAAGACCACCTCTGATCACCTGCTTCATACGTTGAATTTATTTCATATTGGGTTAAATCAACCTCTGTATAGTATTTTCATTCCCTTCCCCTGCCTTCTCTTCATCCTGCCCCTGTTGCAATCAGTGGGGCTTTTGCTTTTATTTCTAGAAGTCTCAATTTTCATTACGTAGGTATACCAAAACTGTCCTGGCGAGTTGGCATCAGCAATTTGCTTGAGGGAGGCACCTACGTGGAACTTCAGTAGCGGTCCCTGCTGAAAGCAGTGTCACGCTTAGCCAAGATGGAGAAACAAGTGCTTTTTGGATGCTCCTGCTACATCCATGAGCTCCGTTGGCCAGTACCAGCCAGTTGAGTGGTCAAAGGGAGTGCCTTCCTCCCTCCCTGCTCCTTCCCTCACCCTCCTCTCTGCAAGAATAAAGCAGGGCAGTGGGATAGGTGAAAAAAAAAAAAGCAGGTTTTTTAGCTCGGTGAATTTTAATCCAGAGCTGGCTGGCTGCTCCGGTTTGCTTTGTAAGCGACGCAACCACAGTGGCTGGGGAAACACAAGAGGAGGAAGAAGTGGGCTTGGGAGACTGTGGAGCGAACGGAGTGTGTGTGGAAGGGAGGATTGCTCCTTTCCGCAGCACAGCCCTCAGGCCACCTGGAAACGTGCAGTGTGGGAAGCACTCGCTGCTGCTTCATGCAACATCTAAAATGTCTCACCTAAGTGAGACAGACTGGATCCCATCTTATTATTTTACAGCAGAGAGTGCTTTATTTATAAAAGGAATGTATAATTTAGAAAAAAATTATAATCTTGCTACCACATCTTTATGCAAGCCAACAACAATTATCTTGTTTTAACCTTGAGGTTTTGTTCCTCAGACTTCCTAGATAATGTAAGTCAATTAGCAGATGAAGATGTAGGTATTTGTCATTCAGGACTGTGCCACGAGGAACCTGGGGCCACGGAGTAGCTGCATTGCCGTGACCCCAGTTCTGCAATCAGACACCAGTGCCGTTCTGTGTAAGAGCTTACCCAAGTGGAACTGATTGCAGAGTTAAGACCTAAATTTACCCATTAGAGTGCATAGCAGTGGCAAGGTCCTGATGAATAGACTTTAGCTAAATCCCCTGTTTCTCTGAATATTCTGATTAAATAAGAATGGTTTGGCTTTTGGTTGATTATACAATTTATTGCAAAAATAATTTTCCTCTCACGAAAAGTCAAGGTTATACCGATGATGTACATTTATTCTAAGAAAGCCTTTTTTTTTTTTGTCTTCCAATTAGTTCTTTGAGGCTTTCAAAGGCTTTTATTTTTGCCAACAGAAGCCCTAAAGCTCTGGAGAGTGGGTAGTTTGTCACCTTCGGGTGAGCAGGGAATAGTGCGTTAGGCTCACGGAGAGGCTGATGCTCTCTCGCCAGCTGTTGCATGCACCAGGTCTCATACCGATCTGTCCTATTTGGTGGTATTTTGGTCTAACGGCTATTAGATTTGAAGAATTTGAATGAAAATATCTCTCTGACAAGGAGAGGGGCACACCCAAGACCTGCAGCAAATGTGCCTAGGGTGAGGAGTCATTGCTGTGGCTACAGGGTAGAGAGGGTAGCAGAGGGAAGGGGACGCGATGGCAGAGGGAGGGGACGCGATGGCAGAGGGAGGGGATGCGATGGCAGAGGGAAGGGGACGCGATGGCAGAGGGAAGGGGATGCGATGGCAGAGGGAAGGGGATGCGATGGCAGGGAGAAGGGGACGCGATGGCAGAGGGAAGGGGATGCGATGGCAGAGGGAGGGGATGCGATGGCAGGGAGAAGGGGACGCGATGGCAGAGGGAAGGGGACGCGATGGCAGAGGGAAGGGGACGCGATGGCAGAGGGAGGGGGATGCGATGGCAAAGGAAGGGGACGCAATGGCAGAGGGAAGGGGATGCGATGGCAGAGGGAGGGGATGCGATGGCAGAGGGAAGGGGATGCGATGGCAGAGGGAGGGGACGCGATGGCAGAGGGAGGGGATGCGATGGCAGAGGGAAGGGGACGCGATGGCAGAGGGAGGGGACGCGATGGCAGAGGGAGGGGATGCGATGGCAGAGGGAAGGGGATGCGATGGCAGAGGGAGGGGACGCGATGGCAGAGGGAGGGGACGCGATGGCAGAGGGAGGGGATGCGATGGCAAAGGAAGGGGACGTGATGGCAGAGGGAGGGGACGCGATGGCAAAGGAAGGGGATGCGATGGCAGAGGGAAGGGGATGCGATGGCAGAGGGAGGGGATGCGATGGCAGAGGGAGGGGACGCGATGGCAGAGGGAGGGGATGCGATGGCAGAGGGAAGGGGATGCGATGGCAGAGGGAGGGGACGCGATGGCAGAGGGAGGGGATGCGATGGCAAAGGAAGGGGACGCGATGGCAGAGGGAAGGGGATGCGATGGCAGAGGGAGGGGATGCGATGGCAGAGGGAGGGGATGCGATGGCAGAGGGAAGGGGATGCGATGGCAGAGGGAGGGGATGCGATGGCAGAGGGAGGGGATGCGATGGCAGAGGGAAGGGGACGCGATGGCAGAGGGAGGGGACGCGATGGCAGAGGGAGGGGATGCGATGGCAGAGGGAAGGGGATGCGATGGCAGAGGGAGGGGACGCGATGGCAGAGGGAAGGGGACGCGATGGCAGAGGGAGGGGGATGCGATGGCAAAGGAAGGGGACGCAATGGCAGAGGGAAGGGGATGCGATGGCAGAGGGAGGGGATGCGATGGCAGAGGGAAGGGGATGCGATGGCAGAGGGAGGGGACGCGATGGCAGAGGGAGGGGATGCGATGGCAGAGGGAAGGGGACGCGATGGCAGAGGGAGGGGACGCGATGGCAGAGGGAGGGGATGCGATGGCAGAGGGAAGGGGATGCGATGGCAGAGGGAGGGGACGCGATGGCAGAGGGAGGGGACGCGATGGCAGAGGGAGGGGATGCGATGGCAAAGGAAGGGGACGTGATGGCAGAGGGAGGGGACGCGATGGCAAAGGAAGGGGATGCGATGGCAGAGGGAAGGGGATGCGATGGCAGAGGGAGGGGATGCGATGGCAGAGGGAGGGGACGCGATGGCAGAGGGAGGGGATGCGATGGCAGAGGGAAGGGGATGCGATGGCAGAGGGAGGGGACGCGATGGCAGAGGGAGGGGATGCGATGGCAAAGGAAGGGGACGCGATGGCAGAGGGAAGGGGATGCGATGGCAGAGGGAGGGGATGCGATGGCAGAGGGAGGGGATGCGATGGCAGAGGGAAGGGGATGCGATGGCAGAGGGAGGGGATGCGATGGCAGGGAGAAGGGGATGCGATGGCAGAGGGAAGGGGATGTGATGGCAGAGGGAAGGGGATGCGATGGCAGAGGGAGGGGATGCGATGGCAGAGGGAAGGGGATGTGATGGCAGAGGGAAGGGGATGCGATGGCAGAGGGAGGGGATGCGATGGCAGAGGGAGGGGACGCGATGGCAGAGGGAAGGGGACGCGATGGCAGAGGGAGGGGATGCGATGGCAGAGGGAAGGGGATGCGATGGCAGGGAGAAGGGGATGCGATGGCAGAGGGAGGGGATGCGATGGCAGAGGGAAGGGGATGCGATGGCAGAGGGAAGGGGATGCAATGGCAGAGGGAAGGGGACGCGATGGCAGAGGGAGGGGATGCGATGGCAGGGAGAAGGGGACGCGATGGCAGAGGGAAAGGGATGCAATGGCAGGGAGAAGGGGATGCGATGGCAGAGGGAGGGGATGCGATGGCAGAGGGAGGGGATGCGATGGCAGGGAGAAGGGGATGCGATGGCAGAGGGAAGGGGATGCGATGGCAGGGAGAAGGGGATGCGATGGCAGAGGGAGGGGATGCGATGGCAGGGAGAAGGGGATGCGATGGCAGAGGGAGGGGATGCGATGGCAGAGGGAGGGGATGCGATGGCAGAGGGAAGGGGACGCGATGGCAGAGGGAAGGGGATGCGATGGCAGATGGGACGAAGCAGCCCAGCCTGTAGAGACTCTGGGAAGTGCAGTGTCCGAGCCAAACCTGGGCTCCAGCCCCTCATTCCGGACACAGCGACCGTGACCACAGGGATCGGTGATGCAGCCTCCTCTCCGGTGGATAGGGATAAAGTTTCAGACTGCCCTGTCACAACCTGCATGTGTTGGATGTAATAAGGGGATTTTTATTTGATACGTGGACAATATTGTTGATTATCATTGGCTTTCCAGATTAATTCCATGTCCCTTTCCATTCTTCACCTCCAATAATGTTTTCTTTGTTTTATAGACTTGGTGCTTTTACAGACTAAACTTGGTATTTGCTAGGAGGAAGTATTACATGACAAAAGTATTTAGTTTCCCAGGGACCTGGATGAAAAAATCAATCTAATACCCTTTGGTATTTATACAAGAAAGAATCCCTAGAAAATTAAATAGGCCTTTTTTTCTTGCCAGTAGCACCTGAAAAAAAAGAGTTACAAAAGGGTTCTTCTTCTCATTCATTCCCCAATGGAAAGATACTTCATTATTGCTTTTGTTACTGTAATTATCATCATGCAATCTGAATAATTACAACAATATACTTCGGCAAACTACAAATGCTGAAAGGAATTAAGTGTAAGAAAATCTAGATGGCATTTTTTCCTTTGCATAATGCAAAAGAAAGTTATATGAACAACATCTATTTACTTTTCCAAACCAGCTGCTAGTAGTATACTTAAAAAGCGTGAGAAGTTGCTTCACAAATACTTTTCTCAGCCTATATCTAATGGGCAAAAACCCACTTATTCACCCAGGTGTCATAAAATGACCCAATCATAAAATGACCAGACTGCATGAAGTTCATTATCCGATCCGCTGACTTTTCCACGAGAATCAGCTTATTTATAGTATGGTGCAGCGTATCAGCTGCCAAGAGTATGCATATAGTAGTATTAAACTGTACAGAAAAAAAAACATTTTGTAGCACATTAGTGAGATTCCATTTGTGTGTGTTCCTGACAAATGGCTCCCCTGCAGTTGTCTCAGCATTTACTTGCCAGACAAGACCCATTTACTGCTTCATTTATTGATATGCAATGGAAGTTATAGAATAAGTATCATATCAGTGAATCTAAAGCAGTAATTCACGCGGTTCTTAGAGACATAATGTCTGGAGAGTCTAAAACTAAACTAACTCCAGGAGATGTTTATGAGTACTGTGAATGAAGGAAAAAAAACCCACCCAAGAGCGATAACTTGATGATGGGATTTTAATTTAATTTGAAGTAATGCAACCAAACTGCATGAGGGGAAGGAATGGAGGGAACAATCAAGTCTCTTAACCAACACTATTTTATCCTGCCATTAAATTGTTATAATTACCCAGTATTTGACCAGATGGCAAGTCATTTCTAAAGTCAGACCAGGTGTTCAAGATGCAGAGATAATCACAAAGCTGATGACTGTGGTGAAACTAATTAAAAAGTGTGTTGCAGTGGCACAGTAGTGCTGTGGAGACAGAGTGACCAAAAATAACAGGATAGAAAAGATCTGATGTACTACAACAAAGCGATCTGGAAAATAGTAAGCAAAACCAAACAGAATTTAATTAATTTAAATTATGAAGTTCAGAGGAGCATTCTAATAAACTATTAGATAGTGCAATCTATTGGGGGCTTTCTGGGGTTTTGCTGCTGTTTTCTAACACAAATGGGAAGACAGAAGTGAAAGGCAGAACTAATAAAGATGAAAACTGTCAACCCGATCAGAAGAAGGGCAAAATACGGGCACAGATGCACATCAAAATGAAATATGGGCACAAAAAATCCTTTTCATGCGGATGAACGCTGATTACATGGCCACAGCTGGAAATTACAGAGAGCTTTATTCATTAAAGACTAACTATCTTCAATTAGGCTTTGCTTTCATGACAAAACAACAGAGTAGCAAAGAAATGAATTGCCATGCTGTGCCTGCAGCTCCCCCGAACACGCTGCCCCGCAGCCTGCCGCCAGCACGCCGCTTCTGCTTAATAGACACCTTCACCTTCCTGGGACCAAAAGGCAATTCGGACACGAGGGAAAACGCATTTAACTGGGGAGGGGTGAGGGCGAAAGCAAACTTTGAAAACAACCCCAGCAAGTAAACGCCCCGGCATACGGTAAGAGAAATCAAAACGTCTTATTGCCAGCTCGGTGCACGTTGGTCCACCCCGCCGGCTCGGTACTTTGTGATCATCTCTGGCTGTCTGCTCTAAAAATGTAAGTGCGAACGCTCACGCTGTGCCCATGGCCCCGAGGAGATCACTAATTGGCTCCGTGCTATGCCCATACACGAAGCCTGATGCTAAGGGGTCCTGGACACAAGTAAAAGCTGAGACCTATTAAAGACAGCTCTCCATGAGGTTTTTCAGTCAAGAAAAGAAGGCATGCCTGGCTGGTTATCTCCTGCAGAAGGGGTGCTCCTCTCTGTGCCCTTGCTGCCTGCTCCGGAGCCTGGGAACACCCACGAGGGATGGGGGTTGTAACATCCACAGGCTGAGGAGAGCCTAAAAATCCTCATTTTTCAGTGAGCATTTTTGCCGTTACGGAACGATGAGAATTAGGCGCACCCCTTCACCCTGTGCTGCCACATTGTGCCGATGATGCGTTTTCACAGAGTTGCATGGGGAGCTTTTGCTAGCAATAGCAATTAGGATTCAGAGTCGCTCTGCTGCTTGGCTTTTTTCTCTGAGAGTTTTCAGCTGTGTGAGCTGGCCACGCTTTGCGCAAGGATGCTAGTAGCGTTTGCGGTCTCATCCAGCCCTCCAACATTTGGGAGAGTTTCTCCTTGTGTCAGGTGTCTTTGCCTGCAGAAAAAGCTGGAGATTTCTTGGTGCAGAGACGCTATGATTTGAAATAGGAACAGGTAGCAGATGGAGTTGATAAATCAGTTGATAGTCCAATTAATTCTGCCAGTAAGAGTTTTGCATTCACATTAGTACTAGCAATAACATCTTGTTGGCCCCTCTCCTGATTGGGGTGACGGACCGCAGGAACCCTGCTCCTGCAATCAAGTGTTTCTTCATACCTTCTCCAGAAAGCAAAAGGGGTCAATATGTCAATGGCTGTGAACAACTGGTATCTGTTGTACCTTACTTAGTCATTGATGTCCAGAGTAGAATGAGCTGAAAAACAGTCTGTTAAAACATTCTCTCCCTATTGTTTTTATCAGTTCTCTAGCTGGCTCAAAACCAGAAGATTAATTTTTAATCTATTCCTCTTTTTTTTCTTTTTTTCTCTCCTTCTTTTTTGGGTTTTTTTTTTTTTTGGACCCCAGATTTTGGAACTTTTCAGCCAACTCTGGTTGTGACATTGATGTTGGGAACACATTTCCCTCACTGGAATGAGAAAAATAAAGAGCCGTAATTGGAAACAGGAGCGCAGACCCCAGATAACGGTGCAAGTCTATGGAAAACAGTTTACCCAGTTGAAAATACAGCTGCATTCATTCCAGCAGTGCTTCCTCACCACAGAACACACACTGCAGGGTATGTAGCTTTCCAAGTATTTCTAGCCTCTTAGGCAACCGGTATTCTGGCAAAAATGACCCAAGGCATTTCATATTCGGTGCTTTGCAGTTTCTAATGGATGTTTTTCTAGGGATGATTATGAGCAAGTAGCCCAAGGACTGCAGCTTCTCTGGAAGCTGGTGCAGGCACAATGTCTTTTGCTACTTTTATGATTATTTTCAACAAGTTCATAATCTCCTGTACTAGCTGTTTTTTCTACGCTGTCTTCCTACTGCCGTACTTGCCCGTCGTTTAAACAAGCAGGGGTTTTGCTATTTTTTCAAAACGGGCAAATAAAGGTACTTTTAAGGAATTTGGAAATAAAAGCTCATATATGGATTCAATAAGGACACCACAGGCTTGAACTAAGCACATTGCTAAGTGGGGGAAGAAGAAAATTTCCTGTTAACCTACAGATTTTTTAATTAAAAAGGGCCACATAGTTGGCCCTCTGGCCAAGACTACAGTGACCTGCAGAGGTCTTTAAGGGCCATGCAATCAATTTTTAGTGTTCGATAGGCCTTGCCACCTGCTCATATTTGCATGCAGAAGTGAGCGAAAGGCCCTTTTCGCCTCTGGCCCTTCCATACGACGGTCTCTGCTGGTTAGTGGCAGGTAACATTTCGCAGAAAGGACTAAGACTAGGTTAAAGTCTGCTGTCTTCCTTGCACAAGAGAAAGCAGGTATGAATGTAGGTTTCCCTAAATCAGGTGTGTGTCTTGGCTGTTAAGCATAAAGAGGGAAGAAGCTAAAGAAAGGGAATAAGGGGAGAGAAAAAGAAGGACAAGAAAATGTTTCTTCTTTCCTTTTTCATAACTGACCATTTCCTTATATTAGGAAAGTTTAAAAATAATCTCTGGCTATAACTTGATGCATGATATACCTGTAGGAGCCCATCTTTTTGCTTTTCACAGGCAGATTCAACCCCCGATAGGCTTTGGCTTTCCGAACCCCATCCCTGTGTAATGACCCTGGGAGCATCCCCCCTCCCGGGGGTTTGGCTGCAGGGGCTCACGGCCAGCTCAGAGCTGGTGTAACCAAGGGCAACCCCCATCCCATTCAGACAGTGTCTTTATATCCCTCCTCGGTTTTTTTTCCCTGCTTCCACCTCTTGTACGCTTTGTTTTTACAGCTAAGTTCTGTCAGGATCTCCTTGCTCACCTAGCAGGCCTCCAGGCACCTTTACTTGACTTCCTTCATGTCAGGATGGACCATACTTGAGATTGAGGAGGAGATCCTTGAAAATCAACCAGCTCTCCTGGATCTCTCTGCTCTCCAGGGCCATATCCCATGGGACTTTTCCAACAAAGTTCTTGAACACGCCAAAATCTATCCCAAATAGGGGATACAGAGGTCCTAAGAGATCTCCACAGCGTTCCAGGTTATTGCAGAGCAGGCATGAGGTCACCAGACATTCATGCAATTTAAAGTAGCCTTGATAGTCATCCGGCCCTAAGCTCACAGACATGGTTTAATTCATCACACTCTGTGATGAATTTCCATAATTCGTCTCAGTATCTGCTTTGGATTTGCCCTTTCAAAATAAACAGTTAAACAAAATTCATATTTTGAACAATACATTTTGAGGTAACCTTTTTTCCCCAAGAGGAAACCTAGAGGCTCCGTGCTGGTCCCATGCTGGTTTCACAAAAATGCAGCCCCGCTAGCTTTGTGAAAGGCATCAGTCCTGCAAACCTGCTCAGCTGTGACAATTCTGTGCCATTTAAAATTTAATGCATGCTCAAGGACCTCAAAAATCAGGCCCCGCATCGGATTCTCAGTCCAAGTAGATGTAACCTACTGTCATATTTACATTTGTTAATTCTGTTACAGAATGGAGAAGAGCATCTCAGTAATAACTGCACTCACGCTAATAAAACCAAGGCGTCTAGAGAGGATAATTACTCTATGACCTTGCTGCTTCACGGTGAATGACCTTGTAAGATTGGAGAGTAGAGGTGGTTGAAAATGTTCTGGTAGAATGTTTTTCCATTAGAGAATGATCCCAGAACCGGGCCATTGCATAAGAACATATATATTGTCCCGAAGATTTTGACACAAAACGTTGTTTGTTTGAATAATTCTGCAGCTCGCGGCTTAATGTGATCGCAAAGCTCTGTTTGAACTACTGTATCAGGATTTGAAATGCATAAGGTACAACATAAAGTTCAAAGCAAGAAGCTGAGAATGGAGACTTTCAATAAAGTCACGTCAATGTTTCTCACACTTTTTAATTTGCTCTGTGAAAATCTTTTACTTTTCTCTCCCAACATAAAGAAGGAATGAAAGGTAGAATGTTTTTCATTTTCTAACTAGAGGTACTTAAAGGAGTGTATTACCAAGGCAAAAGACAGACCAACATCTCCTAGATAGGCAAAAAGGTGTCAGTTTAATTATTTTGGACCTCATTTCAATTTATATAATTAAGGCACTGAGATGATAGCAGTGTTCTCATGGTTTGGGAAGAAATACCTGCATTCTGCAGAGAAAACAGATGTTTTATCAAACTCTGAAGATAATCAGCATATTTACATACACACTTTCATGTTTAACTGCCAATTTCTGTTTCCCAATTAAAGTGGTTTATTTGACTGTTATCTTTAGCTAATTAGTACTTATTTTAGCGAGTGAATACAGAGTAGGTTTCATGGGAAAGTAAACTCATTGGCTCCAAGTAGGTGGAATAGCTTGATGGCTGAAAGAGAATTGCCCCAGATAATGAATTCCTACGTGTTTTGTAATGTAACCTAATGCCTCATGCAGCTACTAAACTCCCAGATGGCCCAGCAGAGGCATATACTCATCAGGTGACATATTAGCCAATTTAAAAGATAATTAGTAAGCACCACTCTTTCTGTATTCTTTAAGCATTAGGAAGATTCACATTCTGCTCTTTCATGTACTGGCCTCCAATTCAAAACATATGGAGCAATTTCTTTTTTTTTTTCTAGAGGTGCTGCTCTCCTGCTGCTCCCACTGACTTCAGCACATACTTATTTGCTAAAGATGCTGCTGTGCATTTTTGCTAGTGCGGCTTTGTTTTTCCAAGCACCTTCACTTCTTAAGGGAGTCACTCTGTCAGGGTATCTGCCGTTGCAGATGCCTGTTCCAGGTTTCAGAGTAGGGGCAATTTAATATTATCTTTCTTATATCAACAGTCCTGATGCTTTACTTTGCCAAGACAGGTATGGTTCAATTACTGGAGGATGTCAGTGCTGTGTGTGTGTTGGCATTAGGACAAGCTAAAAGTTTGATAAAATTATTCACCAAAACCAGGAGGCAGATGAGGGATGTCCAGGAAATGGGTCCAGAGTCTGGTTTAATTCTGAACCGTACTAAGGACCTGGCTCCTCTGGGTTCCCATCTTTTTAGACAAGCAGATTAGCCCCAACAAACCGAGTGTGTAACTAGGTATATAGCTGAGGGAGTCTAGCTCTCCCTTAGGATTTAGGCTGGGCAGGCTCCGAACCAAAGGGCACAGCTGCTCTGTTCTGGTGTTAAGGAGATTTCTAAATCCCCGTCCCCAAAACATCCCAGCCTGATTTCCTTCCCCAAGCAGAAAGCAATGAAATGTGTGAAGTATTGGGCCAAGTCAATGGGAGGAACGTGCTGGGACCTGACCCTTCACCATCTGGATTTCGGACAATTTACCCTGGGTCTGCTTTGCATGCCTCGGGTGCTCAGCCCTACAGTTAACTTCTCCATAGAATACCCACATCCATTCTAGCAACTGCTTATAACTTGGAGGGGTTTTAACTATAGTCAACATACATAGAATTGTTGCATATACCAGATTCAGTTGTCTGTCAAAAAATCTGTTTAGAACTTTTGATCACAGCTGTTCCTTCCTCCATTTTTTTACCCAATCACTTTTCAGTCATAAACTTCACTTTTTTCCTGTTTGCTCATACCTCAGTCTCAATTTTCTACCATTAAAATCTTGACAGGACAATTATATAGGTATTATAAATAGGAAATTCCATTTGAATACATTGTCATCCACCTACCAGTTAGTCTCATATAAGTGCTTAAGCAGCAGAGTTTAGTAGCAAAATCCTAGAGCCTACCTGTGGATCTGTAATTATTTTATGTTAATCCTTTATATGTAATTTGGGCAGTCCACAAACACCTCCACCCATTTGCTCTGTAGGTTGTGGCTCCTGCTGAGTTCAGTGACATGCAGGGGGAGCAGGTGATGATCCCACTCCTCTCCCCAAATTCAGGCCCTGGAGCTTTTGCAAGACGTTTGCATTTCTGGATGGTTTGGCCTCCACCCCGGGTAAAGCACTGCGTGACACCGGAGGGTGTTATTTTCCCAGGCTGCGGCAGGGATGGCACCCAGCTGATCAGCTGGGGAAGTTCCATCCTTTGTCGTTACTTCTTTCCTTTGTTATATACTTATATATTTTGATATACAGCAATTTCTTCTAAGCTTTCAGAGCTGCTCTTCTCCAGTAACTGTCCATCACGGAGTTGTCTATAGCCGTGCAGCCTCCGTTCACAGCCCATGCCCCAGCTTTCAAGTCCTTCTCTGTTATCCCACGCTTAAACCCCACGTCAGACCCAGGGACGCCCGGTGCCAAACTCCGGTTCACACGGCAAACTCCCACGACAAGCTGGTCACAAGCCTAGCAGGACACGAGAGGGGCCCGGCAGCGTAAGGCAGCGTTAGCAAAAAGCCTGTGACCGCTCTTACCGGGCTTGCTACCTCTCATAAATGCTTACGAGGAGTAAGGAGTCTCTTGTGTCAGTGATGTACCAATTACATACCTTCCCAGTCACTGTAAGGACGGGATTCACGGTCTCTGCCCTTTCCAAACCCTGTATTCAGCAACTGACCATTGCACACCCTGCTGATGTGCAGCGGCTCTTTTTCCCCACTGGGAAAAATAGGAAAAATGGTAGAAAGTTCCCTTCCCCACCTTCAGAAGTACCAAACCAGTTCAGCCCCAGTAAATTTCAGTGTGCTAGCAGGGAGCTACACTGAAATTTCTGTCTCTGTGCCTCCTCTTGGAATAGGTCCCAACTGTAATCACCTAGGTGTCTGTTGCAGATTGCAGAAATGTGGGGAAATATCTGGATTTCATAAGCTGCTGCTTCTGCACTCCCTCAAATTAAGGACAATCATATAGATCTCTGTGAAATGTTGGGGGGGGAGAACTCGAAGACTTAGAAGTGAAATTTGTCACAGCTGTGAAGGTATACACAGCCAAGCGTTAAAACCTTGAAAAGGAGATTAAATGTGTAAATGAAAGGCATTTCAAAAAGAGAGCAACAGAAGTCTGCACAATAAAAATTAGGAATACTATGTAAAAGGTGTTATTCTGAAAGAGGGAACCTACAGGTTCCTGTGAATGGAGCAAGGTTTAAACCATAATTAGTCTTGTTGATGGGCTAGCAATTTTGCCTATTGAAGGCACATTGTTTATAAAAGCTGGTTTATACTAACAGTATTATGTCTATGAAACTCTAATGATAACAGAGTCAATGGCTCAAACATTAGAAGACAGTTTTAACTGTGTGTTGGAGAGCACATAGTAATGATGGGACTTAAAATTTACAATGAAATTATGAAACAGGTTTGTTCTCAGATATCTGTGACATTCAAAGGGAAGACTCTTATAGAAGTTTTGCTGTCCTTAATACCTTCAGGGATGTGCCAGAGGTTTTGCATTTTACTGTGCTTATTGAAGTAGGCAGCTTTTGGCCCTGAATCTTGGAGACAGGTTCATTAATAGAAACAACACTGTTATGCTGACTTCCACCAGCTGAGAATCTGTCTCTTCAGGATGTATTACAGCCTCACATCATGATAGGAAAAAAATATACATCAAAGTCAAATCAAGGTGGCGGAACGGCAATGGGTCTGAGCCTGGCATCATTGCTCAAGAATAGCTCTGACAGGTGCCCAGCGGGTGCTCTCCTTCGGTAGGAGACACAGTATTGACTTCGAAGAGCAAAACCAGCTCCCCCCGAAATCAATAGAGACACCCACACTGACTTCAGCGGGAGCTGCGTCAGACACCGGTGCCCAGCTCTAAAGTTCAAAGACGTTTCATCAATTTTCAGCTAGAGAAAGGGTGCTCAGCAGGACACAGCTCAGGCCTTAGGAGTAAATGTATTTACATCTGGTTGGTGAATGATTCTATATAATGCATATTTTGCACTACAATATTTATGAATATATGTGGTAGAAGCCTACAAATTGTGTAGTAATGCAGTACCCAGAAGAGTGAGGTAATTTTCAGTGCATCTCAAATAAAGTAAGTCAAGAGAAGTTTAGGTAATATTCTGAAAAATCGGTACAGACTACTCTTTCAACATGGCAAAAATTATCTATAAGATTTAGGGAATAATTATATTCATTAAATTAATGGATGAAAGCTTATATATTGCAGGAGTCTCCTCCTACTCAGCGTTCCTATAAATTATAAATAACATTCAATTTCATGTGACTCCATAGAGAAGACAGTGTCCTTAATCTTCAGATGGATTTCAAGCTTATGCCTTCATTAATCTGAAGAGAAGGACTTCCCTTCAGCATGTTTTTTGGCAGGAAAAAGAAAAGAAAATCTACACATTGTAGGTGGAGAGTAAAAGTGAGATTTCTTTCCCAGAACCTCTACAATGAAGAAACAGGTTTTGCACATTCCTATATAACAAAACTGTTTAGAAAGAAAAAGAAATGTACATTTTTCACCCTGGTTCTAATTTACAATTCAGAGGTCATAGCTGCTTTCAATTCAGGACAGCCCAAGAGCTTTTTTAGTTTTGGTTTTGAGCAAACTTATAGGAAAAGCATTGTAAGTTCAGATCTGAGATCAAGACAAGATTGGGCTTGATTCTGTGGTGTAGTGACAAAACACACCATTTCTTCGTGTTCTTCTGATGTCTTTTCATGGCTACAACTAATGATGTATGTCATGTAAGATTAGTTGACTTTCAATACAAGACTGTGCTGAACTGAGACTGGGTTTGAAAGGAGGATCCTTAGGCAAAATTGTCTGTATCTGTGCAAGCCAACAAGGCCCTTCATGTTCCAGAGCTGACCTGTAATTATAACTGTAGGTTCAGATTCAAGTCAGATGATTCAGTATGAAGCACTTAAAAATGTGAAGAGATTATACATTGAGGCTCCATTACTCAATCCCTCTTCCCTCTCCCCCTTCCCCTACACAGGAGTGCTTTACAACTTTTTTATTATTATTTTCCATTATAAGTGGTACTTTCTGGTCTCCTTTCCCTTTTTCCTCTCATAACCCCTGAATGTATTACTTTGTTCAGACATTAAAAAGCTGCAAGTATTATAATAAAATTGCTTAAAATCATTGGAAAGAAGCACTGGAGCACAGGACTTTGCATTCCAGATCGTAAAACCAACACAAATAATTTAGTTCAAATTGGGAGGACTGTAACTCACTGTTCACCAGAGGGGCCTGCTGCTGATCCATATTTTATGGAACGTACATTTTTAATGAATAAGGAACGGCTTTCCATTTCGAAATGGAATGAAATACTGATTGTTCTGTAATTTAAAAAAAAAAAAAGGCGGGGGGGAGGAAGAAAAAGAAATCTCTCGCTGCTGCTGGCTGCAATGACAGACTTGATTGCTCGTTTCCCTTGTAGGTCAGTTCTATTGCCTCATTTCCCCCCTTCCCCAAAGAGCACTATGCACCCCCTCATTTTTTCCTCCTCCTCCCTCTTACTCCCCCCTCTCCCGACCCCTTTCCCACAGGTACCACCCCAGGACTATTGCTCCTTCCCCCTGAGCGAGATGCCCACCGCGGTCCCCGGCGAGGAGTTGCCTCCACGTCCAAGGACGGTGGAACAGATTTTCCATATCAACACTTGTCTCGGCCATCTGTGCTGGACACCTCCACACTTTCACTCCCCGAACAGGGACGTTATTCAGAACCCAGGACCCCCCCTCCATAAATCCACGTGCCCTTCTTTGCCCAGAGCCCTTTGGGCAGGGCGGTCTAAAGAGACGATTGTTACCCTGTGGCTGGAACAAGTGGGGTTTGTGCTGCGAGCTTCATCTGTCATTGTGGGTTTATTTTGATTTAAGGTAGCTACTCTACTGTTCTCAGATTGCCTTTCGCTCTTATAAAGGGTGGTGTAGATTGATGGCATTGGCAAAACAACACAAGGAAAGGCGAACTGCAGATGCCAGCTCCCTGTCTGGCTTGAAGAGAAACTTTCTCCTTTCACAAGCACCGTACAAATGCCCAGTCATCCATTCCCTAACAGGAATAAGGGAGAAATTATCCCGGCATCTGGCTCGTTGCCAGCGTACCACAGGGATTCACAGACTCTACGTAGCGGCGCTGCATTTCGTATATTTTGACTCCCAGGCATTTCTGCGAGAGCCACCGCTGGATCTCTTGAATCGGCCACGGGCCCTTGCAAAAGGGAAGGGGAGGATTTCGAAGGCTGGTTAACAAGAAACCTTCCCGCAGAAGAAAACCTTTCCAGGGGCTAAAACCAACTGAAATCAAACTTTGCTTCTCCAAGCAGCAAAGCCGCTCCTCTGCCTCCCTCTAGTGAACTGGCAGTGCCCGGGACAGGCAGGCAAAATTCTTGTGCGTGGATTTTGCTCTTTAGCTCTACTCGTGCTCTTTTCTTTCACTTCGCAGAAGTAGGGGTGATTAAGCCTTTGCTGGTGATTGCAAAACTCCAGGTGTTTGAAAAAGAAAAATCAGTCCATAGTTAGTTCTCCTAATAAAACATAGGCAAGATGAATGAATTAATAAATTCTGACGACAGCATCCAGGCAGCTGTTGTCAGTCCTATATTAAATCTGACTAGTAAATGGGATACAGTTATTCCACTTTAAAGAGTATCTTGGAGGATGTTTGGATCAGGTCTCTCTGTCAGCTGCCTCTCAATTAATTTTGTATTATAGAAAGTAGCAGTACAGAGACCGGCAGCCAATGCAATTATTTGCATCTTCCTAACACAATCTTCTGGTGCAACAGCACGTCAAAAATAGTAATTCACATTAGGTGAGTCATATGCCTTTCCTTTAAAATGCAGACAGTATCTGTATACGGCCATGCAGCACCCTAAGACTACTGCAGTCCTACTGGTTTAAAGCCAACATTACTTTAAAATTAATTTAAAGCTTCGTATCTGACCAGCAAGTACAGCACGTGAGACATTTTCCATCCTCCACCAATAAAACACTCATTCTAATCTCCAGGTCTATATTCTTTTTTTACAGCAAAGCCGAAGGCAGAATCTGACTTCTTGCATTTGATGAATGTTTTTGCTGGAGCAGGAAAGTTAAGAAGCCAACTTGCAAACTCCCCAGCTGCTGCGAGGTCCAGCTCTCTGTTTTGGACTGGTCCTTCCTTCATGCACTGAGTTACCAGTTGTTCACTCTAATGAGCATGCCCGTCAGTCACATTTCAACAGTCCCACACAGAGGGCATTTGGTTTTATCTTTACATCCTACAGACGCGAAGTATTTTTCTAAGACAATAAATTTGAAATCAAGAGGGAACACTTAACCAGTTCCACAAGGTGGTATCTCTCTCCCTGATCAAATGTGTGATTAATATATAGCAGGTGAGAAAGTGAGTCCCAAGAGGGTGATGAGGGAAGACTAATGCTACCTTTACATCATGGTTAATCTGTAACAAGAATCCATTTAAGCCTGGAGATTTGATGAGCCTTTTCAATTTGTACATTTATTCAGCTACAGATTGATTTTAAAATATGTTAGCTGGCCCTTTTGAGGACAAGTGGTTCTTCTAATCAGTTCCACCACAAAACTAGATACTGTTTACATACTATAACTGCAGGCATCCTTGACTTCTGCAGATTTGCATTCCACAGATCTCTGTTCCTTTTTTCTTCTGGCACTGTTATGGCATTATAGAAGCAGAAGACTCGTCTGCCAGCATTACTGATCCTTTTCTTTTTCTTTTTCTTTTTTTTTACTGTTGCTCTCTGCTCTGTATATTCCTGACATGCACAAGATTTGTTAGAAACATGCTCACTAATTGGTGTTACTGGTTTTCTCTGCTGCAGGGTGTACTCTGAGAATGTACATTTTAGAGAGAAAAAGGAAATCAATGACTTTCTAGCGGTCTATACACTGTTTTCAAATATCTTCTACCTTACTTCCAATTCGACATCCCAGAGGAGGAAAGAAACTTGGGTGGAAAATCAGTGGAAATAATGTTACTAACTGCAGGTACTATATGTTAGATATATTATGTGCACATAATATGTATATAGATAGAGTTTTATATATGTATATACTTAGCTCCTCTTTCTTCCAGGAGAATCCCAGCATGGTGGCAAATTCCTGCACTGGTTTTGCCAGTGTTGTAGTGGGGCTTGGAGTAGCTCAAATCCCCAGTATGAGGCCCTACCTGCCCCAGGATATCTAAACACAAAGGACACAACTTGAGATAAAAATCACAAAGAGGCAAAATGGTGCTCCTCCGATTTCCAAACCGTGTCACCAGACAAGGTCATGAGTCAAATCAGGTGGGATCTGCAAGAAGTTCAACCAGCTGTACTGGTATTTTGGGTAATGATTGAAAGGAGACAGAAAAGCAGTGATTTATTATCCATGTTTCAAATTCCAGCTTCTAAAAGTGACAAGTTCCTGTTTTCTGTGACATGTGAATAATAAACACTGTGTCTCATTTTTCCATGCTGGGGCATCAGGTTAGCTCTGGCTCACAAGAAAAAAAAAATAAAAATCCTCCTATTAGGTAATGAACATCATGACCTGCAACTCTCAGCACCTATTAGTCACAAGGGAGAGGACTCCTTAAGAGCTGTATTAGTTAATTCAGCAACCAGCAGTAGAATAGACAGGACAGTGGTTTTTGCATGTAAATAGATCCGAGCTGTTTGCTTTTAGGTCTGTAGCTAATTAGGAAGTCTGGAAACCTCTGATACTAAGCTACTAACCTCAAGAGAAAATCATTGCAAGAGAAGACATTACAGAAATCTATACCCAGCTGTGACTGTTGGGTATGGCTAGCAAAGCTGTTAGCCTGTGCTGCTAGTCTCTCTCTGCCTCGCACAGGTCAAACCACAGAATGGCAGACGAAAACCTTCCCCAGCCCTTTTTCAGGAGCACTCGACTTAATTGTTTGTCCGGCAGGTGGAACCCTCCTACTTCTTTTGCTCCTACAAAGGCACTCGGAAGCAAAAGGCAGCCAGCCCGGGCTCCCCCAGTGCCCTGCTCTCCCTCCCCATCTCTGCTCCCACTATCACCACCCCCAGGAGATGTATAGGACCTTTCCAAAAAAAAAAAAAAAAAAGGGAGATAAAGTTGTTTCCTGTGGGCTGCGTTTCATTGCCCGACTGCAAATGAAACTCTGAAATACTACAAAAATAGAATGAGCCGTTAAGCTATTTTGGCAAATGTGTGTTTGTTTTCCCTCCTGTCTGCGGATGAGGAGGTCACTTACGAAGCTGTATGTTATTAGCCAGAAAGGATTCACACTGACCACATCCGCGTTTCCCCAGCTTACCTACGTGTCTCTCAGACATCTTCTTTTCCACCAAGCAAGACAGAACCTCCTCAGGTCCCACGACCGGGGATGCTTTGGCTTCTCAAATCGGAAGATGCTGCAGGGATGCGGCTGGGAAGCGGTCCCTCTGAGCACGCAGCCCCCCCGAGCATCACAGCCCCATCCCCAAGCGCAGGGTCTCCTGCTCTGCAAGACTGGTTACAGCCAGAGAGTGAGGCTGAGGGGGTTTTTTTTTTTGGAAACGTGGGGTTGCACATCAGAAGGGGGGTGACAGCTCTGCACTCCGAATATATGAAGTTAAGGCCTGGCTGAGGAGGAACACGAAGAAGGAACTGCAGTGGGACAGTCGCCCTTGTCACCCACCTCGCCTCTCCTTTCACCGATGGAGGCTGAACTTGGTTCCTTCCTGCCATCCCTGTCAGATTCCCCCAAAATTCGTCATGATTCAAGGACTATCTAGTCAAAGAGCCCTAGGACACTGATTAGTGCTTTAGCATTTAAAGCCTGAACATTCAACACCTTTCACACAGAGTTTCTTATTTAAGCACAGCTTTAGACAAGTGTTTTTTCAATATTGTTTCTTTACTATTACTTTGCTTTCTCACTGTCTTTTTCCATGTTCCACTCAGGGATTGACTCACTTTTCTCCCTTCAAACACATCACATTATCAGAATATTCCTTCTGCTTATCACTATAGAATTATTTGGTTGGTAAACATAAAATAATAATCAATTCTTTCCCTTGACATTTTCACCTGTCAATTAATGGCTAATTGGTACTTCTGCTGAGCCCTTTCTTCAGCCAAGGTGAATTTTTTTTTTTCTTTTTTTTAAACTTTGTATGTAAAACAGTCCCTTTTACCTCTGGAGTCACTCTAACCATGTGTAACCACCAAGGCCCAGAGCCAACAGAGTCATGTGGGAAGAGAGCTGCCGCTTCCCAGCACCTGATGTATGTCCTCACATCCCCCTTTCCCCTCCATCCAGCTGCACGTTCTACCAGCCTTTTCTTTTTAAGCTATATTACATTGCAAATGCTTACCTCTACATCTTCTTTGCTTTTAGCATTATTGCTCCAGAGGTTTTTCCTTCCCATTGTATACACGTGTGTCAGCTTAATTTTTCTCCAGATGGATTAGCTTCATATTTCCAAGTTCATCACCACTCCTTCCCCAAGAGTACTTGCAACTGCTCCCCAGTCTCCTTTCTGTGAAGCTCTATCACTCCTAAGGGCTTCACTGTTTAATGCTCCTACTCCTCTTTTTCTGTTTAACTTTCTTCTCTGAGACAGATCTGTCATTTCCTGGCTTGCCTCAAAAGAATAGATAATGTAAAGAATGAGAGACACAAGTCTGAAGCTCTTTCGGAATTTTTGCTTCATTATTCATTGCTCTTCAGGAGCTAACACTTTTTTTTTAGATATTGAATTCAGATTGCCTCCACAACTACACTTAAACACATACCGTATAGAAGTATGCTTTATATAGTCTTATATCAGAATTCTTATTTTCCTTTTAAATGTTTAGTTTACTATGATTTTTTTTTTCTGCTTTGTCACTGCAAATTATTTTGTGTTTTATTACAGTGGGCTGTTGTTTATACCTTGCTATAAGGTATTTATATTTTCTCATAAAATAAACAGGAAAGGCAGCACACCTAACTTCATACTGCTCTGACTATCTTCCCTTTTTCATTTCCCAAAGTTTTTTTTTAAACTTTAAAATCTGAAATAATAGTGCTACATCTTCATCATTTGGTGAGGAGACTTTTCACTTCCAGTCTCTGATGTTTTCTGAATGACCAATGGCTAGACCTAAATTCCTACTGTATTCCAAGAGGGAGTCTTAAGAAACTCATGTTACCAACATTACTCAAGTGAAAAGGTATTTTCTGAGGAAAAATGTATATTCACATTTGTATATTCAATGAAATATGATAACTATTCCATGAAAAAAAAAGTATATTCAAGATGTACAGGAGTTGTATCAGCACTCATCTGAAATTATTAAATTCTGGGGAGCTAGAAAACCTCCACTATCCTCTGCTCCAAACGACCACATGTCTCTGAGCATGACTACAGCCAGGTCTCCTGCCCACTTGGCTTCCAGCTGTTTGTGGATGCAGCCAGCTCTGACCTTCTATTTTTTTTCTTTTGGCATTTCTATGAGTTTTGAACTTGTAAAAGGTCTCTAACTGGCAGCATCAGAAATGGGACATCTGTATTTATTCTCATAACAAGCCTAGCACGAATAGCAGCACCAGTGCTGCTCTGATGCTGGCTCTACCACAGAAAAGAACAGGTCCAGTTCCCCCCTTCTATGCCAATGTATAAATCATCTCAAGTGCAGAGGGAGATGCACCACGTAAACAAACAGAAAGCGGAGCCCACTACCACGAAAGCTAAATATATCCTTAGAATATGTCATTAAAGTAATGGTGTCTCTGCTGACGCTGAAGTCGCTTGCCAGGGAAAGGAAGAGCCACACATGACAGATGGCAGGCACATCATTTTGGTTATGAGCACAAGAATAAGATACTACAGCATAACGATATTGATTTGTAATGTCAGCTCCATTGTGGTAACTGCTTGTGTTTACCACAAGATAACTGAGAGGCAGTTTATTCCTAAGGAAACTGAAATCAAGCTGCCCCGTGTTTACCAATGAGGCAGCATATGCCAATAAGCAATAGCGGTGGAATAGCTAATAGTAAATCCACTCCCTCCTGTATGTGGTGTCCATGCCTGTAAATATCTTCTGAGGTGTGTACAAAGTCCTTGATGATTAGGATATATGAGAGTCTAACCAGAACTGGAAGCAAGTGCCCTTCTTCAGTAGCCAGTTCTGGATATAGTTTTGTTCCGAGGTCCGTGAAGATTGACACTGAGAGCAACAGCTCATTCGCAGCAGACACACAATGTTTGCAATATGTTAATACCTTCTGCCTACATTAGGTCTGAATTGTGAATTGGAAGCAAAACAACTTTCCCAGATTATCCCTTGCTCTTTACTAGCTTATTTTGCTGTAAATAGTTGTTTTCTCTGATTTGGTTTGGAGGGAGGGGACAAAGTAAATAGTGTTGTTCTGTCCTTTTTTCCTTTCCACCTGTGGATATAGAATGTATTTGGTGAGATCCAAACCCATTATTCATGCAGGCAGTGAAAAGCTGGGTTTGTGGTGAGTAAAGCTATATATATCATCACAATCTTGATTTTTCCAATAGTCTCCTCTGGTTTTCCCACAAGAAAGATCCAATACGGCACAGCCGTACGACCTTGTTATCCCAGTACCAGCTGGGATAAAGGGCTTAAAAACCTGGTCCTATTTTTCACAGTGCTGCTTCTAAATAAAGGGTCTGAGGAAGGAGTGAAAACTCTTCCCCTCTTCTCTTTGCTCTCCTTGAATAAGCCAAGGAATAGAAGCCATGCGAGAGTATCTCTGGTAAGAGAATTAAAGAGCGAATTTCCCATCCATGGCCCCTTGCGCCCACTCAGGGAAAGGAAGCCCTGTTTCCAGAAAATGCTGAGGAGAGGTGACAAGTGTTTTGTTTGCCCCCCAGCTCCGCGGGAGGTCATCGCTCTGTGACACTGCAGGAGCAGCTCCCCTTCCCCGGGCTGTGGGTGCTGCTTGGTGAGTAATTGCCTTCGCTAATTCCGGGCTTTTCACACTGCGGCAGATATCATACACTTAGCTGTAATCTTTACTCGTCTCAGGTGGCTCTTCTCACACGAAAGGTCTGGAATCGCAGTACCTTTAAGCTGCTTCTTTCTTTTTCTGCTCCTGGAGGAGTTTGAGACGCAGCCGGAGGCGGCGGTGCCTCGTGTTCCTGGGTAGGGGACCCACCCTGACCCCAGGCTCAACGCTGCAGATGTATAGCTGCCCTCTGCAGACATCATCCTGCAATATCGCGTCCAAACTATACAGCATACAAAAGCCCTTTCAGCCTGTCAGACTCACAGAAGTCGTCTCTGGGGTCCAAAATGCAAGCTAGCAGCAGGATGAAAGGATCTGTGAGAGCATCTCCAGTTGCTCCCGCTTGCTTCCAGTGCCTCTAGTACCTCATTGCTGCCCCATGCAGGGCCTTATCTGCAAGTAGTTGTGGCAAATCTGACGGAATTATCTCAGGGATTGTATGGAAATATAGTATTTCACAACTTCGGGGGAGTTATACTGTTGTCCCAAAACAGAAATGGACAGACATAAAAGTAATCACATCAGTAGCCCTCCTCTGTTTTAATTAAATTTCAGTACCTCAAAGCAAACATCTAATGATTACTGCTCAGTACTGTTACTGCAGGAGACTGGCATTTCTAAAACTATCTAACACCCAGTGCTCTATCTTAAAAAACATCAGGATTCTGGGGCCAAAATTTGGCTCTTTGTCATGAATAAAAGACGAAATAGACTGGACAACAGGGTATTTGTTCAGAAAAAACTTTTGTAAGAAACATAAACAAGTGAAACATTTTGCAAGGCTAGATGGCATTGAAAGATTAGATAGACAAGATTTCTACCTGGGAAAGAAAAAAATATTCTAAACCAGCTTTGCCTTCTATGCTAAATAAAAGCTGAAGAAATCACCAGGTGGCTACAAAAAAACTGAATTTTCCAGAAATGTTGGGAATTGTCAAAGCAGCTGAATTATCCTAGTGGAGTTTGGAAGGTACCTACATTTACCCGGCTAATCACAGCTCTCTTAGCAGCTTCCCACCTCCATTAATATAAACCGGGTAAACAATCAGATCCAGTGTCACACACCAACCACGCACCCTTCTCACCACCTCCAAGGTCTGAACCTCCATTAAGAAATCATTTTATGATACCGAGACACTCATTCTCACCTCTGTTGAGCATCGCATGTCCCTGACAGAAAAGCAGCATGGGTTTTCGGGGGTACCCCGCTGATGAGATCACACCTATTAACAGGCGGGCAGCTCTACAGCGGGGTGTCAGCAAATCCTCTTTGCCTCTTCTGCTTGAGGCGAAAGCGTCTCTGCCTGGGGAGGTGGGAGCCTTGCCGAGGGCGGGGGAAGCTGTCCTGCCTGGGGCAGGAAAATAAAAAGAGGGAAGGTATGGCTGTAGGGGCACAGGGAAGGAGTGACAGTGCCAGAGCCACGGCGGAGAGACAGGCAGGGAAGCGGCTCTCCCACCGAGCTCTCCTCTGCGCCTCCATCCCTTGCTGCCGAGCCGAGCTTTCCCAGACAATTCCTATTACCACCTGGTGATTTATAGGCATCTCTCTCTCAGATGGACCAAAACACATGTCACTTCTGATGGACTGTGTTCTGCAAAGCATGAGGTTTCACGATACAGCTGCTACGTGTTGTCCCCCACAAAGCAAATGGGGAATATTTATATGTTTTTTTAATGCAACAGAAATATTTCCCCAGATGCTCTTGAGTGAACATGGTGCTAATGGGAGTGTGTTCAGCTTTCGAGAATAAAATGCCTTTAGAAAAGAGAGAAAATATTAAAAAGCTCAAGAATCAAAGCTGATTTTTTAAAAGTAAAACAAGCTTTCAACTGCATCTGTGATTCTTTCTTCTCACAACGGCTCTAAAATCTACATTACAATATTGCTCATTAGCTCCTTCTTAAAACTTAGCATTGCCTAGAGGAGATGGGTCATACTAGCTGGGTAGGTTCAGCACAGCAATGGAAAGCAAGCAATGCCCTACCATGTGAGCAGGCATGTTGTATGCTCACGGCTGAATATACGTCCCGTGAATGGGCTGGAAACTGAGTCAAATATTAAACAACACATGTTCTAACACTCAGGTGTTGGATGAAAACTTTGCTCTAGTTATTTCAAAGGTTATATGAGCACCCTCCTTAAATGTCCATAAGGCCATTTCCATTTGTACAGCTTGTTTACTGAGAAGTGTTAATAGACGCCAGGAGGTCAGACCATTTGTTGTGAAGTGCATCTCCTTAAAATGCTTCCTTAAACTGGAATTAAACAGATTACCACAATCAATTCCTGGATATATAACTTGATGAATGTTCCTATTGATTCTCAGTCTCACTGAAATGAAGGAAGCATATTTCATTGTGAAGAATAAGATATCTCAAAGAATTTGAGAATCACCAAGTATATCTTGACGACTTCAGAGCAAATGCTTTCTTGACAGTCCATTTCAGAAAGAGGCCGCTTTCACATTTCTATGTGATCGAACAATTATAACTTGTCAATTTTTTTGTGATCCACAGTCACTTGAGCTTTCCTGCCACAATCACCAGGTTACTTTTCTTGACTGAGAAATGCTTATGATATTATGTGCTAAAGAGCTATTTTCAACACAGTTGGCAATTGCTGTTATTAACGCACCTTTACTGACCATCTTTAACAAGCTTATCTTTGCCAGCTGCCCTTTTTGTATTTTGTCACGTGTGTTATCAACATGCGGGCTGCTTCTCCCGTGGTCCACTACTCTGCTTTTATCATAGAATTGAATCTAAAGGACACACATTCCTGCTCTTGTGCTCAGCCCACTAAATCCCTTTCCACGATTTTTTTTTTCCTAGTGAAATGAAGCCACTCCTACTTAACTTCTTTGTAATTCTGTAACACTTTCCAGGCGTAGAAAGTATGTCTAGAATAACAATATCTAGCTATTAAATATAAACTAGTAGCTTGCTTTGAAATGTATATATGTGCTACTAACAATCATCATTCTCAAGCATTTAGTATAAAGTGCAGTAAATACATATATATATATATATATGGTATTTTATGGATGCTAACAAAGAATTTTAATTAGAAAGATGCTTAAAATTTCTCAAGTTTCAAGGTAATGTTTGCATGATTAATTTCTCTATTGAGCTATCTTGCAATAAATTCTAGGCTCCATTGAAAACAATGGCAAAATTGACACTGAATTCAGTAGAGAAAATATATCAATATTTAATTTTTAGCTGTATATACTGAGGTACACAAAATGCAAAAAAAAAAAAAAAAAAAGGGGAGAAAAAAGGAATTAAAATTATAAACCAACTGCAAGCCATATAGCTGTTCGATACAGCTGCAAAAGGAAAAGCACCATTCTGACAAATATTAAAAGAAGATTACAGAGTCTGAGATATTGAAGTAATACACCTGATTGATAGACTCAGCTCTGATGATAGTAACCTTACTGGAGTACTGCATTTTGCTTTAGGCACAAAATTTTGAGGAAGATAAGAACTCATCAAAGAGAGAAAAGCAGAGAATGACCAAAGGCCATATGACTTTACCTATGAGGAAAAAAAGCATAAATTAAAATAATTATAAAAGAAGAAGGAGATGACCACATTACGATACATAAAAAGTTGTCTTAGGAAGGAAGAACTTCCTTTTCACTGGTGGGCAGCAATATGCTTAAATAACAACAACGAAGATTATGGTTAGACATTAGAGAACAGATTCTAATAGTAGACCCAGGCCCTGGAATAGATTGCCTGGAGACGTTGTCAAATCATTGGCAGATCTTTGGGCAGACATTGCCCAAATATTTTTCAGAGGTGATCTGAGTATAATTAATCCTACCTTGCAGAAAGGCATGGAATTTTTTGGAATTTTGGCCACATTTTTTCCTTTGATTTTATGTTCTTAATTTTAAACATAATCTTAACATTTGCTAGCTTCAGTGGGTCTTTGGTTTGTACTAAAATGGTTTTGTGAATTGAGACAAACCTTGAAAGAGTAAATTGATTTTTAAACTTATGGATGCCAGGCATTCAATATCGAAGAGCATTTTTGAAGATTACCTAATCAATACCATTTTCAGGTGGCACTAAAGGAATTAGGTGATCAGCTGCTACTAAATTTGACCAGATCCGTGTGTTGAACCTCCTTGGAACAAACCAGATCTAAGAGGTACTTAACCACATTTGAAGATTTTTTTTTGTTAAGAGAAATTCCTGCCAATTCAGAAGCTAAAGGCTAAACCAGAATGGAAAACAGACTAAATGGCCTCTTGGAGTGCCTTCTTGTAAACATACCTTTACAAATAAGATTACACTATAATCTTTATATGCTTGCTTCTACTGCTGGCTGCTTGCTCCTGATATCTTCATGGGCTGCAGGAACATTTGCCTTTCCCAGGCTGTGTTCATACCTTGAACAGAGATAGGGCTTTGTCTCCAAACTTTATTTGGATACCTTCACCATCACTAAACTGTGTACAAAGAACCCAAACTTCAAGTAATGTATGTCAACGAAGTACCAAGAATGCCATGGCAGCATGGTAATTAGAGCAGTGGAAGATCTAGTCTAAAACTGTAATTGAATGGGGAAAAGGGCTCTGCTCAGATTTACAAATCTTGCATAGAGTAGTAGGATTACTGGTTTTGTTTAGCATTTTAGTGTTTTTATAGGCATGGATAAAAGTCCTTCTTTATGAAACCTGTTTGATAAGAATAATCTCTTGATTAATATCTCCCCTACAAATTTATTTGCATCTCACATTTTGAGAATGGTGTGTACATAATCATTTGTGTTACTGCCACAGCCTCTGTTTGCTCAATTGATTGCCGCCTTATTGTTTTTCTGTCTGCTCATCTGTACAAGTGAAATTATCTTGCCCTTTTCTGTTTTCTGCCTGTTTTCTCAGATCATTTAACAATGAGCTACATTTTCCATGTTGCTCTTTCAAAAGAGATGAAAAAGGAGAAAAGTATGGGGGGAGGGACAGAAAACTGAAAAGTCAGCGTCAGATCCATATGAAGTAATTTCCTTGCTGACAGTGATTTTGCTCGGTCTTTCAAAAAATCATTGTGTTCATGGTTACATTAATTTCATTGTTTCTATGGGGTCATACTCCAGTGATTCATTACCACAATTTAGCTTTATTTCAATTTGGAAATGCTGAGATTGTATTTCTCTTTGGAAAAAAAAAAAACATAAATAAAGATAAAACAAAACTGTATTTTTGTTATAGTTACCATTAAAATGCACTGAAAATTACAAGAAGCAATTAAATCATTCAACTCCCACTTCTTTGACCTTTTTTTAAAAAATGTTATTTACAGTAATATTGCCACCTTATTCCTGAATAACCAAAATTGTATGCAATAGTCTGCAGTGAGGGCCTTCTTGAACTCTGCTACTGGGTCTGTGCCGGATTGTAGCCCAGACGACACGTCTGCTATGGGGATACTCATACTTTGGCATCACTTCCATATACCGCAGGTTGGGGTGCTGGGTCCAGTGGTAGCTGAGTACCCCTCCTACTGACCAAGAGAATGGCTAAGGAAATGGCACGTACCCGACACCAACTATCCAGGTACGTTATTTCTGCTTTTTGTCTAGCCTGAGAGCAGATGGGAGCAAAGCCAGAGCCAAAGTGGGAGCACGTCTGTCCGAGGAGGGACTCCTTCCCTTCGCTGTGCCCCACGATGGCACCCACGCGTCTGCCCTGACCCAAGGCAGCTTGCACGCTCACGGTCTGACACGTGAGGCGTGAGCTCCACCGGCTTAAACAGATAGTAAGCATTCAGTTCCCTGAGTGGTAACATGTTAGTCTGTAAATTATCTATGACACTAAACTGTAAATGATAACTGAAGAGTACATTGTGCTGTGGGTAGTATTTAGGAAAACCATAAATAAACAGCTGACTTTTTTTTTTTTTTTTTAATACGTCTGTCACCTACATAATGCACTGGTCTAGGGCAGTACAATACCATTTAACTTCGTCAAATCAGCTTTCAGTGTTGCAAGCCTGACACGTAAAATAAGAATATTTCTGTGGTCTGCGACTCTTCCCTCTGTGCGAGTGAGCTAGGAATAAATAGAATGAGGAACAAAGCAGGAGGGGGAATGGCCCCTCAGCGTAGGCTGGCTATTGAAGAGTGGGATGCAGTCTAGACATAAAATAAGATTGTCACAAACAATTTCCCCTGAAGCAATGTAGAAGCAGGGAACCAAAATGTGGCCATTGCTTTTTCTTGATCTGCTGTTATTACAGCACAGCTATGCCCTATTCTGCAATGAGAGGAAATAATATTGTTAGGAGGAGAATCACATAAAGAGGAGGAGAGGAGAGGAGAGGAGAGGAGAGGAGAGGAGAGGAGAGGAGAGGAGAGGAGAAGATGCAAACCTGCTCCACGATCCCTGATGTCCCCAGGTGGGTCTAAATTCTGTGGCAAGAATTGTAGAGGTGCTCTGGGTAACAGAATAGAAATGCCACAGCAACTTCCTTATTATAAAGAAGTAATATATTTCCAGTATTAAATGTGAGATTTATGAATACATCAAGTGGGACAGTGGGCTTTTTCCATTTGCAAAAGAAAAAATAAATGTTTCTTGTACTTTGGGTCATTATCAGATTTCCAGTTTTAAGCATACCATAGACATTAGTAAAATCTCTGGCGCTATAAATAAGTGTTCCTGACTATGGCAAATACAGCAACACATTATTCAATCCTTTCTATACCAAGAAATTTGTTTGTACTGGGTTTACATAGCAAGGTTTTAGTAGCGGGTAGGCAATCAAAATCTGATGGCATCAGAAAAGCTGATGACTGCATCAAAGAAACTGCCCTCTTGCTGGAGGAAAAGCTGAAAGTTATAGCAATTGCATGTCCTCCTTTCTGGCATATAAGGAGTTTAGTCAACAGCTTTGAATTGTGGGATAAGCACCTCAACTTAATCTACTGAGATGATTTTTCATTCACCAATTTGGATGGAGGGGGGCAGACAGGAGGGTGAAAAGGAGTGTGTGCTGTATAACTTCTGGCAGTGAATGGAAGTGCCTACAGAAAGAGCTTAATCATGTAAAATTTCCCTGAAGAGTGAGGGAGACAGAGATCTTAGTAGATGCTCCAGTCCCATATCTAGAGGAAACCATCTGTCTTCCTTGGTTGTATACATAGCCTAGGAAAAACTCAACTTTTGGCTCAAGTAGCTCTGTCAGATGCCTAAAATTGGGTAGCACATTTTCAGCCTTCACCTTCAGTCTTTTTCATTTATCCACTTCATTGGATGAGTTTAGAGCATCCTTCCCACGTCCTGAAGCAGAACTGTTGCTTCAGGCTGTCTGCAGATTCAAAAGGACATTACTGCATTAATTTTTTCTGCACTTGATTTTCATTGGACTAATAGGAAGAGGTTTCATTCAAAGCAGGCCCTTAATCCAAAAGAGGGAGTTTTAAATACTTTTCCTTTAAAAACCTCTATCCTATAATGTAAATTTTATCTCTATCTTCTCACTCTATTTTTCCTGTATCAATAGTAGATACCTAAAAAAAAAAGGGGGTAGTTGAATTGAGACATATTTTTCAGCTTTCAGTGTCTCTTGAGTCATTTCATTTGTTTTGACTGAAATTTTTAGTGGAAGGGATGTTGAAAAATCATATAAACTAGTGAAGTATAACCAGCATCCAAGATAGTGAGGAGAATGTGAAGCTAAATTAGTTATGGTCTCATATATAATACTTTTGTCAGAGGCTTATATCTGAGATATAAAATGCATACAAAGAAAGTTTAATGTGTGGACTTTTGCCATTAGGTTGTATTTCAGTATGAGTGGAAGTATTTGAACAAGTCAGATACTATTTATCATCTGATGGCATATCCTCTCGGCAAGTGTGGGGTTGTGTGGGGCTTCCCAGCAGCCTCCCCACTCCTAGGTATTTAATCCTCCCAAAGATATTGGCAATTCTGGATGCTTGCCCAGTTGCTTGCATACTGCTTAGTGTCAGTGTTCAAGGGCTCTGTCTGGATAAAAACAGGCATCTGTAGTGAATGCGTCTACTTCTGAAGCAGTTACCCCGGTGTCCCTTTTTAACCACTGGAAAAAATCAGAGTGCAGTTTGTTTTGTCCTTAGCAGATGACTTCAAAGATTCAGGTGACCTGCACCCCTCACTTCAGGTGAACACACACTTCACTGACCATAAAGGGAGTCTGGAGTGACTAGCTCACATGAAGATGCCTATGATGGTGGTGTCTGAAGTGAGGTAAGAAGGCTTGGGTTTTTTGTTAAGATTGTCACAGATGAACCACAGCCACTATCTACTGCCACTACAGTACCTGGGTTTGATACAGGCTTTCAACTCACCTAATGGAAAATTTATTTCCCAAGTCATTCTTGGATCAGAATCATGAGAACTTAATGCTATTGACAGGATTTGGGGTTTGGTTTCGGTTTTGGTTTTGGTTTTGGTTTTTAAATAAATGCAGTGTCACATGTAAATGCAGCTTTGACATTTCTGTTTTGTGGGAGTCTAGCCCACCTCCCAGTGATACTGTCCAGTGTTATTCTTCTCCACGGGAAGGGAGGAAGAGAACAAAATAGCCTGTTAACTTGACTAATGTTGTCATCTGATGTTGCTCAGGAAACTTTGCAGTTCAGTTGCCTAGTAGTGGTCTAGTCCATAATAACTGAAAGTTTGTTACCTAACAAGTAGGGGAGGTCATGACTAATATTACTTGCTCAGAGATGTTCCCTATTGATTTTCAAGAGTATCTGCAATATGCCAGACTGAAAAACAAGGGAAAATACAGTCCTACCCCAAAGAGTTAACAGTGTCAGAGTAGTTTCTTTAGCTGGTAAAGTGTGATTTACTCCATTTTTCATTGCAGTGTATATTCTGAGCTCTTAGAACTCATGAGACCTTCACACGCAGCAATCTTTCTCTCCTGGCTCCCAACACACGGGTTATCTGGGTGCCTGGAGCTGATCTGTGATGCCGGGGGTAGGCTAAGATTTGCTTTAGGCCACCAGTCCCTTGGGAGACTTTGGCCATTCCATGGGCACGTGTCCCAGGAGCCGGCCGTGCCCGCGGCCTCTGTCCATGGTGCTGATCACCGCCCCCCCGCCCGGTGCCTGCCTCCCCATGCGGCAACGGGGAGCGGGGGGGGGCAAGTAAAAATAATAGTTTTACTGGAAAGTCAGTGAAATTATGGGGTTAAAAAATGTATAAATTAATTTAAATAATCTATATTAATACTTATAAATACAAGAATTGATAATTACCATGACACTTAATAATTAATACGGTAGTATAAATATCAACGTAATCCCTTGTGCCAGTTTGTATGTCTTGGAATTCCAGCACAAAACCCATCTACAAACTACAAAAAGAAGTTAAAAAAATGAGGAAAATTCATGAACAAAGATAAATATGTGCCTTTCAGTTTTCTTCCATACACTGGTATTTTTGATTACCCTAAGCAGAGAGGGAGAGATTGCATTTCAAATACTTATATGCAAATGCATTTTAAAACAGTATACAGCCATAAAGCACATATATTGAAACACTAAGTCAGAGTCAGGAGGCAAGCGGGAAGGGCTACTGAGTTTCAGAAGAGCCCCTTGTTTGTTGTGATAAGTTTCACCAGGTTTGTGTGTAAAAGCCTTCTTTTTATATTGTTTGAAAGTTACTTCAGGTTTGCTATCTTCTGCTAAAGCACACAAGGTCTTTTTCTTGTTCTCATTACGTCTAACAGCTGCAGGATGGATAGCCCGTATACCACAGAGCATGTAATAAATAATGAATCACTTTGAAACATTGCTTTCATGAAAAGTCACATACAAATATGATGTTTACTTGTAATTTGTTTAAGTTATAAAAACACTAGCTGAAAGGGTGACTTCTCAATAAATCTGCTAGAGTACTGGGTAATGGAGCCTAGCTTCTTTTCTTTTCTTATGCTTTAATTTTTCACCTCAGCTAATTTATGAGCCCTTTCCAAAATCATGCTCCAAAGCACATTTTTAGCAAATTCCCCAAGTGAAATGCATCTATGGAATTGTCACTGGGTTCACTTCAATTTTTAATATCGTTTTTTCCCAGCTTCAATTTCAATGAACAACAAATCATAGAAAAATACCAGCTTTCATGCTATTTGCATTTGCTTCCCAAATGTGTCAAAGCACTAATACCTTAAGGATTCATTCACAAATGTGAGCTTAGTTATTTATATTTTTCATAAATAAAGCAATAGAAGTAATTATTCTAATTAAAAATGGACTGAATTAGAACTGCCAAAGAAAGTTGTTCTGACAGTGTCAGTTGCACCACTGCTTTAGTAAGAATTACGTATTTTAAGCTACTTAAGCTTCTTACAGGTCCACAAAGAAGTTTTGCAAGACTCTGCAAGCTTCCTTCTTTCTTGGTCTGCTATGACCCAGGTCTGCAGGAACCAGAGATCTTAAAAGGTTGTGTGCTCCTTTCCTTGAGTACATCAAGATTAGCAGCTGACAGCAATTATGACTATGAAGTGTGGGCTTTTGATACACAGAGAACACAGAACACCTTTGCAAACAGTACCAAAAGCCCAAGAAGATAAGTAGCTGTAGGTACAAGGTTTTCTGGCCAACATTGGCCATTCTAATTCCAAGGTCTTCTTTCAAAATCCTTCTTGCTGATCAAAATCATCAAAATCAGATGCTCTTTTATCAAGTATCTGTCTCACAACCTGGAATATTTTTTGCCATTTACACTATACTTTGCAAACTGCAATAAATAAATAACTCTGTAATAAATCTGTGGCATTTTGGGACTCAGTTTTATTTCTCTAATTCACCATTTTTTACATCCTGATCCAAATTTCACTGCAGTCGGTTACAGTAATTCTGCCAGGCACTGGAGCAGTCCCCTTGAACTGGGATTATGGACTTACTGATACACAGAAGCTACAAGAGTGTCCTGGTTTTGGCTGGAATAAGGTTAATTTTCTTCCTAGTAACTGGTATAGTGCTGTGTTTTGTATTTAGTGTGAGAAGAAAGTTGATACCACACTGATGTTTTAGTTGTTGCTGAGCAGTGTTTATACTAAGTCAAAGACTTTTCATCTTCTCACACTGCCCTGCCGTGGAGGTTGGGCGTGCACAAGGAGTTGGGAGGGGACACAGCCAGGACAGCTGACCCAAATGAGCCAAGGGGTATTCCATACCATATGACGTCGTGCCCAGTATATAAACTGGGGGGATTTGGCTGGGGGGGACTGTGGCTCGGGGATTGGCTGGACACCGGTCAGCGGGTGGTGAGCAATTGTATTGTGCAGCACTTGTTTTGTATCTTCTATTATTATTGTTGTTGTTGTTGTTATTTTCCCTTCCTTTTCTGTCCTATTAAACTGTCTTTAACTCAACATATGTGTTTTACTTTTTTTGTTCCCTAATTCTCTTCCCATCCCACTGGGTGGGGGGAGTGAGCGAGTGGCTGCGTGGTGCTTAATTGCCAGCTGGGGTTAAACCACAACAATGAGACATTATTCAGAATTTTATCAAAATGGATTTGTGTGCCAAATGGTTTCTGACTGCATTTAAAGTACAAATGCTTTAGATCAGAGAAACACAGAAACAAAAAAGTGCTTTTTGGATGAAAGCATTCTTATACAAAAGAGGAGCTAAGACATTTTTGTCCACAGTCAAGAACTTTTCACTGAAGTATTTTACAGCTTTGACTTATCAGTTTCAAGACAGCTGTAGGTGCTGAGGTTCTGATTTAAAGAATTTTGTAAACCTGTTAGTGGAACCACTGAAATCCACCAGATTAACCTGATTAGCAATTAGTTATCCATAGGAGGACCCGAATTACTGAAAGCAGAGCTCAGTCACTATATAGCGGCAATGGACATCAAAACACAGAAATAATATGTTTTAAATAGATTTCATTACAGATATGGTAAACATGATGTTTGTATGTAAGCAGCAATGACTGAAACAAATGACAAAGTGATAAACACAAAAGAAAGAACTATGTTTTGTGTCAAATATATCTGTGTACAAGGCAGTGTCTATGCACAGGCAGTGTCTAAGTTTTATTGAAGCCCTTGAACTGAGATAAATATTTTTATACTGTATCTTTAAAAACACCAAGGTTATGATGTTAATCCAGTTGTCTTCCCATTCCATTCCAAATCCTTTTAAATTACAGTTTGAGTTTTTAAAAAAGACTTTTTTCTTGAAGTTAGAGGTGTTTTTTAAAATCCCATTCATTTCAGCAAACTTGTTCTAAAACAAGCAGAAATACTCCAGTCAACTTCAACCAAGTGCTATGGTACTGTGTTAGACAACATTTATGAATGTGCATTAGTAAACAAAAAAATTACAAACTAGTGTACTTCTCCTGTGAAGTCTGAGGTCACTCAGCAGTCCTAAAATAATAACTTGTGGCTAAAAAGGACTGTCGTGGTGAAACCAGACAGTATTTCAGGCCAGAAGTATCGGCTTTGTGAAACTTGTCATTAAATGTGCAAGTTTTCAAATTTGACAATTTTACATAAATTCAGGACATTTTTAATGAGATTTAACTACTGTAGAGCATGAAGTTAAACAGTATCTTTATAAACTCCTATGTATTCTGCCTAATATTATTACTAACCCCCCAAAAAAAAACCCCACATTGCCTTCACATTCCTCCAAGGATATATCTACTATGATATTATTTTCCCACACTGATTACAAACCCTGTTTACAGATTCCTGGTAGAAGTAGATGTGCTTATAAAATCATCTCCTATCAGTTGAAGCTGATGTGAAGAATGACTTCAGAGGGGATAAAATCAGAATTATTTTACTGTTTGTTTTCATTTTGGCTGCAAATACTATTTTAAGTTGTCTGGCTTAACAGTAGTGAAATGATACCTATTCCATTTTTATTTAGACAGATGATTTAATTTGAAAAGACCAAATTGCATTTCTCATAGATCACTCATAAATTAAATCACACAATTCAGAAAACAGCTCTGAATTGTGCCCTGATGACTGTATGCAGCTCATTGGCCACTGAGAAGCTGACACTTTTTTTTTTTTTTCAGTATAAGTGACTTTTACAGTAAGGATTACTATTTTGGTTCTCCTCTGTTCGACCATACACTTTGTCTTGTGCGTGCTTTTTAAGACATCAGTAAGTAAGTACATACTTTAATTTTCCTGAAGGAATGGAGCAGTGGAGCAAGTGAACCGATATGGATGTTTGAATCGATACTGGGTAACTCTGAAGACAGAATAAATTTCAAACCCCTACAGAAGATAAGTCTCATGTTTACTCTGAAAGCTTTAGAAGTGCAAAGAAGCACAGAGATATCATGGCTTAATGGGTTACTGCCTGTCAATGACTGACCATCTACATATGCCTCACTTTCATTGCCTCATTTTCATTGTGAAACAAAACATGCTAACTTAAATCATATTCTGTGTGACTTTCACAACAAGCTAGGCAGGTATAGACTTTATTTAGATTTCTGTAACTATTATACAGGAGATCCATAAATTGTTCTGGCAAGAGTTGCATTAAAAACTAATTTAAAGCTGATATATTTTTTTTCTCTCTCAGTATTCTGAAATTGGCTGACACTAGTTTCAACTTTTTCATTATTACAGACCATGCACATAGCAACAGATTAAATCCTTACCCAGATAGGGTTATCTGACTTACGTTGCGTGGGTATTTCAGCTATACTACTCAAAAGTTACAGCTGTTTAAAAAAAAAAGTTTGATTTATCTAATCCTAAAATCCTCACAGAATCCAATCAATATTTTCAGATTTTCCCTCACGAAATCATTGATTCTTTAGCCAAAGTGTATAAACATGAGTGAAGAGAAAGTGAGTCCAAACAGCACCAGTTTTTGATATATCAGTCTACCCAGTGCCATAGAGAAAATGGTTTTATACTGGTTTAGGATTAGTTACTGGTAGCGATGCCTGGAAGACCAGTTTTTCATGCTGCCCTCACTAGATGTTTCCAAGGAAATTCCCATGGTTAAATCTCAATGGGATTTTATTCAATTTTTTTTGCCTGTTCCTACTTGATCAAAACTATGCACTGAAAATGTTCATAGGGTTCATTTAAACATATCTATAGTAAGAACATAAGCATCATGCCTATTAATAATAGTAGCATTTAAAGTAAAATTTATACAGTATCTTCGGCTCATAGTTAACAAAATACAATTTCTGTGTAGTTTCATTTAGTGCTTAACATTTTTATCATATTTTTTTGCTTTTAATTCTGTTTGCTTTCTGATTTCTTAGTAGAAGGTGGTATCCATGGATCTATAAAAGATATATTGCTCAGGTGAAGTTCATAATGAGAAAGAACTGGTCATCAGAGGCTTTACCAAAACTTTTCAGAGATTTCCTGTAAAGGCTGAAGTCCTGTCAGAGTAAAGATTGAAGCAGCATGAAGCTGGGTGGTTGGGTTTTTTCAGGGAAGGTACAGAAGCACTTTTTTCTAAATTCTCCTAAAACTGCCTTTGTAAAGATCTCTTCCATGCTATCACCAAAAAAATTCCTTCCTAAACTAAATTTGAAAACTTAATGTTCTTGAAATACTTTCTCAATTCCTACTTTTTTTTTTTTTTTTCTGAAGCAGCAACAAGAAATTGGCTGGTAAATAACGGACGATTTGAATTCAGACAGAGTAACGTACAGCCCTCATGACTGGCACTGCAGAGCAAAGTAGCAGAGTGTAAACAACAACTGAGACTGGCTTAAACTCACCTGCTAGTTTTTGCTTTTTCTTGCATCCCTTTCAGTTCAAAGCCAAATTTAGGACTACAAGCCATCTTCAGCATGGGTTAAGAATATTCACGTAGTCATTAAGAGCTCCAGAAGTGTTTCAGAAACTGCTCTCCCTCCTTTGCTCTCTCTCTTTGCCGTGATATGGCACTTGACTGTCTCCAAGGTGTGCAAACAGATCTGTGGCCCTCTTCTGCACCAGTTCACTCATGCCTTTGTGACTTTATTTTCTGGGGTGAAGCTCTGGCACCCTCCATTCTCCACGCTCCTCTTTTCAGCTTTGGGTTATATTTGGATTTCTGTTTCCCGTGGGGATGTGAAGTACTAATGTGGTTTCAAGGTCATAATGCCCATGCAGGCATGCTCCTTGCCCTCTTGGGTATGAGATTGGTCGCCGACACACTGTAAGTCGTCATACAACGCAAATTAAAAGTGGCAGAAATGCTAGCCTAACTGAGGGTGTTCCTATGCCAACTGTCCACCAGTTCAAAGGCCTTTTGCTGTAAGTTTGATAAATGGTGGGTCTCCATTCAGACAGATTTATTGCTCAGGGTTAGATTTCCCCAGAAATTCAATAAGCATTTCAATCAGCTAAATCTCATTTAATTCAAGGCATGCCCAAGAAAGGTGGATCCTTGGTTTGTCTATTCCCCTTTGTTGGTCCTAACTCGCCGTCTTTTTCAAAAATCAAAAGAATGACAAGCATTACTTCCGAATAGCTTGCCAAATAGTTATTTTGCATTATGTCCTATATTAAGAATCACTAATTTGCATTATAGTTTTATTTTGTTACAGTTATTTTGTTTTGCTTACTTCTCATGTTGTTCAGTGATGCTGATCAACAATACAGAAAAGCCTAAAGGAAAACATGTAGTTTCTGCATCAGGGTCTTCACTTTACAATACATTTGCGTAGCACTTATTGCAATGGAGTTTTGATGTGACTGGCTTCTGGGAACAACTGGCAATATCAATATTAAATAATGACAATAATACCCAACTTCTTCACTTGCTTCATTTTAATCATACGCTTAGTATAATTCAAATATAGCAGGTCACCGTAAAGCAGTGTATATTTTTTATCTGATTCACTCTTATTTACACTAAACAGGAACAATGCAATACAGCTGGTGTCAGAGAATGAAAAAATTGAACACATTCCATTTTCTCTTTCAATCCCTTAATTTCAAATTTTTTATGACAGCTTTCTTACAACAGGTGTTGAAAAGCTAGTTCAGTTCAGGTTGCCTGAAATTTCTCACAATAAAAGCCTTACGTTTAATTGCATACAACTTTGCCAGGCATCAGGCTACCAGCTGAAATTTTTCACACCAGATGTCTGACTTTTAGATTGAATATTGATTTTCTTTTCTTCAGCATTTCAGCAAAAACAATATCAGTTGCTTCTGAGATTTGCGTAAACATTGAATAAAGCAGCAAGAGAACTTGACTGGAGCTATATTCTAAGTATATAAATCTGTACAAAAATGCCATCTATTCCCTTAGTGAGCTCTGTAGGTAAAATTATCTGTATTTGTGAAGCACTAATACTCTGCACTGCAGAAATACCTGGAGAAAATCACCAGTTTTGTTTTCATTGCAAAGTTTAAACGAAGTGTAATGTGGAAGGCCACATGATTAGTGAGGAAGATAAATGGAAATAGTGAAGATTTACTTATTGAAAGAGACAGACATCTCAGGGAAAAAGTAGTGCGTGATCATGCAGTTAAAGCCTATCATAAAACGTACGTGGAGAGGAGAACTGTACTAAGATTTCACACGCAGTCTTAACTCTGCTTTTCTTATGTTTTTAAGTACTAAACTTTACAGTCTTATCATTCTTTCTTTTTTTTTTTTTAATACTGTAGACTGACAGAAACTATGGCGCACAGTATTAAACAATACGTCACATGTAGTATTTGCCACAGTAGGAAACAAAGAACTGTTTCTTTGACATTTTATCCAGTTTACTATCAAAAGAGTCACATCAGTGATCTACACTGTCTGGAATCCTGAACCCTGAAAGCTCAGAACTGCAGCTGTATCTGTATCTTCCCGCAAGGTAACCAGGGACGGTTAATACCTATCAAATATATCTTCCAAAAGAGTTCTCATCCAGGTGGTTTTTCTGAACTGTTGAGCAAATGGATGGATAATTTCTTTGGGGACTCCACGGTTAATAAAGAAACTGCAGAGGGAATCTAAGATGGATACTATCCCAAAACCCACAAACTGATAGAGAGGCCCTTTTTTAGAATAATTCTACCATAAACCTTTCTGTAGCATCTGTCTCAGGAAAGTTTTTATTACAGACCTTAAAGTAAACTGTAGTAAAAGCTTTCATACTAAGGGAACGCTCATCAAAACCCTGCCTTTTTTTTTTTTATGGAAGCTGCTTTTTTTTTAAGTAACCCTGTAATCCAGTCTTATAAAATGCATAATTACACCATGCAAATTTTAAAGCATAGAAATCTATCAGAAAATAGAATTTTACCTCAAAGGTATATTTACCCAGATAGATATTTATTCCTTAGAGGTTTTACATCATGACTTAAACCTGGGGCTTCTCAAACACTGTGAATTACAGTCCTTAACATAGCTGTTCACTGGGGTTAGACTTCAGTTTCTGTCCCTCACATTTCCTATTGTTCAGACTCCTCTGAAAGACCAACTAGCAGGAGACATTAAGAAAAAGAAACTGGGTGCCAGTTTAGCCTAACTAACGGGCCCTAAACAAACATTTCTATTTTGATCAGCTCCATGAGTTGTATCCAGCCTGACCTTTTTCTAAGCAAAGACTCAGTGATGGACATAGGTTTAAAATTCAAAAATCTTTACTGTTACCAAGAGGGAGTTCAAATAACTATATGCAGGCTCAAGAAATCTTTGGAAATATTGTAACATCTTTGCTTAAAAAAATGACAAATATTGTACGTGAAAGCTAACTTCCATCGTTTCCACAAAATAGCTGTGTAAAGAAATTGAGGAGGAAAGGGTACCAGATATAGCTGCAGAGCAAGGACTGATAGGAAAAGTAAAAGCTCAAGTTAAGCCATCTAATTTGGGATGAAAACCTGTTCTGAAACAATCTGAGTAGGGACCTCTACCTTCAGCCTTCTGCTCCTTGATAGGTATCCTGCCTCTGCACAAACTCTCCACAAAAATATCCAAAGGATTTGACTGTCACTGAAATAAACATTCCTTTTAGTATTTGAAAAATTGCCACAAAAAAAAAAAAAAAAAAAAAGAGGACTTGAGGCCAGTTTCTGTTAGAGGAGTAAATCTCAAGTGCATTCAGCAACTTAGTTTGAGTTGTTCCAGGTTTGCACTGTGGTTAATTAAAGTAAAACCTGGCCCTTCATCAGTGTTTCATAAAGCCTATAAGGTAAAATTGAGAGCCGGATAGCCTAGTGCAGGATGAGCCTTTGGAAGCTTGCAGCAGGCAGGAGTGAGGATGCAGGGTTATTTGCAAAACTTTATTTGCCAAGGCACCAGTATTCATCAGATTACTCTGTAGCGCTTCATAGTGATTGATCTAACTTAACCTAAAATGAAAGAGCAGTAAGGGATCTTCTGTCTAACCACCCTACCTGTCAACTTCGGACTGCCCCACTATGGGGTTATCAACTCTACTACTGTCACTGTTCAGAGCCAGACTTTTACAAGAGGCAGCCCATGGTGATGGGCAGCCACGAACCACCACCAAGGATAGAAAAACTTGAACATGCAAGTTCAAGGTGAGTAAATGCAGGCTTCTGTGCCAACTTACTTAAATATGAAAACTAAGTTTTAAGATTTCTTTTCTGAACAGCGTGTTTTCAAGCTATGTTCTTTAAAAAAAGAAAATTATGTTCAAATGAAGAATAATTGTTTCAGAAGCCACAAACTGCCAATGGACTGCCTCTTTCCTGGAAAAGATGACCTCAGTTCTAAGCATTTTGATAGCAGAAGTAATTCTCCTTGGGAATGTGGTCAGGTCTAGTCCGGAATCTGCCTTGCAGTTGCAATCAGTATCTCTAGCACCATAGCGCATGTTTTCCCAAGAGCCATAAAATTTACTGGTCCTCATTTGTGCACACCCTCAGATACCATGAGAAATGAGCTTTGTGTATGGCTGTGGTTGATGGATGCTGTTGGGGTGCAGCTGGCAGAATGCACACAGGGATCTACTGTAGCAGGGTCCTTTCCCAAGAGAAAGCACTGGAAAACTACCTGAAATAGTAATAGTGGATGAGCAAAGAAGGGATAGTAAATTATCAAATCAACTAATGTTCACATCTCACTAAAATTATTGTCTCGGTCTTTCCCAGCTACATCCAGGTGAAGGCAGCTTCAAAACTCAAAGCCGTATCAGCTCAAGGAACCTATAGCTTAAATGAACATCTTATGAGAGAACATATGGTTTCACTTATTTGTGGTTAAGTAACTACAGGAGTAGATACATGTGTAAGGTAAAACTTGGCCAGTGCAGTTGATTCGCTGGGTGGAAGGTTGCAAAGCATTCCTGAGTATCAAAGAGACAAAACTTGTCAAAAGAGGCTACACAAATCAAAAATAATAAATTTTCAGGATTCATTTTAATGAATTTCAGTAAAATATAATTAATTTAGAATTAATTTATTTCTAGACATGAAAAAAAAACAGTTTCCCCACTCCAGTGCCATAAACAGGTGCTAATGAGGCCCACTAAGGACAACGGGAATTTGTTATAGTCCTCAGCGAAGACTGAAATTGGGATTTAATCTAAGTATTAATCTAAGTATTGTGGTTTAAGTCCCTGTATTGCAGGTGTTCTGGAGCTTCACCCTTTTCTAGGGCATGGGTTTAAGCCCAGCTGGCAACTAGGCACCACGCAGCCACTCGCTCACTCCCCCCCACTCCAGTGGAGGAAAAAAAAAAGTAAAACTCGTATGTTGAGATAAGAATGATTTAATAACTAAAGTAAAATAAAATGTAATGCTAACAATAATAATAATAAAACGTAGTAATAGTAATAATAGTAATGAAAAGGAATATAATAAGTTTTTTTTTTAAAAAAGGAAAAAACAGACTAAAATGTAATTAAAACTTTCTGTGAATTTCATTTAACATCCATTTTAGCATCCAAGCATTTTCTATTAGGTTTTAATTGCTGGAACTTGTTTGTTTATTCCTAATTAAAACACCCTCAACATTGTTTCCAAGGTCTCTGACTTCTACCTACTATTTATATTGTATTTACTTATGACAGGATTTCTGTTTAGAAGGCGCCTCGATGCTCGCCTGTGTCTAAAATGTGTCTCTGTTGCCTTTTACTGGGAGGAAGTTTTTACTGCAGTCTCCCAAAGCAAACATTGCATCACTCAACAACCCCTGGGACCGGCTGACAAAAATCATAACATTTCTAACCTTTAATTCTTTGGCCACCTTTATTTGGGCTTCTTCAACCGAGCCCAGGGACTTGAAAGCAGTATTACGTACACAATTTATGAGCGTGCAATCATAATTTATTGCACATAATGGACATAATAAATGGCTGGGGCTAACATGCTACTTGGTGTGATGTGCTCAGCAGTCGGTGAGCAGGCAGCCGAAGCCTCTCCGCTGGCCAGGCAGTTGGCAAACAGGAGGAAAGTGCCAGCCCTTGGGTCGTTCCTTGCAGTTGGCCAAGCTTTGCTGAGTTGCCACCGTCCTCCTCTCTGTTCTTACATCTTCCCACGTTGCATTTTCCTCTTGAGACTAGGATGATTTTCTATTTTCTGCTTTACATTAGTTCTTTTACCAATCTCAGTTCCGTACTCCTGTGGGCTTTTTATTTCTACTTTTCTATCCTTCACGAGCCAATGGCCCATGTTACCTGCCTCTCAAGAGCGGGCAGTGACTGCTACAGCTCAGCACGATCTTCCCTTTGTAAAAACTGGGGCAAGGGCACGTGTGGGTCCTCTTTGCACGTGTACCCTTATTCTCAGCACATCGAGGCTCATTGTCAAGCATCATTTGGAGACAGAGAGCAAGAGTCCTTTCACGGGAAAGCCGATACTACCATAGTTTGGCAGGTGAGGCTTAGAAGAGGCATGGCAAAAAAGGCGAGCCCCGAAAACTAGCTGTCCTGCAGCTGGGGAACACGGCTGCACGTTCAATCAGGTTTGGAAGGGAGCTGTGGGGAAAGGTGGTCCTGACCAGCCCCACGCAGCCGTGCCTTGGCTTGGTGCTTGCCCGGCGTTAGGCCCAAGGGTGGTGCAGGATGGGTGCCGGGGAGGGCACGGAGAGGGCAGAGCTCCCCTTCCCGCTCCCGACCTCTGCTCTCTCCCCTTCCTCCAGCGCTCTTTTCAGCACGTCTGTTTTGATCAGCTCTTTCTTTTCTTCCTCTTCCCTGTCGGTTTGGCATGATCCCGTTCCGTCCTTTCTCCCCCTCATTCCCTTTTGTTTTCTCCCCCCGATTTTACTTCCTAACCCTGTTCCCCTGCCATGACATGACAATCACTCTCCCTTGACTCATCCTTACATCCCCCCAACGTCCCCTAGCCCTCTGACGTCTTTCCCCCTTCCTCCCCCCCCAGCTCTGACGGACACGGTCCTCTCACCCCACTCAACCCTCCTCCTTTATAAAGGGATTTTCCTCTTTTCTTTTTTTTTTTTTTCCATCCACGAGCCCCCCCCCCCCCCCCCCCGACGCAGCCTTCACCGCTCCGCCAAGAGACGATCCTGCCTTTTGCTCTTTTCCCCGAACGGCAAAACCCCGGGACGGGAACAAAGCCCCCCCCCCCCTCAACTCCAACACCCCCCACCCCACACCAACCCCCCCCCCCACACCCCCCCCCAACCCGGGATGGGCGACCGTGCCCCGGGGGCTGCTGGCCAGCGCGGCTGCGGAGCGCAGGTGGGGCGGCGAGCGCGGAGCCGGGGTGGTGGGGCGGGGGGGGGGGGGGGGGGACGACACCTCCGTCGTGGGTGCGGGGAGGGGGGTCCGCGGCCGCGCAGAGAGACGCGGTACCTCCGCGGAGCGCGGTGCGCGGAGCGCGTCTCCTCTTCTCCCCCCCCCCCCCCGCCCGGTAGGTAGGGCTGGCTCCGCGCAAAGCTCCGCGCAAAGCTCGGTGAGGGCTGGGGGGGGGGTCCGGGGGGAGGCTGGGGAAGGAGCAGCCGCTGCTGTTGTCGGCCGGGAGTTTTTTTCTTCTAGCCACCCCTGCTTGTAGTTCGCGTACGTCCAAATTTGGGGGGTTCGACAGTTTTTGAGTTGTCCGGTTACTTCTCGAATGGAGGGTGGGAGCAGATGGATGCATTTCATGTTGGACGGTTGAATGGTGCAGAAAAGAAAGCAGAGATTTTGAAATGCAGGAGGTGATAGAAAGAGGAAAGGAGAGCATTCCAACACAAAGACTTAAAAGATGTGTTTTGCTGTTGGAGCTGTTACTTATCCATAGTTCTCATACAACTTAAAACAGTTCTGTGGCTTGTCTTCTAACTAAATAGAGACTTTGGTAACAGCCCACATGGCCAAGATTTTCTATCCTGTTCCATGTACCAAACTATTTCTTGGCTGAAGAGCTCCCAGACACCGGGGACCTGGTGACACTAAAATAATTCTGTGCTCAGTAATTGATTTGTGAGAGCTGCGTAGCTTTCAGGCACATCATTCGTTTCCCATTGTAATCGCAGGTTACAATTATTGGTTGTTGCTCCACAGGCATTTTAATTGGCATGTAAACTTATTTTCAATTACATCTGAAATACTCATTTCATAAATTCACCAGAACGGTCCGAGTGTCCTTTGTACACTGACTCTAAAAAGCATCTTACCAGTTTTGTTAACAGCAGCCGTATCACTGCATTCTCTCCAGAGCTCTTAATGAAATAGCAATCAAAGAAACGGTCGGGACTTCAACATGGCTTTCCATGTGGAGGGGCTGGTGGCCATAGTCGTATTCTACCTGGCTATCCTGGCAGTGGGGATATGGGCTGCTTGGAAAACCAAGAACAGCGGCGGCGAAGGAGATCGCAGCGAAGCTATTATAGTCGGTGGAAGAGACATTGGCTTGCTAGTTGGTGGATTTACAATGACCGGTATGTAAAAAATCACCTTTATTTTTTTGCTAACCAGCGTATAACTTGTCAGTTTTCCGTCTGAATGAAGAAGTGTAATCTGCATGTTGAATAATGCAAAATGGAGAAAATATATATACTTTATTTCCAATTGCTGCTAACATTGTATAGTGAACAGCCAAATGTAAGATCTGTATAAAAACAACAAATATTTTAAAATCATACAGGAAGAATATATTATATTTCTTATTCATTGCTTTCATATTCATCTTTAGATCAGATATGTTTGGGACAGAAGTATAGAATTTATATAGATTAACAAGAAATCCAGTTTTAAAATAACTGCTATTGCTGTTAAAGCAATCCAAATTGGTGAGTTATTTTTGTTTAATCTGAGTAAAACAAAGTTTATATGCAAAAAGATGGGGGGGGGGGGTGCAACAGCAAGTTTCTAAAAGAAAACTGGCATAAATCCAAACTTGTAATTCCACTGCTTTCAGCAAACTTACTCTGTGAATTCTTTTAGCTTCTTTTACAGCAGGTTGACAAAATAATACATTACTATCAATAGTGGTATCAGTAGGAAAAGCCTGGGTGAAGGACGAGTTCTTCACTAATTTGTAAGCAGTGCTGTGTGACTCCCAGAGCCAGTCAAAGCAGGTGTCTTACCTGGGTAAACAAGATATTCACAATATTGTCCAAAATCTCAAGTCTTACAGCTAACATATGGGATAGGAACAAAAATGCATTATAAGAAGAGTGAATTGGCCCACCGTTTTTATTTAAGCAATTTAATTTTTAAACATGCCTTTTTTTTTTTTTTTTTTTTTTTGCATTCTAAATCCTATTCAGGCAAAGCCCCTTCAATTACTAAATTGGATTTATCAGGTTATATTTATGTTTTGCTGGTTTGCCCTGTTCTGTTTTCACTGTTATCTAATAAGGATGAGACACATAAAAACTTGGGCCAAATTTCTGTGTTCTTTAATCAAGAAAAATTCCGATCCCCTTGCAAAGGCATTTTGCTCACTCGAAGACTGAATATTTGGATATTGAGTAAAGAATGTTTGTAAAAGTCAATAAAGTTTGAACCCAGGCAGACATTCTACTTTTAGCACTTTGCTATAATTTACTCTATCACATATCCATTGGCTACTGAAGCATCAGATATGATAAGGTTCTGCTTATAACAAAAGCTGGTTTGGTTGCTTTCTGCTGAATGAAATGTCTTCAAGAGTACTGAAACTGGAATATTTTGCAGAGATATTGCTTGCCACAAAACCGTAATCATTAGATCAGGGGAGTGGAGACAAAACAAGACATTCCCCACGTGAGTGGTTATGACTAACAGCTTTGCCTGTGGAAGAAGACACAAATTCTGGACTCCTTAATCCCATTTTACAGGAATATTTTTCATAACAGCTGAAGCAGAGATGAGACTTGAACTGGGGCTTCCTATATTGCAGGCAGTATCTATAACCACCACAATTCCCACCCACGTATGCTCGTCCCATTTCATGCAAGCTCTAGAGATGGCATAGTATATCATCTCTGCGGTACAACATCAAACTGATCCTAAAGCCTTTGTGCAGCTAAAACACTCATGAATTTTATACTGTCAGGGTTCACATACTTTCTCACCTCTGCCTTCTGTAAATATGGCAGTTAAAGCTTGAGATGGCGAGTAAATTACACTTTCAGTTTTGGGGAACCATGCCTGGCACAAAAAGTTAGGTGTGGGCACAGGTCTACTGAGTCAGGGGTTAGTCTGAGTTTTGTCTCGGTGAGGGTGATTGGGATACTTTGTTTGTAAAGCCATAACAAAATAATTGTGAAGGCAAGCTGATCAAAATCCACACTAATTTTTACTAAATGGTCACATTATTCAAGGGCACATTTGCTTCTTTAAAAATGATAGATGCAGATTTTGCACCTCATAGCCATGCCTCCAGGGATATACGGCTATTCCAACATAGGCTTTATATTTTACAGATTTAATTGACTAAATATGAATTAAAAAGCAAAGCCTGCCCCATAAAAGGAAAATAAGATATTTTTAAAGATCTCCAGAAAGGATATTGTTAGTATGGACATGAAGTACTTTGGGTTATGAGATAAGACCTAATTCTGTCTTTCTTGCCCGAGACCAACACTACCACGTTCCACAGCTATTGGCTATAAAAATGGTAGCAGTTTGGGGGCTACTTGGTGGGGAGGATGACAGAACTCAGCCTATAAATTTAAAATCAAATTCAGGGCAGAAGCATCGTGACTTCACAGGGACGGACTCAAGATTCCTATGTAATTATAGCTGATTTTCTTAATGGCATTTAAAAGCCTTAAAACCAGAGCACTCCCTACGAATAACGACTGTGGACATACTTGGATGTATATGATGATCCTGAAGAAGCAGCTGTATCAACTAACTGCTGAAACGCCTGACCACAAAGCCTGCCGAAGGCTGAGTGTGTCTGCAATTATCAAAATAGGAAGAGTGGGAAGCTTCAGTTGGGGACGGATCACAGCAGCTCATATTAAAATGACCTAACATAGTACCACAGTAGACATGCCTTTAATCTGTGTATCATTTTTACTTAACTATAGTTAAAATGTTGCATTAAATATTAGCATTCCTTAATTTGTGTGGGTGAAATTCTTAGGAAGTGGTATCTGCAACAAACTTGAGTCTATTCTGATTTTGGTGACTGAGCTTAAACCCCAAAGGAAATATTTGAGATGACATAATAAACTGCTTACAAACACGACCAAAAAGGTAATCATTATTGATGTCATTTCTTCATTTTAGTTGGATGGAGCTACGTATCCTTCCACAAGAAAAAAAAAGAAATATTACAAAATTCTATTTTTCTGTAATCCTTAGGTCAGGATTTTCATTTTACAGAACTTGATGGGTTGATTCAATAACTTGAGTGGTCAGACAAGGGATCATTCACAAAGAAGTGCCAAAAAATCTGATTTTCTAATATATATCAATATATATGAACTCTGAGATTAATTTCTGTGTTCCTCATATGAACTAGGAGCAGAATTGCACTCCATATCCTTAGTATTTGTCTGATCATTTTCTAGGGTGCATGTTTTAAATGGATATTGGTATTTGCTGCGTTTTTTGGTCCTTCAGACGGCAGGCAAAGAGAGGATTAAAATAGATTACCACATGAGTGTTTCCATAGATTATTAAATTTTATATTCCTTTTGTCTGATTTAGAAAAACAAAAAGAATTTCACCAAAAAAGGTATTAAACTAACTTTAAATTGTGGCTTAGCAAACTGAGGATCAGAAAATTAATATCTAAGGTTGAAACCCCATCCTATCATATCCCATTATTTCTTTTCTAATGTATTTACTGATGTCAATGTACTTGCTGACTACCCACTCACCCCCTCAGAAAAAGCCATGTAGCACCTTCCTAGAGCTCTGGGGTCCTTGGCAGATGTTCCAGAACAGTCACGTGCACAGAAAAATTGATCAGCAGCTGGTTTTCAAACCCTAATCCAGAAATCAAGAAATAAAATTGAAAATAAGTGCTAAATCCTCCATGCCACCTTACCCAGCGATACCTGCCCGCGGGGCATTGTTCCTGTCCCCAGCCAGGGGAGGGCAATGGCCCCCGCAACATCCCACAGAAGGGGACTGACCTGTCTCCCTCCAGAAGAAAATCAGGGAGCTAGGCATAGCGTCCAAGCGCCCCTTGGAGAACACCCGCCACCTCAGTAGCAACTCCAGGCAAATCGATTCCGGACGTTGAAGCCTCCTTGCACCACAGCTGCAGTAATGCTGGACATCTGTCCTCGACTATGGGATATTATTCCCTGTCTGGAAGTGGGTGTCATTCATGCAGGATTTGTGCTCATGCTGTTTCTGGGGAAGGAGACAAATACAATTCCCTTTTTAAATATTTACTGTTGTTATTTTATACAGGTGCTTACAACCTATTCCATAAGTCTGTGCTGTCTGAGGCACAATAGGCAACACACATCCCAGGTAGTCATGGACTCAATGGTCAACGGCTCAACGTCTGGGTGGAGGTCAATGACGAGTGGTGTCCCTCAGGGGTCTGTATTGGGACCAATATTATTTAACATCTTTGCTGGGGACATGGGCAGTGGGATTGAGTGCACCCTCAGCAAGACTGCAGATGACACCAAGCTGTGTGGTGTGGTTGATACTCTAGAGGGAAGGGACGCCATCCACAGGGACCTTGACAGGCTAGAGAGGTGAGCCTGTGTGAACCTCATGAAGTTCAACATGGACAAGTGTAGGGTTCTGAACACGGGTCGGGGCAATCCCAAACGTGGATATTGTCTGGGCGATGACTGGATTGAGACCAGCCCTGTGGAGAAGGACTTGGGGTTATTGGTAGATGAAAAACTGAATATGACCCAGCAATGTATGCTCGCAGCCCAGAAAGCCGATCACATTCTGGGCTGCATCAAAAGAAGTGTGACCAGCAGGTCGATGGAGGGGATTCTGCCCCTCTGCTCCGCTCTGATGAGACCCCACCTGCAGTACTACGTCCAGCTCTAGGGACCCCAGCATAAGAAAGACATGGTCCAGAGGAGGGCCACGAAGATGATTAGCGAGCTGGAGCACCTCCCGTATGAGGACAGGCTAAAGTACCTAAAGGGGGCCTGCAAGAAAGATGGAGAGGGACTGTTTATCAGGGAGTGTAGTGGTAGGACAAGGGGTAACAGTTTTAAACTGAAACAGGGTAGATTTAGATTAGATGTAAGAAAGAAGTTCTTTACTGTGAGGGTGGTGAGACACTGGAACAGGTCATCCAGAGAGGTTGTGGATGCCCCATCCCTGGCAGTGTTCAAGGCCAGGTTGGATGGGGCTTGGAGAAACCTGGTCTGGTGGAAGGTGTCCCTGCCCATGGCAGGGGGGTTGGACTAGATGATCTTTAAGGTCCCTTCCAACCCAAACCATTCTATGATTCCATGATTCTATGATTCTAGGATGCTGGTAACCAAAGTATCATATTCCCACCTACCTTAATTTACACTGTCCAGAGGCACAAAATCCCAAATATCTGACAACTTTTTATGCAGACTTTGTATCTCTGCTCTTCCCATCAAGGATCAGTGTTCACTCATCTTCTCCATGTGGTCGCACAAGGGCATCGCTCACCTCTTGTCTTGTCTCTGAAGTGCACAATAGACCTCGATACCCAAAAGTCTAGCAATAACAGCGTTCCTTGGGACATTTCTTTTGTTGCAGACATTCTCTGCATGGGCATCCTTCATACAAGTCTATTATACTATTTCCAGCAACAGAACGGTCCATTCCTGTGCTTCAAAATGCTGAAAGAGGGACAATTGTAATGCTCTGATTGCTGGAGATCTTTGATTCTAAAGCCATGGTGTAATTTTATATCAAGTTAAAAAAATACCCTCTGGTAGTATTTGAGAGATATCACAGTTAAGTGGAAAAGAGTGGTTATTTAGATTTTCATGAAATTTCTTTAAGAATCTTAATTAAATTTTCTTCATTTGTGTTTACCTCCAATTGTTTGTCTTAAACATAAAATCAGGTTTGCTTGTATGATGGTAGATGCTAGGAAAATTCTGAAGAATCATCAAGGAAAACAAAATTCTTACAATTGTGAATTTTTACACAGAAAGCCTGAACTGTTTTTATATGAGAAGGCAAAGGCTTCTGAGGTAAATCAAAATAGCATGCAAAAATTTAGTACTTTCAATGATCTGCCTGCCCTTGTTCAAACTACAGGCCCAGATTCATAAAAGTTATTAGAGAAAATCAAGATCTTCTTGCATGGAATCTGCAAACAAGAAGACATAAACTTTATTACATAATTTGTTATGAATTATTTTTGCAGATGTAATCACAATACATTTCTGTGTTGGAGACTTTCTTTCATACATACTGTAGGTCCCAAATTATCAAATGTAGAAACTTCTCTTCAAGGCAGAGAATTAATTCAGTAAGGGTCTGAATTAGAGAGATAAAATCAGAAATATTACAGATAGCACAATTCACTGTGGGAATAGGTCTTCAGCAAGCGCAAACATAAATGAGTCAAAATTTCTAACTTAAATAGCAACACAGAACTACCACAGCCCTATATGGCAATATAGCATTTAGGGAAGTCAGAGTTTACTAAATGTGCTTCGTGTAGCCACAATTTAAAATTTAGCAAGGTTTTAAGTGCAGTTTTTTTCATGAAGGCCCTAGTAAATGATGGCTTCATTAAACTCTTGTCAAATTTAAATGCTCTGAGTTTTCCCAGCTGGGATGACTTTATCAATGTATGTTTACTGTTCTTCTTCAGATCTCCCCTTACATCTCTCCTTCATTTGGAGTAACTTAAAGAAAATGGTAATGGTTAATGAGTTGATGTGCTTCGTTCATTGTAAACAAATAGCGAGGGACTCAGCCCTCACATCTTTGCTGACTGTACAGATGCTTAGACGCTTTGATGATTGTCTCAGTTCACCTGACTTCTTTTTTCATATGCTTAGGTTGTAAGTTTTTTGTATTAGGACTATCTTTTATGGAAAGATGCCATGTCTGGCACTTGTACAGTACATAAAATAAAAAATAGCAAAATTATGAGTGATGACAACTTCATTCTACAAGGTGGGAGGTTTTTTCTTTTATTGTGCACATTAAAGACTTTTCCACCTCTTCTTTTTCAGCCACATGGGTTGGAGGAGGTTACATCAATGGGACAGCAGAAGCTGTGTATGTCCCAGGCTACGGTCTAGCTTGGGCTCAGGCACCTATCGGATATTCCCTTAGTCTGGTCTTAGGTAAGCAAAGAACTAAACCTAATAGTCTCTCATTTTAAACAGTTCTGATGACAAGTCCATCATTTGAAATGAAACAACTAGAGTCTGATAAAAAGATACTGAGGTAAACTGGATCCCTTCTGCTGATAGCTTTGGCGATTAAAAAGAAAAACAGAAAATCACTATAAATAGTTTGAATATCTTGTCTCCTGAATGCCTTGGCAAGACATATTTGATTATTACAACCACAGAGATCTATGGAGTTCACAATAAGAAAGGTTTTGTTGTGGGATTGTTTTTAATTATATATACTAAGCTTTATATAGTCAGGGTTTTTTAAGTGCCTATATTATCTAGAACATGATAGTATCAGGGCATCTAAGAATCTTGGAATTCAAGAGTGGCAAATATCCTTTCAGGAGGTTAAGGAAGTGCTTATACCTTAAAGATCTTCACCAAGAGTCTAAGTAAGTAACTTGTTGAATTTTGTGTAGGAAGTCTGCAGCAGAACCAGTCTATTCCCTTAAAATTGTACCAAGCATCCTCTTAAATGCAGTACAAAACTCCAAATCACCTGTCAAAATGCAAATACACAATCCTGTTATATACAGGGTCAGAGTGTAAAATACAGACAGCATTACAAACTTAATGCTGTGGCCTCTAATTCCTGAAATGTAGTCTCAGAAATCATAGCAATAAAAAATTTCTCACCGTGTCTCAACCACATGGAGCAGCTTGCAACGAAAGCATTGCCTTGTGAGCCATGATGAATACTCCACAAAGTTGTCAGCTACATCCTCTCAGTTTGTGAACAGATCATGTCCCTAAGGCAACTGCCGATGCAACTGTTTAAAAAGAATGTTGTTCCAAAAAAGATCCCGTGTTTTTCATCTTTCGTTAATATGACCACTGTATTAGTTTTTCTAATAGTACTTGACCTCTCAGTCTATTGTGAGTCTTTTCTCATGGTCCTCCTTCCCAGTCTGTCCCTTCATTTCCTTTGGTTGCTTATCCAGGTCTTTTTGCCCCTTTCATTTCTTCCCCTACAACTCGGTTTCCATCCTGACTATTTTTTCCCCTGGGAAATGCTTTCCTATGGCCTGTCCTGGCTGTCGTCTCTTCGCAGGCAGAAACCTTCCCCGTCGTAGAGTTCCTCTCTGGCACGTGTGGGCCAGCTCCAGTTCCAGTAGTAGTTCCCATCCCTGAGAGCAGCTCTGTTTCCTGTAAGGAAAAGAATACCAGTAGACGTCTGCCTGGAGATCAGTTGATGTCATTATGAGCTCATGAGGGTCATGACCCATTGATGTTATTAAGCGGTCGTTAGGATTGTAGTCACAAGCATCTTCCTGACTCTCAGCCTCTGTAGAATTGACACAAATTAATAATAGCCTAGAAGGGGTTGAGTTAGCCTCTCCCCTCATTTCTGGCTGTTTTTAGATATCCAGCATTTTTTTCCTGGAAATTATCATGGCCATTGCAGAGAAAAGAAGTCTGTATTGTGTAACCATAGATCTCTCCGCAGAGCACAGAGAAGAAAGCATTTCTGTAGGCATGATCTGTACATGCAGGTTTGAGGGGGAGAGTTGTTCATCCTTTTTTAAAAACAAATAAATCAAAATTATAAATACAAGGCTAGAAGAAATATTACTGCTTCAGACTGGAAGGATTTAAGATTGCTATAATCTCCCTGTTAGTTCAGTGTTGTGCTGCATACTACTCTTCCTAATTTTCAAGCAATTTAGTTTTAAAGGTTAGAATATCTCCTATTTCCTTTGACACTTGCTTAACGTCCTAATAGATTGGAATACCAGTGACTCTTTTTTTCTTCTTTTAGTTGTCTTTTGTGATGATGACATAAGAAGTAGAATAGGAACAGGATCCATGACCAATCCAAGAATAGTAAAAATGCTGGGGGGTTTCTGCATCCAAACAACCTGCCTAAAGACAGCATTAACATAAACAATATAAATAACTTGTGATTGGTAAGCTGGCACCTTCTGTTCAGGGAACTTAATGAAATGAAGAAATATGGGTGATACAAGGCAATACATAGAAAGGTGGAAAATCTTCTGTACAATACGATGAAAACATTACACATCTTGTGATGAAGAACCTAACTAAGGGTCGCCAAATACTGTATAGTATATTTTATTGGTAACTGTTTTTCCAGGTTTTTTATTGCACCTTATATATTGCATTCAGCAGTTTTACTGTGGTAGAAGTCTACTTAGTTACAGTCATGTGCAGATCTCAACTACACAGGTTTCTATACAAGGGCTTTTTCAGCTTTCCTGAGATATGCCCTTTTTTTTCCCCAGCCAGAAAGAATTTGAGGACTGTGCATTAGAACGGTGAGGCCTTTGCACATTTATGTACATATTCAGCCCATATGCCAGCCAGGCAGAGCGGAATTGTGATACATCCAAATTCCTGAACGTGCATAAGTGATATAAGTGTATGACAAACGTTCGGGGAGCCTGACACCTGCAGAGCGCAGAAGGCATCTGACCTACCCTACAGGTGTAGTAAGGTTGATTTAAGCATACATAATAAATCTGAATTGTCCCGAATGAATCAGATTTGCTGTGTATGCACTAAACCATGTGCGAACTCATACTTCTGATCCAGGAATCCCAGACAGTTTTATTTTTAGAGTAGGATCATGTGAAAATTCATGCTGGATTCTGCTCTAAGAATGAACAGGATTAGGTAGAAAAGCCATTCCCTTAGGTTGATCCAAAATTAGACAAAACTCTGACATCATCCATAATGGCAGATTAAGTAAACTGAACCAGACAAAATAAGACAAACTTATTTTTCATTATCAGCCATAGATGTTAATGGTGTGGATGTGTTTCTGTAACTCTGTAGACAGATGTAAGATAAGAGTTCTTAGAGGATATATAACTGTACTTACTTCTTTAAAAAACAACAACAAACAAACAGCAATACTGATATTTTTGTACCTTTAACTAACAGTCAATGTTTTACCCCTTAATAGCAATGCTTTTCTCCACTGCAGCTGGTGTCTTATGCTACTTTTCTTTGTAGGTGGCCTTTTTTTTGCAAAACCCATGCGATCCAAAGGCTATGTGACAATGCTAGACCCTTTTCAGCAGCTTTACGGAAAAAGGATGGGAGGACTACTGTTTATTCCAGCTTTAATGGGAGAAATGTTTTGGGCTGCTGCCATCTTCTCTGCCTTAGGTAAGGAATAAGCAGTATAAATATTAATTTATCACAGGTGGAAAGGATTAAGAAAACCAGAAATGCATTAAAATTCTGGCTTAAAATGCTAACTATCCTAGCCAAATGATTCAGAGTGTGACGGTTCTCAGACCCGTGCTAACTAGTAATTAAACCTGGTAATGGTACCCCATTAATTATTTTGGTGATGGAAAGGCACACAAGGTATCTATTCATAGAATCATCCAATCATCGAATCATCACATGGTTTGGGTTGGAAGGGACCTTAAAGATCATCGAGTTCCAACCCCCCCTGCCATGGGCAGGGACACCTTCCACCAGACCAGGTTGCTCCAAGCCCCATCCAACCTGGCCTTGAACACTTCCAGGGATGGGGCAGCCACAGCTTCTCTGGGCAACCTGTGCCAGTGCCTCAAGTACCTTCAAGTTTTCCCTTTTCAAAGGGCATAAAAAGATTTAACAACAAATTTCCTTTAATTGTGAAGGTGACACGAGTGATTGCAAGTGTCCCTTTTATGTCAAGGCTTCTCTTTTACACCACTGAGATCACAGAAGGCAGTCAAAATTTCCCTTAAAGATATGAAACATAATTGCCAATGCATCTAAACAAAACAATCCTTTGCATACAGGAGACCTACCTATACAGAACTTTCCATAGCACAAATAATAGAAGTAAAACAGATGCTGATCAATAAATTGAAGTATTATTCAATTGTAAATGGCTTTCTACTTGACAAAATTAAGAAAATACTTAGGATTCAAGAAAGGATACAGAGAATTAGTGGAACTATGACTCAATAGAAAATCACCCAACTACTCATTCAGTCCTGAAAAAAAAATCAGTTTCCAGGGTTTTTAATTATATTTCAGGCCTGAATTTAGCAATCCTTTCAAGAACTGAGAAAGCCCTTGAGTTGAAGCACCAGTAGTTGACTTTTACCAGCTAATCATACTCATAGTGCACATGCATGTGGTAATGCTTTCTAGCACAAGCTATTTTAAACAGAAAATAAACTTTGAAGGTACTCTCCAACTGTGCTCTGATGAACTGCAAAGCAATGGGGGGCTTGTTTACCACAATTTCATCACAAAACCCTAAAGGACTAAGAACAAAATACATGCTGAGGTAATAGAAATTGAATAACTTGAAGAACACTCTGAGTATTTGGAATATACTTGCTTTTTGATTGAGGAAAAGCTAATCTGTGATATTTCAAAGCAAATGGTGCAAATACCTTTCTAGTAGGTTTATATTAACAACTGACAGTTAAAGACTGTCAATGATTACAAAAGTCATTGAAGGTTTTTATTTTAACTATTCTGTGAATATTCTGGTTATATTACACCTCCTAAATTGCACACCTATCCTCACTGATGAATATTTAATCCCAGTACTCTTCACTATTTGACCTTCCTCATGACTCCTTGCTTGGCAGCATTGTAGAAGGGAAAGACAGGGCTTCCAGCTTGTGAAAGAGGTCTGTGCTTGTAATCCTTAAGCACATGAACTTTGAGGGCTCACTGTACAGCAAAAAAAACACCTGGCAGCTTCCAGCAGCTCTTATATATCACACATCATGTTCTGTTCCGTTGCCAGAACTCTTCCATCTATGTGGTCAAGAATATCCATCCACAATACCTGCAAGGACTAAAAGTTACTGCAAGATGTTTCATTTAAATCATCCTAATTAGAAGGAGAGGAATTCTTTAAACATGGTTTTAAAACACTGCAATCACTTGAAATAACTAATACATCTAAGGGAAATGTATAACCATCCTGATAGCTGCTGGAAGGGCAGTGCAGGAGGGCACTAGCAGTTCAGGAGGTTTCCTGAATGCACTAACAACTTCCTGACACAAATGATCAGGGAGCTGATGAAGGGAGGTGCTCTGTTGAACCTGTTATTCACAAACAAGGAAGAACTAGTTAGGGATGTCGGAGGCAGACTTGGCTGCAGTGTTCATGAAATGGTGGAGTTCAGGGTCCTGAGAGGAGGGAACAAGGCAAAAATCAGGACTGCAACAATTGACTTCATGAGAGTAGAGCTTGGCCTCTCCGGGAATCTGCTTGGGGGAACCCCATGGGAGACAACCCTGGAGAGCAGTCCAGGAGAGCTGGTTGATATTCAGAGATCACCTCCTCCACGCTCAAGAACAGTCCATCCTGACAACCAGGAAAACAGACAAAGCTGACAGGAGACCTGCATGGATGAAAAAGGAGCTCCTGACTAGACTTAGACAAAAAAAGGAAGAATTCAAGAGGTGGAAGCAGGGATGGATGACCTGGAAGGAATACAAACACTGTCCAAGCATGCAGAGATGGGTTTAGAAAAGCCAAAGTCCACCTGGGTTTGAATCTGGCCATGAAGGGCAGCAAGAAAGGCTTCTATGAGTACATAAACTAGGGAAAATGTTGTCTGTTGTTGAATGGGTCGGGGGACCTGGTGACAAAGGATGTGGAAAAGGCTGAGGTACTCAGTGCCTTCTCTGCTTCATTCTTTGCTGGTAAGTCCAGCCTTCAGGAATCTCAGGACCCTGAGAACCCTACAAAAGTCCAGGGCAAGGAACGCTTGCTGGAGGAGGATCAGGTTAGGAAACATTTAAATAGACTGGACAGACACAAGCTCATGGGACCTCATGGGATGCATCCCGTGAGTGCTGTGGGAGCTGGCTGATAGCATTGCAAGGACACTCTCAGTAATCTTCTGAAGACTGTGGTGATCAGGGATGTTCCTGAAGACTGGAAGAAAACAAATGTCACTCCCATCTTCAAGAAGGGCAAGAAGGAGGATACCAGAACTCAATGTTGGTCAGCCTCACCTTGATCCCTGGGAAAGTGATGGAGCAAATATTCCTGGAAACTACTTCCAAACAAAAATGAAGGTCAAGAAGGGGGTTGGGAGGAGTCAGCATAGTTTTATGGAGAGGAAATAATTCCTGACCAACCTGACATCTTCCATGAGGAGCGGACTGGCTTGGTTCACGAAGGGAGAGCAGGGCATATTGTGGATTTCAAAAAGGGCTTTTTACACCATCTCCCATAATATTCTCATAGACAAATAGATGAAGTAAAGACTAGATAAGTGGACAGTGAGGAGGACTGAAAACTGGATGAACTTCTGGGCTCAGAGGGTTGTGACCAGCAGCATGGACACCAGCGGGTGGCCAGTCATCAGTTGTGCACCCCAGAGGTCAGTACTGAGTCCTGTATTGTATAATGTCTTCATTAATGACCTGGCTGATGGGACCAGGTACACCTTCAGCTAGTCTGCAGAAAATAAAAACTGTGAGGAGTTGCTGAAAGACCAGACGGTTGTACTGCCATTCAGAAGGATTTCAACAAGCTACAGAAATGGGCCAACAGGAACCTTGTGGAGTTCAACAAAGGGAAATGCTAACTCCTGCACCCGGGGACGTGCAACCTGATGTCCCAGTAAAGGCTGGGGGCTGACCAGCTGGAAAGTGGGTTTGCAGAAAAGGACCTGGGAGTCTTAGAAGGCAAGGATGTTGACCATGATCTAGCAATGTGCCCTTGTGGCAAAGCAAGCCAATAGCATCCTGGGCTGCATTAGAAGGACCATTGCCAGCAGGTTGAGGGAGGGGATCCTTCCGCTCTACTCAGCACTAGTGAGGCCACATCTGGAGTGCTGGATCCAGTGCTCCCCAATACAAGAGACAGGGACATACTGAAGAGAGTCTAATGAAGAGCCACAAAGATTATTAAGGGACTGGGGTATCTGGCATATAAGCAGAGGCTGAGAGAGCTGGGACTGTTCAGCCTGGAGAATAGAAGGCTCAGGGGATTCTTATCCATCTGCATAAATACCTGATTTGGCAGGGAGGGAAACAGAATAAAGAAGATGGAGCCAGGCTGTGCTGCCCAGTGACAGGACAAGAGGCATGGACACAAACAGAACTACAGGAAATTCCATTTCAACTTAAGAAAAAACTTTTTTTTACAGTGGGAAAGGTCAAACACTAGCACAGGTTGCCCAGAGAAGTTGTGGAGTCTCCATCCTTGCAGATAGTCAAGACACAACTGACCATGATCCTAAGCAACCTGCTCCAGCTGACACTGCTTGAGTGGGGACTTGGACTAGACAATCTCTAGAAGTGCCTTTCAGTGTCAGCAGCATTTTGATTCTATGAGCTGTTTTGTGGAGATTGACTCATCAGCTCAACATTGTGGTTTGCTTTCTACAAATGAAATGATGGTGCTTGGAAAAGTTCTTGGTTTCTAGATCGACAATGGAGGATGGATACTCCAGTTTGCAAAGAAACCCACCTTTGTCCCGTGTAAACAGTTCAAGGGCACTTTAGAAGGGTCAGTGGACAATTGTCCCTATAGCTGATGCCTCCTCTACCGTTCCTTCCTTGGTCAAAAGGGGCTAGCTCAGAGCGTAAGTGGGAGAGATACAAAAGGGTGTGACACGTTGCAGCGGACCTCCCCTAGGCCTAGTCTGCGCTGCGATGACACACTTGCTCCCGTGCAGCTGCAACTCACCCGGGGAGACTTCAGCTGTCTGTGCGTGGCTGCTTTTCCCTAGGCAGAACAAGAGTTTGTAGTCCTTACAGAGCTCAAGCAATGTAAGGAAAGGCTGTTGGGACCCTTCCCTCCTCCATTTCCTAAGAACCTGCAAAATGACAGATGCTAAACTTAGACCAACAGAAGCCTTCCTTTTCCCACTCCCTTCAAAGGTGCAGAACGGGTCTGCAAAAGATAGAGGGGGAATATCTTCATGCTGTTGCCAAGTGTCAGACCAGCACCTTAACAAAGGTGAGCCTTCTCATCGGACATGCTGTGACATAAACTAACACACAGCACTCTGTTTTTCTCCACAGGTGCCACTATAAGTGTGATCATTGACATTAATGTCAATATTTCAGTTATTATTTCTGCCCTGATTGCAACTATGTACACGCTTGTGGGTGGGCTTTATTCTGTGGCCTACACCGATGTAGTTCAGCTCTTCTGCATCTTCCTGGGATTGGTAAGTTTGGCTTTTTTTCCCTTTTTTGAGGATGTTACCCTGAGCATTATGATGATTGCTGAGACCTATTGCCCAGCTTCAGTTTTGGAACTGTGTCTTCACTGAAAGCGTGGAGAAGGAATATCTCCACTCACAGAACCCTGACTTTAAAGACTCTGCGTTTACATCAACGAGCAGCCCGTGCTCTGACAGCAATGCTGACCAAGAGGCCCAATTCTTTGGCTTTTTTCCAACCAGTCTGATAGCGCAAACACTCTTGCAATTTTCCTGCTGAGTGTACATCTAAGTCAGAATAGGACTGGAGCTGACTCCTTCCCTATCTGTCCATAGGACTGTGGCACAGGCACTGGAAGGAGGCATCGGACGTAGGAAGCAGTCGGTAAAGCAGTCCAGAAACGCTGGCATCAGACTTGCAGAGCTGATACTCTCCTGCTTCTCTTTCCTGTAGCTGTCACCTACTCACGCAGCTTAGTTAACCTTCTGCTTTAAATCACCTTCTTGGTTTTTCCCTCATTTCCCTCTGCCGTCCTTGGAGACCATAGTATAGGAAGTTTCACCAGATGACCTTGCTGTTTGAATATGGTGATATGAATATCCCTTCATCAGCTACCAATGATATGCTAGAGGGTAGCCTTTGCTTTTATTTACTGCTGTTTTTAAGCCCTACTCTGAAAAACATCGATGCAACGGGGCTCAGATCACAGGGGTGCGATCAAAGAAGCTGCTGCCTTTGTTTGCCAGTGGCAGTAATAGATGGTTACAGGTGTGCAGAGAACTGAGACGGGCTGAAATAAACGGGGTGGCTCAAGGTGAGGGAACTGAATGGCACCTTGGGGACCCAGAGTTGTTTCTCTGCTTTCACCAGAGTTCTTGTGCAGCTCTAGGGAAATTGCTTCAGCCAACCAACCCTGTGTGTGTCCTCACCCTCTGGCATCCCACCGTGAGGTCTATGGCCTTATTTGCAGAAGTGCTACGCATTCCCCGTTGTAGCTGACTTCATGGGAAAGGTGCTAAATACCCTGAAAAAGTAAATCTGAGTGTTCCAGCTGGCCAGCTCAAATGAGAAGTTATTCCAGATCTTCTTCTCTTGTACCTTTGTTCTTCACCGGCACAGTGGGGAAAATACTGTCTCCTTCCCTAACATGCATGTTAATATTTGTGAACTATTCTGTTTCTACATATGTTGTGCATTACAGAAATTCCCAAAATTGTAGATAAATTACAATATAGAAATGCTTTTCCAGTGAGAACAACTCATGCACTGCTAAAAACCCTGATCCTGGGGGAATAACATGTGATCCTGTATTAAAGGCAGCATGAACCTGACCAGGAGAGGAAAGCAAATGAAGGTTGTATAGCAGTCTTCTAAATGATGGGATCTGTAGCTTTAATAGTGTTCTTTTAATTCAGGTTGGGCTCTTTGTGTAATTTCCCATTTGAAATAAACAGCAATAATGTCACGTAGAAGAAACCACATTCATAACCTCAAGAGTCATTAGTGGGACTGGAAGCATCAGATAGCATCTAAATGGTCATGTTCTAGGTGAGGCAGTTTTAGATGAGATGGGAGACTTTCACAGTAGATATCATAGCAGAAGATGTCACAGGCTCACGTGTCCCAGCTTCTCCTCCAGGCTCTGGAGCAGTTTGTATTCCCACTGACCAGAGCTTTACTGCTTATCCCTCTAATGTCTGTTCCTCTCCTGCTCCTTACCCAAGAGAAGATGTTTGTTGTAACCACTTCTGTTCCCTAGCCTGGCGCCTCATTTCAACCACAGAGCTTCTTCCTTAGGCTTTCATAACATCTACCCCAGCCAGTACTTCCCTGGTTTTCTCCTTGCAATCCCATGTAGTCTCTCTCCTTCCCTCCTCACTCTCCTGTACCCACATCTGCAATTCTCAGCTCTTTGTCTTTATCTTGCCCGGTGAGTCTTTCCCTGATCCTGCACTGTATCCCCACTATTTACAGACTCTCCATCTCAGCCATATTATTAATTCCCCATTCTAAACTCTTTGCCTCCATGCAGAAGTCCTTTTTTTCTGGTTTCCAACCCCATGAGGTCCAGGTCCTTCTAGCTACCTGCTACTTCTACCCCTAAGATTCAAGTCCGAAGATAAAGTCCCAGTTTCTGCTTCACTTTCATGAACCTTGGTTTTATTTGCCCTGCATTCAAAACAGGGAATTTTCTATTCCCGTTAGGAAGGGCTCAATGAAGACATCGGGTCTATGTCTATATTAAGCAAGTTAAACAGTGCCAAAGTGAAAAAACAGGATCATCTGTAATGCTTAATTGTTAACAGAGTCCTGGCACTGTTTTGGCCCACGCCAACTAGTATTTTCCCAGATAGTTCCCAGGAAGAGTTCAGGGCTGTCCTTTTTGGCAGGGAAAGGAGTCTAGATGTATGGATGTAAACCATGACATGTCAGTGAACTGCAGGGCCAGAGAAAGTGTCTTGACTTGCTTTATTTACTAATGCAGAGGTAGTCCTTGAGACCACAGAGAGCTAGATTACTGTCAGGAACTGGTATGGATTACAAAAGCTCATAATGCATTTGCAATACAATACCTATGAAATCCTGGGCCGTGGCATGGAGGCTACAGACGGACCTTTAGAAATTTGCCCTACTGAAAATCTCAGCTGAGTATGGGCAAACTACAGCTCTTCAGAAGCTCATCACTTGGACATGTCTGACATTTGAGGTTCACAAACAAGGATAAAAAAATCCATTTGACGTCCTTGTTCCCCATGAATTTCTCAACAAAAAGAGTATTAATGTCCATTAATTTTGACAATATGTTTTTCCCTCAAAATATCTTGGAGACAGTTGAAACATTTTGGTGACCTTTCCCAGAAAAGCCCAAGCAGACAGTGAGAAGGGAATCTTTCTGCCCAAGTGCTTAAATTGGAAAAGTTTAACATGTAACTGAGAACAGAATACTATGGTACGTGATAAACAGCCTGAATAACAGGCAGTGCTGCAAAATATTCTTCACACATTATTGCAATAATTGTGCAACACAGTAGAGGAAGATGTTTGATTTCTCCCCTCCTTGCTTTTGTTACCCCACATGCTTAAATGCAATCAGTTGGATTGTGGTAATCTGCGTGGGTTTGGATATCATTGGATCCTTAAGGATGCCATGCTTGTGATGGTCTATTCCATACAGCACAAAGCCTGGTTTTCATCTCAGTAGGAGCTGCTTAGGTTCTCCGCATAGAAAGTGAGTTACATCACTGCAAAATGAGTTGGCAAGTAAATGCACAAAAAGTCAGCTGGTGAAGGAGATGAACTTTCTGGCAAAAACTGTCTCTGGGAAGGGTTTCTGAACTGATTTCTTGGCCTAGATCAAAAACAGAGACTGAAAATAGTCAAGAGCCCAGACTGAAGTCACCCTCAAGGCAGAAAAGTGCTGTAACACGGGGCTACTGGGTGTTCTGGAGCAAGAAAGATGGGAGTTCACTAATAGTACCCCTCTCTTGTCACGGTATAGTTTTTGTTGAATTAAAAACAAATTCCCAAGCCTTCAAGTGTGTTTGTGATGTCTCATGCCTGTATACTGGCAAACCCTGATGCTATTGCACACAAGTTTATATGTAGATGTTTCTCTACAGTGTGGTCCAGGACAGGGTGTAAAGAACATATGTGTAGTTTAGGGAAAATAAAATGAAGATGTATAAATGTGTCTTTCGTGCTGATTTTGCAATTTACACTGATTAATTCTCTGCTCATATTCATACTCTGCAGGACAGAGGTACACTATCTATTACCTAGCTCTCTGGATTTTGGAGATGTTCCACCAACACATAACCTGACTTTTCTGCAAGTCAGCTGAGCAATTTGGCATTTGATCTGCAGCATGCAAGAAGAAGAAAAACAGATCCATGTTAATATTAAAATTTCACAGATTTCAAACGCCTTCTTTAGACCTGAACAAAGTGTTTCTCTTTGGTTACAGTGGATCAGCGTACCCTTTGCGATGTCCCATCCTGCAGTGACAGACATTGGGTTCACGGCTGTGCACCAGGTGCACCAAGCACCTTGGCTTGGATCTATCAACTCACTTGACATTTACACATGGCTGGACAATTTCCTTTTACTGGTAAGTGATGGTTTGTATGAAGGAATGAAACATTTAAGCACTCACACTGTGTTACTGTGACAGCTGAAAATAATAGAGTCTAGTTAAGAGTTTCCAGCAAACTGAAAACTTTTGCCCTCTTGACTCCTTCTTAGTATTTTTGCACATTTGAATGATTTCAGTGAAATATCAGTAGAATATTGTAGCACAGCTGTCAAAGTCAGCATTGCCAGGAATGCAATTTAAATATCATCAGGCTGAAAGAGTTGACTTATGCTAAAATTAATTAAAAGTGTGCAGCTAATACTCAACTGATGTCATCGTTGGCAGAGGAATTTATATATTGCAGAAGGCAATAAATATGTTATACAAATGATTAAATATGCCTTAGGTATAGCTGATGTAGAAAAGCTTTGCAGAGATGGATGGATGAATTCATACAAGCACATATGCCAGAATGAACTGAGGGCTTTCGTTATTTAATACCTGTGCATTACACATGGGATCGGTGGTTATTAAGTACTTTCCATTAGAAGATCTAGCAACACATGCTAACATTTTCCACTCTTAGTGTCCCTGAGCAACTCTACACTGTTTTTATTATCATGTTGTACTTTGGGATTCCTTCTCTGTTTTTTTAAAAACTCTCAACCAAAAATCTTCAGAGTTTTCTGATAATTGGGCTATTAAAATACATTGTGTTATCCAGCTTAAATTCTTTAGAGATTCTCAGAGAGCCAAAGTATGTCATTAGCTCAGGTGGCTGTATTCTGTCTGGTAAGCCTGAAGGTTTCATCTCTGCTGATGACCAAAGGAAAGCTCTGATGTTGCCAAATTGTGACACATTTTCTTTTCATCTTGTTTGTTTCATTATAGCTCAAGAAATTTACCCATGCTTGGAAAGCTTTGTTAAAGGAACATTATTAAGGCTGTAAAGGAAAACAGTCATAAATAGCAAGTCAAAATCAGAGTTGCCTGTAAAACATTCATTTGGTCCCTGTGTGTGCATGAAACATGTATGAAACACCTGTATACACACTATTTGGTCCAAATGCCTCCTGTCTCATTTAGTGTGTAGAACTGGACTGTGCACGTTTAGTGAGCAATTTGCTTTATTTTCTTTCCATGCTGTTTAGTCATGTCATAGGCACTTATTTACTAAGTGGAGACTATTCAAATCCTGCTTTCAGGACGGAATTGTTAGCACTTGGGGTTTTTTAGCCTTCGGTAATACTCTTTTGTGTCATATTTTGCAGACATAATTTTAAGTCTAATCAGGATCTTTGCTGTTATATACCCAAAACAAGAGAAGGGTTGCCACCATAAAAGAAAACTTTCTTTTACTGCTTTGTCTTTAAATTCTATTGGTATCATGGTTGCTTAAGACAAGGGGAGAATAATTTTTCAGATTCTTGTGTTCAATGTATACAAAACGTGTTGCCTTGTTTAGATGGCCACACGCATTCATAAAGAAAGATAAAATCTTGCTTTGAAATCCTATTAGAGTCTAATCTAATTTTGGTTGGGGAGGGTACTGGAGGCCAAATTCTTCAAATATGAAATATGAGAATAGTATTTTATAACCTTTCATAAGGCTTTATCAAGTATTTATACAGCTCTCAATACTTGGGAATTACAAAGACTACGTAAGTGCAAAGTGGTGTGTTAATTGTACAAAGCAATAACTTGTCTAAAAGAATGGGATTTAAGTGGATTTACAAAGGCTTGACATTACTTGTGAGAATGCAAGCTACAGCTATTACTGACTGATATTCAATAAATAAATGAAAGAGCAGCAACACAGCATTCAGCATTCAAGTGATGCTTCAACGTGGTCTCTATATGGTGATAGCAAAAAAAATCCAGAGTTTGCCCCCAGTGATGCGATGCTGCCAATTGTGTTTGCAGACATTAGGAGGAATCCCATGGCAAGCGTATTTCCAGCGAGTTCTTTCCTCATCTTCTGCCACATATGCTCAAGTTCTGTCATTTCTGGCTGCTTTTGGCTGTCTTGTGATGGCTCTTCCTGCGGTACTCATTGGTGCAATTGGAGCATCTACAGGTAAATGATTAAAAATGAATAGTACAGTAAATGGACAATGAGTAGTACAATAAATGTGTGAAAACCCTACAAAGCTTATGTTAGATATAATCTAGACAGGTGACATCATTAATCAACTCATAACTTCTTCAACAGTAAAGTGCACTGAAAAATAATATTATAGAATATTTCTCTTGGGAGAAATTGCTTCTACCCCAGTGGCTGAGATTAACTCATTTTGTACATTCCAGGTATCTACAGACGTAATATTTCTATTTAATGTTTTAGTTAGATTCTGGTACTTTTATTTGGTCCTAATAGTAATAATGAGGAACAGCTGAGGGAACTGGGGTTGTTTAGTGTGGAGAAAAGGAGGCTGAGGGGAGACCTTATCGCTCTCTACAGCCACCTGAAAGGAGGTTGTAGCGAGGTGGGGGTTGGTCTCTTCTCCCGAGTAACAAGTGATAGGACAAGAGGAAATGGCCTCAAGTTGCACCAGGGGAGGTTTAGATTGGATATTAGGAAAAATTGCTTCATCAAAAGGGTTGTCAGGTATTGGAACAGGCTGTCCAGGGAAGTGGTGGAGTCACCATCCCTGGAGGTATTTAAAAGACGTGTAGTTGTGGTGCTTAGGGACATGGTTTAGTGGTGGACTTGGCAGTGTTGGGTTAGTGGTTGGACTTGATGATCTTAAGGGTCTTTTCCAACCTAAATGATTCTAAATGATTCTACGATTTATCAGGAATTTCTTATCTTGACCAAAACATCTTTGTCAAGGTCTTTGCCATAGTGAGAGTGATCCCCATCACAGTGATCAGGCAGCTAAACTGTTAGAAATGTTCTGTTAGAAATATTTAACACATGGCTTTGAGTTCTGAGTCCGTAATCCAAGAGAACAGTTAAACACATCACAAACAAGCATGGATCCCAGACTTGTTTTATTGAGGAAAACAACATTTATGAGCAATGCAAAGTTTTAATATTAACCTTCCTACTGGATAACTACCGGCTGTGGTCAGACTGAGCTTAGAGATAAGGGAAAATGCTGAGCAGAATTAAATCTGCCTAATAGAAACCAGTGGGACGCTGCCTCTCTGAAATGCCGTCAGTCTGGCCCTGGTAACAGTTTGGCCATTGAATGTGAATGAAAATGTGGCAATATGAATAGCTTACTACACATGAAGTCAAGAGATGCTGTAGCTGCTGACTACTAATGCTACTAATAACATATCGGTGTCCGTATTGCAGCCTGGAATGATACTGACTACGGTTTCCCTGACCCTATGGCTAATAAAGAAGCAGATATGATTTTACCGATCGTGCTCCAATACCTTTGCCCAGTCTATATCTCGTTCTTTGGCCTCGGTGCTGTATCTGCTGCTGTGATGTCGTCAGCTGACTCTTCAATTTTATCAGCAAGTTCTATGTTTGCTCGGAACATTTACCAGCTTTCCTTTCGGCAAAATGTAAGGTTATATTTTCATTTTTACTTTTGGAGAAAATTTTAGGTGAGACCTTAACTAGGTGATGCATAGACTGTAATTTCATAATGAAACACCTCTTTCAAAATCCTGCCTAGGACTAGAAAAAGTATAGCATTTTGTTCCTAACAGTATATTGAATAAACTGAAAGTCATAAAAGTATTTATGGTTGTGACTGACGACAGAGGTGAAAAAGCTAGCTCAGGGGAGGCAGCTTTCAAGAGTTTTCATGGCACTGCAGTTTATCCAAGCAGCTCCTAATTATTGCTGCAACCATAAGCTTTATTTAAATCCTTAACAAAATGAGACATCTTTCTGAATTATTGATTTAACAGGAAGTCATTTGACAACAGAATGGGCTAGTGAGTCGGAGTTTTTCTTAGGAAATGGAAAAGAAGAAATTCTGATGCTGACAGTTTTTTCTGGTTGAGCCATATTGTTCTTATATTTAAAAGTTATTTCTAACACTGCTGTTGTTTTTTTCTTTGATATGTTATCAAACTTCTCCTTGTTCTCAAAGATTAATGACTTTGGGAATGGCAACCAAAGCTCTTGGGTCTTTTTCTCTGTGCTTGAGATGGAGACAGAGACAGATATTTGTTTGTAAATGTTATTGAATATGTCATGCAAAATTTCCTTTTACAGTGCAGTATCTTATATCGACTATGGGCATAAATGTAGGCATACATATATCGCCGTGAAAAATACACCTAACACTGCCCTTTTTTTGCAGGCTTCAGACAGAGAAATCGTGTGGGTCATGAGAATCACTGTTTTTCTGTTTGGAGCGTCAGCAACAGCAATGGCACTGCTAGCTTCGTCAGTGTACGGCCTGTGGTACCTCAGCTCTGACCTTGTTTATATCATCATATTCCCCCAGCTCCTGTGTGTGTTATTTATTAAAGGAACCAACACCTACGGTGCCATTGCAGGATACTTATTTGGCCTTGTTCTCAGAATAACTGGCGGAGAACCGTACCTCTACCTTCAGCCCTTGATCTACTACCCTGGCTGCTATCCAGATGAAAATAATATTTATATCCAGCGATTCCCATTTAAAACACTTGCTATGCTTACCTCCTTCTTTACTAACATTATAGTCTCCTACTTAGCCAAATACTTATTCGAGAGTGGGACTTTGCCACCAAAGTTGGACTTCCTTGATGCTGTTGTTGCCAGGTACAGTAGAGAACACATGGACAAAGCAACTCTTGTAAAAAGTGACAATATTGTATTAAACGAACTTGCACCTGTGAATCCACGACACAGTCTAACTTTGAGCTCAACTTTCACAAACAAGGAAGCCTTTAGTTATGTTGATTCAAGTCCAGAGCTGTCCAACACTGAAGATAATTAAAAAATCTGGTAGCCACAGAAAAACCAATACAAAGCAGGATATTCTACAAAGAATAGTAACAGGCATTTTATCAGAAGAAAAGCAAGATTTGGGAATAAAATGCCGCTGCACAATTCTTTAAGTTGATTCTAGGAGCAGGAGCATCCCAAGGGAGGAACTCTTTTCTGTTATCATCTAACATGCTGGATTAGATCATAGAGTGTGTACCAAAAGATACACTCAGATCCCATTCTTTCCACCCAGAACTACATACTGTGTAATTAAAAAAATATTTACAATTGAAAATATATGTAGTAGAAAAAGTGCAACGGTTATTTAGCTAGGACATCATATGAAGAGATTATAGTACAGTCATTCTGAAATACTATCAGTCAACATTTTATTGGCATTAAGTGAAAATATATTGTTACAGCTATAAGTGATTTATTACTAAAGAGCTAGTTGCTTGAGCAAAGACAGATAGATGACTTCCCTGGGTTTTTGGTCTGATTGTTTTTTTCCTCATAAAGAAATTCAAATAATACAAATCTAGTATTTTATTATTTGTAAAAGACAGTAAAATGCGCAAATAGTAATAAATTCCTTGTAGGAGTGCTAAACATCATATATTAATTAAAAATGTTAAAATGAAGTCACCAGTTTAAAATAATTATACCTAATGCAAGACAACCTTAAGCAAAATACGTTAGTATAGGTGTTCTTTTTTTCCTGTGGTTAGTGGCTGTCACCAATGGAGGATGGCAAAATTTTTAAAGCAATAATTGGAGTTGAAACTCAGCTTGTGAAAAACGACAGAAATCTTACAAACTAAATAGAACTTTTCAATGTTGAGAAAAGAAACCTTATCTTGACTTATCATCAAAATGAACACTGAGCAAAGCAGTTTGACACCAAGCAACTGCAGCAATGGAACAACTATTAAAAAGTAAGGAGAGTCAAGAAGGCTTGAAAAAACAGAGAGGGTTTTCCATGGGGAAAATTCCCATTTTTCACTTAATAAACAAAGTATTTTCAAAGACATTAAGAAGTCTTTTGGGTTGGTCTTGCTGGGATTACTCTGGAAAGTGTAGATTTTCCATGGAAAATCACATTTTCTCAAAAATTTGATTTCCCACGGGAAAAACAGGCTTGCTGGACAGCTTTTCACGTCTGTAAGCGTCTACCTCCGAAAGCAGCAGCAGCTTGGAGGGAACTGAAAGGAAAGCCGAACCCACAAGAGTAGTGAAAGGCACAGCCGTGTCTTCCCCTAAATGCTGGACTCCTTTATTACCCGCTGCCCTCCTGGGCCGTCACGGTGACTCCGCGGAGCACCAGCAGCGGCCAGGCACGGACGAGACTTCGCTCATGAATGGCAACGTTGGCCAGAAGCAGCAAAGCAAGGAGACGAGGCCTCTTCCGACTTTGCCCTGGCCGGCAGGGAACATGCGATGTCGTTTCCATTCGCCCCCGGCCGAGATGATTGTGTCTGTCCCCATTGGTACGTGCCTTTCACAGCGGGAGATCTAATAGCTAGATTTCTATACAATTAAGAGTTATGCTCCAATAATTCTTTTTAACATGACACAAAATGTTCAACCGAAATCCAGATATCCTCCTGTTGCCGGTCACTGGTGAAATTTCTTCTTTAACATTCACGGCACGAGGAGCTATACTGGAGGACAGGAGATGTGAGAATAGGTTTTGCTGCTAAAGGAAGAAGCCATCAACTTGTGCATTCAATGTTGACGTAAACTTTCGCAAGGTTGAATCTTTAGATGTGTTTTTGCTCCTTTTGTGGAGTTTTAAATGCATATATATATTTTATACGTAGAGAAAATTAATATTAGAGATGTTGATTTTTTTCTCCATACGCTGCATTTAAAAATAACACTGCATCTCAGTTCTGAATATGCATTGTGAACTGCGGTACTACTGTGCTAACAAATATTGAGTGTGCTCTAGGTGGAGGGAATCAAAATCAGGATCTGCTCTAAAACCCCAGAAAAACCAATATAGCAAAGAAATGACAAATTCCTGCAGGGTCAGCAAACAAGCTACCGATGAAATTCAGGGTGCTGAGGGTCTCACAAACCAGACGTGAGCCCAGCAATATTCATTCCCCCATGAACCATGGAAAAGAGAAGAGGAAAGAGATTGTCTGGAAGAAAGAGAGGGGAGAACAGAGCCACTGCTGAATTATTATCTATTTCTGGCCCAAATCCACTAGACTGAATCCCTTCTTATGAGAAAATATCAAGCCACGGGTTTTCCCGCTTACATAGCCAATGCCTTACGCTGCAGTTTCAAATTATGGGATCCCATTTTACAGCCACCTGTAGGTCTTCCTAAAAAAAATTTTCTCTTACTTCAGTTTTGCCTAGGAATTGCTAGAATTTCACTATGAGAAGCTGCATAGTGGCCAGATGCTTTGAATGCAGCAGTATTTCTGTATTATTTATTTCAAAATGCCCAATAGTGGGAGGAGAAGGAAAGGAGAAGGGGATTCAGCTGGAATCATTTAAGAAATTTTGATTGAAAAATAAAAATCTTTCCTTTTCCCTAGTACGCCCTTGTTGTCACTAAAACATAAAGGCTTTTAAAATACTCAAAAAGTTAAGTGGAAAATTAAAATGTGCTAGTCAAAAAATTTCAAGCCAGATGCTTTCAACATTATCAGAATATTTTATGCTGTTTATCGTGTTGAATATTTTTGTGAAATCACTGTGATTTCACAAAGTATTCCTGTTTAGATGGAACTATGCATTCTCTGGTGGAAAATGGTTCCAACAAAGTTTTCCAGTCCTCTCTGCAGAGACTGAAAGGTTTATTGCACTTTTACAAGTGGCCCACCATGGAAGCTTTATAATGCAAAGGAGAGAAGTGACACTGAAGACTGTTCGTCGCGTGACCGTAACTCTGCTCTCCACGTACCAAGTCTCTGTGTGTGTCTCTGCGCGAGCCCAACGACGGCTGCAGTGGTGGGCTGTGTAGTGGACAGGACGACTCCAAAAGCCAAACTAAACAGCCCCATGCAAAGTCTGTTTACAAGATTATTGCCTTAGCTCAGCTATCCGACCATTACATTTAAACAAAGCTGTTCATATAACCAAAGGCCATATCTAGGATTGATAGCTGGGGGAAAAAAAAAAAAAAAAGACAAAAAAAAAAAAAAGACAACAAAATGCAACCAAGTTACTTCCATAAGCAAAATGTCAACAGGATGTGATTCTTGAAGTAGACTTTATTTTCATGGGAATCATCAGATGCTCCTTCTCCACTTTTGCAATTTGTAGACAGTAGTACTGTGCACTAAATTGGATCTATAATCAGTGAAGCAAACAGCTCATTTTCAGACACTGAGGTTATTGTTTCTGAGCCTATGATTTCTAGATAAAATATTCATGTCACAATCGTACATTTTACTTTCATATTCTTACATTCGTGAATAACACTTATTTGACAGGGTTTTTTTACCTCCTTTGCATGAGATGTGTTCATAAAATCAAGGTTAATAACATAGCTGAGATGTCAAAAGAAGTTATGATTTCATCTATATTTGTCCATATGGGATGGTATATGTATTATAAATAAAACATACTTTTGTGAACCTGAACTGAATGTAAACATTAAGTGGATCAAATAAAGTAAAGTAAAATATTTAGTCTTTTATTTTCATATAGTACAACAATTTAGGATTTCAAATATAAGTATAGGAAAAAACCTGTTACTCATTTTTCCTCCTGCCCTTCAAGCGTATTTGATCAAGTACCATGTGCAGTTAGACAGTAAGTTATTGTAAGTCTGCTATTAATCAGGGCAGTATTTGTGGCTGTTGTTAAAAAAAAAAGTATATTTTTGTCTGTGTCAGAAATGTTATATTAAGACTATACCTAATGAAGCAGATAGGAAGCATAATATAGATATATGTGTTTTAACTTCATTTGTATTGTATTCAGTAGTGCCCATGCAATTCAGGAAAACACTGTCTGGTTTGGGGTCTGTTTTGTCCATCTATTAAAAATAAAGACGTTTATTTTATTATCACTCAGCATCCCCTGAGGTTTTGTGTCACGGGCACAGCCCCGCAGAGGTGAGGTGGCCCGGGCAGAGCGGGAGCTGGCCCTTGCCCCGGGGGGATCAGCGGGGCCACCCCCGTGGCTACCGCCCTGCCCCAAAACCTGGCTCCGATGTTGGAAACAGAGCTCTCATTTCAGTCACCTCTTCCTTGTCCTCACAGCCACGAAGAAGAGCCCCTGAGCTCCAGGGAAACCTACATCCAGTGGGAATCCCTCCTGCAGAGCCCTCGCCAAGGACCTTTCTCTTGCGGGTGTCCCAGGGGAGGATGGGACCTGAAGAGGGGCCGCGGTTTGGGCAAGGAGCAGAAAATGTGCTACGGGAGCGGGAAGGCGCGTGCCTAGAGATTGCAGCTGGGTTCCACCTTTCGTGCGTGCGGACTGGAGCAAGGGTTTGGTAATTTTTCATATAGTGGAGGAGCCCTTTGCGGTGGGACATAAAGTCATCCTGGGTATTGCATGTGTTATAAATACAATTATTTAGAAATCAAGATTTTAGCTGACTGAAAACCAAATCTGTGCTTTTATCCTCCTAGTAAGAGTTTGATCTAATGCCCACTGAAGTCAAAGGAAAGACACAAATGGGTGGCTATCCAAGTGCTACTATACTGACAGTATATATGGTGTATTTATCCCCCAGATGCTTTGCAAAAATACGTGGGCAACACTGTCCACTCATGGATGGCGAAAATAAGGCGCACTGGTTTGTTTTCCAGGGCACTGAGGTGCTCGCTCATGGAGCAGAGCACAGACGGGGGTTTTCAAACAACGTCGAATAGCGTAGACATTCCCTTGAGGCCATAACGCTCTGGTCTCTCTTGCAATTCGGGAGTTGGTCCCCACCCGCTTTTTTGAAAAACTGAAGCATGTTTTAAGACAAGAGCCCTGATATCTTGTAAATCATATCTCAGAACGACAGCAAGTCCATAATCCTGCAGATTCAAAAAGGCAAGAAAAAGCATGAAGTAATGGTGCGCTGACGACTGCTGTGGAAGCATTACTGAACTGTTTCACCACCTGACATCATAGGTAAAATGCCACGTGCAGGCCAGCTGTGGCCAAAACCTCAGCAAAACCCTACTTGGGAGACTCTATTTAGGAATCACTTGAAACTTTTAATAATAACAGCTTATTTTTTGAAAAGAATAATTTAGGGAATTTTTTTCCATATTTTTCTCTCAAATTCACAAAAGGGACAGTGGGCATAAAAACAAATAGTGGAGAAGTAAATGAGAAAGAAGTTAAGGTCTTTGATGTAAGCATTTTTAAACAATATTGAATATTGGATATTGAATATTGAAGCAATCACTTTCCACCACAGCCACACAAGGACTGATGGCAGGTGAATACCAAGCAATTACATGAAATGTATGAAGCCTCCCTCTCTTTAAATCACATTTATGTTGCCAAGCACAGTTTAAAATCTACAAAAAGGACTGAAATGACCATAAATACTGAGTAATTTTCCACTTGAAAAGAGTGAACCTGGGTAGACCCAAATGCCATGACACCTTCCCAGCTGGGACGGTATCAGACTGCCCCTGGAAAGACTGGAGAACAATTACACCAGGCTTGGGAGACACTCAAAGAGGTTTAAAGGTGGCAATGTTAATACATAAAACAATGCCCAGAATTGTTCCCAGGCCATTAAGGTGGTCTCCAGCCCACTTTTGGCTCAAGCCAAGTGTCACTCTCCCCAAGAGACACCCAGGCACAGTTTGGGGGCTGGACTGCTCCAAGGGCTTTCCCAACAGGAGCTTTGCAAGCAGCCTCCCCTTTGCAAGACCAGCAGAGATTGCGGGTGTAGCCTCGCGCTGGTTGGAACATGCCTGAGCACCTTCAATTTAGTGGTGAGGATACAGCCTGAGAGATAAACAGAGCACTTCTCCACTCCTGACCTGGCCTTTTGGGCTTCTTTTGGGGCCAAAGGAGAGAAGCTGACATGTATAAAACATGACTAGACTCAGCCTAATGCACACATTACTGTGAGACGGGTCACACCGTAGAAATGCCCATGAAGATGTTTAAACATTGGTGAGACGTGGCCCCTTCTTTCTCTTGCTCCTTAAGAAGGAGGCTGAAGCCATGAATATGATCACACTAAACAAATAGCTGAGGAATCAGTCCTAGGAGGGGGACTTTGGGACATGGAACCTTTAGGAAGCGTTCACAGAAAGAGCATAGTTCTCAGGGGAGGGTTTGCACCTGACTGTCCAGAGCACTGACCTTATGCGACCAAGACTACAAAAATAGATAAAGGAAAACATCAATCTAGGTTGCAAGGGATGTGCTGGGACTGGGAGAGACATATGCTATCTCCCCAACTGGTGTTAATAGATAACAGGTGAAAAACAATGTCAATGAGGCTGTAGTCAGGAATAAGGTGATGCTAGAGAATAAGGTAGTGGACAGCAGAGGGGAAAAAGAAAGTACTTCTGTGGATGAAAGAATTGATTAGGTTGGCTATATTTAATTGATTTAGGAAACACTGTGATGTCAGGAGACAATGAAGTTGTTTGTGTACAAATGCAGGAAACCTGGGTAATGAGGTGGAAGAACTAGAACTACCAAAACCAGACATGAAAACTTCTCATACAGAGTAGGGGAAAGATGATGGAATAGCTCTCAAGATGGAAAAAGATTTGAAAAGAGCATTTGCTGAGGTTATATACTGGATTATATAGGCCTAAAGAATTTAACTTGAATGCAGACAGACACACTTTTAATATTATATAGTGAAAGAAATACTACTTCAAAGTGCATGACCATGTAAATATTTGAAATCTGGCAGAATCTGGGAAAAAAAGGCTGTTGTATTGGCAAAATATTAGTAGTTTTAGTCCTGTGGGGAATAGATTTCTTCCTCAAACAGTCAATACACATAAAAGAAGGGGTGCTATTTCAACTTTGCACTTAGTGCATTAATACAGCATTACAAAATATCTGGTGCTAGAAAATAACCTTGTATAGAAAGCTGAGAGTGATTAGGTCATCTTCATATACAAAGAGAAATGAGAGGAGATATTTAAAATGGAAATATATTAATTAAAAGATTAATGGGTATACAATACCATAGAACAGATTTGGAATGGGAATTAGAGGCAAATTCCTCATCACATAATTGAATTTCTCAAATAGTTGGAATATTGTAGACAAGAAGCAGAAGTAGTGCTAAAATAGATCCTGTGAATGAAACAGCAATGATGGTCAGGTGTGTTGTAGTCCTGCATCCCATGTTGCTCCTGATCCTAATATACATCATCCTAGCGATCTAAGCACACTTGAAGTAAGTTTGAGTGGCATCCTTCAACGTAAAATGGTAGTAAATCAGTTCTTAGCCACTTGTTAATTCTTCCAAGTAAGAGTTTTCTGTGGTTATGACTCAAGCACTAAAATTCATTTACTTATTTGGAAATGGACATGGTCATTTTTTTTGCCAAGCTACTAATGAATTTCACTGCAAGCAAAAGGAATTGAATATATCCTGCCAATTTACTAATGGAATATAGTTATTATCTATGTATTAATAACAGAGATTAGAGTGCTGCACTGCACTTTGTGTTACTCAGCAGTTCACATCCATCAAAGCATTGGACACAATTTTCAGAAGGACTTAAAGGGAAAGATGCTCCCAAAACTGATGGGTCACTGAGGGCATGCCATTCCAGGAATGGGGCAGCTCCAGTTGTCTGGCTTCTTGTGATTTCAGCATGATTAGGGAAGACACAGGTTATCCTTGATTGATGTTATTTTGACGACAGAGACGTCCACTTTATGTCAGCTATGCCAATAACCGCTGCAGAGCCATGACTGTGAAAGACTTGTCCTCCTTTGATGTTGGGCAGGAGCATGGCCATGGTGAGAGGAACGACAAGGTGCCTGCTGCCCACCAGCCTCTAGGTCTTGCCTCTGCCTCTCCCTCCTTTGGTTATTTGTGTTGCTCTGGTCTATGGTCAGGCATAATGACTAAGTCTGCCCTCAGCACCACAGTGGGTTGTCTGGGTATGAACTTCAATACAGCATACCAACAGACGGTCAATAATAGGAGAGAGATGCCTTTAAATGTTATTTTGTCCCACAGAATCAAAAAAAAAGCAGTGAAGTTCTGCTGGGTTCAATGGCATGCTATACTGAGCAGTTCCACCAGCCATCCTTTTACCAAATTTTAAGGTTTCCTTTTTTTCTGTTCTATATACAAGCACCTTTGAAATCCAGAGTATCTTAATTTGCCTTCCTCCACACTGAGGTTTTCCCACTCCAGTAATGATCAACAGCTACTGTTGTCATCTCACAAAGTGCAAGCCTAGTTGCTCAGCACGTAAGAAGAATATAAGTAGTTAGCAATAAAAGAGATTTCTAGCCTCTACAGTTTGTTTCTTACACACAAGGATAAGGTGACAGAAATATGACAAACAAGTAAACTGAATACCAGAGGTAATATAATTGTTCAGGGCTAGTATACCAGAGAGCTATGTAAACTTTATTATTCTGTGTGACTGTCAAAAAATATTATGTTTCAGCAAAGCAATGAATTAATAAGTTCTTCTGTTTCATTTTGTTTCCTGCCCATCAGCAAAGTAATATTTGAAGAGATTATGTTCTCTTATATCAGTTACCTGTTCTGTGGGATATTGTTAAATGTACACTTTAATTATACTCTCAAAACCATATACTAATTGCAGAATAGTGATGAACTTCAGTAACTAGATGTAAGACAGCCAACCTAAAAAGGACAACTTCTATTATTAAGCTTTAAAGTATGCTATTAAAATGAATTATTCCATCTGTATAAAGCTACACAGAACACCAGGTTCTGGCTTATGGTAACAGGAAACAAAAATAACTATGGCTCCTAGTTCAGACGGGAGATTTTCTTACTCCAAATGTTGTCAAGACAGCTGCCAATAAAAATGCAAATGTCTGGAAAGTCATCTTATACAGCCTTTGAACTGTAGCCATGAGACCATAACGACACCCTCCTGGTATCACACACGTGAAACCTGCTGTCGAGCAGGACCGGCTGTCCATGTGGAGGCAGAGGTTGTAGAAACACTTATCTCAGGAGACAAGGAAAGAAAGATTTGGACCCAACAAGTTAAAACTAGTCATCCAGAGATCTTGTAGTGGTTACCGGCAAAGGCTGATTGGTATTCCTCTACTGCATAAATTAGTATGATATTTGCACAGTGTCTGATACTTGTTTATGCACTTACTACAGCAGCTATCCATGTAATGAATCCATGTTGAGGAGCAAGCACAGTTACCCAGTTTTAGGTTTGAAAAACAACTTTATATTTTCCATCAGTCTAAAATCCATTTTTCTACTTCTGGTGAAGTGCCCTCAAGGATTTCACTTGATCAAAATTGCTTATAACATAATGGAAATGTCTTTTTAGCGGCATAACATAATATTTGAATAAGAAAATAAATAAGATGTATTTTCATAAAGAGCTTATTTCCCTGCTAAAAAGGAAAGATGGAGCCTTCATTCTTCAACAGGACCTCTCAAAGGATTTCAATGCTGACATTTTAAGGGGACCTCATTTTTAAAAAGAGTTGAACGTTAGCTCCTTGAATACTAAATCTGCTTAAGCTACTTCAAAGCAGAAGTACAAACTTAAGAAAACCTGGGCTGTACAAACAGTTCAGTCCTATGCCCAGTGAACTGACTACAATGTATACTTAACTCATCTTGCACGAATGCTTGCATCAAAACTTGAGATACTTGGCACTGCCTTTTTATAACGAATTTTCATTCATAAGCAGTTTCTATTCAGATACACTATGAGAAAAATACATGCACCATTGGCAAGGCAAAAATAAAAATGAGCTGTGTCTTGTAGCCCGTAAGTTCAGAAAGAAAGGCTTTGTCTGAGGGATTTCTTATGTCATTCCCACTTACCTAACCTAGTAAAGCATTTACAGTTGCATCGCTCACCCACTTCCCTCTCAACATGTAATCTCCTGTAGATTTATGCTGCTTTCCAACAACCTAAAGAATACTGAAAAGGTTTTTAATGAGACTAGAGAAACTGTCAGTAAACAGATTTATTTCACAACATTGTCATTTAAAACTAAGCACACAAAAAATGCAGAAGTCTCAAAGCAATTACAGTATCTGCAGCTACAAGCAGAAATGTCAGAGAAAATAGGCATTTGGCAATATGACGCTGAATGGCAATACCATGACAATGTCGAGTGTTTCCATTACTCAGTTTAGTAATGAAGGTTAATGGTCCTGTCTCTGCTGTCACTGTATGCCAGAGTAGTCCTGAAAACAAATAGTAGGGATGCAATTGAATATTCAAAAATAAAAGTCATATTAGTAGTAGATTCTTATTAATCACACAATGAGCCATTGTGACAGATGTTATCAGTGCAGAACATCTGATTTACCAACCCATTTGAAATTCACTGTATGGGATGGTTTTCAGTCATGCAGAACATTGTAGAGTAACAAATGCCTGCATGAAGAGCAAACAAAAAATATTGTGCCTTACTAAACAATATATATCTGGAGACCTGGAGCAAGAAGGGAATAATGAATGGAAGTGTATGCCTTCTTTCAAGTCCTCACACAGAATCTATCCCATCTTTGCCCTCCCAAGTTGTCACTAAGGACAGCAGATAATGAAAGGGTTTGGATCACATATATTTATTTGTTCTACCATAACGAAGATTCGCACCAGTCTGTTGTTCTAGTGGTTTTGTCTCATTTCTATAGTTTATATAATTTCTCCTTATGCTTTTATGTCAATTTTTATAATTCTTGCAAAGGCCAAATGGCTGCAGTTTCACTGTGCTGAAGAACACCAAAAATATGTAGGGAAACATAGTCCCTGTTCTGGAGAGTTATTCACATACACCCAAAGAAGAGAATATACATAAAGCTATAAGGAATAAAATGGCAGAACAAGGGCAAATGTTCATACAAACTAGCTAAGCACACTTCTGAGGTTGAGCTTATATTTTTGCTCTTAAAAATGAAATAATAAATGCCGACTTAGGCTACATGCCTCTTAAGTGTCCTGTCTTATAGACCTAACAGGAGCAGTAGGACCAGGAAGGGAACGTCATAGTCTGAAGTAGCAGGGAACAGGACAGGAGGCAGATCCATCCAAAATTGTCTTCTTGGGTGTCTCAGACCATCTTGGGCACTTTTACAAAACAGGTGTTTGATGTTACTGTTCCAGTTCAGGCCAGCTGGGCAAGCAGACAGAGCAGGAGCAGGTGAAGGTGGTGGAACGGACCTGACCTGTCCTCCCATCACTCCCTCGTTGCCTGGCCAGAAGTAAGTCACCGCATCTCTCTTTGCTTTCGCTTTGCCTCCTCTTGTCTATCTTGTGTTGATTTAAGCTCTCTAAGACAACATCTCTTCCTATGTGTCTGCAATGTGCCTAAGGAGGCCTAAATTTGTCTAAAATACCTACATACTGTTGTAATATTAATAATAATAGAAATAATAAAAACATCCCTAGACTTCTGCTTCGACAGCCATTTCCCCGGTACAATACTATTAGCAATATTAATTCAAAAGCTGGCTGTTCTTTGGCTCTCACTTGTTCTGAGTAATGTCTGGCAGGTTTTATATAACCTTGTGAATGCAATGCAATTGTGGTAACAATTCGACATGCAGAAGTATTTCCTGTAGTAGAGGAAATACTTGTCATGTTGCTGTGCAAAGACACTCTCTTCCAGTCAAACGCTGTATTTGGCACGGTATTTACCACTAAATTAGCAATTGCTAATTGGTTATGATAATATTTTTGTTTAAAGAGGCATTTCATTTCACGAGCTGCCTACCCTTTTCCAGCATTCCTGTATTTGATAGGGAAATTAGAAACATCTTAGAGGCTTATAAAGTCAGTGCTCTGTCTCAATGCCTGAAATGATCCCTTCTTTAATGAAATGTGAATCCTGCAGGATTAGCAGGTAATCAACTTTTTAGTTGTTCATTTCTCCAGCCTGTTTTTAAGGTCTGCGCTATTGCTTTTATAATTTATCTGTGCTTTCACTATCTAAGACTCAGGGTTTTACTATGTACACCTGATCTGGTAGATATTTGAGTTCCGTTGCCGGCACTTTCAGAATAAAGAACTGTTCTCTCTTTCAAATGCTGAAATGTCTCTTTGAAGCCAATTATTAAGAAACCCTGGAGTAACAGCACATGTCCTAGACAGCCTGTCAAACATATGCTGCCAATATCATACGTTAATACTAATCCAGTGTTAGAAAACAACTACTCCTTGGATTTCATAGTGCATAACTTTAATGTTAATTGGATTTTTCATAGGTATGTAAGTAATTTTCTGAAGGGCTTTAAACTGTAAGCTCTTTAAGCCAGGACTTATGTTTATACTTGTCTCCTGCTCTTGGTCAAGTAATTAAAAAAAAAACAAAAAAAACCCTAAATACAATAGCATTTTTCACATAGTTCCCAGATTAGTTACCCAAATGGCTAAGATTTAATGTCTTCTCTTTGTAGAACTTGGCTTGAGTTTTGCAGATGGATGGCAATATAATATCTAGAACACTGAAGCAATTCTAAGAGTAGAGCAGAGAGAGTAGTAAATCAGCTGTATACATACATGTAAGTTGTAAGTACATATGCAGAGAAAGAACTTAATTAGAACAATTAGAACTTATATATATTTTAAGTCATTTTTAAAAGACTTGAAACATGGAATCTTTGAAATATATTGACTTACAATAACAGAACAAAAATAATTGGTTCATAGCCTTCTCATGCTGTAGTTCCGTGTCTTGTAGATTTTTAAAGTTATCTAAAGGGCAGTAAGTGTAAGTAAGTGAGATGTCAGAGGGACCTTCATGACAACGGTCAGGAATTCCATAGTAAATATACACGCTATTAAAGCATTTTATTTCATGGTTGCAATATCCTCTTCCTCCAAAATGATATGGATGATACACAGATACTCTTCTTAGAGCAAAAGCTCTTAGAGCAGAAGCTTACAGCAAAAGCTCCCAGAGAGTGATTATTTGTCTTCACTCTTCAAGACCCAACTGAAGAAGAAATACTTTGCAAGTCAATCATTTTGTATAGACATCAAAGTGAAATCAAGAGGGAGAGTGAAGTGTAAATCACCACCATCAATTCTGATCTTGTTGCAGTCAAAATCTCCAATGCAAGGTCAATGCAGGGGGAAATGAAAAACTTTACATGCTGAAGGTCTTGCTTCCAATAAATAAAATTCCCAGATGCATATTGGTCCCTTTCCACTATTACTTGAAATGATTGACATATTACATTGCTGCCACCAGCAGACCATGAAGGGTTTTGAGGAGGGTTAGTTTAGTTTTGGCAGTGCTTTTGTCTGACCGTACTACTATCAACCAGGTCTGCCAAACCTTAACATCTCAGGCAGGTCTCAGTTAAGCTTGTTTCTGCAAAATAATTCCAAAATAATTCTGAGCAAATCAGCAGCACTTGAAATAGATCCAAAGGAAATCAAAACAATTCAGCAATCTTACATTTAATGAAGATGGGAATGTCTGAATAAAGCATTGAGGAAAGGTGAAGTTATGTTACTGCTCTGGAGCTGCTCTGCAGCGAAAGGGTAAAGAGGATGGAGGCTTCCAGTGTTAAGGCCTGGCATGACACAGGTATCATATCACCCTGTGCCCTTATAGGTCCTAGATCATAAAAGTACTGTAATGTCAGTATTTATGTAGGACAACAAAACAGATATAAGATCACATCACATTCATATAACTAAGTAGTAATAAATCATGAGAGAACAAAACAGAGTTGCCATAGCCACTTGAGCTTTTCCCAGCCTACAGCTTCCAGTATATTTTAAAGTTCTTTTTCTTGTTTTATCAAAAGAAAAATCATTTAATGCTGCTAAAATTTTGCCATTTGCTAGGCTGGTTGATCCAAGATATGCTAAGCTTTGGCAGGTTCTCAGCAGACACCCCAAATGGATTGTTAGCTCAAGTTGGAAGGCTATTTAATATTTGACTTTTTTAAGGCACTACCAAGACCCTGAGAGTTGCTGAGACAATGCCCAGATATCAATACACAGAAGAAATAAAGCAATTTATAGGTCCACCCTACTTTACATAGTCTGCCATTTAGATAGCTCACAGATTCATTGCAGATCTGAAAAAAGGCTTCTGAAAGAGTCACTAAAATTAGACAGAAAGCAATATGAATAGTAGAGCTCTGTTTCAAAAGACTTACTTCTCATGCAAAACGGGACGCAACGATTTCATCAGCTCACCGTAAGCAGAGCTGCAAACGTGAGCTGTTAGAAATCTTGATGAAGGAGATGCTCTGAGGTGCATCTGCAGAACTGCAAAACATAGTATTGAGAATGTGTGGTATCAGGAATTCAGTTCTAAGATGTGGGTTGTCGTGCTGCATAAAAAAAGTTATTATTTGTGGCACGTACTTGAGGCCTGTTTTCAGCACAGGTAAATACTGCAGCTTACATTTCCCCGTCAATGGATGTCACTAGAGGTACCTTTCTACAGGCCAGTCCTGTAGGGAGCAAACGCAAGCTGCCTAAAACTTTGAGATGGCCATTTTAATGCTACCTATGTGCTTCATTCACATCAGGGGAAAGTTACACTCTCACAACCTTCTTTCTTCCAGGTGCCTGTATCTGCAGCTTCTGGCACTCTACAAGCCTAGATGTACTGCTCACTTTAAACAGCTGCTCTGTTCTAAGTCTGTGGTGGGATACTTTCAAATCCCTTAACATAAAAAGTCCTGGACACACACTGTACTATTAATAATAGGAAGATGGAATGCTTCTTGTATAAAGTTGGCTTTTTTTTAAGTTAACTTTCTGTCTATGTTTCTTAGGAAGATTTATACCCTCCAGCTGAAAATATCATCTGATACAGGAGACTGCACTAATCAGGCAGTTTAATTATCAAAATGTAATACCATGAGACAGATATACTTGGCATTTATATGTCCTGTGAACTAGTTTAAAATTATGGCAGAATTGTGTCCAGTACTTCTATTGCAGCCAAAAGCTATTTTGGTTTTCTCCTAAAAAGTTTCTTGCCGAAGACTTGTGTTGCAGGCATTTTCCAAGATGGTTTCTGATTTTGCTTATTCTGTTCTCATGGGTTCGATTTTCTAAGCCACTCTCCACCCCTCCTAACAAATGCTATTCATGGGTGACCTGCACCTGCAAACACTAGACTCGGCGTGCCCTTGCCTTGCAAGCAAATTTCACAAGTGGACAACAAAAAGCGCAATTTTGTTAAAGCAAATAAACTGTCATGCAACCAAAAGTGTTTGTATTGTTAAAAGATCTGTAATTATTTGTTTGAGTTCCAAAGCTGATTCATTAACCAACATTAACAATCCATGGGAAGATGTTTGTGTTATAAATCCAAGCTATTGATACTATTCTGATAGCTGAATGAGGACATTGCAACAAATTTTTGCAGTTACAAACTTTAAATACAGAATGGCAAACAGACAAATGTCTCCCTGAGGGGCTTTTAAGAAGCAGAAATCTTAATGAGCTCATCACTTATAAAACCTGAATACCTGCCTGGGGACAGACAATGTGAATGGTAGAGGAATCACGCGGTTATGTTTCTCTTCAAGCTTAGCATCCAGCCAAGCCCATCTGATGTTTGCTGTCACACAATGCAACATGCACCAAAGCAAGACTGAGCAAGACAGAGGTTATATTAACCCAAAGTGACATTTTGTTTTCTAGTCATTCCTGTAAAGGATGAGGATGCAAACTCTTCAAAGTCGGTTTTCTGCTTCTTTCGCAATTGTTTATCCTATTTAGTCTTTAACTGCAAATATGGCTTTTAGAAATTGGGTGCTTCTGCAGGAGCTAAGCGAGTGGGTAGTGTTTGGTTTGTAAAATTTAATCACGCTGGGTCAGAAATACAACATCCACTAAACCACTGACTTTTATCACCTCTCAAACCCTATAAATGCACAATGTTATCATTTTGGAGCTTGATTCTTCCTGTGGAAGAAAATATATCAAACACAGATTTATTTTTTCTTATTGGCTTCTGGGAAGTATTTATAAGCCCTTAAACATATAAAACTAAAAATCTGCATATGTGTCTCTCTGTTAAACAACTCACTAAATATCTGTGACAAAAACTGTTTTAAACTGCAATATTTCAGGTGTCCTCAAGTTCTCCTTACAAATCCAGTTATTCTCACAAATTTGATATGTTTTAAAGCTTGTTCTATGAGCATCCAGGTAAATATCTTTCAAGGACCTGGAGAGAAGTTCCTCCAAGGGCCAGTTTAGCCTGTATGATGTAAGTTGGTTTTGTTTTCTTTTCTTTTTCATTTCTGCTCAGCAATCTAGGGACTCGATGAGTCACTTGCTCCGTGATGCTCAGGATCCTGCATTAAGCCTGGGTAATTGTTAAATAGAGACGTGGGGAAGGAATCTTTTTTTCCTAGTAACTGGACTTGGGAAAGGGGAGACTGTCTCCTACAGAAAACAGTGGATGATCTTGGGGCTTCAATGCAAAATCCCAGCTGTGTGCAGCCTTTAGGCCAGGGCAAGAAAGGGGGTTTGCCCTTGCCCAAGCTGCTATGCATTAAGGAAAGAAATGTGACTGCACAGAATATGTCTTTGACAACATTTCTTCTGGCCAGCGGCATGGTAAAATTGCAGCCTAAGTGTACGCCTGGCTCTTTTTCTTCTTCAGCATAGCTTATTTGTGGATTACACAGCAAAGCCAGGACAGACCCATACCTCAGGATTCAGAGACCAGAATCCTTTTCCTTTTATTTTCATGCTACACATTCTCCTGCTGTCTACTGGTCCCTTATCATAGTAAAGCCCCAGTTAGGCATCTCACCTCTGCTCAGCCTCCCTGTGTGATACCCACCCTCCTTGGGGGCTGACAGCAGCCAAAAAAGCAAGTGTCTCATCTCCTCGCTAAATCACGATACAGTCAACATCCCAGATGCGCTTCAGGCACCTAGGAGCAAGCAGATGGTCACTGGCTCCCCAAGTTCATGCTAGGAGCACTGTAGAGATTACTAGGCTGTGGTCTGTAGTGGTCGAGTGTCCTGCAGAGAGCGAAAACATTCTGTGGTTTTTACAATATTGCTGTAGGTTGTATGGTATAATTTCAAACTAGGCTTCGTCTACAAAGAGAACGCAGTCAGATGATAAAAAAAAAAGAAAAAAATGCATGGGAGGGGGCAATCTACCAAATGGGCACATGAACACCACTGTAGGCACAAACATGTATTTCAGAGAGAAAAAAAGTTTTGTTTTACAGTAGTGTTGTTGCCTCTGTTTCTCCAGCTGATTTCTTTGTGACTTCTTGGATTTCCAGCAGTATTGCATGTAGACACATTTTTATTTTTTTACACCAGTCTTTCCTACTCTCTTAGCTTTCAAACTCCTTTTATGATCATTTCAAGTAGGTGCTCCAGCTGGAGACCTGAGCTATCAATGACTAACAACTGCAGGAGCTGATTTCACATAAACTAGGCAAAAGTCCAGAATGCAACTGAGAAGTAGTCGTTCTGCCAGAGTTCGTGACCTGGAGGAGCTCACTGTGGCTCTGCTATTTGTACCTATAGCTCTTCAGTCATTACAGGGTTGAAGGCTTTACTCTAGTACCGGGCAAATGGGCTGCAGCTTGTCTCCCTTCATCCTACTTAGAGCTAAATGGAATAAACCAGCACAGCAGGAGTAAATGAGGCATGGCAAAACTGATCTTAACCTCCACCCCCCTGATTTGGCAGCCAGGCACTAGGGCAGGAGACAAGATAATTCCTGGCAGCTCCAGCGGGCTCTGTAATGCAATTTGACAAATCGAATAGATAGCTCTTATTAACGTAACTAAATGAATTATTGCAAATGGGAGAGGTGGACATTGATCTGTCTTCATGTATGCATTCTGCTTTGGAGGAGGGGAGATTGGCTTTAAATTCAAGCTGCTGCTGCCTGAGGTAGGAAGTCACTGTAATGAATCAGTTCTGCAGTTTCGATATCCCCAAACCACCCATTTAACACCAATATCAATAAAGATAAAAGGGAAATACAGAAGAGCACTATGGATACAGAGCTATCAATGTTCATACTTGGACATTCGAGAGAATATTCAGGGCCAGATTTTCCTAAATATGAATGCCTGCTTTGCTTTTCTGGTGATGGAATGGCACTAACAAACATATGTACATGTCATCTATTTTGTTGAATGTCATGATCCCGATGAAAGACAAGGATACCCAGACTACATTCCTCAATAATAGCACTTCCTACATAAACTGCTTAAATAATATATTTCACAGCACATATGGTGCAAATACAAAGGTAGCCTCCCCAGTGCAAGCATCCAAGTCTAGGTCTCTAAAAGCAGGCACATAAATTGAGAGCCTAAAGAATCATTAATATTCCTGCCATGTTCTTAGGGCTGTGACACAGGAACATCCAAGTGTCAAACCTGGATATTTGATTTGAAAATGTACTTTCTTATGCTTCATATTCTCACAAGTTAGGTCTGAGAAAGCTAGAGGGTAGCTCATGTTCTCCCTCTCCTCTCTTGTCTGTACCCAGAGCCAAAAATCCCACCATGCAGATGCCAAGCACACCTACTCTGGCTGAAGCATAGCATGGAAGAGCTTCCAGTAATGGAAAAATTAAGCAAAATAGTATAAGCAGAATAAAGACTAATTTAGCATGCAGTAGAGGAAGTCTTCCTGGAACCATGTAATGTGATGGACTTCTGGGAAAGGAGATTAAGCAAGTCTTGGCTTCATATACCTATCACTTTCAAGATAGGACTAGCAACATATCTTGCTGAGCCGTTGGGCTGAACACGTGAGCTTCTCTCAAATGGTTCAGTTAGGATAGTTCAGCTTTCTGCATCCTGCAAACTGGTGATGCGTTTTCTTTTGTCTCCATCCAATAAAACACTTTCCCTGCTCAGCTATGCAAAAATATTTGGGTGGGTTTTTTATTTATTTATTTTTACCAAAGCAGAGAGTTTCAGTTTTATTTTTGTATTTCTTTTGATTTAGTTAAATCAGCTAACAATGAGTATGCTGATTTAAAGTACTTCTGACACATTTTACAGTATTTATTCAAGGCTTTTTAAACCATTCTTCTAGCATCACAGTGGAAGAGTGTTAGTGCAGACTTCAAGTATGCCATGTACAAACAAAATCCATGCCTCACAAGTATTAGGGGAAAAGTGTGACTGCGAGTGCAATATTAGCTTAGATTTCTTTTACTAAAGGTGTTTGATTTGAAGGTATCTCATGCATCAGCTCATTGTTATAAGGAAGACCGTCTATACACCAGAATGGAAACCCATCCTTTCACCACTTTTGAAAGTTCTGGACAGCAAGGGTGCACCTGAAGATCTTCCCCAGCTTTTTGCCAAAGTGCCCCTTTAAAGACAGAAGACCTGGTTGCAGAGACAGGGAGCATCACAGCTGTCACAAAAGCACGTCCTTTCAGTGCAAAGAGACCTCTGCTACTACTGACAGTCTCCATCAATCTGCAGGTTTCAGGTAATTTCAGTAGGAAGTTGTGCAAGAAGCGTAAGCAGGTAACTGAGAAGAAAGCATTAGTTTCCTTCTCTTCTTCTGCCTTTCTGTGGAAGGATATTACAATGAGCACCGAAATAAAGAAATGCTCAGGATTATAGTAGGAGAGAAATCCCAGCTTCTCAAAGTGGGTCCATGAAATGAACCCTAGGGTTGTCCTGCTTCCCTCCCATTTTGCATTTCTGATACAGGGATAACAGTTCTGTTACCTAGGCAAAGGTACACATCCCTCTCCCAGTTTGGAGAAAAATGTGACCACTACCTTTGTAATCCCAGCTATCTTTTGAAGAATGAGTTATTGATATCTGTTTGCTGAGCCAATATACTGTGCTATAATACACCAGGGACCTTGGATTACTTCTGACTTCATCTCTGCTTTATGTTCTATAAAGATGCCTGTTCCCTCAACAACCAGTGCTAACAGACCTTCCTAAAATATTGCTCGGCAAATTGCATGGCCTCCTGAATTTAATTAACTGTTCAAGTCAGCATATCTCAAATTAGTTTCTAAAATGGACCTGGGGCAAACACTGAAGCAGATGAATGACGGAGTTGCTTACAGCAGTAAGTCATCAGAGTGTACAGCTCAAATGATCCCTGCTCAGGCTGACTGTAAGGTAGAAATTCACTATGCCTAGGAAGGGCATGGAGGGAAAATAAGAAAAAAGAAATCTGAATGTAGACTCCATCTCAGAAAGTCCCTACACCACTAATCGTGGCATAGACAGGCTACGGCAGGGGAAGGATCTCTATGCCTCTTTCATATCAACATGCATCAGCCTGCTGCTCACCACTAAGTACTCTGCATGTGTGTGTGTTTGTACATACATGTACATATATGTATCTCTATATGTTTTAGTTTAGAAGAAAAGAACCTAATGGGTCTCACTTGGGTTAAGAAACACTGTTGGAAAAAAAAGGTCTACAATGCAAGAAGCTCCAGAGGGTTTAGAATAAGTCCTGAAGATTAAATTCTCCTTCCTCTTAGAGAGGACAGATCAGCTGGGAGAGCAGTCCCCACACCTATACTGGAGGAGGTTAAAAATGGCAATGATTATCTCCCCTCATAAATCAAACTCCCAGAACTCAAATGGGACCCAGTCTCTTGCTCTGCATAATTTCCTTGCGTTTTCTGCTTCTTTTCTTCGGGCAACAAGATAACTTAACTTTTCCAAATATGCCATCTTTCTGTTTTAATTGAATTGAAATATATATATTCCCCACCATTTTTTCATTTTGTAATCCACAATTTTCAGATCACCTGGGAGAGTGAGATCCTGCCATGGTAGCTGCAAACCAATAAGAAGACAGACACATACGAGCCCTTCTCTTTCTGTCTATCAGTTTTTGTTGCTCCTTGAGCAATAAAGTATGGTGTGGAAGTAGCACACAGTAAACTTTCACTAAAGTTTAGTGAAACCTTCAGGCAAAGTTAGACTACAAAGCCTGGTGCCTCTGCCTTCTTGCTGGTCTTGTCTCAGGATTTGCTCAAATGTTCGTTTTTCCTAAAACCTTAATAAATCATGGTATCTTCTCTCCATACAAAGTAACATCATCCAGAGTTTTTTCTTTTCCTTTCTGAATTTGTAAACCAAGTCCCTAAAGAAAGGACATGGCCAGTTCTCAATGGTTGGTCAGTCCTAAATATCTCGGCCTCCTATTTTTGTCACTCTGTTGCTTTCTTCAGCTGGTCTCCCCTCTCACTTTGTCCATCCCTTCCTTGATTTCCCCACATGTGATCATTACACTAGTGCTTTTGCATATGGGGTTTGCACTTCAAAGACTGTGCTTATTCAAAGAAAAATAACCTTTGCAAAGCTGAATCCACTTCATCCTTTCCTTCTAAGCTCTTTCTATACCAAATGCTCCACAGATTACCCATTTCAGACTATGTGTATTTGAGATGTCCCCCAGTCTTGAGGTCTAAATTTTATGAGACTTTATACTAAAGTAAGAATTAAGCTTTGATGTGAAGGGTCTACTCTGGGTGGCCTAAGATGCTCCTGTTTGTCCTCTACTAATGGAGTCACTAGGACGAGTGAAATCTCACCAGAGGGAGCAGGCGATACCTCAACCTCTATTACTGTTCATTGTGGAAACAGGAATAAAACTATGGATTCACCCTCTTCCATCATGCTCTCCTTTTGGAGAGCTGCCATTTTAGGCACAGAGGCCAGGATCTTGGGGTATCTTCATGTCCCAGAAGAATGCTGAGCAGCCATTGAGCAAGACCACAGAAAGAGGAGGTCCCAGCAGTACTTAGGCTAAAACCTAAGTGATGGATTTGCTAGAGCTGGCTTTCACTAAGGAATCCAATGGGACACTAGCAGTGGAGAGATCTTTCACATTCCCAAGTGCTGGAAGATCAAGCAAGCAGTAAGACTTTGTCTTAATTGGTGATTGTGTCTGAGTAAAAGGAGTTAGGTGCTGTCTGCTTTGACCTTTGGCTAACACTAGAGCATGAAAGAGGGAAAGCAGAGATAAACTGGGTCTGCAAGACCTTAGATACCTCTCTGATCTGTGGAGACAGGAGATTACCTCCTGATACATTTACAGTGTTTCATGGCAGTAAATCACTTGAGTTTTTCCTTGTGCTACTGAGTTAAATAAAGGAGTTCTGATCTTATGCTGCATGGTCTGGATGGGTTTTTTCCATGACAGCAAAAACATTATTTCAGCAGTAAATTGCATGGGAGACAGTAGTTTTGATGACTTGCTTACTTGGAATAAAAATGCAAAAGCTGGCACCTAAATTTTTACTGGCTCTCAATGCCAAGGTCAGATTGAAAGAGCCAAAGGAACAGCACTGGCTTTATTAGCAATCTTTATTACTCAAAGCACTACAAATTGGGAGAGGAGAGAAGTAATAATCTGTATTTTCATTGGTTTAGAGGTTCCCCTGGGATGAAAGTATGCATGTGTATTTTCAATAAAAATCCAGCACTGATCTCACTGCTGTGCTTAGGGAGACAGCATCTGGATAGCATTATTCCACCGTATTCATTCCTCTTACTCATTTTTTTCCCCCTGTAAATAGTATTCACCATAAAAGGTTGTATCTTGCATTTGTCCTTTTGTTCTACGTTTTACTATGTATAACTAATAGTTTAATAAGCCATTAAAGCATATTATCTTATTATATACACTTCTGGTCCCATTGTCTGTGTCTCACCCAATGGGTTTGGGAACGCTTCCAAGCATCTGCACTCTGCTGCCTGTGCCCTTATCAATGCCTGCGTATCTGTAAGAGCAAGACTCCGGCACACAGTCTTCTTCCCCTCCACCATGCACAGTTTCCATAGACAGAAAAGCAAATTGCTCAGGGTAGGCAGGTGCCATGGCATACTCTTGTCCGAGTCCCATTCCAGACAGCTGAGGACCCCATACCCTGGGATGTAAATCAGTGCACAGCCACCACTCAGTTGTGGTGAGAAAAAGGATGTGCTCATTGGCTTTAACTCAAACAGCACTTAACTTAAACAATATGTCCTTGAAAGGCTGGGGAATTTGGTTTCTGTAAGAACCTGTAGCCATTTTACAGCTGCCCAAAGCTTTTGGAGAGCCAGCTGGTGATACGCCAGGCCTTCCATCTTCTTGGAATCATTTCTTCTTACTGAACTGAAAGTGCCAAGTATCTCCAGTAACTATTAGTCTCTTAGGTCTTAGCAAAATCCCTCTCAGCAAACTAAAGGATAAATGAACATTGCACTTGTTTGGCTTGTCCCCCTGCCAGCCATGGTTCCTTGACTGTCGTAGCCATGAGTTTCACTCCATACCAGAACCACCCCGTAGCTTTCTAACTAGTCAGGCAGTGTGGTGAGCAGCAGAGCACTGGCATATTGCTGTCCAAAATAGTGGGATACAGCTGCTCGGCAGCTGGAATCCAACTTTACCAATACAAAATCTGTCTTCTACCCCCCAAAAAAAGAGTAAAATACATTTTACTGTGTGTTCATTAATTGGTTTAACAGTTTATCTGTGCATTTCACACATAAATATATAAAATCTCATGCATCCGCTGGAGCAAATATCCTGCAAGATATCTGGAACCCTGCCCACTCACAAGTATTTTCCTGGAAATTTGCAGGTGTGATTTGGCCCTAGTGATGCTGAACCAGGGGCTCTGGTTTCTGTTAGTCATGTCAAACCTGACAGGGACAGTATTTTACCATAGTACAGGACCTGTCGGTAGAAGCTGACAGTTTCTCTGCAAGCTGTCATGTATAATTTTTGCAATTAAATAGGCCGAAGGCTGTTTTAGAAAGGTATAGGGCTCTTCAAAGGCCACAAGTCCCTTGTCCACTTTGCCTGTCCCGCAGAAGAGAAGACACCTGAGGGGAAGAGAGTGGTCGGAGATTTGGGTCTCCATGGTACAGAGCTCCAGAGGTGCTCTGTATGCATGAAGAGAGCAGCTTAGAAAAGCTGTTATTTTCCATTGTGAAGGGGAAACAGTTAAAGAGGCAAGCCAGAGGCTTTTTTCAATGTGAGAGAAACCAGCATAACTTCTGTACCGTTATGATCTAAATGCTGCCCTAGGAGTCTTAGGGTGAGTGTGAGATCATGTGGAAGCAGAAGCAGCACCAGCAGAGAGAAGCATCCCAATAATTCACCCTAGACAACCAGAATAAGAAGTGATGGATGCTGCACTGACCACAACAGGCTTCCAAAGAACAGCAGTGTCATTACAGCAGGCACATGTTTTGCCTCAGCTCCCAAGGAGTAACACAATTAGCTCTGAGGAAAGCAGGCACCCCTCGGTGCAACTCCATTAGGTGAGATACCTGAGAAAAATAAGGTACCAAAGTGTTGCTCTCTCTTTTACTTGCATTTCTACGGCTGGATTTATGTTTGTCAGGTAGTCACAAGCTAAGAGAGCCTTAAAGCTTTTTACTGTCTGTCTCAAATAAACAAACAGAATGATATGCTTGGGCAAAATTTTTCCATTCATCTACTTTCCAAACTGTTGGCATCACTCCCGAGGGGAAGTCTAGACATAGGTCTGGCAATAGCTTTTCATTTGTACTGTATTGTTGGGAACATGAGATCATCTTCATGCATTCAGAGCTCTAACAAAGCTTCACCCACACCTGTTTCTTTGAGTAAGCCTATTTTGAACAATGTGACGATATGCAGAGATATTTCAGATAACCTAAACTAATGGGTATGGTGACAGAAGCAATCTAGATGTACCCACACAGTCCACTGCCCAAGCTAATGAAACCTGTTGCTGGGGTAAGGTTGCTTTTAGCAGTCATGCTACCTCTAAATTAAATGTCCCTCTCTTATCCCCAGAGCTAAAGCAAGGGCTGTTACCCAAGAAGCAAGACTGTAGTTAGGCAGGGGACAAGGACCCATGGGAGAAATAGTGAGATGGAGCAGCCCAGATGGTTGAGTGGAAGAGTAGACATTGCACACGTCCAGCAGGCAAAAAAAACACCTCATGAGACCTCCAAGTGTCTCTCTGCAATATTGAGGTGTAAGATGTAGACATAGCAGTCAGGTCACAGAATCATAGAATCATAGAATAGTTTGCAATGAGCAGGGACATCTTCAACTCCATCAGGTTGCTCAGAGCCCCGTCCAGCCTGACCTTGAATGTTTCCAGGAATGGGGCATCTACCACCTCTCTGCGCAACCTGTGCCAGGGTTTCACCTCCCTCGTTGTAAAAAATTTCTTCCTTATATCTAGTCCCTTGGGTCTTTTTCAAATCCAGCTGAGGGAGAGGCTGTTCCGATAAGGTGAGGGTTAACCTGAACTCACAAAAGCTCATCTGCCAAAGGCTGGAACTCTGAATGTTATTCTCTCTCTGATTCATTCTGCTGGACACAATACATTACTCATTGTATAGACACAGTGCAACCTCCTCAGGATCATCAGCTCAGAGTAAAACCCCTGGAGGATGGAAAAGTTAAAGTGAAAAATCAGTCCTTACAAAGAGAACATTGTGATAAAACTGAGTGTTTAAAGTATGGCAAACATATTTAAGAACATAGAAAGGTTCAACTGTGACCAGTCAGTCAGTGGGAATATTTATCCTGGAACAAGTGCGCTTAGTTTAATGCATTATGGCTACTACCACCTTCACATGTGGTATCTGCAGTTCATAACACTAAATTCGTTTACAGACCTAATGGCTAGCACCATCGCCATAGACACACACGGCTGACTGAAAGGAATACGGATCTGAGAGGGTCCAACCAGTGCTTCAAGCAGATACTGCTCTTAAATGCATTAAATAGGGCACAGCAAGAGTCGAAATAATCTTTGATTTGTTGCTCCTTGGACTGATTTCCTTTTGCTGGGTCCTCTCTTGAATATGTATGAGAGGATGAAGGCAAGGAAAGGAAAAGGGGTTAGTTTATAAAGGCCGTGTGTTAGTAATTCTTTTCCAGACTCCTTAATATAATGAGGTGCCAACTACCAGGCTTTCACTTCATCTTATCTTGTTACCCCCTAGTCTTAAACCCCTGAAGCATTAAGTAACCTGCTTGTACCATTCTCTTCAAAACGAGGAGATATTTCACAATTCCTCTTAGCATGTGTGCTCCTCAGAATGCTAGGATTAACTTCATTTTCAGTGTTCAAAAGTCAAATGCTTTCCAAAAGCCTATCCTATGAGCCACCTTTACTGAAATGGGGTTTGCATGCATCCCATAGCTCTGCCAGACTGACCAGAAGGTATTAGATACACTGATTTGATAGTATCCATCCAGCCAATATAATAATGCCATTTATCATGCTGCAACACAAAGCTCCCGAATTACTTCAGAATACACAGTCACAACTCACAAGGAAAAAACTGCATAAGAGCATTTTACCTTTTGCAATCTGGTTTCCATTTGTTTTACACAGAGGTTTATACCCACTTTTTTAGAGAACTATGTACAACATACCTCTGTAATAAATAGTCTAATCCAACACACGACATCAACATACGATACCATCATAATAGGGAGAATCAAATATTTCTCAAGCTTATCGTGGTAAAATTCAGGTTGCTAGGCAGTCAGAATGGTGAAATTATTTCATAAACAAATATGTGTCTCCCAAATAGTCATGAGGCTATTCTTCTGCCTTAGTATCAAACATATCTGAGAGATCCAGCTGGGAGCTTTCCTTGAAAATAAAGATGTCTAAGATTTCTTGCATTCATCTTACAGGGTTTTTTTTCATATTTGGTGATTTACCCCATTTCCAACTAGCAATTTGTCTCTCACATAAGTTTATCTGAAGGTCAAACCTTAAAAATAAGACTAATCCTTCATCCTGATAACATTCAAATATTTGTAGATAGGTATCATATTTCTCCAGGTCCCAGAATTATTTTCTAAGGTACCAATACTTAACTCTCTGGCTTTCCCTCAAATTCAGTACTTCTTGTCCCCAACTACAAACTTCATTTCCTCTAAAATATTACTCTCTGTATTTCAATCCAAAATGGCACTGCTAACATTAATATTATCACTAGTCATAGAAATAAGGAATTTCTTCACATTCTGTTCATAAACAAAACACAGTTCTATATTATATCCTATTCTCACTTGTCATAAAACGGTGGGGCTTCATTGATTCATACCCAGCAAGGACTGCTATAGCTGTTCTATTTTTTTGCTAAAATAAATGTGGCAACTATTGCATATTCTACACTGGAAAAGTACAATTCAGTTCTGTTTTCTGTGTCTAGTACCATTAACATGAGTGAATCTGATCATATGCAGAAAGTAAACAATTAAAGTTTATTTCTTACCAGTAAAAAAAAAAAAAAGCAAGCAATTATGTGGTTTCGTATACAGTTATGTATATATGCACACACATATATATGTATGATCCTAGTCCTGCAATTTTCTTCTGTGTGAATAATTCACTCAACACTGATCAGCAGGCTTTTGTGCTCCACTAACAACAGCTCCTGTCATTAAGATTTAGGGTGCATGGGGCACTTGTAATTGAATTATAAAATCTGTTTCTAAAAGAATGATTGATTCAATTCATTACCAGCTTTCAGTATAAAATAAAAACTTTCCGAACCCTAGAAAAAAAAAAGACATGAGGCAAATCCAAGTGATAATAAATCTCCTGTATAAATGTTAACAAAATGGACTCAAGATGCAAAATTCACTCTGCATTGCCACGTTGAATACTCTATAAATAAAACATATTTTCTTTTTCACTAAGTAACAATCCAATGAGTTAAAATAATTCAATGTAGCTGAAAATGCTTAAAAGCTGGCTGTAGCAGAGTGCGCAGTAAAGGTCCTTATTGACTGATTAGCAATTTGTTTCTACAAACACTGCACAGCAGTTGCCCTACTTTGCAGCAGGCTATTAGAGCCTAATGAAAAATGTGCATTTTCATTAGACTTAATGGTCTTGAACAGAAGCCCTGTGCTTCTACGAGGCCTTATTCTGTACTTAAATTCGGGATTCGTGTCTGCGATTATAGCTGTTGTCTCCTGCTTGTATAATATACGCACATTGCAGAATTTCGTATTACCGTGTGACTCCAGTGAACATGAGGAACAAAATCTGTCGCTCTCAGATGGTGAAGGCACTGTCCTGTGAGACGAGGCAGCGAGTCTCTGTCAGCAGATGGGCTGAGGCCTGAATGGGAAAAAGCCAAAACGTTTTTTCCTTTAGCTGGGTGTTTTCTGCTTTTGACATTTTGGGCTCTCGCTGGACTTTAAAAACTTCAGCACAGGGAGCGAGCGGTCTGCTGCACATGACAGCTGAAGTTAAGAAGTGACACGATAAGGAATCGCAGGGTGGATGAAGGTCAGGATTAATTAGAGACCACGGCGTGGGCTGGGGATCGAGCTGCCTGGGACAGCAGAGAGCTGCGCAAGGGGCAGCACCGGGAGGGGAGAGCGGGGCTGTGCCGCGGGGCAACCTCTCTGCTCTCACCAGGCACGGAGCACAGCTAACAGCAGCCCCTGTTGTACAAATCCACGGTAACAAAAAGCTAAGGATAATCTAAATAGGCAAGTAAAACAAAAGAGGTACTATTTTACTGTTTAACAGGTGGTAACAGAGACCGCAGTGAAGCCATCTTCCCAAGTCTTATCTGAGCCATCCATAATACTTTCTTCTTCTATCCTAACACTACTACCCTATCTTAATACTGTCCTCATTTTTGTAATACTACAGAGCATGGTTTGCACACTACGTCCTTTTAAAGCTTGCAAATCAGCTAATCATTTTCACAATACAGTCACATTTGCACTAGCAGCAAGATGCTTCTCACCGTCTTCGGTGTCTACATTTTTTGCAACAGTCATTGCCTGTTTCCAGGTACACCTTAGTAAGCATACATTGGGCTGATTTTTGGGTGGAGCCTCATGTTTTCCCTCATATGTTATTTCATACATAATTTGGGGTTACGTGCGTCCAGACTAGACAAGTAAATCTTTGTGTTTACATGAGTATGTAAACACATATACATGTCTGTGTACACACGTTATATAGTTTGTGTATATGACCAGTTGTTTACCTGATTTGGCTTCATGTGCATTGGAGCCAGTTTTCACAGACATCTTTGGTCTACATCATGTAAATTATGTGACACATATATATGCCTAACTTTGAGACTTGCCTTAATTTTCCTTCTGCTTTTCTTACATACCTGAGAACTGCAATGCCTAGTCCTTATCCAGTTCTGGTTCATAGTTAAAGCGGAATTTCCCAGAACCTACTATCCTAAATAATACCAGAACTGTCCATTTTCTTCCATTTCTCCTTTCTCATTCCTTAGGGATGATTTCTGGATTGTTCTTTATTTTCCTGTTTTCTGTTTATTCTTCATTTTTCTTTCCATTTGTTCAGCTGAAACAAAGCTTGTGATGATAATGACGATAACAACAGCAGAATTGAACATGGTGATTTTTTTGTGCTCTTAAGATTTTGCTTCCTGTAAAAAATTGCTATTGATTGTTCATCAAGGTATCTGCAGCAACCCATTATTTATATCCACTTCAATTCAGACTTTTGGGAGGGAATTACGTGGCTGATGATGTGAACAAGTGTTCTGTATCTGGAGTATTATTTTTTGATTGCTAAGCTTCCTATAAGAAACCCTTTTATTAACTTCTTAATTCTTGTGCTTTTTGCTAAGAATCAAAAACTTCTGAAGTTAATCTCAGTGAAATAAAAATCTGTTTTCTTAAAATTAGAAACATATAAAAGGAAGGGCACGTTCCCACCCTGTCTGAAAGCAGTGAGCACCTCAGTAACTCAACCAGTTTCATGACTACCATCAGGTAGTAACAAGCCCATAAACACAGTCCCTATACTCTAAGTTTGCAAATTACAGAGCAAATATGTTCACCTGTTGATATCACATCTCCTTTAGCCCTTGGGTGTGTGGAAACATCATTTAACCTAAAATTTTCTCAAGCCTCCAACTGAAAGTGATGAGTAGTGGTGGTTAAACTGTGGTCAGAGGATGGTAAGGTATAATGTAGCAACCTGTCAGTTCTCCATCAGTGAGCCACAGGTGTTTTGGAGGGTTTATAATGACCCGTTGGCCTTGGAATTGAAGCTTCAGGGCAAGCTCATTCATACTGAACACAAAAATACCTGGACCAAACCACTGCATGCTGAAAACACAAGCTCCTCAGACCTCTCCATAGGCACTGTTCACTTGCAGTACAGGAGGCTACTGATTTATTTACCATTCTAATAAACTTTGCATAATAATCAAAATACAGCACATCTTCCTCTGATGCTAGAATCCTCAAATGTCTCAAAGCTCCGGTCTTCTCATCCTGCCACTCGGCATGTTCCTACTGCTTCAGCTTCCACTCACAGCTTTAGTGGCTGGGCATCTTTTTACAGCAAGAGCCTATGCAAAGGACTTGTCTTAAAAACATACTATAGGCAGTTCACAGGCAATCACATTAACTGAGAATATAAATTACATTGAGAGAACTGATTTACTTATTCTGATTGTCAAAGTATCACCTCGCCCAGTGCTTCTCGATCTCTTTTAATTAGAAGGACAACTGATCTTCATGAACATTGCACAGGCCAGCTTATGCTGTGCTGTCTCTGTAGTTTTTATTTACAACCAAAGGGAAATTAGATTTAATTTTGAAAGTTCATATGTTGCCTACATTTGCTAGCTTACTTGCATATAAGTTTCCATGTATGGAAACGTGTAAAGCTTTTCACTATTACTGCTTTAGTCATGTTGCACACGGACTGACAATGTCTCACACAGTTTAATAAACACTAGCCTATGGCCTTCAAATATATGAATAAAGAGTTAGTCACTGGTTCAAATTATTTGTGATATAAGCACAGGCACAGAGGTCTGACACATACCAAGAGGACTACCAAAAAGAAGTAAGACATGGTTGAAAGGTAAGGCATGTTTATAGGCAGGAGCATGAGTCAACACCTTAATTAGGGGCAGGCAGGAATTAGGAGGTGACTAAGTCTTGTCCGTTCTCCCCACTTTTTAACACGAGCTGGGGAGGTTCCTGATCAAATGTACAGTCTTTTCTTGTCCACTCCCACCACATAAGTTTGAATGTAGTCCCACCCCTGCAAAACAGGATCCGTTGGGTTGGTTTGGGAAGTGGTTTGTTTTGGTTCCACTCTAAAAAAAATGTGAAAATTCTGATTTTTTTACATACTCCCTTTTGGGTTAAAGGGAGTGCATATCGTTCACTTCCAGGTAATACTATTCAGTGTTAAAAAATGTATCTAAAGTCTTAAAGGGAAATTGGGGGTAGTCACCTTTGCTAGCTCTCTAACGCCTGTTCAGAGTTACTTCTAAAGCTGAGTTCGCCAAAGCCACAAGGCTTAACCTTCTATGCCTAGGGAATTCTGTATTTCAATAAATTTTATAACTTAAAAAATAATAGTAAAGTCATTTTTCCTTTTCTGCCTAATAATTCCCTCAAGAGAACTTGTACATTTGAAAATACAATTTTACGTTATTTTGAACTCAGCGTGTTTCTTATGCTTCTTGGAGGAGAAGCTCTTCAGCTCTACAATACCTGTTCTTTCAGGGACACATCATGCTCCACGCTGACAGCACTTGAAATTTATTGGAAGCTGCAAATCTCAGAGAAAACTGACATGATAAATATGACTCTGCTGCTGCCCTCTCTGAGAATGTAGATTTTTTTCTTTGCTTATAAGCTCTATTATTGTATAAAAAGTGAGAAGGAGAAAAGGCTGTTACTAAATTTTAACCCATTACATTTCCAGAAGCTGAGATCTGGTTTCATGCTTTGCTGAAAGAATGAGAGTCACAGAATAACTTTTGCAATGGCTAATAGCTGGGCTGGCTTTCTGCAATGAACTCGGCTGACCTTAGAAGAAAAAGAAAATTGCATTATGCCAGACAGAGTCCAGATGACCTGCCTTTTTCCACAATAACTCTTGCTTATACAGGAGCTTAAGTATATGAGGCTGTTAAAGGAAATCCTAGGGAGATTACAGGAGATATGATCCTATGTAAAACCTTAAAATATAGGGGAGGAATGAACCCATTGTAATTTTTTTTTACAAGCATATGTGCTGCTTGATTGATGTTGCTATAATCCGTCTTAAATTACTACTATTAATTTAGTGCATTAGTCATTAATTATTTACAGTTAGACACAGAAGCATTTGTCATAAACATTAGAAGAAGAGAAGAAAAATCGCTCCTACTAATATTATTGTGTGTTTAATTTTGCCATATAATGTGACCTAAGTCATTAGTCACTGATGTATTTCTTTCTGGAAAGGGCAAAAGAACAGTTCTACAATTGCCCAACAGAATTATAAAACATACTTATTTTCTGCTGCATAACACAAGCTGACAGTCACAACAGGAGAGGCTTTCTCGCACCCTGAATCTGTAACTTTTATCAGAAGACCAGAAAAGCCTCCTTCCTCTAATGTGGTCCTTATTCCCTCTCCTCTGCTTCCCAAAGAGCACATAACAACAATCTGCAAGGAGGTGTATGTTAAAGGGACTGTCATGCTAGCCTGATCACCTCCCTCAAGCTGCTGGCCACGCTCATGGTGATTGGCTTTCTTTGCACAAGGGCATATTACTGTCTCATGGTCAACTTCATTGCCCTCTAGGACCCCCAGGTCCTTTTCTGAAAAGCTTTCTTTCATGCCATTTTAGCTAAATGTACATGGCTGTCTACTGTGCACCTTTTTTCTCCACACATCCATGGAAAGCAACACAAAAACAAGAAAAAAATTGCTACGGGAAGCATAGGATTCTTACAATACTCACAGACCTAGCAGGTCCTTTATGTCACATACAGTTTTTACTCCCTTCACAGTGGAAAAAAAAAAGCAAATAAATGTTCTCTCATGAACACATTTTGTTAGGACCCAAGCTCAGTGCCCACACTCCCCTGCTCTCCCTGTGGGTACAGCCGGATGGGGCTCTTTCATCTCTCAGCAAGCAAGTTATGATGAGGCATGAGTGGCAATTTGCTATCTTAAATAAACAAATAGGTGAGTGACGACTGTGGAAACAGGGTATGCAAGTTACAGTTTGCCTGGAGGGATTTAATTTCTCCACTGAACATTCTTACACAGCATCTGAGCTTTGTAGCCCGGTGATTAATCTTCCTGAACACCAGGCTGCTTGTAACAGGTTCTGGAGGTTCCTATCTGGAGCGTGCAGCACTGCTAATTAGTGAAGCCACAGAACGTCTGACATGCGTGATTCCTTAATGAACCTGATTTATTAAGTATGTTTATTGATGCCTTTTGCACTTGGATATGCAGAAATATTATGGGTAAAGCCATCGGCTGTACCCAGGATGAATAATTAATCTTGTAAATAAGCCAGCAGAGAGTGGGATATAAATCAAGGCATCTGCTACATGTCACCTTAAGTCTAAAGTAAATGTTTGTTGTCTTTGGTTGAATACTATGTGGTCCTTAATAAAGCTCATCATCATGTTTGCAGCAATGTCCAAATACTGTATGATACAGAAGGAATTAATCGACTCCCATGTATATGATGAAGTAAGAGTTGCAGTGATCAGATGACTGATTTTTACAGACAGTTACCAAGAGAAATAATGTTTTCTACAATAATCTAGTACTAAACTTTTGTCTAAGTGCATGATGGATGTTCTATCTGCAGAATCTAGTATCTGGCCATCAATGGATTGGATTTACCCATGTTTTTAATGCAAAGGACTACATAAGGACTCATCTATGCTAAAAGGTTTTGGCATAATGCCCTGACTGCAAAAAAAACCATAGAAACAAATAAGAGCATGATTTGATGCAACAGACAATTAAAATATTGTATGCATATTAGGCAGATAAACAGAGTAATAAAAGTGCCCAGAAATTGAAAGAAACCCTGAGTGCCTTGCTGATCACACTGATGGAATTCAGGTAGGAACCAAGGAGAGACTTTGGGATTCTTCCTATACAAGTTTCTTCTTACTAAAAGAGTTCACTTGTCACAACACCTGGCCACTGGTTCTGTAATTATCCAGAAATATGAAGAGAGAACTGTACAGGAGAAGTGACTTGCTAAAGATGTACTTCTAATGTAGTAGCTCCAGTCCTTTAAAATTGTCTAGCAGTACAAAGCAACTTGCAGCATTATATAAATATTTTTACAAAGACCTCTTCAGAGGCCTCTTCGGACAGTAAAGCATGGTGGTAGCAGCCTGGCTCTGCTGCCATCAGATGGATGGGGATAAAAGTGTGTACATCACAGGTATAAAATTAGAAAAATTGGAAGTTACTCTGGAGTATAGTTCAGTACACAAAAGCCACAGACCTGGACAGCATAAAGGCTGCCAGGGCCACTCCTGTCCCTCGCAAGGAGATCATGCAGCCCATTCCATTGATAAAAAAGTAGTTGTTTACCTCGGCTGCTTTAAACCAGTAAGCTTTTCTTGCGCCCTGTGGGGGGAGAGAGTCTGAGGAGACCGCATGCCGGCCTGTGCTTCTTCTCGGAGCAGCATAACTCATGCTGTGGTCTTAAGCAGCTCATATCATCAGTTTACGTGTTTCATTATTTTTGGCACAGAGACAAAAGAACAGGAAAATTTTCAGGACAAAACCAGAAAGATTAACTTTGAGAGGCACTGGATCCCTGCCACTCTTCTGGTAAAAATGAGGAACATAAGCCCTCTCTACCCCCAGTCGGATCCATTAAGAACAAATTGCACTAACCTCCAGGCTGGTATTAAGTGGGGATGTGAATAACCTGAGACTAACTAGAATTTCAAGTATGATTTAGGTATTGCTTTCTGGAAACTTTCTATTCACTCTTACTTATCTGTCAGACCTCATATAGTTCATAGTTTTCTTTGAATATAGTCAGCTGAAATGGATGGAATGCATTCATATATAATTTTATCTAGAAAATAAGACAGTAAGTGTTTATTATTACAGTCATGACCTATACTAGAATAATTGAATAGCATATATGCAGTTTTTTTAAATTTTTGAAACAATGCTCCACAGAGTTAAAGTATTCTAAGAACTATTAGAGTAAATATGTATTAAGAATAAATAGTCCAAAGATCACTCTATGCAGGCTTTAGAAGAAAGCAATGATTTGTTACTCCAGCTCAGCAGATGATTTCTAGAACTTTACAGTGGCAGGACGTACGTTTTCCTTCACAGTCTGGGCTGCAGCTTCTTAGTGAAATCAATGACAATTCATTTCTACTCAGTCTTCCCATAGCACACTATTCATATTGTCCACTACATCTTCCACGTGCAATTAAACAGCATCTGCGGTACCAACTGCAAATGCAGAGACTGGTAAATACAAACTCTTTAGTGATCTTTAGATAGGAACAATTGCACCAAGCCACCCACCTTCTTTCTATTAGTGCACAAGAACTTCATAAAACACTGCTAAGTGACAGAAAGACTGGCCAGGACTGCATTTTGAGTGGACTGCGTTTCCTTTCCATTGTCCTGGAGCAACACCTTCAGCTCAGATACAAAGCCTTTCTCATCCAGACCCCTCCTAGGTCCAACTCCATCAAGCCACACTGTCACATCAGCACCTTTCTGCTCCTACCACCCACTGGAGCTTCCCAGCACAGATGAGGGGTCTCAGGGAACTTCAATGCGCCAAGCTCCTCTCAGCAGGGACTGATGTTACAGAACTCTGAGAGGCAGCAAAGATCTTGTCCCAGTAGCACCATGTAATGAGAAGTTTCCAGGAGTGCCTCCTCTTTGGGAGGTGGATTGCAGTGTGTCTCCAGGCTTGACTTTGCTCTCTCTGAGTACTCTTAAACTACTCTGCATGTGGTCGATGTGATGCTAATCTGAACAAGAATTTCTTGAAGCGAGGACATATCACACAAGGTTCACTGTGGGACTTTCCTTGAACTCAACATCATTGATGTTTGCTTTAAAAAGTTAGCTTTCTACTTGTTTAATGGACCCTGTGTTACAAGTTGGAGATTAGATCCACAGTACAAGTTTGAGCACTTCTAACTTGTGCAGTGCAACTCAGAAGAACAAGGTCAGACATCCTGGCATCCTTACATAGATAATGGAGATAATTAGGCACAGTTCCAAAGGGCAATCCAAAAATAGCCCATGCACTGCACAGAAAGCCAAGAAAATTTCCACCTCGTCCCTACAGTTCAGACACGGTACATTTGTGATATCAAGTGAGGTGCCCTTTCCTAGTGGAAAGTACCTTGAGATGTTTTCGGGAAGAGGAAGCCTTAGATCCTGAACCGTGTCAAAAATACTTGTTTCTGAGGAGCAGGTCCTCACCATATGTCTATACAATGCTCTGAGTGAAACATTCATGAAGCTTCTGCAGCTCAGCAGCCAGGAAGATAAGAACCTTCAAGGCTGAGAAGAGAAATGTAAATATATTACTTCGTAACCTACTGATTATGCCATTAACCTGGAGGATGAAGGCCTGGGCTCTGGTTTACAGGGTGAACAAGTCCCAGTGGTCTTGCCAAGTAATCTCAGAGTGTCTGGACTACAGTCATCTTGTAAGGGAGAGTAAATTAAAAAGAAATGTTCTGTGGCTTTTCACAGCACTGGTAGGAAAGTTGTCTGCTGCTCTAAACCACATCTGATGCTCTGAAAATACCTTCCATTTCAATGATGTCTCACTGTGGAAAAGGAAACTTGATCATTACAGTGCAAATACTATGGTGGGTTGCTAAGGCAGCATAAAAATATTACCTCTATATCGCCTTTCCAAAGCAGTGTTGCAATAGTCTTTACAAACTGAAATACTTGCTTGAATTATGACAGAAAAATAAAATATCTATAGTACTCTCCCCCTTACCAGATGTAAGGAGAAAGATAGATATTTGGACAGGATCAATTTATTTTATTGCCAGTAAGAAAACCTGAAATTAGAAAGCAATAACTGATTTTCACAGCAGCTCCAAAACTCTGAGTTAGACAGTCCTTGAATATGTCTGTTGCATTCTTTCAGTAAACAGGACTGTTCTGCTTAAAAAAGAAAATCCTTATTTTATAAACTTTCAGCCAAAGCACTTAAAAAAAAAAAAAAAAAAGCACAACACTGCTGAAAGAGCTGATGTTCTCTTTGTTTGCAAGTGCAGTGAATAACTAGTTCATGGGTAGGCTGCAGAACATATTTTAAATTACCCCTATAGAGGCTTGTAAAGCAGCATTTTTCAGAATAAATAAGTTTATATGAATTCAAAACCACAAAAATACTGGTGTTTGTTCCTTTCCTTTTCTCTGCAACTATCATTGATTTTTGATCCGTATATTAGGCGTATGTAAAGCTGTATCATGCAGGAGACTTTTTTACGTTTTTCTGTCTGGCTTTGCAAAAGCATCTGCCTTCCTTAAATCTCCTCTTCATTCCAGCTGCACTCTTCTCTAAGGCAAGAAAATGCCCTCTAAAATGTTTTGAAAGTTAATTTTGAACCAGTACCAGAATGGCTCTTAAAAGCAAGCTTGTACTATAAAATCCTGCTTCCAGCTACAATTTGCTGATGTCTAATGGCCACCTGACAATTAGACAGTCTGTACCCACATATGAAAGAAAGTGGCTATACAAAGAACTCCCAATATTTCCATATGCCAGCTAGCAATAGCTCCAATTCAAAACCTAGCTCTCCAAACATATGGCAAAGAACGGAGAGGACAGGTCAGGGGGGCAGTTGTTTGCGTCACCATAGGTTTTGCTAGACAGAATCCATTAAGAATATTTATGAGTTGGAGGAGCAGAGTCGCCCGTAATGCAATTGCAGCTCATTTAATTGAGAAAAGGGAATGAAAAACGCTTACCTCAACATGTCTGCTTAAGCCGCCTTCTGATTTACTCCATTTGTATCAATACAGGAAGTCAAAAAGGCAAATTGAATTTATGGACCAGTGGAAGATAAACCAATTTTCTCTGGAGAAACCCAAGAAACATAGCTCATGCCTAAGCTGCCTCTTCTGTTTTCACATCAGTCACCGAACACAGCATTTCACAAAGCAGTAGACCAATTTAAATGATCCATACATGTCAGCTATCGCACTGCTCGCGCACCGTCCCTACGGTGCAACTTTGATCTTTGTACGACCACTGCAGCAACGCAACTCCCCATCTCAGCCCCCTGCCCAGGGTGAGGGTCCCGGCACTGGCATCTGCACTCGCCTTGGGTCTTGGTGGCATCAGTAAGGACCTGGGCCCTCCTGATCCCCTCTTTTCCTGTAAGCCTGTTCACTTGTGAAGTGGTGCCCGGCTATCAGGACTAACAAGTGCTCCCGGCCATCTCCTAGTTACCAATTTAATGACAGTCTTGCCCCACCATCACCCCAAGTCTTTCTCTTATGGTTAACATAAACACATGTGCCTTTCAGGGCTGCTTGTTCTAAGTGGCTTTTTCAATTATCTCAATTAATTCCAACTGAAAAGCAACAGTGTGTCAAAGAAAAAGCTTTAACGTAAATAGGCATGTATTCAAAAATACAGCTGACATGGCAGAAGTTTTTCTAGACTTGGCATTTTTCTGCCAGAAAATGCCAGACTTATCAGAACTGAAATGTTCTAGGGATTATGTTGACAAAATGTCCAACGGACTCAAGGACAATTCCCATAGAAATCTGGTTTGTCGCTGGCCCATTTGCCCTCTCCTCTTTCCTCCCCTCATCTCTCCAATGGCCAACAACACGGTGGGGAGTCGGAAAGCCAAGAATGAAGCAGTAAGCAGCTCCAGAGTCAGGGAGTTATATTCCTAGGGAACCTATGAAGTGCGTTCTGCTTTTGAAACAGTTTTTGAAAGAATTTCTTTCAAAGTGAGCTGTGATGAGAATCTAACCCAGGACCTTCACACCCACAGCACCTTCCTTCCTTTTTGAGCGAGATGCAAGGCACTTTGGGGAGCTTTACTGAGTTGTCCCATATAGGCCAATGTGTAGGGCAAATGAGAGTTAATCTCTGCCACTGCAGAAAATCCTAGTCCCCTCCACGATTAGTCAACTATGAACGCATAAGAGAAATTGCGCTTAGGTAGTGCACAAAGTTTACTTTTAAACAGACTAGCGAAAATGTCACACATGTAAGACTGTGTGACACATGACTATATGTCCTGATAAGACTGGCTACTCAGGGAATAATTTTTAAAAAATACCAGGTCAGACTTTCAGTTGGTATAAATCAACCCTAAAGTAAACAGCTATGCCAATTTATGCCAGCGAAAGGTCTCAGTGTACCTGCCAATAAACATTTTGATTTGTTTTTCAATTAAGTTTCAATGCGACTATCTTTGACAGAAATCTTTATTTCGAAGCTGCTCCCTATCCTGGATATACCTGCTGTTATCCAAACCATAACTACAGTCCTGTAATATTAACTGGTGATTACCACCTGAATTTCTGGTAGCAAACACTAGATAACCATTATTCTATACAAGATCTGACTGGCTGTTTTAATCAATGGTAAATATTTTAAGATGGCTCTGGAGCCATCTTTTTAGCTGCTTGACTGATGTCTTATTCCTATCATTAGTGGCATCCTCAATGCATATTGATGGCATAGTTATGCTTTGTGCCTCATGTCAATTAATCATAGAATCATTTAGGTTGGAAAAGACCCTTAAGATCATCGAATCCAACCACTAACCCAACACTGCCAAGTCCACCACTAAACCATGTCCCTAAGCACCACATCTACACGTCTTTTAAATACCTCCAGGGATGGTGACTGAACCACCTCCCTGGGCAGCCTGTGCCAATGCTTGATAACCCTTTTGGTGAAGAAAGTTTTCCTAATATCCAATCTAAATCCTCCCATGGTGCAACTTGAGGTCATTTCCTCTTGTCCTATCACTTTTTACTTGGGAGAGGAGTACCTCCTTTCAGGTAGTTGTAGAGAGCAATACGGTTTCCCTTCAGCCTCCTTTTCTCCAGACTAAACAACCCCAGTTCCCTCAGCCGATCCTCATAAGACTTGTGCTCTAGACCCTTCACCAGCTCGGTTGCCCTTCTCTGGACACGCTCCAGCACCTCAATGTCTTTCCTGTAGTGAGGGGCCCAAAACTGAACACAGGACTCGAGGTGTGGCCTCACCAGTGCTGAGTACAGGGGGATGATCCCTTCCCTAGTCCTGCTGGCCACACCATTTCTGATACAGGCCAGGATGCTATTGGCCTCTCCATCGCCCACATCCACCAAGACGGCAGACTGAAGAACCTCGCTAGCACACCATCCCTCAAACATTGGTGTGCCACCCCCAGGCTTATCTCTAGCAAGCCTGGTTTTATCTGTTTCCCCCTTCAAAGAAGAGCTTCCCCTTAAGAAGAGCTGCAATTAGTTTGCGACTTAAAAGAAGGCTGTATTAGAAAGATGTTCAAAAAGATAGTATCAATTCAGTATGTGCAGGACATTGTCATAATAAATTTCGTAGCTTAGAAAGTCCAGTTAAAGGTAGGGGTAGTAAATAAAGTTGTCCTAAAAGTTGCTTTCTAGAACATGGCTATGGCAGAATAATATATTGCTTAGTAGCACTAGTATACCAGTAACATCATTATCATCTTATTTTAAATCATATATTTCCCAGAGTTTTTATTTTTTAAAAAAAAGGTAAATAAACTTAGCCTTGATGCTGAGCTAACGTGAATGTGCAGTGTCTGGCTGGGTCAAGATATGGCAGAGCTCACTCTCTTCTCCTTGAAGAAGGCCACATAAAAACACCATCTGGCAGATATACTCTCAGTTCCTTCCACAGAAGACTAAAATCACATCCACAGTAGGAAAACAAAGGCTCTACATACATCAAAGTACAGACCATTGGGGAATCTGTCTGATTTATAAAACATAGGAGAATTAGAAACTCTTTGTTTGGACTTTTCCCTAGCTGTCAAGTGTGTTTTGGATGCTCAGTTTTTACCACTTTTACTGAAAGCATGGCCTTCTCTGGTGCATCTTCCCACGCGCCATAGTATAAATTGTCTCATAGTAGGCTCTTGGCTGAAATCCTGTACTATTTAAAAATAATGGACTCAGCCAACAAGCTACTTCCTTTGAAGTAAGTATTTTGCTGGCAGGGAAGGTCATCTTGATGACAAGGTCATCTAAAGGCATCTGTTGTAACCAAAACAAAAGTAATCATGAAGTCGCTTCAGGGACTGGAAAACTTACAAGGTCCAGGCTCTTTCCCCTTGTTTTGGCCTTTTTTTCACTAGAAAGGGAAATGAGACAGGAATAATGAGCAGACAAGTGCACTGGAACTCAGACGTTAGTGGGACATCAGTGGATCTGGGCCAGCCCCTTGCGTTTTCACACTTGGAAGGGGATGCTAAATCAGAGCGTGGGCCAAGTTCCCTAAGAGCCGCCTGGTGAGTTAAAAAGGGCTATTTTGCCAAGGTCACCGCTAAGCAGACTGACCTCAGCTGCTTTGCAGATGCAGTGTAGACTTTCTAACTGGGATTCAGCTGACCTTTGGATGTCAGATGACATCCTGGTTTAGGATGCAGATTCCCATGCTGTCTATGCCTGAAGTCAGGCAGAGTGCCTCCCACCCATAGCTCCAAGCACTTCAGTATGCATTTTCAAACACATTAAAACCCATTTTTTCCACATGAACACAAGGCCTTTCTGTCCTTGGTATATCCTGGAAGAGTTCCACCAAATCATTAGAGAGCGATACATACATGCCATTCTCACTGTGCTCATTCTCTACTTTTTTCCTTAGTCAAGATCAAGCATGCAGGATGATTATTTCCCTACTTGATAGTGCTTTCAGATCATTCTAGGGGGAGAGCTAAATGCCATCTCCTTGCCCTGATGAAATTGTGTCTGCCTTCCCCGCGCCATAACGATACACTGGAGTCTTGAGCAGCACAAGTCTGATCTACAATGGCTACAGATTAGAAAATGTGTATTTGTACAATAGATTATAGTCCTTTTAGTAAAGGATAACAAACTGCAAAGGGCACACAATTATTTTTAGTGTTTGGGGCTTAGTTCCAGGATAAGAAATTACTAAAACACTGAGTTTTACCACCACCAAAACATAAGCTCTTGAATGGCAAAAAGTGCTAATACACATGGCTTTCTTGAGTTCATGATTAATGTTGAAGCAGAAGGGCTCCAGGCTGATTTAAATTGGCCCTCATCTTGAAAGACATTAAGAAAGAAGGGGGTTGATGATTTTTTTTTTTTTGAGGGGGTGGTAGTATAGTTATATAAAGTTTTAATTCAATAACTAGAACTGCCAAACTCAGAGAGAGAAATAAGACGTGACTTGTAGAAGTTACAGAAGAAGGATGCAAAAACCATTAAGGCTGTAGCTGTATCATTTATAAGGACAACATAGCCTGAAGGAAGACTGTGTATGTTTTAGGAGGGTGACTCCAGAAACTAGACTTACATAGAATTAACAAACAAGCAAGTATAATCCATTGTTTGTGACAGGTAACAAACTGACAGCCTTGACAACAGTTATTTATCCCTGGACCATTGACAGCATGGAAATCACCACCAGCAATAAACCATTCCCCACTTCACACAAAGCTGTCCACAACCCTAATGTGAAAGGAACACATCTGAAAATAGAGAATGTGACTCACTCTCCATGGTTCTTCCTTGCTAACTGGATAGTCATCAACTGATGATCCAGCTTACTAAAACAAAACTATAATCTCTCTACACATTCTCCATTGCCACTGAAGTCCAAATCTGGACTTCAGTTTTCTTAATCTTCTTTCCTTAAAGCTCTCCAATAAATGTTTGGACTCACCATTTGGGAAATTCAAAACTGGCAGGCACAAATACCAACACAACTTCTGTATCATAAGCAGAGATACATACATTCCTCTTCTTCCATGACACAGTCATTTTCTTTTTGTAGATCCTGTAGCTATCCCACCTTCGAGGTCTCCTTCTCTTAGAACTGCCTTTGCATTAAACCTGGCAACCTTTTGTCCTTCCCATGCCCTCCTTTTTGACATTCTTCTTGAAACCAGTGTCTTGGGGTTTCTTCTTATGCTTTGGAGTTTTACTTGCTTTTTAACAGTTCCACATACACCTTTTCACACACGTAAGAAGCCCTGGCCATGGCCAGCTAATAGCTGGGATGTTCTGTACCAGGAAAACAGAGCGACAGTAGCTCTGTAAAGAGATATTCTGTTCCTTAAAACAGCCCCTGAGAAAGAAAAGGAAGCTGCTGCTCCTCTTCCCCCCCCCCACCCCCCCCAATGTCTCCCAAACATGCCAAAATAAGTGAGAAAGACATGCCTGCCTTATTCTGCAAAGTAATTAAGGTAGGACTCCTGGGCCTTTGAGAGGACACAGTCACAGAGCAGATATACATAGAAACGTCCAAATTTCTAACCAACTTAAACCAATTGCAGCAACTTCTCAGTTTCTCTTGTGCCTCCTTCAAAGTAGCTGGAGTTGCTACAGGAAACTTTTGTCACATGAACTGATAGATGGCAAATTAGATCAAAACGCCACAACCTTCCACAAATGCCACCCTGAACTTGGTACCATCATGAAGTCCTTCCACTGACAACAAATTCTAATTTGTTAAAAGCCTCTGGCTTTCGTTCTTTTTTGGGTCATATTTACAAGCAGTCTCAAGATTTCTGAACAACTGCCAGTCCAAAGTTTTCTTTTCCCTTCTATTTTGGTTGTATAAGAGGACCTCATGTGTTTGGCTCATTAACTTTATGCTGTCTGGGAAGTGAAGGCAAAAGCTCTGCTTCTGGACATAATTTGCATGTAGCTGACAGCAGCAATTCATCAGGTTCTTGGATCTTAACATATAACAATCTGGGCCTCAGTTTAATTTCTAAATTAAGTAAATCTCCAAAGCTACAATCAGGCAGCATTTTCTAAAAAAAATCTTATTGGTTAAGGTATTATAATTGTCATGGTCTCATTGCATTATGTAAACTTTAAGTGGGACTATATGCATCTAAAATCATAAAAGACTCATTGCTGTAAGGTAACCTATGACAGAATAATATGTATGGTCACATACAAACGTATTCATCCTTACATACACACATATTCATCCTTTGATATCAGGCCTCAAAGACTACCTGGGGGAAAGTCTGTGATTTGTCATTTGTAAGATATTTTTAGGAAGACAATTAAAAAATTGTATACATTATGAACATTTAAAATTACATTTGTTGGTTTATCAGTCTTATAATACTACTTTGTATTTTAAATAAGCAATCTGTCTCTACAAACAAGTTTGAAATCACCTCAAAGAGATTTCAACCTTCCAGCCAGAACATTAAGCATAGGGGAAAAAAAAAAAAAAGCTGAATTCCTCTCTCAGGTGAAGTTAGTGGGGGGGTTGCCCTTGATTTTGATTGGGGTACATTTTACCTACACAGATCAACTTCTATAGTCCTTTCTCAGCTGAAATGCTCACTTCCCTTTTTTTTGTTTGTTTTTCTGAAGAAAAGTTACGTTTGGTCTAACTACCGTGTATTTGACTGAATTGCATTCACTTTTGGAGACTAAAATGTTAACTAATGCCTTAAACTCAGTTGCTGGTTCTGTCCTATGTTGTCTGGTCGGGCCGCTTGGCGCCAAACGCAGCCAAGAGCTCTGGCTCGGAGCTACTGGAACAGGAGGAATTTGGTCACCAGCATCTAGAAACGCAGCCCAGAAACCTCCGCTTGGCAGCATTAGAAACTGCTGAGCCGCGCAGCTGTCACAGCTGCGTACGTGCTTTCATCCTGCACCACAGAGGCCGGCGTTTCCAAACTCCCGGCTCAGGCTGAACGCCATTTTGGCAGCCCGATTCGGGCCTCAGACCTAGGCCCTGCCGAGGCCCAGCTCTGAAGCGTTCCCACACCTTCCTCCCGGCAGCCCGCCAGTTCAAAACATGCCTAACGCACACCGGCAGGCTCAGAATTTTCTGGAAGTCAAGGGACTTGAGGCCACTTTTTCTTCGGGAGTGGTCCTGGTTTCTCCAAAAACCACAAGTCTAACCTTGTTTGGTTGTTTGTTTTTTAAATACAGCTTACTCGCTGAAGCCTAACACTTGTGGGACGCGCGTTCTAGCCCTTTATTCACCTGAAGTGGCCCAAATCACCTCAGCTACCGACAAGGGTGTTGTGTTGAAGCTGTGCCTCTGTGCTATGGCCAGACTCTGGCTCTGCAGGGTTGCCCTGTTCAGAAAGAGGGAAATCCTGAGGACCAACCACAGCTCAACAGCCGCGTCAGGATTTTATATTATATAGCCATCTGCTAAAATACACCAACAACATCTGGAGCGAGGCCTGGACTCCAGCTTTTCTAACCAACCTGCAGCACTAGTCTCCGTACTACAGAGTAATTTGTTCCTCCTAACCTCGTTCTGCCCTCGGCTGATTACTGAAGTACAGCAGGTCCATTTCCACCGAGCGAGTGGAGGACATCTCCCCCCGCCAGAATAACCTCCTAGCTGTGGGCACGACACTTCTGGGAAGCAGTTTTCACTTGCGACCATGCTCAGCTGTGTTTGAAGGCAAGGGCTTTGGTCCTGGCCCACCTCTTAGAGTTGCACCAAGTCCCAGAACATTTCTGGTATTTCACCATAAACCGAGGACTGCCGTGGCAAACGTTACTTTTGTATTGGGATGCAAGTTAGCTGAGGTTCAGGCTTGTGGTCTGAGCTGCACAGTGTATGTGGCAATGTCTGGACTGATTATGCTAGGTTTTAAGAAATCTGTAATCTTTTTTTCAAGTGTCACAGTTAATCACACTTTCCCTTTAAAAACATCAGGGTAGGAAAACTTAATGCTGTGATCAATACTCATTGACAATACTGTGTTTTATTCATTATTTGCTCACTGACAGATGCAAAAACAAAAATTAGGCTGTGTCTAAGTTACTTCAATCCTTGACTAAGTCTTGGGTGTTTTTTTCCCCCTATGGGGACATAAACATACGATTTGGAATGGCCAGTTACAAAACCTATTGTTAAAATCATTAATACTTTCATGCTTCACCTGTTGCTTTATTTTATTTAAAGAAAACTATATAAATAACAAATGTGTTACTAATAAATTCAAATTTGAAAGAAGCTGGAACTAATATATGTAGAATGTTTATTTATGTTCTGTAAAGTCTTTGTACTAAGCAATTAGGAAGTCTGAAGCCACTGATTTAGAGATTTTTTTTAATGAACCACATATTTAGAAAATGTTTGCAGCAATTTCTTACATCATTTATTTATTTTAGGAAAACTGGAATAGGAATTTATCTGATCTTGCAGTTTATTCTTTACTTCAGGCTATAATCTGGAATTACATTCATTTATCCTCTTTGGAAACTTACTTGAAAGGAAACTGAACTTTCAGGAAATGGTATGACAGTTCTTTGTGAGGGCAAAAGTAAAAAGAATCTATTCTGGAGACGCAGCTTAAGGCACCGTAATTAGTTACTGGAATGGAATTAATGGCTTGTCACTAAAAAGCCAATTCTCTGGCTGGAACATCTGGCTGGGATATGACAATTGGCTGCTACAGACATTATGTTGGTGTCACATTATGCGATAAGTAATAGGAGAAGGCAAAATCTCTTAGAGAATGAAGATCTAGTTTTATGGTCCTGTTCCTACCACCTAGACATATCGGAAGAAAACCACACAATGTATCTGTTGTCCAGTTTATAATTGTTTCTATCTTGGATGATATCTACATTTTCTTCTTACTGTTTTTATGAGACAATATAAACTCTTAAAACCAAATGTATTCTGCAGTCATGTTTTTGTTTTCCTTACACTTTCCTATGCACTTCCAATAACATTAACGCAATTCAAGTTTTACTTGCTGCTCAAATGAGCAGTCATAGAATGTGTTTTCAGTGTTTTGAAGTCTGTGGTCTCGATTTGAAATAAAGTTGTAAAATCTGGTAATTGTTTTACTCAGTATATGCAGTTGCCCCACATTTCAGCCATCTTTCCAAGAGTTTCCCAAATTAACCAAAACCCCATATTGCTATATTGTACGCTGTGCTAATTACTAGAAATAAAGCTACTGTCGTTGCAGAAACTTAATTTGTTTAATAAATGAAAGCCATATTGTTTTCCATGTCTCACTCTTTTGTGTTTTATTTGTGCATTATGTGTGGTAATCCTCCAAGTGAAACTTTCCCTGTTAGTTAATACACTAACCTTTCAGAAAGCCAGACTCAGCAATGAAAAACAAAAGAAAAGAAAGCAATCCTGATGAAAGGAAGCTGTTAATCACAGAAGTACACATTTTTCTTTTCTGTTTTACTGAGCCAAATCAGTCCTTAAAACTATCCAGATGCTATAGTTTCAGAGGAGCACTAAAGCAGAAAACACAAAATTACTCTAATTGTACCAAAGTGATTAAATTTAGAAGAGGTGGTGTATGCATCAGTTAATTTTTTTTTTTTTTTTTAAACACAAACAGGTCAAACTCTGAAGCATACCAAGCTGTGCTTGTGTATTCTTGTTTTTCCTTAAGTGACTGCAGCACAGTTATAAATTCTCTCTAGTTAAGCTTTCTGCTTGGTAGCATGCCAAAAGGTCTCCTCTTCATCCACCCTGCCACGTTCCCGTTTCCTTTTGTTCTGCCTCAGTAACTTCAGAACCTGCCATCTAGGTACACGTGCAACAGCGGATGCATATAACTACACCCTTTACAGAAAAACTTCTGTCTCCAAGGTAAAAATAGAACAGACTGATGGGGTCACTATTAAACTGGCTCCCTCTAATGAGTTAAAGACTCCCATCTGTTCCATATACTAATGTGGTTGAAGCCTGCAAGGAGAAAAAAAAAAGATCAATACAAATTTATGGGCTCTTCATAAGCATTAAATTAACAGCAAGAGAAATGCAGGGTTGTGTGGAAGGGATGCTCATGATCCTCCTCTGAGGCTTATAAAGCTAACTGAGCACAAAATGATATAATTATGGCGTTAAATAAGACTTCTAGGGTAAAGTTCCTAGAGGACAAAAAGAGATGCTTGCTACAGCCTTGACAATTAAAGAAGCCTTTCCAAAAGGAAGTCTGCACCATCAGCTACCCCCTCACTCTCTCCCTCTTTCTGTCTTTCCAGTTCCTCATATTAATCCTCAGCATTTCCAACTCCCCCATCTAATTCCCTTTCTCTGTATGTTTCCCCAGATCTTTACTTCATCAAGATTCAGTGCTCCATCTGAAAGCTATTCACTGGAGTTGGCCTCCATGCAGCACTGCTGCATCTCTAAATTCACTGTGGTTAAACTTCTCTTGGTCATCCCTTCAGCATCAGCCATTTGCTCCCTAATGATTCCCCATCAACTGGCAGAGCCAGCTCCCTTTTTTCCTCTGCCCTTTTTCCCTCTTTATATACTTCCCCCCGTCTTTTTTTAATTCATATACTGTGTCTGATGATCTTCATGCTTCATTAGCCTCCATTCTCAAACTTTTTTTCCCATTCCTTCCCTGTTAAGCCTTATCCATAAACCCAACAAATGTGTCTCCAGTATCTGCTTGTACATTACACCTTCTTGTAGAAATCCCCGTCCCCTGCTGCAAATACAGTTCTGCAATCTTCATAGCTAAATGAATGTATGCCACTGCTCTTGTTGAAGTGAACCAACACTTTCAGTGGTACAGTTCTGTACCTTTGGACCGATCCTCAGGTCCTTTCTTCTTCCTGCCATTTCCCTCTCTGTATAGACAAGGTCCCAAATTTCTCCCATCTGACCTCCCTTGAACACACCCCTGTCTTACTCCTTACTAGTCTCTCTGATTTCTCAGTCATCTCTGGCTTCTTCTACCTACAGTGTAAACATATCTCAGTCCCACCCCTCCATTAAGCTATCAGCTTGTCCCTTTCTCATTCTCTTTCCCTTTTTCTCTTTGATTGCTAGACTCAGTGGGGGCACATTCTATAATAACCATCTCGGTGTTCCTCTCCTCTCTCCAGCCTGACTCCCCAGTGGCTTCCCACTGAGCTGACTATGACCGGTGCCTCTGGCAGTTCCCCTCCTGGCTTAGGATCCACCTCCATCCTCCCTCACCCCTTTAGATGTCTGCAATATGGTCTGTGAAGTGCTTCCCGATACCATGTGCTCTGCTCTCTCTCTCTTCACTCTCTTCCTTCAATCATCTTTCAGCATGTTCTTTAGAAGATGTTCCTCTTCCCTCTTCATCTTTTTATGAGGATCCCATAACCGTTGGCCATGCACTTTTTCTCCCCCTCCAACATTTTGCTCAATAACTTCATCCTCAGACACAAAATGAACTGCAGATGACCATTTATGCACAATAGCTTGTTCTGTGTACCCTTGCTGCTAAAATTTCTATGCAGACTGTCACGTCACTGATTACTGGAACAACTTTTTCTTCTGATCTTGACTGTTGCCCAGTTCAGCATCTGTACCATCCTCTGCAAAATTCCCCTTTTCTGTCACGTGAGGTAATAATAACAGCAGCCTTTCAAAGGTTATTGAGGTTGATATCACCCAGCCTTCACTCAAACACCTTGTTTTAGAGAATGAGAGAACTTAACAGTGTAATTCCAGTATTGCTTTGCCAGTTGGCCCCAGTGCAGAGAACAGCATCAGGCACATCCCATTTCTTAGTACAGAGATAGCTAAGTACCTTGAAGCTGGATGCCTGAATTCTCCCCTACACAACTCAAATCATTAGTCGAGTAAATATCTATGCTTTTTCATAATTATTTTTCTCATCACCAGTCAGAAGGAGAACTTCTCTAAACTCCTATGCCTTTGCACAGTTGTTGGTTGCAGTCATTATTGGTACACAGACTCAAAGGTCTGCCATTTTCTTCTTTGGGTCTTTTGCCTTCTTTTGCAAAGATACTTGTAAAGTTCTAAAGATTTATTCTCTCCTTTAGCTGTTAAGTGAGACAGTTCCTTCTGTAATGCAAAGTGCAAATGTTATGTATTGAATCTATTGACATGTAAAAAATTATCAAGCAAACAAACTAAAAAAAGGTTTGGTTCCTGATGAATCAAACCAAAATACAGGCAAGCAATGACCCTGGCCCAGATCCCCCCAAATTCAAGTCCTCGCTCTTTCCCATTTTATCCAAGCCTGGGAACTAAGCATCTATCCAGTCTGGTGGCTGGCCTAGACACCAGCCACAGACCCTCTTTCTGTTCACCCAGTGGATCTCGCAGAGGGTTTTCAGCAAAAAGTGGCCTGTTTCCAACAGGTGAAGAGTTGATGATGCCATGACCTAGCTTAATCTTATAATTATAGCTTTTCCGAAGACATGATAGGACACACAGGTCTGAACCTTCTCAGGCTTGAAGGGGAATTGCTCAAAAGGCAGAAAACCTCCCATTTCTTGGCAAATGGTCCAATCACTAGCAAGTTAATTAAAATGGAACACCATACCTACTTCTTGTCTATTTTAAAAAAATAAATGGTTGTCATGACTGCATTTTACAAAAAGCCTGTGGGAACGTGCTGTGAGTTTAAGAAAAAGGCTTATGAGATCAAGCCCTTCGGAGGAATATAGGCAGAAAAATTAATCTTTTCCAGCTCCCAGCTGGTCTCCTGTGAAGTCTCTGTCCTGCTGAGCCCATGCAGTCATGCAGATGTGCAGAAGGAGAATTGCAGGCAGTACACAGCCGTAGCAGCTCACAACAGCCCCATGCTAGGTAGTGGAGCAGGATTTTCAGGACCTAAATGCCTTCTCACTCTCACTCTACTCAGCAAACAAGTATGCTGCACTGCAATAGCCTTCCTTGGCAATGAGGCAGGAGTACTTTTATAGATATAGCTTCAAGTGTTGCTCCTAGCTGTCAGGGGCATGAATAGAATTTTAGATGTTAATACATATAATTAGAATTTTCAGGAGTCAGTATTTTCCTTGTTTAACAGAACTCTACTGACATAATCTCAACACAGAGGACTATATTCTGCATGGACTACATTCCACGTAGAGTCACAGCAACAAAATCTTGGAAAACACCATTGCTCTTTGGAGGTTATGTGAGTTTAGAGAGGGATTTTATTTTCTGTTTCTTAGTAGATTGCTGATAAATAGTGTCAGCCTTTACTGCAGTCTAATAACATTTGATGCTGAAGAACAACATACAGATTAAAGTCAGCTGTCTGAAAGTGAGCATCTTCTGATTTAAGAAAGTGAGAATAGTGAAATACAAAACTAGTATAGTCAGTAACGGGAATTTATCATGTTACTGACAATATGTGGATTTATATTTTTAACATAGATAACTGGGCTCAACTACACCTTGAAATCTGGCAATAAAAAAAGAAGTCATTGTTTTAGCTGTGTGTCTGCCAGCTTGGAAGTGAAGGAAGACAGCTGCTCTAAATTTGGAACAAAACAATGTTTAGTTGCCATTTGTTGCAGTTTCATCCATTTTTAAGTTGGTGCTGCCTACAGAGGTAGTAGAATGTCTTTGGCTGAATTTGTAACAGGACCTTTTTTAAAGGCAGTTCTTGGGCTTTTCAATGGAATCCATTTCTTTTCCCCTTACCTGCTTTGCAAGAAAGTACTAGGAAGAGTTATCCATTCTTCCAGGTTTTCAGATTGCAGTGAAGAAAATATATATACAGCTCCAATGAGAGCCCTAGAGTCATCTCCAGAACCAGGCTGCATTAACTGTGTAGAAGTCAGAGAGGGAATTCACAGAGAGGGTGGAATAAGTTACACAAAAACTCTAAGGACATCAGAAAAACACCCCTGGTAAGCCTTTAGTGTTCAGAAGTCTTTCATGCTGTCAAATGCTCCACATGTATGAGGTTCAGCCTGGCTAAAAATCACCATCACTTATGTGAAAGAAGCTTTTTCAACGTTCCCCAGGTGTACACAAATATGCTATGGTTATATGCAGCCTAATGTTTTTATGCTGCTAAAAGATGAGTGAATGAGTCCTGGTGACTAGAGGCAGAAGGAAGAGTGGAAAGTTTTGTACTGCTTTCCATATGCTGTTATAAGCTATTACATGTGTCAGTATTTCCACTACAAATAATGACTCAGAGCCAAAGGAGGTAACTGCAAAACATAACATCAAAATCAAATTACAAGGAGAACATAATTTGTTTCTGGATATGGACATAATTGCTATGTTCTGCTTTACTGGGAAGCTCTTTGAATCAAGGCAACTGGACTCTATATTGAGATATATTTACAACCTTGAGTGAGTTTTGGTGTTCACGGATCTTTGACTAAGTTCAGAAAAGCTTGTCCATGTGTTTACTGGACTCTATAAAAATTAGGAAAGAGCCCTTACAGGGTAACTGTGTTGTATGGAGGCAACCCTCTCCACTCACAGGCAATGGACACTGGCTTTCACTCTGAGATGAAATCCAATGCCAGGAACAAGAAGTTCCTGTAACTCTGCTAGTAGGCGCAATCAGAATGGGACATTATTTTCTGAGGACAAATGAGCTTGAGACTACTGTCAGTCTCCTTACAATCCTTCCACATTAATTCTGGTAAAGCTATTCCCATAGCTCAGATCCTAGGTCCCTGGTCCAGTTCAGATCTTCTCAGCTGGGCCAAGCTCAGAGCTAAGACCTTGAGCCAGGTTAGCAGGCAGTACATTGACCCAGCAGAGAAGCTTTGAGTGCTGCATCCAAGAAAGCTCTTTCTGAAAGCACCACAACTCATTCAAACCTGAATTAAAGGTCTTCCTCCTTCCAGGAAGACTGTTTTATATGCATGCACCTACCTCCATGTATTGTTAGGTTTTAGGAATGTTCCAGCTCCTTTCATTGGGTCTTGCCACCCCATCACAGTTAATGAATAATAACAAAGTTATGAGGTGCTGAACAAGCTGTTTTGCATACTAGCTTCAGGAGTGCTGCACAGACCAGACCAGCCCTTGGCTGCCTGGTCCCCTTGTGCTTCCACCTGTGCCTCCTCCCTATTCCCTCTCCCCAGAGCTGGACTAAGCTCTCTGCACGGTCTTTTCACTACAGTTTGCCCCTTTACCCCTTCCCGGCCTCAGGTGGCAGCAATCATCCTTCTGCACAGCAAGCCGTCAGAGCAGAGCTGGTGAACGAACCGGGGTTTATGGGGAATGTATGGGGGAGTGAGGGGGACAGCTATGCTGACGCAGCAAGTTATGTACTTCAGGCCGCTGATGGAGATGGACGGAGTCCTGCTGTCATCCTGCTCCACCATGGGGTGACGTTGCTGTCAGAAGTTCCTATGGCCCCTCTTGCCTTTCAAATCAGATAGAGGGGTGGCTGGGAGTGAAAAAGGGGAGAGATTCCTGTCCCCAGTCATGCATCTGAAACTGTACAGCTTCCTTGGCTAAAAGGTCTAATAATACTGAAATACTAACCAGAGTGATAATACCACTTTCAACACAGTCAATGATGCTGACAGTATCCCTCTTGACTAATACAGGACTTTCTCAAAGGCTCATCAATCTTTGAGCCAGAAGGAACCATTGATCTTTTAGTCTAAGCCCTGGAACTAGAACTTCACCTAATGTTTTCCATATCAGCTCTGAACCTTGGCTAAATCTCAATCAAGTGTTTCAGAAAGACATCCAGACAGGTTTCTTAAACTTCTAGCAACGGGAATATACCACATCTACTTTGAATTGCTCCAGGAGATAGGCCATATTCACCATTTAAAATACCTGCATCTTGTTTAAAATCTTCATTTGCCTAGCAAAGATCCCAGTCTTGAGCTCTCCTTATACTTTCTGTTGTTGCATTAAAGAGCTGTTGGTTTTCCAAAACTTTTCCTACGTGTAGATATCTGTACACAACAAAGAAATCACATATGCAACTTGCATAATTTAATTGTGTTCAGGTTTCTACCTGTTTTCCAGACTACAGTTTAGACTCTTAAAACCTTTTCAATTTTTCAGCAGAACTCTCAAAATGGGGACCCCAGAGCTGAAGTGTTCCAGTGACAGCCTTGCTAGCAGTTACACAGACAGCCCTGCCTCTCCTCCTACCTGTGCCTTTGCTTATACCTCCACAGGTCACATTCGCTCTTCAGCTATCTCAATGGAAATGCCTATCCTGATAGTTGTATACCTTTCTCTTAAGCTCTTTTCGATGTCACAACATTACAGTATCCTACCTCAAAAGTGGGAGTCACATTCTTTGTTTCAAAATCCATAGTCTTGAATTCAGCTGTCTTCAAAAACCCACAACTTGGATCAACCCACTTTACAAAATAATCCAGCTCACTCTGTATGACTAGCCTGTCCCTGTCTTTATTCACTTATCTAGTAGCTCAAGGTCATCTGCCAATTTTGCAACCAATGATTTTCTAACTTTCTCCCAGCTGATTGATACAGTTACTGAGTAAGAATGGCTTTAATTTATTCACAAGTTATATGTAGTCTCCTGTGTGATAAAGGTGCTGGATCTTAGTCAAAGGAAAAACATAGAAGTAACTCTGCTGGTGTTTTTTCTTTCCTCATTAAGAATGTCTTTTCCAGTTATTCTTGCCAGACCTTTTATCTTGAGCCCAAATTGCAATAGAACTAATCTGCAAAATTTGGTAGTTTGGGAACAGTGTCTAAAATAAGATGGATTAACAAGGTTGTTCACCTCGCAGGCTAGTCAGGGTATTTTTCTACCACTGCTGAGTTTTCATTTGATAAGAAAAAGCACATTTACAGAGGTGATTTGCAGGAAGACAGACTGAAATCTACCTATAATCCAAACCAGCATTGTGATATTCAGTGTGCAAGAGAGAGGAGCAACACATGAGAAAGCACACCCTTTTGCTTTTACTCTGCACAGACTGTCCCATTCAGACACTTCTGACAACAGAACTCTTTACCCAGTCCCTCCACCTGTGTGTACTTGATTTCAAAGTTGGCTGTTCAAGCAGGATTATTTTAATGTCTGTGGTCCCAAGCAGAGGTCCTGATAAGACTTTCACAAGCCTAAAGAGGGAAATATACAGGCAATTTCAAGGTCAGCTAATCTGTCGTTGTCATTTTTACTGCCGTACTCAGGTAGTAGACAGGGAGCCTGAGAACCAGCTGAGTAGATCAAATAGTTCAGCTCTAGAGGTGACAAGGATTGCCACCTTTCAGTCCCAGACTCACACAACTAACCGTGCTGCCCATCGAAGTTCCCCAGAAGTGGTCAGCCCTTGAAAAACTACTCTTTCAGTCTACCACTCTGCACATTTGTCCATGGGGCAAGCCAGCCTCTATTGGGTGATCCTGGAAGTAAAACAGGAGCATCTACAACAAGCATGGCAATGATTCAGGCATGCTGATGCAGAAACACACGGTTCTTTCCTGAAGGGAGAAAACAGACTCCAAGCTTGTAAAGGAAGCAAGCTGCTTCTCTCATGGGCTTGCAAAAAAAGAAATAGGGGGCAACAAAAGATGTTCAGTGCCATTAAGGAATAAATCATGAGACCCTTTTTTTCTGCTGGAAGAATATACTCTGTACTGTACAGCAAAATTACAGTACACTACTATTAACCATGGAATTAAATCTGCCAGTCCCTCAAAAACCAGCATGGTTCTGTGTTTTATTCCCCTTCCCTGAGCTGAAAGTATTCAAAACATTTTCTTTCCCCCCCTGCCCCAGTTTTGCATAAATATTCACAAATGACCTAAGGAAAAATAAGAAAAGTTATAGGAATGTTTTAAGTAAATAAAATAGTGAAATGAATACTTGCAGTGAGTGGCAGGGAGGTTAGAATGAAGGTGGGACACAGAAGTTATTAGAATACTGGCAAATAGAAGGAAATAATTATGAATAAATAGTAAAAAGGACTCCCAGTAGCACACATAGTAATAAAACCATTTATAGATTTTAAGAAAACATTCCCTGACCTTAATTTAAGGCATCTATCATTTTGTGGGTGCAAAATTTGGAATCTCTGCAGCAAAACCTTAAGGGGGCAGAGTTCAATCTCTTTCTAGTTGAATGAGGTGTCAAAGTACCACATATTCTTGTAATAAGCTGCTGGGAAAGCAGAAAACACATCGCAAGCTTTCTCTTTTCCAAGAGAAAGAACGAGTCATTCATGGTTGGTAGCTCTCTATTTTTAAATCCTATATTTAAAGTAAATCATTAATATACCTTTTCTTTGTCTTGTATTTCTGCCATCCTGGCATTTATTATAGATTTGTATTTGGAGTGAAAAGGGGGGTTGCATATTTTTATGATTATTTTGTCATTTTACATAGTCTTGCCTCTCTGATATGTGATAGCTCTGGTCTTTAGTAGTCTTATGTTGCTATCCCACCTCCCTCCAGCCAGTGCTAGAAAATTGCCATGTTGTATGTGAGAAAGAGGGTTAAATCTACACACCACCTTACAGAGCAGGATATAAAATTTATCATGTGGAGCACAGTCCAGTTACTAGGACCACTAGCTGTTCTAAAGGTAAAGCATATAGCTTCACCCTTGGCACACATCCCTCCGTTTCTTCGAGACATCATTTTTTTTACAAATCAGAGTGGGAACTGTGGGAACCCCATTTGTACATCAAGCATAGGATTCAGCCAACCAACCTCACTTTCCTTGCTTAACTTCGAGAAATCACCACTAGTTAAGAGTACACTGCCTCATTTTTGCACAGAGATACGGCAGCAGCTGTTTAAGATCTCCCTCCGAAACAACTCAGTTTCCAGCATGAGTTTCTTTCTCAAAGGTGGTGTAGTAATTGCAAGTGTCAAAGGGTTGAGCTAACACAGAAAAAAATTCATTAAGTAATTTTTCCATTTATTAGTCTGTCATAGATGAGAACAGCAGTAACCCATTTGCTGCATACTATAAAGCTGAGACATTCTTCTCTCAACTACTTTGCTACAAAAAGGTTGAAAGCAAGGTAAAGAAAGAAATGCATGCTAACAGAGAATTGTTTTAACCAGAGATTGTAAAACAAAACAAAATGCCAGATAAACCAAGTCTTATTCACCTATAAGGGCCATAGTTATGCCATTAGCTTTTCCTCAGTACAATTTGTTCTGGGCAATGGGGAGTTCCACATAAAAAATCGATGGTTCAATCTGGCCCTATAAACACCAGGTAGCACAGCTGTCTACAGCATTCTGGCAGATTCAGGACAAGATGGATGAGGTTCTCTGTTGAAATTTGCTCTCTGAAAGTAGAAAAATAACTGAGGGGTGGCATACTAAAAAGACCATAGTCTTAGAAAAAATAAAAATTCTCTCGGATGATTAGAGAAGTCAAGTAAATTGTTTACTTTTCCCTAGTGCAAACTGATAGCCACTTCCCAGTGTAATTTGTATCATCCAAGCCAAAAGAATCATCAAGTAAAGCAGCAACTGTGACGAACATAACCTCCACAGCACAGATGTGCTGCCTCATAATAACACACCACTAAGGCAGCTCTTTGCAAGCAAATGTCAACCCTCTGGCTTCCACGCTAGGGGAGGTAACAGCGGCTCTTCCAAAGGAACTGAGGCAGATCATTGTATGAGCAGGTATAGACTGCAGGGTGGAAAAGAGAGATGACGGCACTGATTTGAGTGTTTAAGCACCGACTATCACCCTGCCCTTACTGAAAGGTGGAAACCCCTGAAGAAGTCACTGAGTGCTCTAGGGGCACTGTGAGAGCTCTGGTCATCCCATTGTCTCACGAGTTCCCTGTGTGACATCCTTCAATTTGGTAAATGTCATTATATTAATAACAAGATGCAGGAAGTGTTCAGTCTCAGTCAAACTCACATTTAGGTGGAAGAGAGGGTGATGACCCCAGCTCTAGCCTTAGTCAAGCAGATAACAAAGTGGTCACTACTGTGATTGACTTATCAAACCTTCCCAGGGAGAAGTGCTTTTTAAACTGTGATCCTTCCCTTACAGCATATAGGTGATAGGTGGTCCTCTGCCTGTTACATCCTCATTGTCTGAGATGTTCTATATAATTGCTTCTGACTGACATATATACAGGCAATGGATTACAACTCTGTAGCCACTCTTGCCCTTCTATTTCTGTTTAATGGTTAAGCATTTAATACAGCACTTTTCCAATTTAATTTAGAAAAACAAAAAAAAAGAGAAAGAAAAAAGTTACTGTTGTTCAAACTGTATAGCATATTACTGCATAATTTATGTGCTCACAGCAAACTGCAGATTCATCTATAAATGACACACACAATGCCATCTTTCAGATAATACAAAACTTCAAGATATGACTCACCATAGAGTCATGGCTGGTAGACATAAGAGAAATGCTTAAATGCCTTCTCTTGTGCTCAGAAACCTGCTACAGTCACGGTGTACAGTGCACCAGCAATGTCATATAGTTTGCAAAGAGGAGGGCTGTAGAGTGCCTGAAACAGCAGCTGTACTCTCTTCTCACTCTGGGTAACAGAAGGGGAGTCATCCAAAATTTGACCCTTTATGGAGTAATGGAGAGTAGCAGAGATGAATCACCCTGTAAGGAACGGATAAAACTCCACATTCAAGGTTACCATAATGAAATTACAGTATACAGTTGAAAAGTAATCAGAAGGCCACTCCAATGTTCATTTGGCACAAGACACTCTCTTATCAAAAAAATCAAACTTTGAGAGCCCTAAATGGACTTCTCACATTTCTGTGCAGTTCCAGTTTAATCCTCTAAATTGCTCATGCTTGTCCCACAATGGCGAATGTAATCAAATAAATTAAGTTTATTCTCTAATGTAATTTACCAGAAGCCAAGTTCCGCAAAGGTTTCTGCGCTACAGGAGTATCCAAGTACACAGAGTATCTTCAGAACCTGCATGTGACTTTGAGCTACTGTCTTGATGTTAAAAAGGGATAAAGGAAATTCATACTGACTTGTAAATTAAATAAGAAATAGCACAAAATGCTTAATGCCTGCCTATATATGGAAGCCTTTTACTAGACAATATGAATACATATGTAGGTGTACAGAGGCAGAAAATACACAGGTGGCTGGGAATTTTTTTACAAGAGGCAATTCAGTACTAAGGAAATTCAACCTCCTAAAAGTTCTCATTTCTCATGGTGCAAACATAGGAATTGCACTACCACAGATAACTATTGACCCATTATCACACAGTTTTTAGATTCAGGCTAAGCTATTTAGATGGACTTTCCTACCACCTGCTGATAAGCTGTATGCTATTCAAGGCACTGTCCGCAGCAGAAGACTACACTTGCAGCGGCTGAACACATTGCTTACGCTTCACATCCAGCCTAAACAAGTCACAGTGAGTTTTCAAGTTATCTGAAGACAGCATTATCGACAGTGTGATCCATCTGCACAGGACCCTGATGTGATAAAAATGAAATGCTCTCTATACCAGGGGACTAAGAAACTGCTCTGGCTTCTACTCTGCTCCTCAGTACCACAAATGTATGTATGGAGCATCAATATCTACATCTAAGCTCCTCTCCATCCACAGCCAGTGGAAAGAAACAGAAGCTCAGGACTTATCTTAGAGACATGTCCTCAGGCTTTTCTCAGAGGTGAGCAGTGCTGAGCAAGAGGTTGGATTAGCTGACTTCCAGAAGTCCCTTCCAACCCAAATTTTTCTATGATTCCATCTAAAACCCAAATGCCTATTTCTCACCACCAAGCATTTTGCTCCAGAAATGCATAGTGAACTACTGCAGCTCCACAGCCAGCACTAATGAAAGATGTCATGTCCTGATAAGAAAATGAGATAAAATCTTTTTTTTCCTGCTAGTAGGAGGTAATAAGAAGAAGGCATTAAGTCTCTCACAGTGGTCAAGAGTTTAATTGCTCCATCTATTGTGGGACACCACACACAAAAACACCTAGTTCTGCAGAAGGCTTTCTATATTGTGGTGCTACAGTAAGTGCCTTCATTGTGAAGGCTGTTACAAAAAAGGCAAATTCCCTCTGCAAGTGAATATGAATTTAGTAACATTTGACTTCTGGTTTAGGTAGTAGTTCTGCATCCAGCTATGAAAAGAATAAGATTACTGTTACTTTAAAAAGCCATACAATTTCTTTTTACTAGCCACTAGGTATCTGCGTGTTTATGCCTCAGCTTAGCATTGGTTATAAAGTTGTTCCCCAAAACTTGTTTATACAAAGAAATGGATTTTTTTTCAGTAATGCTGCTTTGACTTTCCGTGCTGGCATTTTATTCCAGCAAAATAATACATTTTCACTGGTGTCTGTTTGTAAGGATGGCAATGAAATAAACAAACAATTTGGTGTCGGACTTGAGTCACAAATGTGTATTATGTTTCAAATGCAAATGCATTTTCCCCCTGTGACTTTCTTGTTTGGAGAAGAGAAGTCTTGGGGGAAACCTAATAGCAACCTTCCAATAGCTAAGTGAAGATAACTGAGAAGACAGAGTCAGGCTCTTTAACGAGGTGCATGGAGGGAGAACAATGGACAGTAGTCACAAATAGAAACAGGGGAGGATCCAACTGGATATAAGGAAAAAAAATATTTAATTACAAGGAAAACTAGCATTGGGACAGGATGCTCAGTGAGACCGTGGAGTTTCCAGCTTTGGCGGCTTCTGAGATCCAACCTTAGACAAAGTTCTGAGCAACTCCATCCGAATTTAGTGTTGATCCTGTTTTGAGCAGGAGGTTGACCTGGAGAATTCCTGAGATCTCCTCCAACCAGAATGACTCTATGACTCTACAGCCACACAACTTAGATCACGTTTCAAAAAAAATATCCTCATTTATATGAAATCCCAACCAACTACAACATTTCTAGGTTTTGGTCTCCACGGAATACAATGTATGAATGCCCTGATGACAAATAGGTCTTGAAATTCCCACACAGGTAGAAGTGTTTTCTGGCTGACCAATAGCTAAACCCTATGTATTCCCTTTCTCTGTTAGCAGAATTGCTCTTATGAAGGATATAAAATGAGTCATAGGAATTTATTACATTTATAAACGTGTTATGTCTTTTTTCTGCTAAGAGGAAGAAGAAAACTATTGCTTCCACAATGAAATTGCTCTTCCTTGAAAGGGAAAATCCCGTATAAAGACTGCTTTGGAACCCAGTTAACTTGATGATACAAATGCCTTCACTCCATGAGTAAATGCCTAAAGGAGAGCAGCAGACTTTCTGCTGCTTTTATTGATTTGGGGCTCTGCCGTGCACTGTCTGGCTTGCACAGAGGCAGCTTTTCACTTTATCTTTTCTCTGTGCTGATCTAGTGGAAGCCATTGTACAAATTAGAACTGAGCTCTTTAAGATTAAGATTCATAGTTATGGGCTTTGTCAGTGTCTTTAAGTAATTTAATAAAGCAGTGTATCTGTCAGATTGAACAGACACTGTTCAGATAAGGAAAGTTCAGCTTTTGAAGAGGCACCAGACTAATTTCTCCAGCAAGACCACATGTTGCATAGAAAAAGAGAAAGTAAAATTCATAAAAGTTTCAGGAAGTCAAAATTACAGAAGAGATATAAGAAGGCGTTACTGTGAGGGAAGTTTATTTTCTATTCCATTTCTTTTAAAAGGAATCAGTCCTGGTAACTGAAAGATATATTTCCTTTTTTTCTTTTTTTTTTGATCTATCTCTTCCACTTACCTGAAAGCACACAGTATTTTCTTTGTATTGCTTTACTGGCAGCAGAGTGGAAAGGAGGATAGATGGAGCAGCTGCACCAGCGCTCAGCATAGCTCACGGGAAGCTTTGCTACACCAAGCCTGGTCCAAGGACAGAGTCATACCTTGGAGCCCCAGCATCCCAATACTGGGATTTTGACCCTTCCCACCTTCCACCCCTTTGGTAAGGAACAATACAGAAAATTTTGTCAAAGGTCTATGGAAAGATGCCTGCTCACATGCACAGCTGCCTCCTCGTTAATCAAGATTCTGGTTTCATTATGTCAACCCCATTGGTTCAGAAAACTAAACACTTACTCTAAAAAATGTCCATATTAACACAGTTATTATGGGCCCTGCAAAGAAAGTGTTTAAGTCAAAATAGGGGTTGGAAACAAAACTAACCATAGCTTGTGGGCAAAGGCATTGTAAATGCATAAGTAATCACTTAAACTCCTCACTCAGCACAACCGTTTCAGTGTGTTCAGATGGCTGCTGCATTTAAAGCAATCAAAAGTTTTGACTGATTAGGCTGCTTATCCACAGTTATCTAAAGTATTTTGTAGATTAATGAAGGGGAAAAACAAATGACACTGTGTTAGACAACTAACTCCTTGTATTTTCGATGCCAGGTGGTGAAGTTTGCAAATATTTATACTTGCATTTTGGTTTACACACTCTTCTGAACAACCATGCCTGTGCCTCTCCTCCCAGGGAGCCAGGAAAGCTCATGGCTCAGAGTCCAGGAATTATCAGTCTTTTCCCTTGGTACCTCTAGTTTTATTCTTTATAAATCAGAAATAAAAATGCTACAATTTTTTCTGAAACATTTTGAATATTATGGGCCTTATCTACAGGCAAGTAATTCTACAGGCCACATACTCTACTCTGGCCCTACTGAAGTCAACAGGAAAGTGCCTATTTATTTCAGAGAGAGCAGATTTTTCACTTACTGACTTGAACAACAGATCAGGACCTGTTGTTAAGCCAAAATTTAACAATTATTACTATTTTAAACTTTCTTAGCATTTACTTCAAGCACAAGACCTCTTGTCATGTTGGTCCTATTTCAGCAATGGATAAGCACAGGCCTAACACCTAAGTTCGTTGGCAGAGTCTATTATTTCAGCTGGGTCTGTTCACAAGCTGTAGGTGAGTGTCTGTTGGTGTAGCACATCCATCACACTTATATCCTAGAGCAGCTGTAATGGGCAGCAGCCAGTGTTTTCTTGAACTGACATATTAAAGTTGCATGCATTCAGTTGTTGCTTACGTTAAACCCTAAGAAAACAGCTTTTCTAGAAGGTTTTGCCAAACATTTCATATCATTCTAGACTATGATGTAGTTTCAGCACCAGTGCATGGCAAAACTCTTTCAGCAATTAAAAGGAACTTGCATAATCACTGAATAGGTATTATTATACTCTTTTATATCCACCAAGGTTCCATAAAGTTCTGTGTCACGTCACACAACTTTGTTTTAGACAAATGAAAGTTCACCGTCCTGATTTTGACAATATATGGAATTTAGTGACTTGCTGTAAATGAAGATGAGTTTGCTCTGTCAGGCGAGAACAAATATAAAGAATGAGAGGTCCCAGCATTTATCACCATGAGAAATTTTATACTCGATAGAAACTATTTTGATAATGATACATTGTGATAATTTCGTTATTAATTATTCCCTCTTCCTTTTACAAGGAGGAAATATCAGCTTTCTGGCAATCAGCAGAGAAATAATAAATTGTGGCAATATTTCTAACAGGAAGAACACACTTAAAATCTTGGCCAGCATTTCTAAGCCCGGATATCTACAACTGGACAGACAAAGTCATATCAGACACCTCTGCAGAGATAAAAGAAGAACCTGCACTTCCTTTTTACTCCATTGGCTTTTGGCAACAAATCAGCATGCTTGAAAATTAGGCCTTTTGTATGCAAGTATCATCTCAGGACAGATATAAATGATTTTAGGAATTTAGGAATATGGTCATACCAAGCATTATCAGGTTTTTTTCTTCTCCTGTCACTGGAAGACAAGCTCCTGTCTGGACTACCCCAAGGTTTCTGCAACAGCTATAGGCTGCAGGTCTTCGGAGTCTTGGATGACATGTTGGTTGTTCACCCTTGGGAGATGGGCTAGATATGCTACAATTCTTCAGACCAGAACATGGACCCCTGGGAGGAGGGAGTCAGATGGGACAAAAAGCCGTGAAAAGCATGGAAAAAAGAATACCAAACAGTTATTTCCTATTTCTTGCAACAAAAGAACTACGAAATACTCATTAAATGTTCAAACACGAGGTTTTAAACCAAAAGATTGGTTACCTTTTGGCACAGTACATAAATGTATTTTGAATACCATAGAAGCTTAAATTGGGATCAGAAATGGTTGAATCAATTCAGGGAAGATTAATCCACTGGGAGATTTTAAATATAAACAGCCTTCAGGCAAAGAAGTCCCACTACTACCTATGCTCAGAATCTGGAAGATCATACTACAAGAAAGCTTGCTATTTCCCATCATATTTTCCTAAGCATTAGCAACTGAATATGATGGTGGAGATTGAATAATGGGTATTTAGTCTGACCCAATTCTTTTACACAATCTTGAGATCAAGAGAGGAAAAAAAGGAAAAACAACTAAACCGATAAAACTGCCGGTAGTCTCAGCTTCCAAGGCTCAGTGACCTTCTCACTGCCCTGAACTTTGTCCTGAGTTGTATGCACTATTTTTTCATCTGAAATTTTGCAAAATGTTTCAGAATTAAATGCAATTACTTTAAAAGGATCGATAATGTTGTAAGACATCTCAGAGTGCAGTGTGTGCCTAAAATAAATTCTTAACTTCTTTTTTTGGAGGGAAAGAGGTTCAGAATAGGGTTGTGTGTATGTTCAGAAAATATTAAAGATGTCCCTGAATCAGATTAAGTGCTAACTCTTTGGGTCCTAATATCTTGGCATCCTGCCAGATAGCAATCTTAGTGATTGAGTCATTCTGTATAGGAAGACTTTCTTCAGATAATGCCCAAGTGAGTCATGAGCTCTAATTCCGTTAAGAAGAGTCATGAGGCCCAAAATCTTAATTACATTTATGCTACTAAGCAGAGGAATGCTTAATGGAAGAGGACAAGAATAACTCATTTCGAGCCCCTTCCAATGGAACCAGAATAGAAATAGCATTGCCCATGCCTGAATGTATGAATTTGTCTCTGTGCAGCCTTCCAGTTACAAGCTCCGTAAGCGCTAGAATGGTCACGATACCATTAGTGAGATTAGAAACGTGGGGTGAGGGGTACGGAAGATGCTAGAAGTGACGGTATGGTGCTTTCCAGAGATTGTAACCTCTGCCTATCTCACTCTGAGTGAAATTCTCTTAGATAAGTTCACATGACAAGATAAAACAATTTAATGACTAAGTCTAGATAAACATAGACTCAGGCACCCCTTCCATTATTCATACAGACAGAATCCACATTTTCCTGTACTAATCACAGAGTGTCCTTGTTTTCTGTGTTAGCTGGTGTCCTGGTTTCGGCTGGGATAGAGACAATTTTCTTCCTAGTAGCTGGTATAGTGCTGTGTTTTGGGTTCAGTATGAGAAGAATGTTGATAACACACTGATGTTTCCAGATGTTTCTTGGTAGGGTTTAGACCAAGTCGAGGATTTTTCAGCTTCTCCTGCCCAGCCAGCAAGAAGGCTGGAGGGGCACAAGGAGTTGGGAGGGGACACAGCCAGGACAGCTGACCCAAACTCGCCAAAGGGGTATTCCATACCATGGGACGTCATGCCCAGTATATAAACTGGGGGGAGTTGGCCTCAGGGGGATCGCTGCTCGGGAACTAACTGGGCATTGGTCAGCGAGTGGTGAGCAATTGTATCATGCATCACTTGTTTTGTATAGTCCAATTCTTTTATTATTATTATTGTCATTTTATTATTGTTATTATTATCGTTATTAGTTTATTCATTTCTTTTAAATTCAATTTTCTATTAAATTGTTCTGATCTCAACCCACTAGTTTTGGGGTTGTTTTTTTCCAATTCTCTCCCCCATCCCACTGGGAATGGGGGGAGTGAGTGAGCGGCTGCATACTGCTTAGTTACCAGCTGGGGTTAAACCATGGCAGCTGGATGTAACAGAGACAGGGTTTTGTGAGTAAAACGTAAGCAAGGAAAGAATTGTATTCTACACCCTGTTAAAATGTAATTATTTAGAAGAACTGCCTCATATTTTCATGGTTTCTCAAAGACTTTGTCTAAACAGGTGTTCAGAGATTGGTATTTTTTGAAGTCAAAATAAAAATCCCTTTCCAAAGACTTTTGCAAGCTTTTCTACTATGGCCCACGAGGAGCCAGAGCTCACCGGTTATTCTCCTGGAGCACAGCTTTCGGTGACATGCCAGCCAAACGACTGCAGCATTAGTAGTTCCCTTGGAAAGTAATGACATGGGGACAAAGGTTCAGTTAGGACTTCCATTAGTCATGAAGGGACTGTTTTAATCTCTAAACTCCTCAACCACAATGTTTAACATAATTTCTTTGCTGCTTGTTTCTGCAACTAATTAAAAAATAGTCATCATTAAAATTGGATAAAACATAGTTAATTGACTACTTCGCACCTTGTCTTGACTGAAAAGGAGGTTTAATGGCTTGACATAACTAAACTGGTTGTAAGTTCCAGACTGCTGAAGCAAGCCTCCTATAACAAGATGATCTGTCTTCAAGTCATTTTTGTCTTGACAGTTGCAGACAATTATTTCATCAAGTCTAGCATAAAAATGCCCTATTTTCTTCCCAAACGAATCCTAATCTTGTAATCCAGGGGAAAAAATGAAGCGTGAAAAGGTAACACTTCAAGCAGCGAATTTAAAAAGGCTTCAACATACAGTGTCTAATTTGTTTCAAAGCAATTAAATTGTAAGAAAACACAACAAATAATGAAATAGAGATTGTTACTTAAGTCATTGATGTCATCTTAAAAATCATCTTTAGCAACCAATTATTTACCAAAACTTTCTTCAAACCAGGTTTAAGTTTTACATACGTCTCTGGAAAGCATGCACAGATCCTTATTTTATTTTCATTGTGCCTTCTGATATTGAGAAGACAATCACACTGAGCCACAGGCATCCCAAGTTGAGACTACGAACAGAGAAGGGCAGGAGGAATGACAGTCTTCAACTTGTTTGGTGTCCCATGTGCCTAAAAGATATATCTTGCAAGAGTCATGCCGGATGATTTGCCCACCTTGCCAAAGACAGCCCGCAATAGAGCCAGGTATGGAGCCTGTTTCCCTCAGTCTTGCTCCAGTATTTTAATAGCATCCTTCTGATCCAGTTTTTGCATAATCACAGTTTACTATTTCTGAAAAAACAACGGCATGTGGATGCAAAAATCAAACGAAATCATGGGTTATACTGATATCAACAGAGATGTCTGCCTTTGTTCCAGCAACGTGTTATAGCCTCCTCTTCACTTGTTATCCAAAAGCACGTTTCCTGCATGCTTATAGAAATGAGAGCAACATAAAAGCAAATAGTAATTCAAACTACTGATGTAAAGAGCTCTCTCCATTTATTGGTACTTGATCACTTGATACTTATTTGTATATCTGACTGTAATCTAACAAGGATAAAAATAAACAAAAGAATATATTTGCCTGAGGATGCCTAAAAGCATCTGTTACCTCATGTACTTAATTACAGTCATTTGAAAAAATACAGAAATACTTAAGAATATTTCCACACTATTGTACTTCTCAAATAGCTGGACTAGATGGTCAGTTCTGTCTTTTCAGATGGATATTTTAGTGGCACAGAGAGGTCAGAAAACCGGATCATTAATCCCTTTTTACACAACAAAACGATAGTTAATACAATCTACAAACCTTAAGAACAGTATACCAATTCTACCCTCACTTGGGTTATCCACTGTGCTCCTGACAAAATGGTGAGCTCTGTTGCACTCTTCTACCATGACTTTTGCAGGACAGCAGAGCAGTGACAGAATACCTGCCACAAACACAGCCACAACGTGCTTAAAAAGCAAGGTAGGGCCAGCAGCTGAAAATTTGGGTAAGCATCCTACAGAAATACAATACTAAAGCTCCAGTGCTATTTTGCTCTTTCCTCCAATACAGCACTTGTGGAACAGTAAATCATCCTAATGAATTCATCAGATAAATGGGCATTAGTTAATCAAAGTACAATCCAATCCTTACGGCAGTTGACAGGAAAAAAAGTAACAAGAATGCAAAGGGCTTAAAGATTAACAATAAAAAATTGAATTAAAAGGCTTGTAAGAAAAATCTCTCTAAGCAATCTCCACTTTGGTCTGCTCCAGCAAATTCATTTTTTAAAACTAGCTATTAAAATATAAAACACCCTGTGAAATATTTTCATTGTCTCCTCACAGCCCCTTTCTGAATTTGTGCCAGCAGAGCTATTAGCAGTGATTGAAGGTGAGACAGCCAAGATGAAATTCTCCGGAGAACAAGACGAGAGACACCTTTCTGCCCTCAACCCATCAACTATAATGAATGATAGGCACAGTGCATGACAGGGACTGAAATAAGAGACTGTGACAAAGACAGGCTCAGGAGTGCTTCAGAATAATTCATTCAGTTGCATTTGGCAGCAGCAGGTCATAATATTTTTTGTGTAGCTATGCTGTCAGTGCAAAAAAATAAAATACAGAAAGGCATTTGCATGCTGATCCCATTTCAGTCAGAAAGAAAGGCATAGTGAGTTAATCAAATGTTTAAGTTAAATTCTGCTTCCCGTTGCCCGTAAGCACACAGAGCAGTATGAGACTGCCACGTGAGGCTGAACAGGGAGCAAGGCCTAATTAGCAATGTATTGATTACAGCTACTTCTTCTCCTCTCTCCCTCACGTGATGGTTCATGCTGGAAAAACCCAAGGCTTTATTCATCCGCTGTGTTTGGGGTCTTTAATTGTCTCCCAGCTGAAAGAAGGGTTGGAAACACGGCATCGCCCTTCAAGAGAGGAAAGGGAACGGGGAGAAACTCGGAGAGACATCAAGTCCTGAGGTGGAAATCAGACTCCTAGAAGCAAAATTGCAACCCCAGCTGCCATCCCATGGCAGAAAGTATCGGCATATTCAAAAGAAATTAGATCCAGAAATGGACCCTGGAAGCAGGGGTGGGCTCTAACATCCCTAACACAGCTGCTCTGGAAGCCTGAGGAGAGGGGACCGTGGGAGACCAGGCTCCCAGCCCAAGCCCTGGGCCCCATGACCCTTGCCAAACCCAGCAGGACATTTCCTATGTTCTTTGGGTTCCTCTCCCTCTGTCTCTGATGGATTTGAGCTAACAGGAATGAACCAAAAATTCCCATTTCATGATGCTCGGTGCAGAAGCTACACAAAGTCCCTGCAGTTTAACTACAGTAACCAAAGCATTCATCTAGGATATGGGGGAAAAAAATATCATTTATTCAATGATGTAAATGGGTTTGAACTTTCATTCCTCGCTCCTTGCTCATCACTAACATAGAAACCATTCCAGAAGACAGACAACTTTACCTGCTCCTGCTTTGGAAACACCAGCACAGAGAAATGAAGCAAGCATCATGCTGGAGTTGAACAGAGCACTCGCCCTACTCTGAGGCTTGCTTAGGCACATTTTGATATTATAACAAACAGCCTTTATGCAAGAGGTATAAAATGTTTTTGCAGCGGGGACTGGTACAGCCGGTGGGCTCTGCGGGGACTTTCCTTAAAGATGGAAAATGCGGCTTTGAATTCCCACCAGACAAGAGAGGGGATTGAACTTCTGTCCATCACGTCACAGATGACTGCACTGAACACTGAGCTTACCACTGGGGAGGAGGAAAGACGCTTCCTCTGGTGGCATTATACAACCATGACCCCTTGCTCTACTTAGAATAAAAATGAGCATGGCCACTTACTTTCAGGAGTTTTTTTCGAGAAGTCCCCAGAGGACAAAGGCACTTTTTTGAGGCAGAGGACGGGCTGGCTCGGCAGGCTGTTTGCCATTCTCCTCTGTCTGGGGTTGCTCAGGATCACCGTCCTCTGCACGGAGGTCGTCACCATTCAAACCGACTGCTGGTCACCATTTTAGGAGCTCAGCACCTAGTGCTCTCCCAGGACATGGTCCCCAGTCCAAGCTGTGACCTCCTCATAGTGACAGCTAACAGCAAATCCTTCCTTCAGCACAGTAACGCACCGACTGGGACAACCTGCAACCTCCTTGCTTTGTCCTAGGTAAAAAGATAAATTATGATGAACCACAACAGGCAATTTGTTAGCTTTTTTAGCATGTTCAATTCTGTGTAGGAATTTGAACTGTATTTCCTACGCAGTCTGCTACCAAAAAGCACTAATGAATTTGAGCTAATAGAACAAAATCACATAAATACGAAAATATGGCAAGTTTGGCTTCATAATGTATGCACACAAAAAGATTTGGATATTTGCCAGGCAAAAATGTCCAAAAAAAAAAAAAAAAAAAAAAGCTAGTAGTAAATATGCTTCAAGAAAATGAATTTCAATATTTTAAATGAGGTTATTCAAGCCCGAAAAAAACCAGCATGCCAGTGAGATACTTACATTTGGCTTTCAATGTGCCTACATGGGATGACACACAGACATTATAACAAATGCATATTTATCAGTAAATGCCAGTGTTTACCTGTCAACTACTATTGCCAAATCTCACCACTGGCTTTAGTGGGAGACACAGTATGAATGTCAGTAGGAGTTCGTACTGAAGTATATCTGTAGAAACAGGATAGCTCTCTTTTATTATTTGTTTCATATAATCAGCTGAGGAAAACTGAAAAGGAGCAACAAAAATGTTACTGCTGATGGCCAATTAGCTTGGAAATGCTGTACAGAAACAGCATTTCTCCTCTGACATGGGGATACTATGAGGGGTTTGACTCATGGTTTTGATGTGGATGGGGAAAGTTCGGTATGTGCTTTCCCCATACTGAAAGCAATGAATGAGAAATGAGCCGTCACCAGACATTATGTGATCATTATTTGAACTTTCCAAGGCTCCTGCAAACCACAAATTCCTTAGGTTCACTCCTTAGTAAGAAAAAGTATTCCTCAGGCTTGTGACTTACTAGAAATTTGACACTTTAGACAGACTTGAAAAGGGAATTTGAAACCTTCTTATAATTATGCTTCAAACTAAGCATTGTAGGATATACAGCCCCATACACAAGCAGGTCTGCCTTCTTTAGATTGATTTGAAGGAAATGTAATCCAAAAACTGAATACTGAGAAACTAAACAGCGAAAGCCTATGTTTAGTTTGGGATCAATGCATTATTCCTCCCAGGTTGCTCAGGTACTTGTTGAGCCTCTGTCTGCGCTCTGTCCAGGAAATGGTGAAGAGCTGCAATGGATAATTAGGACAGTGGAAAATATTCGTAGCTGACAACTTTGCATTCTTACGATGACTGAGTAAAAGTCAGTTCAGAAATGCACAGGTGTCTGAGATAAAATAAGGTTGTCCAACACAGCAGGAAGCACGTTCTCCTACCACTGTACTATCAATTCTCACAACTGATTCATAGTCATTCACATTAACTGTTGTTTTTCACAGTAGCCATGAAAGTTGAAGTCTTGTGTCAGCCTGTAAATGGAGAGTAAAGACCTGGCTCCACTGAAGTCAGTAGCAAAATCTGTGTTTCTTTTATAAGGTTTCCCAGTAAACAAATAAAGGCATCAACATGAGACTATCAGTTAACTGGAGTACAAATATTCCTGTTGGAAAACTGATTAGGTGAGTGCAGTGAGGATGGATTACAAAGCCTGATTTAAAAATAAATGTGGTCGTCATTTGGTGATAGGAGGAAGCAGCTGATATTTTTTTAGCTAACATTTTGCACCCATAACAGAAACCCAGTTAAGTCTGAATCATGCCAGTGTTTAAGAATTAGAAATTTGCCTGCAGTACATCCTGGGAGAAGGTGACTGGCTCAGTTCCATTCCCCCAGCTGAGCCAGGGTTTGGCATCCCGTGCAGCTGTGTGCAAGAGACAGTGCACAAACTACTCCAGACTGAAAGAAACCTCCAGGGATGCTCTAATTCATAAGTCATGGAAACACAATAACCGCCTGATTTGCCTCTCAGAGACAGATATTTATTTTCCAAAAGACAGATAGCTACTTCCATCTTACAAGGGATTACTAATCCAGCTCTTCTATGTTAGTGATTCTAACTGAAGAGCAGAGTATATGGCAACTCGCTGCCTACCTCCTTTCAGAAGTGGATAAACTCCTTACCGCTACATGACTGGAAGCAAATACAAGGCTCTCTCAGGAGAAGCTAACTTCCATACAGTCTAAAGCACGCCCTGGTTCAGTAGAAAGTAAAACCAGAAAGCACAGGTATTACCCAGTAGGTTAGGCTTTCTCCTATTTTTAATGAAATTATTAACATAGGAAACAACAGAAATAAAATGGCTGCAACCTCAGGAAGGAAGAAGAATGCTTAATAGTCTCAGACTATTTCATGCCAGATTATTATTATCACCCAGTAATCAAATAGGGTATGTGAAATATCACAACTGCATTTTATGAGGTTGGAATCCAGTGCCTTTCAAACTGAGGTTACCTTTCAATCAAATCATAAGTTTTCAGCAAACCAATAAACCTACTAATTTTATGTCGTTCTGTTCTTAAACTTCAGTTCAGCGTAGATTGCCTCAAAACAGGGATGAGGACTTTACTTGAAAAGCTCATCCTGAATCTGCTTATCAAACTTGTTTGAACTCATGCATAAGCTCAAAACCAGAAGAGTCCCTGCCTTGGCTGGGAACAAGTGGCACAGGCTGCCTGGGCTCACAGGGGCTCCTAATTCATCAATGAAGGTGGGTAGAACATGAATATGTAGAAATGCTTGGTAAATATTTACCTTTCTGTAACAATTACTGCTCTTTCCAAACTAGCCTAATTCCCTCATACGGATGGTATTTCCCATGAAGCAGGTAAGAAACTTCTCTGAACCTGGAGGGGTAATTCATCCTACGAGAAGTCTTACTGATTTCAGGGGGAATATTTGCAGAGCAGGGAGCTGCCTAACACTAGGAAGAAAGTCAAACGTGATCCTGAACAAAATGAAGACGCATGTTTCCAAGCATGTGTGTGTATCACTGACTGGAGTGAGATACAGCAATCGCTATGACTGGCTACCCAAACAGCTCGGGCAAGTTGGCTCACCTTGAGCCAGACCATGGGTACAGTTCAGTTCAAGATGAAGCCGCTTAAATTTAGGCATTTGCATGTAAATGTATTTGTACGAGCAAGGATTTGAAGCAGCCGTTTGAGTCGGTGGAGACCTGGAGCTTGGTTCAGCTGCCCAAGCACCATCCCTTTTGCAAAGCCTTGCTATTGAGTTCTCCTTGGGGGGGCTGGTAAATACAGCAGGTATGGGACCTGCCAGAGACCCCCCCGCCCCGGGCAGCCACTGGAGGCCAGCAGGATAACTAGGGCATCTCACCTATGCTTAGGCAACTGAACCGTGCCCTTAGGTCATGTATAAAAAGCCATGCCTGTACCTAAATGTAGGTGGTTTAGTCTGGAGCTGATTAAGACCGGTCAGGACCTACCCGTGGTACCTCTGCACTGGAGGTACGCTCCTGCCGTTCCGTCTTCTGCGTGTATGTGAGCCACAAGAAATGAAAAGCAAAACTGTTTCTGTGTTCCCAGGTACTGACATCTGTGCATGGAGCATGACACATCTCCATTGCTATTTTAGCATTCTTGTTGCTATTTAGCATAACTTTGGGCAGAAGAAAAAACAGTCTTAATTCAGGAAACCTAACAATAATGACAGGCTCTTCTATGTATACATCCCTTTTTTCTCCCAGAAGATACATTAACAGGTATCCACAATGTGTATGCAAGCTACTCATCTCCTGATAAACACATCCTTTTATTTTTCAACACCTAGCATTTTAAAAGGTTTGACCAGCCTAACAGCATTTCTACAGGCAGAAAAAATACAAAGCTTTTTAATATACAAAATGGAAATAATTATCTCATTTTGCATATTGATTCCTCTCAGAATGCTTTGAGGTCTGTAGGGAGCTTGCATAAGAAATTCTGATGAATGTATTTTGTCATTCTCCTCTCAGAAACAAAATGGCATAAATAAAATAAATAGCAAAGTAGTCTCTCTCTACTGCATGACACACAGGCAAAAATGGCATAAATTGTCTTTAAGACGTCCATGGGGAAAGTGCTTTCAGAGCTCTGTTTGCCTACCAGTTTACAAATGAGAGTTTAATTTTTGCATGTCAAAGAAAACAAGTAGGACACAGGAAAGGTTTATTAAAAGTCACGATTAGTTTGCTTCAGATCTGAACAGTAACCTGCTTCTCGGAAACCTGTCAAATGAAGGCCCAGCTGTTTCATTTCAAGCCTAAATGGAGGGTACCTGAACACAGCGTTATTAACTCCTCCATTTACACTCAATGCATTTGCAGCTTGTCATTGCAGCAGGGCAGAGCCGACATTCCCGGTCTTAGCATGCCCGGATGTCTTTCACTTATAAACTGAAATCTGAATTTTATCAGTGTCTAATACTTGGGTTAGAGACAATTACACCATCTAATGTCTTTTTTTTTTTTTTTCTAAATTACTCCTATGTAGTCTCCACCTTAACTGCATGCTGATATGATTTGTATCTTGTAAACTGTCAGAGGACTGAATTTTTATTGCGGATGTGATGACTGCAATGAATGTGTGACTCATTACCGCATCTTTTATTGATGGGGCTGGGGGTTACACTGCAGGACATCAGCAGAGGAAGAAAGATGATTTGCAAATTAAACTCTGTGCAAAGAATAGCATCTTGTGGGAGGCTACGGCCATGAATTAGTTGCCTCTCAGGATGGTTGGTCTTTTGCAATCATGCTCTCACTAGTTTAGCATTTTTCAATCTTCAGCCTGATTTTCTTTCTTAGTCACAGTTAATTCTCTTTCTCTTTGCCCAGTCATTGCTGTATGCCAAAATGAAACCTCTTAAATACAAAACACACAGTAGTAGGCAGTTCCCTATTTGTGTCTCCTTGAGAGCCTTCTCATGTACAGTCAGTCAACGCAGAAGTAAATCACTGCTCCTGAATCTCTCTTCTCCAAACACCTAGATATCCTGATTTTCTCACCTATTTTGTTTTTCTTCCCCAGCTTCCTAAACCAAACCAATATCCAGGCACTAACTCTGGCCAAACTGTCATATAACATACATTACTTTCCTTCTGCGAAATAAAAATAGGCAAACCCACAGCTTGACGAAGACCAAGGGTTTGACAAAATCCATGCATTTCTCATGAAGTAACAAGATCTTTCTCAGCTCCCCAGAAAGCCACTCTCCCTTAAATTTCCACACACCAAACCAGCAATGAATGAACAGAGCCATGTAGACCTACAGTTTAAGTTGGCAACCTACAGTTATCTCAGGTGGGGCTTCATGCAGACTCTCTAAGAGGAGAAAGGGCTGCAGGTAACTTTAAACTATTCACGCTCCCTCCCAGCGCTGAGCTGGTGCAGGGACTGTGGGATATTTGGGAGTCTATTAGAGAAGCTGCAATTCTGGGCTTTGGCTAAAAGGAGTTATTCATGAGAGATTTTGTCAGGAGCTGTTTCAGCAATGTGTTAGAGACAAAGTGAATTGGAGGGGATCACAGATGGGACAGAAGAACTGGAGACTGCACTTATTACCAGTGTGTTTACTGAGCTGAGGGAAAAAGAAAATGGGAGTAACTGGAGCGCGTTGCAAGCTTCTTTCCAGAAAAGAGATGAGTGAGGAATGAGAATTATCCAGGACAGCCGGGAAGGCACCTTCATCAAAGATAAACTGAAACATCATATGCAACAAGAGATCTGCCCAGCTCCGTATTTTGAATCCAACAAGAAACTAACAAATATTTGACAACTGGCTCTCTTGCACAAGTAATCTATCACTTCAAAAGTTATTTTTCTGTTAAAAAAATAACAAGTATTTTTGCTCACAGTCACTAGAGCTGTAATTTTTTCTTTAAAAAATACTTATGAAAGCAGGGCTTGTGCTAGATTCAAGTACATTTGTTCTGTACCACCTCTGACACTATTTAAGGGGAAAGTAATACTGAACTTGTGGCAAATTACTCCAGACTGAAACTTAAAAATAACATAAATCTACTTAATGCTTCTGACCATTTAAATTATATAGTAAATATTAAATTTCAATGTGATGAGTATTGTGAGACCAGACAAGGATTCAGAGATCAAATATAGGCAAAAAAAACTCTTGTAAAGCCAAAGGCTCAAATTGTCAGGACTCTTTGGAGTAACCATATATGCTACTGCTTTGGAAAGACCAGACAAACTTGACCCTGTCTAGGAAGGGTTTTCTTTTACTTACAGAAAATGATCCCTCAGGCCCCATCTTGCAATCACTTTAACCAAAATAAATTATACTAGTTAAAACCAACCACACTGTCCTCAGTTTCACTCAATGCTCACAAAACAATGAATACTCTGTCTGGCTGCATCTTTTTCCTCCTCACAACTGTGATAAAGACACACAGCTCTTTAAAAATGACAATATGGAATTTTGCCATTTCTCTATTGGTTATTGGTTATTTGATCTTGGGGTTACCAATACACTTAATTTTTTATCAGCATACTTTTGAAAAGTTTTGAGGAACTTTGCATAGCTGACCTTTCGCTGCATAGGTGGAGTCTAGATAAATTCATAAATACTTTGCCAGTATATCCTAGTGTCCAAAAAGATCACAAACCGCTTTGACTAAATAATAAGCACACTGAATGTCTCCAGTAACTGAGTTGCTAGTGACCCAAAGGCTATATTTAAAAGGCAGAATAAGCAAGTTTTAAGCAGAGGTACTCACAAAAAAAGAAGAAAAGGAAGGAGAGGACGACAACATTATTTAGCATCAATTATTTTGGCTATGCCTGAATGAGCACGCAGAGCTAACCACCCGAGGCCATCGCTAGTTTTAAGCATGTGCTGACATCACCGCTCAGTCCGTTCAATGCGGTGCTACAATCGGCTTGATTTTGGAAAAAAGGTTTGCAGGGTACCTTTTGCAGCTGTGGCTGAGTTAACAGCTCATCGAAATAGTGGCAAAACAAAGACTGTCTTCCAGGACAATGAGATGCTATCCATGACTTCTGTAAAATTAAAAACAGAAGTGAAAAACGTGGCTCTGAGGAATATCTAAGGGATTTCCTGCTGAAACAGCTGTTCTAATAGAGACTATCTTCCTATCAGTTGAGGGTATGTGGCAGATTAAACATATGTTTCAGAAACACACTGGGAGCCCCTGAAACCCAACCAGTCTATAAATGACATGCAACCTTCTAGTTTTTTTCTGACGCTGCTAACGTATCTCTCTTTTAAAGCTTTCTAAAGAACTATTATTTTAACCTAAAATGGGTTTTTACCACTGTTAGCTTCCACAAACACTGCACAAAGAAAGAATAAACCCATTACACTTATTTTTTTGTGCTTTTGTCCTTTGATGAGCTTGGGGAGGGGAAAAAGAGAAAGAAATATCTCCCACAGGTAGCAAGTATACCTAATAAGCATGCTTGTGTGCCTCTAACAGGAACAATTCATTCTCAATTTTAATGATAGTTACTTCTAATGTGCCCTGTTATTCTCCCAATTTTATAACAGATTTCAACACTTACAGCAATGTGACCATGAGTCCTTACCAGTGTACAAAACCCATGTGTGAGAAAATTTAAATTATTCCACAGCTTCCTTTGCTGAATGGCATCACATTGAGCAATGTTTTATTCATCAACCACAAGCCTGACTTTAAAAAAAAATTCTTCCCTGCTGTTTAAAACAGCAAAAAGAGGCTTTATGTCAGTCATTTGCTCTGTAAACTGTAGCTCTCGGGCAGACTTTGGCCTGGAGTAAAACAAGAGCATCTTCATGGAAGTCAATGCAGACACAGTATCAGAAAGCTGCTGCAAACCTGTATTCAGAAACAGGATGATAATGTCAAGTGCTTTCTGCCACAGAGGATGCAGCTTTTCTTACCAGAATAGAAATCTTTTCTGGAAAGCATGCTGTGATTTTTATGTTAGTGATCTCCACACCCACATTCATTTCATCTCGTACCCTACACTCTCATGGCTGTATACACTTGGGTTTCTTCATCTTATGAATGTGTCCAAAGGCTTCTGTGGCAAAGGCTTTGCTGCAAAAAACCTCCCTTTTGGCATCATCAGTACAAGTTATTTTGTTAAATGTACTGTAGTACGTCAAATAACAAATATGGAATTTTGCAATAAAGCACTGAGAAATGCATCAGTGAGAGAAAACAGCTCATCTCTACCCGGCTGAATGGCCGAGGATGGATCTCTGATCTGAGGATGCAGCTAAACACCTAAGAAATGTGTCCTAAGCAGTCACAGTTCCATCCTGCTTGTGTCTCAAGGCTCACTGATGCCATAATTGTATTTAGATTACTGCTGTCCTATGTGTGCAATAAAACCATACCTTTGCAATTATGCCTGACGTACTTATGCAGTTGTATAGGCAAAGACTAAGGAAGACAGACCACGATGTGCTTCTCATGCATCTGTACAACAAATAACTGCGTCAAAGGGTAAGCAGACAGGGAAGGTGGGAAGACTTACTTTAACCCTTTGCTGCTTCTGTGTGCGTGTACTGCGAGCACGTCACAATCTATCGATTAGAAACTATGAGAAGAATTGACATTTAAGGATGAAAAATTATTCTATGCAAATTTTCATATTCACCACTCAGGAGGTATCTACAACAAAAATAAATTGTGCCTAATTACTACCGGCAGAGCCATGACTGTGCCTCTTATCTAAGTTAATAGCAGCCACAGACAGACAGTCAAGAATAAAATTTGGCCAGCAGTCAGGATGAGAACCTGTGGAGAAGTTATGTTTACCACATCACAGGCAATACAGTAGGGTTAAAAACAGCAACCTTCATCAATAATTTAGCCACCAGGCAAACTCGATTCTGCATCAGAAAGCTCCAGCAGGAAAAATAAAATTCATAGTCTTTATTCTGGCATTCAACGATGTTTACTGCTTTATTAGAAATGGCAATAGGAAAGTGTTTCCCCTCTTTCATCTCACACTCATGAATGTGTCTTTCATAAGGAATAAATTGGAACAGCCACCAGCTGGGAACAAATTTCTGGTCATTAGTGCTGACTAGGGCTGAATTTTAAACCACGAATTTCCTCCTTCAGTTCCAAAATCATTTTGCAACATTCCCTGCATCATATCCAAGAAGCTGAGAGTATGTTGCTCTCTTGGTTTTAATGGTTAGGTTTTTAGTTTATTTCTGGAGATGCTCTTCTATTGGCACCATGAATAATCTGCCTCAGCAGGCTCTACTAACGAAGCTGCGAAGTGCTTTGGTCTACTGAGGAAAACCAAACTCCCTTACCAGCACTTTTAAGAGTATCTCAGCCAAGTACCTGGTAAATTGCTGAAAGAAACAACAGTCATACAGCCACCAGCTGTTGGTGGATTACCCAGCGTGGCGATACACAGGGCTGGACGTGGTGCCATTCATGGAGACCCTATGAGCCTGCTGAACTTGGTTTTGGAGCAATATAGTCAGGCTGGCATGGGTCTGGATATGTTAGAGAGGACAGACTAGAGATGCCAAGTTAGCTCCACTGCAGCAACGTTTCATTCATGTTCCAGCTTTTGCATTTGACCTTTTTTTTTTGCCTTCGTGCTGTTACATCATCTGGCCTGCTTTTTTGAGTGACAAACCAAGAGCTAGGGTTTTGTGAGTGGTTCCAGTAAGGAGAAGCCAGTGAAGTAGTTAGCCATCATCGGTACAAATTTTTATTTAGAAGAATGCCCAAATAGAAAGAAAAAAATTGTCTAGGTTTCTCGTTTCATCTTTCCTCACTTACATAAGTAACATGGAACTGACTATACTACACTTTAAGTATTCTTCCCTTATAAATAATACTGCTACTTGCATCCTGTCCAGCTCACTTATTTTAACTTTCCCATTTCCAGGTCCAAAGCAGATGACACACAAAGTCTCTGCTCTGCTGCCTGCAAGAACCAGGAAAATAGTAACTAATTCAGCTTCTTCCTTCTGAGAATTGCCTGCCAGCAGTACATGATTCAAGGGCCCTATCCTTGCAGAGGGGCAAAGTCAGGGGAAAGACTTCCATCGCACCTGATTAGAGCTCCTCTCCGGCTACTGAAAATTATTCACCAAAGAGCTTAGCAGTGAATAACGTGTGACAGTCAGGCTGCTCATCAGCAGCTTCAGTCCATCACCAAGCAGCTTCCCTGACGCTGATTAGCCCTGATTAGGCACCTCCCGAAGCTTCGGCGGCTCGCTGAGCCGCGGGATGGGGTCTCTCTCTCTGTCCTTCCCCACCCCTGCACTTCACGATGCTGTTGCCCGGGCAACTTGCTTCTACGGAGATTTTAGGTTCAAAATCCAACATTTACCTGTTCAGTGTTCATAACTCCTTGTTATTTTCCCTCCTCTCACTCCCCCTTCAGTAGGTCCCTCTCAGCAAACCCAGCGGTAGATACTTACCAAACACCCAGGTGAAAGGGACGTGACCACGGGTGAGGAGACTGTTTTTCTAAAGCAGGGGAGAGCTGCGGAAAATAAGTTCAGTCAGCCACAAAGCTTCAGCCCGTTCCTCTCATGTCTGGTTCTCCATACCCTCGAACTCCACCACTCCCACCCTTACAACTGGTCCCAGCCACAGTGGGTTATTTTGTGCTTTTTGTGACACTGGGACAGTTTGGACACACAGTGGGTATTAACACAAACACAGGCATTACACGCATGAAAAACCAAACTACAAAAAGTATACAGGCTGCAGAAAGGCATTTGAGCCCTGGACAAAAAGGCCCAAGGCCACCAGGATCGTGTTGAACAGATGCGATATTCTACTTCATGCAAAACTCGGTGATTGAATCAGGGAACTTTGGGGTAATTTTCTGTGTTCACAGTGATGTACAATATCCTACTTTCCTGAAAGTCAGGTGGACTGAATACTGGAGGAGGTTTTCCCACTCTTTTAATCCAGTACCCCAACACTGTACACTCTTGTCATGACCACGCACAGATGCTATACAATATGCATTGTGATTTTTTCCTTCATCATTTAGTGCTATTCTCTCATCCACATAACCTGTTTTGCCAAAATAATACACAGACCCAGCTCACCCACACGTATCACTTACATTTCCAAGCTGCCTTGCACTGCCTCTGCTTGAGGCAGAAATGTATGCCCCTGTACTTCATAAAATTATCTTAAATGAAGGATCTACTCATTTCAACAAAATTTAATCCAACCCATAATGAGATAACATACTCTGTCAAGCAATTAACACATTTTAAATGGTCAAACTGCATCTGAAACCTGCTTATTCTAAAGGAGAATGGTTCCTGACCTTAACTAAATAATTCACTCCTGCTAACACAACTATAATTGCAGCCTAGTAGCTCTGAAAGTGCTTGTTCCAGAATGGGTATCTGAGGCTTATTCTCAAGCCCAGAGGCAATCACATTTGTTATGTTTTGCAACTGGCAATCACAGACACAAGAATTAAAATCTGCTTTGAAGAAAAACCCTTTCCAGCTTCACCTGTTTGTCTGGGAAATCAAATTTTTAAAGGGGAAGGAACAACAAAAGCCAGACATCTGCGTTGGGCATATTTCAAACTCGGGAACCACAGTGAAGCAGCAGTTCAAAATGTATCACGCTGTTCAATTAAGGAGTGGAAGAAAAGAAAGTGCCCATAGGTTTTAAAATGTCATGACATTCTTGTACAGAAAGAAAAGTAAGAATAGGATGTCCAGAAAGGTCTCTGTTTTCACTTTCAGGCAAAATTGCAGCAGACCTTACAAATTTAGACAACCAAATATTTAATTAAATTGCTGATCAAAGTTTCTATCAAAGGCTGAAAAGGACTTGAAGGTGGTTTTTGTCTTGTCCCTTTATGAAGCATAAATTTCAGCCCTGCATTAAATACATTTTAAAAAGAGCATTACATTGTGAACAGGGTCAATGGAGGCAATGTGTCTTGATTGGTAGAGTACTCTATTCCCCAGTGGCACTGGCTGCCTTTTTACATTGAATTTCTAAGCCATCCTTTATTGCAGCATGTATCTGTGAAAGCATTCAGTGGTGCAGACAATAACAAAGCACAAACAAAGGGTGTTTGTATTTTAAGCCATACATTGTAAATACAGAAAAGATGACCTTAAACTACTTATCACAGTAGGAAATGAACAATATTCAGGTTTACTTGTTTGAAATTTTGTGTTTAGGGAATTGTTTGCCTGGGGAAAGAGGTGAGGGAGAACCCAGTGTTTCCTGGTCTCTGGTCGCCTTAGTTTGGGGTTTTCGAAAGGTGACACACAGCACAGTGAGCCAGCCGTTGTACGCGCTTGGAAAACACCAACTCAAATTCCCACTGAAAGTTTTAAAAATAGAAATGTTGCAGGAGCTAAGACTGCACAGTGAAGGCTATTTTGCTTGAGCCTTTAGAAAGCTCTAAGAAAAAAGTGCCTAAGTTATCATTTTCCTCTGCTAAAGCCCATGCTTTACCCAATTCAGGCCATGTAGTTGCCCTGAGCACAGTTGGTGAAGGCAGCCCTCCCCCACCTCCATGTCTGGCCAGCACCATCAAGATGGGGCATAATTCACAAATAACTAAGTAAAGCTGTATCAAAGAAATAACAGGCAGGGTTACCAGGTTTCTCCTGTTATGGGTATAATCCCCAGGACCTCACAGTCAGGGGATGAGTCCTTCAAAGAGTATTTTTCCTTTGGGTTTCTGTAAGAGAGGAATTAGTTCACTCCATTTTGGTTTCCTTAGCACCCGAACTGATCAGGAGAAGAAATGCTGTTTCTTTCCAGAGCCTGCCCACTTGCACAGCACATTGCTGGCAAGTTGCCCCTGGGGTTTGCTGAGAGAAGAAGTCAAAAAGGGAAAAAATGGGGAAACTGGGATTTCCGAAGGCAGATGGTGTCTCTGTGTCTTCCACCCAAGAAGAGAAACAAAACCGGATAGTGATGAGGAAAAAAAAAAAAAAAAAAAAAAGAAGAGGCAAAATCAGTGCTTGGAGGGAAAAGGATACGATGAAGGCTGGGACCTGCAGAAGGAAAGAGGGCTGGATCTTACTCAGGGCTAAAAGTAGGAACTATGAAAACCTGCAGGCTGAGCAGGGAGCTGCCTGAACTCCTCACCAGGGGCTTAAAGCAGAAAGGTCGGGCTGAAGTCTGCTCTGGGGCCAGCAGCCTTGCTCTCTCCTGGGAGGAGGCATCAGCCTAGCCTATGGGGGGGGACTGCTCCCACCTCCAAATAAATGCTTTTTTCACTTGCTAGGAGCACCAAATCCAGTTCCACAGTTGTCTGGGGAGATTTCTTCCCGCCTCTCCAACCATGCAATGGAAATTTCAATAAGGCTGTATGGTTGTGATCCTCCCAGCCTACTCGATCCACTTTATATAATTTACCTTATTAGATGTTGCCCCAAGTGTTGGAGAGAGTGACCTGTGCAATAGGCTAGTGGTTACACCAGTCACCCAGCTCCAGTTTCTAGCCCACGGGACAATGAGTACCTCAGAAAAAAACACTTTAAAACAGCACTTGTTTCTCAGCTGAGGAGGGTCCAAAAGAAAGGACCAAAACCAAGAATTCCTCATGCTGTTCTCAGAGTAGAGAGAGTGATCTACCCTATAGAAAGAGCTCATCCCAGATGATTGTGGCAACTTGCAGAAAAGTTGCAGGTTCTTCCAGCACAAGCATCCAGAAACTTTGTGGTTTGTTATACCCCAGGGAAAGGATCTATTTGCAGAGTTCCTATCTGCTCGATAAGAAGCGTAAACTAAAAGATAGGTCCCCGAAATCCCAGAATCTTCTTTCCCTACAGCTCAGAGGTAGGGAGGGCATCCACAATTCCCTGCCCAGGAATCAGAGTAAGGCCAGGTCAATACCCAAAGCCAGCAGCCAAAAAGTGCTCCTGGATCCAAAAAATATCCCTGTTTTTTCACCAGAAAAGACTGGCATGATTTAAGCACCAAACTTCAGAAGGGAATTCACAAATACAAATAGCAAATAAAAACTGAAAGGGAGCTTTGTCTACCCCAAACGTGAACACCAAGTCCAGTTCGCCACACAACTCCTCCCATTCAAGGAAGCCTGAGTTTCTAAATCAGGACAGAGATTTTTACTAGGCTATAGGGTACCTGAAAGTTAAATTTTCCAGTCCCTGAGTTACTTTGTAGATCGAGCATTTAGGTCTCTGCTTCCCTCTGCGGACCCATACATGTAGGGGGTGAATTCACCCTGTGGCAGAGACACAGGCTCTCCAAAGCACTTCACAAGGTATGGGGAAGGGTTATTTCTCATCACCGGCACCAGCAGCAGATTTTTCTGACTTTGTAAATGAACAGTGAATTTGCTGAAAACCATAATGGGGGGGGGAAAGATCTATGAAGTGAAAGGGGGAGGGAGAGTTATTATGAACCGAAGCAACAGGTACAAGCATCAGACAGAAAAATCGTAATTACAGCAGTGGGGTACCAATTATTTTTCCTCGCTTGCAACAAACTCTTGATTAACAAAACATAGCAAAAATATCGAGACTAACTCATGTCTAACTTGGGAAAACGCAAGCGCCTTTTCCCCGCCCGGCATGAGGATGGCTGAAGATGGGGACGGTACCGGTACATTCCCGACCGTGCGGGCGGGCATCGGGCAGCCCCCGGGGCTGGGGGGAGCAGCCTGGGGGCATGGCTGGCTCGGGCTCCAATAATTCAAAGCAGTGCCATCTACTGGGGCCAGCTGGGGGATGGAGCCTCTCCCAAAGGTCTGTTAATTGGGTTTTGTTCCTGTTCGTAATTAATTTCGGTGTTTTGATAGGCGAGGCGATGGCTGATGAATGCTGAAGATTTTAGAAGTACCCTGTGCGTTTCATTAAAATGCCTTACAAAATGTTTTCTAAAGGTCAAACTGCTCCGTATGGTGCTCAGTTTCTTTAGATTTTTTGAATCACGAGGGAGACAAGGGATTTTTTTTTTTTAATTGATACTCTCCAGTGCAATAAAACCTCAATCAGTAAGGCACTTAAGCAAATGCTCACCTTTCAGCATTTAAGTGGCTTCTCTGATGGTGGCAGAAATAATTGCATTTGCTCAAAGTCCTGTAGAGCAAGATGTGAAATCAGGGTAAAAAAGAAAAAGAACATGCTTTTAAAAGTATCTGTCTCTTATTTACCAAGGAATCATACAGACACATTCTAGATTCAGAATCATGCATGAAAAAAAAAACAATGAGTATGTGAAGCAAAAATTTAGTCTTATGTGAAGAAAGTATATATTGTAAAATGACTCCACTGCTTGAATTAGAACTAATAGAAAATGGATCATTTAGGTCATTAGAAAGTTAATATTCAGCAGTTCAAAAATTCTTATATTATCTGTTTAAATTATTTATGGACTTTACAGAACTGATGCTTATAACCTCAAACCCTTCCTGGACTGTTTAATATACTAAAAGTCTTTCCCCACTTGTGTGTTTAAGAGCATCAAGAGCAATAATAATGCTAATTTTACAACCTTTATACCAACTCTAGTTTTACACTTGAGAAACTCAGACACAGAGAGTGTCTAAAGCTAGAATTTAAGCTGTGCTTATCAATCTTGGGTGACCAACCTGAGCTACCTATAGAGTCTGTCTCAGACATAAAAGATGTTTGCCTTATCACTTTATGGACTGTACAAAGAAGCTGAAGAGGGAATAATTCTCAAAAGAAAAATAAAGGACCTGTAATGAAATTATCATGCTGAGGTTTTTTTTAAGAAATATACTTTTACGACAACTTGTAATTAAATTATAGACTTCAGTGCTACATTTTGTTAGGGATGTCAAAAGTATAAAAATATGTTCCAAAACGATTATCTAAATTCATGGATGATAACTCCATCAAAGAGCTATAGTGCTATATTCCTGGTTTTCAGAACTGCCTTTTTATAGTCTTATGAATATTCAAAGAACATTTTCAATCAGCTCCTGCGTCAGTTGTGAGTGTGCTCAGCACCACCACAAATCTATCCCTAGGTCTTTCATACTGTTCTCCAGGCAATGTGATACACATCATTAGCGGCCAACTGTGATCATTTTGTCTTGCAGCTTACTGCCACATCTACAGAAAGGTTCTGAGCACCCATGTGTGGTGTGATCACCTCTGGAGGCAACCAGGGAATCTCAGAAGAGCCAGTCAGCTCCTTCAGAGCAGTGAAAGTTGCTTAAATCCCTGGTATCCAATTTTTGCCAGCACATTTGCCTAAACCCCACTAGGATGGGATTTCCTTGAATGCTGGTGATCCCTCAAACATCTACTCCAACAGAGAGCATCAGAGCACGCTTCTAGGAGAAGCTTCATGCTTCAAAGGGAAACTATTGCTTTAGAAGGAGAAAAAAAATCTGCTAAAATTAAACAGCCTTAGGTTGGGCGATTCAGAACCTGATGAGTGGCTACAGCTGTCATGGGAAACTGTACAAAGTGAGAGAGATAAGGAGCATCTAATATCCGCCCTGGCAGTGAGCAGCACCACAAACACCTATTTCCAGCCACACAAGAAGAGCGACCCAACAACGCTTGCTATCTGTACCAGATCCAGCGGGTCCTGGTGCCGCATTGCCGATTCCGAGATCGGAAGCTTTCATTCCATAATCAAGTTCCTACATCAATTCTCCCAGCATCCTATGTCAGTGATTTAAGAGCTTGTTAGGGAGGAAAGCAGTGGGGATGTAAACACAAAAGGCTGAATTTAATGAAGAAATAATAGGGCGTGAAAAGCAGCTCCATGGTTATGAAGGTATCTGTACTGATCTTTAAGAGCGGAGCAGGAGTGCAAGCACGAGAAGGCTCTGGCAGGAAAGCAGATAGAGACAGACAAGCTTTGGAGACCAGCCAATCTTTCTTATTGGAAAAAAAAAACCCCAACTCGTTTCAGCCTTGGAGAATGTGATTGCTCCTGTGGTTTGCTACCACTGTTGTGTGACAATAAGAGAGCTGGATGAGTGACCGGCTGACGTGGGAGGTAATACAAAATTAGGTTTTACCATGAGAATAAGTGAACACGCAGTGAGAATAGTGGCCCACTAACTGGAAGATCACTGAGTGCTCACTGGATGCTACTCAGAGGACCTTTCTGCTGCTTGTTCCCCAAGCAAACTGCACAGCTTCGAATCCTTTAGTAACTGAAACACAGTGTCTTTTTCCCTAGGAAGGGAAAACTGAGTCCATCTGAGAAAGTAGCAAGAAATAAGTTGAATTTAGAGGAAAAAATGGGATTATGATTCATTTAATTTTATTTTGTATTTTACATGTAAAGTGCATGATATTGTACTTTTTATCTCATTCTGAACTAAAACACAGAACTGATAGGAATACCTTTTTCTGGAAAGCAAGCATGACGGGGCGTCCTTCAGTTGTGTATATGCCTATACACATACATGTATATGCCTATATTTTGAGCCCCAAAAGTACATCTGACAGTACCTCACAGCATTAATGGATTGTCTCTGGAGCAAAGGGACAAGATTTTAATTTGTTTGTGGGATTAGTTCTTGCAATGTGCAACACAGCTGCAACTGAGTTTTTAACATGAGGGAAATCACACTACTGTGCACTTACACTTTCCCTGTTAAATGTAATCCCATGTATTTTTATGCCAGTCACAAATAGATAGGATTATTACTGGGAGTCTCCCACAAGTGGGAATCAAATGTATTATTATGTCTTTAAAGATGAGTGGGTCTGTCACTGATGCCCTGAAGCTTTTTGCAGAACGCAATGCCTGGTTAGCTCCCTGCCAGCTCTCAGCCGCTCCACTCCCAAGGCAGAAAACTGATGCTAATGATCATTTTTAGACCCCTGGGCTCAAGAGAACACCGAACACTCTCCAGTCCGATGCTGCGGGACGGTCAGGCTGAACGGATCAGGCGAGAGCTGGAGCCCTTCTATTTGATGAAGCCAGAACGTTTCCTCCTGGATCAGCCTTCCTGAGAGTTCTCCAGCCCACTGCTACCTGCTTGCTGACGTGGGGTAGATGCTAGAGACCCACTGGCAATCTTCACAAGGCAGTGCTGGTTGCTTTTACGTGCTGAAAAAGGGAACAGGTAGTATAGAGTACGCAACCCTGCTGTACGGCAACTAATTCCAAGGATTCGTCCCTATGAAAATGCTGGTGGAAGCCCTGCCAACGCCCGTCACTTAAACAAAGGCTATCATTTGCTTTGCATTTTGAGGGAGCGTTAACATAGAAAAAAAAAAAAATCGTCATTTCTGACACAGTTCTGCACTTGTATCACAAAGTGCTTACACTTCTGACAAGTGTGAGAAGGCTCCTCATATGAGTGTTTCCTGACCTTACTTTCTGAGTTAGATTTGGTAAGTGTTGGCTGCCGGCTGGTAAATGAGAAGTGGAACCAGCCATCAGCCCTGCATACGCTGTTCTGGGACAGCAGCTCTGGGTGCTAAGTCTTGAGATCACTTCCCTGCAGTTCTTGACGACGATGGAGGGTTTTAAATACATTTTATAACTATCACACCTAATTGCATTCAGTTGTCAGAGCTGTTGCCTGCATGCGTTGGGATGTATCCACTGTCTTTGCACACTAAGGGATGGCTGAGTTACATACACAGAGTCCTTCCAGCGAGCTAGATGCTAATTTAGCATATTTCCAAGATGTTTGCCCATGGCTGACAGATATGACCTACAGGAGATTTCTGCCCTTCTGGAGAGGCAGCTGGGGGCCACTTTGGGGTGTCCAAGCTGATCAGATGCCTATGCTTAGGCAACTAAATCCACATAACCCTTATGCCATGCTGGTCCCAGTTTAGCCCATCCCTACACCCCAGGAATAGCTGGGTGTTGTACAGCCCCTCCACAGCTTCACCAACAACAACAAAACTCCCTGGAGCCAGCAGAACCTGCCGCCTTCGAACAGCCGTGCCACCTTAGTGAGACACTGGAAATCCCGGAAAATTAGTCCCGGGATTTTCCAGTTTGTTACGAGGTTTACAGCAGAGTCAGGACTAGGAGAACACGAGCACAGCTAAAGAATCATTCAAGTGATGACGGACAAGCTAAAGGAGTAGCTGCAGTTATGTAGACGTATGTCTTTGTGGTTTAAAAATATGAATACTTTTTAATAGAAAGGTGTGCTTATTGGTCATTTTCAGCAGGCTACTTACAACGAAAGATTAATTAAAGCTCACAGTTGGGCTATGCATGAAAGGAAAAAAGGAATAGCTTCTTTAGAGAAAAAAATGAGTTTTATCCTCAAACTTTCAGCCCCAAAACAACAAAGCACGCACTTACACAAATGCTTCACTTCAACCACATGCTGAAGTTTCCAGAACCAGTGAAATAAAAAATAATGAGATTTCAAAGTGTTTTGAATCAGCCACATACTTAATTTCTCGGCTGAATCCTATTTCGATTGTATTTCATCATAAAATATGAAGGCCATGGGGGGAGAGTTTTTAACTGCTTTTGCTATTCCTGAACAAATTTCTGGAATCAGCCATCTTGTAAAATATGTATGTGCAGAATTCCCTAAACTGAGCGGTCACTAAAATTCACAAACTTTCTGGTATGATAAAATCACAATTCAGTATGTATGTTGGCAAAGTCTAGGCCCACTTTTTGGAGTAGAACAGTATTACCTGTATTGTTTAGGTTAGGGGGTTTTAGTGGTTTATTTGAGCTAAGAGATTCTGTTTTCCTTCAACTAACATAGAAAATCTGTGTAGCTAACTGTATGGGAAGGGTGCAAAAGACAAAGTCAGTCTTATGTAAAACCTGGAAATGAGCATCGATACATGTAAATAGCAAGCAGATTATACCACTCTTTTAATTTGCCATATTTTAAAATTGGCATATAAACCAGTACTCACCTTGTAACTACTAGCTAGTACTACAGTAGAAAGAATAAAATTAACGTTGAGCCTGAAGAAAATCACCTTAAGAGTGGGGCCATTTAGCCACCAAACCCCAGGAATGCCCAAGACTCATTGTTTGAATGCCATGTCATTCAAGTACAACTCCAAAACCTTTAGAGGCATTCTTACACCACGCCTGAAAAAAGAATGCTGTCAGGGAGGTCACCCAGCACTTAAATGTTCAGAACCTGGAGATGTGGGCAGGAACTCCAGTCTCAGAGCTCCACTATCACATTATAAAAATGATTGATATTCCACAAGTTGCACTCTGAACAACATGTGCAAAGATAGCCTCAAGAATTCAAAGCTTAGACAAGAGTCATCGCGTGTTGATTGATGGCCCTGTGTCACTCTGGTTTATGGGTTATGACCACTGGAGACTTCAGAATGAACTAAGCCAAACATAACAGCATCCTTTGCTCAGTGAAGCAAGGATGCAGGACTCAGAAACCAAACTGTTCTGTCAAAAAATAAAATACTTAGCTCAAAAAATCTGTCAGACTTTCAACACTTTTGACAGCTTCCATATTCAATGCATGCAAAAGTGAGTCTGATGAATGCAGACGAAGCATCCAGAATGTTTCTTTGACATTAAAAATCCCTAATCTGGTACATTATCCTTAAATAATTCACACATCTCTTTTATGTAGGTCTCCCTCTCTTGCATGTTCTATAGACGAAATATCTTCATTAAAGCAAACAAAAATAAACTACTCTTCTTATATTGGGTAGCATTAGAAGCTGTCCTTACATACAGTACAGAAGTATTCTAGTACTTTAATGACACTGATGAACAGCATATATTAACTGAAAAATAGCTATCTTCTAAGCATACAAATATCAAGTGTGTTCATCCTGTATTAGGACTGTCATTTATTGTGACAGGAGGAATTTTTCTCAGCGTGTAAAATGAAACGTATTATATTAATGGTCATAATTACCCAATCCTTCAAATTCAGCCATAGTTGTTATAAGAACATCGCTTTGTAAGATATTTGCTTTTAATTTGCAATCTTCTGTTCTTTAATTTCATTAGGAATCCTTATGTTTCACATCATTCTTGTTGAAAAAGAAAAATAACACAAATTTGGATTATTAATATGTTGCTGAACTTTTCACCATTTGGAAAGCTGCAAACAGCATAGAGTTTATGAACTCCCACCAAATTCAACAGAAGAGTTTTAGATCAGACATAAGCAACCTAAGGAAAGACACCTATCCAAAATGATAAAAGAATAAGTGACCATAATTTACTTAATTTTGTGCAGAAGGCACACATAAAAGGTTTTGACTGAGATTTAATGGTCAGTAGTGACTTTCCAAGAGACTTTTTTCGAGACAATTAGGAGAGTAAAGAATGAACATTGTTAAAAGGTAAGAAATTTCTACTAACTCAGAAATCATGCTGTCACACTTTTGTCATTCATGCAGTTTAGCTCAAAGCACAAACACCTGACTGGGCATTTTTTATTCCTATAGCTTCCTCGCTTCATATCTGTTTTGACTTTAAACTCTACTTTTCTTGTTGGGAAAAGCTGACAGCAGGATCCTGTCCTTCTGTCTTGCAGACGACATGTACAATCGTGTACCTCAGCATCCCAAGGAACAAGGCTGGAGCTGAAGGAACAGAAAGTATGACACAAAGTACACAGAGACCCAGAACCTCATGTGCCTCCTTTACAATCTCTGGACAAGATGATTGTCCTCTATGAGATATGCTGTGAAGTAGAGTGGAAAAAGTAACTGTTTAGTGCAGAATTTTCAGATGCTTTTAAGATTTTTTAAAGCCTTACACATCCATCATCACAACTTAGTTCTTCTCCCATTAAATTAATAGATACATTGCCCTACGTTTTTATGGAAGCAGGATTAGCCACACACTTCATAAATGAGGCTATTTATGCAGGGTTTTTTCAGACATTTGGTTGGACAACAAAGATTTCAACTAAAGACTTTTTTTGTTTCTACATATACATATGTTTCTTTATATATAGGTTACTATTCCTCATGTATGGACTTGTGGGTGAGATTACTTAAAATGTACAGTTCTGAACCCATTTTATGGGTAGGCATAGTAGAGTCTGGATATAGCTTGTCTAACTTCAGGAACTTGAAAACGTGCCTACATTAGCAGTCTAGTTGCTTTAGCTGCCCCAGTTGTCAATGAAGAGGTAGACATCCACCGAGGCAATTCAGCTGCATCTAAGACTGCTGACACCATGCATATGCAGTTTTACACACACAAAGGGGAGACCTTACATCTGGCAAAGCAACCAGTTGCTACTAAAATATAGAGAAAGTCCTGGCCAACATGTATCGATCATTTAATACAAACTTTAACTGTGTGATACTCAATCGTACTCATCCCTGATAGGTGTCTCACATCTGTAGTACCCTGGTGTGAGAAGTTTGTCAGACTTGACCGACACAAATTGGCTGTTCAGAAAAGGTTTTTCTAATCATCTTTCCACTACAGAAGGGTTATACAAGAACAGAAGAAATGCACTCACAGGCTGGATAAATACAGCCTTCGACACCTCAGTATTTGGTTTTGTTGCCATTGTATCTTGAGGGAAAGGTAACAGATATTTGAAGCCCAAAACTTATGTCTTAAAGCATAAAAGCATTCCCCTTTAAAGCTGCTGCAAGGAATGGCATAGTCCCCAGCCTGTCGTGTAACACCGAAACATGGGTCATTTGTTTCAGAACGGCGTTAATTCTTCAGAAAATGTGAACACTGCTATTTGTTTTTCTGCCAGTGGCCTGAAGGAAACAGGTTAACTGATTCGTTGACCTACGGGAATTAAAATACACAGCAACATCAACAGACTTTATGAATCCTAGATCGACTCCTCTCCGCCTAGTTACACACCGGTGCAATCCTGTTGATGCGGTCCCCAAAAGAGTGCCCAAATGAGAGGAGAAACACATCCACTAAACTCTGAGTAGATTTTTATCAATAAGATGAAAAAATCTGAAAGACTATTTAAAAAGGGAGAGGACAAATTTCCCACTCAAGTATTCCCACCTGCATCAGTTCCACTAACGTCACAGCAGACAAGGTCGGTAGCACAGCGAGGCGTCTGGACGCCAGCTGTTGCAAACACCAGGTAACCTCATCCTGGTACTCCTCCAGCTGTTAAAGTGCTTTTTTCTTATAGGGCTGGGAAGGGGTGCAGGTTTCAATCTGTTTCAACCAAAGCTCTGGGAATTTTCAACCACTCAAAATGTCTTTGTGATTGAAAATGTGAACAGATTTTTCAAAATAAATACATAAAATACCTTAAAAATGTCTACCATTACAGATCGACCATTGTAAATTAAAGCTGGCTTTCTGTATCAGAACACACAGGCAAGTGAAACACATAGACTTCTTTACTTCTGAAGTGTATCAGATTTTATGCTGTTAATGAATGTTCCTGATAAAATGTTGGCGGTAATAATTTAATTTTTATACTCACAAGAAAACCTACTAATAATTTTTACAGCTTTGCTTTCCCTCACTGCACTGTGTTTAACTGAGTAAGGTCTTTTTACAACCATGCATAAAAACAGCCACTGCCAAGAGAGAAATGTTTATAAGCCTTATTAGTAGGAGTTTCTTATTGCTCACATATTTCACATATAATGTTCTTTCTGCTAGCTAATAAGAATTGTGACACACGGACCCATTGTAATGAAAAAAAATTATAGCATATATGTTCAAATTTTGCTTGTTTGTAGTATCTGGATTCCTATCTTCAAGTTATGAAATAGTCATATAAAGATTTCCCAGAACCAAGCAGCAATAGACTGAAAAAGTAATATTGTTGGGTTTGCAGAATTTCAGAGAGGAATTTGGCTAATGATCACAAGTTCAACACTGCATGAAAATTTCTAAAGCTGCTTTCCGAAGCTTCACATCCAGGGAGATTTTCCTGTCTCCAAACAGATGTTTGTAAAAAGGAAACTGGAGTTATAATTTGGTTGGATAAGCAAATGTCTTCTGAACTGGGAATGGCAGTCTTCATGCAACGAAGTCCCAGCTTGAACAGCAGATGTGCCACTTAAGCAGAACTCCATTTATTTGTTCCAGATGAAAGGTCAAGATGTTTTAGTGCCTAAAGTAGCACAGGGTAGCACTTGAGCATCCTGCTATACCACCAGTAGAGCCAAGAATTAAATTCTCAATCTCCAGTCTTCAGCTGGAGATGTGCATGTGCAACATGAAGAAGTGCATGTTTCTTCTCAGGAAATGTAAAAATAATTGCACAAGTCTGGTCGTGTTTTGCTCTGACCTGGCTTCCTAGTTTCACATAGCCTCGGGGGGAGGCTGCAGTTGCCAGTAGCCCCAGGGGATCCATAATATGACAGTAGTGAATCCAAAGCAGTGAAGTTATTTGGCTCGATCACATCCTGTGTAAAGGGGTATAGAAGATATATATATATGTAAGTGTATACAGGGGTTTAAGAGCAAATGCATTTTCCCTGGCTCGCAGGCTGTTTTGTTTTGCTGCTGTGATACAAACACTCAATAAATGGTCAAACTGAGGCCTGAGAGAAATGCCAGTTGAAAGAGGACAGATAGGAAATTACTTCAGTTCACAAAGTCCCTCTCAAAGAGGGTTTGCTTACATCCATAAAGAAGGCTCAATAAAGTGATCACGCAAACAGTGTGTTGAATAATTTCACCTAATGCAAGTAGAAATGTTCACAGGAAGCTGTGCTACGAAGCAGATGTTTGGCTCGAATGCAAATGTTTTCACATCAGTTCATCAAGACAGTCACTAAAAGAACCCCTGCTATTACTGTGGCGTGAAGCTTATATTTGGATCCATAAACGCAATACATGACAACTTACTCTGTTTAGGAGAACTAGAATCCTGGATCCAGCTTTAAGAATGAGATTCATCTATTGATACAAAGGAATTAACAGAGCGCCGTGGACAGCTTACATTATTTTTTGGAGTGCATATTTTAAAAAGCATTTCTTTCCTACTATAATTTGGCAGTTGCAGGGCAGGTCAACAGAAAAGGCTGGAGAAAGCAAATTCCTTTTCCACTCACCACAGCTCCAAGGAAAAGGACCATAACTGCTCAGTTAGCACCTGCTCACTGATACATGCGTGCCTGCTGCCTGGAAGCTTGGACACATACTCTTCGCCTGTGATCCATAGGCTCTTCGGTAACATTTGCTCTTGGGATGTATCCGTCTTCACCGCTGCTTTCTCATCAAGGCACGAACTGGTGTCTTGGCATACCAGTCCCCCATAGCATCTGGCACAAATTCTGAGGCATCCTTTGGGAAGAAACAAGGATACAGCTGTGTCAGGCACCTAAAATTAAGCAGTGCTCCCAAGTTCTCTAATGTAGACTTTTGCTACACCCATGTTTAAGTTTCAGCCTCAGATACGTGAACAGCTTCTATCCCATCTATATCAAGCAATGCTGCCTGCATTAATATTGTCCACATTGAGCTTGCTAGCAAAGTGGAATCTGCAGACGACTAGGAATCATGTATTAACATGCAAAATAATGTTTGTAAGTAAATTCCATCATTTCATGTATATATAAAGGGCACCAAACTCTGTCACTGTTTATTACAAGTTTCTCTGTTCCCCCTGTGGCTCTAAACCAAATCTCATTTACAAGTGGGAAGGTGTTATTCTGCACAGTGAATACCTGACCTTTTATTTCTACAAAGTAATTTCCAGAAACAATGCCAAAAACATGTATTGCCACTGACAGGGTGACACTGCAGCATTTCATATGCATATTTTCTTGGGAAAAGTATTTGGAAAAAGCTGTAGGAGTCCAATTAAACTTTATCACCTGACTGCATGCTCACAATAACAAGATTGTATATTAATATGACTGTGACCCCAACACACGCAGAGCTGGTCAGAGTTATACAAACTGTGGGCTCCAACACTTCCTCTAGCAGGAAACTGCTGGAGAGAGGAGACTTAAAGCAATTTCTGGAGTGTGATGGTAATGGAACATAAGTCCTTTACTGATAGGGACTGCACTTGGCTATCGTGCTCTAAATGTGTTGCTGAATTAAAGCCATAGGACCTGTCATTCCATGTTTACACTTCACATTTCCCTTAGTGTTTATTTTGCTATGACATAAATATATCTGTGATGATTATCTCAACTGTATCTGGCTGCAACCCAGACGTTCGTTAAATAACCATCGCAAGATTGGTAGTACTGTTCCTATTTTACAGATACCTGCAGGATTGTTCTTGACAACATATGGGCTGTGACAGCCAGAAGTCTATCACAGGACACATTTGTGATTAAAACTCTAGATGCGTCCCACAATACCAAAAGCTTTAATTGCCTAAGGTTGCTCACCGACTGATAGTCAGCTCAGTTTAATTCAGTCACCAAGAGACGAATGCAAACAGCTCTAAAATTCAAGAAGCCTAAAGTGAAACCTTGGCTTGTCCAGAGTGCTCTTTCGTTTCTCCAGAGTATGCATTTTTCCGAATGAGGAATACAGGTTAGTATCTAAGGATTTCAATAGCTTCCAAATGTAACATTAAATTTAAAAGATTTTAACATCTTTTGGAATAAAGACTGTGTTTTGTCCAGCAGAGGGAGACGAGAGTTTTAGAGAAATGTACAAACCCCAAGCAGAACAGGGAAAACAATTCTTTAACTCAAATGTATCAGCTATAGATTTTAATATAGATTTTAATTTATAAGACATAGTACCCTAGATCATATAGACAGCTAAATCTGATTAAAATCAGACTTAAAAGCATATTATAGTCCTTGATACTGATGTAGGATTTGTAGCCTTCATCCCACTTCAAGTCTGATCCTGTACAAATAACAAGAAAACACACTTTCTCTAACATGATTTGAAAGTCCTACTGTGATTCTTGATTAAATTTTAAATGCAAAAATATTCAAATTCAACATAAAAATTAGAACAAAAGCAGCCTTCTCTGCCTTTAATTTGAGTATTATTCATGTCCACTAGCCTGAGACAGATTTCTTGTCCATGATACATTTCTGTCAGATGCTTTTAAAATCTGACGTAATACATTCAGTGAGTTTTTTAGTTACTCGCATTCTTTCAAATGTTCTTTCTCTGTATACAAGTGATCCCTGAAATACTCATTGCGAAGAGAGTAAAAAAGGCTGATATAGAAATGTTAGACCTTTCCATTAGTTAATAAAACAGAACCTTTTGCCAGAGATCTCATCGCAGAATTATTTCCAATAAGAAATGCTCTACTAATGATTAAAAAAAAAATAAAAGCTTCAGATAGTAATTGGAAACGTATTTTATTTCTTAGATAATCTTTTTGCATTTTTTTTTCAAGCTAGAAAACCTAAAACTGGTATATTTAATAGGAGTGAAAAAAGAGATTTTAAATGAGATCTCACTTGAAGAACAGCAAAAAACAACATAGACCCGACTCCGGAGTCTGGAGGGCTAACAGAAGAAAACTATGTCTTTATTCATCTGCTTTCTTCTAGTTTTGACTCCTCTGTAGTGCTGTTTATCTTTGCTTAACTCCCTTCAGATGTTCTAGTCAGTAATATTTTAATATCTCTGCTCATACAAGTAGTCATATTAATGTCAAGAACAGCACGGTGGGGTATGGATAGCCCCGAAGCATAGCGGCAGCACGTATTAATGGGGTCCTGAATCCACCAAATACCCGAGGGTCCCCAGAACACACACTTCTGTTTTTCAGGAAAAAATTAGAAGAACTGGTAATAAATCTATGCCACTGAATAAAAGTATGTAAGTAAATAGTGCAAACATGCCATTATCGCCCAAACAACGCCGGTGACGCCGTGCCAAAGGGAAGCTGTATCCCGACAGGGAGCAGAAGAGGAGGCAGCCCAGTCCAGCGCAGGCTGGCGGCCAGCACTCTGAGCAGCCACCCCAGCAACTTGGTTACCTCGTGCGATAATATCCCTGAACCTCTCTGTCACTGCTATAAACTGCTGTGTGCTGAAAAGAGAACTTCACCTGGAACTAAATGAGAGACTCATAGACAATTATCACACTGTGATAAATGAAAATTTGTTGGCTTACCATGTGTAGATTTAAGGATGTGAGGCGAGGACAAAAGTAAGATAAAGGTACCTCTACTCTCCCTTTGTACTTCCTTTGCTGATCAGATGCAGATTTCACAAGGCCCAGTGACTACGAAACCTAAACACTAACTCCAACTCACAACGCTATACAGCAAGGATACTTCCAAGGACAGAGAAACATACTCCTGATTCGCAGTCACTTGTCTCCGTGCTGTGAACACCCAGCAGTCTCTTCCCATTATTATTTCTGTTGAGTGGCCTGTAGCTTTCCATGCCAGTAAAGATCTAAGTGTTTTCAGCCAAGCTACAATAACACATAAAATAAAATATAAAATATAAAATAAATAAAATAAAATAAAGTAACATAAAATAATAAAGTAAAATAAAATAAACCCAGTGCGTTTTACATGAGGAAACACCTGCCAGCAGTTTGCACTCAGGAAAAGGTCAATGGAAACGTGGAGGAAGCTCTTTGCAGAGCGTGCCTGGTCTTTTTTTACAGTGGCCCAGTAAACCATGGTCCCAGCTCAGAAACCCAGTCCCTGGGCTGACCAGTTCACCTCTCACCTCCATGTTTCACAACCGGAGAAATCCATCACCCGTTGCCTACTTCGAAAGCAGTTTTAAAGCTGCAAGCAGTGGGGTTTTACCTCACTCCAGCTTATCTGGCACAGTGCATTGTTCACAGGGTACTCAGATTCACAGCTGCAATAAAAGAGAACCACTCGATAAGCAGCTCTCAGGTTTGTTATTGTTCAGACTGCCAGCTGATGTGCTCCAGGGTTTACTGAATTATCAGGGTGGTTACGTAACTGAAAGGGGGATGAATACCATTTCAAACCAGAAAATGAACTGCCAGGTGCAGGTGTGAGACGGACAAACAGAATCAGCACGGGCTTCACACAGACAGCAAAATGGCAAATCCTCCCAAGACAGAACTTGAAAGTAATGGTCATGTTAAAAAAAACACAAACAGAAATATTCTACCTTAACCATATATTCTCTGCTTGTTCTGTGTTATTTGTTAGTTCTGGTGTTGCCAGCCTTCAGAAGAAAATCCTGGTGTCAGAGCCAGAAAAAGATCAAGTGGTTGGCTTAAAGCCAATCAAGCATTCCTCTCGGTTTCTTGGTTTGTTTCCCAATTCTCTGGAAACTTTTCCCTAAATCATACAGGGAACACTGAACCCGTTCACCGACTCCCACAGCCCCTCAGCGGGGACCCACTACCTCTGTGCTGTGAGCTGTGTGACAAAGTCATCGCCCGTATGTGGATCAAGGGGTGGAAGGTGGCAATCCTGAGCGGGAGACCGCGGTACCTGGAGGAGTCAGAGACCCACCTCACAGTTAACCTGTGCTGCACAGATCAATCAACCGCACAGTTTATCCCGTGCTTGGCCGCAGGATAACTCAGCCAGCTCACTGGGACAGGAGCCTGCGGGCAGCTCCCTCTTGGTACCAGCGATCACGCCTCCTGCATGGCCTTGCCTTTGCCTAAAAGGGCAACAAGAAGTTCTCCTGCGAATGGCCTTCGTGAATAGAGTTGTTTTCTTGTAAGAAAATTGTATCCTAGCTTGAATGGCCAAAAAGGAGCTTCTCTCCACGGACAGGACCTGCTCAGCGTGCCCTGGGAAAAATCCACTTGGGCTCCACCTGATGCTGCACAAACACAAGGTTCCCAGCATCTGAAGGGACGTAAGATTTACTCACTACCTATATTCCCCCTCCTACTCTGTCTTATTAAAACAACTATGTCATTAAGCCATTTGTTGTCAGGCCTTTCTTACAGAGATCCAGAAGATTCCTGCATTGGATCACTCTCATTTCACCCCTCACCCCTGGGGCAGAATATCCTCACTTCCCACCCGTGCTTTAAAATATAAGTGTGTCTCTGAAAGCCAGGTGTCTGTGCTCCTCACGCAGTCAATGGAGAGCCAATCCATACAGTCCATGGACTCTGCAGAGCAGGGCAGCGCACGTCTGGTCGGCTGAATCACTTTCTAGACTCCACCGGTCATGCAGACCAGCCCTCCATACAAGGGTAGGATTACTGCAAGGATGGCCACATCCTCATTTGATCAGAATATATGAAATGTCTGTAAAAAAATGACATAACAGAAAGCCATCTTGGATACAAATGTTGCCAGATCATCCAAAGGATGACCAAAAAGGACCTTGAGTATTCACAGTGCTTGCATGCCTGCAGCAGAAGACAGAAGCAATGCCTGATCACAACGCTGTTTCAAAATAATTTTTCTTTATGAACACAATCCTTTCAAAGTTGCCTGAGTTCAGCTGCAGTGGCCTACCTTTTGCCCAAGAACAGCTTTTCCTGATGCAATCAAACATTTCAGGATGACTGCAACAGCTGGGAACTAGATATAAAAGTGTCACTGGCATGCTTTTGGCAGCCAATGTTACTGTGCTGTTTGTGGCTAGCTAGTCTGGGGCATGTCATTATCTCTCCCAGTATCTCATAGAGACTTAAAGATAGGCAGGGGCTTAAATCTTACAAAAGAACATTACCAAATATGTAGTGATCCCTAACCCCATAATGCCAAGCTAGTTAAGAAGTGAACCTGTCTAAAAAGTGCTATAAAACATAAACGGCTGGCCCCAGCAATGAAACAGACCCTAAGACATCTATTAAATAAGCATGGTGCAGCACATGGTGAAAATGGAACTAAGTTATTTTTAATTCATTCACTCTCATTGATCTTAGGTTATTAACAAATAATAAACTATTTTGCAATTTAGATTAGATATTGGGAAGAAAATGAATTATTCCAAGACTGTTGACAATGACAGAGACGAGTTAAAATAATCTTGCTGCAGCTACTGACCGACACTTAATGTTGTTGCCAGTAAAGAATCATGCTTTAGATGAGAATTCAAAGTATTTTTCTTTCACAGGATTAAAAAGGAGTTCACAAACCAAGCCAGAAAAACTGTTCAGCTGCTGGCTGCTGCTGTACCTCCTCCTTTGCTCTCCTCACACTCATAGGAGGAACAGAAACTCCACCCAAGCTTTCATCCTACTTCTGCCTGAAGATCTAAGTTGGTGCACAGTCATCAATACAGCCAAGGACTGAAGACAGTCAAGTGGGAAAAATTCTCTGGCAAGTTTCTTTTTCCTTCTTTTTTTTAAATTTCTTGGGTCACTGCCCAGCCACCAACCCAACCTCTCATTCTGCTTGACTGAATCTGTGGGAAATTGGGTGTGAGTAAACAAGGAAACGAAAGAAAATACTTTGGCAATGTTTGCTGTCGGGATTGAAATGTCTTTGCTCTTTTCTGGCTTATATATTTAATTGAGATGATTTCTGTAGCCTCCCCTTAAGCAGAACTTTCCTCTGACCAGATTCTGGAGCTCTGAAGGTTATGGCTAAGAAAAGGCCTCCTTGAGAGAAATCCAGAAATCAATAACTAGTTACTGTAACACTATACAATAGGCAGTAGTCTTAACAAGGTCAATTTAAATAATTAAAGTCTAACAACCTTTAGTTAATGATTTATCTAGTTCAGGTTATTTATCTGCAACAAATTTCAATATACAGCAAAGAGCTCTAAGAGCAAAAAGCTCCCGGAACAAAACACAGAAAAACTCTGCAAATATTTTTGTGAGTATGACGCCTAAAGGGTGTTAGCAGGTGTTTCTGTTTATTTTCTTTTAAAAGAAAGCTTTGGGTCCTGTATGCTGACTTCAGTGGGACCTGTTATGCTCCACCTTCTTTTGAATCACACCTCTGATTATTTTTTCTTGCCTTTCAAAGGCCACATAATTACAGTCAGAACTTTATAGAAATATGTTTGATAACATGTTTAAAGATGGGAATAATGGCTTTTTTTCTCTTTTTGTATCTGAATAAACAGAGTGATTTTTAGAGATGCTGAGAAACACCACCAGCAATATACCAAGCATTTCTGAAAATTAGATCCAGCTTTAAGGAGCCTATATATGGATCCAGATAGGCCAAATCATAGCCAAAAAATCAGAGGACATGGAATTCGGTCTATAAGAGGCCTCAAGAATGGATGAGTAAATTTAGATTTTTTTTTTAGAGCAACCATGTTAATTCCAAGCCTTTCTTTCTTCATCCAGTCCTCAATGGCCCTGGATAAAATGGAAGATTTGAGTCTGAAAGAGCCACTGCGCCAAGTTGAGATAGGTGAAGTGGAAGGTATTCCCTTCACAAAAAGAATGTGCACCACATGGGACCAAGTGTGGAAGTTCAAAGCCAGACCTGATGATCTGCTGATCGCAACCTATGCAAAAGCAGGTTGGTGTGGGTAGGAAACAGAATAGAAAAGTTGGGATAGTGTTTATTGTTGCAATTGAAAATTACATTGTTCTATTGTGACTGATATTTGTTTAATCCCAAACCAGACATATTTTAAAGACACGAAGCTCTGTCAGCTGTGACTAGTAACTTCAAACTTCTTTGGTAGAAGTAACAACCATCTATTAATATTGAAGTTCAAATGGTCAAAATTTAATTACCTATACTTAAATGTTTCCTTTGATTTAGATTATATACATATGTATTAATGGCAACAATAGAAGTTTTCCACCAATAGGTAATGATTTAACAAAGCCTAGTAAAAAGTCAGCATTACTAAGAAATAATAGAAACTGACTGAACAGCTATGAATTGTATTATGTATTTGGGGAATGACTTGGTGTGTAAACCAGTACTTATTTCTGGAAATGGGTTAATTATTTTAAGGAAATAACCAAATTCACCTAATAATTTCAGGCAATAAAATAAAATACCCACCATTAATACTAGCTATGTGCTATTTTATTCAGTGATTGGCCACTTAGCTCATTACTATTTCTCCTCTTCATCAGACTGTTTATACTTACTACACAGGAAAACAATGAATAACAAGCATCAATATTAATCCTGGATGAATACAAACATGTACAGTTTAGGGGATTCAGGAACAGATTCAGGAACATTTGATGATCAGAAAAAAAACAATGACTTGAATTAGCAAGACTTTTAAAGTATTTTTTTCAGTAGGGAAAAAAATAACATTATTACAAAAAAACCTCAAACCTTATTTTTGTAAAACCTGAAAACTTAATTTATTTCCTGTATACTGAAAGCAAAACTACATTACTTTATCCAGCCTGGATTAAAACCTCTCAGCCATTGAACTGAAAAGAAATAAAGTTAGGAGTCCGTTTGACATTATGTTCTATCTGCCAGAGATCCACAATTCAAGCATCTTAAGAAGGGCTGAGTTTCCTGCCCACATTGCTTTTCAAGTTATCCATTAGCCTGTTCTCTAGCTGATCTGCCACAGTACCTCGGAGGAGATGTGGTTAACCCAGTGATCACGGCTATAAGGGAAAAGAGGTGCATGAGAGACACAATACTGTAACTCTTACAAGATGTTGCAGTAGCTCAGGCAGATGAAATGTAGTACTGAACTTCATTAAAGCATTTCAAATGGGAATGTTGAAAATACTGCAATTTTTTTATATTTTCAAAGTGTAAGAATTTTTTACTCACTCAAAGTTCAGGTATTTCATTTTTTCATTCAAATTCAGGATGAAAACAAATGTTGAAATACCTGAATTTTTGTGAGGTATGAAAATTGGGAGGGGGGGATTTCATTCCTCTCTGCAAATAATACAATCTCCAAATAATAGTGAGTTTATCCCAGAGCTTTTTTATTACTGGCGTGGGGGTGGCGGCTATTTCTGTTGGCAAGAAGAAGCCTGTCTAAAATGGAATCCCTGAAACTGTGCTTTAGGAATTACCTTTGTATTCCTAATTATTCATTTTTCCTCCATTTTCCTCTCTTTCCACTTTGTCCATCATCTTCTGTGCTGTTCCTTCCTCCTTTAATATGGAGTCCCTCCTTCTGGCTTTCACTTCCCTAGCAGAAGAGACTCTTGGCTATCCCTGAGGGAAACTCTAAACACTGACATTTTCAGGTACCACATGGACACAGGAGATAGTGGATATGATTCAACAAAATGGAGATGTTGAGAAGTGTAGACGTGCCACTACTTACAGACGCCACCCTTTCCTTGAGTGGTCTACCCAAGAGTCTGCAGCTGCAAGATACTCAGGTGAATATTACACAAATAGGTTTGTATTTTAGACAAAATGAAACAAAACAAGTGCCCAGTGCTGATGCCACAGGTTTCCTGAGAAAGGTCCTGCTTGCTTTGTCACTGAAGTATGCACCGTGTTGGGTATTAGGGATCAGTTCAGTTGCTTTAATATAAACATCTGGTGCTACTAAAGCCGATGCAAGGCTGGCAGATGTGACTTAGGCGCTACTAAGACCATGCTGTTTTGGAGTGGCATCTGAAAGCTGTGTGTGATACTCCACAGTACCTAAAACAGCAGCAGGTATGCGTAAAATGGCAACGTGGGGGCAATTGAAACCCATTCTCTCGTTAGGGGCTATATGGAAGATAAACCTATATCATGGATGTATTCCCAAAAGGTGGATAATGTTTTCAGTGGTTTTGCTACTGTTTCGAGTAACTGCTTTTAAGTTCTAGGGTCTAGTGATCGAAACAAGCTATGGGGCACTCAGGCAACCAGCAGGCCTGACTGTTTTGCAAAGACAGTTTCCTACAAGAGTCTTCCCCCTGCAAGGGCTCCTGTTCCACACAAATCTTTAAGCCAGACTCTCTTCACATTTGAAGCTAAAAAGCTTGACTAACTCTGCAGCAGAAGTGCTATTTTTTCCCTTCTAAGCTAGACTGTGTTGACACAGAGAGAGAGAAAAAAAAATTATAGAGGATAACAGAGGATGATAGATAATGATAGGAAAAAAATGATAGAGGTCATGATAGATGTTTAAAAAGGGGGGGGGGGGAGGGGAAAACGCATCTCCACATATCACCAGATATTCCCAAGTATTCCCATATATCCATAGCTACTCAAAATCCACTGTCCATCATTCTCCTAGCTTCTCTTTACATGCTATCCAGAAAGTCTAGTCAGCCAGCCTATTCTTCTCATATCCTAGAAAGAAACAAAAATTTCTTACCTGCAAAGTGAAAGGAGATCACTAAATATTGCAAAGGAAAAACTTTGGTTGTGTAAATATAAATTAGTATTCAACATTATCCCTTGGAATGCAGGGATTAGACATGGGCCCAAGAAAGCAAGAAGATATGAATCGGTGTTCCCCGTTTCCTCCTTGAATACATAGGTAAAAATTTCTCTAGAAACACCCGAGGTGCTTATGCAATGTTGTATATGTTACACTGCTACGTAATTGCTTTGGAGATGAATGATCGTTGCAAGGTGAACTGCTGAAAAGTCACAGTCAAAATCACACATGTGACAACAGCAAAGAAGTGCTAGTGCAATTTAGAGAACAAGCCACATCTCATAATGAAACATCCCACAGGCCTGGAGTTAGCTGAAGCTATGCCTTCTCCACGAACAATAAAAACTCATCTCCCTGTGCAGCTGGTGCCTCCCTCCTTCTGGGAACAAAACTGTAAGGTAAGGCTGAAGAGGTACGACTCAATTCTACTTCACCTGCAAAGAAAGTGACATAAACCAGGACTGAATACGGTTTCCAGAATCTTTGTGAAACCTAAGGTCTCCCCAGATATTTTCCCTTCAATGTGCAAAGCCTGTGTGAAACTAAAGAAGTCATGACCAAGCTACCTAAGCGTTGGGTTTCAGAAAATGGCAGCTTCAAAGCAAAATCTCTTAAGCCTCTTTCATCAGGCTCCAAGAGAAAACTCCAGGAGATGCTCAATACCAATATAAGCGCGTGTAAGTTAATTTTTCTCTCTCTTTTCATATCAATAAAGATAATCTATGTGGCGAGAAATGCGAAAGACAACCTGGTGTCGTACTACCATTTCCACAGAATGAATAAAGGAATGCCTGACCCAGGAACCTGGGAGGAGTTCATAGAGAAATTCATGACTGGAAAAGGTGATGAACTCCAACTAGTTGTATAAGAGATTTTGTTCATTTAAAAAAATGCATGACATCATTTATTTATATTTTTCAGCTATGGTTTGAAATCCAGTGCTGACACTCTACAGAAGGATATCTACTGAAGGTGTTTCAGTAGTAATTTATCTTCATCCATGGGTTTTTATTAGTACCTAAAGGATTAATTCTATCTTCACATTCCCATTTTGGGGGGGGGGGGGGGGGGCGGGGGAAGAGGTGCTCTTTATTCTATTATCATTCAGAAACATATGTGACAATTTTTAGGCTTAATTTCTCCTCTCTGAGGTTAAAAGAAACCTGCTTGGAAGGCAGCTGGGAGGGAACAGTGGTTTAATTGGTTTTACTCTAGCCTGATACACAAGAAACCAAGGTTTAATTTTGTGTAGAAATGTACGGTGTGATTTGAGTTAAGGGAGTCTTTTTACCTAAATTCATCTGTATAAAAATCAGGCACCTGAACAAAGGCAGTTATCTAGCTAAAGAGGGGCAACACCAGAAGCTGATTCTTCCTTTTCTAAAAAAGATGCTTATATCCCAGAAAGAAAACCTGCTCAGGTGGGTGGCAGTCTGCAATTTTGGTCAGTAAAGCTTCCATAGGTCCTTAATGTTTTTGCCACCATGTAGGCCTAGCAACAGCACTCTCTGGACCAGCATGACAGTCTAAAGGAGACCTTGTGTCTTGTGTTTGACCAGCTCGGCTTCAGAGCCATCTGTCCCAGTGCAGACACCTAGAACATAGCTACCTCTGTCCAAGCTAGTCGTCTTGATAATTGCTGGAGAGAAACAGGCACTTCTGATAGCATACCAAATATTTTAACCAGTTAGAATCACAGAATATTGCAAGTTGGAAGGGACCTTTGGTGTCCATCTGGTCCAACCCCCTGTCCAAACAAAGCAGGGCTGATTAAGACCGGTCTTGTCCAGCTGATCAGATGAATCACTCTAGAAACATCTGTTTCTCTCCATCGACTGTAAAGGCAGCCTGGATTTTTCATTCAGGGGTAAGCATCTGCATTTGTTGCCTGTGAATCCTGCTCTGAGCATCCATACGCCTGAGGGATTAATAGCACAAATGCTGTGATAAGCACAGAGCACAGCAGTCATGATTCAAAACCAGCTGGGAAATGCCCAGACACTGGTTATGGGGGAAACATGAGTGCCACAGATACCTAAAGACAGTTTGCCCATTTATACCTGCTGCTGATGTTACTCCTTTTTCAGTGCTGTGGGGTTCCTGGTATGACCATGTGAAAGGATGGTGGAAGGCAAAAGATAAGCACCGTATTCTCTACCTCTTCTATGAAGACATGAAGGAGGTAAAAGGCTGAATGTATGTTTATAGAGCTCTGAAATCTGTAAGTCCAGTAGATACTACCTACGATCAACATTTTTCTAGTATAATGCCAGCTGTATCAGTAAATCTTCGGATAACCTGATTGTCTCACCCTAACAACTGCAACTTTAATAATTTCTTTGCTTTTCCTGGCTCTGTATCTTATCCCATGTTCTTCTCTCTGCAGAATCCAAAGCAAGAAATTCAGAAGATTCTGAAGTTCCTGGAGAGGGATGTGAATCAGGAGGTTCTAAACAAGATACTCCATTACACCTCGTTTGAGATAATGAAGGGAAATCCCATGACAAACTACACTAACGAGTTTCAGGGAATAATGGATCACTCTGTTTCCCCATTCATGAGAAAAGGTACTGAGGTTTGTTATTGGCATCAGCTCTGTCTTCCTGGTTGTCATTCTGTTTTGAAATAAGCCTTGAAGTACAAGTATCTAGTGAGTCATGGCTAATGGGCTTCAGGAAACACTGGTAAATTAATCTTTTTTCTTTTTTTGCTTTGCTGTTTCTTAGGGGTTGTCGGGGACTGGAAGAATCATTTCACTGTGGCACAGAATAAGAAATTTGATGAAGATTATAAGAAGAAAATGGCTGATACCTCTCTTGTTTTTCGCTCAGAATTGTGATTATTAGCAATGGGAATTATTCTTTATGATATTCAGCCTTTTCCATTTTATATATTTTGCTTTTCCTTCACAAAACATCTGGCCCCCTAAGATTTCAATACCTCTCTTTCACACGCCACTGATTTTTCATTATCATGGGAGTGCCCAAATTATGGGGAAGTTTAGGTTGGTCTCTCTGAAGAAAATAATCCCACTGGATACTTCTCATTCATCCCTCCCACAGTAACTTTCAGCATTATCAAAAATATTTCAGATGTGCTTTGAGGTTTTGTCTTTGTAAAACTGCAGTTGATATTGCTGGCATTTTCAAATCAACCTCTAACAGAAATTAGGAACCAATAGGAAAAAAGGTGTTAAAAGAGTGCAACAGGTGTGGGCATTATATGTTAGTCACATGTTGTACGAACATCAATCAATAAACAACAATAAACAAATTTAAAGGTGGTCAAGTATAAACAGAGCAACAGAAGTGCACAAAGTAGAATAATTTTCTTTTTCTCTCACTTTAGAGCTGGCCATCATAAATGCCATTGAGATGAAAGCAACATTTCCAAAAACACCGAACACCCATTAATTCCTTTCATAAAACTTGCTAAAGGGCTAGATAGAGGCATTTATCTACAATCCAGCTGCGGAGGCAGCAGTCCCTACTGCATTAAGACAAGAAGCTTTTCTCACTGTTGCCCTTTAAAACGGACAGCATAATCTTCTGTTAACATTTGGAGAATTCTGAAAGTTGGTATGACCCAGGTCAAGAGTCAGTGCTGCATATACCATCTCCCTCTTCTCCACCATTGTAAAAGTGTTCATCAGACGCATCATGTTATTACCTCCTCCTTTTCTTCACTCTTCTCTTGTTATCCAAACATACAACCGCCCCGTTGAGGGCTCTTAGTTGCAAGTGGGCCTGGTTGATATTATCATATAAAGACCAGTTCTGCTTTAGCATTAGTACCAGCACTATAGCCACGCTTTGAGCTTGAAGGAAATGAACTAAAGCAATTCATAGCCCATTTAATTACAGACAACCATTACCAATTTGCTTTTGGTTTTAAAGTGCCACCATTGAGCTTGGCACACAAAAAAGGTCCCCAAAAGTTCCTGCTTAACTGGGTTTGCACTCTGAATGCCAGAGGGAAAGCAACAGCAGCTGGAGGAAAATACTGTCTTAGTCTCATTTAGTCTAGTTTAACTCAGAAAATGTTTGCTGGGGCTATTTTCCCTTTGGCCTGTGGAGAGTTCCAAGGATTTAGTAATAGGAGCAGCTGTCAACATGCACAGTCCATTTCAGGCTACCGATTTAATCCAAATATCTAAAATGAATGCAGTTTTCTAAAGGGCAGCAATATCTTGCATCAAGATGGAAAACAAATGAAAAGCTTCCTGCTAAATGTAGAAGTTACATTGTCAGTTCCTGGCCCACTGAGTTTCCCCCCAAGATGCAGGAAACCCTGAAACCAGAAATACACAATTTTCTACATTAGTGCAAACATAGCCAATTGAAGGGCTTTAGGTCAACAGAGATTCCTGCCCACAAATAAAGGATGACTCAGCAAATTGACTACCTGAGAAAAAAATCATCTGGCAGAGGTGCTGCTGTTCATCACAGCAAGGCTAAATATCAGCCTCTGGGGCTTTCTGCTACTTGTTTGGTTTTGGTTTATGATTAACTTGATTTGCTATCTTACCATTGCCAGTATGAGGAAACAGCATTGCCTGCTCTCTGACGTATTTCCATCCTCTTGGGTTGCTCCATGAAACGACAGGAGTCAGCTCAGTTTGTCAATCTAATCCTCATTCAGTGTCATAAGAGCCATCAGTAAATGGAAAACATGCTTAACTCAGTAGCTTGGTGACATTTTATGAGCAGTGCTGTACAAAAGGTCGCACAGATGACCTATTTGTTCCTCCTTTGAAATCTCTGAACCTATCAGAAGTGCAAAATGCTGACGGTGGCTGAAGCCTGGTCTGAAAGGCAGCTGCACAGACACTGCAAGGATAGAAGCATATAATAAGGGGCTCCTATCACTTTGGGAAAGTCACCTTTGCTCTCATTTCCTTGGGTTAACTCCTCACTCAGCTGCAATTCAGCTGCTCTGAAAAACAGATAAAAAGTAACACAGGTCAGAGTACAGTCCTAGAAAAAAAGGGGGGGAAACAAACACTGGATGTGTGGTTACATAAAAACCGGCTTTTCTTATCCTATTGATATTATCCTCATTTACATTCAAAGACAGAAATGTTAACCTTTATGACAAAATATAGCTGGCAGGGGGATTGAAAAGTGGGATGTTTCTTCTTTTTATGCCCTCTCAAGCCACCACAGCTGAGAGAGATCAACCTGTGGATTCAGCTGTAATTTGCAAAATGTTATTAATTATACCAGTGTAAAACTACAGCGAGCAGTGAATTGTTACCAGTGAAAATGATTGGATCTGTGGTTACCAGGAGAGTTTGGGAAAGGGGTCAATAGGCTGTATGCATCCCCCAGTGGGCCTGGAGACTACCATGCTTTGGTGTCTATTATCACAGTATGTCAATAGAGATGTGCGTATATATGCTTCTGGGTGGATGACTGGAGGGTGCCTACATCTAGAGCACCTTTAACTTATGTATCTTTAGGTTTGTCAGTTGTTATGTACAGAAAAGCTTTAAATGATGTGTTTGTATACAGAGACTCTTTACTAGTACCGACATAAGTTGCTAAGAGGTTTATGCAGAAGGAGATTGTACACGTTCAGCTAAATTATTTCAAATTAATTTAAACTATTGTCAAGCTTCTGGTGCAAACAAGTGACTCTGTTTACTATGGTGATAGAGCTCCGTGCAAAGCTCTATTAGACCTGTGCCTGGAATATGCACCTATACTTTATTTTCATCCAGTTATCTAGACGCGTATTAACCTTCTTATACAGGTGCAACTTCTTCTATGTCAGTTTAAAAAGGACTTATGTCAGTTTAGCTAATGCAATCCCACAGCAAGTTCTTCAGTGCTGCTTGTCTCTTATAAGAAAGTGTACTTGCAGAGTTTTGATAGCTGAGAAACTTTGTTATTAATCTCTAACAAATGTTTGAAAATCAGTGTTAATACACATTAACTGTTCACATGGTTCTGTTTTGTAGGTCTCCATTAACAGCTACCAAGACAAATCCTCCCACCGGAATGACTGAAGATTCCTGCTTCAATACAGACTTTTTAACGGGAACTGCTGTATTAATTCTAGGGTAGTCACGATCACCCTTTAGCTTGACTGACGATAGCAACTAGGGGAGCCATTTTACTTTCAGGTGGAATGCAACCATTTACGAGATAGAATGGAAGAGCACCAAGCTTCAAAAAATTAAAGAAAGAGACAGCGAAGGGAGCTGTTCTATCTTCTTAGCTAGCATTCAAAGACAGAGGGACACTGCTTTTCTTTCCAGTAATTTTACTGTAGATGATGTGGTTTGTGCTTGGATTGAAAGTCACTGTTTCTCCAGTTAGGAAACAGACTGCAGACAGGAAGTAGTTTTTGTTTAATTTGTCCTATCCATATAGGATATAGATATCCTACCCCATAATATATACATTTTTTTTTAAATAATGATTTATGCCAACATGTTCACAAAGAGCCTTATCTTTGCAACAGGGTTAATTATTAATTCTGGAATTTTCCAGGGGTGCATTAACATTATATTTTAAGCCTGGACTGAAGCTTTCATTTCCCTGACGTCCTCAATGAGTGGTGCAAGCCCCGTCTCAGCGGAGGCTGTAGGTGAGCCTAGGGGTGCATTGAGAGAGAAAGTTAAGCCCTTCATACTCACAGGATGCCACCAAACCGTGCTGCCAGACCTAAAGCCATGGGCTTAGGCTGGATAACAAGGCTCTGCCTGCTCTCCAGACCAAGCACACACTTAGGCACTGTGTAGGTGGACCAGAAATGTTGTCATGCAGCAATGTCCCATGGTTAATGCTAAAGAGGCGAATTACTCATGGATTATTCTGCAGAAGGTCTTTGGCACAGCCCGCTGCAAGGGCAGTTGGTATTTATCAGCAGTGTGAGCTCAGACTGCCTTTAGGGCTGTGTGAAGGCTCACAGTTGAATTATAGCCATCTACCATGACCACAGAGACAAAAGGATTATGTCAAAAACAAGCCACACTGGGTCCTGCTGTGGTACAGGCAAGGCAATATAGGTAGAGGTAGAGTCTTAGGTTAGACACCTAAAAATGCAGGTAACTAATTTTTTTTTTTAATTGTTAAAATTGGGCCTCTCGATTCACAGTAACATGCTATTGTACTAATAACTCTCTCTCATCTGTATTTGCTACTATCTCTGTGTGCAGTTAAAAGAGCTTTCATGTTCTGTTAACAATGGAACAGTCTTTTATAGCCAGACCCAACCCTAAGTGCTCAAACAAAATGTTAGTTTCCTTGTTTCATTTTCACATTAATCTTTCAACAGGCTTGGTGGGCTTTGCAGACGAGTAATAGAACACCAAACTTCTTACCTTTCAGTTTCCTATTGCAATTTAAGACCAGAATGAAGGAGTACATATAGAATTTCTTTTTTTAATACCCAACCAAATCCTTCACATGCAAAGTAGTTTTGAGATGAATACAAAGGACAGTATTGTCCTTGCATCTCATTTACTCATACAAACATTGAGATTAGCCTCCCTTTTTACACTTCCTTAACTTTCACTGTACCTGTAGCCTCTACCATTCCACTCCAGTGGGAACTTACTGAACCTGAACCCAACCCACAAAATGGCCATAGTCAGCCAAAGAATTTATGGTTCGTTTGCATGGGTCAGGGTGAATACTTTAAGTTTCCAAAGAAGAATAGCTAACATACTCTAAATTCATACCCTGCCTTCCTTTATACTAATTTGGCACGTAGAAAAGCCCTAAGAGTAGCTTAAAGCAAGAATGCTGACCGGCCCAACATGGTTCACAAGCAAAAGAGTTTGCAATCTTCAGAACCTGTTGGAAAGGCACATTCTACAGTGGCAAGTATTTAAAGCATCAGCTCTTGTATGCTGGAAACACATTCCTCAGTTGCAAAATTACAGTAATTTTCTCATTCTGTGCTCTTCAGAAAATTCTTGCAGGTCTACTAATTCCAATGATAGCGAAAAAGCATTTGTACCTTGCTTTGATGTAAGGGCTAATCACAGCCCCTGTGGGACTTGGCTTCTCAACAAAAGCAGGATTTAAAGTTTTTCATGCTCCGTCCCAACACATCTCATAAACGTCTTGGCAATCTTGTTTTACATAAACAATGCTGTTTAAAAAGATGAATTATCTTTTACAAAGAATAAAATCATAGAATATGTGGAGCATATAAATTATTCTTGTTTTCCTCGCTTATCTTGTCTCAAATTAGCTGCATGCAATATGTATCAACTTACTGGCTCCTTCTGGATAGGCAAGACGTAAAAGTCATAAACTGTTTAAGAAAATTATGTAAGACTATTGCAGGTACGAATCAACATTTTTTCCCACAAAATATGCAGCAACTTGTACTTTATTGTAACAAACTGAAACAATCAACACTCAAAATCCTCAGTCTTTTTTCTTCTAGTTATTCTAGAAACTTTTTTAATTCTTCGACCATTCCCTAACCAGGATGCTTTGCAATTGCTGTTGCAATTCAGGACCAGAATGAAAGACTGTCAAGACAATCTCATCTGTAAAATATACCTAAATTCTGTTGCACAAAATGGAGGAAGGTGGGAAGGGAGAATTGGCCTGTGTCTGTCAAATACCTATCTCACAGGAGGAGGGAGCTCCATGGGGGGCTGAGCCAGAACCAGTTTCAGAAAGCTTGCAATGAGTGAGGAATGTGTGAAATTCCCATGTTAGACCACAGCAGCACAGGCCTAGGTACCCAGTTCAGAGTCTCCCAAAGTGGATGGGGAAAGAAAGCTTTAATTTGTTTAGTGGTCTGTGGGGCTTCTAAAAAGTTTAAGAATAGAAGTAATGGAAAAACAGCTTCTTGCACTTTGGTTAAGGAGATCTGTTCCTTGCCAGCAACCTCTGTGAGAGCATGGAACCATATGCTCCTGCTGCAGTGGTGTACTTGCATATATTACAATATACAATAAATATATATTGTACAGTGAATGCATTGGAGGAAAAAAAAAGACAAGGAAATAATTTCTGAGGTATATGTGAAGAACCTTTCTGCCTTTTGTCACTATTCATCATTTGAATTTTAAAAGAATGACAATAAGCAATTGGAAAAATGCAAATTATTCTTCTGAGAGCAGCATTTTGACTAACATGACTCTCTTTTTTTATTAAAATAATAGATATTCTCTCATGACACCATAATTAATTCAGTGATACTCAATATTTATCTGGTGAACTGTAAATAGAATAATATGCCTAAATTGTTTCTCGTGGGCAACTTCTCGTTAAAAATCAATTACTTATCACAAAATGTCAAAAATAATTCAGGCATTATCATAGAATCATTGAATTACAGAATTATAGAATTGTTTAGGTTGGGAAAGACCTTTAAGATCATCGAGTCCAACCGTCAACCCAACACCACCATGCCCAATAAACCATGTCCTGAAGTGCCACATCTACGCGTTTTTTGGAACACCTCCAGGGATGGTGACACCACCACTTCCCTGGGCAGCCTGTTCCAATGCCAGAAGTGCATCAAAGTGCATGTCTGATTACGATAAAAAACGTGCGCGCTTTAAAGTAGGTATTGCTCCCCTCAACCACCTAGCCAAATGGCCATAAAAATGGCTTTTAATCAAAAAAAAAACCCCAAAACCAGAAATATAAGCCCTAAAACCTGGCTTCTGGTATTTGCTCCAGCACAGTCCTTCATATCTGACGTTTGATAAATAACTTAATCACTCTGTGCTTCCACTGAGATATTAAAAATAGGATCGTAAGTCCTTAAGTCCCTGTTGGAGGACATAGCTGTTCACCTCATGCTCTCCTTATAGTGACAGAGACAGACTTGCCTAATAACAAGCTCCCCGCACAGTAAGGTGCCCTCGCAACACCGCGTACCCCTCAGGAGCCCTTCGGGAATAGGAACCGGTGGGGTGCAGTCATGTAGTAGCCGTACCCCTTCCCCCGTGCCCTTCTTATTAGACAGAGAGCGGGCGGCTGGCAGGGTTACCGGCACCTCCTGCCTTAAACCACCGTTCAGGTCGGTTTTCCCGCCGAAGCGGCCTGGCCACGGGCAGAAATCCTGTCAGGAGACGTTTGCTCGGCAGGCCGCTGCCGCTTCCCGCCTTTCCCTCACGGCCGCCACCCCCGACTGAGGCGCTTAACCGCCGCCGCGTGCCAGGGGGGCGGGGGCGCACCCCCGAGGGGGCGGGGCCGGGCCCGGAGTGGGGCGGGGCTCAGGTGGCTGACGTTCTCTAAACCCGGCTCGGGGCGGGGGAAGGGAGGCGTTGCGTTCCCGGCGTGCGGGGATGACGGAGGCGGAAGTGGTTCGGGGAGGATGTAGCGGCGCTGACAGCGGCTGCGGCGCCGCCGCCGCGATCTCCCCACCCCTGCAGCCCGCCATGGAGGTAACGGGGCCGCCGGCGCGGCTGGGGGAGAGGGAGCGCGGCGGGGGCGGCGGCGGGGGGGGGGGGGGATTGTGTCCGTTATCGGGGGGAGCGGGGCGCGTGACCTTGGGCTGGGGCGGGGGGAAGTGCGCGCCAGCCTCCCCCCCGCCCTCCCCGCGGGTCGCGCGCCGGCAGCGGCCGTTGGCGGGCGGCTGTCAGCGCGCGGGGCGGGAGGCGCCGATCGCCGGTCGCCTCAGGCCCCGCCGCCGGGGCTGCTGCCCCGGGGCCGGCGTGGCGGGCGGGGTAGCCCGAGAACCGCTGCTTCCCCCCCCCCCCCCCCCCGCGTTTGTCCCCCCCAGCCCCCTGCGGCGGTGCGAGCTTCAGTGCCGGCTGCTAGAAGGGTGGGGATGTCGTCCTGTTTGGGGGGGGGGGGCGGATATCAGCCGGTGCTGACTCAAGAAACGCTCAGATGACATACAGTGAATGTGTTGGGTGGTTACCCTTTAAAAATACCCACGAGCGAACAAGCGTTCCTTTTCTGCTGAGGTGACCTGATGCGTTAACAGCACGCCAACTATGAAACGCCTGCCAACGCAAGCGAACGAAGTCACTGAAGTATACGCATTCATTGTGGCTTTCATAACCGCCGCAGCAAATCCAGAGGCAACGTCAAAGAGTTTAAAATTCATACGTGAAATTAACTCTCCTGGTAGTTTCTGAGCTGCGTGCGTTCTAACTATGCCTCTGTTTGCTGGAGCAATCGCAACTCAAAGTGTTTTGGCATGACTGGGTATGATTAGAGTTGGTGATGTCTAAAAGTTCCACGCTGCTCAGAAAGTTGCTGTTGATAACGGTCATTACTGCCACAGTTCACGTCAAAGTTTAATATACTGCGTTTATGCATCAGTTAGGCTTTCTCAGAGTATATTTGGCTATTGCAAAAGTAAGGCATAGATAGCAATTAAAACACACAGAACATGCTAAACTGTAGCTTGGAAACACCTTAATATAGATAAAGTAGGCTTTAAATTAAAAAAAAAACAACAACCTATCTATCTGTGTATCTCAGTAAAGTATGGAAGCATACCCTGATTTCAGAACGGTGCAATAGAAACTTGAGAATCCTTGCAGGATTCAGTGTTGTGCTTAGAAGTGTACTTACTATCCGCTGGCTCACAGCTCAGCTGCACCTAATCAATGAAAAGTTTAGTAGTAACTCATCTTCCTCGTTCTTCTAATTCAAATGGGTGAAGCCCTCTACACGAGCTGCTTTCAGTTTTTGTTACCACAACAGCAAAACTGGATGCATTGTCTTAGATGATACATAGTTCTGCTTCTCTGCATGTTAGCTGAAAGGAGAGTAAAAGTAATGTGTAGATTCATCTGACCTTACTGTAGTATGGAGACACATGTGCTATCATTTTCTAAACAGTACATGCAATTTGTTGTACTTAATTATACTGTGTAAGCATACTGCTTGTAGTGACAGTGTTTTGCTAATTGCAGTGCTGAAATATTAAGAATGTAAATGTTGACAAAGTTTTGCATACCAAGAAGATCTGAAACTTTAGCTTTGTAGTTAGGGGGTTGTTTTATGCTGTATTTATGTTTATTGGGCACATTATTTTCTAAGAAGTTTGCTTTTGCCATCTCAAAAAAACCCCAAACTCTAGCCCATGTGATACAGAGATAACTGTAACTGCCTTTGTCCTTGGCCTGTGCTTGAACTCATATTTCTAATGATGGCCTTTCTTATTATCTGTATCAGCTGTTCTTTCTACATTGTTAGTGATTGTCCATTCTGGTAGTGTTTAGATCCAGTCTGGTTTTTCTTTAGTTTCTATTATAAGGGGGTTTTTTTGTCAGAATAAAGAGAGTAGCAAAATAAAAGTGAAGGTATGTGTGTATAAATATACGCACACACACACAAACATGTAGATACATTAAAATACAAATATTTATATATACACCCTTTCACTTTTATACACATACACATATGATGGTATGAAGTAAAAAGCAGGGTAAAGGTCAAAGCTTGGAAATGCTACCCTTAATATATTGGAAGTGCATGTTCCCTTTTCCTTTGCCCCATCTTACTTATGTGTGTTTCATGTTCCCGAGTGTAGGTAAGCATATCTCATATAAACCACTGTGAAGTAAGATAGAGTCTCCCAGATTAGATCTGTGGAAGTTTACAGCAGAAGGTATTATGCATGTATGTTAGAAATAGGGAGCCCAGAATCTGCAGAGCCTTTTCAAATATGCTTGTCAGGCCAGCACTTCTAGTGCTAACCAGTGTGTTCGGGGGGGGGGGGGGGGGGGAAGGCGGTGGGGAGGGAGGGTTATATTTTGTTCAAAAGAGCCCTGGCTTTGCAGAGTCTTTTCAAATATATTTGTTAGGTCAACTTTTTTAGTGACAATCAGTGTGTTTAAGAAAGAAAGAAAGAAAGTTGAGGGGTATATGTGGTTCACAAGTTCCCAAAGTTTGATTTAATTGCTGCTCCTCTACAAGTTTTTTTCGTTCATGCCTTTTTTAATGAGTCTTTTAAGAACAAGATCGTGAGTCACACCTTTGTAACCTCTTGTAAATAAAATGATTTTTCAGTAGTCTATCAACCCTAGATGTCAGTTCAGTAATGGAATCATAAGATCATACTGGTTTGGAAATCAGGAGTTTTCTATTCTGCTGTTGTACTAATCACGATAGATCTCTATTGAATTTTTTCCATTGTCCTTCTGACTAGTCCTACTAGTGAGCTCTCACTATGTTCAGTTATTCTCAGTGTTTGCAGACTTTCAGTTAGTTCCTTCACTAGTCTTACGTTAAAAAGTTCAGTTACCACAGATTGTGCATTATTTTGTTGTAGGTTCAAGATGCTGGGCAAGAGATGGTGGCGTCTTCTGTCACACCAGGATCAGGCAAATCAAAGGTAATCAGTCCTCACAAATCTATTTGGATAGCAGTAGTTGAAAGGGTTACAGCTTAGCATGCAAGCCATGACTAATAGGAAGACATAGAGATATTTTTAAACAGTTTCCTGTCTTCTAGACTGCTTGACAAACTGATTTATTAACACTAGGCTAAGGTGGTTTGGAAAACACGGGGAAAAAATAGATCTTGTATTGATATGTTCACTTCCTGTTATAATATTTGATAAAAGATTAGTAGCATCCAGTTTTGGCAGTAGTCTGTTCATAATGTACACAGACTTCTTCGCATATGTTGCAAGTAAATTTAAACAATGTCAATGTTAGGTCAACATGCTATATTCAAAGCACTGTTCAAATTGTATCACTGAATCGTAACCCTTCCCAACTGAGTTTTCCTGTCTAACTGATGCTGCCCAGTTGTGTGCTCTAGAATGATTTCAGAAAAGTACAGAATTAGGAGTAGTTTCTGTTATTGCACTTGAAATAACAGATTTGGATAACAGAACGGCAGTAACTTGGACTGTTATTCTTCTTGCAAATGTGTGGTAAGACAGTTTCTTGCCCTAAAATTTAACTTCTTGGAAGTCAGATGCCAAAATGCTGTTTTCTGTTTACCTCTGGGTCAGAGGAAGCTGGTTTCTCTAATATGTACTTTTTTACAGCTGGACACATTGCCCAAAGAAGATCTCATCAAGTTTGCAAAAAAGCAAGTGATGCTTATACAGAAAGTGAAGTCAAGATGTACAGGTACCTTACTGGAAGGAGAACAATTTTTGCCTTAATGCTTGGTACTATCTGGCCTTTCCTAATATCACTGCATATTTTTGCTAGGTAGATTTCAATTCTAGACAAATATCCTGGATTTTTTTTCTACAATTTCACTATTTTTTGTGGGAGGATAAGGACTGAAGTCCTTAGAGCAAGGAAGGGAAGGAAAAAAAAGCATTACTTTTGTCAGGTATTAAATTAATTTTGATCTGGCAGTATGGCGTGATGGAACACTGTAGCTTGTGCAAGAGTTGAAGTGGGATTTGTCATTGTCTGTTCCCCATATTGGTTGCAGGGATGCCTATTGCTTTTCAGGAAGCAGATGGGAGGGAGAATGTCTCTGATAGATTTTTGCAGAATTAGTACCATTGTAGAGTACAATGGCTTCTTTAAAATAGTTAGCTACTTTGTATTTGATCATTTGCTGCTTTAACAAGAAATTGTAAAATATACCAAACAAAATTTTGTGTTAACCCCCTGAAAGTGTAAATATGTGCTCTCGTGCTGTCCCTCTCCTCTCTGCTGTCCCTTTTCCTCCAGTGACCCACTACTTGGACTGGTGTCACTTTCCCTTGTTTGGAGTTACAGTTAATGCTGATTGCTGGTAGCTCCCCAGCAAAACAATAAGGATAGGGATGGTCTTTACTAGGCTTTTCCTCAGTGGGGTTATTCATAAGATCTTGTTCTTCTACCTGCTGCCTATTTTTAGAGAACCAGCAGGAACTGAATGTCTTTCCTCTGGCTTAAATTGATCATGAAATAGAAGGTAAGACAACCATCAAAAGAATTTCTATCTGTTGTCCCTCTACCCAAACAAGGAAGCTTTGCTTCCTCAGGAAACCGTGCTAAATGTCAGGACTGGAGAAGTAGTACTGAATGTTCTCTTTCCATTAGCCCTTTCTGTCACTCAGTAACAAACAAAAGTTGATGAAGTAAAAGACACCTCTGATGTGGCTAGGAGTGTTGTTAGGCACTGGATTTACTAGTAATTTGCTACTGTGATGGAGCATCAATTCATGCTGTGAAATTTCTATACTTTTTTAAGAACTAGAGAAAGAGATTGAAGAACTCAGATCTAAAGCAGCTACTGGAGGAGCTGATGATATTATTCAGGTAGGAACATGTAATGTGTTTCTAATGTATTACATAATTTTAGCTGAAATAAATCTCCAGAAATAATTTGGTAAATAGCTTCAAAACTGTTATTCAAATTGAATGTGATAAATTTTCAGGAATTAAGGACACTTCGTAAAATATCTTTTTTTCTTCCTCCCCCCACATCCTCACTCCAATTCTCAGAAGACACTATCAGTTCTGTGATGAGGAGTACAGAATAGTACCATTTCCTCAGGAAGGCTTTTTCCTTGTGTAGCTGGTGAGACAGGCTTTTGTTTATTTTAGAATGACCACTGCAGAAAGACTTCGGCCACGTAGAAAATTTCTGAGACAGTCATTTGATGAGATCAGAAACACATAATTAAAGTTGCATGTCTCAAGAAATACTTTTAGGAAAGTAACTGGAATTTTTTTTTAAGTGGCAAGAACATCTGTCTTTCTCAAAGTAAGGGCATATGAAAGTGAAAATTGTGGTGAGGAGGAATTTATCAACTGGAAAATTGTTTTTAATCAATTGGATGGAGATTTCATTCTATGGAAGGGGAGCTCCCCCTCTCCCCCCCCCAACCTGGTGATAAAAATTAGCTGATCAGAAATACAATTTTGAACAGGACCTATTACTCAGGATCATTGTTTTAGTCTGTGTATTCCATATCTGTCATATTTGGGCTGAAAGTAACTTTTCAAATCAGACTGATCTGTTTAATTGACAAAAAAAGTCATGACCAATATGTGAGTTCCTAGAGTGTGCAAAAATCGTTCAGGATTCCATTGTTAAGAAACCCTTCTTTCAGTGATCTTTCTCCCTTAAAATTAGGCTCTCACGGAAAGACTGGATGTTGTACTTCTGGAAAAAGCTGAAAGTCAGCAGCAGTGCGTGGCTCTGAAAAAAGAAAATATTCAAAGAAAGCAAGAAGCAGAGGTACTGAAATGAGCAATAGAACATTACTAAAATATTTCAGAATTATGTTTATTTTCTAGTTTTGCTTGTTGTGTATTTCACTTTCATTTTAATATTTTTCTTCACTTACCTGGGTTCTGTTTTACCTTAAAAAAAATAATCTAAAGGCTTCGTATGTTAAAGCATATTTTCTCTGTACCCCCTAATTTATAGTTTTTGTACGACTGACAATAAATATAAAGTTCTTATATGCACTGGCTAGATCCACAGCTGTTCAAAAAGAATTCAGTCTGTGCATTAGTAGCCTACATATGTGATGGCTTCAATCAGCTCTGTCTTTCCATGAGAAATATGAGGTTTACATTCAGATATTCATAGGAGGGAGCCTGTCAGCCCAGGCATCTATATTATGTCAGTAATCTCAATTAATAATAAAATGAAGAGTGAATTGCTTGCAATTGATGAACACTGTTATTTTCCAGATACTTGAATTTGATGCACTAAAAGTAATTTGGTCTTTAATCCATTATCACAATTTGGCTTTAGCAACTATTCTATCATAACCATTTTGTGAAATTATGCTGGTAAACGTGATTTGAGACTTTGTTTTTCTTTCTCATTCTGCAAACTTCTTTGTACTTTGTAGTGTCTTCTGAATTGAGTTGTCCTAATATAGTTAGATATTTAAAAACTAAGCAATTTTTAAAACTAAGGGCTCTGAAATCTTCTAATTCATTATTGTAAACAGTTTATTTGGAAATTCTGTGTGCTAAATTACCAGTATTTAATAACTTGCATGTTTGTTTAGGCTGCAGTGGCCAAGACGGAAGAATTGCAGAAGCAACTGGAGCAATCAAGTATTGACTCTCTGAAAGAAATAAAGGCTCTGAAGAGTGAATTAGCAAATGCACAATGCAAACACGATGAGGACTTAACAAAGCTGAAAATGGAATTAGAGGAACAAGTGAAGAAACAAATGGGGCTGGTGGAACAGATTGAACGTCATAGCGATAGTCAAAAAGAAGTTAAAAGATTACAAGATGATGTCCAAAGAATGAGATCTACTTATGAGGAGCAAATTTTGTGTCTGAGCAAGCAGTTGGAAACAGTGAATGAAGACAAAAACAGAGAGGTGACAAATCTGCAAGAAACTATTAAAAGCAACTCTCAGTGTTACCACAATGAAATAAAAAATCTGAATGAAGAGCTTAAAAAATTAAAAATTGCCCATCAGGAAGAGGTGTCAGAGTTGATGCATCAGATAGAAATATCATCTAAAGAAAATGAAGAAAAGCAAAATCAGATAAATCAGTTACAGCACAGTGTGGCAGAGGAGAGCTTAATGAAAGAGAAAAATGCGAAGGATGAAATGTGTGCTCGTACTGACCAGCGTGAATATGACTTGGAGCAACTGAGAGAAGTCTTAAATAAAAATGTAGAAAACAAGATGGATGTTGTAGATACACAAGAAGAACCTTGTGTAGAAGTGAAAATGGAAGAAAAGATTAGGCACCTGGAGCATAGTTTAGAAGAGCTTCAGTCCCAACACAGTATATTAAAAGATGAGTTAACTTACATGAGTAACGTTAAACTAAAACTGGAGGAGGAAATCCATCGCATAAAGGATGAGTACTTCCATGAGCGGGAAGACTTGGACTTTAAGATAAATGAATTGCAGCTTGCTAAAGAAGATTACTGTTGTGTAATCGAAAAACTAAAACTGGAGCTTCAAGCAGCAAGACAGCACTGTGAAACCACCGTAAAAGAGCATAAGTTAGAGACTCAAACTCTGAAAGAGCAACATAAGAGAGAAATTTCTGAACTAAATGAAACTTTATTATCTGGTTCTGAAAAAGAAAAGATGGGATTAGTTTTTGAAATGCAGGAACTTAGAGAACAACTTGAAAAGCTAACTCAGGAGAAGGAAGAAGCAGTGTCCAATTACAACAGCCTGAGAGAAACGATGGAAACCCTACAGACTGAGCTAGGAGAATCTGCTGGAAAGATCAGCCAGGAGTTTGAATCAATGAGACAGCAGCAAGCTTCTGATGTCAGTGAACTGCAACAGAAACTCCGAGCTGCTTTCAATGAAAAGGATGTTCTTCTTGAAACTGTGAATCGCCTCCAGGAAGAAACAGAAAAATTGTCATCTAATCAGCTAGAGATAGAAGAACTTAAATGTAAAATTGTTAGTCTTCAGGAGGAGAATAACACAATAACAAGCTCCATCACCCAAAAAGAGACTGCTGTGAAAGAACTGGAAGAGAAGATCATTGCTCTTACTGATCAAAACAAGGGTATTTTAAATGAAGTAAAATGCTTGGGTGAAGAGAGAGAAACCCTTCAGGAAAGGTACAAGCAAGAACAAGGAAAAGTTCAGGAACTTCAGCAAGAAGTAGATGTTGCTAATCACTACAATAGCGACCTGAAGAAAAAGGTGGAGCAATTAATGGAGAAACTGAATGAAGCTTTAACTAGGAAGAGTGAAAGTGCTCAAATGCTAGAGCAACTGGAAAACCAGATTGAATATCTAGTGCGTGAAAGAGAGAACCTTTCATCTGAAGCATATACTCTTTGTGAGGAAAATAGGAAAATCATTCAGGAAAAAGACAAATTAAGTGAAGAGCTGGAAAAGATTACATCCGAAAAAGATGGTTGGCTAGTGTTGAAAGAGCAGTCTGAAAACTTAGAAAAAAAATTACAAATGATGACTGCAGAAAAAGACCATATATCAACATTACTTGAAAGTGAACAAGCACACAGATCCCTTGTAAGAACTCAGCTGTACCACTTACTTAAGCAAGTGGGGTCCAGTGTTTCAGATTCTAATGAGGAATATGATTCTCTTAACTTGTTACAAATTGCAAATGAATGCCTGGCAAAAATGAAAGAAGAGCAGTGCCTTGCTTTACAGAATGAGGAGAAAGTTCTTCATTTGCAGCGGGAAGTTGAGAGACTAGAGGAAGAAAATGCAGCTCAATATACAGAACATAGATGCCTGATTCAGGATTTTGAAAAAGAAAAGGATCTCTTGAGAGAAGAATTGGAAGGAGTGTTGTCTGAAAAAGAAGCGCTTCAACATGATATCCAGGAGCTGAAGAATGCCAGTGAAAAAACAAGGATTGAAAATCAAGATCTTCTAGCTAATATTGAAGAGATCACTCAAAAACTTGCTTATTATGAAAGTCAAATACAGGAACAGCAAAAAGGATCAGAAAAACAAGACGACTTAAATTTCATTCTGGAACAAAAGGAAACTGAACTTAGAAATGTGAAAGACGAACTGAGTTCTCTAAAGGTTATATTTTGTTATTGAAGTATACAGACTAAACCTCTAAAGTCTTCAGAATTAAGGTTCAAAAAATACTTTCAATTCTTTTTTTTTTTTTCCTTGGCCTCAAAGTGAGTTTCCCTTCTAGAAAGCACATGTTCCTGAGTTTCCTAGCACCTCAGAATCCCCTCCCTCCCCCCAGGAAAAAAAAACCAAACACAAAACCAACCAAACAAAACCAGTCATAGTGCTATTTTGAGAAAAGTTGCTTGTACTTGAACCTCTCTTCCTATTGATATCCCTCAAAGTGATCATTTAACTAGATGGACTAACTGACCTCATAATCTTTCACCTCTAACTTTCTGTGATCTCCATCTCAAACAAAACTCCTGCTTGATCTGCATTAGCTACTCCTAACTTCAGGTCCTGGGAATTGATGGTTATGTAAAACTGACAGCTGCAGAATTAATGGTCTCCCATTTTTTTTGTCCTCGGACAGGATGGAAAGCAGCTGTTAAAAGGTTGGAATGTTTTCCTTTCAACATAAGTATGCTTTTCAGTTACCAAACTGATATGAAATTGCACATAAAGACTTTCTTGGTAGTAAGAATGTAGACACAGTCCAGCTGTAGCTGCAACTTCTGCTGGCTTGTTAGGGGAAAAACAGATATCACAAAGAAACTTTTGTAATACTTATATCTTTGTTTATAATACAGAATTTAATGGAGACATTGACTGAGAAAACTGATCAACAGTCTTCAGTAGCAGAGCTTCAAGAAAAAATTGGTATCTTTCTCACTGTTCTCTTTTATGTAAACAGTTTGGGGGTTTTGGATTGTTAGTTTTTCTTTCTACACATAATTGTCCTGTATTTCCTACAGGCCAAGGAAGGCCAAGGGAAGTAGATATCAGTGCAACTTTCTACAATATTCTTTCCATTAGGGATTTAAAAATGTTGTTAGCAATCTTAAGTCGGTTATCATTTGATATTTCTTAAGGTGTTTTCTTCCTGTGAACATTGGGCTGTAAACGGTGTAGTGGATTTCATCTTTATTTTTTTAAATATGGGAAATAATCCTGTCAATAAGAAGGCTGCCAAGGGGAGAGGAAAGCAACACTTGGCCAAAACTACTGTTGCCTCATTGCAGTTATCCCAATGCATTAGAAAGTGAATGGTTCTGAGTTGTTACAACTGTATGTAGAAGTAGACAGGAATATGGCTTTTAACGTTAACTGTAGTGGAAGCCTCTAAAAAAGAGAAAGATTGTCCCTAAGTTGTGTGTGCAGCTGGGTGTTCTAGCTTTAAATTAAATTTAAATGCTTAACTGAATTAAACGTTTGAACATCTCCCCCTGCTTTATATTTTATTTTGTTTCAAACTCATGCTGGTATTTGTGTTCTAACTGAATTTCATTTAATTTCATTTCTTGGGGGAGAGGGGAGGCGTATTTTTTCACTTTCTTATTTATTTATTTTAGGAAGACTGGAAAAAGAATCTGCAGAAAAAGGAGAGAAGCTAAATAAAATTAAGGTGGTTGCTGTGAAAGCAAAGAAAGAATTAGATGCCAGCAGAAAAGAGGTATCCTGACTGCTTCTTAATATGAAGAACATTCTGTATGTGGGGTTCTGTTTTAATGACACACTCTTCTTTGTAATAAGATGCAGACTCTGAGGGAAGAATTGGAGTTAGTTCGATCAGAAAAAGATCAGTTGTCTGCTTCAATGAAAGATGTCATTCAAGGAGCTGAAAGCTATAAGGTAAGAATAGTACTATATTTACGAAAGACAGTGAACTGTCAGAAAATACTTGCTTTTAAAACCTAGCCTGGATGTATATTGCTATTTACTTGCACAAGTATGTTTGGTAAAAGAAATTATGTCAGTGCAGTTGAGTAACCAAATCAAGAAATGTAAGGTTCTAGTAACAGAACTGTGTGGCTGCTGTCAGAAGAAAATAATGCACTTCCTTTCTACTGGGTGGTATTTTTAAACCTTTTAAATCTAGCATCATATGTATCAAACAATGTGTTGCTTAGGCAGAACATAAATCCTTGTGAATTCTTCAAAGTACATTAAATTAGGGATCAGTTAGAAAGTCCTTAAGTGATAAAGACATAAACTAACAATTCCCTGGGACCGAGTCCTTTTGGAGCACGTCTCTGGGCACACGAAGCAGAAGCAGGTGACTGGGGATTTACCAGAGTAAATTACGTCCGATTAATCTGATTGCCTGCCATGATAAAATGGTTGGAGTTGTGGATGAGAGGAGAACAGTGGATGTCACTTACCTTGACTTTAGGAAGGTTTTTGATGCTCTCTCACAGTACTCTTGTATCTGCACTAGGACGTTACGATCTAAATGGGTAAACAACTGAATGGGTGCTTAAAAAAAAAAAAAAAAAGTTGCATGGTTTGGCTCAGAGAGTAGCAATTAATAGCTTGTACTAGATGCCAGTAACAAATGGGGTACTAAAGGGGTCTGTGCTGGGACCTGTCCTGTTTAACGGTGACCTGGAGAAGGTGATGGAGTACGCATTCATCAAGTTCTCAGATTATCCCTAATTGGGAACAGTCAATACACTTGAGGGCTGGACTTCCATTCAGAGAGGCCTAGACAGGCATGAGGAATGGGCTGACAGAAACCTTTTGAAGTTCAGCAAGGACAGATGCGAAGTTCTTCATATGGGAGAGGGGAACTCCTTGATACAAGCTGGGGACCATGTGGCTGCTGAAAAGAATTTCAGGATTTTGGTAGGCAGTGCACTGAGAATGAGAAAACTGTGTTCTGGTACCAAAGGTGGCTGCAGCATCCTGGGCTGCAAGAACAGGAGTACAGCTAGTAGGTCAAGGGAAGTCATTATGTCTCTTTGGTCAGCATTCCCTTGAAGGTGAAGGGTCTAGAGCGCAAGACTTACGAGGAGCAGCTGAGGGAACTGGGGTTGTTTTGCCTGGAGAAAAGGAGGCTGAGGGGAGACCGTATCGCTCTCTACAACTACCTGAAAGGAGGCTGTAGTGAGGTGGATGTCGCTCTCTTTTCCCAAGTAACAAGTGGTAGGACGAGAGGAAACAGCTTCAAGTTTCAGCAGGGGAGGTTTAGGTTGGATATTAGGAAAAATTTCTTCACCAAAAGGGTTGTCAGGCATTGGAACAGGCTGTTCAGGGAAGTGGTCGAGTCCACCATCCCTGGAGGTATTTGAAAGACATGTAGATGTGGTGCTTAGGACATGGTTTAGTGGTGGACTTGGCAGTGTGAGATTTACAGTTGGACTCAATGATCTTAAGGGTCTTTTCCAACCTAAATGATTCTGTGACATCATTGAGAGTATTGCAGCCAGTCTTGTCCCTTCCCCTCCCCCCAAATACAAGAAAGACATTCATAACCTGAAGTGATTTCAGTTGAGGGTGACCAGGATGGTCGAGGGACTTGAATAAGTGATGTACAAGGCTGAGAAATTGCTCAGCTTGGAGAAGACTTCAAAGGGACCTAATAGCAGCCTTCCAGTACCTACAAAGACATAATCAGGGAAATACAGTCAGGTTATTAGTAGCGGTGCAAGATAAGAGATAGTAGTCCTAAACTGAAAGGAGAGATTCCAACTGGATACATGGATAAACTTTTTTACCTATGAGGATGGTCGAGCTTTGGAACAGGTTGCCCAGAGGTGTAGTGCCATCTCCATCCTTGGAGGCAGGTCCTTGGAAAGACCTGACTGGAGAAAGCTCTGAGTAATCTGGTCTGATCAGATCTATAACCTGAATTATTCTAGAATTTCATGAACTCAAAAGGGTTTCTCCCAGAGCCTGTAATGGAACAATAGCTTTAATTTCATTCTGATATTTCTGATGTTGCAGTAAGACAACTCATATGCTAAAATATTAGGAAGATAAGTAAGTGTGTGAGGTATAGAATGTGCTTATGCAATATATATGGTAAAAAATTATGGTTTTGTGTTTGTATGTGTTAAGAATCTTTTGATGGAATATGATAAGCAAGGAGAACAGCTGGATTCTGAAAAAGGCAGAGCAAATAATCTTGAACGTCAGATAGATGACCTCACAAGACAGCTACAGGTGTCATCCCAGCAGGTTAGTTCTGTATGTGCGTCTGATCTATTGATAATTACAGTAAAAATTATTTTACCTATTGAGCATAAGTTTTATTCATGTGATTGTTTACTATATATAGTTTCATACATAACCTAAGTGCATTTTGGATAGTGACTTGAAATTCAGGTGTGGGGTTTTTTTTCAACATCTGATCTCTTATCTGGGCCGTGACAAAGGTAAATATATCTAGAATGTCTGGCTTTTTCAATAAAAAGGGTTTAATTTGCACCAGGTCAATTCACAGAAAAGAGTAGGTGATCACCTCTGGCTTGATTTGGAGGTACAACTCTGCTGCATGTACTAGATACAAAAACAAAGTAGCAAAGTTGCACTATTTCTCTGATTTCACACCTATGCTTCTAATGAAGTACAGTAACCTTCAACTGTTGCATTTTTTTCTTCTGTTTCTTAGACAGAATGTGGTTTTGTTATTTGATCAACCGTGTTTACACGTACTGAATTAATTATGGTTTTTTGCATCTTTCACAAGGATGAGACTCTAGGATGCATTGTAGACTATAGTGGCATTCAGAAGAGTTTAAAATGGCATTAAGCAGCTGTGAGACACATTTTTGCAAAGCTAACTGCAATGGGTTTGGGATTTAGGATTAAAGTCCCAGGCCCTTTTACATAGTTACACTGAAGATCCACCTAGGCCACCATTTCCTTATAAACAGAAGCTACCAGTGAATAGCGTAGGAATAAATGACAAATAGTAGCATATATTCTGCTGATTATGCAGACGTTGAATTTTTTAAGTTTGTTATGAAGTATTTTGTAAATAAAAATGCTGTTTAGGTAATTGGCAGCTTCTTTCACTTATACTTTGCTCTTAATCTGCATAATAGAGACCGAGATGAAACATTGAAGATGTCAAAATTAAATCTTTTAAAATCATTGCAAAAATAGCCCAGATACAGGAGGAGTTCTTACTATGTACTGATACAGTCTCATTGAAGGTTTGGTGGTGCTGCAGTTAAATCTTTTCTAGGAATTAATAGTATGATCATTTATTTGTAAATACAGCAGCTGTATTTGACGTGGGGCAATATGTACTCGAACATTGCATATCATTGTGGGAGGAGGGTGATTCTTGCAGAAAGCATAAATGTTGGGGTATTTTTTTCAGATTTCTTGTAATTCTAGCCATCTTACAGAAAGCAGGACAAATGAACTCTGAACAAAATAAGCAAATTGTGCTAGTGACTTAAATTTAGCCTATTTCTTATTCTGGTTTAAAACAAGATGGACAAGACTCATCTGTAGGAGTGCTGTTTGTAAGGGAGTTGGATAGAAATCAGTGTTTGTTTTTTTTAAATATAGACAACATCTTATCTGTCAAAGTCATACACAACTTCATCTTATATTTTTATCTTTCCACTATGATCATTTCAGCATGATCAGTTACACTCTGCTAATGAAGACCTCCTGGCTCGTGTTGAAACACTGCAACATAATGCTAAGCTGCTGGAAGCTCAGATACTGGAGATACAAAGAGCCAAGGCAAAGGTTGACAAAGAACTAGAAGCTGAAAAGCTTCTGAAAGAACAGAAAACAAAGGTAGTACTCTGTAGAGATGGTGAATGGGCTGAAGCATTACTTTCACTGGATGTGACTTGTGTCAGACCTTTGTAAACCGTGTTTTTATAGAACAAGTTCCATTCTTTCTCTTCTTGTTACTTGACTCGATCTTTTTTGAAGGCTGTTCATTGAAAGAACTTTGCAAGACTGCCACTTAGAGTAGATTGGGGATTGTTACAGAATGTGAAAAACCACTTCATTATCTTCTGGGTTTTTCTTTGGTTCCCAGTGATTTCCTAAAAAAAAAAAAAAAAAAAAAAAAAAATCTTTGTACAACCTAAGTCTGTGTGTGTGTCTAAGTGTAAATAGATGCTGACATCTATTTTGAAATTGGACTGCCTAATTGACAAGTATATAAATTTCAGGAACATAGTGGTGCTCTCCAAGAAATGGAGGAGCTTCAGATGCAACTTCAGAAGGAAAAGAAACATCTGCAGAAAACTATGCAAGAGCTAGAGCTGGCCAGAAAGGTAGAGTTGCTGTTCATGTTAGTGCTTAATGGACTACCAAAGATTTTGGCTCATCTTTCTCTGTTGAATGCCTCCCTTTCTGTTGTGAGGAGTCTTAAGCCCAAGGTTGGCAAAAGAGAAAACATGAGGGCTTTTACCCCTGGTTTTGTGTTTGCAGAGCTGATGTATGCTTTTGGGTTTGGGTTGGTTTTTTTTATTTTTTGTTTGTTTGGTTGGTTTAGCTTGGGTTATATGGCCTGTCATGAGTAGAAATAGGAATAGAATTGAGATGTCTCGAGTACTCATATGGTGCACTACCCAGAAGCTGCCCTTGTAAGGACTGAAGGTGATGGAAACTAATATCTGCAAAATACCTACTGGTAAAACCTAAAACTAGCAACAGGTTTTTCAAAGCTTCTGGTTTTTGTTTTAAAACAGACTATTTACTGAGGATGTGGAAACCTGATGGATGGGTGTTGCTTGTGGATATGGATAGTTGTAAAGTTTTTTGTTGGATAGGCAATATAGTTTTTTAACTGTATTAAAAAAAAAAAAAAAGTTCTTAGCAGCCAAGGCAGATTGTAAGCTATAACTTCATTGTGTGTACCTTGCAGGATGCTCAAAAGAGTACACTGATGGATATGGAAATAGCTGATTATGAAAGGCTAGTAAAAGAACTTAATCAGAAGATTAGTGATAAAGACAGCAGAATAGAGGATCTCGAGCAAGAGACTGGGATTCAGAAACAGAAGCAAGAGACACTACAGGAAGAAATAAGTGAGTAAACTATAAACAGCAAGAGTCACTATGGTGTGGTTAGTAATGGTAAAAAAATACAATTCAGAAACAACTTCTCAAGTCGATGAGTGAGAGTAAGGTTTGCAGGAAATACTAAACAGTTACATAGTCAAAATTACTTTTCCATAAAGGAAACTTTACTAGGTTATCAGTCACTTGATCTAGTATTCAGCAAATAAGAGCCAATTGCTTGCCTGATAAACTGTGTTTCTCACCTGATGAAGTTAATAATAAGTTCTGAAAGTCAGTGACTGACAGGGGTTTTCTTTCTGACATACCACACTCATAAAACTTTACCAGTTAGCATGTGGTTAAAAATTTCGTTTCTTTCTATCCTTAAGTGTAAGTCTTAAAACAGTTTCATTTATTCGAAGATCTTTGTGATACTTGGGAATAGGACACTAAACTTACTGTAAGCTACTTGTTTGCAGCTCTTAAGAAATCTGTCAGAATTTGCTTAAATATTTTCCAATATTTTTAAGGAAATATAGGAGGGGAAGTTTCCTTTGCCTATAACTGCTGTTTTCTGCATTAGAGTCACTTCAGTCAACTATGCAACAGGATGAGGAAAGAAATGCCAAGATAAAACAACTCCTGGTGAAAACCAAAAAAGAACTGGCTGATTCAAAACAAGCTGTAAGTCCAGATGTTAATGACTGTGTATTCCATTTTTAAACTAACTTTTAAAAAATGGGCTGGTAACTGAATTGTTAAGTTGCTGAGGTTTGGGGTGCTTTAATAACCAGATAATTTTATCATGCAGGAGAATGACCATCTAATGTTGCAGGCATCATTAAAAGGGGAACTGGAAGCCAGTCAACAACAAGTGGAAGCCTATAAGGCAAGAAACTTCACTTCTTTATTAGTATAAGGTTTCTTATATAAGTAATAAGGTTTCTTATATAAGTAATAACCCCTAACCCTAATATAAGTAATGAGGGTGTGATTTGCACTGGGCAGATGGACTATAGGCTGAAGAATGAAAAGGTGTTATTTTTATTACTTGGGTACTTGTTTTTTTTCTTGAATGAGTTTTGTCTCTTTGCTGCTTTCCCCAAATAGTTCCCTTGTGATGTTGTTTAAACAGCTTTACCCTTTCTTCCTCTTTCCCTTTCCACCAAAAGAGAGGACTCCATAATTTGAAGCTTGTAACTGGGATATGTTTTAGAATAATTTCTTTAAAAATGGAAGTTGCTCAGTTTAAAAACAAAAGAATGTAACATCATCAGAAACCTCAAGTGTTGTCCATCTGTATAAATTTTGTTGGTTGGACAGAATAGGAATTGAAGGTAATGAAAGGTAGCAGGGAGGGGAAGGGAGAGGCGTTGGCTTTCTTAAATGCTGCCACCCCACCACTGTAATTTTCTCTTCAATTCTCTCTTCAAAAAAAATTTTTTTTTTTAATTAAGTACGTTGTAGCCCATGTCTATTTTTTTTCTTCTATTTTTGTTGGATTTTAATTTTATATTCACCAGTTCTGTGCAGGAATTACTATAGTAGAATCTTAAGTGCTCTGTGGCATGCCCTCTTGGAGAGGGAACAAAAAATTCTGTCACAGTGAAGTTTTCAACTGACTTTTTCAGATTCAAGTGGCTGTACTAACATCAGAAAAGCATAAAGTTCAGGAACACCTGCGAACTTCTTCAGAGCAACACCAGCGTACGTTGAGTGCTTACCAGCAAAAAATTGCAACCTTGCAAGAAGAGTGCAGAGCAGCCCAGGTACTCTAGTGGAAGAAGTAATGTTAGAGACTTTAGAAGGGAGATTTACTCCACTCACTGTCTGCTTTTCTAAAAATATTTTGAGGATCTTTCACTCTTGTCTTTTTGTCTGTCAAGTATTGGGAGTTATCTCAGTGCTTAATGTATTTGAGTGGTATAGAGGAGAGGCCAGACTCTGTCCCGGTTGTCATGTATCACTTGTGGTGGAACATCTGAACTGCACTCTTATATTTCCAGTAGGAAAAACCTTGCAGTGGTAGTAGGGTGTTGGAGTTCATTCCAGATGATCAGCAAGTATACACTGAGGGGGGAAAAAAAGAAGTCTTTAAAGAAAAGGGGGGAACAACAAACATAAAAGGAGTGTAACTTGCTCCATATAAAAACAGTTAACACAGATACCACTTTAAAAAAAAAAAACCTGTGAAAAATATATTTGCAAGCACCTTTTTAATATGCTGCTGTAAGACCAGCTTCTTAATTGGCAGCTGAGCTACAGGTGAAACTGATGCTACTGCTGAGGTTTTTATTATTTCTGGGTTTTTGTCCATATGACACTGTTAGATGTTCCTGGAATCTAGTGTGTGCATTGGAGACGGACAGATTCAGAATATACTAGGACTGTTATGTTCAAACTATCTTTATGGAGATTACTGCATCACTCTATGGCCCCTCTTGTATGATAGGTGTGCATCCTGCAGATAAGTAACAGTTGAACACAGCCTCTCAAAAAAACTTCTGCATTTTAAAAAGGTGAACTGAAATGGACAAACTTTGTGGTTGCTGCTACAGGAGGCTTGCCAGCGTTGTACTGGTAGATACAGATCATGGTTTTACAAATGCATTCTTCATAACTGGGGACTTGCGGTACCTACCCATGGTAGCTTGCTCCTTGATGTTGTGAAACCAGTCAGGGTGTAGATCTTCCATGATGGCATGGCTTGAAGCTGTTGGAAGATTAGCCTTCCTCTTTAGCTGTGTCCCCTACATCCCGCCCCTACATCCAGAAAACAGATATTATTACAAGGTTATTAAAGAAGGAAAATTCTGTCTAAAGGAAAGGTGGACACTGTTGTGGTTTAACCCCAGCTGGCAACTAAGCACCACACAGCTGCTTGCTTACTTCCCCCCCCACCCAGTGGGATGGGGGAGAGGATCAGGCTAAAAAAAGCAAAACTTGTGGGTTGAGATAAAGACAGTTTAATAGGACAGAAAGGAAAATAATATGACAATAATAATAATAAAAGAACTAGAATATACAAAACAAGTGATGCACAATGCAATTGCTCACCACTTGCCAACTGATGTCCAGTTAGTTCCTGAGCAGCAATCCCCCCAGGCCAACTCCCCCCAGTTTATATACTGGGCATGACGTCACATGGAATAGAATACCCCTTTGGCCAGTTTGGGTCAGCTGTCCTGGCTGTGTCCCCTCACAACTTCTTGTGCCCCTCCAGCCTTCTTGCTGGCTGGGCAGGAGAAGCTGAAAAATCCTTGACTTGGTCTAAACCCTACTGAGCAACAACTGAAAACATCAGTGTGTTATCAACATTCTTCTCATACTAAATCCAAAACGTAAAGCTATACCAGGTAGTAGAAGGAAAATTATCTCTATCCCAGCTGAAACCAGGACAGACATGAAAGCAGATAGTAGGTTAGAAGGCAAAATTCATGCTGGCATTTAAGGCTGTCTACCTGAGGACTTAGGACTGTTCTAGCTCACATAGTTCGACTGGAAGAAAAGAGAATGATTAATTTAAAGAAAATCCCACAAATCTTACAGACTCCAGAAAAGCTGGAGCAGTGGCTAATTGGGGTCAGCACCATGGAATTTCACTCACCAGTTCAACACAAGGGAAGCTTTCCAAAATCCTCCTCTTGGACATGAGAGCATCTTAGTCATCTCAAAGATGACTAATGAATCCATGACCTTCTGAGATCCAAGAATGAAAATCTGCATCTGTGTTTTATTAGAAAAATATACAACATGAGTACTTGAAGGATGGGAATAATTTGTGCTGTATAGTGTACAGTCAAGGATGAAGCTATGTTGTGAGGTAATTTTCTGTATGTCCGCAGAAAGTCATGTATCAGCTGAATTTAGAAGACAGACCAAGCACACTTACATTCAACTAGAATATTATCTCTTGTGCTGTGTATTACCATTACAAGATTAACTTAACTCCTCAAAGTTATGCATAACTTTAAGGCATATTAGATTTTTTTCACCTGGGTAGTATAGAAGGAGAACAGAATTATCCCTTTTTTTTTCCTTCACCTTTGCCTTCATTTAAAGCTGTTTGATAGAACCGCTTGCTTGTGAATCCCTGCTGAAAGTAATTTCTTTAATTTGCAAGTATTCTTTCTTTAATACTGTATGGTAAAATCAGTGTCTCAAGTTTCACATTTTATGATATTTAAAGTCTAAAGAAACATGATCTGTTATGGTAGTCACAATTTTAATTATCCATTTAAAGGCAGAAAATGCAACAAGTGGTTCTTAATGGTTTTTTTCAATATACGATGCGTTTCATTTTAGAGAAATAAGGGAGCTATAGTCAACAGCATAACTTATTAAGCGTTTTGTTTTCTATGTGATAGGCTGAACAAGCATCTGTTACATCTGAATTCGAGAGCTACAAAGTCCGTGTTCATAATGTTCTAAAACAGCAAAAGAATAAATCTGCTTCTCAGACAGAATCTGAGGGAGCCAAACAAGAAAGGTAAAACTAAAATTTTTATATGCATACAGAAAAATACTGATACTCAAGTTATTGTGTTTGTCTTTCTAATTCCTGACCAACAAGTGAGTTCCACTATTTAACTCTTTGCTTGAGTTAGGAAAGTATCAGAAGGGAGGCAGTTTGCTTCCCCAGTTCCTTTGGTAAAGGCAAAGCACGATTTCCAACTAAGAAGAAAAGAGCAGGTGGGTACTGTTCAGCTGAGCTCACTTTTAACTTTTTCAGGAAGGAATGGTTTAGTGTAAGTAAAGCTCTGGCTGCCTATTCAGTCATCAGTTCCAGCAGATTTACAAAATACTGTTGTCCTATTAGCTGTTATATGAGGAAAGACTTGGGAAAAAAAAAAAAAAATTACACTGCCAAAAGTTCCCTGAAAATCATTTAAGTATAGTCGTAAATTCAGATTTGCTTCAGAAAATGCCTGAACCCACTGTAAAACTAGATCAGTTCCTGTAAGTTATTTTTATAAGTTATTGATACCTGTCCTTGGTGACAGACTGGGCATTTATGCACGAGGTGTCAAAAGTCATTTCTGACAACAGATCTTAAACCAGTACTTGCAATTGCCGCTAAAAATCCACCAGGGGGAGACTTGTGCTTTGTTAGAGGACTTTGGTTTTATGGTTGGTTTGGGTTTTTTTCATGTATCTACCTCTTCTTTTCTTGGAAGCAAGCAAACTACAAGAGTTGCATTTCTTTCTCTTGTTTTTGAAGAATTTTGAGAAGTTTTGGTATTGTTAAGTTTTTGTGAAAGAGGGTCACCATGGAAACCAAGTGGACAAGTAATCAAGCCATAAACAGAGGAGAAACAGTTTTCAAAGAAATTATTTACAAGTATCAACTCCAAGGGTTAATGAGATATACAGTTAATGAGATAATGAAGATGTCCACATATATAAATACAGAAAGCATAAAAGGAGAATGTGTGTGACTTAAGGCTTTTTCTTCCTGGTGTATCTGATTTTGATTTATTTCTGACCAACACAGTTCATCTGTTTTTATGGATTGATGTTGCTTTCTAGTCCTTTGCTCAAAATCACCTCCAACCTTTTGTCTCCTGTATTGAGTCTCATTGAACTGATGTGCATTTACTAAACAAAAAACCCTCCACCACCTTTAAGAAGAAATTGTTTCTCCCATCTGCTTCGCACATATTATTCTCCTTCTATCTTGTTCCTCCAAACCAACTTGAAGTAGAAAGTGGTAGCAGGCACACTTTCTTCCCACTAGTTATGTTCCCAACTGTTCAGATGGGATGCAATAAATCTATTTGTACCTGTATTGAAACATGATCAGAGCTTTCCTAATTGTTTCTGCTGCAGTCACATTCTAAGATTATTTTGGTCATAGTGCTGTATTGTTTTAATTATTAAATAAGCAATTTGGATCAGCTATCCAAAATGTTGCAGATATAATATAGGTTCCGAAATAATATAATTCTTTTTAAATGTGTGTTGCTTATTTCTTTTTTTTTTTTTTTTTTTCCCTTGTAGAGAACAGTTGGAAATGGTGATAGATCAACTTAAAGTTAAGCTGCAAGATGCTCAGCATAATTCACAGATGAATGCGTCTGAACTCCAGGCATTGCAGTCTGAACACGACACCCTGCTGGAAAGACACAATAAGATGCTGCAAGAGACTGTTGCAAAAGAGGCAGAACTCCGTGAAAAGTATGGTCTGCTGTTGAATAGATATAGATATTTTATTTTGTGTGAACTTTAAGGGCTGGGCATGTAGTGGCCTATAACTGTACTCAAAGAAAGGGCATAATTGTTGAGAAAGTACAAGGAATTTTCAAAAGGATTGTTTGCTATTTTTCATGAGCCTTCAGAAGTTTCAGCATGAAAATGAAGGAGTAGCTGATCAGGGAATTTGAGATTTCTGCAAGCTTTCTACCTGACAACTATCAGATTTAAAAATTAACATTTTTTTTAAGCACATTGACTATTTTTAAGTCCAGTGCTCAGCGCTACATTTGTGTTGGACTGCTTAGCTAAATTTTATGGGTGTTTCCTGTTAGAGAAATAAGGTAGTTAAATGCAGAGCAAATGATTTCACTGACCAAATATCCAGTCCTGTGTCCACCAAGTGCCTTTCTTACAGAAGGTAGTGGGGTTTAAGTCTATGCTTGCCACAATCTTAATTTGCTGTTTCTTTCAGAATGAAAAGAGACTATTTAATCTGTATCACTTTTTGAAAAATCACATGAGTACCTAATACTTGACCTCTTCAAAAAGGGTCTTTCCTTGTCTTTTTTTCTCTAGGGTACAAAGAAGTTCACATGAAATACTCATTCGAAATTACCACTGACTATTAGGAACCGTTGACTTCTTGTCACTGTCTTTATACTGTTTTATCTGTTCCTGATAGCCACATGATGATTCATTGTAATCAACTAAATTATGTCCTTCTGCATTTTTCTGGAAAGAACCCGTATCACAGTAGGTTCCCTTTGTACCCAGAGAGACTAGCTCTTTGCTACCCTGGCTATATTTAAGCTTATATGCTTATAAGGGCAAGTCCTATGCTTAGTCTTTCTGTACATGCACTTGTTTAATTGCTTGTGACAACTTTGTCGTGCTTCTGGAGTACCTCCAGACCAAGTACAATTGATATGTTACTGACATTTTTCTTGCTAACAACTACACTCTTCTACCGTCTTTTGCACTGTAAAGTTGAAGCTTAAAAAAATTAAATTTAGCTGCTTAGAAACTTGTTTTCAGAAGTCCTGCATAAGTGTTTGGTAAAGAAATGTTAAAGAAAGTGGAGTATAAGGTAGGTGACATGCCCTGTATGACACTATAAACAGTCAAGGTGCAGTTTTAGAATTTAAGAATGTTTGGACAGCAGTGTCTCTATTTAAATTTTTTCCCAAAGATGTGTGAATTTTGTGTTCTGAAATAGAAATCAAGAGTTTATATAGCACAGTGCATTCATATGATAGGTAATAAGTGTAACTTTTTCAGTCTTAGATTTTTCCCTATCAAAAGAGGAATTTAAATGGAAAAAAGTTGCACTGTCATTGTAAGATAACTATACATATGAAAATTGAAAACTACTTTAAACTCTAAAAATTTTGAAATATAAAAATGGCAGTCTTTTGCTATTCACTTCTTATGGTTTGTGTATACGCTGTTTTCAGGCTCTGCACAATACAGTCTGATAACATGGTCATGAAAACAGAGCATGCCCAGACTTTGAGTCAGCTGACAGCCCAGAATGAAGCTCTCCGGAACAATTTCAGAGATCAAGTCAGGAACCTGCAAGAAGAGCACAGGAAGACAGTAGAGACACTTCAGCAGCAACTGTCCAGAGTAGAAGCTCAGCTCTTCCAACTCAAGAGTGAAACAAGCACTAGAGGTAACTTTCAGTCACAATACCAGGTTTTCTTGGGTTAGATACAAATTTGTGTACCTGAGTCTGAATCTAAAACATGCTTATAGTTTGTGGTTCCGTAATACACCAGAAACCTTATCTGGAGAATCTGCAGCATGTGCTATCAATCCACTGATACCAAGTAAGGAATGTGTCTTTGTTATTACTGTCCCTTTGGAATCTTAAGGTACTTGAATGCGCCCAGAGGAGGGAACAAAGCCGGTGACAGGGCTGGAAGGCATGTCCTGTGAGGAGCGGCTGAGGACTCTGGGCTTGTCTAGTCTGGAGGGAAGGAGGCTGAGGGGCAACCTCGCTGGTCCCTGCAGAGTCCTGAGGAGGGGACGTGGCGAGGGGGGTGCTGAGCTCTTCTCCCCGGGATCCAGCGATGGGACGCGTGGGAATGGCGCAAAGCTGCGCCAGGGGAGGTTCAGACGGGACATTAGGAGGCATTTCTTTACCGAGAGGGTGGTCAAGCCCTGGAACAGGCTTCCTCGAGAGGTGGTCGATGCCCCAACCCTGTCAGTGTTGAAGAGGCGTTTGGACAATGCGCTTAATAACATGCTTTAAGTTTTTGGTCAGCCCTGAAGTGGTCAGGCAGTTGGACTAGATGATTGTCGTAGGTCCCTTCCAACTGGAACTGTTCTGTCCTAGAATCTGCATCACTGTTATCTCTTCCGCAGAATCTGCATTGTCAGACAGATAGAGGGAAATTACTTTGTAAATATTTGGTGCTCTTCTTGTCAAGTTTGTCTCAGATCTTGGAGCATACTGAACCTCTGCCTCCAGTATGAGGGGTAAAGCTAAAGAAAAGTGTATTGAAAGCTGTTTCAACAATGTTTGTTATTGGTATACCTGCTATTTGATCCCTCTTCAAATTTAAGATTTTACCGTGTTGAAGCTCAAGTGCTGTTTTTATATCTGTGAAGTTACTAGCTAGAATGTAGTTGGACATTTGCCAAGCAGCAGTAACAGTTTAAGAACTTGCTCTTTCCATATGTTACTGCAGCAGCAGGATAGTGTGCACAGTATTAAAACAGAACAATTTACACCTCCCACAGGACTGGTTGAAAGAAAAGCTAATTCTGTTTTGCTTTAAAACATTTGACACTTGTATCATAACTACAACATATCTTTAGGGAGAGTTTCATGGAGGTTTCATAGTCACTGAAATAAAAATTGCCAATCAAGTTTGGATTTAGAAACTGGCTTTGATTGTTATGGTCATTTGGAGTGAAAGGCTATGTTTTCTATTATTAACGTTATGTGTGTGTCTGGCTTTCTCCCTTTTCTTCACCTTTCCTCCCCCTGCTTTTTGAAGACTATTTAATATACTGCTCTCCAGTCTGAGACAGTCACACCTATGAAATAGCCCTACCAATTTCATTCTGATGACAGACATCAGTAAATATCTTTCAGGTCCAGCTGTTTCAAATCCAGCAACGAAGAACTTAAGAGAACGGCGAAACACTGACCTTCCTGTTCTCGATGTGCACTCTGTAGCTAGGGAAGAGGGAGAAGGTATGGAAACAACAGACACAGAGTCTGTCTCTTCAGCCAGCACCTATGTACCATCCTTGGAACAACTTCTGAACTCCCCAGAAGCAAAACTTGGTAGGTAGAACATGTGGCTTTTTGAAGCACTTGCCTACATAAGTTGCAGAAGTTTGTGCCCTCAAAATATCTGAGAACGTTGTGTTTTCATGCTTTTAGGTGCAAGACACAAGTCTATTTAAGTGCTACTGAGTTGACACTATCCTGAATTTCTGTAGGAGTTTTGTCCTTGAGTAAGGACTAACAATAAAACATTGCTATAGGTTTTAGTGATTTAAAGATGTCATATTGGAAAAGACTGGATGAGCAAGTCAGTGAATAGTTATGGAACTTTTTGTATTCTGGACACATCTCCACTAGAGACAATTAAGTGCTGATTTAACTCTTGTTAATGAAAGGATAAAATGGTCATCTTAATGTGGCTTATTAGAACAGGATTTTATTCATAGTCTTTTTCTAGGAAACTGAAAGCCAGCATGAAGAACAATGTTCTAACAGTCCCCCAAAAAGTAGAAAAATATATCGTAATATCTAATCATGTTTTAAAAGTCTACTGAACACTTAGTGGAGAACTGTTGAAAATCTCCATCTATGGGTAGGAAACAAGGGGTAAATTAAAACCATGTATCTTGACGTACTTAGAACTGATTTGCCAATCCCCTTCTAATATACTTTTACATACAAAAATAGATCACAAAACATGCATGTGGAAGCAGCAATGATGCCTGTTAATTTTGCAGTCTGACTCTGCATGGATTTTGTTTCTAAGAAACTACATTAATCAAGTCTTAAGTTAGTACAAAGTAGATGCAAGTGCTTTTTCTTTTTCTCAGTTTTCTTTTCCAATTAATTGCAGAACCACCTCCATGGCAAACAGAACTCACCAAGGATGAACTGATTCAGAAACTAAACACAACAGCGAAGAGTGCTGATCACTTGAATGAATTACTTCGTGAATCAGAAGCAACCAATGCAATCCTAATGGAACAAATAAAGGTTAGCAGACATGCAGGAAATGTGGGGACAGCTGTAATTTCTGTAGTCTGTTTCTTAGACCAAATGTTTAACACCAAATATGTTTCAGGAAATCCCAGTCCATAAAAATTTGGTGATACAAAACTTAATTTTGGAAGGGCTTTTATTCCACAGGACTAATTAGCACTTCCAGAGTTGACTTCAGTTTTGGGTTTTTTTTTCCCCACAATTTCTAGTCAAGGGTGTGGGGGGAAGTGGAGTAAAAGCTGCTACAAAGAAAAAAAAAAACAAAACCAAACCTCAAGATTTTGGAAGTTTAATGTTTAGTAAAGTGCCTTTACTGTTGTCACTTAGATAAAAGCAGTAAATCCCAAGGGAAGCATCATCTGGTTTCTCTTCCTGTAACCCCTTTTAGCTGTCTTAAGGTAAAAGAAGATATATGTTTAGAGATACATGTACTAATAGAGTTTGGTTTGGTTTGTTTTTATTGTACCTCCTTGAGTTTTATGAAAACATTTTTGAAGTTAGCATATTCTTTAAACATGCTAAGCTTTCTTTTATAAAATGTTTCTTAATGAATGATAATATTGTTAAATCTTTGATCCACATTGCTTATTTAGCTGTTCAACACTTTATCACTGAAATTGAATAGTTAGTACCATGTATCATAACTACTGCACAGATTTTCTCAAAAAATGTTATTTTTGATCAATAAAAAGTTATTTCTGGACAACATTATCATATGTTCAATTTTTACTGGATTTTTGTCCAGAATATGTTGCTATGCACACATTATTCTTTTTGAAGCAAGCTGCATAATTTGCTTTTTAGCTCTCCCAAAGACCTTTGTTCAATTGCTCATTATATGAAGCAAACAATAGTGCATATTTTTTTCCCCTCATCTGCAGCTTCTTAAGAATGAAATAAGAAGATTGGAAAGAAATCAAGAGAGAGAAAAGTCTGTGGCTAATCTAGAATACTTGAAGAATGTTCTACTGCAGTTCATATTTCTGAAATCGGGAAGTGAGAAAGAAAGGCTGCTCCCTGTAATAGACACCATGTTGCAGCTCAGCCCTGAAGAGAAGGGGAAGCTAGTTGCAATTGCCCAAGGTAGGTGGTGTTCAAAATATTGTCACAAAAAAGGAGAAGTGGAAAAAAAGGCAACTGAAGTTCTGTGCTTTCTTTTATGTAGACCTTTGAGGAAAAACAAAGCTTAGCAGCATAATGCCAGTGAGCTAGCAATAAAACCATTTTGCTCTGTTGGGAAGTTACTATTCAGTTTTCAGAAAAGAGAACAAATACCCCAAAATATAAATAAAATTAAGGTAAAATAGAATTTCTTCTGAAACATACACATTTTAGGAAGACGATAGTAAGTTGTGAAAATATAATAAGTTCATGTTTTGAGTAGAGTTAAAAGATTTCTGTTAAAGTGATCATAAAATAGAGGTTAATATAAATTAATTACTTTCTTGGCAGATGTTCTAAGAAGATAATTAAAGTGGTCCTCTCAAGGCAGTACTGCAGATCTAATATTAGTTTCAATATATTAACTTTAAAAATCTCTTCAAGTATGGTTTTTGTTTAAGAAATAAAGGAACTAGGGAAGGGAAGAAAAAGAGTTAAGCCTTTGCAAGAAATTAACCCAAGCGCTGACCGTCCATTTCAAATACTCTGAGCGTTTGTCCCCTTAACACTTTGTAAGGTATTGTTCGTCACGTCTCAGTAACAACCTGTAGCTTCTTGTACTTCATTAGCAACTGACCCATACTTTATTTTAAAATTAATATAAAGAGTAAGTACCATGTCTGTATATATAAGCACTTAAAACTTGTGAACAAAATCGCATAAATAAGGGAAGTGGCAAAGTAGTGCATTCCATGATAGGCCTTGCATTTGAAAGGATGAGATGCAAATTAAGTGCATAGCATTTTGACGTTGTTCTGGCACTCTAATGAACACTGATTAGATTTTTCTGGAGAAAAGGATGTTGTAAAGAGGCCATTTATCACCTAAGTACCCAAAGCAAAGTGGGCTTGGTGATAAAATCCATGAACATATATCTATGGCAGCCCAAGAGTGGGTATTGAATGTTACCTCCTCAACAAGTTTATGAGGACAGCATTTGAAAAAGGACAGAGGCAGGGGGGAAGCAAGGTCATATAACCAAATGATGCAATGTCTGACATAATAAACTTAGTTTAAAGCATGTACTTCTTCCTCCTTCAGGTGAGGAAGAGAGTACCTCACGGCCTTCTGGGTGGGCTTCATACCTCCACAGCTGGTCGGGACTTCGATGAGACAGTGGAAACGCTGAATCTTTAAACACATTCCACAGTTGCAAAAAGAGAAATCTTAATGTAGAAGAACAATCTATTGGTGGTGTACCATTGAACTACAGGTTTTTATTTCTGTTTGTTATTTTCAGCTTTTTAGGCTCTTCTAAGAAAGAAGCCCTCAGTAGCTCTGAAAGACTGTCCTATATTATGCTCTGACAGCAGTGAACTATTCCTCTTGTAAATGTTAAAGCTGGTGATCAGAAGTATAATGAGAAGTGACAAATCAATTGCAAATTGCTCAGAAACAGAATTTGACAAACCTGTGATGGCTCTTTTGATAGTGATTTAAAAACTTGATCTAATATAGTAACTGGAATAACTAGACTTTATACTTAAAGCATTTTAAACTGTTTACAGTTTCCTTCACATATTTTTGTCAGTTTGCTAATCTACATGGTTAGTGTTACTCTCTGCACATTGAAGAAATTAAAATGGAGTTATTTCCTCTCTGGTCATGCTTACAAAATGTAAAATCACTAAGAAACAGAAGAAATGGCATTTTCTGCTTTGACTTGACTAAATTTTTAGTCTTGGTGGGTTTTTTTGTTTGGTTTTTTTTTGGGGGGGGGGTTTAGTTGGGTTTTGTTTGGTTGGGGGTTTTTTTTTTTCTTTTTTTTTGCAAAAGCTGGATTGAAAATATGAAGGCAACGGTCCGCAAAATGTAGAGGGTGCCTAAAACTATATGAAATACAATGCTTGGCACATCTGCGGCATGGTACTGTAGTAGAGGTTAATGGGGTTAATGGCACCTATGGAAGTCTTGGGATAGTACTCCAAGAATCAGAGGTCATAAGTGTGCTGAAGTTTTGGGAGAAAGGGCTTAAGCTATGTCTCTTTACCCTGAGGTTGGAAGTTTGTATTCAAGACCAGGAAGAAATAAATGTTTCATTACTGTAGTGATGTCTGTACTTAAGTGAAAAGACTACTCATACTGACATAGTCATATTGAAGACACTAAAGGAAGAATCTGAGTCCATAGGTCAGACTCCTAACAAAGACTTCTGAGAGAAAAGGACAGAGCTTTTTGTCAATAGATGCGTCTTTTAAATGTTCTAATGATTGAAGATGTTATACCCTTCTCTCACTTCTCTGCGTTTGCTCACGTCTTTTGCATAGATGAGATAATCTCTGTTCCAGGTTATTCAACAGAACACTTGGTTTTCCTCAAGAAAATTAAATCTCTGCCATAGAATTACTACTTCTATTATCAGCACCTTTTTTTAGCTTCAGTCTTCTTTTCCCCTTTATAGTCCATGCTGCCTTTCACCATCTTAATTTATTTGTAAGTTATTAAAATGCATACACGTTTTTCAACCCTGCTTACCTTTCAACCAGAGTCTTTCCATCTTTTTCACTCCTATTTTCATGCTCTCTGTGCTGTTTTACAGAGGATCATTCTCTGGTATAGATACCAATACTAAGTAGTATTCTTCCTTTTCTGTCTTAGTTGAGGCCCTGAGGAAGTGACGCTCATTCCTTTAATATTGCCCTATTCGGGGCTGAGATTAATCTGGACATAAGAACAGCAGAAAGGCAGGACATGTCGAGAATAAACTGTTCAGTAACTGTGCTTTTGGTTTAATTTTCTGCTTCTTGTATATGTTTCAGTACACAATCAACAAAGCCAACAGGCTTGCTTTAGATATTTTAATTCCTTTCCACAGTCTTAAGCACCTTCCCCCCTCCCCACCCTTCCCTTCCCTTCCTCCTCCAGTATGTGTTTTAACTGGAATCTTTATGGTTTGGGCTAACCTGTGAAAACGTTCTCTGTTTTCAGAACTTTCAGATCACAGAACTGATAAATAGTAGTGTGGGGATGAGTCTTTTAGGCATCTGTAACTTGGAAATGTAGATGGCAAACGCGAGGCTACATTTAGGCTTTCTTGCGTTTGCTTTTGAAACAATTACCATATCTTCAGCATTCACTATTTGCTCCAGATCTCAGATGTTGAATTCTAACTCCTTATTCACAGCTGGATTTGGTTAATGTCACTCAAAAGAATGCCAAAACAGAGTGACAGGAGAGATTTGAAATATGCATAAAAATAAGTGCAAGTCATTCTCCTGCTGTGATCTTAACAATGGAAGCACGTGAGTGGAAGAGTATGACTTTGTCTTGAGTGTGTAGTTTGAACTGAGTAGTTCAAACTCGTTTTGCAGCTGACCTGATTTAGTCTCTTCTGCACCATGTCTGCTCAGCTATCGCTAAAGAGCTGTGACGAGTTCCTTTTCAAATGCACATGTTTCAGAACTGTAGATTATTTAACATTGTAAGCTGTGAATAAATGTATGCAAGTAACATATATCACTGGCTGTATTAAATACCAGTTGCTTATTGACTTCTTTCAAGTCTGAGTTGCATGCTCACTGTTTTTAGTAAAGCTCACATATTGCACTTATGAATGTAGTGGACAACTTGCATTACTATATATTTTTTTTACAATGGAAGATTAAGATCTTAATTAATGTAAAAATATTTTAATAACTGCTACTAAACTGTGTTCTGTTGCTAAGATTGCCAGAACTTACCTTCGTGGCAATAAACTGTCTGTAAGCAAATATATCAAAGTTTAATATACACTTGCAGTAAATGGCATAGAAGAATGTGGACTGGAAGCAGGATTATTTTGCATAGAAAACTTTTTATATGTCATATATTTGCATTTGTAATGTACAGCATTGTAGCTGTGATTTGCTTTCAAAAAGCAATTTAAAGTTTTAACTAGTACTGCTGCTTCTTGATATACTGTGGTGTTCTTTTTCGGAAGAGCACTGTGCTGACTTTGCTTTCTGGTTCTTTTGTTCATTTGTTTGTTTTCTTTACAGTACTGTATCTGTTAGGATGTTTCCCAGAAAATGTAACCTCTGCCCAGAGTTTAAAAGCTTAGGACGGATTTTTACTCTTCTATCAGCCTGCATTCAGCCGGAGCCTAAGGAGGGCATAATTTAAAAAAAAAAAAAAAAAAAAAAAAGCGACTCTACTATCACTATGCAGAGTATATATTAATTAAAAACCAAAAATGGGAGTGATTCAGAGTTCCCAGGCCTGTGTGTGCACTGTGGCTGACTTTTTAACTATGTATGCTGACTTAGAAACGGGTTACATGCCTTTCACGTTCCCTTTACCCAGAAGGGAGATGCATCTGTGCAAGCGAAGTGTGCTCCAGCTGAAAGACAGGAAGACCAGAGCTGCTCAGGCTGTAGTGTACATGTGGCCAGTTGGATTTGAGGTTCAGGGTGGCCAAAGAGAACCCGTGTTAGAAGTGATACATGTGAAAGTAGAGTTGCTTTTTTCTTTTGTGACCCTCCTTCCCCAAAGTATAATTGAGAGAATACATGGTTATTTTCTAAATTTAAATCTTCCTTTGGCTGTTGTCCTCCATCCTTTTTGCTTTGATAACAGACAATATATCCTGAAATTGTGGAGGAATACTTCAGAACTCTCCTTAGTTTGTACAAAGTGGCTCTGAAGGCAGCTTAACCACCTGTGCTTCATCTGGCTTATGCCTTGGCTTCACCCAGTGCACCAATACTTCCTCAACTACCTGCTAGTTCTACTATTACTGGTACTGTGAAAATATCTTCCTTAGGAGCCTTGCAAATAGCAGTTACCACCCACAAGCTGAGAAACCAAATAAATGTATGAAGAGGTAAAATTATATTTATTGTAGTAATTTCAGAATTGCTAGTCTGAATAGATAAGTGTTTTGGTTGGAAATATGTCTTTTGATGGCCTTTTCATGTGGCCATCACTTCAATAAAATTCACCTTTACCCAACAGCGTGCCTTTCTTTTTCCCTGAATGTCTGTTCTTACCTGAGAAAATGCTACCTGGGTGCAAGGTAGAAAACAAGGGAATGTTTACTGTAGTGTTAAAGAGAAAGATTTTATGGATCTGGTACAGTAGCTGCAGTCTTTACTTTAGAGCACAATAACAGTGATGGGTACTTCTGGATGAATGGAGGAGGAAAACAAATTGGTTTGCTATGGTTTTTTTAGAAAAAACAATCAAGTTTTCAAAAAAACAGCTCATTTAAATTACTTCAAATGTGTTACCAGATTGTCAGATTGTTGGTGACAATATCTGACATGAAGGAGAGGGATCCAGAAGGTATTAATGTGCTTGTTAGAAGCACTCCACTTAGCTAGTACCCAAAATAAAAATACTACCTTATAAATCAGCACTCCTTCCTAATATCACTCAACTTTGAAGTGGACATAATGACCTCTTCTCTAATTCCCTGTGATAATTTTTCTGTATCTGCACAGTTGTCGTAGTGCAAGATTAGATGCTTTATGGATGAAGAGGTTGGTTGGTTGTTTGCTTGACTGAAGTGAGAGCTTAGTATGTTTATCTTCTTGCCATCCATTTTTTGTTAGGCTATGCTAATTATACAAATAGGTGGTCAGAGAGGGGATCATAAGGTGCAAAAAGGAGTTGACATAATGAATGGATATAAAACAGTCAAAAAAGAAAGGCTGATATTTCAAGTCAACTTCTTACAGCTTTCACATAAATGTATACATGCTTAGGGGAAGGGAAATAATAACCTGGCTACTTGTCAAACTGAATTTGATCTAAAATGTATCCTATTGTCTTGCAAGGATGAGAAGGTGCATCTTAGGTTCAAGAGCTTCCTTCCTGTCCTGAGTTCCTCAGGCTTATCCTGAGGATCGAGGCTGGACCAAGTAATGAAGACCGAGAATAGTAAAACAAAGTGGAGAAATGCGCATCAGTTACTGCTCCAACAATTCAATCCACTTTGGTATTAGTGAATCATTTATTCTTTTTGCTGTCAGTTGAATACCCATAGGCTTCTTAAGAATCCAAGGTAAAGGTAATCGGTGTGAAAACCAGTGTGCTATTTTGGGTGTGGGCACAGTCCCAGTCCTCTTATAATGGCCTTTGAAAGTGTTTTAAATTGATAGATGTTGGATAGGAGCTGTGTATGAGTACAGGATTTAAGGGCTTTTTATTGTTTCATTGCTTGAAAATCGAAGCTTGTTCTGAGAACACTCAGACCATTTCCGGAGTGGAGGTACGTGTTAGTTCTTGGATCTCCTGCCCTTTGCAGCATGCAGAACATCTCAAAAGTAAAAAACCGTGGAAACAGTTACGGACTCCAGAAAAAGGCTTTTACCTAAGTACTGTTTTACTGTCGTTATTCCCCTTTGCAGAGTCAAGTTCTGATGCTCAGCATTACTTTTGCCAAGGGAGAAGGCCAGTTGTATCATTTTGGCTTTTAGCATCTAAATATTTATACAGACTAGTTAATGTTCCTCTCGCGAGTAGTCACACTGTTTACTTCAACCTGCAGCTGCAGCAATCTAGGTGAAGCTGCCAGCCTCTGCAAGGGGACAGACGGGTGGTCGCTGCTCCACGGGCAGAGGGCTGCAGCCTTGGGAAGAGTGGAGAGAGCAGCAGCGGGAGGCGATAAAAACTTCTGTTGTGGATGTGGGGGCTCTCTGTCCCTGCCCTAATGTTCCCCACCAGCCTTTCTCTGGGAAGCTGGTTATACTGGTTGTTTGCACAGCGGTGGGGGGATAGTGGATATATCATAGTTTTCTTGCAGGAGGAGGATTTTCAGAAAACGCAGAAAAGCTAGCAATAGGTTTTGTAACATTCTGTGAATGATGGAAATGGCAGTGAGAAAAAGCTTAAAATAGAAAAATGACAGACTTTAATTACTTTGACTTGGAACCTGTTTGTTTCCCCTCTAGTTATCCCAAGGTATTTGACCAACTTTCATGCTGCTTGACTCTTGAGCTACATCTCCTCTCTTTGGAAGACCTCAGAATACTGGCATTAGCAAAACCATCCAAATAACCATACAAAATAATAAACAGGTAATTCTAACTGGTTGCATCAAATTGTTGTCATTGAGCAATGACTCCCCCCCGCCCCCAGTACTAATACCACTGATCTTGCAATAGCTAGGAATACGGTCCCTGTGCAGTAGAGAAGGACGGGGTTTGTCGGCAGGATTTGCCATCAGATTTGTTCCCTACCTTCTGCACTTGAACAGTGATGACGTTGAAAAACTATTTCTGATGTGTGGGTTAGGAATTTGGGGTGGCTCAGGGACCGGTTTCTTTTTTATGATAGGTGGAACATAATGAGAATATCCTGATAAACAGAAAGGATGACTGTGTATTAAATTAACTCTTTTTATAGCTTTATCTATCTATGTAGACTAAGCTTTCAGTTTGGAATAGGTGCCCTGAACTTTTTTTAAAGCATCACTAACAATAAACATTGCTGTGGACAAATTTCCATATTCTTCTCTTTATATGCAAGTGGCGTACAAGCTTAAATAAAAATGTGAGAATAATACCATGATCGCCAAAAGTCATTAAGTTACTTTTTAAAGTACCTGTTTTGTGGTGCTGCCATAAGTTTTTTCTTTAGCCGTTAGTGTGTCCGTCCAATTACCTACCTTGTCATGAAGCAGAAATTTATGCTGCTAAATATGGAATTTTAATGATCAATTTTGCAGGATTTTGAGATTGATCTATAAAAGTTACATCCTTGTTCTTGCACAATCTCCTTCCATCTTCCAAGAAAATGTGAAGCCAAATATACTAGGCATGTCTAAAATGCACGAAGCAGAAATTTGACTTTGCTTGTATAAGGATGTCAGAATGATCACTAAAATAAGCCTGTTAGTATTCTGAGTAAACTATATACTCTTTTTAAAAATAGCAAAGATTTTGATGGAGATCAAATAGTGGTCAAAATTTTTTTGTTTCTATAACTGAGTTGTGAAAAGTTATTAATGCTGAGCAAGAAGGTGAAACCTAAATAATTTGTTACTTGGGAATTAACAGTTTTGGTAGGAAAGCTTAGCTGGACACCCTGTGTTCAAAAATTATTCATCCTTAAATAGTCAAAATTTCCTTTGCTGTTGCTTTAACTTCATAGCTTTGGAAGTATGACATGAAGAACACTGACATAGTTTACAGTTGAAATCCATTGATATTAAGGTAAACAACCACAGGGTTGCTGTGTTAACAGGCACTCGGAGTCAGTAACAACATGAAGAGGAATATACCATCTGTGATTGCGTGCAGTTGTGGGAGAAATCAAAAGCTAGAGAAATACCACAGCTGGAAGTTACTTACTCAAGTCTCTTCATATCACTATGGCAAAACTGTAAAACACTTTTTCTGGAAATGAAAAAGAACTTGGTGTAAAGACACTGATATTTGCGATCAGAGACAGGCAGTCAAACTCTTTCACCAAGCAGCCGCCTTCTCGTCTCTCCCCAATAACCCTTCCCTTCTCACTTCTTCCCCAGGCCTACAGTAATGGTCTTGTTTGGTGTCAGCAAAGCTGCGAATGTGTATAGCTCTGAATAGGTAAAGGTTCTGTGCTGTCACTTCTACCACTGCCAGCCGTGGTACTATATGTTGGCTTTTCAACAGCAATGGAAGACTTAAAAGTGCTCTGGAAATGGAACATCAAAAGCATATGTCCACTTAAAACTGCTCTTTAACAGGGAGAGATGGGAAGGGGGAAAAAAAAAGGATATTAATTTTGTGATTAATATAGTGGTCTGGAGACATGGAGTCCGAAGTCCCTGCTCTGTCACACGCTGCCTTTGTGAATTTAATTTCAATTTCTCTGTCTCTGTTTCCTCATTTGTCTGCTGGGCATAATGGCACTTTTCCTCCTGATGCCAAGTACATTAGCAGTAGAATATTTCACTTTGTGATGGGTTTGTAAGCAGAAATAAGTAGGCAGATTACCATATTTTTTAAAAACTGCACAGGAAGAAAATGGATGTAGTCTTTCATTATACTGGACCTGAAGGAGTGACCTTGTTTTTTTCTTTTGAGTTTGTGGTGTGTGTTCGTGAATCCTATTAAATTATTTGCCTAAGTATTCTGGACTGATTTTTGACAAGTTAATTAGAATGCCAGCATGCTCTAATACTATGTAATGGAGAATTAATAACAATTAAGAATTGTTACTTCTGTTGTACAGCAAGACACAACAAAAATTTAAATCAGACCCCAAAGCCAAGGTGCAAACTTGATGCAAAGCGCACAGAGCCTAGGGAGGCAATCTGTGAAACTGAGTTCCTGGCTTTTCTTGGTACGGCGTTTCCAAAAGCTGCAAGTACTTAGTGTTTGGCATACGTACATGTTTGGGGGAGGCTCTCCCGCGCTCTGTGAATGCCTTTGCTACTTTGAGATTATATTGCTAGCGGACTGGGCTCTAGGGATGTCATCTTTAAAAGCACGGGAAAACTGCACATGGTGCAATTCACTTGCCATTAAATCTGTTAATGTGCTCTCTAAAGGAAAGACCGTAACGGCTGCGCTCGTTGGCTGGCGCTGCCTGTTAATTATTTCCAGAATTTACTGTTTTGGAGTTTCCTGCCCTGGTAGTTGCATGTCTGCCCAGCCACCTCCCCCCAGTTTCAGGCTGTGCTGGTCAGAGGTGCTGCTCTGCAGCTGGGCTTAGCAGCCAGGAGCAGCTGCCTCGTACAGCTCCCCAGGAGGATGGGGAAAGCCCCCAAACTCCTTGCAGATCAACTGAGGTTAATTAAAGACATGCATGAAGCTGCCTACAATCAGTGGCAGACTGCCCAAAGTTGATTAGAAAAAAACAAGAGGGTACTATTACCTTCAAGTAGGACAGAATGATACAAGGAAGCTCTGCTGACAGACTCATTAAAATGAGTGGGTGTTTTGGTTTTTGAGGGTTTTGGGCAGGGGGGAAGGGGGTGTCTGTTTTGTTTTGTTTTTTAACAGAATCACAGACTGGTTGAGGTTGGCAGGCACCTCTGGAGGTCATCTGGTCCAACCCCCCAGCTCAAGCAAGGTGACTGAGAGCCAGTTGTCCAGACAGCTGTGGAATATCTCCAAGGTCGGAGATTCCACAACCTCCCTGGACAACCTGTGCCAGTGCTCGGTTACCCTCACAGTGAAAAAGTGTTCCCTCATGTTCAGAGGGAATCTCCTGCATTTCAGGTTGTGCCTGTTGCCTCTGGTCCTGTCCCTGGGCACTGCTAAAGAGCCTGGCTCTGTCCTCTTTGTACCCTCCCTTTTCAGGTATTAATATACACAGGTGAGATCCCCCCAAGCCTTCTCTTCTCCAGGCTGAACAGTCCCAGCTCACTCAGCCTGCCCTCATAAGAAAGATGCTGCACTCCCTTAATCACCTTAGTGGCCCTTTGCTGGACTCTCTCCAGTATGTCCACGTCTCTCGTGTACTGGGGAGCCCAGAACTGGACCCAGCCCTCCAGGAGTGCCTCAGCAGTGCTGAGTAGAGCGGAAGGATCACCTCCCCCTCTTCTGTTGTACCATCCCTTCCCATTTCCAGGCATATCCTTTATTTTCCTCTTTGTACAGAAACGTATTCCCTGTGATGCTGGAATTTTGCTATGTTTGGATTCCTAAATTTGTGAAGCAAAACCGCACTGTGCCAAGGAGCAAATAAACAAACAAAAAAAAGCCAACAGTCTGATGTCTCTGTGTTTTTACAGTTGTAGCTCTGTCCAGAACCATGCTTGGGGCACAGCCATCGAATATCTTTTGTGAATTATAGTCCCAAAAGTTTATATTCTTTTCCTGGTCCTAATGGATACTGAAGTAGATGTACTCCACGTGCATGTAGCTCGAATTCCTTTCTGATGTCTATTCACTTGTACCTGCCTACGCTGATTTTCACTGGCTTAACGTATTCCCTGAGCGTATTGTCTTCTGGGAGCCCTACAGAGACCTCCTTAATCCCGGCAGTCAAATATTTGCATTTTTTTCATTCACCACACCACTTCCTTGTTCTGATACTAGGGATGGCGATGGGTGGTGAGACAGATAGCTTAATAATCCTGCATTTTCTATAATGCTCTTTTCATTTGTCTGTCAGTCGCTGAAACTCCTATGGTTTGGAATGAGATTGCTTCTCTCCAAGTAAAGCAGGGCCTTCAGGTTTGGCAGCTCTCGTGTTGAAGGTCGCTTATTTGTATTTACTTTCTGAAAAAAGGCAGCTGAACCTGAGCAAGGTGCTGGCCTTTTCCCACGTGATTGCTTATTAGTACGGTTCCATTTTTAAATAAACCTGACTGAAAATGGAATCTTGCTCCGGCAGATACTCACCTGAACCTATTTGGCGCCTTAAGGTGAGGTGATGGCTCTCTTGCTAGAAATAATACAATGCCACGCAACCACATGTAAGAAATAGTAAAAATACTTGGAATTGTTTTGACAGCAATTTTCTGTTCTGAAAAAAACCAGCAACAGACGCTCTCCAGCACCTGCTCCTCTGTTTCTTACAATACTCTCTGTTTTATCTACACCTCCGGGTGCTTCGCCCTCCGATTTGTCATCACTACCTTGGTGACGTTCAAAAAAATAATTCTCGCAAAGTATTTTTAGGGGAAAAAAACCCAACCAACCAAACAATAACTTCGCAGGGCTCGCTGAGCGCCACCGCTCCTCTGGGATTTCCTTCCCCAAGCGCTGACAGAAGCCGCGCGTACCCCGGTTCAGCTTTCCCTCGCTCCCGTTTCACTTCTTCCATCCCCCGACCCCAGGGGAATTAACCGGGAAGCCACCACCGGGACCTGAATCCCTCACATTTAGGGGAGATTTTCCTTTTTTTTTACCGGAGGGGAGGTGTGTGAGGCGGAGGCGGGAACGGGGGGAGACAGAGAGAGAAGGGGGGGGCGGAGCCTGCCTGAGGCACGCGGCGGCCGAGCGCGCCCCCTGGCGGCGGCGGTGGCTGTGGCGGCGGCCGCCCAGCGCCATTACCGTGGCCCGGCGTGGCTCCTCACAGCGGGAGCGGCGGGAACCGGCGGGATGTTGGGGATAGCGGCGGCGGCGGCGGCGGGGATGACCTGTAACAGGTAGGAGAGACGTGGGGGCCGCCCGTCCCGTCTCGTCCCGTCCCGTCCCGCCTCCCGCGGCGGGCGGCGCTTTGTCTCAGCGCGGCCCGGCCGCTGTCACCGGTCCCCCCCCTCCCCCCCTCGCCTCAGCTCCCCCGGTACCCCGGGGAAGGCGCTTCCCCCCCTTCCCCACACACACCCCCCCCTCCCCGGGCAGCGCCGCGGCCGTGCAGAACCCGGGACGGTGGGCAGGAGCACGGCAGAATTCCGTTCTCTCTTCCACCGCCCACTCGGGGCTCCGTTCCCCGCGGGGAGCCTTGCTGCGGCAAATCGGAGGTAACGCACAAAACTCAAAATAAAAAAAAAAAAAAAGGTTTGGAAGGGTTTCGTGCCCTTTGCGTTAAAAGGCGTCCTTTCCCGAGGGGGCGGGTGTGTTTTAAATTCGGGGTGCTAAACCGCCTCGGGTGTTTTTGCGGTGAGATTTCGTGTAGTTTTGTGCCTATCCCGCAATTACGGAGCAGTCGTATCTTAGGGAAAGGTTAACGGGGATGGGATACAGAAAGCAGAAGCCCAGCGTTTCAAAGCCTCACCCGCTGTCGCCGTTTCTTGGGAAGAAACGTCCCTAATGAACGCGCTTGGCAAATGTTGCACTAATATGTCGAAACCTGGGGTCGAGGGAAGGGAAGAGAAGCGACTTCATAGCTGCCTTGGGCCGCAGGTTCAGGACGACCGCTGGCGCGCAGACTTTAGCCCCGCTAAAAAACGCCTTATCTTTCCCGCACCTGATTTCTACCGCAAACTCCTCCAGCTCTGCACCACGCCTTCGGAGAATAGCCGTGGCACCAGCAAAGTCAAACCGAGTCGGGGCTACCGCGGTGGCACCCTGGGCCAGCACGCGGCGGGGTGGGCTGCCGAGCCAGCTCCGCTCCCGGGGTCAGCATCCCGATGGCCCCGAGGCAAGAGGGGGGGAAGGCGGCAGGATCTCGCCAGCCTTGACCAGCTTTAGCAGCCGCCTGCTGAGAAAAAGATGATAACGTGATTGGGATGTCCATGTGTATTAAGGTAACTGGTTTTTCTTCAGCTGTTCCAAAAGCCGCTTGCTTTCTCAGTGGGTGATGATAGGTGTTTCCAGGCCAGGCTTCTTTCTGCGTTCCCAAAAGCGGCCAAGTTGTCAGTATTTGTGCTGTGAGCGTCGGTCTCTTGCGACTGCGAGGGTCTGCGTGTCGTTCGGCCCCGCACAGGTGCTTCGGCTCCGGTGCAGAGCCTGCCTCTCCGGGTAAATAGAGCAGTTACATATTTGGCATCTCTTCTGCTGAAGTTTTCAGGGAGCAGGCCAGCTGCGCTGCTGGTACACGCTTCCCAGGATGTGAACTAGGCTACACCCCTGGCACAGCGAGAAATTTTGGGACAAAGTCAGGCTAGAGCCTACACTTGCAGAAACTTGCTGAGATGAAGTAGCAGAGCGCTCTGGTGGGAGCCCACCTCCCTCAAAGCTGTCTGGGGGGCAGCTCCTTCAGCGCAAAACGCACGCAGTGCATCCCGCAGCGGGCGAGCGGGTGGCCAGCAGATCCAGGGAAGCATCCTGGGGGTACGGCCGGTGGCTCGAGCATCCTTCCCCGGCAGCGGGGATGAGCCCTCCTGCCTCCCAGCAGAGCAAATCCTCCCGCGGCTGAGAGAGTCAACCTGGCGTCCTGCTACTGCTGCTGCCCTCTGAATATGAACTGCTCACCCAGCAAGGGCTGGATGTGGGGTCCCTCTGTGCCTCTCTTCTCACCGCTTTTTGGGGGGTGAATCGTCATATCAAGGACAAGGGACGGTGGTGAAGGATGTGAAGGTGCTGTGCGGTTGATTTCTTGCAGAAGCGTGGCTGGAGGGACCAGAGGGAGCTGCTGGCCAGGGCAGGGAGCGTGGCTCGCCTGGCTGCGGGGTCAGGTCCTTTGGGGGAACCAGTTGCAGGACTTCTGGCTGAGGGGGTTTTTCTTTAGACGATTCCAGTCCGTTGAGGTCAAAAGAAAATGAAAGGGCAAGGATGTGTAAGATTCATTTCCATTTGGTGAAATGCAAGGAGAGGAAATTAAAAATTGGTGTGTTTTCTTGTTTTGATTCTTTGGAACACTAAAAATGCAAATGTTCCGTTCGAGCCCACTTTTTAACAAAATACAAGGTGATCTCAAAGGCTTCTGCAGGCTGAAACTCCTGAGGGATTTCAGATATTGACTTTTTGCTCTGATTTACAGAGTTTAAATAATCTGAGTTTTGGGGAAGAAAACAAAAAAGGAAAGAATGACTTGAGGTCTCTCTCCAGATTCGGTACACGGAGGAGCAGCAGACATCTGGTCAGCAGGTACGCACATGGGGTTTGTTTTCATCCTAGGAAATACTCTTCTTTTTAACTTTGTGGGTTTTTTTTTTTCCCCTCCTCTTTATAGAGGCTTTTTAAACTCGAGTCGCTGCTGCGGCTTTTGTTTTGCAATTCAAGGAACTTGCAGGCTGGGGCTGTAACCTGAACGCCTGTTACCCAAGGCACAGCCATCTCGCTCATCATCACGCTGGGAGATCAGACTCTGCCCCGGAGGAGAAGGGTTTGGGCAGGGAGGGATGTGCAGCGTGCCCTGTAGCTGGGTCGGTGCTGGGTAGTGGTCTGTCATTCAGGATTGCTGGACGTGCTGCTTGGGGCTGCAACACCCGCTTGCTTCGTAAGTGTCCTCTGAGTTTTGTGGGCAGCTTTTCCAGCTGGTTGTGCTGAACTCATCTCGTGTTATCGTTGGAATAAGTTTCTTATGTGGTTCAGAGAAAACATTAGCTTGCAATTCAGAACCGTTATTATCTTAAGCCTTTGTAGTTTCCTAGCACAAACTTAAGTTTTTCTTTGTAGCAATAAATACAGGCCAGCATGCAGTAAAATACTGAACCAAGCAAGCTCCTCTTTATGCAAAGCATAACTGCATTTGAAAAACTAGCAGAGACTTACTGGATTTTCAGCTCTTGTTCTGCTGTGGACTGTGAGGCTCAAAAATGTGGGCAATTCATAGTGTTACTGGCTTTGATAGGCGACTCCATAAATAAGAAGCTAAATGTGATGCTGCATTTTGATCTCAGTTGTAATGCACGGGTCTTTTTCTTAGAACTGGCTCCATACAGTCACTGCAGGGGAACCGTTAATGGCCCGCAATATACAGAGGATGGTTTGCATAGTTAACAAATTCTTTTTGAAGTCGCAATAAAATATTTATTGTTGAAGCACTTAAGGCAGGCTTTTCAGCTCCTGCAATTGTGGCTTCGTGCTAAGTGTGTTAGTTTAGACATCCTGATTCCTCTGTGTGGTGTTCTCCTCCAAAGCCCCGTTTAAAGGTTTTTTCACTCCGTAGCATAATGCAGTCTCTTACTACTTTTCAATGTAGGGAGGCTTTAACTACTAGCTGTGCTAAAAGCAGCTTGTTAGTTGGTGGGGAAATGACTCACGTCAGGTCCTTCCATGATGGCGGGTGCTGATGACAAGGAAAATCAAACTGACAGTCACATTTTGATAGCCAAAGCCTTCCCTTGTATAAGCTATCCATAGCATGAATCAAGCAGCCATGTACGTGGTCTGCTGTCCTTGTCGTTTTAGTGATGTGTAACAGTGCACGTCACCCTTACAGCTTGTGCTGAAGCGCTGCTGTGGAGGCAGAAAGGGTGAAAGGACGGGAAGACCCTAATTCAATCTGACAATTAGAGACGACGTAGCAGGGGACTGTGCCCTGGGGTTAATACTTTTCTTCAAATTAGGACACTCCTTTGCAATTACTTCAGCATTTCCCTTCCTGCACTGTCTGAGTCTTTATGAAAATGCTTACTTATGCTTTTTAAGCAGATGGAAGGGAAAAAGAAGTCAAGATACTGTAATTTCCTTGGTTGGTTTTGTGTACCCTAGTAACCCTTTATGCAAAACAGTTTGATGAATTTGTCTGAGTGCCTGGAGACCGTTGGCAAGATGCAGGGGGCAGAAGCTGATGGTGTGCCCAGTGACAAACTATTTACGGGCAAAGCGGACCTCTTGTCTGCAGTCTGAAACCACGTTCCTGTGCAAAAATGGCATAGTCTGGAGTATCTTTGGGTGCATGAAAAATAGTGTTACAGCAAGGCCAGCACCCAGGATGAGGTTCTATGCTCTGTATTTTTCATATTAATTGCTTTTCCTTATACTTTAAATAAGAAGTCCTTGAATTCCAGCTCTGATCATCCTTTTTTTTCATCACTTTTAACTTATTAAAAAACCCCACCAGCCCCTTCTACAGAATTTGGTAAGAACATGACTCCTAAGTCACTCGTTGCATTTAGGGTTGTTTCAATCACTGCTTGCATTAAATAGTTTGGAGAACTGAGAACACACTGGTGGATGGGCTTTTGATTGAGTAAAACCTAAACTGGTGGGAACAGTAGAGTTAAAACCTTGGGGTTTATTGCTCACACCATGGATGGGGAGTTGGTGTGGATAATCTGAGAAACTAAGGCGACGTAAGGATTTTATGAACGTTTCCTGGGTGGCCTGGGGAAGCTGCCATGCTCAGACTTCTGAGGGTTTTCTGTATTAATATATTGTTTTAGTGTAGTTGGGGGCACTGGGAAAGACCACAGCAAAGCAATGCAGCAACGCCAGCAAATATTTGGGAGGCAACAACATGGCAGAGTGGCTCCCGTCCAGACCCCACGCTGACGTGCAACAGCTGTGGGATTGATGTGGGGAGAGAAAACCACACAGAGAAATAGTTTCAAATCCGCCTTGGGAGGGGGAAAGAGGACCTCGACGCTTTGCAAGGACTCTTTATGGGGGGCTTGGCCATCCCCGCTGGGGCTGGGTGCTGCCCTGCGGGGTCGAGGGTCCGGCTGCTAGCCTCTCGCCTTCTGGAGCCGCAGCATCCCCAAGTCGTCCCTCGGTGTCTCCTGGCACGCTCCACCTCTGATCTGGGAATGAAAAATACAGCTTGGCAGGCGGGGTGGCATGGCCTGCCAGCGGGTGTTGTCGAGGGGGGAAGGCAACCCCTGCAGATTCAGGGCTGAATCAGCACGGCAGCCTCCGCTTGCAAAAACCCCTGGTTTTGGTGAATCCTCCGTCGTGATGAAACGCTTGCAGATGGGCACATATTTTGGTTTGTAGCTTTGCAGATGAACAGCGTGTGCCTCTGAACTGCTTTGGTAGCAGGACAGACTTGTGTTTCGTGGCAGAGAAACCAACATTTGTGCTGGATTAAGTGATTTATTTTTGCCAGGGTCTGCTGGTAAGTGGGACGAGATTCACTCGGCAGCGATCATCTCCCAGACCCAGCTCTGGCCAGTGTCACAAAGCAGGACAGACTGTCTCTGGGCCATGCCAAGGCAGCTGCTCTTCCCACAGGCGGCAATTACAGAGACATTTTAATTAAGCATGCGGTTGCGCTACAGCTGACCGGGGTGACCCGCACGTTCCCGTCTCCCAACTTCTCTCGTGCCAGCACCAGGGACCTGAGCCAGCTGAAAACCCATGGTAAGAGAGATTGGTAGATATATAGATTTAAAACTGAATTTGTCTCCATCTGGATCAATTCCTTGATCTTGTGAGTGGCGGTGATGTCGGGGAGTGGGGTGGGAAGGTATGTGGGAAAGGTGGAAATACCCATTTTGGCAGAAGCATGGATTTGTGCCCGGGTCGTGTACCCGTGGCCTCGGAGAGCGGTGTTAAAGGTGGGGGGGTCCTGTGAGGAGGTGCTGGGGATGTAAAGGAGGAGGGAGCAGTGTCTGGTGGTGGTCTGGGTTGGGGCTGGGGACCGCTTGCGGCCGTCCCGAGTGGGATGTCGGGAAGGGGCATGTCCACGCTCCGTTGCACTGGAAGAGGCATCACCTGCCTGCAGGTTGTTGAAGGAGGATCGCCTGGGCAATTTTGCTTGCTGCTGTTGAAAGCACGCTTGAGTATGTTCTGGCTGCAGCTTGTTGTCCCCTCCCACAGCCCTGCCTGAAGGGAAACCAGCCCGGCAGTGGTTTTGTCACGGTTGTCACTGAAGTAGCTTGCAGAAATTCACCTTTAGAGGATTCGGAGGAAGGAGACCCCCGTGTCCCGTCCCCGTGACACGTAGGGTATAGTTAGAAAGGGCGACACATACATAGAGAATATAGAGAATAGCTACACATCGATGCCTGTTTAAGTCTACCTAACGTTTGTTGGCACGACATGACTTCATGATCTGAAGGTGCCCAGGGGCTCACTTCACCCATTGCTTCCAGGTCCCCAGAGGAACTGGATGCTGTTTATACCCACTTGTACTGTTGAGTTAAAAAAAAAAATGGAGCGAGAGCTGTGCCTGTGAGCTCTTGCAGGCTGAGTCCCACCGTGCAGAGATGCAGCTGCGGGAGAGCCAAGGCGCGCGTGGCTGCTCGCTTTTCTTCTCGAGCACTGTATGGTGGAGACAAGGCAAGCTGCTGTGGGATGGGGCTTGATGGGAGCTGTTGGTGACCTTCCCCGGGACTGAAAGGAGAAGGGCAGGAACCTCCCGAGTGCGACGTTTCTGTGGTACTTTAAACATCCCAGAAAAAAAATGGGTTTTTTCTGCCTCCTGTGTTTCCTTTTCTGAATATTTGCAGTTGCAAGAGAGGCTGTATTCTGATTAGATGAAAAAGGAATCGAAGCAGATCATTTTAAAGCTGCTGCTGTGAAGAAAAAGCTGACTTCCGAAATCTTTGTTCCTTCATTCACATTTTTTTCCTTTTTGTTAGCCAGCCTCAGGAAATGAGAACATTCTTTTGGCTTTCCATGCCTGAGTCACATCTTTTATATATATCTATATATATAAAAATATGTTAAAACATCTGGAGATGTTTGTTTCGGAGAGGTGCTTTTTTTGTATTTATTAGGATATCTGAGCTTTAAAAGTTTGTACACAGTTGGATGTTTCCAGAGTTTCCCATACTTCTCTGGTTACAAGGATATATATATATGTTTCTGTCAGAAAAGCCGAGGGAATTGTGCTGATAAGCTAGGGAATATACAAAGAAGTAAAAGTAGAGCCTTTAAAGAAAGTGAGAATTTGCTATTTCTTTCAAAAATTAAACTATTGAAGTGGTTGTTTAATGTGAGTTCCGTCCAAATATGTAGCTCTTTAATGTTTACCAAGTATTTATTTAAAAAAAAAAAGTGTGAGGAGGAAAATCCCAGTAGCTCTTCTCTTGTTCTTTTTTTTAAAAAAAAAAAAAAAAGGAAAAGGAAGTCATTAAAAGCTCATTATACCCATCTCTGCTGTTCAGCGAGCTGACACCGGGCTCTGGCAGTGCTCTGGGTGTGCAACGGGGTCTCGCTGCCTCCCTCCGTCCTCCCACCGGGGTCACACGGGGATCGTGAGACTTTGCTTTAAAAGGAATAAAAAAAAAAAATCCATTTAGTTTAACCGAAGGCCAAATATTTAACTTTGGCGGGGGAGGTGGTGGGATTTAGGAGAACGAATAAAATTTCCGCCCTTGGTTGTTTAACGTAGCTGCACCGAAAATGATGGGAGACCAGGGACGGCGGGCACCGGGGGGGTCCCGTGCAAGGAGGGATGGTGAGATGGCGACGGGGCATGAAGGGAAGGTTCTCCCAAGGGTCTCCATCCGCCATGGCCACGTGGCATCCGGGTGTTCACGGCGGCTTCTGCTCCCACAGCTCCCACTGAAATGCCCTCGAGTTTATGGCTCAGATAAGAAACCTCTTGCTGATCAAATATTTTGATTGCACCCTGGCCTTCCTGTTAGCTTCTTTGATCTTTTCTTGTCAGTGGATTATAGTGGACTTCTTTAAAGTCTTGCGTGTTGAAATAGTTGTATAAATACAGTCCTCGGGGTAGGTGTTATTTAGAAAAGTACTTACCTCCCGGAAGAAAATCTACCTCCTTTTGCCCCTTCAGCATGCTTGTTTGCCATCGTGCATCAAAGAAGTGTGATTTCTGTAATTATGTCAAAGAATAGCAGCTTATTGTTAATTGTTTGAAATAATCTAAAGGCCGGTGGGGCTTATTCTTTTGGCTGATTTCCTGCTTGTTCAAACACTGAAGAACTGTTTCAGGTTCGCATTTAAAAAAAAAAAAAAAGAAATATAAAAGAAACCCGTAGAACCAGGAGAGTCTCTGGGGGAAACCGATGGGCTCGCAGCCCTGGGATGAATCCCCCTCTGTTGAAATCTCCAGCAGTCACAATTTCTCTTTTTGCAAAGAGAAAAGGCTGCCCTTTTCCCCGGGCATCCCGTTCGCGTGACGTCCCTCGTGAAATGGCGTCGCTCAGGCCCCCTCGGTGCCAGCATGCTGGGAGCTGGATGTCTTCAGGCGGTGGCACAAAGGCAGAGTTTAGCTTTGGGGCGGCAAGGGGATGAGCTGTGCCATAGCTTTGCAGTCACGCAAAGCAAGGGAGGAGGGATAAAATATTGCCGGTGGCTACGTACGTGTAAGCCCAAAGGTCAGAGTTTCCAGCCTTCGTCTGAAAGCCAAGTTTTCCTTATTGTCGCATGAAAGATGGGAACGATCACCCTGAGCTCTCCAGTGGGACCTGGAGAGGGTCCGAGGGTTTTCAGCATTGGGGCGGTGTTTGATGCCCCCGGCTCTGGCTGGGTCAGTGCAGATCCCAGCACTGTTCTCAAGGGAAGGTGGGATGCTCCTCGGTGTCGGCTCACATCCGAGGCAAACCTCACCCAGCATATACGGCTCTTCAGACCCATCCCCTCCCCAGCCTGCATTTAAATTTACTGCTGGACCAGGGCATCATTTCGTTTTGAAAAGTACAGATAAAATGAAGTGTCGGGTGTTAACGACGCTGCTTCATTTTGACGGGGGTGAAGCTCTTTGTGCTTGCGATTGCTTAGCTGATAATGCTGCAAGGGGGAAATAATTTGGATTTCTTGTGTCGAACTGAATCTGAGTCACAAATGTGAAAATCATTATTTTTATTATTACCATGCAGAGACGGGTAAACAGTACAGTTAAGAGGAACCTTGACATTACCCTTGGGAAAATTACTAGAACATGATAAAATGGCAGAGGACCCAGGAAGAGTAATATTGCATTATTGCTTAGGTTTCATGAGAAAGCTTTCTGCTCACCTTGGGCTATTTATTCATTTATAAATAGGTTTGTGAACCTGTATTTAAGAGAGACATTCAAGGAGTTTAATGCTGTTGCATGGTATCAATGTCTTTTCAGAGCAGTTTCAGCATGGACAGATTCCCAAGGTAGGCAGAATTACAAAATGAGCATTTTGTGTCATTTGAGGTAAAATTGGTTTAGCCATTTTTACCTGATGGGTTTTGATAATGTGTGGCTGAGTAGCTGTGTAGTGGTTTGACTGACTTAATGGATTTTCTGTTAAGTCCATAAATGCACAGTTTAAAATGTGCAGCAGTTACTTCCATGCACGTACAAAAATAAGCGCCGGAGTCCGCAGAAGGGAAGTGATGGGGACTAGGCTGGGTTGTAAGTCTCTAGGTGCCCAGCAAAGCCACCACGGCCATCACAGCCATCACTTGGACGAGTTGGGTGGTGGCAACGTGGCGCTGGGAGGTCTTCTGGGGGCAGAAAGGCTCCATCCTGCCGGAGGAGGAACCACGCCACTGCGAGCTGTCTTCTGGCATCCCACCTGTGTAGGCATGAAGGATGTTGATGGTACTAATGTCAAGTGGAGGATTTTTCTTTCCTGTGTTGAGTAATACTCCTTGTTCGGTTTGCATTACAGGTATTTACCAGTTCCCCCTGCCACAGTGGGGGGAGAATATAATGAAAAACTGCTGAGTCCAGATTTTCTAATACATCATTAATTCCTTTTCATGAAAGCATGTGCAGAATGAGCAGGGCCTTAATTCCAGTTCAAAAGGTTTTCCATCAATCTTGGAAAAACTAAGTTATCCACTCTGTGTTCCTGGTTTAAATAATAAAGTTCTTGTAGCTGGTCTTGGGGATGCAAGAGAGAGGCAGGGTCTACCTGAAATAGTTAGAAGGAAAATCTTTGTTCATCACACTAAAAATACATTGCTCTGCATTCTACGGAAATATCTAAAGTTCATCTAAAGTTCATGTTGATCTAAAGTTCAATAAGCCAAAGATAAAGTGTTTGTGTCATCAATATCTAGTATTTCAGATTGTAGTGCTGAATGTTTCGTTAATGCTTGAGTGGAAATGTTGCAAGGATGTTAACAGAATTGCATTTACTGAAAACTTTGTTTCATTTGCTTTTTTCCTTATGATATTAATAGAAGTCAGGAAAGACAAGGAGCTCATAATATTTGTCTCAAGTATTCTTATCTTAAAGTGAACATTAAAAATTTACAGAAAGGACATACTTGTTTTTCAGAAATTCATAAACAGTGAAATGTATCTAAGTAAAAATAATTGGATTAATTTATTTAGTCTGAAGACAATATAGTCCCAATTATGCAGAGTACTTGAGTTAAATTCCTGAGTTCACTCGGGTCACGTTACAAGTTTAAATTTACATTTCCTTGGAGCCGAGAGCTCAAGTGCTTGGAGCTGGCAGGACTCACGTCCCCAGTAACAGTGCCTGGGTTCACCCTCGTTGTCTGGGGCTCACGTGAGGGTTAAACTGCATCTGTGCTACTGTATTCTCTTTATAAGCTTTCTTAAGAGATAGAATCATAGAATCATTTAGGTTGGAAAAGACCCTTAAGATCATCAAGTCCAACCGTTGACCTAACACTGCCAAGTCCACCACTAAACCATGTCCCTAAGCGCCATGTCTACATGTCTTTTAAATACCTTCAGGGATGGTGACTCCACCGCTTTGATGGGCAGCCTGTTCCAATGCTTGAGATACCTATGTCATGGCACGTGAAGCATTTAAACCAACCAAACAGGTAAAAGAATGGCAGGAGAAAATGTAGTTTGTTTTTTTGTTTTGGGTTTTTTTTTTTAAAGTGATTCTGCCATAAATTATTCCACAACTTTGTTCATTGTGTACAAGCAGGTGTTGCAATAGGATGTTGTCTCCAAAACATTACTGGCAATTGCCTGGTCAGATGTATAAACAAACACAGGATGCCCCTACTGAAGTCTTTCTTCCGAAGCAAGAAATGCATCAACAAGAATTGCTAACGTTTTAAAACCTCAGTGGATGATGGCACAGCATCAAAAGCACTGTGGCAAGGGACACTTCAGTTCTGCACACATTGTCATGGCTGGCACTTTTCTCCCTGGATGCTGGAAAGTTGCAACTGCCTCTCAGCAGGATGATGCTGCCCGTACTCAAAGAGAAGCTGGTGGTGTGGCACGGCGCAGGTAGGGGAGGCTCGCAAAACGGCTGCTCAGTGAGTGATAAAAGTCACAGCCGTCATCTCCAGACCCTCCTGCCAGGCCTATCCCGATGGGCTTCATGCACTGAAATGCAAAATTTGCTCATTATATGTAAGAAAGGAGTTGAGGGAAACAGTGGCAGTATCTGGGGACGTCCAAATGTAAGGCAGCGGTCGACAGCCCGCACAGTGCTGCGGGTGTGGGAACCCTCCTGGCAACCTCCCCAGGTGGTGATGCCACCTCTCCTGTCTTTTCTCAGCACCGCAAGAATTGTTTTTTAGAATCATAGAATATCTTGAGTTGGAAGGGATGCATAAGGATCATCGAGTCCAACTGGGACTCAGCTGGGAAGTTCCTCCTGGCCCCGATCCTTATGTATGTACCTCATCATCTTATATTACCTTATTGTGACACGCTAGGATGTTTAATTTTCTAACCGCTCTGGCGTATCCTGTTGCTTTGCTTCTGTAAATACACATTTTCTGTGCTAACAAATCTGTGCGTTTGCAGAGGACGTCTTCAATGCTTCATCAACCCGAACCACAGCAGTGGCTTTCTTTTCCTCTTTAGCACCCAGGCACGAGGCCGCGCTTTGAACCAATTGCACTAATAACTTGTGTACGGCGGGGAGAAGAGAGCAAACTGCAGCTGAAGTCAGGAATTATTTGCTCATTCATTAGTTATGAGGAGCCAAACTGAGGTCATTTCTAGCTAGCTGGCCAACGTGCTACTGCTTGCTTCTCTTGAGCTCTCCCTGCAGAGTCGCTGTCTGCATTGCCCTTCTGGCTGTATCTTTTGGGAGCTGAGGCAAGCAACCCAGGGAGGATGAAGATTAAATTGCCCCACAATTTTTTTTTTCCAGGAATACAGGAGCATCTTCTAAGAATACAGAAGTGTCTTCTATAGGGGAAGAAATGTGTCCACCTCTCAAAGTTGGAGGAGTGTGATTCAAAAAGGGGGTTTCTGCGTTTCCATGCCAAGAGGGAAATTAAATGGACCACCAGCTGCATTTAGCATTTTTTTTAAATAGAGCAGCTTTTGCAGAGTTATTTTAAAATGTGGGGGTTACTTCCTTTTTTGTTGCTTGACATTGATATGAAAATACCTGAGGAACAGGTTTTAAGAGTATCCCCCCCTTCCCCGCCCCCCCCCCCCCCCCCCCCGGTTTTATTTCTTATTTATTTTTAACTCTAAAAATGTCAGTGTTGTCTTCCGTGACTCCTATATCTGGAACATTTGGGCCATGCTTGTTGGGAACGGCTATCAATTTGTCCTGGTACAAAACCATCTGTGAACAAGCCCTAAAGTTTTACTGTGACATCCCACTTGCTGTTGCTGTTGTCATGTTAACAGCTTTTCAGTCAGATCAGAGTTTTGTAGCTTAGACAGGAACTGAACTTCTAATGGAGAAAATAAAACTCCCCAAAAAAAAAAAAAAAAAAGAAAAAAGTTTTGATTAAAAAATGGTTTTCCTGATTTATCTTTTTGCCAGGTTCTATAATAAAGCTTGAAATGATTACCCATCAGAAATACAGGTGATTTTTCCGTACTCAGAATCAAGTTCCTTTCAGATCTGCAGGGGGTGTATCATTAACTTCAATAAAAATAGATTAGTGGAGCTTTGTGACAATTCCCCCAGACTGCATGTATATAAATAGAAAATTCTGCACCAGTTTAAGGTAATATTTGATTATCTTCTGCATGTCATTAGTAATGCAGAAATACCTCAAGCCGTATGTTTGATCACTCGTTGTTTAACGTTTCTGATAACTTGTGCAAATGCTAGAGGTTAGCATGATTAACTGATTCGGTGCCAATGGGTTACAGCAAGTCCTTCCCAGTTCTCCTCGAAGCCAGCTGAAATTCTGTTGTTCTGTTTAATGGGGCTTGGTTTAGACTCAGGGGTCTGTAAGTGGAACATTTAGGGCCAAATAAAACAAAATACCTGCTAATACTTGGAAAATAATTCTGTCGGCTTTAAGACCTTGGTTCTGTGTCTGAGGTATAGGGATGAAACTATTGCTGTTTTGAGTTAGTTTTGTCTGGATGGTACAGTAAGGTCAGTCTCGTAACAGTTATAGCTTGGGAGGATATTTTCCTAATCTATCGTTTCTCATATTTAAAGAAGAGCAGCTGCTTGTTTGATAAATGGGTACGGCATGCCTACCCAGGGTCACATCCCTGTGCACACAGATAAATGCCTTCAGTTGAAGTTGTCGTAGGTTGGATTTTACACCTAGCAAAGTATAGTTTGTGTAATTTATGTCTTGCTTAGAAGTAGTAGCTAAGGCTTTCAGCTTTTATTTCATACAAAAGACCTGAATTTAATTAAAAAGTGATCATTGTACTATATGACCCTGTAGTTTTGCTTACAGTGTTTTTCAACAGATCTTGGCAACGCCCTTTCATTGCCGTAATTGGGTTCGCATAGTTGGCAAACCATCATGCAAATATAAATGTGAGGAAGAAAATGAAAGTCCGGATCCGCAGGCTATGAAAAGCGAGTCAGCGCAGGTCTGCTTGCTCAGAAGGTCGGCACCCAAATGACAGTTCGGTTTCAGTCTTATGCAGCAGAGTGTTAAGAAGTTGTGCATTAACCCAGCGTACTGCTAAGTGGTATGGTTTAATTTACATTTTTAGCCGAGTAGCCACTTGGCTGATGACCTGCACCTCATTGTCTCGGCTTTGGTGCAAACAAAACGGTTACGGATGGGTAAGCGAGAAGGAGGTTCCTGTTCACAGGAGCCTTCATGGATCCTCGGACGAGCTCGGGGCAGGGGTGAATTTTACAGGTTTGGGTTGGCAGCAGAGTTACTACTGCAAGTGGGTGGGAGCGAGGAGAGGTTGCAGCTGGTGGGACTGTGAGCTGTGGGGCTCCTGGTGACCTGCCTGTGAGCCAGACCCTGCCTCCGGCAGAGGTGAGGGGTCTGGGTGATCTCCTGGGCACACGTGGGTCGGGTTTGAGGAGCGGTGTTTTGCGGTAGTTAAATTTTGACAAAGCCAGAACTCCCCTTCAAGAAAGGGAGAGCAGGGGAGAGGTGCTGCGCCTTGTAGCAGTGGTTAGCGAATGATGTGTGCGAATAAAACAGCAGCAGGGAAGATGGCATTTATACATCAGCTTGGTCAAGGGGATTTTTATCACCTATGGTGCACCCCACAAGCAGCAGGGCTCTGAAACACCTGTGGCCAGGCACTTTGGTACTGGAGACAGTAAAGAAGGAAGGAGGGCAATGATAACGCTTGTAGTGTCTAAGTCACTGTGGTTTCTAAGGTGCCTGGAGTATTTGTACCGCTTGCTCAATGTTTCTTGTCTTACTTGGCATTATACCAGTACTTTTTAGTGACATTAGGAGTAGCACATTGGGATTTAATGGTAAAAACAGGATTTCTGTTCATTTGGTATCATCCCCCACTCCCTCGTGAACCAGATGTGATTCTGGATGACTGTAATGATTTATCCATTAAGTTGCTGAAACCATAATCTGTGTGTGTGTGTGTGTGTGTGTGTGTGTGTGTGTGTTGCATCGCATTTGTGTTCCTAATTAATTTATGCTCCTGATTTCTGCTGAATGCAGAGCAGCAGGTCGGGCTGCTCAGAGCTACCTGTTATCATCTCCTTTATAAATATATGTGGAAAAGCCAACTTCTGAAGGGGATAGTTGCAAGGCAATGTTAGAAGATTTGCCATCCTGGCAGCAACAGTGGCAACTATATGTGGTATTAAACAGATGCTTGGACTACTTTTGCTTCCTCTCTGCAGTATTCCCATCGTAGCATCCCCAAAGGCGAGGGGGTGGGAGAGGAAGTGCTTTGATTACAAGGATTGCTAAAAGCCAACAAAATGAGGGAGATGTCTCTGCTGCAAGGGGATTTTTTAGAAAGGTCTCCTTCCCCCAGGCTTGTTTTGTGGCCATGTGGTCTTCAGCAGGAGCAGGGCAAGGCAGTGCCTTGGTCTGTCCTGGTCTCTGCTGTCTGCTCAGGGTCCTGCTGCCTCAAACGGGGCAGTGGTGGGTCCAGCCTCCGCGTGTGGCCGCTCTTGCGGTCCAGCCTCGCAGGTGCGGTGATGGCAGTGGCGGGAAGATTTAGTTGTGGGAGCAGAGGAGGAAAGGATCTCCCGAAAATTGACTTGACCAGCTTCGAGTCCATACGCTGGTCGGTGTTTCAGCTGCATCGCTGGGCAGAGGGTTGGGTGGAAATCCAGGAGCTCCTCACTGCTCTGCGGGAGGGATGCCAGATCTCACTCAGCCTCTCCCCAAGCAGTCCTGAAGAGTGGCAGACGACTGACCACAAAAAAGTGGTGTCTACTTGAGAGGTTTAAAAACTTGGGTTTTGCCTAGTAATTGGAAAAAACTGCCTAGCTTGATACTTATTACAAGTTATCTGTCCTCTAAATATTTTTCTGAGGGAGGGTTATAATGGTGATGCTCTCTGATGGGTCATCCAGGTGGGAATCCAGACTTTTAAATTTCTAGAGCATGTTGTGCGTGGCCTCGACTTTCGAAATGTTGCCATAAGAGTACAGGCTGGCATTTCTAGGTATGTTTTAATCCAGTTAACAGTATTGGCAGATTTCATTTATGCTATAAGCAACTTGATTCCTATCCTGGTTTCTGAAACAAAAAATTGCGAGTGATGTTCAGGGACACACATTATGGGTAAGATAAATGTAGCTTAGCGCTGGGCTCACAGCCATGTACAATGCTGCTCAGTGGGACAAACGTCGTCAGGCACAGGTGCTAACAGGTATCTGCATAGAATTGGGCAGAGCACACAGCGCAGAGTTACTGGAGTTTATGCCAGCTGTGGGAAGTCTGGTGATAACTTCATGTTAGTAGGTTTTATACCAGGAGAGGTCACCTGCCAGTATTTTTTAAAAATATCTGATCTGGGTAGGAGGGTTCATGGTGGATTGGTACTCAGCACCATGCTGCTGCAGCATGTTTGATCGCACCTGAGAAGCTGTGAAGAGGGCTGTGCATAACCTGTGTCTCTGAACTGCGATTTCAAGGAGATGGCAGCTTGCTGAAGTTCAGGGAGCAGGGCCAGGAATGGTATACAGATTTTTTTTTAATTATTATTCTTGTTGTTTCATTGGGAAAAAGAGAGCTTAAAAGCAAACAAACACAAGCAGCAAACAAAGGAGGCCTTTGCTTTGCCAAATGTCTTGCTCGTAAGAACATCAGCAATGAGATGCTCTTGCACTGGCATCTATCTCCTGCCTTGGGGGGGAAAAACAGTCTCTGTTGTTCCTTAGTGGTGTCTGTTTTACAAATCCTTTGTTTTTATACCTTCAGTTATAGGTTGATTGGACCGATTATTCTGTATTTGGGAAGGTGCCTTTGAGCAGCCTAAGCATACATTAATAATGATTGGCCCGAGGGTAAAGCAGCCTCCTCCCCCCCCGAGTAGAGGATGCTGCTCTGAACCCAGAAGCACGGCGTTCTCCTCCGGCTCCTGTCCGGAGGGTGATGGTGGCATAGCACAGTCCCTGCAGTAACATTCAACCCTCCCTTTGGGTAGGTGTGTGCTATTTGGCATGGTTGGCCTATATACATTCCTTAAGATTTTATTAAAAATATGCATTTCTGTTGTACTTCATTCAAGTACAAATGATGTATTAATGAAGGTCTCCATAGCTGAAAGGAATTCAGTGGGAAATCCTGTGGCTGATCTGACCCCAAGGAAAGTTTTCTCTTCATTTGTCTTTCTTCTCTTTTGCCTCTTCCTTTCAGTATCTAATTGCTGTTCCGTGGTTCCTGGCACTGGTGGTTAAAGCTGAGGGCCGATTTCATTTTTGTTTTTAATATCTTTGGCATCTATAGGCTGAACGTCAGGACATAGAAAGACCAGAATTTAAAGGAACTTTGGGCCACTTCTAGCATGTTCTTCGTGGAAATCAGATTTAATTTCAAGTTTTAGGTACAGCATAGTTTAAGATAATTTAAATCTGGATAATTTAAAAGCTGCTTTTCTGTAATAATTCCAGGAAGAGAAGGCACTGGGTGACAAGCCCCATTTTGGGGACTGCTGAGCATCTGAAGCCATTGTCATTCATTTCAGCAGAAGTGCACATACATTTCCCTAACCAGCTTTTTGAAGGTGCTCGCTCCCCTTGGTCTCACTTCCATTTCACATAAACTATTTCATATAATACCGGTGTATATCATCTTCTCTGGCTGTATGACTGTCTTGAATCCATTTACTGGAATTCCTGTGCTTTTTTTTCAAGCATTTACTTCTAACCACTAATAAATCTGGAACATATTGGGACTTGGTGGGATGTTGGACTTTCCAGCATGAAACTTCATTGTTTCCTGTTAGAGGCTGCGGCTGGCAATTGCCTTCTCCTCCCTCCCACCCTCGGTCGTCTGAAGTCCTCTCTTACTGCACCAGCTTTTTCCACCCGAGCTGTCCCTGCTCATTGCCACCTCTGTCCCCCCTTTCCCGTGGGTGTCTCTTCCCAGGGTGGTCCTGCTGGAAAATGTCCCGCAGTTGCTCCTGTGCAGCGAGGCAGAAGGCTCCTGGCACAGGCTCCTGCAAATCCTATCTGAACTGCTTCGTCTGCAATGACTGCAAGAAGTTTTAAGTAACTTGAAATGGCTCAGAAGAACAGTTGGGGGCCCAGCCTGAAAGATAAGATTTGAAATGAATTAGAGTACATGCCTGACATCACATCTTTTACTGAATTCTCATTTTCACCCATCTTTTTTTTTTTTTAAGCATTTAGGATGAGAAGTGTCTTTTCACATTTCTGTAACTGCCCGGGATATTTTGAAGCTCTTACATAAACAAAAAGTAGTCAAAAATGTGTCTCTTCAATCTCTAGCTGTCGCAGACGCCAGCAATAAGTAGTGGGTTTCATCGGCCACAGTCTGGCCGACTGTCTCTTCCCGGGTTTTATGCCCACAGTCACATGGGAAGGAAAGATGACAAAAAGCCCCTGCTTTTCTTCCGACTGTCCCTGCTCACAGGTCGCAGCGTGGCAGAGCTGTAACCCCCCTGGCGATGGGGTGGTACCCAGGGCGAGGTGGGAGCCGGGTGTGCGGGAGACGCTGCGGGGAGCTGGACTTGTCACGGCTGAGCTGCCAAGCGCCGTTTTGTATTGGGTTGTTTTTGTTTTTTTTAAATAAAAACTTCCTCTGTGTTTTTTTTTTTCCCCGCAGTTGAGGGAACCCAAAGTGTTTTTCCATGTGTGGTTTCAGATGAAAATGCTTTTCTTCCTCTTTTTTTCTTTCTGTCAAAAGAACTAGTGGAAAAAATTTTTAGTATTATTCAAAGACCTTTATTTTTTTTCCTCTAGGCTTACTCTTTACTTTGGACTGATGCCTCATTTTTCAGTAGCAGATCAGAGCTACCAAAAAAGGTGTCTGCTACACAAGCAAAATAACTTTTTAAAGATTAACTTGGTACGCTTTTCATACATCAAGACTGATAATTGTATGTTATTGGCATTGCCGTGATCTAAAAATGGTAGTAAAATAAAGATGCTTTGGGCTGGCAGTTTTTTGCTGTCCTGAATGAATTCTGTTATGGGCTGTGTTCAAAATAACTTCGCATCCTTGCAGCTCTGTATTACTTAGAAAGCAAGAAAGTAAATTTTGGAAGTAACTTCTTTCTGGTATTGGAATATCTAGTACACAAAATTAGTGTTTACTTTTTTGTTAGGCACAACATCTGGGGATTTCAGTTTCTTCTGCTAAATCTTATGTTCAAATTAGGGTGGTGATGGTTATTCTGAAAGAAGTACATCAGGGTTTTTTGGAGCTGTATGGCAGCAGTAGTTTCAAATGAGTTCCAGGTTAAAGCACATTTCCTTCTAGGGCTTATGTTTTCCTCATCTATTCCTGTCATTATTATAAACGTGTAACTTACTGTAAGGGAATGAATTAAGGGAAAAAATAAGCATATAATTCTAATACAAGTTCTGGTACTGCCCTCATTCTTCTACATTTGCCCTGTTTTCCACACAAGTAAGAGAGACCTGTGACCTATACCTTACCTCACACCTGATATTAATGTTTATATTTATTTATATGCTGAGTACTTGATGTGCCACTGAACTTCATGACTTGCTATTTTTATAGCAGTTAGAAGTAAATGGAAGTAGAAATGGGAATGCCTGTTGTCAAAGGAAGCAGAAATGATGTGCCAAAAAACCACTGCAGATTAGTACTGACTTTAGACCTCTGTTCTTAACTGTTTGTTAAGGGTATGCCGTGAGAGTAATTCTTCATCTGAACATAATTATTTATATGTATAACACACTTTATATGTGATCCATATTTAGACTGCTTTTAGGATCGCTGTGAACGCTCCTTCTTCACATTCTTTCACGAAGGGTGTGTGTCCACAGAGGCTTTAAAAATTACTTTTAAGGGAAAAAATTTCTGAGAAATGCCACACCTTCTTGCTCCAAAGAAGCCTTCCGCTGTTTTTCTTTTGGTTATGTTTCTTTTTGTTTTCTTTTTCCTTCCTGAGATGCATGCTACCTGAAAGTTGCCCTGGAGTATTTGATGGTGGTATTGGCCTGAGTGATGGGCCGATACCACGGAGCAGATGACAGATGATGTATCCGTGTCCCTCTTGAATCAGGGGTGAGTTGTGCATGGGATCACCCTTAAAGGTAAACCTAAAAACTCGTCTTTAAATCCAAACAAGGATGGTTATCCCAGTTTATCCAAGTCAAACTGAAATGGCTCTTCAACCACTGCAGTCTTCATGTGTGAACAAATGCACTTTTTCTCTGGCTGTTCCCGCACCCTTTGGTTTTTGCAGAGCCCACAAGCAGCATTTTTGCTTGTGGTGGCTTCCTGAGCAGGTATAATTGCAGAAGGGTAGAACTTGATGTGATCCTTATTTTAGTCCCCGCCACGGAGAGCAGGCTGTGGTGGGGCTGTCTGGGGACAACTTTCCTTGGACAAGCATTTTGGAGAAGACTAGGTGAAATAAAAAAGGGAATAGGGGGCATGCAAAGATATGACCCCCTGCTACCCCTCTCTGGTCTTCCTTTCCTGTCTCCTTCACCACTCATCTGTAAATCTCTTTAGCTGGCATCAGACTGAGCGCTTGGGTGTCGGCAGTTGTCAGCAAGTTGTTGATAAGCGTCCTGCTTCTGGCACCAAGCGGCCACTGTCACCATGTTTTCTGGCACAGCAGTCTCCAAAGGGGGTGTGTGTGCACAGGGTGATGCATTGGGGTGCGGGAAGAAAATGGTAGGACTTCAGTAGTACGTGCACAGAATTTATAAATAAATAAATGTACATATATTGGGAATATGCACTTAAACTTTCTTTACTGGTAGAGGTACGCGCTCAAAATAGTTTGGAGACCACAGCTCTAGCAGATGGAAAATCCCCTTATTTGCCACCTGATGATGGCTCTGCTAAATTCAGCCCTCCGCAAATACAGCCTCCTCCCAGCTTTTAGACACTGTGTAATGAAATGAATCCCCCAGGTAATTTGGCTGAATACCACCCCTTCTCCAACAGAAGACGTAAATGAAAGGGGCTGGCTGAAACGGAAGCCTGCTTGCAGCCTGCCTCTCCAGTGCAATTAACTGAAATGCACCCACGTGGTCTCTTCTTTTTGATTTGAATGGGAGCTGGTTGGTTTCCCAGTGCAGATGAAAGCACTGTTTTCTTCTCCTAAAGTGAAATGCCTGGGATCTGATGCTCAGTTTACCGAGGCTAGTTAAGGGAAGGAAAGGCGAAGGGGCACAGCCTGGCAGCGGGGTGACTTAAAGCGGGGGAAGCGAGCGTGGTGCCGAAATGTGCAGGGCTGGCGGGGTGCAGCAAACACGGAGGTGAGGTGACTCAGGCGGCATCCCTACCCGTCCACCCTGCTGTGCCTCCAGGCCCTGATCCCTCCCATCCCGCCGCTCCTTTTCTTTTGGAGCAGTTCTTCCCCACCCTCTCCAAAAATGAAAAAAGCAGGAGACTGCCAAGGCGCTTTGGTGGATGGTCTCCGGCAGGGCACAGTAGCGGGAGCGGGATCTTGCTGCCGGTGGCAGCTGGATGAGCTTCGGGTGAACCTCTAGCTTCACCCCGTCTGGAGTTATGACCGTGGGTTCGTGCTTATGGCCACCGCGCGGGTGCCTGAGGGGGCGGCTGGCAGAAGGGAAGCGATTCGCTTCTCTTCGCACCGCCTGGTGTAAAAAATCAGGCAAAGGAGTAGGGAAAAGGAGCGGGACAGATGGACATCCGCTCTCTAGCTGCGTCCCCAGCCAGCGCTTTCAGAGCCAGCTCTTAAATGCCAGAGCCCCCCAGCCTGGCTGGCAGACAGGCTGCAAATCTGACTGCACGGCTAATGAGTGCTTTGCTCACGAGCTTGAGAGCCCTGAAATCCTTCCCTTTTGCTCAAGTTAAACTAATCTGGTTTTTTTTTTTCCTTTCTTTTTAACTAAACAGCCTTTCTGCTGGAGTGTATGTCCAGGCTCCAGGTGGTCTGAGGTGAGGATGCAAGCCCAGAGTGGGATTTGGTCCCCTGCGGTGCGCTATCTCCCACTTCTGGACCTTTGATAAGTGGCGTTGCATCTGTTCCATCTCCATGGCTGAGCCCCACACCACCTTCTGTCTTACAGGAGTGCTTGAGGGCAAATAGTTTAAGGACCATGAGATGCTCAAACACTAGAGTCAGATCTGTACACAGTGAAGGAAAGCAGCCAGTGGACGACTGATGTGTAAAGAAGTTAGTCATCTGGGGAATGGGTCCCTGCCTTGACACCCCCTTCTTTCTACCAAAAATAAGCAAAATCAGGCAAAACTGCAAGAGGAATACAATTTGGGGATTACAGTGTGTTTAATATTCCCCGGGTGGAATTGCAAAAACAAAAAAAGCGTTGATGCTAAATTAATTCATTATAATTTATTATTCAATATGAAGCAGTAGGGTGATTGAACTCGATTTATAATGAAGGTATTTTTGTTTCCCCTTAATGATTGCTTTTGTTACAGCCAGCAGAATGGTGTAGTGCCTCAGCTTCTGCTGCAGATATGACTGCCCTGCTTTGCTGGGGAAAAAAAACCAAAAGAATCAAATGATGGTGCCAGCTTGGAAAGTTATTGCATAGCTACTGTCACATAAAGCAGAATTAATCGCAAGAGCTTTAAAATATGTGCAATATGTCTACTGACTTTCTACAGACTGGCACTCTCGGCAATTGGTGGTAGTAATTACACCAAAGCTTTATGCTTGTAGGGTCAAACACAAAACTTTAATGGTGAATAATTACAGGTAAGTTTTTTTGGTTTTATCTTCTGAAGGGTATTGTTTTGCTTCTTACAGGCTTAAACATCCAGCACATGCTTCTGCCTCTCTGTTGCTGCGCATAATGCTGCACCTTCCGGCTGTGCTGTGAAAGCACTGATAGGGAAAGCAAGTCCCTGGGTAAGCCAGTGGGTGGGAGGAAGAGGGTGCTGAGGAAGGAGGAGAGGGTGAGCAGGGACCGGCAATCTGCCTGGGTGACGGAAGGGGAGCTGGATGTGATGCTGGGATGATTTCTGCAGATGCATGACCCCAGTGCTGTTGACCTGAGGGGGTGGAGGAGTTCTTGAGGGTTACTGCACTGACATGCAAGACAGACATGCGGACTAAGAAAGGGCTGTCCTGTGAATAAAAGTACTTCAGGCTATTATGGCCTTCAGAATGCAATGTTGCATGTATTTCCAGATGGTTAGAAAGTCCCTCTGCCTGGAGAAGATTAATTCTTATATAAGTCTTTGTGCTCTTCATTTTCTCTGTCTCCCAAAATAGGGTGGGAGAAGGGCAGGAGAGGAAAGCAGCATGGTGGGTGAGGTGGGAGGGCAAATGGTGAGCACAGAAGTCATCAGTGCTGCACATATGTGGTAATAATTTCTGTCACTTGTGCAGTATGCAAATATGCCAGCCGGTATGTCATAAAAAACTTCAAGGTAGTTTCATGTTGAGACACAGAAACCGGGGACCCAGCTGATAATGTGAAGGAAGTCCAATAATCAAAACAGTTATTCGTAGGTAGGATATTTGAATCAGAGAGCCCGCAGTCTCTTTCTGAGTCTTCAAAGTACTCTGCAGTCTTGTGAGAGATTGTATTGAGAACACTTGAAATTTTAAAGGGTGACTCACTGTATTTTCCCCTCCAAACAATTAAGCCATTTCACTGAGCTCATCTTCACTGGTCTGATATGTAATAACTTGTTTTTCCTTCTGCTGCTGCCTAAATTTATTCCTCTTAGTAGTGTTGTTAAATGTGAACTTTTTTAATGCTACAGTCGATCAGTAACCCAGAAGCTCATAGCTGCGTGGAGGATTGCCACAGGTAACATAATTCCATGCAGCTTCTTAATCTGGGTTTCCAGCAGATTGCTCTTGAAAGAAATCCATTCTTTGCAGCGGGCAGGTTTTTCTGAGTTTTCACTCAGGTTGGGGCAAGCATTTATGCCCCAACTCTCCCTTCTGCTCTGTGGTCCAGCCCTGACAGGGTAGGCAAGTCCAGACAGGCATTATCTTGGCTGATCCTTCAGCCAGAGAACCCTGAGGTGGCTCTGAGATTCCAAGACAAAGTAAACATCCCCTGATGCCATGGGTTCATGGGCTTTCTTCACAAACCGAGCTGCTGCCGTCGTCTTGCTGAGGCTGGGGAGGGGGGCAAGCCCTTGCAGTGCCCTGCTGAGACACCGGCAAGCAAAAGTTGTTTGGTATCACCAGGAGGACAGGGGGAAAGGACTGATTTATATCCCTGACTCCCGATGGGTGAGACAGCGTGGAGCGAAAGGGAGGGAGGTGAGACGGGAGGAAGGCAGGGCGGCCAGCGGCGGCCAGCTGGCCCCGGGTCTGCGGCAGCGTGCCCAGGAGGGAGATCCCTGGTCCACCGCCAGCGAGTTTGGGAGGAAAGCGGCTACCGATGGTGTTAGTCAGAGCGCGGCTGCGGAGTGCTGCTCAAAGGGCTGGCGTGCTGTAAGAATGACAGGTTGGGCATTATCTCATTTCCCCTTTCACATAACCCCGGGGATGGGGGAGATCATTAATGAAACCCTGGCGGTGAACAGAGCCAGAACCAGGCTGAAATGTGTAAGTAATTTCTCACAGGAGATTTGTCTTTTGGTCCTTTTGTACTATTGCACAGGCATAGCCTTCCAGTTTGCATGTTGTTTATCTTCCCCTGGCTGTTGGAGACTGCTGTAACGCTCATTAGGGATGCTTTTTCAGAGCTCGTGTAAGAGGCACCAGAAGAGTGAACACCGTATTTATATTTGAAAATGGTGGCAAAAATAGGCTACTGGAGAATTAAAGCTCAGTCAGCCTAACTTTGATCCCTAGCAAGGCATGAATGCAACTAACGGTCAATACATAAGCACTTACTGAGTAGTGCAGCATTAAAAAGGCCATGTGGATTGCTGAGAACAGATTGTTTCAAAGCAGCCAATTTTCCAGCTCTGACGGATGAGCATGCCTCGTAAACAGACAGGAGGGAATAAACGAGGTGTATCTGCTGATGCTGTCTCGCACAAAATTTCATAAGCAAACAAGAGGAAAAGGCTCTAGAATTAGAGCCATGGTGATTAACTTTGTTGGAGCACAAGCCCTGCAGCTTCTCTTCCTCTGTGTATCCACCCCTCCTCTCTTGCTACTGGTTTGTTGCTGTCTTAGACCATTCACAGAAGTGCTGCCGCTACCTCCTCCTGTTCCTTCGTCATCCCCTTGCAAGACATATTAGTTTGGACTCAGTGCTAAGTTTTACTGCTGTTAGCTTTGTTCAAGAGAAGCACGTAGCAGTTTGGAAATAATAGTCTGGGTGAAATTGCCAGAAGGGAGGTGTGCAGCTTCTTGAAAAGAAGCATTTGGGCAGGAATTCTTGTTTTGATACAGAGCCACGATACAGGACCCCCCGCCACACACACACAGGACCTTCCTGACAGCACCTTGCAGGAGTTCCTCCTTTCCCACTTGCATTCAGTAACTTGATCAGTGACCTGGATGCTGGAGCTGAAAGTTGGCTTATGAAGTTGGCGGCTGTCCTTGACTTGGAGGAGCCTTGGGGGGCACAGGAGATGAATTCAAAATGATCTTGGCAGGCCGGAGAGAGGGTCCAGGATGAAGAAGTTGAAATTTCACCAAGAGAAGTGCTAAGAGTTGTACTCATGAAGGAGAATTCAAACAGCCGTGGGCTGGCCCATTTGGAGGATGTATTGAAAAGACTTAGCATGTCTTATGATGTGCTTGCACAGAAAAACAGATCTTATTTTGGAAGTGTTGTGTGTAAAATATAAAGAAGGGTCGACCTAGATTTTTTTGAAGAGACTGTGTATTCATTACTGAAAAAGCCTGAGAGCAGTTGTCAAGCCAGAGGAGGGTAACAGAGAGGCCTTGTTAAAGCCAAACTACTTGAAGAGGATTGGAAAGAGTGCAGCAGCCACGAGCTGGTGCATGCTGCTTTACTGAAACCTAGGAACAGGGCTACATCCATGGATGGCAAATCTATTTTGGTTGTGAGTTAATGTGTCTGCAGTCTCTGGAAGTGAAACGGGAGGAATATAATAGCCCTGCCTGGGTCTTTGAATTGCTTTTCTTTCCGAAACAGCATTTCCTCCTTCTGAGTGCTCTTTTGCCAGAAAGGAGATGGGTACAGCGGGGTAGGTAGGTGAAGTCAGAGGTCCCAAAACGGGACCCACAGCCTGACATATCCTTGATGAGTGTGCGTCAGTTTGGGATGAGAAGTGCCCGCGGCTGTGCTCTCTGCATGTGAGAGGGTATGCGCGTCTCCCCGTGTGTCAGAATGCAAGGAACACGCTGGGCAATATGTAGCCCTCCTGTTTGTCTTCGCCCATCACAGGAACTGCAGAGGAGGAGGCTGGGGAGAATGGCAGGCATGGGGTCTTCCCTTTCTGGCCATGAAGATCCTGGGGTTAGGATCTGGTCAATGCAGCTTTGGACTCTGCAGATGAGATTATAACACTAACCAGGACCACGGGCAGACTCACAGTAGATGAACATTAATGCCTTTGGGATTCAAAAAGTAGCCGGCGAGTAGTCTTTATTGTTTTCGGAGCAAATTCCATTGTTTAACTGCTAAAGAAGAGAAATGCTGCTTTCACTTATTCCAGCAGTACGCGAGCAGAAAGGTCAAGCCTTTCTGCTGTTATTCCTAAGCGTGTTAGAGGAGAGGGAGCTTTTGACAGCTCCCAACATCAAATCCCTCCTCCGATCAGCTGCTGCAACTCCAGTCCCACAGCGCTGTAGGTGTGCGGTTTGCTTGTGCCTGGCACTCGAGTCCCTGGGTCTGCTCCTGCCCACTCGGCGAGGAGAGTGGGTCTAGCAGTGGGGCTGGTGTTTCCCATCATTTCTTGGCGAGGGACCCTCAGCCAAGCAATGCAGTTGATCCAGGAGCATCACTTCAGGCCAGTCTCAGGTGTAGCAATAGCACTTTCTCAAAAGTTGTGTTTAAATATTGCAGTGAGTTCAAGAGGAGGGAAGTGACTTTCTGTGCTCTTGTTGGTTGAGAGCAGGAGATTTTTTTTATTGGTGCCATTTCACAGAATCATAGAATGGTTAGGGTCGGAAGGGACTTTAAAGGTCGTCTAGTCCGACCCCCCTGCAATGAACAGGGACATCTTCAACTCGATCAGGTTGCTCAGAGCCCCGTCCAGCCTGACCTTGAATGTTTCCAGGGATGGGGCATCTACCACCTCTCTGGGCAACCTGTGCCAGGGTTTCACCACCATCATTGTAAAAAATATCTTCCTTATTTGAATGGCTGCAATTTTGACTTCTTGCCTGAACCTGAGTCAGGCTGGTTCAGAGGTCCAGCTTTGATTTAAGTGAATTTGCTGTTACCCTTTGGTGACCTGGGGTTAGCTGCCTTGAACGGCAGCTTTGATGACACTGAAAGGAAGGAGTGCAAGGGAAACCTCAGGGGCTTTTTGGGTTGGTTTGGTTGTTTTTTTTATTCCGCTTTCCTTCTTGTGAACAGGCTGTACCTTTACAACTTGTGGGGATGTGTGGGGAGAGCGACAGGCAGGGCTCGGCCAGGCAGGAGCAGCGGCACGCTTTTGGAGGGGGTATTGTGAAACGGGAGCTTGCTGGAGGGGGATCCCGGCTCTCTGGCTCCTGCCGATGAGAGTGGAGTGGGTCCCGGCTCCCCGGCGTGGGTCCCGGGCATGGCCGGTGGGTCCCTGGCTGCAGGCTGATGCTGTCAGGCTGTCAGGCAGGGATCGCTTTGAAGACAGCGGCTGCAAAAGCTGTTGGGAGTGTTTGGTGTGAAGAAGGAAAGTGAGGGGGGTGAGAAATGGTGGTTCAGGTCTGTGGCCGATCTCTCTGCACAGCAGCATGAGTCAAGGGTTTTAATTAACTTTGGAAGCACGCAGTTCATGTGCAGATGAATTCTGAAATGTACAAAAGCCATCTTCTAATTACAAGTGCTTTAGTGATTCCAGTGAATTGGGAGAGACGATTGCAAGCCTTGAGAGGGCTGGGATCACAAGGTCCTGAAAAGACACTAAATAAATATCATTTTCACAAAGTTCCCCTCCCTTCCAGCCTGCTCCCTGTTCCCCAGCCCGCAGTGTTACCTCCTGCTGCAAACCTGGCGGGAGGGGACACGTCTGCCAGTCCTGTGCCACGGTCATCCCAGCGCAGGATGCCCACTCTGAGGGAACATCTCACTTCTGCTGAAATGGAGAGACGCTGCTTGCATCTTGCTCCCATGTGCTGGCTATGGCACTCACTGCTCCTTTGCTCTGCAGTATCTGCATTTACTGATCCAGCTCCCCAAACCCAGCTTTCTGCTGGTTTGGCAGGCTGCGTCGCCTGGGAGAGGGCTCTCATGAGAGCAAGAGATGGTCTGAAAGGAGGGTGCTGCTCCTTGCGGCTGGGGAGGAGGTGAGGGGAGGAAGGAGTGTGGTGGGGGGGAAGGAAGAGCAGCGGAAGGAGAGAAATGGAACCAGACTTCGCTCTTGCGGTGGCGGTGAGCTGCTAGATCAGCTCAGTCGCCTCGTGTGTACACCCTCAGCAAACGGGAACAGCTGAGGCATGAGTACGTGTTTCCTTCTGCTTATTTTGCTCCAGGAATGGTGATCTCACGGGGTGGCGAGGCAGACAGCTGCAGGGTGTGACTGTCTGGCTGCTCTGCCAGCTCCTGGCAATTCGGGCACCTCAAAAATCTCCTTGCGGAGGGTAACCCAAGCTGCCTGAAGCAGGGAGGAAGGATACAGACCTGGCCAGGAGCTGGAGAGTGTTGAGCATCCTGGAGCAGTCCTGGAGATCTGTCTGCACCCATGTGCTGCTGTTCTGGTTCATGGTGGCCTGCTACAGGAGCAAAGAAAAATACCGTGGGAAATGGTGGTCTGAAGCAATGGTTCCCTCCTGTAGTCAACCTTTGCTTGACAACACTGGTCTAATTTCATGCCTAGACAGGTCCAGCCCCTCTCCTCTACCTTGGGAGCTACATCATCACCGCAGAGCCACGGCTGCTGCTCCCGTCTTCTGCTGGTGCTGGAAGCCCTGTCGCCAGGACCAAGCTGATGGGCTCGGCTGGACCATGTGGCTTTGTCTAGAGCTGTTCCTGTGGCTCTGTGCTGCATTTCCCCTAACGCCTGGTCCGGGCGACCGCAGACCACGGTGATCTGGCAGTGCTGATCAGCATGGTCTCTGTGGGGCTGGCCTTGTCCTGCCCTCCTCGGCTGTCATTTTGTTCACAAGTTTTCTTCTAGCACAGCTCTTTCAGAAAATGGGTTGGTGTTACAATAGGGCCAACTACTGCGAAGTGAACAAAACTGAAAAACGTAGCTTAGCCAGGTCAAACTGGTTAAGAAATGACTCAAGTGTGCTTTAAAAAGCGTTAATGGAAGAGTTAATGCTTGTTTTCCTGGTTCCCTTTTAACAGATGCTTATTGGCATTCTCCTTGAAGCCTTGCAACTTTTACAGTCATCATGAATCAACAAACTGTCCTTGCTTCCCTATCAAAGTGGAACTGCTGGCATATGAGCAATATATGCATTGCAATACCAGGCCTCTCTTCATTCTGTACGGCAACTGGTTTATTGTGATTTTCTTCGTCCTTGAGAACAAATGGCTCTTACCTTGACATCTGCCACGTTATTTTGAGAGACAAAGCTGTAGTGCCTTCTTTCTCCTAGCTTAGTAATTGTCCAGTGATAAGTTTAATACAGCTTTGTTGCTGGTTTTGTACTTGAAGGGCCTTTGCAGGAAGAGATAAGAAGTTCAAATGAGGAAGCACTATGCAGCAGTATGGGAAACAGCAGCTTGGAAAGATAATGTACATTGTTAATTTGTCCACAGAAAAGGGTTAGCGATAATGTTAAGTGGCCTGACGACAGAAATAGAAGGAGGAAGAAGCAGGATGTGGAGAGACATGGTGGAGAAGGGAAAGCAAAATGAGGCTGTGTTGGTATGGCGTAGTATTATTTGGTGCCTATGGTGAAAGTGGGTAAAAAGGATTACTGAGATGCATGTGCATTGTCTGCCAGAAATCTTGTAAGAAGGCAAGGTATTGTGCACCAAACTTCTCCAAAATGCGTTGAATATTGCAGATAAATACAGTACAGTGCACCAAGTACAGTTTTAAATATCTGAATAGAGAAGATTTCTGCATTGCCTTTAGATCAAATGCCAGCACAAATGCCATGTCTGAAAGCAGCACATCAGTTTCTCTGTTAAATGCTGCTGTAGATCTGGGGCTGGCCCTGCTCGGTTGCACAGCTTGGGAGCATGGAGGACAACTAGTCATGTTTTCACAGGATGTATTTGTTTTTAAGTTATGTCTGTCTGTAAGCAGAAAAATTAATAAATACCCTTCCAAGTGACCAAGAAAAAAAATATCCATTTTCTTGAATTCCTTTATAAACTCTACAAGCATACTTCATAACCATTATTGTCAATGAGCAGTAAAATAGTGTTATGAGGGTTAGATATTTGTCATTAAAAATATTAAACCTTTAAAAATCGGCTTGCTCTGTCCAGGCCAATACTTACATGGCAGAAAGTTGCCTTTAAAGGGATTGCATGATATATGAAAACTGTACCTTTATAATTCTTTCTCTGTAACCAGTAGCAGGCCTAAAGGCACGTTACTAAGAGCGTGCAGTGGAAAACGTCGGTGGGTAGATTTGCACTTGTAGGTGTCCTGGAGCTGTACTGCTGTACGAGCAGAGCTGGGGACAAGTTCTGCCTGGAGGCATGTCCTACGTGTCCCCTGCAGAAGTCAGGTTGTGGCCTCGTTTCTCCATCCCCATCACTAGCAGTGAGCAAGGTTTTAGGGTTTTAGGCTCTGCTTGATACAGCTCTGATTGTGTAGCAAGTGGCGGGGGAACATTGTCCATCTTGAGGAGATTGCTGCTTGAACCTGCAAAGGATTGCCTGGGGCCTTTGGAGAGGTGCGCAAGGGATTCGGATTGCTTTAGGAAAACGGAGTTTGAGCCTCTGTCCATGCAAGAGAGACGCGGCTCAGCTCTTGTTTGGTCGTGCAGGTCGATCGCCCTGACCTGCTGCTCTAGGAGGTGGTGGGTATTTTCTGTTCTCAGTTAGTCCCTGCCCTGTGCTGAGGTTGCCAGAGATGGCGGAGGTCTTCCAGGAGATGGGGAGTGAAACTGGCTGCCTTCGTCTCGGGAAAGAAGAAAATCAGAGGGTGTTCCTCCTTTCTCAGCAGGTGGGAAGGTGGGGAGAGAGGGTCGTCCCCCTCCCCTTGGCATTGACAGAGGTGCTCGCGGAGGGGTCGGGTGGCCCTGCGCGGCTGTCCACGGCCCACTGGTGACTCCAGGGCTTGCTTTTCCCAGGTAAGGACCTGGGACCCTGTCACACTCGTCGAGATGTCTGGTGTTGTGCACACAGAGTTGTTGCCTGTTCCTTCTCTCTTTGTCCCCAGAATAATGCTGTAAAAAGCCCCAAATGAAGGTATACCTCCGGAGGGACTGAAATTGTCAGGAAATTCATAAGGTGAAAACACCCTAGTGATCCCTCTTGGCTCTGCTCTCTCCAGGTTTTTGTACTTTTGTCATTTAAAAAATACTGATGTTATAACTAAAGCTATACCCCTTCTTGTGTAGTGCAGGATTTGCTTCCTTCTCTCTCCCTGGTGATTTTGGGATAGAGGATTGGCGTGACACAATTTGTGGAGCTGAACTGTGAACTTTGATGGATTTGTCCTCCTCTTTGATGAATTTGTCCTCCTCTGATGAATTTGTCCTCCTCAGTTTTTTACAGGGTGAAAGAAGGAAGTGGTTTGCTAAGTCACTTTTGAAAAAAAAAAAAAAAATTTATCACAACTACCAGTAATAACCACGAGGAAAACATGCAAAGAGTGACTATTCAATGTAAAGCTGTATATGGGAAGGGCTGTTCATTGTGAACCTGCTGCCAGCGAGGCTGCACCCTGCCAGTAAGTGTCCACCCGCTCGCTTGGGCTGAGAGTCTGTCGCGTCTGCCCCAGGACACGTTGTGCTGCTTTCCAAGCCGACAGCCTGGCAACAAATTGTACTGTCTTTTAGTCCTTTGCGGGAAATTCTTGCAAGCGGGAGCCATGCGTGGGAATGGTGATCAATGGAATTAGGAAGAGGATGGGTAATAGTCTTGCTTGCTGGGTTTTATTACTACTAAAAGTGAGAGGCACCAGTAACAGAGCTTTGAGCGAAGTCCTTTGTCGTTCTGGAAATGCATAGAGGTGTCCTGGTATTCCCAGTAGTTTTTTATCCGTTGCTCATCTGGAGTGTTTTTAGGGACACTGTTTTGTCCCCACCCAGATCAGAGGATTCGTGGTCAGTTTGAAGATATCCCGTCACTGATGGGGTTTTTTGGGCAATGGGATAATTGGCAGTGGCTGAGGAAGAGGGCACTGCGACGGAATAATTGAACCTGAAGTATAATTCCAGTGGAAGGAGTAGTTTTGCCAACCTGTTACAGAAATTGTATCGCTTCTGGTACGATTGAACGGAGTCTTTACGTTCAGAAGTCAGTCACTTTTCCAGTGAAGCAAACCTTTTACCGTAGGGCAGCTGTGCTTTTCTGGTTTAAGAACTTTGCTCTAATTTAAGACTCTTAAGTGTGTTTTTCATGTGCTTTAAAATATTATGAAAAATCCATATGAGAAAGTATTTTTATTTTTTGTGCTGAATCCAAAAGTAATTTTGGCAGCATTAAGGGGAGCGTGGTGGTGTTTCCATTTTACAGTATTCTGAATTTTCAGGGTGAATTAGTTTTGTTTCCTTTGCACTGTGAATTTCTTTTTCAGTATGGATTTTTCTGCATGGATACGGATTAATAACTTTGAAACCAAAATGTATATACTTAAAAATTAAGATTTTTTTTTTTGAGTGGCTGAAAATTGTACCTTGCCTGTGTTTCTTAAGTCTTTACATGTATTCAGCTTTATTTTTCTAGACACATGAGCTACTTTGTATGTTCTGCACTAGAAAGTACATTAGTTTTTACACAAGAAACCGTCATACTATTAGTCTCTGACTTTTAAAGGTGGCATGGCTGGTTCATTACTAAAGTGATAACCTCTAAGGAACTGCTACTTTCTACCTTTCTTGGAAATGCTAGTCAGACTATAGGTGGCTGTGTGATATGTTCACAGATTTACAGCCAAGATCCTTCTTCTTCTGGGCTGCTAAAGTGACCGTCCCTTGCCATTCAGCTCATCCTTCTTCTTCAGCTCATCCTTCTTCTTACACCAGCACCGTTCAAGGGCTCCAAGACCCTCTTGGGAGCTGGGGGTTGGGTTGTCCTTCTAAAAGCCCAGCACTTGCAGCTGTAAATTAGCATCACCTACTGCTTGGCGGTCACATTTGGTTGTGTGCGATGAGGTGGTGGTGCCTTCAAGCACCTGCACGTTGTCAGGATCACCGGGACCTCTTCCAGCCTTTGCAAGGGGAACGTGCCATCTTCTGTCCTTGGCGGTTTCATTTCATTTCAGTGTAAAGAACACTAAACCTTGAGAAGAGGCTTTTCTTTCTCTACTTGTCATGTAGCATTAGTCATTTGAAAATTATTGGTGACATGGAAATCAAACGGGCCAGGAGAATAATTGCTGGGCAGTCAACAGAGGAAGCAGTTTATAGGCTGCTGTGGTTTTGTTTGCATTTATTTAACCCCGATGAGTGGTGTTTTGGAGAAAAATGAAGACTTCCTAATACTCGCATTCCTTCAGTGAAAGGGCAAAGTCAGCTGGGGCCTGTTTCGAGATTTCCCACTAGCTCTCCAGCAAAACCAGGTCTCCTCAGCGGCTGCCCATCTGGATCGGCTCAGTCGGCTTTTCGGTAGCTCTGGAAGGGCTCGCTGGCTTTCAGGGCACAAACCTGGCCGTCAGAGCAGGCAATTCCCTGCGTTATCTGGAGCAGCAGCTTTCCAGGCAGTTTCGTTCATTTGCCACTCATTTTCAAGTTCTGCTTTTGCCCCTTTTTTTTTTTTTTTCCCTTGGAGGCTTCCTCAGCGTTTTGTGGCATCTACTGGGGAACTTTTCATCACCCAGTAAGCCAGCTGTTACCAGGGGCTTTTTAGCCCCATTTCCAAGGGCATTTTATCCCATTAGAAAAGAGTAAAGTAAACATTCTGGATATTATCTATCTACAGTAGTAGGGTGCAAGTAGAAGACAACTTGTTTAAAAATAAGACTTTTCAGTCTTCATTTTCAGACTTAAGGTCTTCATGCATCATTAACAAAGTGCTTAAATGTAGAAAACGTATTTCTGACTGGGGTTGAAAATCTCTTTTGGGAAGAGGCTTTTAATTCCAAGAGAGTAAAAATTATTCTGAAGGGAAGGTCCCATATCTAGAAATGCAGTTTGGGAATTGGTTGTGTGCCTTAGCTGTGTTCTTCCACATGTTCTAGGCTATGAAGATTAAGCTAAATTCTGAATTTCCTGGCTTTAAACCTTCCCTTCCTCCATCTTTTTGGTGTGTTAGGGTTTTTTTTCTCTTTTTTTTTTTTTAAGATGTTTATCCCATGGAGTTCAGTAATGAGTCTTTGTACCCATATGAGTAATTGTACCCATCTTCAAATTTTCAGCTGCTTGCAAGCTTGTTCATCACTCTTTTTTTAAAAAGGCATATTTACAAATGGCAGGACAAAACTGATTCATGCTGTGTCACATACTTTCTTCTTTGCACACCTAGTCATGCATTGATCATCCATTTGATTAACAGCATGATTAACAGCATAAATTTCTAGTTATAATGCTAACCTGGATCTTCAGCTGCTGGTCTGTCACTCCTTTCCGCTCTCCACTTGGCCCCAGTCTGAATTATTAAAGCATGTGTGGGTTAATCCGTACCTCTTTCTGGCTGTAGAGAGAAATACTGGCACTGAGAAATAAGTCATCATTTTCCCACTAGAGGGAGGCATTGTAAAGCACAGCCAAAGTAGGAGTCCAGGTGCTGGAGAAAAACGTGCCTTTTGCCGGGTTTTTTTGGCTGAATTTTAGGAATTCAGGGGGCAGCGTGTGCAGAGAGCTTGGAGGAGGCAGCTGAAAGACCTCGCTCCGCGTTCAGGTAGACAGAAGATTTTCCAGTGCTTGCTTTTTTTTTTTTTTTTTTTTCATTATTGCAATAGAATAGTTGGAAGGAGAGCAGGGACCTGTGCCTTGCCTCACCGAAGCCTCACGGGCGACCTGCGGTGGAGGTGGCGATGCCTTTGGTACCGCCAGGGCAAGGAGGGACCCCCATGCTCACGGCGGCAGCCCCCCTGACTTCCCTCTGCCCCCTCAAATCCCAAAGGACTTTGGTGGGTTGAGTGCGTCGCTGCTGTGAAGGGTGTTGAGCACACCGTCACGTATTTTTTTTTTTACTTTACATTGTATGGCAGGGACGTGCATCCATAGAAGAGGTTTTAAAAAACCCAGCAACTACCGTTAAAATTGCAGCAAACGTGCTTGGTCAGCTGGAGCATGGACATAAATCCATAGCGCTGCTTTGCAGTGTCCACTTAGTTCAAGTGCCTCAGTACTTAGCCTAATCCACAGATTAAATATGCATGCTTCAGGATTGATTGATCGCTAAGTGGAGTGGGGCAAGAAACATCAAAACAGATGTTGGAGTCACATTAGACAAGGAAGGAAACGTGTAATTAGTTAATTATTTGACTCCTTGAATCAACAGTTTAGGCTCCTGTGAAGCTTTGATTTTATTTTTTTTTTCCCCAAGGCTTGCATCCTTAGATTTGTGGCGCGATTTCTCTCCGCTCATTTCCTTTTATCCCCGCCTGCCCTAGCAGGGACCCAAGGTGCGGTACGCTATTCCTTGACACCCAAACCCATGGGTGGGGACCCGCCTCAGCAGCCTAATTCAGAGAGGTGTAAAGCTTCATTTGCCATCGGCACATCACTTGGGCGCTTCGGGGCTTCTTGTAGAATTGCCGGAAGGGTTATTGCCACCTTCCTTTGCTTGCTCCAGCGAGTCCCGTGCGTTCCTGCTGACGTACAAGGCTTTTCCTTGGCTTTAAACAGTTTTTTTTTCTTCCAGACCTTGCGAGAAATAGTAGAAAGCCAGCACTCTTGGACACATTCCTCTGGAGACTCATCCCAGTGATAAGCTGGGTGAGCGATGCGGGATGGAGAACAACTGTTCTTATAATGCTCTTGTGATTATTTTTTTTTTTGACTGCTTATGCTGCCCTGAAAACAGCTTTTTCTATTGCTTTGAAAATCTTCAACTAGATTTAATTGAAATTTGGTGGTTGTTCAAGGTTTAAAAAAAAAACAAAACAAGAATGTGTCACTGGAGTGGAAAAAAGATCAATCACATTGATAAAGGCTTCTCTGGTGGAATGAGAGAGCTAGAATTTGTCTTTTCTGGTTTTTATAGTTAACGTGCATTCTCTGTAAATACAGACTCATGAAGAAATGTACTGAATTTGAAGTCCTTGGCGTTCGTTCTTATTCCTAAATTCAGTGACATGGTTTCCAACATCATGGATTACTGTTCACAGCCCTTTGAGCACAGTGAAAAATAACCAGACATAACCTGTCTGTCTGAAAAGTTTTTTAAATTGCAAAGTTCTGCTGAATACCTACAGTCACCAGAACAACAGTACTTCAGCACAAATTGAAGAGAGAGCACATCAGGCCTGGTATATCGAGATAAATGTTTTGTAGAACTGCAGTGAAAACTTAAGCATGAGCCTTGTCCCACGTGACAAAAAGTTATTTATTGCTTGGGATGAATGAAGGACTGCATAGTTTCTGTCTAGGTTCTACCTTTTGCTGCTTAGACATAGGTGAATATTTTCCTCTAATAAAATACTGATAATACCATGCTTATCCATCAGATTGCAGTAGCAATTTTAGCTTTCTCTGGGGGTGGAAGGAAGGTCGGTTGCATGAGAGAAGAGGCACACGCTGGAAAATGAAGAGTGAACCTTCCAAGTAAAGGACATAAGAGAAGGCTACGTGTTACCAGTAATAAGAAAAGCCGTGGTAACTTGGCTGGTCCTCAAAAATCCTGACGGAATGTGAAAGGTCCAAGTGGCCCCATCCCACGCGAGAAGAATGTAATCTCTCAAAAAAGGAATTATAAACAGCAGATAGGGGCTGGAAGGTAAAAGGGGGTGTGGGGAGCAGGAGGCACTCGCTGGGGAAGTTCTTCTTCTTGCAGAGCGAGGTCCATCCGAGTTGCTTTCTGGGAACCTTTAAGCGAGTTAGTGGCAAAATATCATTTACATTCTCCAACGTCTCTCCAAAAAACGCCCTTACAATGTGTATTTGATACTCAGAACTTAAAGTTTGGCTGTTTTGAGTAATTTCAGATTTGAAACCTTGTCTCTCATGAGCATTGGTGGAGGATCCCACAGGGCAGAAAAGGAGTCCGGTTTGGATTTCTCCTTGTAGAAAGCTTTTAGGTTGTTCTCAGTCCTCCAAGAAAGTCTTTTCTACATCAGCTTAGACCCCTGTTGGAGTTTGCTGAAGAAGCCTGTGAAATAGTGATGCTGTGGAGCTGATTCCCAGGTCTATTTAAAAAAATTAACCATCTTGCGCTCCTGTAGATTGAGGTGGATTTGATCTCTGTAACAAACAACTCATTTTTGTGTCTGGACTTCTTGTATTCCTTCAATTTACGTGGTCTGTCTGGTGGCGTTGATTTTAAATTTTAATAATACCGGTTTGGTGCAGCTCTGGTTTCCAAGTACATTTTAGTAAAAGCTGTTGTCCTACAGGCTCTCCAAGCACAGCAGCTGTTCATGCAGATAAACATGAACTTTAATGCTGTGTACTTCACACCAACGCAACTTGCAGCAGAGTGGGTGAAGAGTTGTCCTTTAATTTTTGATAGACTTGTGTCATAATTAACACAAAAGTATTCAGTATAAACTGAAGAGACTGCTACTCTAGTGAGTAAAAATTTATCAACAACTTTGTAGGTAATAGTTCAATTTCATTAGTTTACAAAGAGCTTTTTCGCAGCAAAAAATCTATTCTGTCTTCACTTTTTAGATTATTATTATCTAAAATTGATTGTTTGGACAAAGATAAATCATTGGTATGCTGATATTTAAAGCACAGTAAAAATTGCTGGTAATGTATAAAAGCTGCTGTGCCATGAGCATCTGTCATCTGCCGTCCTTAACTTTTCATTGAATCGGTGATTGACTGCGGGGAACTGGCATTTAATTATGTTTAAGCTTATCCTACTGCAGATTGAGAAACATTTTAAATACTTCATTTGAAACTGGAATGCAGCATGTTTAGGCAAATATCGTGACCATTCTGTCTTTTATTTTCTGAGGACAGGAGCTCAGATGTCTTGTTGATGTTTCAGTGTGTGCAGCCTTCTAACATCATATAAATCCCTTTGAATATCTCCAGCCATTATCTATTTGGCATGTTATGTGATTCCTTTCCAAAAGAATTTCTGTTATTTTTCCATTGTGTGATGTTTTATATTATATTTTGATGACATTCCAGACTGAAGCACATTGATAGTATTATATAAAATTACTGTGCTTGTGTTCAGTCTGGTGATCCTGACAAAATTGGTGTCGTGATGTACCCAGTATTACATATGTTATGCTTTTCTCTGTGACAAGAATTCAAAAATACTCTTACATGTATTCTGCTACAAAATAAACACTTTAATAATGAACTATGAAATTCATACTACATGGAACTTGTTTCCTATCCTTGTCAAAACAGTCCTTGAATTCTTAGATTTCTTGGCTTTTATTAAATGCAAGTTCATTTAAAAAACACACCCTCCCCAACTCTCAACACAGAAGTAAAAATTCTGAATTAAGTTTTTGTTCATGTTTGCCAAGGATAACATCAAAGAAATGGTAAAAATTTTTCAAGAAGTGATAAGCTTTTCTGAAGCCTCCTTTTAAGTTGAAGCAAAGAGTTTTATTACTAAAAAATTACTGAGATGAGACACAGAGCTTGCAAATCCCTGCTAGTCATCTTCCTGTCTTACAGGAAACCTTAAGCACTTTCATTCCTGTTTTACAATTACACAGGACACTCCATCACTACAAAATGTGACAAATAGTTACGGCGGTTAGGTTTTGATAGCTGAGAGTAGGAAGAAAAATACATTGCGGTTTTCTTCTGCTTTTCAAGATGCATGGAAAAGAGCAATTTCTGACAAGTGCAGGGCTATTGTGTTTGCAAAAGAATATTTTAACGCTGGTTACTGAAGTTGCTTCGCTGCATTAATCTCCCTGTCAGAGTTTGCTCACGTGCTTGAGTAACACCGACTTTCCGTAGCGCTGATGACTCTCTTTTTGTCCTAAATTATAGCGGCAAAGAGTTAACCGCTCATGGCAGCCCTGGAGATTTTCAGCTCCTCGCAGGAGGTGCCGGGCGAGCGGCAGGCTTTGCACCCCACAGCGGGGTCGTTCCCGTCGGGGCAGCGGGAGTTTGAAGTAAAGCTGGAGGGCAGGCGGTGAGTTTGTGGCAGGCATCCCTGAGGTGCGATCCAGCGATAAAGGAAACGTGGTGCCCTTCGGGAGGGTGTGTACCTATGAGAAACAGGAAACCCAGCGGCAGCGGCCGCCTGCCTGCCCTGCCTGCCCTGCCTGCAGAGGTTGGTCGCTCCGGCGGGCGCAGGTGTGCCGACACGCCGACGAACCTCTTCTCTCCAGGCATCTTGGCTGGCGCGTTCCTCGGCAGCAACATCTGGAAGAGGCTGGAAGAGAAGGGGGGGGGGACGACCCAACTCAAAAGCCAAAACACGCACGCGAGCGCACCCCCCCCCCCCTTTAAAAAAAAAAAAAAATTCCAACCCTCCAGGTAGAGAAATATGACGGCCTTGCAGCTGAAAGAGTTGTCACATTCAGGTCTGTACAGGAGGAGACGGGATCGCCCGGATAGCGTGGGACTGCCCGGGTCACACGAAGAGAAGCTGAGGTGAGTGCGAATTGACGGGCAGCGCCGAGCCCTTCTCGGCAGCCTGCTCGCTTCGTTCGGCGGTTTTAGGAAACGAAATGCAAACACGGCTCGGGAAAGTCACTGCAAAACACACACGTCGAGAAGCAGTCCCCAAAGCGATATGGCAAAAAAACGCCGAAGGAGGGATCGCAGGAGCCGTACGGTGACCTTGTGGGTTTTGGCGATGGTGTGACTCCCTTCCCTGGCTCTGGGAAGGGCAAATATTAGCCGGTGGTTGCTTCTGGATCCTTTCTGACAGCCAGCACTTGCAAGTAGATAACTTTCCGCAGCCCGACAAGTTTGCTCGCTCTGGTTTGAAGTCGGTTTTGGGTCACCTGGGCGCTGGGGGTTGTGCTGCTTGTCGGGGGTCTTGGCGCAGCCCCTCCGAGGGGCTGGGGGTCCTGGGCTCTGGCTTTCTTCATGGGGGGTTCTTTGTTGTGGAAAGGACTTTAGACAAAAGAATGCAGCAGGACCACTTAGCCTGACCTTAGCCAGGAAGGGTGACCAAAGATCGGAAAGCCATTTAATGTCCAGGGTTATCTTCCTGATGCTACGTGCCTTTTGAAAGAGTGACAGAGAATTTTGAAAAAGCCTCTGTTTGGAGCAGGGAGATTAGAGGATTGTTTGTAGCCTGAGTAAGTGCAGACAAAAAAAAAAAAGTAAAAATGCAAAGTTTTTTTTTCTAAGTGTGCTCGGTGTGAAAGCAATCTGTTCCCACTTCAGACTCCTCAGAAAAGGATCCTTGTGTAAACGCTAACAAAAGCCTTAGTGGAGAGGAAGCACTTCCTATCTCCTAATGCCTGTTCTCTGGTTGTATTTTTAGATTATTTTTCGTTGGTGGTGGTTGTGCATCGGATTGGAGTGCTGTGTAATTTAGAGGGGTTTTGTTACTGTGCTTTCGTTACCTGAGTTAGCAATTTCAGAAGGATGAGTATTCAGATTTGGGGGATTTACCCTTTTTTTATAACTAAGCACCTTAATTAAAAATTATTGTGGCAAAATGTATCATCATAATGAGATTATTTGCCATGAGATATCAGAAATAGCACATCAGTTCTAGGAATGTGTTAACTTGCGGGTCTGATACGTGTGCTTGGTATCTATTTATAGTATTCATTCTGAATTGATTTCCTAGGTGGATTTCTAATAGCATTAGCAATATATATTATATTTATATGACTATAGATGGAAGAATAATCAATTAGTAGAGTAAGAGATGTGCAGAGAGTCTGGACATTTTTATGTTTAGTTTCTTTTATACAAAACTAGCAATGAGGAAGAACAGATCTTTTGAGGGAAAAGAAAGCTGCTTTTTAAAGTATATACATAAAAATGAGTGCTAGCTCTCTATGGTTGTGTTGCTGTTTCTCTTATTTATATACACATCCAAGATAGGAACGAGACCCTTTGGGGCTGGGTGGGGGGAAGGGGCTGTCTGTACCAGTATAAGTCCAGGTGTTTTGATCCTTTCCTGAGCCTCTTCCGGTTAAAGATGAGAACTGTGTGAAACAGGGATTGGTCTTGAGAAATAAAATCCAAGTTGGAGGAAATAGCAGATCAGGGGACTTATGAATCAGCTCAGGGCAGGGTATAGGAGATACAAGAAGGTGAACAGAGCATGGTCAGATGATGCTCCTAGAGCAGGGGAACAACTCGTACCTAAAGACAGAGCTTCTCTTGTATTTGCTAACAGCTTAAGCTGGTTCTTATTCAAACTAAACCTTGCTCCTTCCTTACCCATTTTGGTGGTATTTCAGTGTGTTGCCAGGCAGCCTTATTTGTCATTTTTACTGCATTCTCCGTGACAAAAGGCTATGGCATTGTAAATACAAAATAATGGCATAACAACAGGGCAAAGAGCAATCGGGAACAAAGAGTAAAAAAGTTCTTTAGTTTTCTAAAACTGGAAACATCTAGCTTTTTTCATGTGCTCTACCCGGTGACACTTAGATGCCTGTCCTTAGCAAATACTTTCAGAGTATCTGGAGTCCACAAGAAAGATGGGGTTTCTTTCATGTCTGCTAAATATAGCTTGCCATCCTCCATGGCTTTGCAATGCCCTCCTGTAGTTTCTCTCTCCAGTTCTTTGTTCTAGTGCCTTTGTATTTTATTTTACATACATATTAATCCACATGTGTTAAATAATATCAGCCCTCGAGGAACAGTTCGCTGAAAGCTGCTCTCTCGGTTCAAGTACCGTATTTTTCTAATCCTGGGCCAAAATGTACTCGAGATGCCAATGTCCTCAGGATACTCTGTGAGAATTTCTGTATTTAAAAAAAAAAAAAAAAAAAAAAAGGAAAATCGCCCTGTGTTAAAGTCATGCATGCTATCTGCCTGTTCTCATTTTACAGCCTTTTACACCTTACCCCAGTATTAGACTTCTCTCTCCTGCCCTTGTTGAGGTCTCTGTCTCCTTTGGGAGCGGTTTCCTGGGATCCAGGCTGGGGTGGTCCTCTGGTAAGGCACAAACCAGCAGCAAGTAACCCGACGGACAGCCGTTCGTGCCCCTTCGCCTTGGCTGCAGGGTGTCTTGGGCTGCTTCCGCTCTGCTGCTGCAAGCACTGCTGTAATTGCGGCTCCTGGGTCCGGCCTTTGCAGCAGGAGATGGATGCTGCTCGGTAGGACAGGGACTTAACGCGCCCGCAAACTGCGGCCAAGACCTCGCCAAGTGTTGGCAGTGTCAGCGCTGCAAAGCAGTTCAGGGGGGCTTGGTGCCGAAATTCTGCCTTTGCTCTTTCCTGGGAACGTCAGTGTCGTTTGTACTTAAAACACCTGAGATTACTAATAATTAGGCCACTGTGAAGCAACGTACTGGAACTCCTAAATGTATACAGAGCGTATGTTTATCATATAACGTAGCACATACATTTTATTTTCCAGGAACCAAAATTGCTTGAAACAATTCTCTTTACAGTATAAAAATAATTTCCTATGTTGACATAGCTTCACGATAGGTCGTGTGCCATGGGACTCTGAGCTCCGCAACAGGAAGGCGAGCTTTAGCTTCTGCATCTGTGTCCACTGATGTCACTTCACCCAGAGGTTTGACCCCCATCATTGTCTTCCAGATCTGCTATTCAGTTTATGATGAGTCAGTCTCTATGCTCATTTCCCTCAGTCTTTTGCAGGAAAGACCGTAGGAATATATTTTGGCTCTTAGCATTAAGTGTTGTAGCTTGTCAGATTTCTGTTTACAGTAGAAGCTCCTAAATGAATGTTTGAATTTAACAGAGTCTCTCCAAACACCTTGTGCTCTAGCAAGTAGGTGCCAGGTTGTCTTGAGGGGAACTCATCTCACGCAGCTGTGGCTACCTGCTTTGCTTCGCAAGCAGCAAAGCTTACTTTAGTGCACGGTTTTGCTCATTTTGCCCACCCAATTGCTGTGATTCCTCGTCCTGCTGCGGACGGAGCTCAACGCCTTGCATTGCACCCACTGCCCAGCTGCAGTTTACAGGCTGGGGCTTGGTGCTAGTTCAAAATCTGCCCCGGCTCCTTCGGTGTTGCTGGTGGTACGGTGCGATGGCTGAGCGGTCCCACCGGCAGCGGTGAGGACCTGACGGGGCTGGGAAGGACCGCCGGAGCCCATCCAGTTGAGGAGAGTGAGGGCATTTCAAGGGAAAGCCATCAATAGCAAGCCCTAAACTCAACTGAGATGGGGACCGGGGTGGGAGGGTAGGACTCATCCCCCTCCTTTAGAAACCTGTCCTAGGATGGAGTGAGTTTCCCTCCCAGGGAGCCTCTCTCGTCCCCTCCACCCCAGCTCCTCCTGGCAGAACCCATGCCCAGGTTGTCCCACCACCTGCGGTGAGGTGGAAGGAGTGCCAGCCCGTGTCCTGACAGCACAGCACATTGATGGGGGTGGGAAATTCGGCTTCTCTTTCCGCCTCTCCCACTCCATGTATCGCTTAGCAAACCCCATAACCGCTCTGGAAGCCTTTTAATGTGCTGCTGTAGATGTTATGGGTGCATTACTGACTTTATAGGCAGCCTGCCTGCCCCACATAAAAGGTGGTCTGGATAGCTCATCCTTTTCTTGAGCTTGCCACAGTACAAAAATGTGCTCGGTTTAGACCTCTGCTGGGGCAGGGATGCTGAACGCAGTCCTCCCTTCCCCTGCTTGAGCTGGGCTCACCAATGCATAGACCTTAACTACGCAGGATGCTCCCCAGCTGCAGAGCTCAAAGCGCAGGCAGCTGCCTGGCACCTTCATCTCTCCCCTGTCCGCAGCAGATGCAAAAGTCATTGAACTAAATGCAACCTAAGAAATTTGCTTTTCAGAACGGAGGGGAAGACTTGTTCTTTTCCGGCTATATTGATTTGGTGGGAAAAAAATGACATCTCTGATAAATCTTGTCTTGCCTTGTCTTTAGAAATGGCATGTAAAAACTCTGTATGCTGAGCTATTCTTTCTTGCTTTCCTCAGCAAACAGGATGCAAAGGAAATTGTACACATACATTTATGATTAATCATTAGGAGTCACTTAACAGTAGCGGTATGCTTGCTATTTTTGCTCTTTCCCCTTCTGATCCTGTGGCCTTTGTAAAAATAGAATGATTCCTCTAAAAAATTTGATACTATTAATTTCCAAAGCTCAATACAAGCTACTGGGAAAAGGAGGGACAATTATATATATTTTTTTTTTGACAGTTACACTTAAAGTGAATTTGATACTATTAATTTCCAAAGCTCAATACAAGCTACTGGGAAAAGGAGGGACAATTATATATGTATTTTTTTTTTGACAGTTACACTTAAAGTGAATTTGATGATTGTTGTCCATAGCTCTCTTTTCTAAGAGAGCTATGTTCACAGAGGTTCAAATGCAATTAAAAATGCAAACAAGTTTTGAAGAGGATAGTCCCAAGTTTTTACCAAACAGTACATTTCAGCATTTGCAACAAATAATCATCGGCAAGCTTCAGTCAGTGGCTGTCAGTTACTCGGGTAGTTCACTGCTCTGTTCTCTCGTGCAGAAAGCACCGTGGATGTTTTCCACATTAACAGCTTTAAAGTATCTGCCTTCCCTTTGCTCTCTGCTGCTGAAGCTGATGGATACATCTGCGTGAGTAGGTGCAGGCAATCTTCTGCTGGGTCCGTTCAGGCTCCCGCCTGCCTCTGCACACTGACTCCAGACTGGAAGGCATGTGGATGTGCCCCAAAATTTCATGCACAAAGACTCCCTCGCAGATGAAATAGGAGACATAAGCACATTCTTACGTCCCACTGAGCCTTAGGGGGATAGGCTCTGCACGGCAAAGCTCGTAGGTGAGTATAAAAAGAAACAAATGAATAAAATCCCCCAAACATCAGCAATGCGGTAGGGCTGAGTGCCTCCCTCTCTTTATGAGATACAGCATTTGGGAGCTGTGCGAGGTCACAGATCTCCTCAGCCGCGTGCGTAGCAGCCAGCCAAGGTGTGCAGCTGTTTCCAGCTGCATGTCCCCCCTGAAGACCTCCTGCTCGTCCTAGGAGGGAGAGAAGAAGATGCTGGTTGGGGACTGTCTGGGGAACCAGGGACACTGTTGAGTTTTCAGACACCTTAGGGTACTGAGGGCAGGGGAAGGCAGAAAGAAAAGATCTGTCTGCACCTGGAAGTGTTCTTAAAGTTGATTTCCACTGGTAACGTTTCTTAACAGCATCACAAATGTTAATATTTATATAGCCACTTTCTGTAAGTAGATGTTTCACTTGCTCACAGCGCCAGTGTCAGCAGGTAAAGCAGTAATTAGTCAATACATTGGTAAAAAGAGACTAATTTATTAAACCAGGAAGAGCTTGAAAATAAATGTTAAGCCACAAAAAAATTACGCTGCTTCTTTTGTTGTGGTTAGAAACTGCTGGAATAGTAGAGCGTTGGGACCTAGAAATACTCATTTGAATCAGATGCTCAGGAACTCTTGATTAAAAAATAATTTGGCTCATCTGCTAGCTGCTCTAATTGAAGAGAGGATTTGTCCATGTAAATGTAACACTGAATTATTATTCTTAATTATAGTAACTTCCAGCCAGCAAAAATATGCTTCATAGTTATATTTTAATATTGCGATACTTAGAATTTGCGTTGAGCCTTAGTTTGAGGTATCCAAATGACTAGAGGCTTTACTTCTCATTTGTGCTGTACTTTTCATTGCTCTAGGGGTTAAAATAACTCATGAGGAACACACCTGTTTTTTTCTTGCCTTCTCTCTCACCCTTTCTCTCCTGCATTGCATAACAAGTCCAAGCGATTTTGTTTGACTTGCTCACCCTGACTGTCACCTCCCCTGAGTCCAAATGACCGGAGGTAGCTGCCTTTGTAACAGAAACCCCAGCAATTACTGCTGTTCCTCTTACGCTTGCCTCATTGTAATAATCTGTGATTTCAGTAAATTGTTAAACTGCAGTGATTATAGCAATTACGATTTTCATTGCTCTTTCTTACAGGATTAGCTGGCTAAAGATAAGTCGTAGGTTTCTTTTTTTTGCTTTGCTTTCATGTGTTTTGATAACACCTAATCAGAGGTGTTCTCTACAGAAAATGTACTGTGATTGCTCATTATTCTTCATTATAATTAAGCTCTCTTTTGAACGCAGTCTGTCACACTGAAGTGAATTTACACACAGAAGTATTCTGCAGAGGAGAGAAAAACTAAATTATGTCAATGTCACCACTTCTTAATAAAAATTACCAGCTTGCAGGCATCGGGGAGAACAAGCTTAAAGGCTGTAGGTTTGGCTTCCCTTTCTGTTTATTTTGTTTTCCTGTGGTCTCTGAGCTGTTGGAGGAAGTGCAAAGCTAACAGACACCGTGTCCTCGAGAGGACCGTGAGCCTTTTACATGATGCTCTCCAGACATGGGAACAGCTCCAGCTTGCCAAGTGTGTTGCCTCTGACGGTGGCCAAAAGCTGATGCCTGTGGAGGGAGGTAGAAGGAAAGAGCGGGCCTTTTATGGGATTTCCCTTGGTAGTAATCCCAGCTTGCTGCCAGCTGTGGCTTGGGGACTTCCTGCAGAGTTTGTGACATTCAGTGTTTTTCCCTTCAGTTAACTCCTCCGGTCTCGCCTCGCACCCAGGAATCTTGGGACATTTCCCAAACATGAGTGATGCTCTGAGTTTTCCTGTGTATTATCTGATGCTGTAGTGCACGTGGTTGAGTGTTCATTTTTTCTTTGCTTGATTTGTCATAGCAGCTTTTGGCATTGTTCAGTTTTCATCTTTGTAGAAACTTCTGATTTTAGGTAGTTCCTGGTAGCATTTTGAAATAATGGTTTCATATACAGCGCTCTGTGAGCAGTGTTTTTGGATGATACTGCTCAGCTTTGCCAGCAGATTGTGATGTGTCTTTATATATCAAGGAGATGAAGTTCGTGATTTTTTGGAGCCTTTCGTCCAACAAGAGAAATTTGGTTTATGACTTTTGTGACATATTTCCCTGTAGCTTTTCTGCTTTTTCTATCTGGTCTAATGGCCATGATAGAGGTAGAAGAAAATTAATTAAAAACTATTAGCTATTAGCCTCAAAGGAAGTAACATATTGGCAGACACAGCTAGCAATACCTGGCAGCATTTCTCAGCTGTGCCTTTTTCAATGAGAGATTCAAAAGATTCAGGCAGTTCCAGCAAGGAATGGATGGACAAAGGTGAAGCGGATGTGAAATGGCGTTTGTCTTTTCCAGCATGTTAAATCCATGCATGCCACGCTCTTCATAGATCATAAAGTTCTTGATCCCGAGTTGAGTCTACCTTTTGAACTCTGTTTCTGTGCAGCTATTGGAAAAATGTTACCCACTCGGAGTCATGACTCAAAACTGCCCTGGCTGGTCCCTTTCTTGTTCCGGTACGGAAAGTTTGCATTGAAAGCTGTTTCTCTTGCTTGATGTTTGGCTTTTCAGTTATTGTTTTGCACGTTTCTCCTCACTGACTCCAGAAACTGAAGTATACACTATATTTCTGATATATTAAAAAAGCTGCTCCTTATATTTTTTAATTTTTTTTTTAAGGGACACGGTAGCAGTGCAGCTTCAGGATAGGATAGCTCCATGAGTTACCAGGTTGCAGGTCATGAGTTTTGCCCGAAGTGTACAAGTAATAGCTTAGTTTTAAACTACATTCATTTCTAAAGCTAATCCTCACATTATACCTACCCACTTCTCCATGGTACATAGCAAAGGGGAAGGAGGTTTGGCAGGGCTGGAACCCTTCTGATTCAAAGCACAAAACCCTGTCGTCTTCTCTTTTCCCTTCGCTTCTGTTCTGCCGAGCAAATAACCTGTGCCGCTCCTCCAGATAATCCCAGCAATACGCTGTTGCAAGGGGTAACTTCTACGTCTTTCTTCACAAGTCTTGTAATACATATTATAACCATTCACTCCTACTTTACTCATTCATAGTTAGTCAGTTGTTGGGGTGGAAACCGTTACTTTCAAAAAACTTTGCAATAGTTACCAAAGCCTTCAGTTAGGAACATGCATGGAAGTCTTGCTTTGCACTAACTGCTATTGAAATTCATTTGGGCATACTTGACAGGTCTGCTACTAGTATTGAAGAGCTAATAAATATAAAGTACAAGATTAAGACCTTCAGTTTGTATTACCCAAAATGTTAAGGCTATCATAATGAAGTATGAAAGCAATGCTATTTTGTATTAGCTTTATTTGTCTATACATTACTCATGCTTGACTCTTAGGAGCATAAATCGCTTCTGGTTATTCTCTTTCAGCTGTTGAATATTAGGGCCATTATTTAATTCTGCAATGTTAACTGCAGATGGCTCAGCTGTCTGCCATCCTGTGCTGGTTTTAAAGCTTGGTGATGCTGCAGTGAATGTGGGAAGAGAAAAATGTGAAACCAAAACCTAGAACAACTAATAATTACTATTTACTATGTGTGCGAGAGAAGAGCAACAGCTGAGGAGATGTTTTCTTTACCACATTCTATTTCTGCCCAAAACAAATCAATTCAGGCAATGAAAAACTTTGCACTTCCTCATCTAGGATAGAAAAACAAACTTAATGAAGGTGAAAAATGGTTCAAGAGGTTATGTTGCTGGAGGTGTAGATCAATAGTAATATTTGAGGGGAGACGTGTGTGGAAGTGACATGCCAGTTAGTAAAGCTGAAGGTCAGTCCTCAGCACGGTGACTCCAGTGGAGACGTCACTGTAATAAGGATGTCACTGCGAGCTGGGAAGCCTGATGATACAGTTATCTCTGCCCTACAAGGAACTGCGTGAACATACTGGAAGCCTCTCCTGGTAGCTGGGGTGTTATGTTGAGTCATGGTATTAATTATAGTTTCTGGATGAACTGCTCAGGTCACGGTGTTCGGCTTGTGAAAACATCGGTTCCAGCGAGCGCGGGCAGATGGCTAAGGCAGAAGAAAAGGCTGGTGTTTGCCTTTAGACTAAGGATTCAGTGGTGGATTTTTGGTGGATTTCAGTGACAGATGACATGAACTGAATATTAGTGCTAGGAAACTGTTCCTCTGAAGAGAAACATGGTAGTGCAGCATTTTAAAATCATAGAATCATTTAGGTTGGAAAAGACCCTTAAGATCATTGAGTCCAATCACACTGCCAAGTCCACCACTAAACCATGTCCTTAAGCACCACATCTACACGTCTTTTAAATACCTCCAGGGATTGTGACTCCAATGCTTCCCTGGGCAGCCTGTGCCAATGCTTGATAGCCCTTTTGGTGAAAAAATTTTTCTTAATATCCAACCTAAACCTCCCCTGCTGCAACTTGAGGCCGTTACCTCTTGTCCTGTCCCTTGTTACTTGGGAGAAGAGACCGACCTCCACCTCACTACAAGCCCCCTTCAGGTAGTTGTAGAGAGCGATAAGGTCTCCCCTCAGCCACCTTTTCTCCAGACTAAACAACCCCAGTTCCCTCAGCCGATCCTCATAAGACTTGTGCTCTAGACCCTTCACCAGCTTGGTTGCCCTTCTCTGGACACGCTCCAGCATCTCAATGTCTTTCCTGTAGTGAGGGGCCCAAAACTGAACACAATATTAGAGGTGCAGCCTCACCGGTGCTGAGTACAGGGGGACGATCCCTTCTCTAGTCCTGCTGGCCACACCATTTCTGATACAGGCCAGGATGCTATTTTCCTGAAAAGTCAGAAAATGCAAAGATCAACTTCATACATTTTTACATACTTGAACTTTAAATCTGTTCCTTAAGCAATGGAGGAGGAGCACACATACACCGAGTTGTAAGTTGCTTACAATTGCCTGATCACACTCTATTGTGCATCCCTTGACTTTCGAGTGGGTTGATTTCCACCAGTATAAATATTATTCTGCCCAAACACTTTCAAATTTTAGAACTGAACGGCCTCGGTGTTGTGAAGTTCACTGTGTGTACGTCCAAACAGAAGGACCCTTTTGAGCTTGGTGGGCCTGATGTTGTCTCATCAGTCTTGAAAAGATGGTTCTTTCAGAGAGAGTAGTCTCAGAGGCATTTGATTGTGTAGCCTCTAGCATTGAGTAGCTGACTTTTTTTATTATTCTTAAATTGAAAATGGGGATATAAATGTTGTTACATGAAATGCATTAGTGCAAATGCATCTTTAAAATGTTTGGGTTGGAAGAGTTTGGATACAGTATATTTACCATAGTAAAGTATAAACTATGCAGTCAACTACACAGGGTGCAGATTTTAAGAATAACCGAAAGTATGCTGCATCTCGTGCAACACAAATTTATTAGAGCTCTCATGAGCTTCTCATATGTGATACTGCATCTTTTTGATGTTCTGTTTTTCCTGTCTGCATAGGATTCAAAAAATAGTAGTGGGGAAGGAAGAGATGGCTGTTTCAAAGAGTATCAAATATCTGTACACAGAAGAAGTCATTTCTGGTTTTACAGGAAGCATGGCTTCATTTGGTAATGTTTGTGACCAGCAGGAAGAAAATACAACATTTTTTTGAAATACTACTTACAACAGGAAAATGCTATAGTTAAATATTGCTCTCCCTTTCTACGACTTCTGTCAGAGACTGATTTTTCACTGTGCTTGTATGGCTGATAAAACATTGTGTGGGAAGGTGCTGCTTACCTGTTTATTCCAGTTATATTCATTTCCTTATGGAGAGATGGAATGTGAACCTTCTCTGTTTGCAGAGACCAAAGCATTTTTTGGACATGTTTATACTAGAATAAATTTATGTTGAAGTATATGAAACAGCTAGAGTTGCCTTCTTGTTTGCCCTGTTTAAACTCCCACCACATAAGCTTAATCATGCTTTTTGTGGTGAAGACTAAATGATGAAACTTTAAGGAGCACTCAGAATTCACCTGGTTTTTATTGCAGTGGTTTCAAGATGGTTTTCCATCCTTTCTAATAGAAACAGGAGTTAGAGCAGTGCTAGGCACATGTGAAAATCCTACCTGTAATGTGCATTTTTATTATAGAAAAGATTTATACCTTCTTTCAAATTGCCTTAGGAGACCGACTTAACACAGAAAGTATTTTATTGCTTAAGAGGTAAACAATTGCAGCAACCAGAACCCAAGAGTGTTTTTAATTTCAATAAAAAAAGACGCCAAAGGTTAATTAGAGCTTTGAAAGGTTGGCGCAGAAATCAGCGCAGGGCACTGCAAGTCCACGCATATTTTGCAGCAAAACTTCTGTTCTAGTTGTTCCGTATTTTGCACGTGAGGGCCGCTGCATGGCATCTGTGTGAAATATCGTCAAAACGGAATGGCCCTTACCTATGCAGGAAGGGGAGGGATGCACTATGATTACTTTTCCCCCCACCCTGCATAACCCAGTGGGGCACGTGGCCTCCCGACAGCGCCGGCGACGCAGTGACATTTCACGGTGGCACGAGTAAGTTGCCAAGCAGCAGCTGCTTTTGCCAAGCACCTTGTTTGGAGCCGTGACTGCTCGGCACGTCTATTTGTGGCGTGGAGCGAAATGCTCAGCGGGGCTGGCCGGCCACCAAGCCTTCTCTGTAAAAGTCCCCATCTACCTCTGGCAGCCACCAGCTCGGGCAGCCGGATTTTAAAGCTCTCCAGAGAAGGCAGCGTGCGAGCAGGGCTGCAGTCGTCCGTCGGCGATGATAAAGCAGCGTGGCTATTTTTGCTGTTGTTTTCCGGAGCCCTTCTCCGTAGCCACGGTGGGACGCTTCCCCTCCCCTCTTCTGCTGTTTCCTTTAGCACCTTCCCCACCATCAGCTCTGACTTCTGATAAGATCCTCAGTGTACCAGGAGGAGCCTGTCTGTCTCCTTCCTCCCTACGTACCTTTTCCAGTTAAATACTTAACTTCTCCCTTTTCTCTTCTCCTTATCACTGCTTACTTAACAGCAGGCTGGTACGTTTTGTCCCAGATGCCAGGGAATGCCCTTGGGAAGCTGCTGCTGCTGCAAATCAACAACCCCCTCCACGCTTCTCACTCCCCATGGATGGCTTCACCTCAGAGTAACCTAGAATTTCCTAATGAAAATGCCGTGTATTTTTAACAGCATATTTCAGATCTTGGCAGCATGCCTCCAGCAAAATGACAGAAGAGAGAAAGATGGCCAGCTGCTCTGGATTTGTGGATTACCAAACCTTCACAGTAGAAACTATGTTTTCCTGCAGTAGCAGGAAGGCCCTTTTTAAACTGGCAAGCTTGCTTCGTGCTTAATGGAAAACAAATTGGGAGTATTTCCACCACCAGCAATGGCAATAGGCCTTGAGAACCAGGCAGCTTCTACTTACTGCATATCCGGAGTCCTGTTACCTTGTAGGACTGCTTCTTGAAAAAAGCTAGGAAGATTAAAACAGGCTTTTTGGATGGATATCTTATTGCACTGACTTTCTGTACTCCTTGCTTTGCTACAGCCATGCAGAAGACTGTACAGTAGCAGGGTGAAGAAGCAAGCAAATGTTTTCCTGTTGACCACAGAAGACACAAGGCAGCAGAAGTGGCTTCCAGCCACCTTGGTAGCCTGTGGATTTTGGGTTACTGCAAGGACCGAGGTAGTCCACCAGGAGAAGGAAACTCTTCAGGGCTCTCTGATTTGCAGCAGCAGCCTCCCAGGAGAATTGCCTGCCCTCTGGGACAAAAGACAAGAAAAAAAATTGAGGAGATGGTCAGTGATAAGGGGAAGAGACAGACTGACTTGCTCTTTCTTATCTTAGTGGGTTGGTGCACCTGCACTAATCCTGGATGAATCAGCATGATTAGTCCATTGCAGTCAGTCTCCCTGGAGTTTTTCATACCCACAGAAGCTCAGCATTGACCTGTGTGGGACATGTTGGGAAGCAGAATGGAGAAGAAGAGCCGGCATCACTGCGCCTGCATCTCTGTTGGCAGACAGCGCTCGTTTTCATCATCGGTGCTCCAGCAGACACAGAAACCTTTTCTTCCAGCTCCGTTTCCTGCAAACGGTGCTCTGGCAAGATCATCATGGCTTAGGGCTACAACCTGAGCATTGCTTGATCTGGAGCTTGCTCCATGACAGATAAAAATAGGGCTTGAGCTTCAGCCAAGCTGTGTCAGTGGTGAGGGTGCAGCCTCCTTAGCCTGTTAGAGCTTGTGAGTCCCGGTACCTCTGGTGCAAGATGGATAATCACACCTACGGACGGGTAAATAAGCAGGGTCATGCTGCCTGGGTCCCACCTACCATGATGTCCTGTGGCACAGGAGAATAGCTTGCCCAGGGGTTGATTCCTACCAAGGGGAGGCGAAGGAAAGATGCCTGACCAAACCCATCCCACAAATTTGGCAGCAGCAGAAGCGTAGTGCTGGGTTGGCCAGGCTGCTGGAAGACGGCTGCTTGCGAGCCCGGGCCTGCGTGGAGAGTAGTGTGTGTGCTGTTGTACGCTTACAAGCGAGCTATCCCAACTAGCGGTGAGAGATACGGCCCCAAACCGTCATAAACCAGACCCTCTGCAGTAGGTCCGAGGAAGGTGAAAGTGTATTAGGAAGTAGTAGCCTTGACTGGACCTTCTGTCATATGCTTTGTCATCTTCTAGTCCTAATTTCTCTACTTGTTGCCTCTGTTCGTCTCCTTCCTGCCCTCCTCTGCTTTCTCGTGCCCCGTTGCAGACTAGCAGATTCTTCAAATACCAAGGTGCTGTGTGTCAGGAGCACAAAGTGCATGTGGTTCGGCAGTTCAGTGGATTGCTAACGAGGCTGAGTCAGTTCAACACGAGAGAGTTTCTCGGGACAGCTTCCCAAAAGCCTGCTTTGTCTGCAGTTACGAGTCGCTGGAAGCCGAGTATCCCACGTCTGCTGCAAGCGCTGCGCTTTGAGCAGGGAGAGCTTGCAGGAGGGTAATTATTAGCTGCAGATCTGCAGCTAATCGACCTAGCCTTCCCTAGTAAGTGGTGCGCAACAGGTTTTTTAAATAGAATATAACCATGAAATGCTTGCAACATTAGGAGGGCATTCTGTGGTGAAGGAGCAATTAATTTTTCATTCTTTCTTCCCGGTCTTGCTATCTCAGTTGCCTAACATCCACACTAAATTACTTCAGTAAGTGTTCTTATGTTAGATAATTGTTCTAAACGCAGCACATCACTGGAAATCAAGCTTCTTTTTTCCTTCTTCATATATTCCCCATTATAGCATACCTGGCAGTTTGGTTAATGGCCTGTGAAGCACAACAGAAACCAAACTATCCACCTGTACCTACCCCTTCTCTGAAGTACTGACAAGAAGAAAGGTGCCTATAGATAAATTCAGCACACATGGCTTCTAAGACACAAGTTGAACCTTAAAGGCCATTTTTACAATGTAATTAATATACTGTAGCATTAAAGCAATGTTTACCTAACGACAGAAGTCTTCTCTTTGTGCTTTCCACTGCTGGTTTGCGCACGATAAAATATTGTTGGAATCTGCCTCCACCCCGCCTCAGCAGAAAGTAGCTGCGGAGAAGTTTGGTGGTGAACATATTTGCTCACGTAGGTTACTCACACCACCGTTCTCCTGGGCGGCTTCTATCAGCAGCCGGCCAGCAGCGAAGCCGCTTTCCAGCATCTGAGTTTGCATGAGGGCCTGGCAGGGGAATGTGCTCCTCCGCTCGCAGCCAGCGTCAGTAAATCACAGCGTGACGGGCTCACCGCCCCGCTGCTGAACTTTTAACTTGAAGCTCTAGCAGGGTGCTGAGTCGCTCCGGCTACATGACACGGAGCTGTGAAAGTAAATCACTTCGCTGGGAGCAAGGGGAAGTCCAGTATATTGTTTTGCAGACTTTGCCTACAGTTTCTCTGCGGTATAAGCGTAGAATATATACACCCGGGAAAGCAATTAGAGAGCGATGGACTTCCAGCGCAGAGCTCACCCTTACCCCATCCCAGAGGATGAAGAGGTCGCACACAATGTCGCTCCTGATGCTCACAACTCTGCAGGAAACGAAGGCGAGAAACCGGTGTCAAAATTGCAACGTAGGCACAGTGACATAAAACTCTACAAAGAGTTTTGTGACTTTTATGCAAGATTGTAAGTTCATTCTCTTCAGCTTTGGGGTGTAACGACGGTGACATTGGTGTATTGCACATATGTATTTTATTATCTGAGCTCTGGGCAGGCTGTGCAAGCCGTTCTCTAATGTAACCTTTGCCACTGTTCTGCTTGATACATTGCCAGTTGTAATCGTCAACTAAAATTTGAGCTGTTGCTTTAAACTTCATCATTACTTGCATCAAAAATTTTTATCGGCAGTTGAAACGGGGTTGGAATTTGTCAAGTAGTCTTTCTGACTTTAGGTTGTTTGCATACTGTTTTGGGCAAACAGATAAACTGCTTCCCTAATGCAGAAGGATTACATACATCGCTGTTGTTACATATGTGATGCGTTTCAAAGTGAAGTACTTTTGCATACTGAGGAGGAAAGCTTTATGTTTTCATTTGGTTTTGAACTTTTGTTTCATGTTTTTGCTTGGATTGTACTTTATGTCTGGCAGCACTTAAGATCCTTAGTGCTCGAGAACTGTTGAGGTGATGATGAAAGATCCCAGTTTCTGTTGTGATTATTCTTCATTTAGATTGATAAGGAGAACGGGTGAAATGACTGAGGTTTTCCCCGACAGAAAGCATACACAATCCATGCAGACTGTTGGCGAGCTTTATACTTAATCACAGTTTATACGTAAAATCACTGTAGTTTGTCTGTAGGTTTGTCTGTTATGTATGGGATAGACCATCCTCCATCTGATCTCCTTGTGAAATTTGCCCACTTGTTTCACTGAGAGGGCAGTGAATATTTGGATAGCAGTTACTGTTTTCCTCTTCCGCAAAGATCTCTAGAGAGAGGGGAAAAAAAAACAACCCAGCTAATAATGACTGGTCAGATGTGACCTTGCGTAGGGCTTTTCTGTGAGACAGCATAAGAAACAGATAAAGCACATTCCTTTTTGAACCATGTGCCAGGTGTTTGCTTGCTCCCTTGGGTGCTGTGCAAGGAATGAATTCAATTCCTATTGAACCTGGTGGGAGCCAAGAAATCTTAGTCCCTTGCGGGGGGAAAGGCTTGGCATCTTACAGAGGACTGAGGGCTCTGCACTTACAGGCGCAGCATGATAGCTGTATCAAAATGTGTGCGTGCGTGCACATGTGTTTGAAATAATGTCAGTTGTTTAATAAGCTTCCAGGTAGATGTCTGAGTCAGTGGTTTTGTCAGCTCTGGTCAGATTGTAATGAAACCAGACCACTGCCCTGTATCTCCTCTCAAATGGTAATAGGGCAGAGAGGTGATCCTGAAAGGCATAGCTTTGAGAGTCTAGGTATGAGTAAGAAAATGTTTGCAAAGGAAAAATCAAGTGAGCCTATTTCTGGCCTTAATTAACTGAAACACAAATGTACTGTCTTCTCCAGATAGGGACACAATCCTAGTGAAGCAGCTAATTCCTCTGATATTTTGCAGCTAACCACACTGTCATTTTATGGTCACGTGCCTTTGAGAAGCAACCAGGGCTGCTATTTGAGTAATTTTTTGCATCCCCGGCATGGGTTTGCCAGCTTGTGCTGGCCTGCGTGTGGGTCGCAGTGGGGCAGCCAGAGCATTTCCACTCTACCCCTTGGCCCTGGATCAACACCAGCATGCCGTGAGCTGAGCTCCCTGACATGAACTCTAACAAACCAACAAAAAATCCCATGACTTCAAACTAAATTCGTAAAATGACTTCAATCTATGCAAAGCTTATATAAGGAATAATAGTTTACCTGCTTTGGTTTTCAGTAATATCTGCCAGACTAGATACCGTACACTCTTTCACATTGCTTATTTAGAGCTTTTCAACCAATGCTGCTATATATATTTTAGAATTAGGAATTATTTTCCTGCGTGATGCCAGTCCTCGATTATTGTTAATATTTGCCCTTGTTTTCTCTAATTCTAATGTATTTTGTCATTTTTACAGTACTTCTTTGAATTGCCTGCCTTTTCTTATAATAAAAAGCCTGTAAATGTATCTGTAGTAATGATGTTTCTGTTTGGTTATTTGAATTAGTAGTTATTACAGTGCGTTGCGGGGGTTTTGTTTCTAAAGAGTTTGGGAGCAGGGGGGAAATGGCAGTTTTATTTCTGAGGGGGTGCCACAAGTCATTAAGTCCATTGAAAAACTTGTGTTGAGCAGCCTAGCATTAGGCTGATGCAGTTGGCTTTGGGGAAAAAAAAGAGACCCACAACCAGCAGTGTTGCCTATTTGGGCTAATTTTCTTTCTGTTTCTTTTTTGTTTTGTTTTGTTTTGTTTTTTTTTTTCTTTTTTACGACAGCAACATGGCAAACGCGCTTGCAAATGCCATCTGTGAGCGCTGCAGGGGCGGTTTTGCTCCTGCTGAGAAAATTGTCAACAGCAACGGTGAGCTGTACCACGAGCAGTGCTTTGTCTGCGCCCAGTGCTTTCAGCAGTTTCCCGAAGGGCTCTTCTACGAGGTAAGCAGGGCAGGGTGCCCCTCTCGCCCCCAGCTTTTGCCTTGTGCCTTCATTCCCATACCAGAAGTAGCTACGGGCAGATCGATAGCTTAAAAAGTCCCGTGGCAAGAACTGGGCTCTGAAAGGATATGCCCGGTAGAGGGAGAAAAAAGCAGAAGCATTTCTGTGCTAATTTGGAGGACATCAGTGTATATAACTTTATTTAAATGTGTAGCCTAGTGTTATCAGAGCTGAGAAAAAAACTGCTGGATGTTTCTTTCTTGGTGCAGATATTTTTCCCCTGAAATCTGTGAATCTGATATATCATACCAGAAATACAGCATCCTGTGGTCCATAGGAGGTTTATCACTGAGTTGAGTGAGGCCAGCACGGCATGTGAAAAGTTCCTCATGGTGATGACCTGTAAGTCAGCATGCTGAGAATAGGGTGTGCAGAGAGCCCAGACCAGATGGGGCCTATGTAGGTAGGGTCAACTCTAGATTTAACAAACTGGAGCATTCAGAGTTAGCAGTTCTTACATGCTTTCAAGGGTTAAAACCCGCTCTCAGTCATATCTCTCAGACCCGGGTAGATTGCCCTCACCTCAGATGGGTATTTTGATATCTGTCATTTTATTTTGCCTTCCCCTATCGTGGGGATTCAGGCTGTGGCTCGGCTATCTCAAGCATAAAGTGGTTTTAGTGAAAGCTTTAGACTACTTCATAAAATATGAAGTGATTGGTATAAGGAAGGGTAGATGATGAGAGACAGGGAATTACTGTCTGAGAGATAAGGTCCTGCTGAAGTAGCTTGTAATCCAACTTACAGTAGCGGTTACAGGATTTATGTCATCCTGTGATCTGAAAAGGAAGGTGAGCAGCATGTTAAAAGCACGATGCTGTGCTCTCACGTACAGTGTGCCATCCTTGTGGCAAGAGCAAAACAGTTTATCTTCCACAATAGTATTTCTAATTTTACAGAGCCACATTACATGGTGATAAGGAGAAGCTGAGGGAGGCATGTAGATTGGAAAAGAGACTGGCAAAGGGGATTCCTGGGGTTTGCTTTCTCTCCCCTTGTTTGAGGATCAAAAGACTTTTCAGTGCTGTAGGGATAGTGTGGCACAAATTGCGGTAAATGCACCACTCGTGTTCCATAAGACATCAAAAGGTGAGCTGCAAGGCAGTAGCAATTAAATAAAAACAAAACAAAACACCCCCTAGATACTTACACGTTGCATTACAATTGTTAATATATACTGAGCTGCTGCCTGCCTGCAGGCATGGTAAGGAGTCCATCCTGACGTGTTAAGACCTGAGGCAAACGTTAAGCAATATAAATGTTTTAAAACTAAAATATTTGTAATTGTGTTAATGAAATTGTCTTAGAACAATAAAATGTATTTTCTCTAAATAATGAGTACTTTATTAATCCTTTTTCTGACTCAAAAAACAGTGAGACATTCCAGGGACCTCCTTTAGAAAGTTGAATGGTCCTTTCTTAAAAAGTTTGAGAAATCCTGCTGTAGGCAGCCTGTATCTCCTACGGGGATGGACAAGGACCACAGTGGAAAGAAAGTCTTACTTCTGCACCTGGTCCAGGAATATTGCAACCCCTCTGTTGCTCACCGGTGGCTATACCTGAATCTCCTTGGCAGGGGCAAGTATCCTGGTGGTGTTTAGATATATTGGATGTAGGCATTTTGCTTCCTACTGCTACCTTGTTAACATTCGTATTCATTATGGCTGGTCTTTGAGCACTCTCTTACTGCAAAGTGAGGCTCCCTGTTAAAGACAGTAAGTCAGAAGTGAGTGTCGATAGATTGTCCTGGGAATGAAAATAGCCCCGTGTACTAAATATGTTTTGGTTAACGTTGCTAGGGTTTTTTTCAGGCTGGGTAGAGACTTTGTTCTTGAGAAATCTTACATAGAAAGTGGAAAGTTTCAGTTAAGAATAGACCCTTTTTGCCACAGCTATTACAGAGATAAAATAATTGTGATGAGGATTAAATGAATACGTAAAGACTTGCGTGTGGCTTGAACTTCACATCACCCTTCTGCCTCTAGCCCTTCTCGTGTCCACCACAAGATCTTGCAGTTTCTCTGTGCACCAGCAAGTTTGTCTGCTGCCGTTGAAGAGAGGGACTTTTGGGTCTGTTTAAGCCCTCTGACAGCCTTCAGGTGATGGCTCACAAATCTTACCCACCCTTCCTATACTGGCCCGGCCAGGGCATCTTCTAGAGAGTGGAGAGGTCAGTGGATATCCGTGCTGTCCCAGTCCTCGTGCCTTTGGGGCTGTTTCAGCTGGGAAATCTTCGGCAGGGCCTTCTCCTCTGTCTCTGCACCCTTTAGGGTGTCCACGCAGGTCCTGTGCTGCCAGAAGGACTCTCACTTAGCACTGAAGTGGCCAGTGAGATGATTGCAGTGGAAACCCCAACATGTTTCCCGGTGGTGCTGCTCAGGAGAAGGGCGGACAAGGGCACAGCTTGCTCTCCTTTCATTCGGTCCCTCGGTATTAGAGGTGAGAACGTACTGGCTGACAGCGTTTGGGGGATAGAGCCCTAACGAGGCAGGTAGAGGGTGAGCTTAGGTTGGCCAACACTCAGGAGTTGGCTGACAGTGCTCTGAGGACTCTGTATCGCTGTCGAGAAGAAGTGACTGGAGAAGATAGGCAGAAAGGGTATCTTCCTCTGACTGGCTTAATGCACTCTTTGAGAAGATGGATGTGTTTGGAGGTGTCACCAGGTAACGTGTTTTTCCTGAGCAGGTTCCCCATGCGTAAACGCAGGCGTGAGTTTGTGTTTATTCTGTGCCTGGTTTAGCTAAGCTAGTGTTTCCTGGAAATTATTTCCAGCTCTTAGCAATCAGGAAGTCAAATATTCTTCCCCTGCCTATCGCAAGCCTTGCAGCGTTCCCCCAGTTAGTCATTAAACCGCTTATCACATCAGCTGTCAGACACTGCCGTCATAAGTTTTCCATGGGTGGGAGCTGAACTGGTCAGGCCGATGCCGGTCTCCTGCGCCGTGGGACGTGTCCCCGGGCTCCTTGCAGGGACCCCGATCGGCACAGCTCGCCGTGGGCTGGCACCGGAGCCAAGCTGCTTGCAGGCACAAGCGGTGCCGCACCGGAGTGGTGCCCATCCGCAGCTTGGAGTTTGCACAGCATAGCAGGAATTTTGTCGGTGTCCTCCCAAGCCTGTGTTAGAAATGACGGTACGGATTCGTAACCAGCCAGTGTTAGCCTTCTTGCATAAGGGTGTAAGCAAGAGCTGTGTGCCTAATGTTGCAGGGGAACTGTGGGTTTAGGACCTGCTAGGGTATATTTGTGTTTCGGTGTGCTCAGTATCATCAGTTTAGCATGTTTTCTTACGCACTCAGCCTAAACAGAACTTAGCATAAGCACATGCCAGCAGAGTTTCTGAATGGGGAGATCGAAGGGCTTAGAGAGCTGCATCCCACCACAGAAGAAATACAGCAAAATCCTTATGGACTACTCACAACAGCTATAATTGAGGAATCTGTATCACTATTACTAATTTTTTTTTTAATAAAATAAAAGGGAATGGCACGTAACTTTTGTGTCCTAAATGAGAGGGAGTTCTTTTCAGTTCGGATTTTTTTCTAAGATGTTTGTGATAACCTATAAGAAGATTAAAGGAAGGTGCAGCTGCAATGCACATGTCAGATTTGTTTCTATTCCAGTTGCACCTCGCGTGTTTTCTTAAAACGGGCTTTGCCAGAAACTACCTTAGAGAAAGGGTCTTTAAAGACTCGGGGTTTGTGCATGTCTTTCCACTAAGTTAGCTAAAAGCATGGAGATCAGCTGGAGGTTATGTCACAGTGAATTGTTCTAAGCAGAGTCATTTAACTCGTGGACCTCCAGCATACAACAGTCAAATGACCTTGCTTTTAAAATATGTGCTGTGGGATTTGTTATAGAAGTTCAAGGCTTTCTCTGATGGATGAACTGCTGGGTCATCCAGAAAAGGCAGCACAAATGAGCCGAGAAGGTTGAAAATATAAACAAGACTGAATGGTAACCAACCTGCCTGACGCAAACCAGAGTGGAAAAAAACCTGTTTGGTCTGCCCGGATCAACATGCAGTGGCTCTGAAGTCCAAGCAAACCTAAGCATCTCCCACTGGACCACCTGTTTACACAAAACAGGAAGCTTTGGGATTTTTTTCAGTTTAAAAAAGGATTTTATCCAGCAGGAAGCAAGCATAATTCACAATGAACCAATAATTTCTATTACTCTTTGAGAAAGTAATAGCTCTCTGTCTCTCAATTTTTATCTTGTATTTGATCCTTGGAATTTCATAGTATGAAACAGGTAATCTTGAAGCACTTTGCTGTATTTTCTGTCTGTGCACCAAAACTTAATTTGTGGGTAGTATTTTATGCTATTTGCTTTGTTTTGTCTTAGACCCACTAAAAAGAAAGGAGTGGGGTTTCCTGCTATCCCCCTTTTTTCCACTGTTTTAAACCAAGACATTCAAAACCAAACACTTTATAGCATACCTCATATTGTCTATCTGGTTTTGACATGCTACTTGGCATTTGTGTCTATTAATGATGTGCCTGAAGGTATCTAAACATTTCCCTTCATTTCAGGACATACTCGCCTACATGTTTTTACATATTCTTTGGCTAAGTTGCTAATGCAGTGCTGTATAACTTTTTTTTTTTCCATATGTTTTTTTTCTATGCAAGCTTGAACTGCAGCTGAACTTCTCCAAGCTGTGAGAAAATTCAGATCCAAATCCAAATCCCTTAAGATTGGTTCCCTATTTTATCTATCAGTGTAGTGAACTTTGTTCCTTAAAATTTGGACTTGATGATCTTAAGGGTCTTTTCCAACCTAAATGATTCTGTGATGCTATGAAATAAGCATCATGAAGGAAAAGCCTTATTTCTCTTCATGTTTTGGCTATACTGCTCCGTAACTTGCAAAGATTTCTGTCCCTGGGTGTTTTCCCTCCCCCTGTACTTACTTCCTCCGGTATGCTGGGTCGTTCTTGCAGGAAATGTAGAGTGGGGAAGAGATCAAATGGGTTCAGGGAAAATGTTCCCCCCCCGGAAAGGTTTTCGTTAGCTAATATCCTGCCAAGAATTCACTCAGTTGCATCAGAGTTTCAGCAGTCTTGTCAAAATTCAGATGTTTCTTGTGATGTAAATGGGTGATGGAAAATGCCTTACACTCTCAGCAGTATTAGAGGAATGGTGAGCTACTAACGCTACATGCTAACTAGTACCTGAAGTAAGGTGGGTGGATTTAATGCCTAGCACATGGTCTGTTTTTTTTGTGCAGCCCCTCATGTTTTACTACCTAATTGCATCTGGAAACAAACTGGTGTGTTACAGCATTTATGTTAAGGGCATGCTCCTCATCCCTCTAACGCTCTGATTTTTTTCCATTTGCAGTTTGAAGGGAGGAAGTACTGCGAACATGATTTTCAAATGCTTTTTGCCCCTTGCTGCCATCAATGTGGTAAGTTTTACATCGAGGTGCAACACTTCACACTGATCACAAATGGGAACGGGAACGTTGCTGGGGGAAGATGTGCAACCCTTGTGTATGTTCTCTGGGAGATGGCCCTGTGCGGCTGAGCAGCTGAACTTCCAGAATGAACTAGACTTCAGAGAATTCAGGGAGCTGCTTTTCCTAAAGGTCATCAAACAATAGGATTTAAAAAAAAAAAAAAAGTTTGCATTATTTGAGTGAGTAATTTAGCTGTTGATCCAGTGATCCACTGAATAGACTGTTCATGAACTCCTGATTATATATATCTGTACATCGGCATGTGCTCATATTTGGCCCTTCTCATGCAGCTGAAACCCTGCAACAAGTCTTTATCATCTGCTTTGACTGTTGTAACCCCCCTGTGCTGTCCTACTCCACAGAAGCAGGGACAGTCTTTGTCATCTAGTGTTATAATCAAATGATGCTCAGCTGGTTCCCTGTTGCATTTTTGAAACAAATACCTTTAAGGCTTCAGCATCTCATGTCCACCCTACATAACACTGAGGGCTGCTTTTTATTTGCTACTGTTGATGTAAATGCTTGTGTGTATGCTGCGCGGTAATCGTTTGCACGTGTTTTTTCTCCCCTGTGTGTGACACATCGTGCTCAGGCAGGGCTGGGAAGTCATTAATTTTTTTACTATTGCTTAAACTGGTCTGGAAGTTCTTGGTTTCTGTGGCTCCTTGGCAAGGCGCTAGGGCTTTCGCTTATCTCAGTGAGGCCTTTCCCCATGTGAAGGAAGGAACTGAACACCGAGGAAGAGGGAAGCAGATGTTATGGACCTTTGAATTCAAAGCTGTAGATGTGAACGAGCAGGGGAAGAGGAAGAAATGGGTTGGTGGTGATTTCTGAGGAGCTACGCTGCCTGTCTCCAGGATTTCTCCTGCCCACCTGGCACAGCTCCCACTTCTCCTGCTCTGGCTCCTTGTAGCGCCAGCTCCCTTAAAACCTCATCAAGGTCCTGCACAGGGCTGGGCTTTGCCACTGCTTGGATTTAGTAAGTGCAGCCAAAATTGACAGGGCTGTTGTCAGTGATGAGGCCTCGAGCATTCCTGACGTTTCTGGAGTCCATCGGGTTTTGTTCTTGAAATGACTTCATGGGAACGCCACGGAGTCGCATGCTGGATGTTATCGCCCACATCGGTTACCTGCCCGATTGCTCCCCTTTGGCAGCCGTTTGAGTTGTATGTTCTCAAAAGCCAGGACTCAGCCTCCCACGACACTGGGAAGCTGAGCTCCCAACACATTTTAGGCAGAGCCTTTGCACAGCTCGGGGGCCTTGGCTACAACGTCCGCATAAAGAATGAGTAAATCACGTGTGTGGTGGACGTGGCTCCACTGCCTGTGCAGTACAGTCACACCGTGCATGCAGAACAGTAGTTCTCACGCATTTTTTTAATGCCTCGCAGGACCCGACTCCTCGTGGTAGGTCAGAAGTTGTCTGTGTTGGATTGACTGTTCTGCAGCATCCCTGCGGCTTAGCGTTTTGACTCCATGGGAGGTTTTTTGCATGAGTTCCACAGCCACCCAAGCTCAGTTCTGTTGTGCTTTGAGTATAGAGCCCCTTCAAGGCTTGGTCCTAGTGGAGTAGAAACCACTACTATGTACCTGACAAGTTAAAATTGTTGTCTTCTTAAAGAAAAGGAGAAAGATGATGAGGACACAAGAAAGCCGTATTATATAAAGAACTCCATATATTTCTTAACAGCTTGAGAACAGATAAGTAAAAACAGGGAAGGGACTGGAAAAGGACAATTCCAGACAGAAGATGGAGTGTGCATGTAGAAGGGCTTGTATGTGAAGAACAGAAGGTCCTCCATCAGCAAGGACATTTTCTTCTGACCCATAGCAAAAAACCCCAAACAAACCCAAATTCCAGAGTTTAGAACCAGAACTGTGACACCAAAAGCAATGTGTCCTACCAGATTTGGGGGGGGAGGATGATGATGTCATTGTAGTGATGCTGTTGTGGGTTGCTTTTAACTTTGCCTAGCGTGGTATTTTACAACCTGGTGTTGTGTTTCTTACAGGTGAGTTCATTATTGGTCGTGTTATTAAAGCTATGAACAACAGCTGGCATCCAGAGTGCTTCTGCTGTGATATCTGCCAACAAGTGTTAGCCGATATTGGATTTGTCAAGAATGCTGGCAGGTAGATCTTCTCCCTTCCTTCTGTTAACTGATCATGAATAAAATGATGACTAATAATAACTAATAACTAAGAGTGGGGACTGAGAGGTTTTGGTTCCTGAAGCTTTCCAGTTGAGGCGGAGCAACTGAAGCGTCTTTTGTGGGGAAAAGGTCTAAGAGTGCATCACAAAACTAAGAATGGGTATCTTAAAATACACACTTAAAATATTAAGTTTACCTACTTCAGCACCAGGTTTCTTGGCAAACGTGTTCTCTACCCGGTGACATTTCGGGGCCATTGTTATACATAATAAGAGAGAAAACATTCAGATACAGAAGCGTTGTCTTTATTTTTTTAACAGAAATTTTTACTTTCTTTTTCCAACTTGGGTTTCCACTTTTGGTCTAATTTAGCACCTTATTTATTAATAATTGCTTTAAGTTCAGTGGGATCCTTCACAGAGTAGGATATTTTTACCAGCTGTGATCAGAAGAATGTTTTACAAGTGGATTCTACGGCCATTGTCTTCATATGTACAATATGATATACAGAGTTACCTACAGAATTAGGACCTGTGTGCTCATCCAGCTTCCAGTCTAAATTTTTAAGATTTTGAGAGTAAAACATTCAGCAATGAGAATCTATAGCAAACTTTGTTTTCTGTGTTTCAACAAAGCTTAAACTCAAATGAGCTGAAGAAATTATACTCCTGTGGTGACAGAAAATAAAATCATCACCCTGCCTTTTCTGAGCTTGGTTTGCCTAGCAAGGAAATTGTTTTAAAGGCTGTTTTCCCTCCAAAAAGGGCTGACTGAAATGAGGTTCTAATAGATTTTTGGTTTATATTTTGCACTGTAGTACCTGGTACCAGTACTTACCTCTTTTTTTTATGCTGTTTCAGACATCTCTGCCGTCCTTGCCATAACAGGGAAAAAGCCAGAGGCCTGGGAAAGTACATATGCCAGAAGTGTCATGCCATTATTGACGAACAGCCTCTCATATTTAAAAATGATCCTTATCATCCTGATCATTTCAACTGTGCAAACTGCGGGTAACTTGAGTTCTGCAAAGGAAAACAGGAAAATGCTGGGTTTATTTGCTTCATCAATTTACATCTTAAAGTGAAAACCTGTCCTGTACAACTGGGAAGAGGGGTGGGGTCTGGGTGCCTTGCATCCAGATGTGCGTTACTGCTTTTGGGATGGTGGAGTTGGACCTTGAGTTCAAACAACAGCTGACCTGTCGGGGAGTAAAGAAAGATTGGACTCTGCAGGACAAGGTGGTACCTTACAAAATATGAAGCATGGACACAGATAACAGTTCTTGTAGCAGCGAAATGATAGCTTGTTATTCTGCTACAAGTGGAAGAAAAGTGGTCCTCTTTGGCTGCTTGAGTTCCTCCCTTGCCTATGCTATTTCTTTTTAGTTGAGTGGCATGCAGACTTTGGTCTCTCTTTTTAAAGCCTATCTTTTTCTTAGAAGCTTCCTCCCATCTCATTTTATCAGCTTCTGCAACTGTAGTACATGAAGCTGCACATTTCTACATCCTGCACTGATGCACAGACCATGGAGCATTGTAGGGTATAGCACGGATTATTAGTTGTTTATTTCTGGTGCCAAGGAAGCTACCATTTCAGTGCCAACGCAAAGGTTGATTTGAATAACAACAGGTAGTGTTGTGTCAGTGGCAACCAGTTGAGAGCATTAGTGAGTACAGTCACATTTAAAGTGTAGCTGTTATCAATATTGCAACCATGCAAATTACTAAAAAGTAGAGTATATGACATTCTGCAATTGGCAATCAATAAACATAGCCAGCTCATGTGGGTCCGTAGTTTTCTTTCTCTGATACAACAAGGAAAACGTACCTAGATGTAGAGGACTACATTATACTTTCAGTGACAGTTATGCAAATCTAAAATAAACTGGTGATAAGAGTGCCAGAATATAAACCAACCATGTACAGCTCGCACACACACACGCTTGTGCTACATCACCAGAATGCAGGATGACAATAGCTCAGTAGCTGTTTTCAGAGAGACTTACTGCATCTCCCTTAGCAGCCTGTTCTCAGTTTACTGTGATCAGTCTTGAACTATGTCACATTTGGTGCTGCTGCATTACTGTAGTACAAATGCAGCTTCTAACACACATGCTAAAAATTGTTTTTTTCTTTTCAGAAACTCTCAAGAGTTGACATTGTTCAGTGCCTTTATTCATGCTCTCAATTCATTAACTTTTGAACAGGAAGGAGCTTACTGCTGATGCTCGTGAGTTGAAGGGAGAATTATACTGCCTACCCTGCCATGACAAAATGGGTGTCCCCATCTGTGGGGCATGTAGAAGACCAATTGAAGGCCGTGTGGTGAATGCTATGGGCAAACAATGGCACGTGGAGGTAAACGTCAGATGATATATATTGTCTTTTACAACCGTAAACATGAACATACTTATCTGTGATTTTGCTGATCAATTTCAATGAAAGGATTAGCAAAGTAGGAAGCAATGATTAGTAAATGCCTTCTCCTAATCCTGTCTTCAGCCTTCTTGTGGCTGGTCTTCCACTGTGAAATAGGAGTTATTTCCCACCTTACAGAGAGCTTTGTGAAACTAAAATCAGTAATCAAAGGAGGCACTGTGAGGCTCTTAAAAAAGAAAGTTTCAGAGTGCAAAGCAGTACATGTGGCAAGGCAGTAAAATTCTGTGGCAACCATAAAGTTACTGAGCATCATAACACCCTTATGCCTTCCATAGTCACCTGCCATGTAAATATCTCTAAAGCAGTTTACCTGAGAGTTCATATTTCAAGGCCATTTACAAGATTTAGTTCCACATCTTCCATTTAAATTAGAAAGATAAACAGTTTATTCCTTTTGTTGTTTTCAAAATCTCCAGTGAATGCTTTCTTCACAAGAGTGTAATGATGGTGCAAATTATTTAATATCTCTTCATTCTGTTCATTGATAACATATGAGAATCCCTTTGATTTTTTTTTTTATTTTGTAACTTTTGGATTGAAATTTTGAAGATACTGAAAGGAACATTGTATTAGTGGTCTAAATGTAGAAACAAAAAAGTTTTAACTCTCCTTTTTGAGATGGCAGAGCTAGCTCAGTAGACTTTAGTCATGTTCAGTACTGGGCTTGGTTGGTTTGCTTTCCAGAAAAAATACCATTACTTCCAAATAATCCAGAAAAACATATGTAATTTTCTTTGTAGCATTTTGTTTGTGCAAAATGTGAAAAGCCGTTCCTCGGTCATCGTCATTACGAGAGAAAAGGCTTGGCTTATTGTGAAACCCACTACAATCAGGTAAGGTTGCATATTTAAAAATGGTGTTAAGTGGTAAACTCATTAATTGGTTTTATTAGATAGAAATGGAAAACCATGGACATTCTTCTGTTTTCTTATGGGCACCTGTGGCTGTAATGCCAATTAGCAGATGTTCTGCTGCAGTTAATTTATATGGGTTTCTCTATACATTGGTCTGGTAGTGAGAAAGAAAACTGCAGGTATTTCACAAAGGCTACCCAGGACAATCAGTATTGAGTTGTTCTTCAAGCTTAGTGGTATTTAAGTAGAGCTGTTACCAGCTTTTACATGTCTGTGAGATCACAGCAACTAATGACACACAATCTTTCCCAAGAAGCTAAAGAAGATTTGCCACTCAGTAGCTGCCGTTAAAGACGAGGCCCTAGTGAGTAGCGTGGTTTTCCCTGGAGCTGCTGCTCTGAGGTGACTGTGTGTTAACATATGCTGCATCACCCAGCTCATTCATTAGGTTGCTGAAGACTTTGAAGACTAAATTTATCAGAGGACACCACCTAGTGAGCACTTGCATTTATATAGGAGTTCTATACCATGATACCATCTCTCTCCAGACTCCCTTGATTGTGTAGTCCAGCACCACGATTTATAGACCTTCTTTATTTGGAAGCCATCTGCATTGTGTCACGTCTACCTCTTCGCTTATATAAATACAAGAGTAGGGGTTACATTTGGGAGTTGTAAGGCATCTGCTAATTACAGATGGATTCTTAATTTGTCAGTGATGAAGGGCAGATGATTGAAATGTTGCTGGCATACTTGTAGACAAGAAGTGCCATGACATTAGTAGTAATAGTGTTGCAGCTGTGATGGGGCAAGTACATATACCAGACGAGCTGTATGTAGAGTGAATGTCTTTTACTGTGTTAACTACTACAGTTAGAAAAAAATATATGAAACTTTGAGCACTTCTTAGTTGTTATATTGTGGACAAATGTTAAGCCTTTTTTTTTTTTTTAAATAAAAATAACATTTCCTTACAGTTTTTGCCAGAAACAGCAATATGTTGTTCTAGTCATGCATGTAAATCCAAATGTTAAATTGGCTGATTAGTAATGATGTGTATGTCACACCAACTGCTGTATTTCAAATGTTCAGGATTAGAGAAATGTTAAAACAAAACAAAATCATATTTACAGGGGATCAAACAGATGTCAACAAATGTTTTCATCTTTAATATTATAAAGACTTTTTGTGATGACATGATGCAAAATGTACTTGGAAAACAAAACCAGACTTGTCAGTATTCTCTTTATTTTACTGAAATAAATAGGAAAGCTGCTGTGCCCATCAGCTGAAATATAGTTTTCTGTTAGTTCGAGAAGTTACCCTCGATAAATTCATTACATTAAAAAGTTGTAACTTCTCTTTCCTCTTCAGCTATTCGGTGATGTTTGTTTCCATTGCAACCGTGTGATTGAAGGAGATGGTAAGCACTTTTCCGTTTCCTTAGTGTTCCTTTCTGATGCAAGTTCTCCGTAAAACTGGAAGTAAGGGGAAAGCAGCCCCCTGTTGAATCCTTGATTGTTCTCACTAAGACAAAACCAGCCATGCTCTTGATCAGAAATAAGGTTCTAGCCGATTAGTCAGAGACCAAATGGTAAGAAAACCTTACAGCAAGCGTTTCATGATGGTAGAAGACCACCCAGTGGCTGAAGAGAATCATGGTCAACTGGAAACCCCTTAGTGACATGCAAAGGCCAGGGATGCTGGGAGATGCACAGAAGTGACTTACTGCCCCACCACCTTCAAAAAAGAACACATGCAGGGGTGAGAATGACCACACAGGCATCTCCTCAAATGAATTTAGGGATCATGAACCAAATTTGAAAAAGTATTTGGATATTGAAAGACATGGGTGGGCACTCTTAGGGATTTTTTAAAAGTGCCTAGTTCCCATTATGTCGGTTTGGTTCCTACAGGTATTTACCTATCTATCACAGGCACCTGTCTTTTGAACATCTAGGCTAATGCTAATGTCACAAAACCAGGGAAGATCATACTTGGAAAGATGCGTGCTGTAAAGGCAGAACTGGAAGCACATGGTTTAAGTTTTTTGGGGTTTTTGTTGTTTGGGGGTTTGTTTGGGGTTTTTTGGGGGGAGAGAGTGATGGTTTTGAGGGGTTTTTTGGACAACCAGCTATAATAAAATGCCAAAAGCAAATTATTGTACCTGAAATAATGCAACATTATGTGCCTATTTACCCTTGCCTGAAGTAAATACTATAATACCAATGTTAGCCTCACCTAAGCCAAAGCCATGAGCAAAGTAGGAGGAAGCCTCTAGCGTGTAAAAAGGGACATAAACTAGTTTATAGTCATGTAACTATAGGATGAGACTTACATTCCAGAGATGTGCTTTCCCCACATTTTCTGGACTGGGCTATACCTGCAGAACGACAATCCAAAATGCTTTAGAGGCAACAGTGTCCTTCTTTTCAGTAAAATCCTACTAGAATGAGCAGAACTGGAACTTCAGGTGAATGAATAAATTCAGCCTTGTCTGATAACTACATCTCTGTATGATTCTGACCTTTCATCATATAATCTGACACCCATATTGTATGTTTTGGTCTCTGAACTGAACAGAATATAGTGTGATGTAGTAATTTCTTTATTTTCAATTTATGTCTTCAATTACATTTCTTCTTTGATTTCTGCACACAAATTTGACACTGCTGTCACAAATTACGAGTAACCAATATTGTTCTCTCTCTGTCTGTCTGTGTGGTGAAACAAATATCTGTGGCAGCAGTTTTTCAGGAGGGTGTCTATGTATTACAGAGGTTGCTTGGGAGCAAAGACTTTCATCTGACTAGTATTATTTTGGCAAGCAGTGGAATAACTATGCATCTGTGGACGTGCTTGCCCCATAGTGCAGGAAAAAAGCTCTGCGTGACAATGCTCTGGTTCTGTTTGTAGTTGACAAAATATTGTATTTTATGAGAACACCATTGTCCTGCAGCCTCTAACTTAGATTAAGAAGAGAGGCAGATTTTGGCAGGGAAAACTGGGAAGGTATGTTGAAAGACAGGAAGAACAGAAAACGGATTGAGATACAGAACAAAGAGAATATAGTTATTTTCTCTCCCAAAGCCAAGAATAAAAATATATTCAAGTTTTTCTGATCAAGTAATTTATCCCATGAGTCCATAAATTTGTTCACCTTGACAGTGCTGTGTCCTGACTGCTGGCTTCACGTTATTTTCTTCAGCTGGGCAAGTGCTACTCTTGATGGCACTGCAGTCTGAACTGGATCTGAGAAATGAAACTAAATGAAAACATAAACACAATTTTGCTGGATTGCTCTTCAGCTGAAAAAGTTTCCTGATTAAGTTGGAAACACGGCCTCGTAGAAGAGCTGCCTGAGGTCAGCATGCTATGAGGTGAGGTGGAAGCAAGAAACAGGAGGCAGAAATAGGTTAAACTGGCCTTGCCTCAGAGACAGTTTTATCAGTGCTTCACAGTCCTGCTGCACTACACACACCTGTGCCTTGAACTAGGCAGTCTTGCCATATTATTGTTATGCTCCTTAATACTTGATACAAGAATCAAATGACTGTTCTTCATGCCTCATGAACGTGTGAGCTTAAAATTTTGGTAATAACTTTTTGGTTTTTTGTAATGCTAATGATTTCTTATTTTTCCCATCGCCCTAGTTGTGTCTGCTCTGAATAAGGCATGGTGTGTGAACTGTTTCGCTTGTTCAACTTGCAACACTAAGTTAACACTCAAGTAAGTTTATCAATAAGTGTGATGCCTTCAAAACCTATCAGTGCTTACCTTCAGAGCATAGATGTTGCTATAGTGTAACTGTTACAGTACGAAAAACATAAAAGCAGCATTGAGAAAATATGTGCATCTTTCTTCCTCTTGCTCCACTTACTGATTTACATCTTTCAGCTGTCTGTTCAGGTCTTCCTTCAGTTAGTCTTCTTAACTCTTCTCCTTTTCTGTCCTTTATTTTTTCTGTGTTTAACTCTAAAGGGATAAGTTTGTTGAAATTGATCTAAAACCTGTCTGCAAACACTGTTATGAGAAAATGCCAGATGAATTTAAGCGACGACTTGCCAAACGGGAACGTGAAGCAAAGGATAAAGAGAAGCAGAAAAAGAAAAAGCCAATCTGTTTGTAAACTTTTTTCCCTTCTCACCACCACCTCTGCTCCTTTCTTCTTTGGTCAGTGCTAAGGATGCTTTTATTTTAAGTTTTTGCATGAACTTAAGGCATTCAAAACCAAAATATTTTTCACACAACTGCAGCTTGAAATATTAACTTGTTATTCCATTATCTTATGTTTAGTCTGTTTAGCTCTACAACTAGGTTTGAAAGGCTTTTTAAATGACACAGTTAATAAATATGGACATTTGGGTAAAAACTGTGTAACTTACTCAACAGGGTACTGTAATTACTGTCTACTGTGTATAACCTTGTAAAAGTAACTTCATATATATGTATAAATTGCAGTTGTAATTTTTTGCCTGTGCACATTTGATAGGATACTTTTTTAATTTTTTTTTCCCCACTATTCCTGCCGCTAAAACTTTGTCTTTTTTTTGCTTTGTTGTTTAGGAATAAATTTGTTGAGTTTGATATGAAGCCTGTCTGCAAAAAGTGTTATGAGAAGTTTCCTCTAGAGCTGAAGAAAAGACTGAAGAAACTTGCTGAAACTTTGGGAAGGAAGTAAAGACTTCATCTGCTCTCCCCCTCCTTTGTGAAAATCTTACATCTATTACTTGCGGGGGGGGCTGCTTTGAGGCTTCAATCAGACAACAAATGATGATGTACATCTTCTATCAAATCAAAATATCTTAAGATTCTCTGTTCTCTATACATGTATGCCTATTTGTTGATAGACAGACCATACTTCCAAACTAAATTAAATACCAGCTCACCTGAAAGGTTTCTGACCCTGATAATGCAGTTGAACTGATGCAGGTGGCCCATCCTGCGCAGTAATCTCTGCAGAATTTTACAGAGAGAGAAAATTTGCTTGTGAATGCCTGCCAAAACAAACTGCAAATGTGTCCAACTTCAGGGGCATGCATTGTCATTTATATTAATGAAAATATTAACCTTTATATTAAGCATGCACACAAAACTTGCCTGCCTGGTGGAAAAATTCACGCTTGGATTTCAGGCCAAGTCATCTCATTAAGGAGCCTTGTTTCAGACGGTTTGAAGAGTATCAGATTTCTAAATAGAGTCACTGTACAAATGACCTACTTCCGATAGATTATGCTTACATGATGAATCTTTGTACATCAGGCTTAGCATGAAATACCTATATAAAATATATATTCCTATTGCAAGAAATGAGCATACTCAGAACTACTTGAATTTTGCTATATTCCACTCAAAATAACTCATTAACTTTTATATATGCTTTTGCATTCTATTTACTTTTTGTGCCTTATTCTGCTGGACCATACATAACAGTGTTCCATTAAATATATATATAGTTTTATTTTTTATTTCGTATTTTTATGCAGAAACTATATACAAGGTATTTTCAAAAGATAACACTTTGCCTTAATTATACAGGATGCAAGAAGTATTTTATTTCAAATGTGAACACCTGAGCTTAAAATTTAGCTTCTAGACTGAGTTAATCTTCTGAACAATACTGAAAATGCGTATTTCAGTTAACTGGCAATATTACTTTTACACCTATGAGTGTAAATGTACAAGGGTTGATCCTGCTAGGATCTATTTCTTTAGCCATCTTCAAGAACTGAGTTCACAAATCATCGGAATTCCTTATAACATACATTTAATTGTTTTATACTATTGACTTCTGTCCATGCAAATCTGTTTTATTTTTCCCTTTCTTATAGAAAATACAGTTACTTAGGACTTCTTGATGGTACTACATTACGAAGTACGCAAACATTTTTTTATTCTTTTTATATTAGTGACTTAAACAGATTTTATGTAATTACATCATAGGAAGTAAAATTTTCTTTCCAGTTTATGAAAAATTAGTTGCTTTAAAACATCTGCTTTCAAGCGTCATCAATAAAGGCTTATGTTATTAAACCTTGTATCACCTCTCTTAAATGAGTGCTTGAGAAGGGTGGGAAAGCAACTGGAAAGCAATTGGTTCCCTATGCTTTTACCTGTGACTGTATGTAAATATTTCCTTATTATCCTGATTTGAAGGAGACATATGCCTTTCCTAAATGTCCCGCTGTAGTTAGTTCTTAGGTTCATGAAAGAAATGCAGTGTGTTTCATAAAGAACAGCTTGATTCTTCTGGATATTTTCTGCATTGGCACAGTCACTAGTTTTTCCTAAAGAAATTACCTTGTCTGAGTGTAAAACATTCACCTTCCTATCAGTTTTTTCTCTCTGCCTCTCACTGTAATGAAACGGTCACCACAAACTTCCAGTTTAGTGCTAGGTAGGGTATTTTTTTACTATGTTATCCTATGTAGTTATTGAATGCCGCAACAGTTCAGTAACTGAATGCAGTCCTGACTGTGTTCCAAGACTAGAAAAGCTTAAAATGTCCCCTGAAAAAGTTTACATAACTAGCATGGTAGCCCTGTTTGGATTTTGGACTGCGCCATGGATTCAGTAGACCACAGTCAGCAATGCTTCCTTTAAACTGTAGTTCACTTCTTGTTCTAGGTTTTTCACATTACACCGACTGTACATCTTTTCCTTCAGCCTATGTATGCACAGCCTTACTGCTCAAAGAGTCGGGAAGGGTCGCTAACCCTGAGGCTGAACGGCAAGACCTGGCTCACATCCACATTGCTTGGGGTGACATCCATCTCCAACACAGTGGCCTTGTTGGCGCTGCGCAGCCACGGGTCTCCTCTCGGCTCTGTGGTAGCCCTGTGGCTCTAACACGGGCTGGGTTTTTTTTTTTTGTTTCCAAGTTCCTGGGGGTGAACGCCGTGCTACAGTTCACCAAGGCAGCGGTTTGTATTTCATGAACACGAGCGTGTGTATCTCAGACCCCACGATGTAGCGCTGAGAGCATCTGGGGGTACTTGAGGGTTCAAAGCCTGATGAATCGTGGAAAAAATGTTGGTTGGAAGGGACGGCTAGAGGCCAGCTAGCCCAGCCATCTGCTCAAAGCAGGTCTAACTTCAAAGCTGGATCAGTACTGAACGTCTTGCTCAGCCAAGGTTGAGTATCTCTGTGGAAGGAGATTTCACAGACCTCTGTGGGCAGTATGTTCCAGTGCTTAATCGCCCTCATGGTGAAATTTTTTTATTATTATTGGAGTCCTATCTCAGGTGGAGGGTTCTCCAAATCCATACTGCTCTCCTGGGAGCTGTCTTTGGAGTGAACTGTCATAGAAATAAAATCCCTGGACACCGTCATGAAGAGGATTAATTAAAAGCAGTTGCAAAACAGAGCCAGGGACCAAGCTAGCAATTAGGCAGCCTGGACAATTACAAGTCTGGTGTTGAAGCTCACTTCCTGGCCTGTCAGTATTATAAATATTTTGCATAGCTGCACATACTTTCCTGAAAGAGACAGAGTTTATTATTGTTTTTCTACCCATGACCCCTACTAGGTCTCTCAGAAAGGCTGCGAGCCTGGGATTTGGGAATGGATGCCTCGGAAGCTTTGCCCCTTTCTGCTGCCTGGGATCAATCATGCATGGGCAAGAGAGATTCCTTCAGAAGCCCCTGCTTAGACTAACCGTAGGGAGCACTTCGGAAAACCCAATGGATGTAGCTGCAGGGGGAAGAAGCTGAGCCTAAAGCCTTTCTGCTGCTGGCAGTGGCAAGCCCTGCGCTCTGTTCCAACGGATACGTAGCGAGCCAAGCTGAGCACAGCCGGGTTGCAGGGATAGCACTGGAGTGGACTGCAGTCCCACCTGGTGAGCTGCCTTCCTGGGACAACACGGAGGGTCCCACTTCCACAGGGATGGCCGCGAAACAGCGACCAGCGTCGAGGCACTGGACCTTGTCTGTATGAAGGCAGTTTCCCATGCCTCCCCATCAGACGAAGAGCAGTAACGTCCTCCAGTGAGCCGACCCCTGCGTTCTCCTCTGCACCAGCACCAAGCCCGGCAGGCGTTGATAAATTGTTTGGTAACCTCAGCTGTAGAGACACCATTAAAAAGTACAGAGAAAAAATATTCTCTTTTTTTTTGTAGGGAATTAACTCCAATGTCTAAATAAATCACCATTAATAGAAGAAATAATAAAAGAGAGGGTCAGGGTGTTACATGAACGCCGCTGGTCTCCTTACGGGAACAAGTTAGCTATGTTTCCTTATTTTTCCTGCAAAGATGTTAAGAGCTGTGGGGATGTCAGTATGTTTTAGGTGTGGCAGGAATCATATGGCTGTCAATGGGTTGCCCGAGATTGAGAATTGGACAAATTTTTAATGATGCTCCTTCAGAGACAGAGCCCAGCGGCCTCATTTTGACCGAAGCGTCTGAACTGGCAGAAGAGACGGGTAATTCCAGCGAGCAGAATCCGAGGCTGCCTGCTGGGAATTACACCACGTCACCAGCACCCCAGAACCGCCAAACTCTTACAGCTGCCACTCGCAAGTTTCTCCTGTCTCGAGGGTTGCTGATCTTCCCATCTTTTGATCCATGTTCCCAAGTATAGCTTAGGATGATACCAAAGAGTGCAATTACGCTATTCACAGTGCCTGGAAAATAAAAGTTTCGCACCATAGCTGGTACAATATTTGGAAACTCATTTTCTGGAGCATTGGACCTCAGTGGCAAGGCCCATGCTTATGGGTTAAATTTATAGTTGCTGTGATCCACAAGATGCAGTTTTAGGTGAGAAAATACTAAAGCTTGGTTCCACACGCACGAAGATTTTCCGTGGCGGCGCAAGGCCCACGCACGAAGGGAAGCCGGTTTAATAACAACGGAGCAAAGATCAGCCGCCCCTTAAAATTCAGCGGGACACAAAACCAAGGCAGCTCCGCCCGCCCTCAAGCCGCGCTCTTTACCCCGGCCTCCCTCACCCCGCCCGGCCGTGCCGGCCCGCTGGGGAGCCCCGCGCCCCTCATCCGGGACTTGGCCCCGGGTCGAGGAGAGGACCTACCATCCCCTCACCGACCCAACCCCCTCGGCCGACATGATCCGGACGCCGCGATCGGCCCCTCAGCGACGGCCGCTCTTCCCCCCCCCCCCCATCCCGCTCCCTCACCCTGCGGCGGCTGCGCGTTCCCGCTCTTCCCTCGCCGCCCGCCCCTCAAAGGGCGCATGCGCGGTGCCGGCGGAGGCCCCGCCCTCCCCTGCGGCCGTTGCCGGTGGGAGGCGGCCGGGCGCCGGGGCGGCTCTGACGTCACCCGCCGCCGGAGCAGAGCGCCTGGTACGGTTGCGCGGGAACTTGCGTAAGGCGCAGCCGCCGCCGCGTCCCCCTTCGTCGCTTCCTCCTTCTCCTCCGAAGGCGCCGCGGCGTAAGGCCGGCGGCGAACGGGCGGCGTTCCGCCTAGAGGGAGGCCGCCCCCCCCCGCCCCCGCCGCCGTTGCCGCCGCCATGATGAGGCGCACGAAGCCCGAAGTGGAGCGGTACGTCGCCTCCGTGCAGGCCGCCGCGCCTTCCTCCAGAGAGGTGAGCGCTTGCCGGCGGCGGGGCCGCCAACGGACCTCCCTTCCCCCTCCTGCGCCGTTCGCGGGGGTCGTCGCGGCGGCCGCCCGACCCCCGCCTGGCTCGGTGGGGTCCCCTTCCCGCCTCTCGCGGCGCCGGGCCTGTGAGGGGGGAGGCTCTCCCTCGTTTTCTGAGGGGACGGCCGCCTCCCGCGCGGCCGGGAGGCCTCGCTGCTCCTGCCCTGCCGTTGAGCGGGGGGGTGTGTGGTGTTTCTGGGAGTATTTCCGAAGTCTGTATCTAGTCGGGGTTTCTTTAGGTGGAGTGAGGAAGGGGAAGCTGCTGTGAGGAAGGGGAGGGGGTTTCCCCTACTGGAGGTGTCTTCCCTAACCAGGAGCGGTGGTTTACCAGAGCTGCGTGCCCGCCTTTTACACCTGGTGAGCCCTAGTGTGGCGTTACAGAGCCCGCCAGCTCTCTAAGTACAGAATTCTTCAGTTTTGTGAGAGTGTAGTTCCTAAGTTTCCTGAGTTTTTCTGTTTTTAGGAAAAGAACTGAAATGGGGAACATGTGAGACACTTTCAGTTTTCTTTTATGTGCCATGTGATTAATATTCTTGTCTGTATGACTGCTTTGTGAAATAACAGTATCAAGACAGGCGGAACTGGGAGAAAATAATTTTCCTACTCTATTTTAGTAAGTGGAGAGAAGGATGAGGAACTGCATGGTTGGTTACCATTTTCCATTATATCTGGAAATTGTTATACAGGTCACAGTAAGCAGTCTGATGCAATTCATGGGAGCTATTTAATCCTGAAAGATCCTGTTCTGCTGTTCTGAATTGATTTTATTGCGGAGGTAGAATACTCAGCAGTGTGTGTTGCATAGCATGAACGCATCCATGTTCATCATTATGCAGCGGGGTCTTTAGGCAGGGCCTGTGTACATCATCATTTGTACTTTTCCCAAGGGCAACGAAGTTGTCCTGTTACTTTAGTTGACTTGGGTGCTGTTTAGACCAGACAACGTCAAGTACATCACTGCCAGAATCAGAGATGCTCTTCAATTGTTTTGATATTCCTATTGAACTCAACAACAAAAAAACTTCCTCTCTTTCTGTTGTGCTTAAGGCCAACTGGTGCATATTTAGGTGGGGTTTTTTTGTTGTTGTGTTTAAGTAATGCTTACAACTAATTGTATAGCACAGTCAATGGTGGAAATAGTTACTGGTTTTCTTGTTGTGTTGATTTAAGGGGGGTTGCTTATAAGGCTGCAAAGCATTTATTTTGAGGTTTCTTTTCATCTGTGTTTAAAAGGAGATGCCAAGTGTGACTCCACTCTGACATATTTCAGTGTTTCCTTTTTACAACATACTTCAAGTTTTCAGTCTGTGTTTCTGAAGTATCTTAGGAGGTGTGCTTTCATTCTAAACCACTTCTTAAAATTTTGCATGAATAGCAGGGGTGAGAGAGGCAGGGAGACTAGTAATTCAAGTGTATTCAAAATGTACACACTTGTTTGGAATCATAGATGTAACTAGTTTCAGTAATTCTTGATTCACAAACAAAATCTGCTTTTGAACTGGGAGCTCAAGCTTTAAATTTCCATCTGGTTTACTTCTACCTTGGGGTTTTGATTGTGACTTAGTTCTTTAGCTCATTCCTTTCACTCTTCTCCTGTCCATGCTTCTGCCATCTTGCCCTCCATCTGCTCTCTGTGTTTCTTTTTGTCTTCCTTTTGTTTCTTCCTTGTTCTACCCCTCCCAAAAATACCTTTGGAGATGTTTCACCTTTCACCTATAGGGTGTGTATGTTCAAGTTATCTTAGGCTGACAACATCAGAAATAAACTACTAGAGAAATGCATTTCTTACCCAAACTGAGAATGCTTAGGTAGAAATTGCTTTTTCCTCAAGTATATTTGAACAGTCGTGTCTGATGACAGTATACTACAGCAGGGCTAAATGACAGATTTCTCTTGGTTTGTAGGATTTTTTTTTTTTTTTCTTTGCTACATTGTAACAAAAGAGAGGAAATGTAGCTGACCCCATTCTTCCACTCTCTTTAATCAGAAGTGTTTATGAAATGTCACATGTATACGGGCTTGTTGCTTGCTTCACTTGTAATCTCTATTTTGCCTTGCAGCCTTTGCCAATTATAGGAAAAACTCTAACTCTTTTCATTCTTAATGCTGCATCTTTCAAAAACAAACCTTCAAATATGAAGAGTGGATTTGAGCTGATAACTAGTTGTCAAATTCAGTCGTATAAAAGTATTATGCATTGCTGAAAAGAAGGGTCACCCTGTTTGAATTATTTTAAAAGTACCGTATGTCTAAAGGATGTCTCATGTTTTTTTTTTTCCTCCTTCAGAAATCGATGAAAGGATTCCTCTTTGCTAAGCTTTATTTTGAAATAAAAGAATATGAACTGGCTAAAAGGTAACATGCATTGATGTATGTTTGTTTTTCTGTTCTCTAAAGCATAAGAGAAAAGGTAAATTAATATGAAGTAGACCAGAGAAACCAAGATCAATATCATGCTGTTTTAAGGTAGCAGTGAATGTCGGTATTGAGTGCCATTTAAATCTTTATAAAGCAACAACTTAAAAGAAGATTGGTTATGTGGTACTGAAAAACTTACCTGGTTGAAATGGCTTTTTTTTCTCATTGTATTCTGTAGTTCTTACTATTTCTGTGACCTACAGCTTTTTTTTTTTTTTTAATAAACAGAAATACTTGCTGGCAAGTAAGTAGCATCTGTACATGTAAAACAATATTGCGTCTTACTTTAAGGGCGAGGCAAAGTATCTAGAACAAAATACCTCTATAATTCCTGTATGGGAGATTATTATTATAGCTCGTGGGGGTTGGATGATTATTGAAAAATATTGGTGAAGTAACTGACTTTTTTTCCCCTCCATAGGTATATATCTACATACCTCAACGTACAAGAGAGAGATCCCAAAGCACACAGATTTCTTGGACAAATTTATGAAGCTGAGGATAACATAGAAAAAGCTTTTGGGTGTTACAAGGTAAGTACTACACTGACCCCTAATGTCCTGCTTTATTCCTTTGTAAGTGGACTTTTAAAATCCTTCTGCGCTGGACATTCTCAAACCCATAGAAGAAAACATGTTCCTGGAAAAACTGTATTATTTATACAAATTTGACAATGGAAAGCATATGAAGCACTGCAGAGGAGATTCTTCACTTGGTATCACTTTCTTCAGTAGTATATTTTTAAGTTGATTCTTTGGTTTTGGGGTTTTTTTTTTCTGGACTTGATCTTTGTGCTACCTGCTGTTAAATTCTTCCCGTGGCATACATTGCCTTTTGGACTAAGGATCTGTGGCTGTGGTAGAATTCCTTAATGTGGACTATGATGACAACACAAATCTAGTTGCTACTACAAGACTGTAGGCCTAGTGTGGTTTTTGTTTGGTTGGTTTCAGAGGCGGCAGGGGCAGAAGGGAGGGGCAAATTAATTTTGATTAGGCAAGCATATAAATGTCAAATTCCCAATCGGAATGACTTTGTTCTGGTTTTGGGGAGGGAGATGATGTGCTCAGAAGTCTGGTTGCCAACACAACTCCATGAAGTGCTATCACACTTCTTAAACTGTGTGTCTTAACTAGTTCTTTTTGAAAGTGTCCACATCTGGCTAGACTAGAGCTCCTTATAGTCTGCTGCCTGTGTATAGCAGTGGCTAGTGGTAGGTGCAGAGGAGCTGACTTTTGCATTATTTTTCTTATGCTCTTCTGAATTCCAGCAGTTGTATCAGGGTGCTGTAAACTAGTGGTAGCATTTAGAAAGACTTTTCTTAATATATTCTATATTGATAGATCTAACTAATTTGAATAGCTGTGTCTGTCTGGGGGGGGATAACTCTTTCCTGTTCTATATGGATTGTAAAATCAAGTTACCTTTTTTTTTTTTTTTTCCCTCCTGTGCATGGGGAAAACTAGCGTTCTGTGGAATTGAACCCAACACAGAAAGACCTTGTATTGAAGATTGCAGAGTTACTATGCAATAATGACATTACGGATGGAAGAGCAAAATACTGGGTTGAGAGAGCTGCTAAGCTCTTTCCTGGGAGTCCTGCTGTTTACAGGTTGAAGGTAAATTCCAAATTACCTCTGTTCTATGGCTTAAAGAAGCTTTCAGCATCTGACTGGAGTGCTTTTTGCATGTCAGCTCACACAAAACTCTCCCTGGCTAAATTGTCTTAGAATCTTTGGTATTAAATCTAATAGATGTTACTTTCTTTGCAGTCTGACATTTTTGTGTAGCTTTCAAGAAAGCTGCAGCTACAGGCTTTCATACCCTTTTTAATGTTTCAAGGTTAATCCTCTTCAAAAATGCTGAGAAACTGTGTTAGTTATCGCATCTAAGAAGTTAAGACTAGGTAGGCACTACTTGATCCTTCTGTTGTGTCACTTGCAGGAAGGTAGCAGGCCTGTGATCTCAGACTTTCTTGCTCTACGCTGCTTTTTTGTTTTTAAATCTGTATTATGATTAACTGCAGAATGTGAGAAATGCTATCATTCTCAAATATTGTGTGAATGCTTTCAGTCATGCGACCTCACTTTTGCAGAGGTATATTAATTTTGTGTAGCTAGGCAGCAACCACATTGAAGTCTTAAGATGTCTGGGGTTTTTTAAGCAAGGCAGGGTATGCTGTCATTGAACCAAATGGTTTGACAAGCATTACTTACCGTTGGAAAGAGGCAAATTCTTCTAAGGATTTTCTTCTGTGATAGTTATCTCCATTTTAAAATATGTGAGTATTTCATCAAACTTTATGTAATACTTGAAAGCTATTAAGAGTAGTGTAGTTTGAGTCATGTGGTCTACAGAGTGGAGCAAAGAAAACTGTCTGGTACTGTAGTTGCTGAAAAGACTCACATGGGATATGTAATACTAACATGTTGCCTTCATGCTTAACAGGAGCAATTACTGGATTGTAAAGGTGAAGATGGATGGAATCAGCTTTTTGACTTGATTCAAGCAGAACTTTATGCAAGACCCGATGATGTCTACATAAACATCAGACTAGTTGCACTCTACCGTTCAAATAACAGATTAAGAGATGCTGTGCTCCATTGTCAGGAAGCAGAGAAGAAAATACCTTTGCAGTCAAGCCTGGAATGGTGTTCCTGTGTTGTAGAGACATTTGAGGTGTTTAATCATATTTTGATCCTGTGATAGTCTTCCATATCTTTTTTAACTGGTCTATTTCTCTTAGTGTCATTACTCTGACAGCTATTTCTCAAGTGATTTAACTCCTTCAAATGCAAGTCTGCTGAAACCAGTGGAATTACAAAATACTTCTTGGGGTTTTTTAATTGGAATTTTCTCCCTAAAATTATGCCTTATAGAGCTATTGAGTTTCTAACTTCAAAAGCTGAGTTAGACACAGCAGTTCCATTAGCGATAAAATTGCTCAGGCAAATAGTTCCCTGGAACTTCGCTGCTGAAGAATATGTTAAGGTCTCACCTGTGAAACTGGATTATGCAGTAAATGCTACTATTATGTTTTGGAGAAGTACTGCCTTGCCTTCATGGAAGGATGACTGTTCCTTATCCTGTGATGAACTTTCTTCTTTAGGAATATCTGGAATCTTTACAAGACTTGGAGTCTGATAAAAATAACTGGAGAGCTATCAAGAAAGATCATCTGCTGGCCTATTCCAGCTTTGTCAAAATGACACTTTCTTCTAGAGATGTTCAGGAATGCAGAGAGGCACTTGAAAGGTACTGTTTTAACTTTTCCTGTAGTTAAAAAAAAATAATAATTCTCTAAGAATTGGGGGTTTTGGTTTTTTTTTTTTTGTTTTGGTTTGTTTTTTTTTTTTTTTCCTCCTGGGTCACAGAACAACTACCAAGCTTCTATTTCACTGCTTAACTTGTTTGTGGATGTGAGAGGAGCTTCTCTGTACTAGCCACTAAGGACTGTTCTTACTGGCTTTGAATCCCAAGCTATCTTTTGACAGAGATGCAAGCTTTGTTCGAATAGTCAAGATGCAGCCATGCAGAAGACTTATTGATATCCTGGGTCAATTAACTTTGTACCTTCTTTCCCTTTAGTAAGAGAATGTTGTTCTGTACTTCAATTGACTAATCCAGATTTCCCAGGCAATTAAAAAAAAAAACAAAACAACAAAACCCAACAAAAAAAACGCCAAAACCACACAAGAGGTAGTTTTGGGTGTTTATCAGCTTTGTCCTGGTCATTTTGTTCTAAATTAACACAACATATACTGGAATAATTAGGAACTTTAGGTATATAGTATAATTGGGAGGGAGGAAGCCACTTGCAATAAGAACACTCTCCTTCAGGGAAAACTGGTGGTGTTACAGGGCCAGCTAAGCCAGCTGACTTCAAGACATATTGTCTGTGGCACACTTAGAGTAGTACAAAACAATGTTTCTAGTTAGTATATTAAGATCTGTGTTCCTTCCTTTCTGTTATCTTCCCTTTCTTACTGGCTTTTATTGACTAACCTTTGTTCCTCAATTATGCAATGGCTGTTACATTGTCTTTTGTAAAACAATATTCTTCAGTCTGTTAGTCTTGAATGAGTATTTGAAGTAATACAGGCAATGGATGAGGAATACTTAATGCCCAAGTATGTTTTACATTCTTTTTCTCCTCTAACATTGACCAAAACTATCTGGGGTTTTCCGTTGCCATTTTATCAGAGCCTTTCAAGGTGATAACATCTGAAGCACTTCCAGATCATGGCAATGCTAACAGCCATTATAGTTTTGTCAGGTAATTGAAAGAGTGTTTTGACTGTTTTCTGGAAAGCCTCTCCTGAATGGGGGTTGTATACTAGCCTCCAACTACCCAGATTTCTACAGTACCTTCTATTTCTGAAGAGCCTGTCTAGCTGTATTTTGGGCCTTTCTGATAAATGAAGGAAAGGGAAGTGACAGTGCTTCCTGCATGTCTCTAAATCTGCAGTAGGGAGTGAGTTTATCCACATGGTTTGGGAGAATAATTTTGAAAGCAGCTGTGCAAAGATGTGCTGAAAAAGACTGTAAATATCTAGATAATACTGAATATGTTTACTTCAGTAAACTATGTTGAGAGCTTTGGGAGTTTGAGACCATTATTGTACTTTCTGGTGCAACTCAGGTTTTATGCAGCAGAGATAGTACTAACCATTGACTCATCAGGTTACTTGATTCACAGTTAAATAACATCAACCAAACCCATCTGCTATAGCTTTTACCAGGACTCTCTTTAGAATGAGTCTTCTCTACATTTTAGTTTTGATCGTGTGCTTCAGTCAGTGAAACCATATGTGAATGGGCCGGATGAGTTGTCTCGTACCTTTGCGGAAATGAAAGGACAGCTGTACATGCATGCTGGAACTTTGCTACTGAAAATGGCCCAACACAATGAGGCACAGTGGAGAGTTGTGTGTGAACTAGCAGCATTGTGTTATCTGATAAGTTTCCAGGTAAGTCATTTTTCAGTTTATGCCTTTAGTTGATGCAGTTCTTGAAATGTTTTTGCTGTACATGTGTTGAACTCCTGTATTCCTGAAAGGAACTAGTGTTTTTGTGCCCAAGGAAAGACTCCCTTTTCACTCACCAAACCCTACTCTTTCATGATTCTTTAAAAGGTTTCAAATAACATGAATAGGGTAAAAGTGTCTTCCGCTGTTTCCCTTGTCAGAGTAACCTGATTCTTAAAGGCTAGTGAGTTTATTTCCTACAGTATATTCCCTTTTCTGTAATACAGCTGAACACATATGTTAAGTATTAGGTGTATTGCTATAGGGAGGGAAGGGGATGAACTTAATAGTTCCCATACACTTGTTGTGTAGACAGCAGCTAAAAAATCAAGCTTAATTCTTTTCCTTATGAAGTAAAATTGATTGTCCTTTTTATGCCACTGCTTGCATTCTGGGTATTACTTTGCTCTTGTGTGCGTTTAATGTTACTTGCAATAGCTGTAATTGCCCGCCTCGGGGGTTTGTGTGTTTTGGGTGGGTTCCTCACTCACTTCCTCTCACCCCCCAGGCATTTGTGATACAGTACCTTCAGAATGAATTAGGGGGGGGGGGGTTTCTATAGTTTTCTAATGCTAGAAAGAAGCTTGTTTCTTAATTCTTAAGACTAATCTAAATGATCCGCTCTTATTGTGAAAAAGTTGTAACAATTTTCTCCTTACTTTACCAGGTTCCTAAACCAAAGTCAAAACTAATAAAGGGGGATCAAGCTGGACAAGATGTGCTTGAAATGTTGGCCTGTGATCGAAAAAGCCAGTCTGGTAATAAAAATAGCTACATAGTTCCATTTTAGTGTTATGGATAGTTACTTCAAAGGCTAAGTGGTTTGTTAAAGAAAACTTTTGAAATGTTAGCAATTCAATATGCAATAAAACCTTCTAGATTCTGACTACATGTGTAAAACAAAACAGTAGTTTGATCCTGACACCTAAAGGTTTTTTTTTCTCCTCTTTAGCATGCTGGTAGAGCGTGTTCTCTCTCTTTCAAGTGTGGGTTTTTTCCCTCCTTTTTGCCTCTCCAGCACACTACGATAGAACTTAACTTTTACAGTCTCTTAATCTATTGGACATGGCTTCTGTCTGCTGATACTATTTTGCAAGTATTGTTAGCCCCAAGAGGAAAAGAAAATATTACTGTTGCCCTGTCCTTTCTATCCTCTTACTTGTTCATCAGCTTTGCTCTTTCTGCTGCTAAGTATAGGCAGTTTTTCAGTCTACAAACTCTTGCAGTGCCTAGATGAAAACAAACGAACCCACTAGACATCAGATTCAGTTGTCTCAGAATGGATTTTGATAAGACAGACTTCTACTTGTATTACAGCTACTTATTTTAAGGACAGTTGCAATGCCCCTTGAATAGTAATGATAAGAAGATGGCTTTGTTTTCCCAAAGAACTGGATTTACAAATGCCTTGGGATTGTTGTCACTAAAAGCTTGGAAAGCCTATGTGCTGAAACACTGACCTAATTACAGGGAGAATGAAACTTAACAGTCTATGGGTTTCATAAGGGGAAATCCTGATTTCCGCCTAGCCTCCGGTAGTAAGAACAGTGTATCAAATATTATTTTCCTTATGTTCACTGCTTTATTTATGTGAAGTGATATTTTTGTTTTTTAGGTCATATGCTGCTGAACTTAAGCCATGGCAAGCAAGATTTCTTTAAAGAGATTGTGGAATCATTTGCAAACAAGAGTGGTTCATTTACATTGTTTGATAGCCTGTTTGAGAGTGGAGCATCTAAAGAGAGATCTTTTATTGGCACAGATGATATTGGAAATGTCAATACACAAGCACCAGTGCAAGTGGAACTTAATAAATATGATATTGGTAAGAGGCGTTACTTTCTGAAACTCAACACAACTTTCTGTAGCAGAAGGTCTTCTACAAATACTTCATATTGCAACAAAAGACGAATACCTGGAATAGCTGTCAAAAGTTGCCCTCCTGTCCTAGGCAAGACTTGCACTTCTTGACTTTGCAATAAAGTCTTACTTGAATAATTCCTTAAAGATTTTGGAGAAGTAAATAGGATTGCTAAAAATAGTTGCCTGTTGGACTGAATATGGTGAGGATGGAAGTGAAAGGAAATCTGAGAGTTACCCCCTCAGAAGCTTAAGGAGTTGATGGCTTGAGCACTCAGATGAACTGTCTACTTGATATATTTGGCTAATTTGAAGTTTGTAATCTTTCATAAGTGAAAGTTGGAATCTTGGTGCTCATTCGTCTGCAAAGTATCTTTGGCTGCTCTGACAGAGTGAAATGTGAAACCCAGCTTTGATCAGATTCAAGTTTTTCTGACTTGTAGAAAGTTGACATCTGCATCGAACTTTGTTTTTGCACAGGTGCTGTTCGAATGCACAGTGGCAGTCTCCAGCACCTCGTGTGGCTTGGCTTGCAGTGGAACTCTATGTCAGTCTTACCCCCAATGCGCAAATGGTTAAAACAGCTTTTTCACTTGCCCCAAGAAACATCGAGACTTGAGACAGATGCTCCTGAATCCATTTGCCTATTGGACCTTGAAGTAAGTAAACTTCCCAAGTTCTTAAAAGTACTATAATTCAAGCTTTTTGGTATTTAATACATTTTATTTATTTTTACAAAAACAGGTATTCCTACTTGGGGTGGTATTCACTAGCAACTTACAATTGCAAGAGAAGTTTAATTCTCACTACGGTGCGCATCAGCCTCAATTCTTACCATTGCCAGTGTGCAAACAGCTCTATACCGAAAAGCAAAGATCCTGGTGGGATGCCGTTCGTACTCTTATTCAGAGAAAAACAACGTAAGGCTTTTTCAGTTTGGAAATGTTTGATCAAGCCTTTAGGCTGCTCCTGCTACAGCAGCTTGGATTGGTCCCAATAGATTCTTGTAAAGTTAAATTTCTTTTTTTGACGTATTTTGGACACTGAAGCTTTGTAGTAGGGACTTGATACACTTGAAAGATTTCTAAAAATGGATTTTTTCATTTCTAACAATGCATTTCTAAACTAGAGGCAGGTTAGGACTAAAACTGTGGGCTATATTCATCAAGCAAATGACATGTGAACAGATGAAAAATAGAGAATACTAATCAAGCAATGTTTCTTCTGGTATTCAGACCAGGAACAGCAGCAAAACTGAGGCTTATCGTGCAGCATGGAATAAGTACTCTGCGAACACTGGAGAAGCATGGCCTTCAACCTGCCTTAATTATACACTGGGCAAAAAGCCTGCAAAAAACAGTAAGCCAAGATTTATTTTTAAATATGTAGAAGCTGAGGTGTTTTTCTCTCTTATTTTCCATACTATAAACAGAGAGAGGGGAGGGGAAAAAAAAATCAGATGAGAATGTGTTATTGAGAACTGCTGTTTATTTTGTCAGTGTCCTGGTTTCAGCTGGGATAGAGTCGATTGTCTTCCTAGTAGCTGGTACAGTGCTATGTTTTGAGTTCAGTATGAGAAGAATATTGATAACACTGATGTTTTCAGTTCTTGCGAAGTAATGTTTAGTCTCAAGTCAGGGATTTTTCAGCTTCTCATGCCCAGCCAGCAAGAAGGCTGGAGGGGCACAAGAAGTTGGTACAGGACACAGCCAGGGCAGCTGACCCGAAGTGGCCAGTGGGGTATTCCATACCATGGGACATCACATCTAGTGTATATACTGGGGGGAGTGGGGACGGGGGGATCGCTGCTTGGGAACTAACTGGGTGTCAGTCGGCGGGTGGTGAGCGATTGCACTGTGCATCATTTGTATATTCCGATCCTTTTATTATTACTGTTGTCATTTTATTAGTGTTATCATTACCATTATTAGTTTCTTTTCTGTTCTGTTAAACCATTCTTATCTCAACCCACGAGTTTTACTTCTTTTCCCGATTTTCTCCTCCATCTCACTGGTGGGGGGAGAGTGAGTGAGCGGCTGCATGGTGCTTAGTTCCTGGCTGCGGTTAAACCATGGCGGTCAGGCAAATTAGTTGCTTTAGTCACCCTATAATGTACTTGTGTCTTAAACTGTAGTGTTATTTTCTATATGTATGTTACTTTACATAGCTCTTGAGATAACCTCCCGAGGTTTATCTCAAGTGTCAGAGAAGCACTCTTGGAACTTTTCAAGAAAACAGGAGAAGGATATGCATGAACAGCATTTTGACTTGAATTTGTTGAAATAACAAGTGCTTCTATTCCATTTTCTTCACCAGGGCATTAGCCTTAACTCTTTCTACGACCAAAAGGAATACATTGGACGAAGTGTTTATTACTGGAAGAAAGTTTTGCCTATGCTGGAAACTATCAAAAAGAAGAGGAGTATTCCTGAACCTACTGATCCTTTCTTCAAACACTTCCATAGTGTAGACATTCAGGTACAGATTGATTAAGCCAAGGCTGAAGTAAGAGAGGGTCTATGTCAGAAACTTACACAGTTGTGGGATTTTTCTCTGCATTGTGCAACTCATGTTGTTATTACTATAAAACTGTTAATGATAAAATTTGGTAGTATCGGTATCTGATAAAGGAGGGAAAAAAATCTCTCCTTACAACTTCATTCTTACCTTTAAAACTGTGTATACGATTGGAAGGCACTAAACATCCTTAGTACCAACTTTCTTTAAAAAGTATTTTCCCTGTATTATAGGAAAACAAATAATTATCTCATTCTGTTGTTAGGAACGAGTTGTCTTTCACTTTCTTTGTAGGTGTTTCAGGTTGCAGCATATGAAGAAGAGGCACGTATAGCATTTGCAATGTTGGATGCAGTTGATGGCAAAACTGATGATGCTTTATTAGCATTTGAAGCTATTAAGAATGTGGTTTCATACTGGAATCTTGCCGTGGTAAGTTTATAAATTGCATCACCCCAAAATGCTTTGCTTTTTTCAGTTGCCTTCTGATTGCTCTTAATTAATCTGCGTCCTTTTCTTTAGATCTTCCAAAGAAAGGCTGAAGAGATTGAAAATGATGCCATGCTGCCAGAAGAACAAGAAGAACACAAAACCTATCTTCTTAAAAGCAAGCATTATTTAATGAAAATCATTGAGGAAAGCTCCTCAGATATGTCAGTAACTGAGAAAGTAAGTAATTCTTGCTTTAAAAACTTGGAACAAGAGATGCAGTGGCTTTGGTTACTGTTTCAAAATGAAACCATTTGCATTTGTTAGCTTTTTTAGACCAGGTTTTGTATTAAGGCAAGTTAAACTTCTCCACTCAAGACAAATAACCTGCTTAACACCAGTGGATTGATAAACTCTGAGTAACTTCTGTAACCTACCAGATGATGCAGTATTCAGACTACCCTGTGGATGAAAGCTTTAATGTAAAAAAAATAACTTTTGCCACTATCTTTTTATAGAGATTGATAGTTTAAAAAAAAAGTATAACTAATGATTGTGTGAGTTGTTTTCTTACATGAATCTTAACAGATTTGGAACGTTGCTGAAAAAACAGTATTTGTGTAATGAAAGCCTTGCGAATTGTTCAGCCAGAATTCTGAATGTAGTCTGTCTTGTTCTGAGGGAGAATTGCAATCATGACTCATGTTTCAAATAACTTTCTAGCTGCCGGTGTCTATTGAAACTGTGAGGGAAATGCTAGATACAGTGATCCAGGAACTTGGTGAGAATGGTGAAGAGGGAAGTCCTGCCTTCAGAAATGGTCTGTCACGAGCTGTAGATTCAGAGATGAAACATTCCACTCCATCACCAACTAAGTTCTCTCTTTCACCAACTAAGAGCTACAAGGTATATTAGCCAGCTATTATTTCAGGGAATTGTTATGTTTGAAGAAAAATTCACTAGATTCAATTAACTTTTTTTTTTCTAGTTTTCTCCTAAAACTCCTCCTCAGTGGGCAGAAGATCACAGATCTATACTTCAGATGATCTGTCAGCAAGTGGAAGCTTTAAAGGTAAACAATTTTGTCACCATATTCAGTGAAGAACAGTTGGCCTTGTAGCTATGGTGAGGATTTTGTAAAAATAGCATGGGCTAACTTACAGTTCCTAGACTATTACTTCAATCAGTGGAATTATCTTTTGTAAACATCCGCCTAAATTGAGTGCAAGCCTAAATCTTTTTGCTTAAAAACTCTTACTTGGGATTTCGGCAGGGGTGTAGAGGCAACTTGTCTAAGGGCTGTGTATAGAAAGAGTTCTGCTTTCATCAGCTTGGTTCTCATCCACTTGGCTCTGGTTTTGTTTTACTTCTGGCTCTAGAACACAATTTTAGTACTTTGTACTGCATGGGCAGATCTCGGATGATTCCAGCAGGTACCTCTTGATTTAATTTTTTTTTTTCCCCAATCTTGAACATGCTTTTAAATAGCAAAAGGGTAGGGATTGTTCCTTATGTTTTCTTGTACAAATACCTATGTAGTATATACTTTTGATTGGCTCACTGTCTTGACAGAATGAAATGCAAGAAATGAAACTTAATAATTCCAACTCAAATGCATCGTCTCATCGGTGGCCTGCTGAAAGCTATGGAACAGATACGATGTCAGAGGGCTATCAGAGAGCACAAAATCTTCATGAGGCTCCATTAACAGGTAAGTTGCTGCTGAATTTTTATCTGAATGCTTAACTAAACAAAGTAAGACTTTTGAAAATAATGCAGAAGTGTTTTAATGATTTACAATTAAAAACTGATTGCTGGGGAGAGTCCATTCAAAACAACAACAAAAAAATCAAGTATAGACTGTTTTCCTGTTGTTCCTTTTTAGTTGCTACCACTGGCCCATCTGTTTACTACAGCCAGTCCCCTGCCTATAACTCTCAGTATCTTCTCAGAACTGCCGCAACCAATGTAACACCAACGAAGGTGAGAACAAATCTATCCACTTAAGCTACTTCCAATGATCTAGTGAAAATGACTGATTTTGGTTCTAGATGTATTTGGATGTCATTGCAGTTCCTTATATAGTATTTGGTAAACGTGGACTTCTCGTGATAAACTGATAACTTATCTTTCTGCCTAATTTGGGGGATGTGGAGTTTAGGAGGAAAAGTCAGCAAAATATGTGTAATATGTTAGTACATGTACCCCACAGGGTATGTGTGATAGCACTTAATTTATTCCTCCCCCCACACCCCCCCAAGTAGTATGGCAAAAGAGAATGGGGTTTTCAAGGCTTTTTTTCATAAAAATACAATCCACTCATCTTGTGCCTGTTTTTCAATGCTTATTTTCAGATGTCCTTTTAAGATTTAAACTAATCAGTTTAAACTAAGTTAGAATTAGTTTAGACTTAAACTCGTATGAAAGTATGCCCTGCTTTTGAGAGTACGTTATGTGTGCTTCAGCACAGTAAGACTTTGTCCTCTGTTACCATAATAAGCAAAGCAATTGTTTTCTGCTTTTTCTTTAGGCTCCTGTCTATGGCATGAACCGACTTACACCTCAGCAACATATATATGCTTATCAACAACCGATGCATACACCACCTCTGCAAAACACTTCTGCTTGTATGTTTTCCCAAGAAATATATGGCACACCTCTGCGTTTTGATTCTCCTGCTACTGGACTCATTTCCCCTCGTGGGGGTGACGATTATTACAATTATGGTGTTCCACAGGCAAGCACAAATCCACCATTGCCTGAACCAGGCTATTTCACAAAGCCTTCAGTTGCGCCACCAGCTTTAAAGCCTGCAGAGTCAAAAGTGATAGAGTTTCCAAAATCTAAATTTGGACAGCCAGGAACAGCAGAAGGATCAAAAACATCTCTGCCAACACCAGCACAGTCGAGTCAGCCAACAACTTTTAAATTCAACACTAACTTCAAGTCTAATGATGGAGACTTTACCTTTTCTTCTCTTCAAGCTACAACGCAGCCTGCTAATGCAGCTTTTAATAGCAGCGAAAGCCTCTTGGGTCTTCTGACATCTGATAGACCTTTACAGGATGATAGACATATCGAACAAAAACCAGTTAATGATCACACAAATAGTCAAAGAAACATCTTCAATTTTGGCAATAAACATATTCCAGGCATCTCTTTTAGAGAAAGCATGGGACAAAATGCGCACAAAAACCTGGGTTTTGAGAAGAGCGATATGTTTAGTGTCCAAGAACCAAGCAAGCTTGTATTTATGACTTCAAATTCAGATTTGGCCAATAGAAGTCATGAAACAGAGGGAGGAAGCACGCATGGTGGAGATGAGGATGATGATGGTCCTCATTTTGATCCTGTGGTGCCACTCCCTGACAAGATTGAAGTAAAGACAGGTGAGGAAGATGAAGAAGAATTCTTCTGCAACAGAGCCAAGCTCTTTCGTTTTGATGCAGAATCTAAAGAATGGAAAGAAAGGGGTATTGGAAATGTGAAAATACTGAAACATAAAGTGTCTGGCAAATTTCGTCTTCTAATGAGACGGGACCAAGTGCTGAAAATCTGTGCAAATCACTACATAAATACTGATATGAAATTAACTCCCAATGCTGGATCAGATAAGTCATTTGTATGGCATGCTTTAGACTATGCAGACGAGTTGCCAAAACCAGAACAGCTTGCAATTAGATTTAAAACACCTGAGGAAGCAATGCTTTTCAAAAGTAAGTTTGAAGAGTCACAGAATATTTTAAAAACCTTGGGATCAAATGTTGACACATCTGTGACTCAGAGTAATGGGACTGCAAGAGAAACAACAAATCAGGACATCAAGGAGCCTAGCAGATCCATTTCTGGGACCCTGAACTTTGGCTTTCAGTTCCCAAAAGATGGGGTGAGCAGTGAATCTGATAGCAAAGGCAGTCTTACAGCTACATCAACTGCATCTGGCCCTACCACTTTTTCATTTGGAAAGGAAGCCCCGCAAACCTATTCTTCTGGTGGGTTTGGGCAGCATCTTGTGAAGAAGGATCAATGGGAGTGTAAAGTATGTTTAGTTCCAAATGAAGCAGCTGCAAAGAATTGTGTGGCATGTCAAAGTCCAAATCCAAATATGTGGGAAACACATGGCACCCCATTAACTGACTCTGCTGGAAGTTTCAAAGCCAGTGGTAGTACTGTGCAGGACAAATTTGGATCTGCTTTTGCTAAAAAGGAAGGTCAATGGGATTGCAGTGTCTGTTTAGTAAGAAACGAACCCACTGCCTCCAAGTGTGTTGCGTGCCAGAATCCAAACAAAACTAATACAGCAGTATCTGGTCAACAAACTTCTTCTAAATTTGGCCAAGCAATTGCTCCAAAGGCTATTCAAAATGACTTGGGAACTGCATATTCTAAAAAAGAAGGTCAGTGGGAATGCTCTGTATGCCTAGTCCAAAATGAAGCAAAAGATGTGAACTGTCGTTCTTGTCAGAATCCTAACTCACAAAGTCAGAATCCTAACTCTCAAAGTCAACCAAATGTGCCTATACCTAATGTTCAGGCATCCCCTGCTCCCAGGTTTGGTTCCATTGCTGATGCAAGTAAGCCACAGAAAAATGGATTTGAAGGGCTTTTTACTAAAAAGGAAGGGCAGTGGGATTGTAGTACTTGTCTTGTGAGGAATGAAGGTTCTTCACCAGCCTGTGCAGCCTGCCAAATGCCAAATCCATCTGGTAAGCCTGCTGGTGATGCTTCATCAACTCCTACTTTTGGCTTGAAAAGTAAGTTATCTGAACCTGCTGGAGGACAGTTGGGAACAGGCTTCAAGTGTGATTTCTTAGAAAAGGGCTTTAAGTTTGGTCATGGTGATCAAGGCAAGACACCATCATTTACATTTCAGATTCCTTCTGATACTGAAGCTAAGTCTGCAAAGGAAGGATTTAGCTTTTCAATGCCAGTGCCTGCAGATGGATTTAAATTTGGGATACAGGAGTCTAGTAAAAATACCACTAAGAAAGATGAGCCATCCAAAGAGTGTACAACTGGCTTCTTAAAAAGCACTGATGAAAAAGACAAAAAGGAACCGCCTTCAGATAGCGGAATTACGTTCCAATTTCAAGAATCGGCAAACAAGGAGAAAGGCGACTTTGTTTTTGGGCAAAATAGTAGCACTTTTACTTTTGCCGAGCTTGCGAAAAGTACTCCTGGGGAAGGCTTTCAGTTTGGCAAAAAAGACCCTAACTTCAAAGGCTTTTCAGGTGCAGGTGAAAAACTGTTTTCTTCACAGGATTCTAAAACAGATCACAAATCAAATACATCTGCTGACCTTGGTGAGAAGGATGATGATGTGTATAAGACAGAGGACAGTGATGATATCCACTTTGAACCTATAGTTCAGATGCCTGAAAAAGTAGAACCATTTACAGGAGAGGAAGATGAGAAAGTGTTATACTCCCAAAGAGTAAAGCTGTTCAGGTTTGATCCAGAAACAAGCCAGTGGAAAGAACGTGGGGTGGGTAACCTGAAGATTCTTAAAAATGAAGTTAATGGCAAAGTAAGAATATTAATGCGGCGTGAGCAGGTACTGAAGGTGTGTGCAAATCACTGGATAACAACAACAATGAACTTGAAACAGCTGTCTGGCTCAGACAAGGCATGGATGTGGATGGCCAATGACTACTCTGATGGTGACGCTAAGTTGGAGCATCTGGCAGCAAAATTCAAGACACCAGAGCAGGCTGAGGAGTTCAAACAGAAGTTTGAAGAATGTCAGAGGCTACTACTAGATATACCACTGCAGACACCCCATAAACTTGTTGATACAGGTAGGACAGCTCAACTTATACAGAAAGCAGAAGAAATGAAGTGTGGCTTAAAAGATCTCAAAACGTTTCTGACAGATGACAAAACTAAACTGTCAGAAGAGGAAAATGGAAACTCTGTTTGTGCCAGCAGTACTTCTGATCTGGTTATAAAGCCGCATGCTGAAAGTACTGGGCCTACTCTGGAATGGGATAACTATGATTTGCGTGAAGAAGCATTGGATGATAGTGTAAGTAGTTCTGTGTATGCATCACCTCTTGCAAGTAGCCCTGTAAGGAAAAATCTGTTTAGATTTGGAGAGTCTACCACAGGTTTTAGTTTCAGCTTTAAATCTGCCTTGAGCCCATCCAAATCTCCGGCCAAACAGAACCAGAGTAGAACATCAGTAGGCACAGATGAAGATTCTGATGTTACTCAGGAAGAGGAGAGAGATGGGCAGTACTTTGAACCTGTGGTACCTCTGCCTGATCTCGTGGAAGTGACCAGTGGTGAGGAAAATGAGCAAGTTGTCTTCAGTCACAGAGCTAAGCTCTACAGATATGACAAAGATGCTAATCAGTGGAAAGAGAGAGGTATTGGGGACATCAAGATATTACAGAACTACGACAACAAACAAGTACGTATAGTAATGAGAAGGGACCAGGTACTAAAACTCTGTGCCAATCATAGAATAACACCAGACATGAATATGCAACAAATGAAAGGATCTGATAGAGCATGGGTATGGACTGCATGTGACTTTGCAGATGGAGAAAGGAAAGTAGAACTTCTAGCTGTGCGATTCAAGCTGCAAGATGTTGCAGACTCATTTAAGCAAATTTTTGATGAAGCAAAGCATGCCCAAGAGAGAGAGACATTGATAACACCTCTTTCTTCTCGTGCCAATACACCAAAGGAATCTCCGTGTGGTAAAAACGCTGTAGCTGTACTGGAAGAAACTACCAGAGAAAGAACTGACCTTAGCCATGGTGATGATACTTCTGATGTAACTGTAGAGGTTACAGAGGTGTCAAACACTTCTGAAACACCAACAAAAACAGTGGTTTCTCCTCCAAAGTTTGTATTTGGATCTGAATCTGTCAAGAGCATTTTCAGTAATGAAAAGTCAAAGACTTTCACGTTTGGAAATACTTCAGCCACTGGTTCTCTCTTTGGCTTCAGCTTTAATCCTCCAAGAAAGAGTGAAGACCACATTCCAGTGTCTCAGAACACAGCGCAGAAAGAACTGGAAGTCTCTGAACCACCAAAAAGCTCTAGTGCTCCTCAGAAGCCTCCAGACAGCAAGGTAGACAACTTGCCTACTTCAACACAAGATGGACCCTCCAACTTCTCATTTAGAATTCTGGAAAAAGGTGAGTGTCAATTGAACTAGTACTTCATTCAACTAAGCAACTTATTAAGCAGTCATCTCTACGCTATTCATTACTCTTTGTTGTCTCGATAACGTGTAGTTTCATTCTATTCTAGTGCCAGTACCCATGTCTTCACAAGTTCTCCAGAGTTTCAACTAAAGGAGTCAATTTTAAGTCATAATTATTTTCATAGAAAAATGAAAGTGTGTGATGCAGGATGGAGTTTTGTTGATTAGTGAGAGAGGGGATTTCAGGTAGGAGCTGTAACTCTGTGAAGTGCTGTACCTGAATCTCAGGTTTAAGTACTTAAAGGAGCTGGGGATTCACTTTTTTTAAACTTAAGCAGTTGAATTGGTAGTGTGTGTACCTGGGCCTTTGCTCTGAGTGGTAATGTGTGAGAACAGCAAATGTGTGCTTCAGCTAAAATTTGAATTATCCCCATGATTGAACAGATGGGTATTTTAAAACTGCTCTCTATATACTTATTTAAAGTCTTAATGATTGCCTCTGTAATTTCATATGTATAGGTTAAATAACACAAGATGTTAGCCTCTTTCCTTAGTCTGAAAAGAGATCATGTGATTACATCCTCAGTTACAGAGTTTCTGACACTGTCTGAAAAAGACGCGCTTGCAGAAGTTGTGGCTGTGACCACTATAATGTACTGAAGTGTCTCTGTGAGAAGAATGGGATTTACTAGCATTTTAATGGTGGAGTACTTCTCTTTGAAGGCTTCATGTGCTGCTTCCCATCAGTGCAAGACTGTTTAATCAGATGATAGTTTTTAATTTACACACTAGTCTTAGAATTATGAAGATATACTGACTGTTTATTAACTGTAGTAAAGTGATGTGGTGGAAGATGATAGCTGCAGTCTTCACATGGGTTGGATACGCTTGTGTAGAATTAACAGATGAAATTTCCTACTGTGAAATACGACTATAGAATGCTTCCAGAACATAGATAAGTCTGTTTTACCCTTTTAAAATTCCAGGTAAACACTTATATCCAAACAATTTATTTTTTTAGGATTTAATTTTAGCCTTTTTAAATCTAATCCAATGGCCTTTTGGACAAGCACATCTTCCTTGCAACCTGATAGTAAAGGTATTTACATACTGCACTGAATGTGTGATAAAAACACTTTAGCGGGCATGGACAGTAACCCAACTGCGGCAAAGCAGTTGGCTCAGTAATCCTTATAATTAACATGCATGCTGAAGAATAGTACTTAAAATTGTGTGTATGACTGCTGTATTTGTCCTGGTGGAGAATGTCTGTAGCCCTTAGTATGTTAATATGAGCTAGCACAATGGATGGCGCTGTTTAAGCTTTTGGCTTCTGTTTGCCTTATTTTCTGAGGGTATCTGCCTTGCACTTCTCCATCACAGTTTTGCTGAACATGCACACTGGATCTCTGAAACTCCCCTTTTCTAAAGAAATTAAATTTTCCTGTTATTTTCAGAGAATACATCTCTTAGTGCCTGAGGTCTTCCACTTCAATGAAATATGCTTGAAGATCTCAAGACAGGTTATCCAGTAAAACACTTGAATATATTTAGCCTCTCTGTTGGAAATGTTTAATTCAGTTTCCCGATTATCAATATGTTAACTATTGCACTTTTAAAAGCATGGAGCATGCAGAAATGAGAAAGCCAACTCCTTAGCTACTGCCTATATGTATATACTTCATGTATAATATGAAGTCCACCTTGGCTGGTCAGAAAACTTTTGCTGAGTAACTGATTTGCTTACATTCAGAACCTATAACCAAAACTGGTACAGCTTACAGTTTGATTATGTGTCATTATAAGATGTTACTAACAGTGCTTCTTGCAAGTATGCTTGCTGTAAGCATACTCAACTTACGCAGTTCAACAGCATCTTACTTTTAAAAAGCAAATTTTTATTCTAGTCTGCACAAGACAGTCTTTTAACATGACTAGTGTCTTACATTGTTTAAAAATGTCAAAATGTCATTCCAAACACCATTTTCCCAAAATTGTATTTCTAGAGAAGCTGTTCATATTTAAACACTGAACTCCTGTATATGTGATCTTAAGTCAACTATTCTGTGTTTTTAGGCATCCCTATGCATGGAGTTTTATTAACAATTCAGTTTTATTTTGATCATTCAATGTCCATAATGTGGAGTGATCAAGCATTCTGCGCCAGTGCATACGTGCAAGGACTTTTGCTACCTCAAACTGATCCTGTTTTTATATTGTGGCTGTGTGAGGGTGGATGTGTGTGTGTAGTTAAAAAAAAAAACCAAACAAAATATGCCTTTCTGGTACTTCAGACTGTTCTTCACTTCTGTTTTTCTGATAACTAGGATATGATTATGTACTTAGTGATTTATTTACAGTTGATAATTGTCCTCAGTGGCTTTGTTTTGAGCTCTGACTTAATAGCAAATGACTTTGAGAAGTTCTTTCAAGATTAGGTTTTCAAGCCTACCCAATGCAACTATAATCTGAGGCTTTCTCATGGGGAATGTCTTTTGGGGAGCGGTTTCTGAGTTGTGCTAAAGCAATGTTCAAAAGAAATTTAACTTCACAGTAGTTCTGCACCTCAATGCAAAAGTACTTTTTCTCGGGTCAGGTCATGAGCTTTTTTTAAGTGCTTTACAAGTTTGAATGAAAGTTCTGTCAATTGCATGTTACTATGTCAGTTACATGCATTAAGGTTTAAACTCTGGTGCTTTTCTTTTATATCCAGAAGATATTCACTGATATATGCATGAGAAAAAAATACCAGTATTGTGACTAGCTAGATATTTAGGCCTACCTGGTCTTAATGTCAGTTAAAAGCAAAAATACAATATACCAGTGAAAAGAACTGTTGTGCATGGTATTGTTCTTTAATATGTTCCTTCCATATACTAACAATGTTTTGTGTGGATTTTTTCCCCCCCGAGTATAAAGTTCTATTATCACAAAACCAACAGCCTTTTAAAAATATGTTGTACGTATGCATGGCTCTTTGCTTTCATGGCTGCCTGTGAAGATATATTTAAGCTGTTTGCAGCATTTTTTTAATCAGAAGAGTTAACTTTCTTGTGGGGAGGGTGAGAAGAAACTGATTTAACTGAACCAATGAACATCTTGCTCAGTCTTAGTGTTCTGAGGGCAAATACATGTTATAATCTTAATCTTTGTTGTTGAACCCTTTTGTCACTTTGAGTGGATGTTTGGAACACTAGAATCTTATCCCAGTGTTTGATAGATTAGCTTCATGGAGAACTTTACCTGTGAATTTTTCTGAAGTGACTTTTTAATGTATTTCTCTTATTCAGCTACTTTGTACAAAGGCTACTGAAAGAGACAATATGATAATTCTTTGGGAATGCTGTCTGTCGAGTATGATGGATTATATCATCTGTTGCCAGGGTCTTCTAGCTAGCTTTATACTGCTCAGATTAAAGGAAGCTCATGCTTTTACCGTCTACCTGACTGACTTTGGAAGAAATTCTTTGTTGTTGAAGATGCATTTTTGAAATTTCTCTAATCCTAAGGAAAGCTGTTCTTTTGCTGTAATTTTTAATGGCTTTAAGACTAAATACTCCACACTTAAACCTCTGTGGGGAACTTGGTGCAAACTTACTCAGTCCGAGACACTTGCTTAACTAATCTGAGAGAATAAAACACATGCTAATATGCAGGATACCTGCATATCTTCATAACATGATACTAGATGTACTTCTAATTCTTAAATTAGCTAGGGTTAGTGAGTTTTTTGCATAAGATTCTGAGAAAATATATGGAAACATCTATAGCCTGTTGTCATGATATGAACTTAGAAATTTTCTGTTCAAGAATTTTATCCTCCATTTACTTTATACAGGCTCAGAAGAGCTATTGAGATCTAAAAGAAGTGAGCAAACCCAATTACTCTACAAGACTGTATGTGCTGGTAATGGGTTTGAGCTACACTGGTATATAAATGCTTGAAATGATTAACTTGTAATCAAAGGGAGAGTCCATTAGGGCAAAGGTTGGGGAGGGAACACTTCGGAAAAAAAACTTAAATTTGAACTAGTACTTCGGATTTTGCTTTTACTCTATTATTCTTTATATTGCTATTAATCTACTGAAAGATACTAGTCGGAAAACTACTTTTAAAAAGCAATATATTTTAGTGTGTCAGTTGTGTCAGAAGATCAAGGGACATGTCTATAAACATTATACTTCTCTTCTGTCCTTGTCTCTTGCAGTGATGAATATCAAACTGCATGAGCAGGAGAATGTGTTCCTCAGGAACTGGGTAGTGGTCTGGTTCCCAGCTGAAGATTTAGGTTCCCGTTGACTACATTGTGCCACAAACTTATCAAATATTTTTTAATGAAAAGAATAGTGAGCTTTTGAGAGCACCCTTCAAATTCTGCTGACTAGTTTAACTCAAACCTGGAGAATGTTAACAAATAGGTTGACTTACTAAAGCAATCAAATTGTTCTTAGAAACAGCCAGTGCGTGGACATTGATGTGCTTATGGGGTAGTTCTTATAAATAGTTAAAAAATTTTTCTCACACCTTTACCCCCAAACTAACCCTCTCAAAACAAACACTAAAACCCAACCCAAACAAACAAAGCCCCAACTAAACAATACAGTTTGCTCTAGGCTGTGCTTTCAGCTTTGACCTTTGATTATGTATTGAAAAAACAGTGCAAGTGGAATGGACAACTTAATGTTGAAGGAGAGGGGAGAAAAAGCTATGTAATAAAACGGATAGTGGTATTTGTCCTTGCTGGAAAAGCTAGTTAAATAGACTGAAAGCAATATTTTTTGTTGTTCAACAAGGTGGAACTAAAAATTACTTTACTTCTGTAATAATAAAAGTTTCAGCAACAGGTATTATGCTAAACTGAGATTAGCTAATAAAAAGATCAGATTTCCCATAGGTAATCTGAAATAAGTTCTATTCAGTTGCTGTTTAAAATTTTGTAGAACTTAAAGCACTTTTAAGCAATGCAGTAGGACATGTTGCTGTAGACAACTTCACTTTTTCTTTTTTCAGGCCTGAAGTTTGCCCCTCTCTCTCTAGATAACACCTGTATACCTCTTCTCTGTAGTTGTATTTTGTTTGACATGAAGGCTTAGTTAAATAATCCTTGTAACAATATAAAGATGCAGGTTTGTTCCTGTTCTGATGCTTGAATTCAAAGGCAATAGAACAGGATGTAGTTGGGCATGAAGGTTAGAATTCCTTAAGTTTTAACAGGATGCTTTGTCCTAGCATCCTGTAACTTTGATTTGTTTCCTGTGGATCAACAGAAAATATGTAGGCTCCAAATGTATTTTGAACTGCCTTAGACTTAATTCAGTTCTGTAATAACAGCAGTGTGGGGTTACTGTTATTCCCTGTTCTGAAATTATTCTGTTTTAATGGTTTGTTCAATTTCTGTAAAAAGCTGAGAAGACAACAGTGGCAGAAGATGATCTTCCTTCTGATGAAGTTGTAATAGTTTACGAGTTAACACCTACCCCTGAACAGAGAGCTCTTGCTGGCTTTCTCAAGCTACCTTCAACCTTCTTCTGTTACAAGAATAAGCCTGGATATGTGAGTGACGAGGATGATGGTAAGGAGTGCCAAAGTTGATCTTTGTGTTGCCTTTTTGTGGGGAAAGGGTGTAATACGCTGCACTGGTGCAGCCTCACCTCAAGCACTCTGTGCAGTTTTGGGCACCTGAATATAAGGATGACATCAGACTATTAGAGTGTATCCAGAGGAGAGTGACCAAGATGGTGAAGGACCTTGAGGGCCAGACTTACAAGGGGTAGCTGAGGTCACTTGGTTTGTTCAGCTTGGAGAAGAGGAGGCTGAGGGGTGACCTTGTCGCGGTCTACAAGTTCCTCAAGGTGAGCAGCAGAGGAGGGGTGCTGATCTCCTCTCCCTGGTGATCAGTGATAGGACAGGAGGAAATGGAATGAAGCTGTGTCAGGGCAAGTTCAGACTGGACATTAGGAAAAGGTTCCTTCACAGAGAGGGTGGTCGGTCACTGGAACGGGCTCCCCAGGGCAGTGGTCACAGCACCAAGGCTGTCAGAGTTCAAGGAGCATCTGGACGATGCTCTTAGTCATATGGTTCAGTTTCAGGTAGTCTGCGAGGAACAGGGATCTGGACTCAGTGATCCTTATGGGTCCCTTCCAACTTGAGATATTCTGTGATTCTGTGAATACTATCAGAACCATTAGACACTTGAGTATTTTTGTTTGGACTGATGAGAAATAATCCTGCCATCTTCCTTATGGCCAAAGAGGTACACTCAGTTCTTCAAGACAGAATATTACAGTGGAGGCCCAGGAATGACTAAAGCAAATTTGTATTGGTGTCTTTTGGGTGTTCACACTCATATTACCAATGCAGTTGGTTAGGTAAGACTAAACAGTCGGATATTTGAGCCTAGTCTCATTTGAGCAAGAGGCTTACTTCTGTAACTATTTTTAGAGACAAATACAAGGCAGTCTTTATCAAAAAGGAACATGCTTAGGTTCCATAAAGGCTAGACTAATGGCTTATTTTTCTTCTAAAGCAAATTCCTAACACTGAAACTGGACGTATTTTGTATCAAAACTTACTGTAATGCAACTAAATTACTCTTAATTTGTTGAGCAGCAAATATGTTAACTGGAAGTTCTGAAGCATTGTATTCAACAGAAAATGGGAGAAGAGAAGCCCCGCCCCCCCCCCCCCCAAATATCTGAGCTTGCTAGTTTTTATACAAAAGATTTTCAGTCTTCCTTCCTAATTCTGTTTAGTGGTACTCTTAATAACATCACTCAGTAAGAAACGTGTTCTCTAAAAACACGTGCCATGCACCTGTAACAATCCAGGCTGAGAAAAGTGTCAGTAGCACACTGAGGCACATGTATGCAAAATCAGCAAGTAAGCTTTCACTTCTTACCTGTGGAACTCTTAAAACATAAGCAAAAAATTATGTGTGCTTGCTAGGCTTGTGAGTTGGAAGGGCTTAGCAGACTTCTCTGTACTTAAGAGGATGCCTGAGAGCTTAACGCTTGTTTCCTTTGTTTAAGATGAAGACTATGAAACAGCTGTTAAGAAACTTAATGGAAGACTGTATCCCAGTGATTCAGAAGAGAAGAAGAAATTGCAAGAACCTGTAAAAGGTATGTCTTAAAACACAGTACTTAAAACTTCTTATATACCGAAACATAAGCTCTGAATCTGAAAGACACATGGGCACTGAGATTAGTTTTATGTTTCCTGAGATGGTTTTTAGAAGCACCGATGCTGGGAGCAGAAAAGCTGCATCTCAAAATACAGCTTTAAGCTCAGTATGTTGAACTGTTAGTTAGCAGTAAAGTGGTACCTGAATGAGAAACGTACATTTCAGGTGGCCTCTAAACAAGAACATCAAAGTGTCGTCCTACCTTGAGCCTCCTCTTCTGAATATGAAGAATTCAGCTTGGCGTGATAACTATACAAGAGGAAAATTGTCTACATCTGTGAATACTTGCTATTTCTGCAGATAGTCAATTTAAGTTAAAGTTATGAGTTAATACTGTTGAACTAAAAAAAAGATATTTGGTCTTTATACTAAAAATACAGGTGTCGAAGATTGAATTTGCTGCTTGTATTTATGTCTACTTTGGCTGTGCCCTAGACTATAATGTTGCATAACTGAAAATCTGGGTAGATACTTCTAGAAGTGAAGTTTGGGGTTTTTTTTGAGGATATGTGCTAGAAAGGGGTAGTATATATTTAGCCATCTGAAATATGAGCAAATGTTGAAGGAAGTTATTAGTAGCAGCAGCTGCAAGATTGAACTCTTCATCATTGCATGGAAATTCCCTGATAGTAGTAGAAAACTGTGTATGATGAATTTCCAAGTCTAGTCACCCTGAGTGGGATTAAGTAAGTTAGTCTTCACTTCCACTGTTTAAACAGTAATGCTATTTGAAAAACTCTTGAAGTCTTACTTCAGGTTGCTCTGGCTATCATGAGGTTATTTTATAATGTAGGTGCCAAAAATTACTTCAGTATTTAGCTGCCTTCCCAGCTGTTTTCCATTAATTTTTGTTCTTTGCAGTAGGCATCGCAGGAAAAAGTGAATTCAATAATGAAAGAGAATGTGCTGCTACTTGGGAAAAGAAACCAACTCCTGAGGAGAAGGCTAAAGCAGAAACTCTGCAGGTTCCTTCTACATCTGTCTGTGGTGTCAGCAGTGATACTGAGGATGACAGTCCAGAAGACTTTCAGACAGAAGTTAAAATTCAAGAAACAAAAGTAAGAACTAAATCTTTACTGAACTTTTTGTGATTAAACTTGTACAATTACTTCATATATGTGTGAGACTACATAGTTTTCACCTTGTGAGACCTAAAACATCCAGTGGGAAAAAACTACTTGACTCTTGTGGCTGTGACTCAAGTCTTTGCCAACACTGAAACGGAAGCGTAGATCTTAAGTTCCTTGGGAAGAGAAAAGAGGTGCAGCTGTTCTCATAAAGCATAAAATGCTTTGGCTAGTAAAATCACTCCTAATGTCTATATAAGGACTAATTGATTTCAGGAAGTAATAGTATTTTTTTGAAAGTGTACTACTTCAAAGATACTTCAGTCTTTTGTCAAGTTAATGTCCTTGTGTGTTGAGTGTAATGTAAAACTTCAGAAAGCTTACAACAACAATTTTTCTTGGTGGTCTTTTTTTTCTAAACTGACTGTTCTTAATCTCCTGAGGAGGTGCTTTGAATACTAGGCTCTTCTAGCTTATTTGCTTATTACTTTTTTATTAATCCCAGGAGAATGAGGTTACAAGTTCAGCTGACTTAGTCTGTACCAGTAAGGAAGAAGTACCTACTCCATCAACTGGTGAGGTGACAGTATCTGTCCAGTCAGCTACCAACAGTGAAAAACCAGATTCCACCACGGAGACTGTGCATGTATCACAGACTTTATCAGGAGCTGATGACAAACCTGTAGACTTGTCAACTAAAAAAAGTGATTCGGACTGTCAAGAGTCAACACAAGGTAGGGTCAGGGGTGCATTCTGTTTTGGGGGGGTTGGGGGGAGGAATGTCAGTATGCTTTTCTGTAGATTAGTTTGTCTAATGTAGTTGCTGCCTTGGAGACAAGTAGTGCCAGTATGGAATTAGAAGCATGAGTTCCAATCTAGTAAAAACGTGACCGGGGATTGAAATAATTATATACGTCAAATTCTGGTGTGTTCAAATGGCACTACTACAGAGCAATGCTAGTGTCTGTTGTACTATTTACATATGATGTACTTTCTCTCATTAGTTTACTGTTAAATACCATATGAATACTTATTAGACCTCTGTAGATCTGCATAGTAGTAGTGTGCTGAAACTGTCTCACACAGTCTTGAGCCCTTTTTTTAAACCATAATAAAGGACTGTCATTATAACAAGTGTCATGCAAACTTTAAATTTATTGGAAGATAAAAATACTATAGAGACTTCTCCAGTTTATGCTTTTGACTACATAACATTAAATGCATTTTCTTTAAGAAAGGCAGAGAATAACCTTTGACTTTTCCTTCTTATTTGATAGAAAACAGAATCATCTCATTTGGTTTCGGCAGTACTGCAGGCTTGTCATTTGCAGATCTGGCTTCCAAAAACTCTGGAGACTTTGCTTTTGGCTCAAAAGGTGAGTTAAACTAGTCTCCGAGACAGACACTCAGCTGGACTTCTGCTTTGTACAATATACCTTTTGTGCACCGAATTTCTACTGATCAATCAGTTAACAAGTTTTTTGCAAGTTTTTGTCAAGAGGAAAAGAACTACACAAAGTTTAAAATGTAACTCTTAATTGTAGATAAAAACTTCAAATGGGCGAATACAGGAGCAGCTGTGTTTGGGGAGACAGCCCGTAAAGCAGATGAAGATGAAGGTGGTAGTGATGATGAGGTGGTACATAGCGATGATATCCACTTTGAGCCAATTGTGTCTTTACCAGAGGTAAGGTGACTTCTGGAATATAAAACAACATTAAGATAAGCATGTCTGCTAACACAGCAATTTTTTAAAAAATGCTTTGCTTGACTAACTTTGCCTTCCGTGTTGTGTGCCTTGTTCTCTCTTTCTTGCCCTACCTATGTAGAGACGCCTGCTGATTTAAATCCTAGTACAGCTTAGCACTGGGGAAGGGTCTGGTGCATAAGTCAAAATCTTCAACGTTTATTTCATTATACCTTGTCTGAGTGGTGATCAGTATGCAGATTTGTACACAACTTGTAAAAGCGAAAGCTGATTCATTGTAGCACAGTTGAAAACCAAGGGGGGGAACTGAATAACTTAGTGGTAATACAATTCAGCTGTGGCTTTGTATCAATAACTTGTAGATTCAGTTCTGTGAAAGTCATGCCAACTTAAAATTTTTACTCTAAGCTAGGCAAGAGATTTCTAGAATCACTAAGCAATAAAGATGTAGTACAATTAACCTCACCTCAAGGCTAAGGGAACAAACTTTGTTAGTTTGAAAATAAATTTTTTTTCAAGAAGTAGGAGAACCTTTGACTTTGAAGGTAGCTTTATAACTTGCTGAGTGAGCCTTCACACAGTTTTTCATGTCTTGATTTGGTATTTAGCTGTAGTGTGCCTAATAACCATTTCAAACTTTTCTGGTGTTACAGTCATATTGTCTGGCTTTCCTATAAATAATTTAATTACAGATTAGTATAATTATTAAGCAAGACAAATAGAGCACAAATAAACAGTATGCAGTGTCCTTTAATTTGAACACCAAATCTGATGTAGTTCTTAACAGGCCTTCAATCACCTTCAAAATGTGGTATGCCTTTGCTCTGCTGTGTGTCATATTATGGATTCTATTACTTTCTCCCCTTACTTGCTGCTTCTCCAGTCTCATTTCTCCCTCCACAAATAGTTGTTTGTCATGTATTCCTCCAGTTCTCTCAAGTGTTCCATTATCTTCAGATGTGTTTAATTAAAGGAGGTTAGAGGGCAGTGATATGCGTACATAAAGTGAGGAGGAGATACGGCTGTCAGGCCTAAGTTGGTTATGCTCAGTTGGTGTTTATTCTGTTCAAATGCAAATATCAAGTTCTTTAACAATGTTCAAAAGGCAACACCTGCAATGGTAATAGTACTGTGTCTTCACTTCTCAGTGTGCGCATCATTCAGCAAACCTGAAACTTTGCAGGCAAACTTGCCAGAACACTTGTTAGTGGGGTTTTTTTAAAAGGAAAAAAACCAAATACACACACACAAAAAAAAACCCACCAAAACCAAACAAACCAACCACACTCAAAGCAAAAACCAACAAACACCCACCAAAACCATATGCAGCATGGCAAAGTAGTGTTGCAGTGCTATAATTAATCTCAAACAGTGGAATTTCTTGGGCTCTTAAATTCTGAAAAGGCTAAATGTTTTACTCATTTTGGGGTGTGATGCATATGGTGTTGGAGAATGGAACACATTGAATAATTTTCCATTGTAATATGTCAGAATCATCATAAGTATATGTAATACTATTTATTTATGTTGGTGACAGCAGCTCTCTGGGAAATCATGGGTACTCTACTGTGCTGTTTTTTAGGTGGAGGTAAAATCTGGAGAAGAAGATGAAGAAATTCTCTTCAAAGAGAGGGCAAAACTTTACAGATGGGACAGGGATGCTACTCAGTGGAAGGAGCGTGGTGTTGGAGAAATAAAGATCCTCTTCCATACACAGAAGAAATACTATAGAGTCCTAATGAGAAGAGACCAAGTTCTTAAAGTTTGTGCAAACCATGTCATCACCAAAGAAATGAACTTAGTGCCCTCTGATACATCAAACAATGCTTTAATTTGGACAGCCACAGATTATGCCGGTGAGTTTTTCAGGTGGTTGGTTGTTTTTTTTCTAAGTCATCCGTAGTTTCTGTGGTTTTGGTTTTCCCTGGCAGTTATATAAGATGAAAGCTATTTGTTTCTGACTATACTGAATAGAACTAAAGAAACCTGTTCTCGGATTTATTTTCAGATGGTGAAGTAAAAGTAGAACAACTTGCAGTCAGATTTAAAAGCCAAGAAATGGCTAATTCTTTCAAGAGAAGGTTTGAAGAATGCCAGCTAAGCTTGTCAGAACTTCAGAAAGGACACTTATCTCTGGCAGCAGGACTGTCAAAGGACACCAACCCTGTTGTGTATTTTGAAGTTTCTGCTGATGATGAACCTTTAGGACACATAACCATGGAGCTGTTTTCAAATATTGTCCCTCGAACTGCTGAAAATTTCAGGGCCCTGTGCACAGGAGAGAAAGGATTTGGATTCAAGAACTCCAGGTTTCACAGAATAGTCACTGACTTTGTGTGTCAGGTAAGCATAACAGGAAGACTCTTCATTAAGAGAATGAGATGCATCTTGACTAACAATGGCACTTCAAAAATCCTTTATACAGGATAGCACGTTCCTGTTGGCAGCATGAATCCAGTGTGCAACATACTCTCATCTGCCCTTTCCCTACAAGGAGATGAGAAATGGTGCAAGCTGCGTGTGCTGCCCTAAGCCAAATGCTTTTTACCTGTGTCTGCCAGCTGCCTGATCCTTTAGTGTTACCTAGTGCTGCCATGTTAGTGTGGAAAGAAAATCAGAGATAGAGATCTCCTCTCAAAATGGGCAAGGGGCCTGTTGCTGAACAGGAACACCAAGGAAAGTAGGGTTTCCCAAACTACCACTCAGCCTTATCTCTCTACAGAGAGGAACTTCTGTATGCTCACCTGCTAAGAACACTTACTTTCCAGGCTTCCTTTACATTTTAAAGTGCACTTTGTGTTTCAGATAATGTGCACTTAAAACTGATATTCCAAGTGTTTTAGATGCTCAAGTTCCCATCGAAAAGAAGTCTTCTAGATTTCATTATCATGCAGTGGCCTCTTCCTTAAAATACTCAAATTTTTCACCAGGAGCATCAGCCTGAAGTGCATCTGAACCCACCATGTAGGCAGTGTTGGTTTTAAATCTCTGTATGTGTTAGGTAGCACTAGCAAGTTCTTCATAAATGGTGAAGGCTTAGGAGATTGATCACAGCTCAGATAGACCTTGCCTTCCCTAAAATTCTCATCGATTCAATGAGTTTCAGTGACTTGTAACAGGCAGAATGAACCAGCTTCCTTACACACTACACTGATGTTCCTGCATGTCACTACATCCCTGAAGATGAGGCACGACCTTCTACAAACTCAGAACTAGTCAGTAATATACGAATGGTCTGTCACCAGACAGTCTCTTGATTACGTATCACCTGTGTCTGAAGTATGCCCTTTATGGCTCTTTCCTTAAAAGTTGGTGCTTTTCTGATAAGGAAAGCAGTATTGCTCATTTAGTGTTTAAGCTTGTTTCAGGGTATTCCACATCCTATAAGGAGCAGGCTTGCTTTTAAAACACTTAACTGCACCATGCATATCCTGACAAAAAGTGAGCTTTTATCACATGAAATTAGTATATTCTAAGTTTGCTCTGCTTTGCCTAAACTTTCTCCAGGTACAGTGAGAAGCTTTTCAAAGAGAAGTCTTTCCTTCAAAGATATAATAACCTATACTGTCACTTTTATGTGTATAGTCAAATAATCATGAGCCAGAAGCTTGCTGCCTTGCAGAAAGACAAAACACACTGCTCAGTAGCAGTAGCTGCTCTCCTGAACAAGCAGTAACATGGCAAAAGCTGCTGCCTACACAGAAGCAAGAAATTACTGGTCACTGGTACCTTAACCTTTTTCAGGTGATCAATTCTGTGCCTGCAGGGACTAAGCAAGGACAGGCCTTCAATGAGGTAACACAAGTCCCAGCTGTCAGGGCCAAGTGATGCAGGAAGCGGGCAGTGGGAAAGACAGGCCTAGAGGAGCGGTCCCCATGTGGAGCAGGAAGATAAAACGCTGTGTTCAGAATAAACAAGGGATAAACTTCCCACTACTGCTTCCATTAAAATGAACAAAGCTGCTGAAGCTGGGAAGCCTTATATCTAAATGTGAAAACTAAGAATGAGTTCTTCCAAAGCAAAGTCTTTACTGTTGAAAGGAGATATAATTGTGCTGTTGGTGTATGTTTTGGGACTTGTAAGTTAATGCCCCCCCCCCTTTTTTTTTTTTTTCAAGGGAGGTGATATAACTAACCACGATGGAACAGGTGGACGGTCAATTTATGGAACAGCATTTGAAGATGAGAATTTTGAAGTGAAACACACTGGTCCTGGATTGTTGTCAATGGCAAATAAGGGCAGGGATACGAATAATTCTCAGTTCTTCATAACACTTAAAAAAGCAGAACACTTGGACTTCAAGCATGTGGTATTTGGGTTTGTGAAAGATGGAATGGATGTTGTGAAAAAGATTGAATCCTTTGGTTCTCCTAAAGGGCTAGTAAATGGAAGAATTGTCATTACAGACTGTGGGCAAATATAGAATTATTGCTTTGAGTATACAGATGTTCTAGCAGTATAAATCAGTATTTAGATGTTATTGACTAATTATTTCAACTTCTTAAAATGGACACTTCTGATGTATAAATGTAAAATTACAGCTTATAGGTGGGGTTTTTATGTGTTCCAATTGATTTTTTGCATGTTAAATAAAAAGTTCAGACACTGGCATATTTCAGGTGTATTTGTGTTATCCTGACATATTTGTATTAAATGTCAAATTTTAAAAATTAAATCTTAGTCTTGTTAAAATAAATGTCTTGACTTCCCTTTGGTTTGTTTAAAAAAAGGAAAACTTACTTAATTTGTCTTCCTGCTCTCTTAGATCTCTATTTTGAATATGCAAATTGTAGGTGCTAATTGCTCGTCAGTAAACTGAAGGCCTTTGGAACTTCATGCTTTTACTCTAATGTGTGGAAAGTAAGCTGAGGCAGCCGGCGGGCCTGAAGTTCCTCAAGAGCACTTCAGTATTTGAAAGCTAAAGAATGGTTCTTAAATGTTTTGATCGGTATTTTGCTAGAAAAGTATACCAACTTTTTTGTTGTACATAGAATATTTCTAAATGACTTAGCTGAGTGAAAAACATGTACTTAACATCTGGATTTTGCCTGAAATGCTGCAGTATAACCCACTGCTCGTGCTATGACGTGGCTCTCCTGGCTATCTTAAATGTTTATGTTGGCTCCGTTTCCTGAGGCAGACTGCTCTGACCGTGCTGCAGAACCGAGTAACTGGAGGGTGCATCGGCCAGGGTCGGTTTATCTTTTAAAGCTTTGTCTCTCGATAGTGAATATGCATGACTAAGTGTGGGTTTGTTGGTTTTTTTTCTATTTTTAAACTTTTAATCTACAGTTCAGTGCTGGCATTATCAAGGGGTTTTTTTTCCCAGTGTTGCCGATCTGGCGTTAAGGTCTGCAACTTGGAAATACGCAGCGTCACGGTATTTTTTGAGTTTTTGGGTGGTTTTCGGTTTGTTTTTTTGTTCTGTTTTGGTTTTTTCCACAGGATAGTACTACTTCTTCCCCCAAGCTCCTCCCCAAGCATTAGACTGTAGAACACTACCCCCAACCGCCTTCGGCTGCCCGTGTGAGGCTGGGGCAAGGGCTGGCTGTCCCGCCGGGGCCGGCGAACCGGCCGTTGCTGCGGCGGGAAGCACCGGCCGCCTCTGCCCCTGCCCCCGCCGCGGCTTCTCCTCAGAGAGCCGCCGCTTCCCGCCTCCACGGGGCAACGGACGCGCCGCGGCGTCTGCGCCTGCGCGCCGCCGCCTTCCCGCCCTCCCTCCCTCCCTCTGCCGCGCCTGCGCCCGCCGCCCGCCGGTGGTGGCGGTTGGTTCGAGCCCGGGCGGTGCGGAATGGCGGGCCCCGGCCTCAGCCGCTCCCCTCGGCGTCTGCAGCGGCGCTACCTGCGAGGGCCGGCGGGGGTGAGACCGGAGGGCCGGGGGAGGGAGGTGGGAGGAAGGAGGAGGAGGAAAGCCGTTCCTCCTCGCCTCGTCCCTGAGGCGCTTGGAGGCGGGAGTGTCCTCCTGTGGGGTTCCTTGTAGGCGCTGTGGTATTACATACGCGTATCGGCGGTGAGAGCCAAAAAACGGGATTTAAACAGGCTTTGGGAGCTTACGTGGAAAGCGTGTGCTTTCTAGTCCTACCCCTGTCCCTCTGCTCTGGTTGCGTTACAGTGGAAGGGCTGGAGTCATCCTTCTCTGAACTTGAAATTTCGCTGGAAATCGCAATTCCAAGTTTTACGCGCTCCCAAAACACAGTCTGAGCAGCTTGGCACTTAGTTTTTGTCTAAAACCTTCTGGTGCCTGCTAGTTGGGCAAGATAGTATGTGAATCCTCTTAGAAATAGCATACTAGGCATTGTATAAAATATGTATAATAGGATAACTAATTTCTTTTGTATCTTTTGCTACAGCAGTTGCTAGCCTTATTTAGAATGTGTTAGGAGTGTTTGTGATTGTAAAGCTAGTGATTAGCTCTGTTTTCAGGGAGCAGGAAATTGTTCCATGTCTAGTCAACCAGAGGAGAATCAAACCCATAGCTCGTAAGAGACTGCCATAATGACCAGACAGTAAATTATGATGGGTGTCATTCCCTTGCAGAGGTAAAGCAATGATATTTTACACCAGAGAACACCAGGTTCTTTGCACCGATATGAACGAAGGAACAGCATTGTGATTCCTCTGTTTCAGTTACTTGTGCTGACATAAGCATTTATGGGTCTGCACAGTAGAATAGGAAACTGATCTGTCTAAAAACCCAGCAGCAAAGACCCCTCCCAGATGCTGGTGTTTCAAAAGCCTTTGACACCTTGTGGAAGGAATACTCACTGGTGAGGCACTTGCTTTTATTTTGTCTGAAATCTGTTTGTCCTTCACTGAGACAAATTTTTGCAGTTTCTTGCATCTGCATTCCATGGGTCAAATGGTTCCACTGTGTCCAGCACCTTAAGTGTTCAGACTCATGCTGCAAGGGAAGTAATATGTTGTAAAAATACCCATGAGCAGCCAAAGATTGGGAGACACACAGTTGGACTGGGAGATCAAGCTGGTCCTGGGAATCATCAAATGAATAGAGAAACCAGCCTTTTTTCCTGAGGAAGTGTGACTTGCCATTTTAGGATCAGGAACCATCCCAAATATGAGGTGAGGATTTGAGTTCTTTAGCAGCTAAAATCTGGACGTATCTGCCCTTAGTTCCTCCAGAAGGATTCGCAACTTGGGTAGCATTTTGTGGTGCTCTAGATGTTATGTTTTCCTTGGGGAATATTCTGCTTTGAATTACAGAACTGTTCTTTAAAGAAAAATAGTTTTCAGAAGTTATCTTTAAAAAACTGTCACTGAGACTTTAAAGCATAATGCTTGCAAGGAAAGGAATGCTAGATTTGTTTGTGTTTTGTTATTTCATTAAAAAGCAGTATTTAAGTACAAGAAAATACAGTAGTTGATCATTTAGAGCATAGCAGAGAGATGCAGTGAAACACAGCTAAGATCACAAGAGCTGCTTTGAGTCTGATCTTTTTTAATGTACATTGAATTGATTTGCTTGTAGCCTGATACTTGTGTCATTTGTTTTCTTAGTATGTAGTTACGAGTTAGGAAAAAGCAGAGCAGGAAACTTTGACAAAAAAAGCCTAGATATAAAGATAGATGGCACTGTTTCCGTGATTACCTGATCTTACTTTTATGCCCTTATTTTATGTTACTGTCTTCATAGTGTCTTGTAGCCTCTCAAATATTTTAACATGTAACACTATGAATATTTTATTGCCAGACTGTGGGGAATATGTTTGCCTCTTTGTATTAATGAGGGCCATTTACATTTATATATTGAAAAAAAAAAATTCTCTTTTCAAAGTCAGTAGTTTGTAGTAAGAGTTCTGTCACAAGGTGTTGTAACTGTTAAACGAGTAAGTTGTAACATTCGCTGTCCCTGAAAATTCTGACTGTATTACAGTGGGTTTGTGCTTTCTTGTAGGATTGCCTTTCAGGAGCATTACACACCAAATATAAGAGTGGAAGCTTCCTAGTATACAAAGGTAATAGCAAACAATGGTGCTTTGATGTCTTTTTCGGGAAAATATATACTAAAAAGTGTATCATTCCTAAATTTATTTTAAGAAATTTCGTATTTTCTCATTTTAAATAGGTAGATATTCTCGATCAGGGGTTTGTGATATCTGGGAGTCAGCCTGGGAATGTTAATATTCACATAAAGAGCACAAAGGATGCTTTAAAACAATGGTTCCCAACCTGTTTGTGTTCAAGTCCTGCTTGAAGTAGTTGGTAGCAGTCCGCCTCATAATGCATACATTTGGCTTTAATTTAAAGATGCATAAATGTTTAATATTTAGAATGTCTTTGGGCTTCTCGAGATTACACACATTGCTGGTGCACGTGGACAGCAGGGTAAAACAATGTATTCATCAGACTTTGGTTATAGAAAAATTAGTTTATGAAGGCAAGCTGTAAAACTTCAGAAAGACAAATATGGTTTGAAAACTAAATAATTCATCCTATAGTTTTAAGCTGTTATAATTCTTCATTCGTTTGTTAGACTGCATCAGTGGGTTTTTGGTTCTTAAACCTATATGATTACACAGCAAGCATTTGCAATAAGCGCTTGTCGATTTCTTAATGTCAGTTTCTCAAATGCAAAATAAAATTGTTACTATTATATATATTCCAGGTGACATGGACAGCTCACTGGAAAATACCACTATTTCTTTATCCAAATGTTCTTTAGAGTCAGAATTTGCTGAAAGTGGAAGAGAGAACAGCATCAGATCTTCTAGTGATTTCCTGCAAAGTTTTGAAGACTGGGATTGGTAAGAGGTGTTTTCTCTTCAGCTCTCCTTTATCATCTCTCATAATCCAGATAAACCATGAGTAAACAATACATTCGGATTGCACAGATCCAGAAGTTGTTTTAAGATTCTTGTTTTCTTGTTAAGTAAAGAACTATTTGTGGCCGATGTATGAAATAATGTGAATGCTGATTTTGATAAGGAGCATTGTCTCGCTCACTTTCTAATCTAATCTGTGTATGTTGGAATTGCTAATGGGATACAGAGATGTTATAAACTGAACTAGGTGATATAAACTGAACTAAGAGGAAAGCAAATAGCTCAGACTGATGAACAGCTTTAAGTGTATTTAGAGATAATTGCATTCCAAAAGCCAAGAAATCTCTTTTCAGGGCTACTTTACACCAAATATGAAAAAATAATTTTAAAAGGGGGGGTTGTATTTTTAACTTTCCTGGAATTTGGTGGTTGGTGGTGAGAGAAGAGTGTTGGTTTTACCTACTGCATACGTGTGCTTACAGCATGAAAATTGTATTTTCTAAATTATTGTTACTTTTAAGTCAGCAACATTACTAATTGTTGTGGTTAAAACCTTGTGAGTAATAATGCTTTCCATCCAAATGATTTAACTCTGCTATTTGTTATCAGTCAAATATCAAAATCTTAGATTGAGCAATGTTTACATTTTTATACAGACTTCTCTCAATGCTCTATGTGTAGCATGTTAGAAAGGGACTGAGTAATTTCAGATTATTGCATTTTTGTGTTTTTTTAGTTTTGGTGATGAGCAAGATTTTTTTTGTGATTCAAGTGGTCTAGAAATAGAAGAAAAGACCATTAATTGCTCTGAAACTGATGCAGTTCAAAATACAGCTATATATGTGGAAACAGGTAATAAATACTGAATTTTAAATATTACAACTCTGTGAAGTACAACATGTAATTTAAAAAACTTTCTAGTAAATGTATTTCTATTCAGTTCAGAAATAAAATAACCAGCTCAAATGTATTTTAATTTGGGGATTTAACCTTTCATGTAAGTACGAGTAACTCCTTTAGAATTAGTTTAGGAGGTCCAGACATACTTGATGCAATACTAGCATACATTTTAAAAAGAAAAATTAACCTTTTATGAAACTGGCTGCCAGGTAACTTTATAAAATAAATGAAGAAACAGGGTGAGTTTGGGGGGTTTTGTTTGTTTGTTTTGTTTTATTTTAAGTAGCTAGCTGCATTAACAAATACTACAACTCTGTTAAGTCAGATGTCTTTAGTCAGTTTAAGGATGAAAAACTGGTAATGGGTAGAGGGAGAGTATTATATGTTATTCAGTTAACTCAGGAAATTCTAACTAGAAGATTGTAGCAGGGACCAGCTGGCATTCATTCACTGCAAATGTTTGAAAATACTGCTGCAGTCGGAGTTGTGAATCAGTGTCGCTCTGTCTCTTGTGGGGAGTTTTAGGTTTAGATGAACATTGATGTATTCTTTTGAAGGTGTGGAGACAGATAGCCAGCTAACCAGCCCCAAAGGGGTTAAAAGGAATCTCAAAGCCAGGCAGAACAGATCAATGGAACTGTAATAGACTCTCACCCAGAGTTGTATTAAATGGGTGGGGAGAGACAGCTTTCTGAAAACACATTCTTTCTGAAAAGAAAAAAAAAAAAGAATTTAATTGCACCAGGAAAAATGCATAGTTTACAGTATTTGGGATCAAAGGCAAAATAAACACAAAACTCTGATAAATATCACACACATTTCTTTCAGATATGACTACATTTTTTCTGGTTTCTTTTCCCTTTTTTTCTGTTTCTGTTAGGATTTGTGTGGCATTGTACTAGTTATCCTCTTGTTCCTCACCCCTGAAGCAGACACACTGTGGCAGAGCAACAGATTTAGTTTATTGTCTTGCTCCAGCTGTGATGGGTGATCAACCACAGGGCTGCCTAATGCATACCACCAATTAGCCCTGATTGCATCATTTGCTTATCTAGTAACCTTTTTGCTGTTTCTTGATGCTCCTTCTCATTGTCCTTCTTTTCTCTTCTGTAGTTGTCTGCCAAATAAACAACCTATCCCTAATTACTTTTTCCTCATCAGCCTGAGTTTTGCTGCATCGGTACCTGTTGTGGTTTAACTCCTGCAGGCAGCTCAGCCCCACACACTGCTTGCTCACTCTTCCACCTCCCTCCCAGTAGGAAGGGAGAGAATCAGAAAGGTAAAAGTGAGGAAACTCGAGGGTTGAGGTAAAGACACTTTAATAGGTAAGCAAAAGCCGCACGTGCAAGCAAAGCAAAACAAGGAATTCATTCACCATTTCCCATGGGCAGGCAGGTGTTCAGCCATCTCCATCACAAGTAACGGTGACTTGGGAAGACAAACTCCATCACTCCGAATGTCCTCCCTTCCTCCTTCTTCCCCCAGCTTTTATTGATGAGCATGACGTCATATGGTCTGGGATATCCCTCTGGTCAGTTGGGGTCAGCTGTCCCGGCTGTGTCCCCTCCCAAATTCTTGTGCACCCCCAGCCTGCTCGCTGGTGGGCTGAGAAACAGAAAAGGCCTTGACGCTGTGCAAGAACTGCTCAGCAATAACTAAAATATCCCTGTGTTGTCAACACCATTTTGGTCACAAATCCAAAATGTAGCCCCATATCAGCTACTATGAAGAAAATTAGCACTATCCCAGCCAAAACCAGCACAGTACTCAAATTTGTGTTTGTGATACTGTCGCCTAGGTAATCTTGGCCTGATGTGGCACCTAGGTGCAGTTGGCCTTGCAAGACACCGCACACCAAAAGATCCCAATGCTTCCCTTCAGTTATCTGTGAATTTTGGCCATTTGACTGTTTGTGAAATGTAGCCGTTCCTCACTGTGCTACCTGCAACTTTCATCAGCTTCTTACACTGTAATCTGTCATGTCTGGCAGTTTCTCATGTTCTGTCCAGTAGTTTCTTAAGTCTTGTTCTGTTAACTTAGATGTCGGGCCACGGTCTAGTCAGCAGTGAATCACTTGCCTGAAGCCCTTACAAAAGTAATAGAAGATTTCGGCTACATTATGATTCAGTCTGTGCATAGATTTCATACAGATATCTGTAGGATTTCTGTATTGAAGTGGAGGACATAGTTTTACTTATAAAACTCCATTGATCCCTGATCAATTCAAACAAGTCATGGAACACAGCTTTGAGCAACCTCCATAATTCTTTAAGAGATTATTGTCTCATTTTGGTACCTCTTGCTCTATACTTGTCACTCTAAATGCCTAAAATAAATTTTCACTGTTCTGGAGCAACAATCATGTCATCATTTATCTAGGACTAATTTTTTAATGTAAAATGGTTTTTTTCTTTCCATAGGCAGCAACTTACCATCCCATTTGGCTGCAAATATGCAAGAAAATAGAGACCAAAATATTACCAATGGTTTGGTAAGGAAAATTGTGAGTGGAACTGACGCTCAAGCATGCAATAGTCAAGGCTTAATACCACCTCACATCAGTCAAATTTATGATGAATTATTTGTTATACATCAGAAGCTCCAGGTAGGAACTGGAATCACCTTAAAAAATTTTGTTGAGTAATTTTATGAAGATTCTCACTTTTGACAGGAAATTTGGAAATATATACTAAATCACTATTACTTATATACTAAAACTATTACTTATTACTATTACTTATACTAATGACAATGACTTACACACTAAATCTCTGTCGTCATCTGCCTCTTCCCCTAAATTAATTCACTGATTCAGTAGTGGTGCTTTGACTTGCATAGTGGGTAGATCAGATAAAATTCAGCTTGAGGGAGTTTGAACACAGTGCTTCTACATCAGGAATGTCTTGTGATGCACTGTGGGCGTGGAAGGAAACACCTGCAACCATTGCTTCTCCTGAGAGCATCTGAAGCTATTCTCCTGACTCTAGGCTTTCAAGAGTGCCTGCCTTCACAGCCTCCTGCAAAAACCCTCCATTCCGCCTTATCTCTACTTTTGTGCTGCTGGGGAATCCCAACAGTTCATCCCCTAGCAGGCCTAGGCCACTAGCAGAGAACCTCCTGTATGGTTTTATCCAGAAGCTCCCATGCTTCTGCTAGATTCCCTGCCAGGACTGTCTTTTGCACCATATGAGATAAAAATAATTTTGTATCTCTTTTTCCTCACCACTTTTTCAGGGACGCTTCCCACTAATTGAAAAAACAATATAGTAATCTAGTGTTCAGTGTAGACAGTCACATCAGACTCTGTTTTGTCTTACAGTTAATCCAAAACTTTTGGAAGCAAAAGCCTAAGTTTAATTCTCTAGGTTTATACTTGAACAACTGTATAGAGTTGAATTTTGTATTTTGGGAGGCCAAGCCATCCTGACACACATCGAAGTCATTTGGGTTAACATGTGGGGAAGCTGAACATAGATGGCCATCAGGATACTTTTAATTAGTAAGCTATTGTGTAAGAGTCTATGATTTTACCAAAAGTTTAGCGTATCTCTGGGAGAAAAAATTCAAATTCAGTATAAATTGTGACAATTTCATGGGTTTTAAAGCCATTTCAACTTTTTTTTTTTTTTTGATACAGAGAGAAAGTTCAGCACAGCAGGAGTATGCTCTGCAATTGCAGAAACGAGAGCATTTGCTAACAGAACGAGAAGCATTGCTTTTTAGACATGAAGCAGCTTTGGCTAAAATAAGAGGAGTTGAGGAAGAAGTTCACACAAAATTTGGAATTATAAAAGAGGTGCAGTAACATATTTAATGACGTTTATTGCTCTACATGCCATTTAACTCATTTGTACTTATCTTCAGCCATCACTTGTTTGCTGGATATAATGCTTATTTCTTTAAAGTGCTTGAAATCCCCAAATGAAAGGTTTATGTAAAAAGTACCAAAAAATATTGTTAGGGTTTTTGTGTGGCTTCTGTTTCAGGGTGGTGCATTTAGTTGCCTGATGTGTAGGTACATTTTACTGTTACAATTTAGAAAAGAAGGTAACTTGTTTCTAGAATAGCAAAAACTGTATGACCAGTATTAGAGAAAAATTATGATCTGTAATTGTATGTAACTTAAATGAGTATCTTTGCATTAGCTGTAGTTGAAGTAGATTTCCTTAGGAAGGCTTTAAGACAGAATGAGATCTTAAGACATAACAGCTATTGCAGAGAGAGTATTAGCAAAAAAAACATTCAAAAAGTTCAAAGAAAGAAAAGATCAACCTAACTTTGGGGGGGTGGGAAGAAATGAAATTGTATGATTTTGCTATAAGAAGAGGTAGTAATTAATAACACTGTTCTTGTGAGCATTTGCTATTGAATTTAGGTCTTGTGGAAAGTTTTGGTTATTATCTGGAAGGTCATCCATCAAGAGAAGTCCTTAAGTATACATACATTGTGTCAAAACCGTAAGCTGGGAAATTACACTTCTTTGAAGTGTGCAGATAAACCTTTCCCACAAGCTGTTGAGGGAGGATAGACTACATGTTAAAAAGGGGAAAGGGGCATCAGAGGAGTAGGACCTCAACTTTTGAATGGGGAAGGAATAGGTTAAGGTCTTAATTTAGATGTTTCAAATCTTATGAGCTTATAAGAACATTACACCAGTTAGAGAACTGGCTGATGAAAACTCAGGAAAAATTAGTGGTTTATCTGTGAAAATTTGTGGAGGTCAAATGGAGTATTAGAAGACTTAAAAAATGTGGTGCCTTTCTTTTCAAAAGGGAAAGTGTCGTACAGCCATCAGCTTACTGTCAGTTCTCTAAATAAATAAATCCTGAAACAAGCTATGACCAAACCACGGGAGGCACAATGCAGAAAACAATGCAATAAATAACTACTAGTGTATGTTAATCATAAATTGTCAGATCAGTCTCATTTCCTCTACAGCAAGGTAACAGGCATTGCTAATAGAGGAGTAGTAGTTATATATACGTCTGGACTTAAATAGAAATTGTTTATACATTTTTGCATGGCATTTTCATAATCATATTAGGAAAGTATAATATATATGTAATGCAGCTGGTGTAAAGCTGTAGTGAGACAGTAGTTCATGGTAGAGTTGAAAGAATGCACATAGATTCTGGAATATCTTTTCGTTCCAGTATTATTTGCTATTTTCAATAAGAAGTTTGACAGTGAGAAAGAGCACATTTATTAAATTTGAAGAAAATAGCAAGTGAGGGGGAATATCAAGCATGCTGAAATAGAACATTAGGATTAAAATTGATCTTGACAAATTGAAGATGTGGCAGGTCTGAAAAAACCAGTATACTATTCAGAAGGTGTGAGTGTACAGTATTGCATTTGAATGGAAATATCAGCTACAGAAATAGAGGCTGATGAGTGGATGCATGGGTTAAACATACAGGATGAATTGAGGGTGAATGTGCCAATCTTCAGCTACATAAAAGGCTGCAACAAAGAGGAAGAAACTAGTATTTTTTTCATGTCTATGGTAGAAGAAGTAGTAGTAGTAAGGGAAAATTAGATTAAGTATTAGGAAAAACTACATCTAACAAAAATAATTAGGCATACGAACAGGTAGATTGGTAAGACTGCAGTGTTTCCAGTATTGGGGGACTTAAGAAGAGACTAGGCAAACATCTGGCAGGAGTGAAATGGTATAGCTGGTTATGATATGGATGACACCACCCGATTTGATTATGGAAGTGGATGGCTTAGACATCCTGGCATCACCTACAGCCCTATGGCTTAACAACTGTATTGGTTCTTCTTACCTTTTTTTCTCTACTGATTCTTCCTAGAGGAGCTGTTTAATTTTAAATAAAGCTCTTAACTGTGTATATAGAAAACGAAAGTGAAACATTCTGTGTGATGTGATAGGGTGCACTCAATTACATGTTGGCAGCGTCTGCATATTTATTGGTATGAAAAGGGGATCTGTCATTTCATACAGACGAGAGGATGAGAGGAAACAGTTTCAAGTTGCACCAGGGCAGGGATATTATGAAAAATTTCTTCACCGAAAGGGTGGTCAGGCATTGGAACAGGCTGCCCAGGGAAGTGGTCGAGTCACCATCCCTGGAGGTATTTAAAAGACGTGTAGGTGTGGTGCTTAGGGACATGGTTTAGTGGTGGACTTGGCAGCGTTGGGTTAACGGTTGGACTCGATGACCTTAAAGGGCTTTTCCAACCAAAACGATTCTGTGATTCTCTGTCTTCTTAGGCAAGTGTGGGTAGGTGCTTTAGACAAGAACGTCCTGCCTGCAGCTGTTCTGATCCTATTGGCTGCAGAAGAGCGGCATTTGAGGAAAAGAGGAATTGTAGATAGTTTTCTTGTATAGCTGGAATGGAAGTTACTGAGCTTCCAAGCAGGAATATAGAGAAGGATGTCTTCAGGGCTTGCATCCTTTAAACTTAGACTGTACTTTATTTTTGTCATTTGCACATGTAAGAAGAGAGGGTATGACTGGAAATGGAAAAGTAGAGAATGAGTGGGTGAATGAGTGAAGAGTAGTGAATTCATGGAAGGGGAGAAATGAAAGATAGTAAGTACATATAGCTGCAATATTTTCCGTAAAATAAAATTTTGCCATTTTATCAAATCTGAGGTACTTAAAGAGAGCACTGGTGTCCAGAGAAGACTAAATCTAAAATAAGATTCAGGGAAAAGAAGTGGATACGCAGGTTGTAGTTAACAATTCATGTGCTTGTGCTGTAAACCAGAGCGCTAGTCTACGAGGCATAGGATTAGTTTCTTGTTCTGTGTGATTCAGAGTGAGCTAAGCCAGAAAAACTAGCTGAAACCTCAAAAGTTGCTGCAAAACAGAATCACAATTTTTTGTAATTATATGGAAGAATAAGCTGTAAATAAAAGCTTTGTGATTGATTCTAGTTCACAAACACTACCCACATCTGACTTGTTTGGGAAATGTACATATTGATATAATCTGTTTTGGGTAGAATCTGGAAAGAATAAGAGCAATAGGCTGTGCACCTTCCTATCAGTTTCTTTATAGACTCTTCTTAATATGCAGTGTGGATGTTGTTTTTCTCACTACTGGTTGAATGTGCAAATTTGGCCTTGCAGAATTACAAACTCGATCTTTGAAAGTTTGTCCTATTATTTTAACACTAAAATGGAACTTAGCTTAGAATTGTTTCTAAAATAGTCTCTTGTAAATCAAATTTTTAAATTTGATATTTCTATAGCAACACGAGGCAGAAGTTAAACAGCTGACAGAAGCCTTGAGAGAAATAACTAAAGAAAATAGGAGGCTGAAGTCATCATTTGATACCTTGAAGGAAATGAATGACTCTTTAAGAAAACAGGTAAAATTAGTTATTTCCTGTTATCAATAATTTTATAAGTTACAGTCAACAATTTTAAATATTTGAATAGCTTAAGTTTGCAAAATTGCTGATTTTTTGTTTCTGTAAGACGAGAATTGTATGAATGACTGAAAGTACTTTCCGCACTTTTTTCCTAGTACTTGAAATTTAGCCTTTCTAATCTTTTACAGTACAAAAAAAAAAGTTGGAATAATTCCTCTGACCCACTAGCAACAGCTAATTGTTAGGAAGGACAAATCCATGTCCTCTGATGCAAATTGAGAGTGGATGGAGGGCAAGTCTTTTATAACATAATAGAATCCACCCTGTGCTGAATTGCTGTGCTGATTCTATTAAGTAAAAAGTAGCATGTGTATTTCTAACTTCATGTTTGCTCTATATTTTGTTATTTTTACAAATGTTAATTAAGGCAGTACTTTCTTAGTTCTTAAACTGGGACAGTGGTTCATAGTAATACAGAGAGTAAGAATTGTCATCTCACTTGTCTGTTAAGTCTGACCTAAAATGCTGACACAAAATGCTATCTAAACTATTTGACCATTTTTTATTCATTGAATTAATTACAGTTCTGATAGTCTGAGTACAATAAAAATCTACAGCAGAGCCTTATTCTTTCTCTTAGAGAAAGTCAGACCTAACTCCTAGAATGTTGAATGGTTCTGGTGCAACCCATCTGTCTCTGTTTTCCCCTCACTGTAAAAACTTTGCATTTCTGTGCAAACTGAGGGCTTCTGCGATAAACATGCTGTTCATGGTTGTATGCATAGAGCATGTTTCTTATATTTAAATGGAGGTTGCAGTTTCCCCTCATCTTCTCTCACAGAGTAAATTGTTTTTGTAGCATACTCAGTAACTGTTCCATTCTTCAGAGAAGAAAACTTTCACCCTCCCCATTATGAAGGCTATTGGACCATTCTTGAAATGTGCGCTCCATTTTTATGTCACTTCTTCATGAAAAGTAATCAAATGTGTAGTGCCTTTATATCTAGATTGGCATTGTAGTGCTTATTCTTCCCCTGCAAACTGAAAGATTGGGCTACAGGTCAACAAAGAGCTACTGCTGTCTTATTTATCCTGGAAACGGTTGCCCAGAGAGGTGGTGGAGTCTCCCACCTTGGAGATATTCCACAGCTGTCTGGGCATGGTCCTGGGCAGCTGGTTCTCAGTGGCCCTGCTTGAGCTGGGGGCTTGGACCAGATGACCTCCAGAGGTCCCTGCCAACCTTAACCAGTCTGTGATTACTGAGATTTGTTGAGGAGGTGGATGATGATTTTGTTTCTGTCACTTTACGTACTCAGAAGAAAAAACTTGAACTTAAACACTTTAGCTGCTCAGCAGCCACATCAAATTATTTCAGTATGATAATTAAGTCAAGAAGTGAGTTTTGAATTTACAGATACTTTAATATTTTCTGATTCTTTCAGTTAAGTGATGTAACTGAGCTGAACAAGAAGTTGGAAGGTCAAGCAAGAAAAGTACAAGCTCGTTTAGAGAATCTACAAGTAAGGTTTGTTCTTACATGTACCAGCTTCCTTTATAGGTAACAAATGAAATATAATTCATTGTTAACATTTTGTTGTAGAGGAAGCATGAATTTTTAATGGTACGGAAGTCTAAGGATATATGTCAAGTGGTGCAACAAAGTAAACCTGTCAAGCAGAAAAAAGTGATGGTAACATCAAAAATTGCTAAGGTAAGAATTGAGCGGTATGAAAGAATCATTTGAGAGAAATTAGGCAGTGGAACATTCTCTGTGTATCTGCTACAAATTACAATATGTAACTTCTAATTTTATTTTATAAGTGAATTAGTTACAGTAAGAAAAGATACAGGTTATACTGGGGGAAAACGGGCAGTTAAAGAATTAAGCTTCTTGCTAAAAATAAGTCTGTTGGATTTCATATTGTGTATGTATATAGTATATGTATATATTTTTATTTACATGGTAAGTTTTCCTCTTCCTGTCATGTCATCTTTCGTCTGTCAATTTAAATAATATCCTGCTTACACTGTAGCTGGTTTCTTTCACTGTGTCAGAGCAAATCTTAAACTCATTCTGGTTACTGCTACAGTACAGCACTGTTCTTATGAATAACACCAGCTAAAAACTAGTCAGTCCAAAGTATCAGATAAAGAATTTTAATTTTCTGAGCCAAAAGTGATTGTACTACTGTTATTTTTTTGAGAAATAGTTTTTAATGAGGGAAAGAGAATAAATGCAGTGTTCATATACAGTTCCAAAATGATCACCTTGTTTTCCTTAAAATATCTTCTTACATCACTTAATGAAATGCTTTCTGTCTCCATGTTGTTCCATTTAGCAGCAAGTCCTCTGGTAGTACTCTACCAACATCTCCCAACTGCTAATGATTTTCCCCAGCTAGAGGCTAAACTGTGAAATGGTCATACGTAGGTTTTTGTGTACTTCGGTTGCAAGTGAAATATAAACAGTATCAGTAGTTATAGTTCTGAGTGAAGAGGAAAACAGTTATCTAAAGGTAAATACAAGAAAACTTTTGAAATCTTTAGAGAACTGTTCATGCAGCCTGTCTTCAGGCCTCTGGATATCTTTTGTAGAGTGTTTCATTGCAGTGTAGTAAAGGGAGAGAATGACAATTTCATGAAGTCTTTGTTCTTTTTCTAACAATGCTAATTACCCAATTAAATTTTAACAACAGTGGATTGTATGAAATAAAGCAAAGGAGGTCTAGTGCATTGAAATAAGAACTTCCACATGCAAAGGACACAAAAGATTTTCCTGCAATTCATTTGACCAGAATTATAAATTATAAAATGGAGTGGCTCCGTATACGAAATATCTTTTCCCAGGCCTTTTATAACCATTTGTCTAAGTAGAAAATAAATTATGTGCATATTTTTTCACACCCAGAAACCATCACAAATAGTACCTGATCTGCACTGGGGGGGGGGGGGGAGGTGTGTGAGAGAGAGAGAGATGATGCAGGGGTCTTTCTGGATCTCTGTAAGAAGGGCCTGACAACAAATGGCTTAATGACATAGTTGTTTTAATAAGACAGAGTAGGAGGGGGAATATAGGTAGTGAGTAAATCTTACGTCCCTTCAGATGCTGGGAACCTTGTGTTTGTGCAGCATCAGGTGGAGCCCAAGTGGATTTTTCCCAGGGCACGCTGAGCAGGTCCTGTCCGTGGAGAGAAGCTCCTTTTTGGCCATTCAAGCTAGGATACAATTTTCTTACAAGAAAACAACTCTATTCACGAAGGCCATTCGCAGGAGAACTTCTTGTTGCCCTTTTAGACAAAGGCAAGGCCATGCAGGAGGCGTGATCGCTGGTACCAAGAGGGAGCTGCCCGCAGGCTCCTGTCCCAGTGAGCTGGCTGAGTTATCCTGCGGCCAAGCACGGGATAAACTGTGCGGTTGATTGATCTGTGCAGCACAGGTTAACTGTGAGGTGGGTCTCTGACTCCTCCAGGTACCGCGGTCTCCCGCTCAGGATTGCCACCTTCCACCCCTTGATCCACATACAGTTTACCTTTCCCAGAAATATTATAAGTTACAGGTGATATTAATAATATACAGGCTTCTCAAACCCTAGGTACAAGGCCCAACAAAGCACACATGGCCTGTTCAAGATCACTGTTTCCTTGAATATAACATTTTCTGCAGGCTCCCAATACAGTAACTTACCTCCCCAGATTTTATCAGGCATATACTCATCATCCTTTAAATTACGCATAATATTTCAGAACTAATGTACTCTCATATATTTCAGTCTGTTACTGTTTTGGCTTAGAAAAATCATTAACTTGAAAGCTGAAGTATCTGATGTTGTGGATGTATTACAGCTACCATTGAATTCACAAGTTTATGAGCTCTTAACTCTTCTTATGGATTGGATCTCAGACCAACACCTTAGCAAAATAAAAATACAAGAAGAAAGAGAGGACACTCATAAATTTATGGCTACCCAGACCTCAAAAAAATCCTGCACCCAGGAAAGGTGTATGAAGGTAAAGGAGTTTGGATTATTTCCTTGTGTTAATACGTTTTCAGATTTATGGGGTTTTTTTAATGATTTTGAGACTGTAACAGGTCAGCCTGTTTTATACATGCTTTGGATACAGTAATTAAAACAAAATCACTGTTAATAAGTCAGTATTCATTCCAACAGTGAGATATAATAGATAATTTATCATTTGTAAAGCATACAGATACTTTTTAAGGAAAAGTGTGGTGTTCAGTCTCAACTTGAGAGTTTCAGCATTCTATTTCAAGTCATTTCTGTCAGTTGATAATTTGTGTTGTTTTATGTGTAATACTGTACATAATTCCTTTTTTCTAAGGAGGTGAACATGTCTAATTTAAACTATTTTTGTGCCTATATTAGATACTAAAGTTTCAATTTATGACTGATAAAAGGTGATGCTATGCTATACTCATAACACTTTTATTGTTTTCTTTCTGGGCATACCAAGGTTTGGAAATTGGCGAGGTGTTCAGAAAATCTTTTATTGTTTTTCTTCATTATAGAATATGTAGATTTATAGTAATTGGGATTGGATTTACTGAGATTGAGCTCACATGATCTATCTCCACTTTTGCATGTAAACCTGTAAAATCTGTTACCTGTACTGGATCTGGCCAGGGAGTATTTGCATATATAATCTCTTGAACTCCAAGAGAAAGTTGGGAGTTTGGGTTGGTTGGTTTTCACTTGTGGTTAGCTTGTACAGTAGTTTCATATACTGCATGTAATTTTACTTTTGTATATTTTTACAGCTTTTGCCTATAGCTACTGAGCAACTCCAGTGGATGCCATTTGTGAATCCTAAACTACACATGTCTGTGATTAAATTTATTTACTGGTCTATAAGACAGCTAGACACTGGTATTCAGGTAAAACAAGTAGTCCTCTTGCAGTATGGTTTTTTAAAAACTAAATTCACAGAAGATATTAATGAATTTTGTGTTTTAACTACATACGAAAAGTAGATGTTTTAGGTAGTATACATAAAAGAAACTCTGCTGTCTTTGCAAAGCATAAATTCATAGTGTTTACCACAGATAGATGGCAAATGAAAAAAAATAAATTCATTTTCAAGTTAATTTTAAACTTTGCATTGTGTATCTAAGCATAGTTTTTGTAAGTATGTGTGAACTCTGTTGTGGTGTCTAAGCATCTCAGAAATTATATTTATATATATATGTATTTACAAAACTTTTGCACTAGAAAAGGCAATATTTTTATGTTCACTTTATGCATGAGATTTGTTGAAATTGATGGAGGTGCTATAAGAAAATATTTAGCAATATAATAAAGAAAAACACAGTAGCGGTACTGTATAGACTCAGTATAGCGCCTAGTGCTGTCAATAGTGCTTTTGCTAAAGCAAAAGATAGGAAACTTTGTAAATATGTTGAGTTTAAATTCAATAGAATAGTAAGCTGTTCTTTTTAGTGCTGATAAGAAACTGTATTTTAAATGAGCATATTGTGAAGTTTGATTCTGAAGTAATATTTCTGTATAGTCTATGGTGAAAAGTCTGGTAGATCTTACCTGTACAGTGTTCTTAAGCTTCATGTTTAGACCTTGATTCTGTAAATGCTTTTACAGGATATAACTTCAGGCAACCTTACAAAGTAGAGTTGACTAAAGCTGAGCTTGTTCTGGAACCAGAGGAAACTTAAATAATGTCACGATATCAGGGGCCCTCACTAAATAGTCTCTTTGTGAAGTATGTCCTGATAAGGCATTGTGATAACATTGTTTCACTGCTTTTGAGACACAAAGTAGCATCTCCTATACAGATTATATTCCAATACATGGTCAAACCATTTGCTGTTTAATATTCAGTTGCTAGGGGAACATACATATCTCTATATAGTACACAGGATTTCAGTGTGTTTTAATGTTTACACTAACTGTGTGCATTGTTTGAAACAGCATGCAACAATGACATCAACAATGAGGAGACTTGGTGAAGATATTTTCAAAGGCATAGTAAGTAAGGGAAACCCACATAGTTCTGAACAGTCTACAGAGAGTAAATCAAAATCGGCAGCTTTCTTTAAGAGTTCCTGTATGCCTTTGAGGTTTCTGTCAACTTTAATTGTGCTTAAAACAGTGACACAAGGTAAGTTCTGATTTTTTTATATTTATTTCTTTATTTCAGTCATATGCCTGGGAAAAAAAACATTTCAGTGATACTGTAGAGTCTATTATGCTTTATTAGCGAAAAGTGTTTTTACTTGAGTTTTAATAACTTGTGAAATAAAATACACTGGAAGCAAGTATGAATCTTGCTAGTACTCATTTCATGTTGGAATTTATGTTTTCCTTTTAATATGATGACTTCTTGTCAGACAAGTCAACTTTTCTGAAGAAGGGGAAAAGAGATGTTGGTAATTCTGTCAAACTATCACTACAGCAGTCATTGGATTGCCAAGATCTTTACTGCATAGTATGGCACAGCTTGTTGCTCTTTATTGTGATTTAACCCCAGCCAGCAACTAAGCACCACACAGCTGCTCACTCACCCCCCATACAGTGGGATGGGGGAGAGGATTGGGCAAAAAAGTAAAACTTGTGGGTTGATATGAGAACAGTTTAATAGAACGAAAAGGAAGAAAATAATAATGATAATAATACAATTAAAAATTACAAGAATAAAAGAATTGGAATATACAAAACAAGTGATGCACAATGCAATTGCTCACCACTGGCTGACCGATGCCCAGTTAGTTCCCAAGCAGCAATCCCCCCAGGCCAACTTCTCCCTGTTTATATACTGGGCATGACGTCCCATGGTATGGAATACCCCTTTGGCCAGTTTGGGTCAGCTGTCCGGGCTGTGTCCTGTACCAACTCCTTGTGCCCCTCCAGCCTTCTTGCTGGCTGGGCAGGAGAAGCTGAAAAATCCTTGACTTGGTATAAACACTACTTAACAGCAACTGAAAACATCAGTGTGTTATCAACATTCTTCTCATACTGAACCCAAAACATAGCACTGTACCAGCTACTAGAAAGAAAATTATCTCTATCCCAGCTAAAACCAGAACACTCTTTGGAAACTGAAGTAAGTAGCAGATGTTGCACAGTGCTAGTATTTCACTGTCCTGTTTAAGCTAGTCGGTTGTTTACCTATCCCTTGAAAGGCTGATCAGCTGCAGTGTCAAGTGTTTCTTTTCTGACATAGTTACAACTTTACTGCATTTATCTTTATAGGTAAATCTGATGTTCGTAGGTATTTCTGATGTATCTGTAGTCACATAAAGCAAGCCACTTGTGTAGTTGTCATGGTTTAACCCTAGCTGGCAACTAAGCACCGTGCATCTGCTCGCTCGCTCCTCCCTGCCCCTTCTTAGTGGGATGAGGAGGAGAACAGGAAAAAAAGAAAAGTAAAACTTGTGGGTTGGGATAAGAACAGTTTAATAATTGAAATTAAAAATAATAATAATAATAATAATAATAGTAATCATAGTAATGAAAAAGAAGAAAACAAAAAGAGAAAAATAAAAACCAAGAAAGAGAAGTGGTGCACAATGCAGTTGCTCACCACCTGGTGACCAATGCCCAGCCAGTCCCCAAGCAGCGATCAGCCCCTCCCGGCCAACTCCACCTAGTTTATATACTGAGCATGATGTCCTATGGTATGGAATATCCCTTTGGCTAGTTTGCGTCAGCTGTCCTGGCTGTGCCCCCTCGCAGCTTCTTGTGCACCTCCTCACAGGCAGAGCATGGGAAACTGAAAAATCCTTGACTTGGGATAAGCAACGACTAAAACATCAGTTATCAACATTATTCTCATACTAAATCCAAACCACAGCACTGTACCAGCTACTAGGAAGAAAATTAACTCTATCCCAGTCAAAACCAGGACAGTAGTGGATTATAATTGTTAGATTGAATTGTGGTACAATATATGTCCTGAAATTGCTTTGTCCGTTGGTCTAAGTTTAGTATACAGTTCATACTCCAGCCCTTACCTGTCTGCTGCTCCCCTCTTCTCCTACCAAGTCTGGCACTGCAAATGGCTATCCATAAAACATTATCAACGTTGAAAAATGCTGCTTTATGAAATTGTCAGTTCTTGATATGATTGTCCATTCGGATTTCACTGTTAAATAGACTCATTTACCAAGGCACCATGTTCTGTCTGCGTAAAAATGTTTTGGACTTCAAAGCCACTTGTCTAGCATGAAAAGTGGCCTTTTTATCCAAAATCTTCAGAATTCCTATGTTGATGTAGTATAGTAATGTACTTTGTTAACAAGGCAAAAGCAAAGAAGGTCATATCAGGAGATAACACAGCTGTGAAAATAGTGACTTCAGCTTCAGATCATGACAGGTTACTCCACTTGTGCAGTTTTCAAGATGCTGTGGCAAATCTTCTCAGTAGAGCCTTCTTTGAAAACTGATATGATCTTAAAAGACTTAAAAGACATTTTCTTTAAAGTGATGACAAAAATGGACTGTTTCCTGTGAGCTCTGAGTGTTGAGCACACGATGAGAAGAGGCACAAACTCAGATTTTTAATGCTTTACTTCCTTATCCTTTTGACATAGAGATTGGTGTACACTTTTCTGTCAGAACTCAGAGAAGAAAAACCTTCATTCAATGTGATTTATAGAGATATTTAAAATTAACTTACAGATTAACTTTGGTCATTTAAACAAATTCTTACCTATTTCTAATTTATATATGACTTCTTTGAACACTTCAACAGTAGTATGTAATCTGAATTATGCTTGAAGGTTCTTAATTCGTAAATCTGCAGATTTGATGAGTAATCCAAAAGTATGTCTTATTTTGACTTCTATTATTAGCTTTCTCTTCTGATTTAATTGTTTTAATTCAATAATGGCTTCAGTGATTGTTATGAAGCAGTTTTGTTCACCTATGCAAAAAGACTTCATCAGCATAAAAGCAGCAGAGTTGATAGGTCCCCTCTGAATCCTAAATGCAATATAATTGCCACATATTATCAAGTTGAGCTTCTGACTATATAAAGACTTGATTTTTGTGTGTATTTATTTCTTGGGGGGGGGGGGGAGAAAAAAATTCAAATATCCTCTTAAATAATATAGTCCAGACAGCCTTCAATGCCTGTTAGGGGATTATTGTATCTAAAACAGCTACATCATTTTCAGCTCACGCTTCTGCCTTTTGTTAACCAAAAAGAATCAGGGGGGGTGTGTAGGGGGGCATCAGAGGGTGAGTGACTCTTTCCTTTCACTGTGATTATTTTCTATTTCCACTTTGTTCCCAGGATCCTCCCACTTTTCATACTAGCAGATATGTATAATAGTAGTGTAAAGTAGAATTCTCTACTTAAAACCTATATAATTTTGTGTTGGCAAAGAAATAGAGGAAACTGGGTCTTCCCTGCCTCATGGGAGAGGGAGAAGGTAAAAGTTTCAAAGTAGACACTACAAGTTAACAAGAATCAGATTGTGTCTGGACAGAGTGAGAAAAAACTGTGGAAAATATATCTCTCAAGAGTAGAGTAACTGTTCCCTCAGCTGATTTGTTAACTGCTGCCTTCAGTTATGAAGCCTTTTCTCTCTTCAAGAGAAATAGGGAACAAGAGGTGTTGCAGATGCTTTTTATGGCAGTCAGGCAGAAAACACAAATTATATACCATTAAGAGCAGGTGCTACCTGCAGCAACTTGTGTACTGTGGTGCTGCATAACCGGGATTTTCTGCAAGAATAAGTTTTACAAGGATAGCATAAGAATGAACATATCTATAATCCTTTTTCAACTCTCTGTGATAACGACTTATTTTTCCCTTTTCAAAGACATTTTAAAAACACAGATCATTTTGATAGCAAATAATAGTTCAGTGGGGTTACAACTGAGCAATGTAACCTAACTTCAGAGGTGGTCCTGCTTTGGGCAGGAGGGTTCGACTAGATTCCAACCTAAATTATTCCATGATTCTATTTTTGCTACCTTTTGTTCTCAGAATGGTTTGTATTTTACAATGTCTTTACTAGTAAAAACGCATCCCTTCTGCTAGTAACACAAAGAGATGGAGACAGGTTACAGAGATGTTAATTTTCAAGGTAATCCTGAAAAACCATGCCAGAATGTCAGAGTCAGATGCCGCCTTTGCCATCTGATTTTTTTCAGCCCTTGCATGAAATGTGTTATGAATTTTGGGACATTTCTTAGACAGCAGAGATCCACATCACAAAATTGCTACAATCTCTGGTACCCTGATTGACACTAAACAGGGATGCCAAAGATTTTAAATCCATAGATAATGAACAATGTTCTTGTTCATGGAAGTCATCATTCTGGATTAGATGGTTAAGCAGATTAGTATGTCTTTATGCTTAACTGACCTGTGCAGTATTTATATTGTGAGTATTTACAGTAAACACAGGATTTAAACATGGTGGAAGACCACCCTGACATCATTAATGAGCAAACACAGTATTTCAGCTGTTGGAGGGAACTATTTCAGTCAAGATATTTTGGTGAAGTGTGATAATTGAGACTTACATTTCTAGAAATGTTTGATAAAAATGATGCAAAAAGAATTGCAATAGAAAGAAATTATTGCAGAGACTTACCCTAAGCAGATGAGTGCTCTTGATTAGAATGAATCAGTTCAGTTTCTCATGGTTGCTTTTTACTGCTGGCTTCTATAACATGGAAAATATGATCTGTTGTTAACATATGTCAAATATCACTGTGTATGAATTTTTATCACTCTGACCACATGGCACTAATGATCTAGTGATAAAGTAGCACATTGGTTTGAACATATATCCCATTTCCTTCAAAATGTCAGTATCCAGCAGATGGCACCGCAGTTAAACTTTTGCTAGGGATAAATTGTTTCCTTGTACTTAATTTTCTGCACTCCAGATGATCAATGCTATTCCAAGATACTGAGAAAGATTTAACATCAAGAAATTAAGAAAATTAGATTGGTTCACTTAATCTACATTCTTCGTATAATTTAGTGCACTCCACAATGGATGAGTATATAAAGTGTATGCACTGAAACTTAAACTACAGCTTTTTATAGAAAGGAATGGGAGTAGTTGCTCTCATGAAAGTAATTGCTCTTATTCAGACAAATCAGCCCTTGACTCCTTTAACAGAGGTTTCCCAGATGTTGAAACCAACATTGTATCAAACTACAGAAGCTTGTAATTTCTTTCCTCTTAAGCAAAATATTAGAAGGGCTGTATATTTTTCTTCAATGTATAAGTTGTACTTAGTCTTTTTCTCAACTCACAACAAATTGTTAAGGAATAAAACCACAGGATGTCTTTAAATAAAAATAAAATTTAATATTTTAAGCCATTTAACTTTTAAGTATATATCTGCAACAGTAACTCTCAGGACAGGTGTTCACATGTGGCTTAATGGAACTATAATTATAGAAGTTTTATTGCCTGTATTCTTATATCTTTCAGTGGATTACCTGGCTCAGGCGTTTGATTCCCTTCGCATAGACTTGAAGACGGATGAAGGGAAGTCCTTATTTTTGGAATACCAATGTGTGCCTGTCGTATTAAGTCACTTAAAAGTATCCAGTAGAGGTCTGCTTTCCAGTGCTCTTGATGGATTACTTCAGATGACCACAGAATCTGGTAAATTTGGGTTATTAAAAATATAAATATAAAATCATTATGAAAACAGGTGAGGCAAGCATAAGTACAATGTAAAAATAGCATGACTCTTCTGTGTAAATAATCTAATCTAGTATTAGCATTCATCTGTATCATGTAAATTCATTAGGGACATAAAACGTATTTCTGAATTGTCTGGCTCTTTCTGAGTTGTCTTGTCTTTTCTTCTCCCTCTCAGCACCTATGCTTTATATTTTGTCCTGGTTGCTTGCTTACTTATTGATATGAATTTTTTTGTTGCTCTTTTGGGTTTGCCTTTTCAGTTTATTCCAGTGTTGCAGCTTGCTGATGTTTTTCTTTGAAGTCAAGCTGTGCCAGGGAAGCCATATCATGAAAACCTGCCAGCAGGTGGAGATAAGAAATAGGCTTTATTTAAATTCTTTTTCTAGTTTGAATGAACAGCTCATCCCCAATAATTTTCAGTTTCTAATAATTGGAAATGGCATTTCTAGAAGAGATGGTTATGTTTTGCTGAGTTTTAAGGTGCTGTGGCCCTATAAAAAGGTTAATAATCTCATTTGTCACAGCGCTTTTCCAAGTGATACAAGCGAAGAATCAGTTGATAACCAACTGGATGAACATGAAGATAGTGAGGCATTCCAGTGCCATGTTGAATAAACCTTGCGACTGTTTTTTTTTTAAAAGATAAAAATCATTTGCTGCCTTTTAGAACAGAAAAGTTCAGGAAGGGGCTGCTCCTATTTTCGAAATGTGTATTGTTATTTTGGAGGTATTTTGTTACTATGCATTGTAGTGGTAAAAACTGAAATTGTGTTTGACTTGGGATGGAACAACATTGAGTTAAAAGCCATTTTGTAGCGACATAAGTGGCAGAAATATTTAACTGAAGTTTTATTCTTCCTTGCAGAATCTTTTTCTAACCGTGTAGTTAGTACAGTCTTACACTAAAGTATTCTTCCTAATAGTCATAACTATGATTGGTAAAGTGATTGGGAAAGAAATAGTTGTATGCACAAAAGTAACCTAAGCAAGGTGGATGGTGTCTGGTATTACTTTGGGTAATGCCAATAACGGTACATGTTCTGCTACCTAGCAGTAGTCTTTCTGATACACTAGATGCCTGCAGTTTGAAGAATAATGGCGATATATTGTGAGACACTCACAGTTTGCCTTGTTGCTTCTCAGAGAAGATGTACATACGTGTGAAATCAGGGAAGGAGGAGTAACATTGAATTGAATTGACATAGAATTTATTTCTTGGCAACTGGATATAAAGCCTTATGCAGAGCCTTTCTCTTTGGTAGAATGAAGTGCCAATACACAAGTTATAGGCATGTTCTGCTCCTTTCCAATACATAGTGTTTTGCAAGAAATTGTTAACAATGTGAAGTAGTATTGTTGATGGGAAATTGTATTCTCATTCCTTTGTAAGTTTCCTATTAAAAAGTCATTAAAAGACAAATTAGAAGGCGGCAGTGAATATTCAGAGGGCTCTCTGTGTTAGATTAAAACACAAATTTATGCTTAATTTAAAGCTGTATTGGTGTGCAGCCTTAAATATGAAGTCATAGGTAGCTGGCCATATACTAAAATATGGAATCATAGTACCCAAAAAGACAGCATCTGACCAACAGGAAGCAAAATCTAGACTTTTTTTTTTTTTTCCTGTAAGATATGCAATCCTAGGCATTCTTTCAACTTGCTGCAATAATTTTCTGTCTCTGTAGGAGTATTCCAATATTTTTTGTTCAAAAATACTACCTTTAGAGCTGAAGTGATTAGAAATTAAGTCGGAAAAAAAGCCAGTGGCTTATTTTTTTCTAGGTATTCTTTTCTATAACATATTTTTTTAGGTTTAATTTTTTTGTGAAATATTTTTACAGATTCAGGTTTTAGTTGTCCAGGCTGAAAGATGTGAATCAGATGTGAAATAACTACTATGTTGCACTACTCCTCCCTGTAACTGCATGTACCTTTTGTTATAGTAAGCAATGAATGCTAATGGTTCTGTACAGTCCAGGCCTGTCTGAGGTCCTCATGTGGGTTCTCTTCCCTGTAAGAAATTATCTTCCTCATGTTCCAGAAATGAAACCTAGATTTCCCTCATATGTCAAGGAAAATTACTTAAGCTGCATATGAAGAAAGTACCTACTAATCTAAGATGGATATTTCTGTTCATAGAAATTATAACGAGAGAGTCTGCAGTACTGCTTAAGCCCATTGACTGATTTGGTTTTGGTATGCTCATTTTCAGATTTTAGATCAGTATCATTGCTTTTGGCTTCATAGTATATCTGGTACAACAGGTCCAGGATCCAAGTTTCCATTGCACGTTCATACAACATTGACAGTGCTGATAAGGCATTCAGTTACTGAAAACATGATATCAAATGCAACAGTTGAGGCATTGGTATCATCTGTTTTCTATCTATGTACAAGACTTTAATGGCAAATTAAAATTAATAGTCTTACTGCAGTGCGTCTTACCGGCACAGAGCCTTTCATGCACTCCTTCTCCATTCCTGTTCAGGAGTTTCACATCAGGAATCTGGGAGAATCCTGACACCACCATTTCAGTGGGAGATGGAGGACTGAAAGGTAACATTCCTCAGTACTTTTTTTCTCTGTCTACCTGTGACTTCATTATTATATGTTCGTCAGTTCTGGCCAGCTCAGGATATGCATTCGTACGCAATATCTTCTACTGTTCTAATTGTTGCCTTCTTCTGCTACATCTTTTTTTCACAAGGAGGAGAATGATCAGCAGGCAGAGGTGGAGGAATAATTAATTCTAGAGTGATTTAGTTGTCTGAGAAAGCTTGCTAGATCATAAGGTGGTCCAGAGGATGGCTTCAGGGCATTTCAAAACCTGAAAAAAATGCATGAAGTTGAGATTCTTCAGTTCCTCCTGGAAACCGTGGCCAGAAAGCCAAATAGCGTGTTAAATGTTCTGTACTCTTTTTTGCCTGCTAGGCTGGGAATAACGTTTAACACAGAATTTTTTCTCAGTAAAACTGCAGCATCATTTTTTGGCACTTCAGAGATGCCATGATTCTTTCTAGGGCTTTCTTTGCACTAGTCAGCATCTCATGGCTATTATTTGGGAAAGATTAAAGCAACAAGGATCACTTAAAATAAGTCTAGTTAAAAAAAAGAAAAGAAAAAGGACAGTAAACCAGGATTTGTTTGGCAAGATCTCCTTTTCTGTCATTCTCTAAATGTGTGTTGACACTCACCATTTGCTTCTGTCAAGGTAAGGCTAACTTTAATAAAAAAAGACACTCACAGAGCAGTGGGAAGAAGTAAAATCTATATGGTGAGAGGCAGCTGATAGGCAAAATCTCTGTGTATCATGCCGCCTTGTATGCAATATGTCCGCACATGTTTTTGGATGTTTGGGCACATCCATGCCCTTAAGACTGTGGCTGATGAAGATAACTATCAGGGTTGGAGTTCAAGCCATAAAAAATACTTTGTTTAAAGATCAGTACCCCTTCAATTCAAAGGCTAATGAAACTCATTGCTCATTGATAATTTGGAGCTCCTCTGTGTTTTCAGTGAGCTTATGCATTCCAGTCTGAAGAAAGAAGCAGATGTCAGGTTTTTGCACTGCACAGCTCGGTTGTGTGAAGTACAAAGGAAAAAGCATAGGTTACTACACCAAAGACCCCTACATGACTTCTAGTGACAGGCTTTCTTTCAGGAAACCTCACTTGGAATCCCCAGGTCTAATGAGAGCAAGAAAGTGTGAGCAGTGAATATTACAGATAGTTTCAGTGAATAACCTTCTCTGATAATATTGTCACAGAAAGTAGATATAGTTTCTTGATAAACTCTGAATGAGCTCCGTGATGGATTTCCACTCTTGCATTACTTTTCCCATCCATGCCTTCAGGACAAGGTACTGTTGAAGCAATATCTGAATGTGTACTTAGATGACAGAATAGTGGAAAATGTAACCGTAGAAATCAGGGATTAGGCATTTCATTCCTACTCCAAAGACAAAAGGGGAGTATCAGCTTATTTTGACCTCCTTTGTGTCAACAGGTCAATCCATTTGCATTTTTAGTGGTAAAACCACTTTTCATAATTTCCTCATTAGAGCCATAAGACTGGGTTATCAGCCTTCAAGGTGCTCTTTTTGGTTTATCTCTTAGTATTACTTCAGATTCCAGGTTGGAACATTTTTGGTCACTACTAGGATCAGGGTTTACTCTTTAATCTTTTTGATTCCAAATTAGTGAAAGCTTACCATATTCCACAGGAATGATGCCAGTCTAGTAGATCTCTTAAACCAGCTGCAAGCTCATTTAAAACTATAAGGAAAAAAAAAAAAAGCTTGAGGTCCACAGCTTCATGAAAAATTTGTCTGAGTTGACATGTATTCTGTACAAGAGTGGGCAATACCAGTGTACCTGTCCAGCTAGGCCACAGAAACACGGTGGTCTTAACACCACAGGAATTCTGTGAAAAAAATTATTAAGAATTTTGGTACCCTTAGGAAGCTTATTTGTGTACATTTCTTGAAACTTAGTTGCATCATCGTACCATACAAAACTCCAGAGCCCACCTTGTAGTATGCAATACAGTCACATTATTTCTTGGTATTCAACTTATGCGTGTTTATCAAATTGGGATCTCAAATCGCATACATGTCACCAGACTACATTATGTTTTAGGTATCAGAACTTGGATAGTATTCCAGCTGCACTGGCATTTCCCAGACATCAGTGAGTTTTCATGCCATTGTATAATTCTGAAGTATGCTGCCAGCGAAAAATCATCTCACCATTTTGTCCCAGTCATTAATGGTTTTGGAACTGTAACAGTATGTCATGGATACATAATATATCTATATATGCGAATCTTGTTTGCCTCACCTCTTTTACAAAAATGTTGAAGCCTAAAGAGGAGGGTAAAATGTTATACTGATTACTGTTCTTTTAATATACAAAAACATTCCTAGTGGCAACAAAGGCTGACTTTTACATGTCAGGGGTGAAAAAAGTTGAGGTTAGTTTTGGCCAGCTCCTTAGGGCCTAAGTGAGAGGAGCTGCTAGAGATGATATGCAGTAGTTTCAGAGAGTTTTCTTTGTGTCACAAGAACTTCAGTTTCAGCTTACTCTCATGCTGTAATAGTCTTTTTTTTTTTTTTCTTTCCCCATCTTCCAGTAATTCTGTGGATTCTGTTCACTACTTTTACTGTTGCTACATTTGAGGAAAGAAACTTTGCAACTGAGTGAGTCCTTACCTAACAGTTTCCTTTCTGTTAGCAAATACTTGCTTCATTTAACCTACTCCAGAAACTTAATAAGTAGCTGAAATTAAGTTGTAGGTAATTGTTAGGATAAACAATATAATTTTAAATAATTTATGTTCTATTTCATGTCGTTTGCATGCTGGAGTGATCCTTCTCCTTTGGATGAGCTCAGTGGCCTAAGCTGAAGTCTAGTTGGTTTAGTCTGCTATCTTCAGTGGAAGTAATAGATTGCTTCTAAATTCCACAGTTGGGAGAGTTAACAGCTTGTTATGAACCTGACAGTAGAAAATCAACTCAACAAAGATATTTTATCCCTTTTCTCTTACTACATTTTGCTAATATTTTTGTCTAAAAATGTCCGTAACAGTGCATAAATTGGTACATTTCAGCCTGTTAATTCTTCTATTTTAAATGTGCTTTCCAATAGCTGATAGATGTGAACACAGCACCGAAGTAGCAGTTTAGCTATATTTGCACTGTAGTTATCTCATCAGTGCTGGTTTTGTTTCATGGTCAGATGGGATGAGTGACAGTTCAGGTTTATCCTTTTCAATCTCTTATTTGGCTCTCCATATCCATTACCAGGATTTCAATCCATGTTTGTTTTCTGGAGAATGTCCATCTTTCCTTTGCTGCAAAGTTTGACTGATAAAAGCAGATTCATGGGACCAAGTCCTGCAGTCTTTTTTTAATGGTGGTGTTATTTTGCTTGAATCTGGGACTTCAGATGAGTGGTATAAAATTCACCTTGATCCTTCTTTTGGTCTTTGAAACTAATGAGTGGTCTCTAAAGACATCCTTCTCGCTTCCCATTGAGTAAAAGGGGAAGAGATATATTTCTGCTCATTTGACAGGGATGAAAGATTTCAGTACCAAGGCTTTTGAAGGTTTCCTTACCTTAGTGAAGGAAAGCAGGCTACCAAGCCATGATGTTTGGTTTTTAGTCCCATCTGTAAGCTATGAACCTGTCTGAAGATAGAAGTAAGAACAAAACCTTCTCTGATGGTATTGTCACAGAAAGTAGATTTAGTTTCTTGATAAACTCTGAATGTGCTCGCCGATAGATTTCCACAAATGCAGTGCTCTGACTGCCTTTGAAATTTTGGGAGCAAATTGTATTAACTGCTAAACAGTGATATGTTTCAGGTTAGGTGAATGGCTTATAATGCATTTATTGCTTAACAAAGCTCTTACCATTTCCCATTTAAATTACTATTAAAATTAATGTTTAATAGTTAAAGTAATAGTTACTTTTAATCATCCAGGTTGTTATAGTATGACACCAGTAGCTTCCAGGGCATCTTCATACCCCAAAGTTCTCTCCCTAAGACTACAATTTTCTTTTCTCAACAGATCTTGTTTCTAGGACAGTAGTTGCAACACACTGTTCAGGAGAATTCCTGGATGCCAGATGTGAAACATTTTCCAGAAACAATCTAGTAATAAGTAGCATGACCTCAGCATGAAAATTTGTTCTGTGGGTGTTGAAGAACATCACACCATTAGTATTTAATCACCCTGTAGTTGAAAACTTGTCATATGCAATTTTGTTGAATACTGTTGTTCCTGTCTTCTCACGCAGCTTACTGTGGTTTTTTTACCTGTGAAGCAGTTAAAAGAGTTTGAAGGGATGTAGTGAGTTTATAGTGGCCTATCAAAAATACCATTGTTGAACTGTAGTCTGATTCATGCTTCATTTGAGATTTGCTATTAGCAGAGAGCTGCCTGCCTCAGTTTCACCCTTGCACTTTTACACAAAGACAGCATGTCTTAAATTCCTCCTGCAGTGATAGCTGACTTCTGTCATGTAGATTAGTAGGTTCCCCTTTCCCAACCTTATGTTCATTCAAGGAAATCAAAACTTACTTGCACATTAGACATTACAAAGCACTGGCCTTTGCTTTAAATAAAGCTTACTTTTACTTTGTCTTCAAGCTTACTTCTGTTTTACAGAGAGAATATTTTGCATTAGTGTGTGCTTATTCACAAATTGAGATGAGTCCATATTGAAAAAAAATCTCTAAATTACTCTATGATTACTGTAAGTTAAGGCACATTCTGGTAGAGCTTAAGTATGATTTCATGAGATGATAACCATGTTCACATCGCTTAAGATTTTTAGTAACTGCAAAAGTGAGCTGTATTTACACATTCACTGAACCTTACTTCTAATTTTTTTTGTAAGAAAATATTACGGTCATGGATAACCAAGTCTGTGTCCAGATTTACTCATCTCATAGGGAAGTTAATCAAGCCAGTGGAGATAAAAAGATCTTCTCCATAGTAAGAAGTTGTGATTATTTACTTGTAAACTGAATCTTTTTATGTGTACTGCCTATATGGACACTCCCTCTCTTCCTTCGAGTTGGAATGCCTCCATAACTAATGCTAGGTATTCCACAATTCGCAGTGTTACACAGGTACTTCTAAAAAGTTGATGGTCAGAATCTGACAAAGAAACCCAAACCCCGCTCCTATATTGAACTCCCTTGAGTCTTAGCATTTTGGGACTTTAAAGACTACAAGCAGTGAAGGTATGGAGTAAAAAATGCCTGTATGCTTAAACAGATTAAAATTTAACTGTATTTTTCAGCATATTATCTTTACTGGTAGCTTTGCAGGATTGAAACATTTCAAACAAGCTTATTCTGCAGTACTGAAAGGGTAAAAATGTCAAGTCTGTGAATACCATGCTAAGGTAGGATTCCCCCTCACCTGTGTGAAAGGCAGATGTGAAATTATCCTGAGGAGCTCTGTTTGAAGCTATAGCGAAAGCAGTGATTTACAGCTTATGTGGGATAAACATTGAAATACAAAACATTTAAAAGGAAATCCTTCCTCTATTATCCTGTCTTACCTTTGTAATTTTTTTATTCATTCTTCTGAAAACAGTGAATAATTATGTTGCATTAATAGATGTTTTAGTTTAATATTTTAACCACAGATAAATATCTCTAACTCTGTTAAATGCAGCCTATGATAATGTTAGGACCAACCTGTATACTTGCTGAAAGCAAGCAGGTACACCAAAAGTTTGCACACATTTTTGTTAATTAATTGCAAGCTTAGTTTGAATACTTTGATTTTGATGAAATACATGTTTACAGGTTTTAAAAATGAGTGCAGTAAATGAAATAATGTCATTTGATTTCTACTGAAGTAATAGTATCCTTCTCTCTAACAAGAAAAAATGTTTCTTGTCATTGTTTCTTTCTTGTTCTAGTAACAGTTGTGTAACACTTAGCCATTCTGAATTTTGGACCCTTGTCTTGTCCACTCCAAAGTAAGAAATAAAAGGGACCATTAAATATAAACTTATGTAGAGCCAAGTAGCCACTTTGTAAGGAAAGCTTCACTGTTTATTCAGGGTAATACTGTACTTCGTAAGCAGCATACCATTTTGAAGGTAGATGTGAATGCTAACTGTTTAAAAGTATTTGATGTAAAAAGGAGTTGTTTATATCAGTACTTGGATATACACATGCCTTTTCAAGTCAATTTAACTTATGAAATCTTTGGGACAGTAGAGTTTATTCAAGTAGGATCTTGTTTGCTCATATTTACTAAACTTGCATTTTTTTTATAAACAGTTTACAGTTTTATAGCTTTCTGTAAAATGGTTTAATTTAAAACAAAGTATGATTTAATTGGAAAAAATGGGTTTTAATACACATTTTTTTAATTTTGTATTTGACTAGCAGAACTACTGTACTTATTAGGCAACTTTTCTCTGTAACTTTCAAGGCAAATTTAGAGCAATGTCATAATTGAAATAATTTCGTAAAGAAAGGCTTTTTTTGGAAGTAGACAGTACAATTTGTGCAGTTTGAGTAATATCTATGCATTGTCAGAGTTCAGACTTTTTTTACCTGCTGACTTTCAATCTGACATTACAGAATTACAGGTCATGCCAGGTTACGTTTATTTATGTAAAGTCTTCCTTATTTGAGTTTGTCACTGTGTTTGAAACAGTGTGCTTAGTTCTGAGCTGGTTATTACAGGAGTGGAGATAGGGGAGCGGGGGAAACAAGGCAGGCGAGCTCTGACAGAAAAAGTGTTGGAGCAAAGCTCCTTTAGGTGTTCGCTGTAAGAGAGAGTTGTGATTCCTTCAGTAATTCTGGTAGCTCATTAGGCTTCCTCTGGTTTCTTGAACAAAGTAACACATAACAGTGCATAGTTTCAATTCATAATGCTATCTAGGTTATTTGTAAAATGGTGTTTTTCTCTCTCAGGCCTCATTAGAATCAGTCTTTAATGGTTAGACCATGTTGGTTGCTCAGAGGCATACTGAGTTCAATCAGCACACCAAAAGTTTTCATCCTCTGATGCTTCTCATCAGTGATTTTCCAGTAAAAATGTTTGTTATTTCTTAGCATATTGTCTTTACGCTTCTGCTATTCTAGCAAGTAAGATAATTCTGGTTTTCATGTATTTTATACCTGTTGCCTTCTAAATGGGCAGTTCCAGCATGAAATTTCATTAGACTACTCCTGTTTTCATGCCACAGTCATTAATTAATACACTAAATAAGCACAACTGCAAAAATCAGTATTTAAAACTAAAGTTCACTTTTCAAGGTAAAATGTTTTGCTTTGCTTTTAGCCAATTCCTTACACTACACACCTTCCAGTCCTACTAACCTCCATCTTCTCCGCTGTAATATCATGTTGCTTTATCAAATGGTATTGAACTCTAGCTGAGTTATAACTGCTGTAGCATTTATTTACCAAACAAAACTATCCCACTGCTCTGACGCAACATACCCATAGTTCCTATACACATACTTATAGATAAACCTATAGTACACTTTATTTCATTTTTTTGTCTCCTTTAGTTCCTGAAAATATCTTTATAGAGTCTTACTGAAGGGTGCATGTGTTCAGATTGCCTTTTTTTGTCCAAGTCCAACATATGTATATTGCATTGGCTGTTCTCTCTTCACAAAGTGCTGCTTCCTGACTTGTTAGCAACAATTGTTTAACTCTTGTCATAAATTTGAGGCAATGTTTCTTTCAGAATCCTGAAGTCTGTTTTGGTGTCCCTGACTAAAGGACTCTTTGGGAATTATGAGTTTGGGGGACTTTTTTTTGTCTCTGTTATCAAGATAGAGCGCTTTCCTGAAAACCAGCATATTAGCCAAAGTGTGCACCCAAAAGACTAAAATACTATTAGCTTCTATCCCATCTTTCTTGTGCTGACCACAGATGACCTCACTACCTCTTTTTTGTTCTATTTTTCCTTAAATGGCTGGGAGAACTTCTTTTTTCTTAACGAGGTCTGACTTAACTTGACTTTTCATACTATCCTTTTTATTATAAAGATAGTTTCTGACCTCCAAGGCATAGCTTTCTTTTCTGATCTTTTTTGTTTTCCTTGTAGGCTTCTTTTCATTCCAAGCATCTCTTGTGACATAAGTATTCGTGCTAATTTTTTAACCTTTTCTATTACAATTTTTTTGTGTGGGTGTAACGTCCAGTTGCCATTTGAGAAAGACATTCGTCTCCCATATGTCCTGTCTCATGTCTGCGTGAATGTCTTGCACATCCTAGGAAACTGAAGAGCAATTCAGATCATACTGAGGCCAGCACATATTGGGTGACCAGCTGAAATTGCCACTTGGGCTCTCTTAACTCGGCGTCACCCATGTGGGCATCTACACTTGTGGTGCCTTATGCTGACTGGAACCTCACCCTGTCTCCACTGTGCTTTAACTACTGGCACTCAACAGTTCTGGCTCCTGATTACAAGAGAAAAAGTTAAATTCAGCAAATGGTTCAAATCTTACAGGTGACTGTATTATAGACAATTGGTTATTAGCAACGTGTAAGTGATATTACTGTTTTCTTTTAAGTGTTTCTGCTGTGGTGCGTAGTTAACTTTTGTGTTAGTTAACTTTTCCACGCTACTAGACAGTGCTGTGCCACTCACTTGCATCGCTGTCACATGTTTTTCATTCTCCTGGCAGATCCTCATGCAATTACAAATGAGGCAAAACTGTAATCGTTAATTTGTTAAAACATGAACTTGAAGTTGGCATTGCTGACAGTCTTCATTTTCTGAGGTGGCATAGCTTTAGGTATAAAATAGAATTTTCTGGATAACTATAGCTGGTGAGATTTTATGCTGTGAGTGACTGATTACTTTGAGGGTAAATTTCAGATGAATTCTGTCAACAGTGATAAATTGCTCATTGTTCATTGCAGTCTACCAATCAAGTTAAGCTAATGCAACTACAACGTGCTGCAATTTTTTAAGGGTACCAGTGGAGGCTTTTGCAGATTATTTTAAATTGTGCCAAAGTCCTGTCAGGATGGATTCCAATTTAGTTTTTCTAAAATAGTTAATAAAAACAAAATCTGTGCAGATCTAAACCACCAAAATATTTTAAAATGTGAAGCTTATATTCTTTTAGTTCATCAGCTAGACATGCATTTAAATTATGTGCTTGTTTTGTACATTTTCTGTTTACTTAGACTATATTCTTCAAAAGCTTCTCTGAAGTGAATATATAAGCAGTGTACAGAAAGTCCATTTAAACGTGTGCCTTTATCAGTTTACTTTCACATAATTGAACTTTGCGAACTTTTAGAAATTATTTCCACTTTGGCTTTTCTGTTTTATAGTAAAAATCCTTCTGTCTTAAAAGTAATGCCTATGTTTTATGTTGGTTTGTAAACTTCACAGTCAAAACATTCTTACAGCATACATATTTATGTGTTTGTATATATATAGATTATTTTTTTTAAATGAAATATTTTTAAGGAACCAGTAAGAGCAAGGTAGCAAAGAAATGTCCAGGTCAGCTGAATATGGTATTTGTTAATCCTTGCAGAAAAGGAATGTAAAGCATTTTATGGCTATTTAAGGATATTTATAGGAATAAATTGTAGGTCCGCCCTCTTCATCCCAGCAGTCTTATTACCTTCAGATCTCTCATGAATCAGAGTCTGGCTGAGTCAGAAGTCATGTTAAATGAGAGGTTTCTAAAACCATTTGTTGTTTTAACAGGCAATAGACAGAAGAAAAACCTTTCTTCTCAATTTACTTCTTGAATGTCAGTGTTCTCACACATTTATTTACGCTTTTCTCTTACCTTTCTGATAAACATCTTTGGTAAGTAAGAGATACTGTTTCAAGTTTTTGTCATTAAAACAGACTTCATCAGTGGTGCAATGCAGATCTATAGGACCGTTTCTGTTTCTTGGGAATAGGCAGTCATTTGTAGGAACAAATTGTAGAAGAATTTTTATAAAGTTGTAGTTCTATAGAATTTCTATAAAGTTATGATAACATAATTTGTAATCCTAGATTTTTCTTGCTTTAGAGAAGGTTATCTCTTATTGCTATCTGTATAGAAATTTTTACTTCAAACACTCTTAAGTGATAGAAATATTTTTATATGAAGTACTCTTAAGATGGTAGGATCGTGTTCATTGGGCTTTGCTTATTTGCTCTTTCTGTTTGTAGTTTTGTCGCCTCTTCTCATGGATTTTAACAAGTAGGGCTCACTAGGGCATGATACCATCATACTAGAAATGAATTCTGGGTTAATTATTTTTCCAAGTTTAAGACACTGCTGTATGTACTTAATAACTTCAAAGTTCTGTCATAGAGAGCAGTGGCTCAATAAAGAGCACTGAATCTTGAGTGTATGTCAGTCATGTATCACTAAATTTAGCACATACGGTGAACCCATCAAAGGATTTTCTGCTTGCAGTAATTGACAGATAGCCCAGAGTTTTTGATGTCACAATTTCTGAAAAATAATACCTTCTGCAGCGAAAGTAGAGAAATATTAAATATTAAAAGTAATATGCCCTAAGTAACTATATCCTGGGGACTGTGTTTGTACACGCCAAGGGCAGAATGCAGTGACTTCTGTTGTTGGATTCCTGACAAATTTGTTCAGCTCTGTTACCTATTGAGTTGTACATTAGAATAATCCGCCATTCCCAAGTTAAATTTTCCTTAGAGAATACATTCTCCCCGCCCCCTCCCCCTTTTTTGTGTGTGTGTGAAATCAGTGTTCTACTTGTCCCTTGTGATATTTGATAAAGAGGCGTTTTCAGGTCAATTCAAACGTATCTGGCAAATGGTTTCTTTATATGTATCTATTTTATTTATAGAAGTATTTATGCTCATGTATAAAATATATTTCTTCAGCATGAACCTTATTTTTTGTCTTAAGGAAGCTGTGCCCTTTTCTTTGTTCCTTTTAGGAATGCTCCTGTAACTTCCAATCTTCAGTTCATTTGCTTTTAATGTATTGTGGTATCTGCAGGTTTATAGAAATGCAGTTGTAGTTCATTATTTCAGTATCCATGATGTTTTTCTTGTCTTAGAAGCTGCCAGTGGTACTTAATACCACTTCAGTCATAGCATTCTATCCTTAGTTGAAGACTGTAAGCTAAAATAAAATGAGAAATAGTATCTTTACTGAGAGGGAATTAAAAAAATATGTACTTACCATTTTTTTCAGTATGTTTTTTACTGATTACTGCTTACATTTCTACTTTACTTTCATTCTGGTTTTATATTTATTACTGTTATAAGTTTTAGATGACAAATTGTAACTGGAAAGAGTACTAAAAGTGAAAAGACAGTATGCATAAAACCATAGGTGGATTGAACATGGTAGAAAGAATGCAAGAAACATGGAAGTAGAAGTAAACAGAACAATAAATTAATTTATAACCATTTATTGCCTTGATAATGTATGTCTCTCAGAATAATTATTGTTTTGTGTTGCTTTGGGTAAAGGAGAGAGGACACTTCAGCTGTGCAAACCACAAAACATCTGCCTGCCTTTTCCAAACTTCATAGTACATCAGTTGTCATCTTGCTTTTTATTGCTGTAAGGTTGGCCCCTTGCTACCAAAGTCTATTATCCTGCATCTGTATAGTTTCCATCCACACATTCCATTATGTATTTTGTGGATTCTGCCTGCTGAATCCAGCATTTTAAGTCAGTTCTGCCAAAAGCACCTCCACTGAAAAGGGAGGAAAGATTACATGTAGCCATAGCTTCTCTGGTCTGTGCTAAAGGCATTTGATGTTGCTTGGTCTCTTCACCTGACAGTGTAAACCGGCAAAGGCTCACAAATCTTACTGACTTCACTGTATAGTACAACGCGTGATAAGATGTACTCAGCATTGCGGGGGCGGCACGGGGTCATTTGTTGGTGTAGCCAAATGACATGCCATTGTTTTGCAAAAAATACAGGTTTTGAAAGATCTTCTTCCTAACAGTAAGGTCTAGAAATTACTGGGTCCTTTTTGAATATTCAGCATAAATGCCCAGCTCTGAGAAAATTAGTTGTTTGTGCTCTCAGGCTGATTTTAATTGCCAAGTTGATATTTTTTTTTTTAAGCCCTATTCCAAAAAGTTTTCTGTAGCATTTCTTCTGATTTTGTATCAGTAAGCCTCCTGAAATAAATTAAAACCTTGAATTCCCTCCAAGGCTACTTGTTATATTTAATAAGTTGTATGTCCTTGGACAAGGAAAGGGAAAATTTTGACCAAAAGATACATCCAGTCCTCTTTGTACTGATAAAAGCATCTTGACATCCTATTTATAAATTACAGTATTCAGCGTATGTGCAAAGAATTTTTTTAATGTCTGTTTATTGGTTTATGCTGTAATTTGCATATTGCAGTTTCTTATTAAGTATAAAAAATTAGGTATTTTTAGCATTATGTAAATGTTAAAACATTCCCCTCACATCTGTGTTCTTCTAATGCAAATGCCCTATGCTATATGAAAGACTATTCATTTTAACAAAAACAAATCATTGTTACCTATTTTCTTTATGTTTTTGCTATAAATTAATCTGTAATATTAGAACCAAGAATGAGATAACAAGGGAAAAGATTTAACTTTATTCTGAAGTGATTAGATTTTGGGGAACAGGGTAGAAGGAAATGTTATATAATGGGACTTAAAAACTCATCCACTTTTCTAAGGGAGTTTTGTTGGTATTTATCCAGCTCTTACTTTTACTTTTGAATTATTATGTTGCCTGTCTTGAAAGAGTACAGTGACAGTATTTTGATAATGAAAGGCTGTCAGGTATCACATTAGCTTCTACATGTACTATCCCTGTCCATGTGATTTGCAGCAGCTTGAAATATTCCTTGTGAGTCTTTTTGCACAGCTTAATGTTCCCCTCACATGATCAAAAGGAAAGAACCATGATAAACGAGCATTGAATAAACATGTTCAAGATAAGAATTTTTATTTGAGTTTAAAATCGTTCTGCTTCCTGTTTTCCTTTGTTCTCAAGGAAATAGGCCTTGTTTTAATACAAGGCTCAGTAATGTCAGAGCTCTTAGAAACTTGCATTTTTTCAGTTCCTAGTTTTACCTGAGTTTCGCATCACATGCTCAGCGTAAACTGAATTATTTCATTGTTCTAGTAGTTGCACAACTGAGGCATTTAAATGAGGCATTTAAAGCCCTCTAAAGGTATCAATAGCTGTTTTACTTTTTCCTGCACTGAGTTCTGTGATACAGTTTTTTAATTGTTTTCTTTTACAGGTTCCTTACAGCCTTTCCTGGAAGCCTGCAGTAACGAATCCTTCTTCCGTGCTTGTTCTATATTGCTTCGAAGTTCTAAGCTAGATGTTCAGATTTTGGAAAAGCTCTGTGTTATACTGCAAAAACTCTCCAGAATAAAGTAATCCTTTATTGCCATTATTCTGTTAGTTAGTATTAGATCAGCAAACTTGGGGACCTTTATCCTTCTCCTTTTTCCAAAACTCATCTGTTTTGCTGTTTATTTGCTCCACCATAGACAATGCTGGACTTTTTCTGTTAGCAGTTAAATTGAAACTGTTTGTGTCACAGTTGTGTAAGACAAGACTCTCAATTCGAGTATAAGTCTAGTTCAATTTACAGAGTACAAACTAAAAAAACCCAACAACCTAGCCTAAAGAGGGAATACTCCTTATGTATGCAGATGACAAGAATGCTTAGAAGAGAACCCTTCTTTTCTTTCCCTCAACCTTCAGTTTTATTCGTGTACCTGGTGGTAATCTCCTTTGAAAATTTAGCCTCATCTGTGACTTGCATTCAAGTTTCACCGGTTTTTGTTTCCTTCAAAAACAAAATTTAAAGTCTTGAGCCATTTAAGCCCTTTTAGGAATGTTAATCTTTATAAAATCTGTTCCCGTTGCTTACTGGTTATTAGTTTATTGTAACAAAGGTCTTCGTCATATCAGTAGTAATGTGCTGCTGAGCTCCATTGGTGCATTACTTAATGGGATAGTTTCGTTTATAAAAGCAGGTATCTAAACTGAGCCATTTTTTACATTAGACTTAAAGCTGTTGACAAAACTGAGGTTTTCATTTGACTTTATTAGGAACAAAATTGAACTCTAGGGGAAAAAAAATGTTTTCCTGTAAAATAATCTAACATAAATTGAAAATATACTAGAAGTAAAATTTACTCAGAAATCCTGATTATTTAAAATTTTTTATTTATTGTTACTGGAATCTTATTTCACATGAGTGAAACCCTGTTAAAGCCTTTCCTTAAGCTTTCATTATACTGCATGTAAATACCACTTACTCAAGTGAAATGATCATTTTTGGTGATTTTTTCCAAGATTCTTCTCACCATGCATTGATAACCTTCTGCTTAGAGACATTATATGCAACATAGAAGAATTATGTGAAATTCCCAGTATAATACACATTTTTCTTCATTAAAAAAATCATTTTCTGTAGAATCTTTAGTGTTTAGATGAAACCTCTCAATTTTAAATTGACAATTTTATGTAAACTCTTTTGCAGAAGCAATAAGAAGATGTTTGAATTGTTTACTCTTCACCAAATGATCCAAGAACTGCATAGGACTACAAATCCAGATCATGCTTTCCTCTGTATAAACCTCAATTCAATTCTGTTGAATTTGGGATTGTCAAGGAGTACCTCTCTTACCTCGAGTCTAAGCACAAGTCAGTAGCACTATCTTTCAATCTAATTATTGTTCTGTATCATTTATACCAACTGCGTATGTTACTTGAAATTTGGATTTTTTTTTTGATTTTTTTTTTTACTGTTTTATATAAATAAATTAAGCAGGACCTCAGTACTGTATAAGTTACTCTGTATCATGTGGAATCTCATTGATATTTCCCTCATTCATAAAAAGGAAAATGAAAAATTGCATAATGTGCTAAATGGCTTTCTTCAATACTTTTTAAAGAAGGGAAATAATGCTGCTGTTCTGAATGACTCATGCAATCTAAGGAATTGGATCCCTTGAGTAAGCAGATCAGAAATACCAACCTTTCCTTATAGGTATGAATCTTAGTTACCTTTGACTCTTCAGAGAGTTTTACAAATTCATTTATTTATTTTATGGTTGATAAGTATCAGACAGGTGTCTTACTAAATTATCTTTTGAGATAATTACAACTGTAATGATTAAAACCAGATTTTGATTTAACATAACTAGATGTGTTGAATGAGTAATTTTGTTGTTGTTTTGATTTCAGAATGTCTTAGTGTTGTTTGATCTTTTCCTGTATATATGTAACATTTAGTATTTTATCCTGCTTTGTATGAATTTCTTTTGTAACTTTGGGTTGTAATGTCTCTGCAAATGTGAAAAACTCCATTTCTCAAAATGCCTGGCAATAGTAATCCCTAATGTAAAATTATTATATTTTATTCTTTCTGCTATATTTTGTATTAATTTGCAATACAATCTTCATAGTACCCACATTTCTGAGTGTGATGAATGCATTTTTTTGTCTGCCACAGTTCAGTGTTCAGAAGTTCCTACACATAGGAAATAGGATCCTTTTTAAAAATTCAACTTAGTCTTCCATTTCTGATTTGTACTGTAATTACTGAAAATCTTTAATTGTAAAATTGAAACTGTAGTTAAAATTTAAAGATCTGCTGTATGTTAGTCTGACTGATGCTGGCAGTCAGTATAAAACTTCAGAGCGGTTTACTTCTCATTTTCATACATTTTTTTTTCTTGGTTTCCCTTTGTATTTTTTACCAGAAGTCTTTGAAGTTGAATTCTAACTGCAAATATTTTTCTAGCAATTTGTCTTACACTTCTGACAAGCTTTCCTATGAAAGGAGTCCACCAGATTTGGCATATCCAGAAGTATGTCCAGAAGAGACAGCAAGCAGTGCGTACTCTTTGGGCAGGAAACCAATTCTAGGTAATTTTTAAATAACACTAATCATAGCTAAAAGCTTTTGCTGACAATGGATTATGTTTTGGAATAAGTATTTCATCAGTAGTTTCGGTTTTCTGTCAGATTTACCAGCAGTGCAAAAGCTTTGCATATACTTTTGACTGGAGACAAAATCCTCTTATTTAGGAAGTGTGTTCCCAGTCCTTATGTGCTTCTCCATCTGCTTAGTCATTAAAAATACTAGAAAATTAATAACCAAAAAAAGCTATGGAAAGTTGTTAGGTTTCCTATATCCACAGGAACGTTGATTGTGCTCTTGGCTTTCAGCCTTCATCACTGTTGTTTCTTAATCTACTAATTTTCCTTGTGGTACCCATTTAACACAATGTGTTCATCTAATAATGGCAAAGGTAATGCGGTAAAAGAGGTGCATAGAGTGTGGTGTAGCTTTTACTATTGGTCCCTTGTGTTTTATGTGCAGTAGTGTTTACACTCTGAAAAGATGAATCACTGTTAATTTCAAGTTTTTATGATCTAGAATGTTTTTGTTAAAATGCAAAAAAAAGAGGGGGTTTTAATTTGTTAAATATTTATGCAATTAAATTGATGATCAACTAAGGATGAGACTAATGATTTTGATCTTAAGTAAATTTTAACTGAGCTGTGAAAAAAATACAAGTTCTTGATTTCACATTCATATTACAGTAAACATAAGACGTATCAGAAATAAAGAAATAAGTGATTTATGCAAATGAATATGAAGTGTCTTGCGAAGGATAGATACTTCTATAAATAAAAAAGCTATAGTAAAGTTCCAAAATGTGCATGTGATTTTTGACTTGGTAATCATTCTTGGGTGAAAAATGAAAGTCACAAATACACTCTAGTAGAGTCGTATGGAGGCTAGACTTGCAATGGTAGAAGTGAATTTTTTTTAAGCTAGTTGTTGACAGACAACTTACAGTAGTTCCCTAGTACATTGTCATAAAACTTTTCAGTGAAGATCTTTAAAGTATATAAACCATGCCATGTTTTTTCCCAAATTTATTACTAATCAGTCCTCTTAATGGAGAAGTATTTATGAAGCTTTCTATTATCTAGAAAGGTAAAACAATGATGAATTTGGAATTGGTTTTATTTGCCATTGGATTTTCAGTTTGCATTGGATTGCATCTTTAAATGAGCATGGTTTTATGGGACATGCGGACTATAAGTACAAGTGAAAAGATTGTCTTAAAACAATATGATTTCAGGATCAGAGACTTTGAGGAAAGTAAGATGTCAGTCTACCAAAAATGGATCTAAAATGATGGGAAATTATAAACTGAAATGGAGATTTTTAGATCTATTCTGTTTCAATTTGTAATTGATTATCTAGAGTAACTAAGCTAACTAATAATGGTGTCTACGTTAGAAGCATAGATAACCTAGCTTGCCTTTGTTATTAACAAGCAGAAGTAGGTACTAGGATAAATATTGTACCAAAATCACAGTTATTTCTATATTTCTGCTTCTAAAAATTTGGTATATCAAATTTTGTACACACCTGCTTGTTGCACTGTCTCGAACATCAGTCTTGTGGGCCAGCCCACCCCAGTTGTCCACACCAGTCCATGTTGTGGCCTTGTTCAAACATGCCCATCCTGTTATCGTTCCCTGGAGTGACCTTGGCAGTCTCTGTGGGGAAGGGGAACAGAGGAAGTTGGTTGCGTTCCCTGCTGTCTTTTGTGGATTTGGTTTGGTTTGGTTTTGGTTTGGGAAGGATAGTTTTCTGTCAAGTTGGCCATGCTTCGGGCATCTCTTTATATAGTTTTGTCTTCTCGGATGAAACCTAGAGTTTCCTGGGGTTTTTCTGCTTTGGTAGCATTTGGGTACTGTAATATGAGTATGAATTTCTACTACTTTATCCTTCTCTCAGAAGACTGTTTACAACAAGACATATGAAAAAGTTAGCTGTAACTCTAGCTATTTCCCACAGTTGCTGATTCCCTAAGGAAACATGGTTTATGTGATCACTGTCTATCTGCATTCCTGAAAAGGGTTACGCTGTTTTGAATATGCCAGCCACCTCTGGCCAGATTTGGCAGCAGGCAAGAGAATATTAATTTTCAACCATTTTTTTGAGAGAATTTGAGGAGAAGAGAGAGACCTTATGAATACTTGCACTTAAAAGAAAGTCAGGGGCTCTTCACACTTTCTGGGAGCAACCAGCTGATCAGTCAGAACATGTAGCTTCAAACTAGCTATAGTCTGCCATGTCTTGCTTGCGTGTAGGTCTCCAGAAGCTATCAGCTAAAAGGAAGTTTCTGGTAGTCACAACCTGTCACTTTAAAGGAACATAAAGAATTGACCCACAATTTTATGTTGCTGGTTTTTGCAACAGCTGTGAGAGTCCTTATTGGCAAAGTCAACAAGAATATTGCAACTGCTCATTTCATCCCAGAAAAGGCTATGAAACTTGAAGAGAAATAATTTTTTTTTTTTTTTTAAAACCCATCTATTGTCGAATTGTAATCACCCTTGCTGTTTATCAAATGCTTCCTATCGATAAATGGGCAGGACAATGTTTCAGACCTGATCTACAAAGTCTAGATTTCACAAATCTGTAAGAAAGGTCATCCCCTGGACAGGGAACAGTTGTATTTGCAGACGCTTGGCAGATCTAAACAAAGTAGGCTAACGTTACCCAGCCTGCACAGTTGTGCTCTGTTTCTTCATATTGCTGACTTTCACCAGCTGATAAAAGGTCTATCTCTTAAAGTGGGTTTTCATAGTTATCTTCCAGTTCTCCTGACCATGACTGGCTTGCATCTTTTCTAATGTTATATAAATGAATTTAATATATTATGGGGAAAAATTTCTTGTAGCAGATAAATTAACCTGGAAGGTGAAAGTACGCTGAAGGCAACATATTTTTGAAGAACTTCTATTCACAATCAGCATCAATGTTTAAAATATATGATTTAACTTACCAGACCAGATTTAAAAGGAGCTGTAAGTAGAGCTCATAATTCAGAGCTATGACACTGGATCCTTTAATTATATACTGAATTTTTCACCTAAAACTTTAATGGCTTCAGGGATTGATGGTCTGATAGAAAGCATTTATCTTCAGGATAACATATTTAAATGTAGTCCAGAAAGTCTGAAAATTTGATCTATGAAACAATTTGGTAATCTTCCACTTTCCAAATGGTTAGAGGAACTGCAGTGGCAAAGCAGTGACCCCTTGTGTGCCTCTTAATGATCTAATGCTCACATGTTTTTAAAACTTACAAAAATTAATATTGCTGTGCAGTGTTGTGATCCTGCCTTTGACATCCTCCTGAGAAACGCTGTGATGGGCAAAGGCATCTTTATGTGTTGTACTGACTCTTGTAGTGTGCTGTGTCAAAACCACCACTATCCATCATCAAAAATAGATGTGTTTTGGGCTGATGAAGGCCTTTAATGCTGTCTTCTGACCATGGTTAGGGATGTTCCTGTTTATTAGACTTTTGTTTTTCACCTAATTTTGAAAGCAAGTGTCTTGTATATTTATGACTACCTGATCACTACTAGAAGAGATAACTTTGAACAAAACCACATACTGTTTACTTGCTTGTAGCTACTTTTTTCGAGTGAATGGTCCCAAGTCGAAATTTAACAAGACATAACTCACAAGACATTCTGATCTCTAAAGTCACACAGAGAATTACCTGAGAAAAAGAGATCTGAGAAGCCATATATATATATATATATATAAAATTTCAAAGACAGTTCTCTCTGTGCCCATTACTCAAGGATATTTAGACTGGTCCCAAGGAATATTTCCCTGAATATACCACCGATCAGTGCAACTTAATGGTAAGTAACTGCCCTGGTAGATGTACACAAGCTAGGTCTGCAAATTCAGTGGCCAGGATACTGCTAACAACAGTAGCTATGAAAGCTCAGCATAGGATAACATTCCTATTAATAAGTTTAATTTCAGGTCATCTTCAGCTTCATAAAATGGCATCCTTGGTGCAGTTGGTTATGGAGAAAAGAAATAAAAATAATCTATCCAGTTTACAGGAAAAAAAAAGTATCATGTGGTCGAGTTTCAAACAGGAGCATAATGTTCCACCCACACATCAGCTTTTTGGAAAAGCAGTATGCCTTTGAAGAAGGTCGGAGATAACTAGTGTTGCCAGACTGGTTTTGTCCTTCAGAAGAAATAGTATTCCAGTATGTGGATTCAAGAGCTATTTATGTAAGAAATGCAAATAAACAGAATTTCTCAGTTCCACAGTCCTTCCCACAGTGTAGCAGTTTGATGTACTCCTGCTTTGTCTTCTTCCACATTCAAGTGTGACTATGATTTTTTTTTTAACAGCAGCCTTGCACACCAAGGGCAAATTCCAGAAACAGATGCCTAACTCTACTTTCTTCCTGTTTCAGCTGTCTTTCTACTAATCTGTCTTCAGTGTTACTTCCTCCTGATTTTTCATTTACTTCTGTGTGGTGGATTAAATTGGAAAATCATTGTGTATTCCTGAGTTGCCTTGCGATACTAACTTGAATCCTATTACAAACTTGTTTTTAAAGCAGCCTCAACTATAAAAAAATGAATTATCTTTTTTTTTTTAAAAGGTGATAGACAAATGAGATGCCTGTGTGTGACCTGTATAACAGCTAATCACTGACGTCTTCTGCAGCAGAGCGTGCAAAGGCTTCTTATCATTCTTCCATAAGTATTCAGATGGTCTGGTTTCACAGAACACTGGCAAAAGGGAATCAACATTTTTCTGTCCTTGAAGAGTGGCTGATAGTGATAAATTAATGCCTGAGGTAACAGGTGCTATGCAGTATAAATCATATCACAATAAATAATCAAAAGAGCTTATTTGGATGTGGGGGAAATAGAATATATATGCAATATTATGTGCCTAGAACTAGATATAGACCAAGGCAGTGCATTCATACCCTGTTTATATTAATATATTTACAGGAATATGCATTAGGAAGCCTATGCAATACATAATAAGGGCACGAGCTCTCTTTGCTTTTCATTATCACAGAGGGCTATAGAGGTTGCTTGCAGAAGAATGACTTCTGCATACAGGAGTCATTGTTTTACCTCTGGGTCATGAGTTTCACCTGCACCAGTAAGGTTTTTTCTCTTAAACACACCCTCCTTATAACAAAGCAGGACTTCTAAACTGTATGAGGCTTTGAGTTCAATAGGGAGAAATTGAACTGGCATGCCTTTTCAGCTCATCCTCCAACCCATACTGCTGGGCATTTACGCACATTATCTTTTTGTTCATGGATAATGGATTGATGATCCCAAATTGTAGCATATGGAGGCAGTCAGCTGTTGTTGCTTTATACTGCAAAGCAGAGACCCATCCTTTTCAGCCCACCTTACCTCTGTTGTTTCTTTTTGTTAATGTCATCAGACCGGGACCATCAGGTATTAAAGACTATGTAGAGGGCAGTTCCTGATTGCAACCTAAGATCAGAGAGAGTCTGCAAAGTCCACCAAGTTTCTCTAAGGAAAACTGGGATGATTCTGGTCAGGCTAAGAAGCTGGGATTATGTGGGAAAGGTCTTGCAATGTAGTAAGTATTAATCTTGCCTGGAGGAACTTGCCACAAAGTCACCCAAAAGGCTAGTGATGGAGTTGGGACTAGGTTTATCTGTAGACACAGAGTTAAGTGCTTTCTCTAGCAGGGCCTGCTGGTACAAAACAAAAGAAAAAAGCCCTAATGCTATTTTTACAGTGTTCATGACATGGGCTGTAGAAGTCCTTGGGACAAAACCTTTAGTTGACCAGAGCTTTGTATGAAGCTCTTAAGTCTTTTATTTTAAGTAAGCATTTCCAAGGACTTAAAGGCTCTTTTCAACTTGAAAGCTGCATTTTACCAGAGTATAAAGAAGAACAATTAGCTCTTAAGAGAAAAAAAAAAGAAAAGAAAAATGCACATCAGAAAGGAAATAATGGGTCTTGTCGGTAATTTTCTCCCTGACCCACTCATTTCCTTAGGGGTTGGGTCTTAATTTTAAGTCCAAGTCTACTAACTTTCTGTTTGCAGCGAATTCTGTGTCTCCCGTCTAACTCCCAGAAACATTCATCTTTACTTTTCAACTATTTGAGGCCTTCTCCTGTACCTGCCCCTGCCCTTACCAGTGGTCTCCCCTTCCCTGCTGTGCTGCAGTCTCTCTCACTGCCTCCCAGCCTTTCCCACGTTGCCTTCTTGAAGCCCCTCTTGCTGCTGGCATGCCCCTTTGCTCTGAAGGAAGGCACAATTTTTTCCTCTGCCCAGAGGAAAAGCCTGAGACAGTTTGTGGCAATTAGGACATGGTACAACAGTAGCCTTTCCACTCTGCTGTGAAAAGGCAGCCTTTTAAAGGAATATAATAGTGTACTGTAACTGTGATTTTTTTTTTTTTCTTATCTTCTTTTATCACTAGGACACAGACTGTGTGGCATTTGCTGTGATGAATAAGACAACAAACTTCCAGGGATGATCAAAGTGGATCTGTAGCTGTGTAAAGACATTTTATGGGTTAGTCAAGTAAAAATCACTGTACCTGAGCACATACGCTAATGTGAGTAAACATTTTGGGGTCAGGAAGGCCAAGGCACGGCTGGAGCTGAACTTGGCAAGAGATGCAAAAAATAATAAGAAGGGCTTCTACAGGTATGTCAGCCAGAAAAGGAAGGTCAAAGAAAGCATACCCCGCTGCGATGAACATGACTGGCAAACCGGTAAGAATGGATGAGCAGAAGGCTGAGGTACTCAACAACTTTTTGCCTCAGTCTTCACTGGCAACCTCTCTTCCCACACCTCTCAAGTGAATGGCCCACAAGACGGGGACTGGGGGAGCAAAATCCCTCCCACTGTAAGAGAAGATCAGGTTCATGACCACCTGAGGAACCTGAACATACACAAGTCTATGGGACCTGACAAGATGCATCCCGGAGTCCTGAGGGAATTGGCAGATGTAGTTGCCAAGCCACTCTCAATGATATTTGAAAAGTCATGGCAGTCAGGTGAAGTCCCTGGTGACTGGAAAAAGGGAAACATTGCACCCATTTTTAAAAAAGGTAGAAAGAAGGACCCTGGGAACTACCAACCTGTCAGCCTCACCTCTGTGCCCGGGAAGATCATGGAGCAGATCCTCCTAGAAACTATGCTAAGGCACGTGGAGGACAGAGAGGTGATTCGAGACAGCCAGCATGGCTTCACCAAGGGCAAGTCCTGCCTGACCAACCTACTGGCCTTCTATGATGGAGTGACTACATCAGTGGACAAGGGAGGAACTATGGATGTTGTCTGTCCGGACTTCTGTAAGGCCTTTGACACAGTCCCCCACAACATCCTTCTCCCTAAATTGGAGAGATATGGATTTGATGGATGGACTGTTTGGTGGATGAGGAATTGGTTGGATGGTTGCATCCAGAGGGTAGTGGTCAATGGCTCAATGTCCAGATGGAGATCGGTGACAAGTGGTGTCCCTCAGGGGTCCATATTGGGACCAGTACTGTTTAATATCTTCATCAATGACATAGTGGGATCAAGTGCACCCTCAGCAAGTTTGCAGATGACACCAAGCTGAGTGGTGCAGTTGACACACCTGAGGGACAGGATGCCATCCAGAGGGACCTGGGTAAGCTCGAGAAGTGGTCCCATGTGAACCTCATGAGGTTCAGCAAGGCCAAGTGCGAGGTCCTGCACATGGGTCGGGGCAACCTCCAGTATCAACATAGAGTGGGGAACAAATGGATTGAGAGCAGCCCCGCGGAGAAGGACTTGGGGGTACCGGTGGATGAAAAGCTGGACATGAGCTGGCAATGTGCTCTCGCAGCCCAGAAAGCCAACGGCATCCTGGGCTGCATCACAAGCAGCGTGGGCAGCAGATCGATGGAGGGGATTCTGCCCCTCTGCTCCGCTCTGGTGAGACCCCACCTGCAGTTCTGCGTCCAGCTCTGGGGTCCTCAGCACCGTTGGTTTGGGTTTTGTTTCTGTGTTTTGTTTCATTAGTTTGCACAATGGAAGGACATGGGTATTTTACGCAGATCTGAGTTCGTGCTTTGTCAAGTTAAACCTAAGAAGCCAAAGTTTCTCCTTTGGGTAGCTGTGCATAAGCCTATTAAAGCAGAGAATGCTCAAGCCTTTCAGACAGCAACGTGTTTAGATGCAGCAATGCCTGTTGGGATCGTACTTCACACCATGTTAACTCCTGCACATATAGTGCAGGCAGTAAAAAGACAGTAAAGTGAAACTCAGAACATCAGTTCCTCCCAACCATCTGGCAAACTCAAAGTTTTTGTTGCAGTTGCTGGAGGCTTTATCTCCTTTAATCGTTGGGGGAAAAAGAATGTATTCATCATGCTGAAACCAACAAATTAATCTGAATAAACAAAATCCCAACCTGTTTTTAAAGTAGGATGGTGTGTTTTTCCATTTAGAAAAGGTTTGATCTGTGTGAAATAATACTCTGAAAGTCTTAGCTTAGTCACCAGGGTCTGAGGGAAATGCAAGTTGGTGCTGTTTTTTGTAGAAGCTAGCGGTTCTGCTGGCAGTCTCAGCAGTGCAGCCTAAGACTGGATGAACATAATTATCCTGTCATGCAGTGAAAGCTTCCAGTTAAGATCTCTGATAATGTGGTGTAGTACTGCTAATTTAGGAACGCAAAATGAAAACACGTTAATGAGAGAGTATTGCTACTGTGAGATTACTCACCAGTCTCACAGTCTGTACCAGCTCTCAGTACATATATAATAACTTACAGTTTCTCCAAGGAGTTGCTAGGAGTTTGGCATTTTCATAGTACCTACAAGGTGAAATATTGAACAGAAACTATACTGACAAAGGAAGAATGGTTTCTGCTTCAAAAGTTTCCAAAGTGTGATGCAGAGAAGCAGTATCCTACGGCAATGCAAAGATTCCTTCATGTATATTACTTAGACACTCCCATACCACAGGAATGTGCCTGCTAGCCCATGGCTAACTCATTTAATTACAGATTTATAAGGCAATATATGATTTAATCAAAGAAATGGCTAATACAACTGTGTTTGACCTCTTTCTTTTATTAGCATATTTTATGTTCATACTTTACAATATAATAAGTTATATATACAGCATTAAACAAAATTATTAGAAAGTAAGATTTGGCAAGATCTACAGGAATTTTTTTCATTCCTGTACATCTTTTGTGTAACAATAAAAATACTGTATACTAAATAAAATAATGTTAAATAGTCTGTGTTCACATTGGCACCATCGATTTCAAGACCCTAACTTTTCATGGCCCAATAAACATAAAAAAGAGGATTCCTGTATCTTCTTTTAAACAAAGAAATGATGTGTACTATTAAATGACACATGAAATACAGGAGGCAGTCCACTGAATAACACTGTAGTTACACACTGGCACAAGAAAAATAGAATCTTCACGTTCTCTTTTTTTTTCTTTCCCTTTCTTATTCTAGTAGCAATGGTACTAAACTGCAAATTCAGGGCCTTGAAAATCTTGTTGAAGATTGCTGAGTTGTCAGCAGATCTAGAAATCTTATTGAAGCCTGTTGAAATCTGTATGAATTTGTCATTGATTTCAAAAAAGCAAGAATTTCACCCCTAAATTAAACATCAGTTAGCTAGTTAATGTTCAAATAAATGCAGCTTGCTGCTTTGTTAAAAGAAAAGTCAAAATTCTCATCAAATTTGGCATATGCAAATTAATGAAGAGTGTGTTATGATACGAAAGAAATGGTGGAAGAAGACTAATGAGAGGGATAGGTTTTATGTTGCCGTATGTACTTCCTCTGCTCTACAAATGAAGTGCTGAAAAGATACTAAATATAGATGTCAAAGGGTGATACTAAATGTTCCACGCAATTATGATACTATCATAGATAAGATCTAGTTACTAAGTGATGGAATACTGGTTGTTAACTTCAGGGTAATAGTTAATATTTTTATAGCATTTTGTTCAGTCATGCATTTTGGAATTTAAAAAGTATTGCTTTGTAACTGACACGTCTCTTAATTTAGTGGTTGCACTTGTTGAAATCCGTCATCACTCATTTTAGCTATAAATTAAGCAAATAGGTTTGGTAACAGCTACTGATTTGTGGTCTGAACAAGTTTTAGAGAACTTTTAACCATGAAATTCAGAGATTAGTTAAAAGGAAAAAAATAAGGTCCATTTTTGTTGTACACAAACTCACAATAATGCTTCACCTTCCAGAGGAGCTGGTTTTCACCTGTGGATTCTCTGCCCACGGTCTACGTTTACAAGAGTATAGCATTTAAAGAACACTTTTTCCTCTGCATGTTAAGGGTCTCTAAAGAAATCTACTCCTTTTGCTCTTAGTGTCAAATGTGCACCACTGTTGTCCAAAATACCTCTGCTTGGAATATAATTTGGTATATAGATGTCACTACTGGAAAAAATGCTTTTTTCATGGTAGTGGACAAGCTGTTTTCGTTGCTTCTCTTTTTTTGTAATGGCAAAGAAGAGAAGAACTTGTTGCTCTCAACTTACAAGGAGTGACTGCCAGCTTTTACTGCCCACTTGCTAACCAGCTTGTCCTCAGCACGTCAGCAGTTTGAATTTACAATTTCTGAAATGTCAGTATGGACCAAGAGTGCATTTACGTGCATTATGTACAGCGTTTTGAAGCACTTCGATCTGCAAATTATGTTGACTCTTTTTTCATGTAGTATAGTTAGTTATCTGAGGACTGTGTATATACACCTATGCACATACTTCTAGATTCAACAAACCCATAGTAAGTATAGAAAAAGAAACTGGTTACATATTAAATGTGTTAGAGCCGATAGAAATGTACGTGCCTAATGTGTATTTATTGATATTGTAGGTGTGGTACTGCTTTTGACTGTAACTATTAAACCATTGAATGAAGCCCTAAAAGACAGGAATATTTTCAGAGAGCAATTCAATGGCTTTCTTGAAGGCCAGGCAGGAAGGGTATCAGCAGGGTTATCTGCACTTATACACAGACTGCAAAATGGATGTTTGTGTGTCCACTTATTATCAGTAACTGTTTAACATGATCATTTTGTTTAATGACATGTTTCATACCAAGCTTCGTGGCAGATTTCTGCGCTTGTTTTGGTAGATGTGTAACTTCACTTTATTTAGAAGTCAAAGAGAAGATCTTCCCATTGGTTATCAGGAGCGATTATGTAGAAGAAACATCAACTGTCTTTTGTCCAAAGTCTTTGATGTGGTGCTTGCTGGAATCATGGTTCTTGCGGGTGACGTGGAAGCGCAGCTCCCCAGCAGGCATGTCAGGACGTCCCTGCTGGTTCAGGAGCAGGCATTGCTTGTGCCCACTCCAGAATATCCGCACACAAGGATTCGACAGCATCCAACCGCTCGATTTGCACCAGTTTGGTTAGCAGTTCTGGGATGCTGTATCCTGCTGTGCTGATGCGATCAAAGAGCTGCATGCCATCCGTCATACCACCTATCTCATCCCTCTTCAGTCCAAAGCTCTCGGCAAGGTGACGCCACGTTTTCACTATGGCTTTTTCTGTGTTGTAGGTCGAACTGAGCATTCGGCTGGTCTTCTCCAGGCAATCAAATGGCAGCTCTGTAGGGCTCAGACCTGCAAAGTGAGGTGTTTATTTGTCAGAGGGCTCTCTGCACAAGCCTTGACTATTCAAGACATTTACTCAAGTACTACAGTATATACCATTAGCAATAAGTACAGCTAAAATCTTTAAGTGATAGTCCATGATAGGTATCTCTACCTCCAAAGTTATTACTGTGTATTACCAAATTAATTCTTCCTAGTGACAGTAGGGTACAATAATTAGGGTAAAAATTTGTCTGGGAAAGAAGTACTAGATGGGTTGTATGAACTCCCATGGCACTGCCCCTTCCTTCAACAATTTACTAGCTGTTAGAAAAAGTTTATTGCAACCATGTCCCTAGCGAGCAGCTCCATTAATACACCGCTGCACGTCAGGCACAGTGTTTGAGCTCGAGAGACAGCTTTGACCCTTCCCTGAGTCTGTCACCAGCAGCTGCTGTAACATCTCTGTAATTGAAAGTTGCCCTTGTAGGAATGTGAGGAGTGAGGTGAAGCAATGATGCCAGATGCTTGCAAGCATTAAAGTCCCTGCAAGTGCTCGGTTGTCATTACTATCACTGAATCTCTAGAGAGGGTTTAACATTCATCCTGTGGGGAAAAAGCTATTTTTTCCTGGACATTTTTTCTATGTATTCATGGTCACAGAATAGAGGAGAGAATCAGCTACAGCATTTTTCCAAAACCAGTCTTTTGCTTCTATAGTTTCCCTGCTTCATACTCAACAGCAGTAATTTGGTGGGAGATAGAGCTCCCTGAACCACAGGAAACTCATACGCACACGTGTACACAAAGTGTCTGTGTGTGGGGAAGTAAACGCAGTCACGTCTCCTGTTCTGCAGGGAAATTAATTCATGACTCTTCTGCCAAAACAGTCCAGGTAGTCAAGTGCTGAAGAGGGTTAAAACACTTAAAACTTGGAAACTCCGCTTTTTGTTGTGGGAGGTGGGACAGCATTTAGAGAAGCAGAGTAGGTCAAGACTTGTGTCTTACCCTCAATCCCAACCCGCCCCAAATCACACTTTCCTATTTGGAACTAGGTTCTCTCTGTTATCCAAGGGACTAAACAAATAAATCAAATGGGTTTCCTCTAGATGGGGAATGTGAGAGTGCTCCTCCGCAACTCGGTCTGTGTGTCCGTCCCGATAAAACCTGACACTACCCTTCTTGTTCTCCGTAGGGAGGAAGCCCTGGAGCTCCTGGAGAGGAGCCCTCTCCACGCACACGCCTGGAGAGAAGCCGTGGCACGCTCCAGCCCAAGCGCAACCTGGACGGCTCTGGGGTCAGGGCACCGCGAGCCTTCCTGGCAAGTGAGTACAAATCTGCCTACAGAGTGTCTTTTCTGGATTGGGACTTTCTACTTTCCATAGGAAGGCAGAGGCCTTTCTTATTTTATAGCAAACGCTTGCGATCCAATTTCGTGCTGTTAGTATAGTCACAAGTTTTGTACACTCACCTTCTGCAACGTCGCATACGTTGGCATACACGTCAAGTATCTTTTTCCTTCGACTTTGAATCTAAATGAGAAGAGTTTTATTTCATTAATTTTTCAGTCACGGGAGTAAATAATTAGCAGACAGCAGTTGAAAACCTGTGGGAGATACTCATTCCATGGCGCTAGGGGTTATTTCATAATGTCCTCAAGGGTCCCTTTTGAAGACTCAAAGAAAAGGACACAGCAATTATTCTGTGAAGCATAAACCTATTTCTGATTTCACTTTCCACTGCTAGAGATCTTTCCTTCCATCTTCTAGTCGTCTTTTAGATCAATTACTTTTCTGCTCCAAGTGTTTGTATATTTTATTTCTCTTTCAGACCGAAGCAAATTCCTGACAATGAGGAAAAATCCAATACCACACATGCAGACAATTAATGCAGGGATGTCGAGGTAAACCAGGACAGGACTGGCCACAGGGAATTAAATTCAGACTGAAATTGCCTTCTTCCAGTAATCTAAGAGGACTGTAGAGGAGGGGATCTTCCTTTCTGTCCTTTGACGTAGAACTGCTTAGTGCATTACTAATTAACTGTATTTTTTTCCAGGATATATTGCCTGGTTGAATCTGAAACATTTTACAGAAAAAAAAATCAATGTAGCTTTGGAGAGGCAAAATCTGAGGTCCAGGGTGCTCTAGTCATTTTTGACAAGAAAGAAACTGGAACTGAAAACCTGACATTTTGCAAGGTGAAAATGGACATTTTGATATAGCTTCATTTAGCAAAAATATTGTCAAGATTTGGCTTTGGATTCAACAGGGAGTGAAAACAAATGTCAAAATGTCATGAGTTCTCAGGGACTGGAATTGTCATCACTCTGCCAGCTCTCATTAGGTCTGAGCTTTCTGAAAAGCTGTCTTTTTGATAGGACTCTAGCATTAGCTCCACAAATTTGCCACTTTTCACTGCAAACCAGGCTAGAAAAAAAGCTCTGCTTTCAGTATTTTTTTTGTGGAAAGATTTTCCTCATTTTATTTGGGCTCTAAAGGGCAAGGCACATCAATGACTTGGATTAATAGACTTGCAGCTGGAGACCACAAAGTGGCTGCTCCACCTGAAGCCTGTCTCGCAGGCGCAGCGCTGGGCAAGTGTGTTGTATTGTTGGGCAATGCAATGCAGGCACTGATTGTTGTTCACATATTCTTGGTATAATTTACATGCGCTTAATCAGTTGTGTTCCTATTGTAGGCTTGGATTAGCTGTTTTAGAACCTTGTAAACATGAAATTTTCTTTGAATGGGATTTATTAATACTCCTCCTAACCAAACTATTGGATGCTTATTTTCATTCTCCTCTCATTTTCTAGGGCAAGGAGGAGGTTAAATACTTCCATGCCCATGAAGAATTATGCAGGATGCTCTTTTCACCAGAGACAGAAGATGGGGAATTTGTAAAGCTTATGCTGAAAGCGAACAGGTAAAGTTGAGCCTGGTGATCCTCTGTGTGGTAGCTCATTGCATAATGGTTTTTGTTTTAACTAGGAAGGAGCAGACCTGGTTAAGAGCAAGCCTCTAACTTTCTTTACCCTTGGCCAATAGCTACTTAATACTCTTTCCTGTACTAGAAATGTTACTTAATCTCCAGCCTGAAGCAAATTATTGCTTTTCTAACTTCTGGCAACTGGCTTAATTGTGAAATCTTAGGTGTGGAGTAGAGGATCTTAGTGCAATCTGCACTTTGATTGAAAAGTTTGTCTTCATCCTTGTCAGCAGGCTTCAGTCCATGAGAAGTGTGTTAGACCAGAAGGTCTGGAAGGAATAGTTCATGCTTCAGGTCTGCTTACGAGGTATCTATCTAAATCACACTGGAGACTGTATCTGTTATATATGTGTTTTAGAAGGTAAGCCACTTCTTATTAAATGTTCTGATTCCATGCCTACCCAACTTGTATTATCCAATTTCAAGCCAGTGCATACAGAAGTATGATAAAGTTGGATATTTAGAGAGACCTCAGAAAACTGAATTTTAAAATATGAGCATTGGAGTAGTAAGTTATTTTCAGATGGTCATCTACAACGACAAAAACATTTCTTTCGTGTTGAGACTTTGTGTGTCTGGTCTCAACTGAAAAATGAACTATTTTAGAAAGTTTGAGCTGAACCATCCCAACAATTTAAAACATGCAAACATGAAAAGGTGCATTTTCAAACCTTTTTATTCTTAAAAGATATCTGATGTTTGATATGATGCAGTTTTGTCCTAGCTATTGCCATTTTAAAATTATTTTTGAAGTACTAAAAACATAAAAAATATCTGAGAAGACACCTTCTTTTTAAGGATAGTTTCACATTAATATAAATTAAAAAGTTGTGTGGGTGAGATGTGGTCTTAAAATACTCCAAGTGAGATAAAACGCCCTGAGCAGTAAACGCTCAGCAGGAAGAAGCGAAGGCCTTCCCCAGCAAAACAAAGAGTGGATTTACAGTGTCCTTCAGAGCACTGGAGTGGCCTTCAAAGCACGTGTGTGTTTTTCAGAATTATACACCAAAACCAAGCACAAGACCGGATATTATTGAAAAGTCTGTGCCGTGGAAGTACTGATGCTACTGGGTCAAGGTACTCAGATGCTATGCTGTTGTATGAATCCAGCTATGCTGCTACATTATTCTTCTGTCTTCGATTTTCTATGGTAAATGTAGCATTGGGGTTAGTTATATTAGCATTAGCTATATTGGGGGTTTGCTGTTACTTGTTTTTTCTTTCTTTAGACTATAAAATATAATACTCAAAAAAGTAAAGTTACTACTCTTGTAGAAAATTTGTTTTTTCAGCCCTGAACAGTATATATGTACATATATGTCACTATGCAAAGGAGATTCTATAACAAATTTGGCTAGAGAAGCTCTTGTAAATTAGTCTGGTGTGCACTATAATGCATTTTGGGAGGTGATAGTTTGTATATTGTTTTCTTAAAAAAAAAAACAAAACACAGAAAAATGCTCTCAATTTTTAAATCTCAAAATAGCCTTACCCCAGTTGATTTATTGCTTGTAGAAGATTTATCTCTGGCCAAATGCACTAAAGATAACAAGCATCTCTCTGGAGTCCCTTGCTTGTCAACTGCAGCTTCTTCATCACTATCCATACTACGGCTTAAAAGTCGTTCATTCTCAGAAGATGCATCATTTTCACTGTAAAATCAAGGATACAGTTATCTTAGTGAAGCCTCTCATGGGTTGACTCCAATCATCTTTTTGCTATCCTAGAGCAATGGAATAAAAGTGTCTTTCATTTTTTAAATGCCTTTCCTCCAAAATCCTGTGAATAGGAACCTGCCCAGGGGATATGTACAATGCCCACCAAGTTTCACAGTCACCTACAGCTTGCAAGATTCCTTTTATGCAGGGATTTTCCAACTGAGGACAGTGTTTAGCCCACCTTAATCGTGTGACCCAGCCAGGTTTGGCTGCCAGGCAGACACAAGGTGAGGAAAACTATCACACCGTGCCACCCAGATGATGCTACGGACAAGGAGTTTCCTAAAGGCCTGGAGCAACTGTTTTTACTCCTCCTGCCTAAAAGTGAAGGGGAACTTTACTAAGGACATGTATGCAAGAGCAGCACTCAGGTCCCAAAAATGGACCTCTCAGGAGATGGAGCCCCAAGAGCTGATGAACTGGTCACGGAGGGAGTGGGGAGGACCCAGGTTTCTCTTTGGTAACGTTTGCCATCCTCTCTTAGAAACTGGAAGGGGAAAAGCCTACTGAGGCATCCAGTCTTTTCCCTCCTGCAGCAAACTACCAGCATACCCATCTAATTTGTTCTTCCTGTACTCCTCTGCACCAGGATGAATGATGACTATGACCCTCCCCCACTTCAGTCAAACTGGAAGTATGTTTATCTTTTACCCACCTTTTAACAGCCTTAGCGGGAGTTGCTGTAAGTTTTTCAAACTCTTCTTTCTCAGAGAATATCACAACATTATCTGTAGACCAACAATTAGAGAAATTTAAATTGGCAATGAGTTTCCAAACCAGTGTTTTGTCTCAGGAGCTGGTTCTGCTGGCAACCTTACTGCAAACATAAATCTCTCTGCTACCTTTGTAATTGCTGTCAGAGGATTAAGTGACATTCTGGAAACACAAAAACTATTATACGCAATTCTTTACTAAACTGAGGTGGATTTTATACAATTCCAAGGAGAAACTGTAATTAATAGAAATGCATTAAGAGTATTTAAGCCCAATGTTGTCTTGGACAGAAAAAGCAAAATTAAAGCAACTTATACCTTGCACTTCTTTCTTCTCTTCTTGTGTGTTAGCCTGAGCTTCAACATTTTTTACCGAGTGGCTCTTGCAACAGGCTAGAATATAAAAATATAACACTAATTATTCTCAGAAGCTATCTAAAAATAGCATTTGCAGCTAAAATTTCATGTGCTGAACAATTACCTTGAGCAGAAGGTTTTGTTTTCACAATGTAAAACATGATGATGAGGACAATGGCAATAGCCATTATGAAGATGGTAGACATTGCTATTATAAGAGCTGTAGCCAGATGTCCTTGTCCTGAAAGATCTGCTGGAATAAATTAAAAAATATTCTCATAAAGGAGCAACTCTTAGGATCAGAGAATAGTTAACTGTTTGCGGTCTGCTCTACCTTACATTTTGCATACTCATTTAGTTGATCTGAGTCTTGGTTACTTGTTAAGCATTGAAAAACTTAGTGTTACATCTCAAAGGCAAACTAATTAACAGTTTTTCAAAATAGTGACATTTATGCTGCACTAACCAGTTAACAGTATTCATTAAAAATATTTAATGGCATGATCGATCAGTTACAAAGATGTAGGAAGTTATATTATCTGCTAATATTATAGGAAGCTATATGTAAGCAAGCTATATAGCTGCTATAAGTAGCAGCTTTCCTAACACTGTATTCTGGGAAACAGCATTGAAAAGAAAAAAAAAAAAAGCCAAACAAACAGGATGAGAGCTAAAATGACTGTTGACAACTATGGCTGCCTCCAAAGCTTTGCAGTAAAAAGGAGAACACAATGCATATGTAGAAGAATTGATGTTTTTCTAACAGAGACTTAAAACACAGCATGGCTAGAAGGTGAATTTAAAATAAGGTATGTGAAAAGGTATTCAGAAGCAGAATTTGGATGGAAAAGACTAGAACTGAAAAGCCACAAAAGGATGCAGAAAATGACAGATATGCTAAAATGCATGAAAACTTTAATTTTTCTGAAGATGTGATCCTCACAATCATGTTTCCAGACACTACCAGGAAGATCAGCATTGTCAGTATCTCATTAACTGCATCTTTCCTGTTGTGTCTTCTCAGGCTCACATATTTTTAAAACCTAGTAATCATGCTGGAGAACTGTTTATGTTAGCTCAATAAGAAACTGGCCATATTTGTGCTTTAAATTATTTTCACCAGTCTAAGCTAAGCTTTGCTGAGGCATAGTGCCATTTCTGTACGGCTACAAATAATGAGCTAAATTTATTGCTAGCATTACTGAGTAGAGTTCAAATCCATTTTAAGTCCATCTGACTAAAACAGCGGTGTCAATTAACCAAGAAATAAAAATTCACTCTGAATTATTTTTAATAGCAGTTTTAGATATCTGGGAATAGTGGCAATGAAATTCACAATAGATATTTTCAGTTCGGTTGCACTTTGTTGATGCCATTTTCAAAACAAACAGCTGCTAAATTAAATCTGTGAATGCATTCTTACCTTTGTGAGCATGCTGGTAAGGCGAGAAAGTGCTTGTGCCAGAGGTACTTGGGAAAATGGCTGAAATGCCAGAGGTAGCCCCCGCACCTGCAATATAAACAGAAATGCCATAAACTTCCACAGTTCCTTTGTCCAGTCAAAGGAATATCTTGGCCCAAGTAAAGAGAGCCTTTACTTAGCTTGATTGCATTTCCCATTCACTAGCGAAGCACCCATGAACTCCTCGCTTTTTGAAATGTCACTAATCCCAATATGCATTTCTGCACTAAAAATTGTGTTACAGACTACATTTTGCATAGCATCTAGAGGGAGAGGAAGAAGTCAAAGTTCCTGAACAGTCATGAACTTAGAAGAAACCCAAGCATCTTCAGACACAGGCAGGGCCAACCATTACACATATATTCATGTATTACAGATCTGTCCTGGGTAGCAGAAAGTTTTCCAGGATCCAGCTGGTGACTCAAACTGTTTACAGCCCCCACTCCATTATTTGCGAGTGCTGGCCCCAAGTCCCAGCTGGTAGATTCATCAAATTAGTGCTTCTCACAAGCACCCTTCACTAGCAGGATCATCGTGAAACTCTGATGGTATACAAACCCCCATGGCCCCACAGGAAAACCTAGGAAAGGTGACAAATTATATTGAATGCCTTTCTGTTCCATGGACCTGTACTACCATCAAAGGGAGTATTAGAATTTCCTGCAATCTAGCTGGGCAGTACGTTTCTTATCATTCCCCCCATCAGTCCAAAGCTATATTCCAGGACGGGGGAAATCCACAAAAACAGACAAATGAAGAACTTAAAGGAATACTTCATGCTGGCAGAGGACTGAGATTGTCCAATAGGGTTTCCATGTCTAAATTCTGCAGTTAAGTTTAAAAGTTAATATTAATCTTTCAGAGGGTGTCATACACCATGTTTTCAAAGCAGTAAGCCAAGTCATAAGTTAATGTATTTTGACAATACCAGACAATATTGCATATTATTGGGAATAAGGCTGTTGATGAGAATGCTTTCATACAAGATGGTGTTGGCATAGCATTCCAAACCAGAATAAAAACATTAGGGTTGGGAGAAAACATTCCTGTCATTCTCAAAGAAACTTTAATATCATTGGTAAGCAGGTAATGCAAACAGCTACAATCAACAGACACTGAAAAACATCTTCTGGCTTGGAGGGGGTATGAAATCCCTCCTGCTTTGTATTAGCTGTCTACAGAAAAAGTCCAGTGATAATTAAATTCAGCAGACCTAAAGGCAAAAGACTGTCCCAGTCACCTGGTAAGGTGCACACAGCGCCACAAGCTAGTTTGGGAACTAAAGTAGCTGAGAACGGATCGTGCCATTCTTTTGACCTAGTAAATATTCCAAGAAATTAAACCCACCAGGTAAACTTGACAGGAAATTAAGCGGTCTGGAATGGTCTGAGAAATGTTCCATGGTTAAGAACAAAGCAATATACATGTTCTTCAAATTAAGAGAAATGTTTTCTAAAAAGAAAAAAAAAAGTATTACCTAACATAAAACATGGCTGCATGTAGTGAATGAGAAATGTACACTTAAAGTGGCCACAAAGTATGAGTTGCAGATGTCTTCAAAAGAAATGTTCTTTAACAATGGTAAAACTCCTTTCAAACCTCATTTGTTGGAAGGAAATGGATGCATTTATTATATAATTGGCGTTTTTTTTCAAACTGAAGAAGTGTTTTCATAAAGTTTTAAATATACTAATTTGTTAATTCAGATGCTTTTCATGTTATGTAAATGACAGGCAGATTACGTAAGTCTTGCCTCTGGTCCCTTCTCTGTGACAAACTTCTTTCTAAGAATTAGCTATGAGCTCCAGAAACTGCAGTAGAGCAGTAGACCATCTAGGTATCAGTAGATGAGGATGTCGTCTGCATGTAGTGGACATTAAAGACAGATAATTCGTTAAATTTTCAGGCATTCTTCACAAAGCTGAAGTGAATCATCCTTGGTCTCGACCTCTGTATTTACTCATCATGGCTGGACAACAGAGGAAATTTAGCAAATGGCCAGTGCTGTAGCCCGATACTTTCCTTCATGTCCACAGCTACCAGGCTTATGCCTATTCTTGCAGTCCCCCTGGCAAATCCAATTACAGCCAATTGTAATTCTGCGCAGTCCTTGCAAGCTGCAACAAGTCAACAACAGCTTTTCTTACGCTGCCTTTCAGTTAACACAGGCAAGCCCTGCTGCTTTGTCTGCGTGGAGTTTATCTAACAAGCTTCGGCTCGTCTCCTCCATAAGCAAGTTTTATCAAACTCTCTCTCTTTTCCTTCATCTGAAATACGTAGTCATTGAAGTACTTCTGCCTAATCGATCTTTCAGTCGTTTGGTATTGTTAACCTCATGTTTTTCACCCGTCTGTGAAAGGAAGTAGAGCCTTCCAAAGTGGGAAGTCACGCAGCAGCACGTAGCACAGGAACGGTAAGGAGGAAGGTCATCCATTCTTCATTCAGCATCATCGTCACGCTTCACCCAGCTCCACCCCACATCAGGACGTGGCGTGTTGCCCACGCTGTGTGTGCACACACACACTCGCACGAGCCTCTCCCGTGCACAAGAGTGAGCACCCTCAGCTCCAGAGCCTACAGGCAGAATTTTCTTTGCATGGGAATGGGGCCACCTCGTTTGTTCTGTAGTGCCTGTCGTGGCAAAATCAAGGCTGGTGCTAGAACGTGATGGCCTTTTACATATGCCTGGGTGGGAGTTAGTCGTTATGCATGTTTTAAGCCTATTATCAAATTTAATAATTTGGCATATTCGTTATGAGCCAAGATTTTTCTTCAGATGTGGCTTAGAAGAAAGTGCCAATTCGTGCACCTGCACTACCAGAGGAACCAAAAATGCCAGCTTCTGCAGAAGTTCAGCTCATACCGTTTTTGTGTGAGCAAAAAGAAACAGAACTCATAGCTGCTGCTTTTCCCCAGTCCGGCACTACACCACAACTGCAATGTCAGTTGTTCTTGTGCACATCCAGTTTTGCATCCCCATCACATTATTAATTCTGGTTCCAATATAGATGACACTTACATAATCTATAAAGACTTAGATATAGCCAGGGCAGAGACATCCTAAGGTGCTACAGCAGAACATATGGAAACAACTCTATTTTAAGCACAAAAAAAAGACTGATGGCTGTAATATAGCTGTGCAAAAGAGTGGTTTATATTCCTAGGCACCTGTAAGTAATATTGTAGGAATGTGATAAAGACATTAGGGAAGAAGTTTATCACTGAAGGTTGGTCAGCTTTTGCATTATAAATGTTTTTATTCAAGAACTGTAATTTAGTTTTAACTTTCTTGGAGTCTAAATACAGTTTCATTAAAAAAAAATACTTACTGGTTTAAAGAACAACGGAATTTGTATTCACATTTGAATGTTTGGGGGTTTTTAGCTCAAAAGATAGCTTTAACTTAAATTGCCATGCAGCCAGCCTTTTGTGAACCAATGCTGGGCAATAAAATTTTTTGTTGTTGTTTCAGAGAACCTTTCTGCTTTATGTAGCAGGACCATTACAGTTGTTCACATATCTCGAGACAGACTTACAATAAGAAGTGACAAACAAAACTACCAGATTTGTGAGAGGAGGAGGGCACCGGGAGGGGAGTTTTTACCAACATGCCCCCTTGCAAGTGCCTGTGAGTGAATAAAATCTGGTGCAGTAGGAGACCATATGTGCTCCTGACATATGTTGCTGTGGGTGTCAGCTTACTGGTCCATGCAAAGGACTGCTGCTCACAGCTAGCAACAGCTTTTTTTGAAGTTTATTTAATACTTAATAGCATATTATAAAAATACCCAAAGTGTGTATACAACAGACTATCAGAGTGATCCTGAAATAAGAAGTGTTTTAAAAATGTCTTTGTGTATATGTGTATCTAGCGCAGCTTGCTTTCTCCTGATGCTACCCTCTTCTCACAGCCATGGTCCATTTATGAATGGCAATGTATAGTTACTGCCAGCCGAGCTGTGAGTGCCATCACTGAGACTGTTTTACGGGAGCAAAGGAAGATAAAGCACACAAATAAATAATTAGCAGCCTGGAATATGACATGAAAAATAAATTATTTTGAGTTGAAATTCAATAAAGGTAGACAGTTTATGGCTGACAAAGTAATCGAAAACTGGATTATAACTAAACCTAGTCATAAATAAAGAGCTAGATATGTAGAAAGCACAGATCAGAATTTTCAAGTTAATGTAAATCTGTATTCAGGTACTTACATGAAAGGTCTGGTTTCAAACTTAAGGAAACACCACTTCATATGGAAACCCTGTGCACTTGGATAGTCATGGAAGCTGAAGCAGCAAAGCCAAGCCACTCTCTAAGGTGTCTACATATGACTTCAGTAATCAAACATTAACCAGCTCTGAAAATATCACACATCACTAATAACAGAGCATACCCTAGACAATGGAGGATTGCCTGACTGCTCTTTACTTTGCTGTCTTTTCAGGGGACATACAGAATACTATAAGACAAGTTACTCTGATGTTTCCTGGAGCCACAGATAGATACTTCAGTTAGTGTGAGTAGTTATTAAACCACGAAGAGAATGAAGTAAATTAATTCCTGAGATTGGACCTTCTAAAAATGGTGATAGCAAAGTTCCCCCAGACTTTTATCTTCAATCTGGCCATTCTCACTGTAAGTAACCACTACTGTTCAGACACATAAAAGGCAGTATTTTATGCTGTTGTGCTCTCTGTAATGTCTTTAACTATTTTATTTCTCTCTCCTTTTATTTTGCCAGGGCAGGAAAGAGGTGACAATTATAGGCCACATGGCCTTAGTCTGACAATTTATTTGCATCTGTTGAAGTTTTGATTAGGATTCACTGGGAGCTGTAATCACTGCACCGTACTGGAAGGTCATAGGCATACGCTTCATGAACTAAGCCTATGTCCAGGAATTCAGCATTATCACCGCTTTCTCTGTGCAACACGAAGGGGATAATTGCCATTTACACTTACTACGGTGACTTCGGAGCATCGGAAGGAAGGGAACGGACCCAGGAGGAGCCGGGTGGCCAGCCTGTACAGGTGATGGGGAGCTCCAGCTCTGCAGGTTTTGCAGCTCGTGAGCCTGGGCAGAGCGATGCTGCAGAAACCTGCAACGTCTCCCACGGGCGGGTGGTGCTCCCTGTGGGAGCTGCAGCTCCGGCACAGGTGAAAACATCAAAGTCATTGGAGTTTTCTTTCAGGAGAACTTCACTGGGACCAGATGTCCTCCTGAGTGATACCTGGGCTCAGCTTCCCCAGCCGTTGAAGACAGCAAACCCCATATGTGCTTCTCAGATCCCTCCCCTTGAAGGTTTATGGCTGAGGCTGGCCAATTTTGTCCTAAAATTAGGTTCCTTTCCTAATATAGACAAACCCTAAGGGGATGAGAATTAGGCCATACCACCAGTGAACAATAAAGCACTGCCTTCAACATTTCTCCCATTCCACATGTGAAGAGGAATGGGGTGTTCAGAGATCAAACAACTCAAAAAAAAAAAAAAAAAAAAAAAAAAAGAAAAGTTTGTTAGCTTCAGCTAACGAGCCTATTCATTTGTAAGCATAATTTGAAACAGAAGGAAAAAAAATGTCCTGATGTTGATCGTATTACAAAAGGACAAAACTGGCAAGGAAGGAAAATTAGTGATATTACAAAGAATGGAGAGTTAAAATAAAAATCTCTGAAAGAATTATTTTTCACTAATACAAGTGCTTTTGGCATTACGCTGTTTGTGTTACGCATTTCAATTAAGGAGGCTGAGTTCTCAGTCTTCAGTACATGGGTATGGAAGTGACCCCCTGATTACAGCTCATCACACAGTGCCATCAGCCTGGTAGTCAATTGTTCTGTCTCATCTGTTTAGTTGTTTTTCAAGTTCTAATGACACAGCACTAAAAATGATCTTTCATGTTTTTAGATGCTATTCATTCTCTGGTAATTAAAAAATAACTTTGTTTTCCTTTGTTGTTTTTCTTTGTTTTCTTTTTTTTTTTTTTTTAATTTTCCTAAGCCATCATCAGTAGGTGTTGGACAAAAACTTACACAGGTTGATTATTGCATCTGTTTTCATATATACGACCAGCAAAAAAGGTAAGAGGAAATAACAGTATTTTGTGCCTGTGCACATGTGTGAGTATATACAGATGAAAAAAATAAACCTTCAATCAATTGCTGAAGTTCTCTAGATCAATAATTTGTGAGTGGACAGGATTTGCATATTTGATGCAATTGTGTAAATACAACTTCAAAGTAAATGTTCTTCAAGTTTTTGTAGCAGGGTTTGATTTTGTTTTCCTCCATCATTTTTGAGCTGCAATGGCAAATATCAAAGTTTGAAGAGAAGAGTGGAGTTAATATGCATGAACTGATAGAGAGTTGCAGCTGCTAAAAGACAAAATCTCTTCCAGCAGTAATTGTACCTCTCTACCAGAGAAACTCCATGTATGTTTAAATTTTCTGTCTTTTGCATATATTTTTACATTAGGTAAAAGAAAAAAAAAAAACACAACAAAAACACCCTACATAGTCAGAAGCCTCAGGTGACTCCAATTCAAGCTGTCGACAGAAAATCCAGCACCATTAACTGTGGGAAGCCACATCTTAAAGTGCTTTGGTGCTCATTACCTTCATTATTTGATTTGCATAGGAAACCTGCCTCCCCTACTTTTTGCAGTGCTGCTATCTATTGCAGAGCTATCATAACCCAATTTACTGTCAGCAAGGCTCACTGGTGGCTCGTGATCTGCTTCACGCACAGCTGAAGGTCTCACATCGTTGATGTTTTGGCTCCTCTGTGCTTAGCAGACCAGTCCTGAGGCTCCTACGCAGCAGTCTTGCGGGGGCTGCATGCTGAGAGCCCAGAAGTCTCACATAGGTGTTTCACAGTGCACAAGATAGGAAAAATTGCAGTCTTTCCAGTGACGTTTACCCTTTTCCCAGTTAAAAAAAAAAAAGCTTTCCTGCTACACAACACGCATCCTTATGCTCACATACGCACAGCCCCTGTCCCCGTCTGTGCCCATCGCCCACCAGCTGCCCCTGAAGCCTGGTATTCCTCCCAGACTGCAGAACACTGTTCTTCCCATCCTTCCATCCCCGGGAAGAGTTTCAACCATTAACCTGGTGATATGTTTGCCTCACTTAAATCTCTGACCTCTGTGAAATGTCTCCCCCTCTTCCCCATGCTATTTTGTGCTATTTATGTCTCAAGTCCCTTGAGAGGGAAAGAAAAAAAAAAGGTGACACAGGACCATCAGGGAATTTCTTTCTCACTTCCAGTCCTTTTTATACTAATATTTCCAGATGCTGGGACACGGGGTGTTCATCTTGTTTCCTCAGCCATTTCAAGGTTTATTGACTGTGTAGGAGATGAAAGTTGCACAGCAGGCACTTGGAGTTGAAAGCTATTTGTTTACCCTTTGATCAAACCCAAATACTTTTCTGCCAGATAAAATGTATCATCAGGCAAATTCTCCGAGCAGGTTTCCATGCAGCAGCACACACACGCGTACAACCCTTCTTCGCTCTCCTCCTGGCCCTCAGTAATGTGCAGGCTGGGCACTTCCCCAGCAAGGCATTTCCACTGAGGAGAGCACTGTTGTCCTCCAAACCCTGTCTCAGTCCTAACGGAGGCCTGAAATAAGACTTATCTGCCCTCATTTTTCTGTCTAGAAGCCTACAGCTCTAGGGGAGAGGCACCCTGGCAAAGTTTACTCTCCTGGATGCTGTTCGGTGCAATTTGGAAGTCTCAAGAAAGGAACAGAGATTCCTGGGACCGTTTGGAGTTCTCCAAGGCCTTCTGGGTCCTGCTCCGTTCACAGCCAGAGGGGTGAGCAACGACCGCCGTTACACAGAAGTTGTTCTGCGTAGAGGAACCATTCCCCCCAAAGAGCTGATATCGCCCTTCGTGTGACAGAGACTGCATGCTCACATCAAGGGTATGTGCTCAGAGTTTGCAATTTGCAAACCTGAAAAAATTATGCAGTTGTGCAACACTGACAGGACACCTTTTCTTTGCTCTGACTGGAATAATCTGATGGCAGAGAAAGGTGTGATAAAGAGGATTTATTTTTGATCATTTGCTAATACCGAATTTTATGCTGCCTGCCACAACAACAGTGAGCCTTTCAAGAGGTTCCTGCAGCAAGGCTGATTTTCCATCTGGAGTACAAATTATTGCCTATGAATTAGGGAGCAGCTGGCATTCCAAAGAGTGTCCAGAGGTTTAGACAGCATAAACCAAATTACCTGAGCTTAGTGGTTTGAGGGATTTGAATTTTAAGAAGCTTTCCCACTTTTTGAACATTTGTAATCACATGGTTGGTTTCATAGACTTGATTAAAGTGGTAATGTTTACTTTTTCTGGGGCTAATGTTTTCTCCTACCTTAGTACCCAGGCAATTTGCTGGTTTATGCACCTGCCTAAATTCCTCCCAAAGATAATATATATTTATTCTTGTGTTTGTCAAGTTAAAAATTACACGTGGTTAATCAGTTGCACAATTCATACTTTCCTTACAGAACTAAGCACATTCTATGTCGTATCTGCCAGATATCCTATAAAAGACAAAGATTTGTTTTTTGAATCGAGTAATAGCCATAAGATCTTCTGGTAGTTCCTTGCCAAATCAGTAAGCTGCTGATACTGCTACAAAACCCATTTCAGCATGTGTTTGAGACAGACCGTCAGAGCTGAGGAAGGGATTCATTTCTGGCTATCGGCTCGCAGCAGGCACGGTTGTATTCCCACCAACGGGGCAGCCAGCCTGCACACGCCTGCAGGAGAAGGTGCGTCCGCATCCTCTTACCATATACCCTCATCTCCCACTGAGACTCCTACCCTCGTGTTTTCATTTACCTCTCCACCTCCTTCCCACATCTCACGTTTGGGTCCTCCCCAGCACCCTCACCCCCTAATACGGACCTTATCTCACCAAAATCACACTCACCCTGCCCTCACCCACTCCCGCTTTCTCAGGCAGAAGTGCAGGTCTCGGGACGGGTGGGTTTCCGTACAAGGGACCGGGCACTTTGTATGCAGACACTTCAGGGAGCTGCCCTGGCTCATCAAAGCTCTCGCCCTTTAGGAAAGGTGGTAGCTGTTAATGACCTAGCAGACCACCGATGAGACACAGTTCAGCAGCATCTGAACTAATTAATTGCTATTTATGTACACAAATAAACGCTCAGGGACTTTGGTGTCAACCTCTGCTTTCAAATCAAGCAGGCAAAATATTGCCTTTGCTTTTTCATGATAAAGACTTTTAAAAGAACAGATCATGGACAGGATTTTGTTTTCGGATGCGTCAGGTTTCTCTGGGGGACTGCCCATTTTTGTCCGTTTGGGTTCTTTTTTTTTTTAAAGCTTTTTCTCCTGACCTGCTCCAGATTCTCTGAGGGGCTGTCAAAGTAATTTGGTCATTCAGAGAAAGCCTCATTTTTCCTTTTCTTTTTCTCACTTTCTTTACCCCCTAAAGGAGAAAGCAGTTTTCTGGGGAGTTGCCTCTGCATTACGGTGCTGGTGCGTGGCTGTCCCTCCTCTCCCCGGCATGAGGACGGGTAAAGCATTGCAGACACGCAGCATACAAACAAACAGGTACTGCTAGGGTATCACACACGTATGTACATGTTTTTTCAATTAGCAAACTACAGCTTCTTTTGCCAATGAAATCTACAGAACTAGCTCTCTTATTAGTGCTGACTCTCACATGCCAACGTCAACCCTTGTATCACTTTGAAAGCAAAGGATATGAAAAGGTGTGATGCACTTTTAGTGGGATCTACAAAGTGTCCCATGTTTTCTTCGTAGTGGAACTGAAACTGAATTTTAAAAAAACACACAGATTTGTGACTTCCTGTACCCACTGGTTAAGTAACCATAATAAATCCTGTATGGGATGTCTTAACAGATGAAAACTGGAGCACAACTGAACAATAGCAGGTCCTAAAATCAAAGGTTCTGATCTCTCCCCAAATGTTCAGCATTTGCTCCCTTTGTTGGCAAGGCTAGTTGGAAGCCAAAATGGCTTTTCTGGAGATGGACTTATTCTTTGAACATAATAATCATATCGAGCTTCCAGATGATTCCAGGTCAAAACCAGAGGAAAGGCACAGAAATTGCCGAACACTTACATTCTTTGGTGTTAGGAGGTGCCAACAAGCAGGAGTAGCAAACCATCCCATATATGTTTCGAGGTCTGTTTTCCAGCATGTAGTAACTGAAATGAAGGGCAAGATGAGGCAAAACAGTGTAAATTAATATGCTACGGCAGAGCATAGTTCAGCAGCAACCAATTATAATGAGATAAAATCATTAAAAAAAAAAAAAAAACAACTTATAAGCAATTTGATGCAAAGATTATTTTTTTTTAACTGCCTGAATACAGACAGTGTTTCTCTTCTTCCTTTCCTCCTAAAACACAATTAATCAACCATCAAGCCTACATGACAAGAAGTAGTATCGTTGCCTAAAACAACATTATTCTCCCTGCTGAGTTCAAGCTGCAGTTTATAGCATGCCCTGGAACAGGATTTTTCAAAATAAGGGAACACTATTTTTTGAGGCAGTAATCTTCCAGGCAAGACCACCAGTTGGACATGGTTGGCTAATTTGCTTCACAAACACCGTAAAAATAATCTCCTTAGTGTTAGAACTAAATCTGAGCTAATCAGAATAGAAGAGGAAAACACCACGCTTACAGAGAAAAGCAGATTAGGTTTTACACAGGTTTGGGGGGGGGGGGTTATTACTTCCTTGCTGTATAGTTTATAAGTTAGTCCTTGATAGTGGAATTATTACAGGGTTAAGGAAAGGTTTTCATGATTTGAACTTCTGGGCTGCTAATAAAGTTAGTGTTGAAATAAGGTAATTGGTTATGTAAGAATTGGATCCACAGGCAACCTAACGAGTAAATTACATCAAAATCATACACAGTTGATGTTATGGATATGTCTTTACAAATCACTTGAAAATCACTATGAATTTTCATGAATAAATGCATAAATTCATAATCCATTCTATGTAGACAGGTACTCAACATAATAAACACTTTACACAATGGGGAATCTGTTTTCTGCTCTCAAGTACCTGTCTATGCATGTGTAGTATGTTTTTTTTCTGGAAAATGCATGCATTGTTAGGAAATTACTGCTGAAACTGTCCGTCAAAATCAGTTGGTCATTAATGAATGACCCAGCCTACAGATAAGGGTCCAGGCAATGGAGTATGCAGAGATGCAAGGTGGGGATGAGGGCTGGAGGTACTTCAGAGAGCAGGTAGGCTGAACATGGTTCTTCCCTTCTTTCTTACTGGTTTTAAAAGATTAGCCCTCACTCTTCCCTTTGAATGTCCCTTGTGCCCCATCTGTCACTCTGCCCTTCTCAGGAGCAAAACTTCATCTTTCCTCTCTTATGGGGGCCTGCATAATATTAGCTTGTGAAGCAGTTGATAAATAAGCAGGAAATGACTGCCAAACCACAAAAAAAAGTGGCAGGCCAAAGATACGTATAAATCTATAAAGAAAGATACAGGACAGTTAGGATCCACAGCCTAATAGCCACAGTGGTTTAGGAAAGACAAACAGCCCTTCCGACAGTTAATCAAATCAAGCTGGTGGAATATTTCTTGGTTTTCACCACAATGCAGAATGGTGGAGGATGCATTAAAAAAAAAACAAACCTGAAGAGGATGCTCATTGCAAGCAACTGTTCACCCCTGTGAGTAGGAAGTTTTGCAGCTGCAAACATTAACGATTCACCCTTATGAAGTACCGGCAACAGATTTATGTTTCTGGCTACTTTGCAATGCGCCAGATATTAAAGGCAATGTTGGAAATATCTGAGTCCTCTATATCACTAACTATGGAGAAGAAGTGGCCCAGTAATGAAATAATTTTCATGGTGTTACTCTTCCACTCTGGGGCTCGTTATTTCTCTTTCCTTAGCATCTGCCAGGCTCAGATTTTGAAGCGTTACAGGCAAAATCCAAGAGTAAAGGCTAGACTGGAAAACAGACTTAGGCGTTTTCCTGCTTAATGCCATGGTGGTTTATCTCGGGTGTCATGTCACGCTCAGGGACTTGGCCCCAGGTTTAGGTCTACCCTCCTGCAGGGACCAGGGCACCCGGGACCCGGGGTCGGGGTGGCTGTTCTCAGCCAGGGACAGTCCGCAGAGAGACAACAGGGAGGTGATGAGCTCATGGGTGGAGGCATCTACTGCCTTATCCAGAACTGCAGGGAGGGACTTTATTTCCTTAGAAATTCACCGGCTAAACCTTTTCATGGTCAAACCATGGTCAAACACACGAAAAGGAGAAGTGTCAGTAGCAGAGGCATCTCTGACTACGTTTTAAAAGAAAACGATCCCTTTGCAATTCCATCTTGTGAGGACACCAGGGACTTACTCCGAGGTGAAAATAGGTGCTGGGACAGCACGAGGGATATGTATCATATACACTTGGCCTGTTCTTACTCTTCTGTGGGTTTCCACTTATGGCTGCTACTGAAGACAGACGACCAGGCTAGAGGAACCCTTGCTCTGACCCACTGTGGCTGCTCCTAGTTGGTTGTGATCTCCGTCATACTCCAGGAACGCCTAATGGATCATCCCATTGAGGGAAATAGTCTGAGTTGCACCTAATTTCCACGTTCTTGACCTGTCCTATTTACCACGATGCAAGAGCTTCTGGGCAGGAGCAGAGGATGAAGCCTGCAGTGTCCCAGGAGGTTAGGTCTAGGTACATCCAGAGTTCACTGCCAGCTGAACTTTGGTTTTGAGGATCACAGCTTCAGAGCTAAGCCTTTAAATTCCCCCCCGGTCACAGTCTTGCAACCTTTTTGTGAGCTTGACAAATAGTGTTACTCCTATTTTAAATGGAAGGGAACATGGACACGGAGAAGCAGTGGCTGACCCATGCTCTTGTACCAAAGGTCTCCTTCTTCCCTAAAACTAATCATCAGTAATAGTGGGGGAAAAAAAAAAAAAAAAGTAAAAATACATAATTATCCAGCACCTATTTTAAGGCAAATGATAGAGAAAGGCATTTTTAGCCACTGGGAAAAGGCTGCCAGTTCAGTGGTGTTTTGTCTAAAACCTTTTGGTCAGAATGTGCCACATGCTCACCTTTTCCTCAGGCTGCTTTACTGAGCTGGTGAAAAATAGCAAAGGGACGAGCTGCCCCTCAGTATAGCTTGCCGCACGTGGGCTCTTACCGTGGGAAGGTCTGCAGCGCGTTACGGAAGCACGCTCCTCTGAAAATGGAAACCTTAATTTTTCCCTCCCGTTGACTCCAGGGCTCTTTGAGGATTATCAAACGCGCAAAGGAGCGCTCTGCCAGGCGCCTAGCTGTCCCTGCGCCACCGGGGGCAATGGGGAAGGGCGGCCGGGCAGTCGGCACGGCTCGCCGGCTCTTTGCTCGGATGCAGGAGCTCCGCGCTTCCCCCACCGTCGCGCAGGAGCAACCTCTGGGGTCTCCGAGCCGCGCGAGGAGTCACGGCAGCTTCAGAGCTTCTTTTAGCCCATATTTAATTTATCTTGAGAATTTCATCTCTTCAAGCTTGCAGTAAGAGGGTGTTTCTCCTTAACCGCTGGCTTTGCCAAACTATCCCAGGACCTGGGAATCGCACACAGAGCAGCACACAGCCAGACTGGGCAGGCCAGTTTCTGCTACAGGTTACACCTGTGCAAACACCCTGTTTTGAGATTACTCCCCAAGCACCAGCTGTGCAAGCTGATTATTTTCAGCTAGCACCCCGCTTCCACCTGGGTGACCTCATTAGTCCTGACAAAATTGCAAAACAGCAACTGTGGCCACTATTTAACTTTCTTGCTCTTTATGATGTATGAGGGGAAATCGAGAGGGAGCTCTTTGCAAATCACATCATTAGTCTGCTCGGCTGGCAGCTAAGCAAGTCCTTTTTATTTGTAAACTGTGAAAATTTCACACAGGCTCACTGATAGAACAAACCTGGAAGCTTGCAGGGCCTCTTTAACAGGGTTTCCTGCGCTATAAGTAGTGTGGGTTATATGGCACCTGCAAACTGCACAAAAGCCAAATGTCAGTAGGAATTACTCTCTAAACCAGAGGCACACTGACAGAAAATGAAAAGGTATGTAAGGTGAGATTGTGTTTTAAAGAGTATTTACTCACCCTACCAAAAATATGTTGAGAAAGCAAACGTATGCTTGGGTTTGCAGACTTTCAAAGGTAATATAGTCAAGAATATATTGGTAACATATTCAATGTAGCAATTGCTTTCTCACCGTTACTATCAGAATTATATGGAGTGTAAGAGATGATTAAAAAGATGGACTTAATAAACAGCATCTATTTTAAGCCCCTTCAGCCAGCCCTGGAACTTGTTTTGACTCTGAACAACAGCACCCACACCACATTAACAGCTCTTTAGACCCCTTTTGTTGGCTAGAAAGGACCCTGAGAGACAAAAGTGCCTTGGTAAATCTCACCTAGCAGCTATGTTAGCTAATGCTGTCAACTCCTGACAAATCTGCCAGCTGGTCACATCTGAAGAGGAGATATTTTATGTTCCTAAACATGCTGTAGTGCCAGCATGGACCCTACAGGCTATCCAAGGTATCTTCACGGAGCTTGTTCATCGGATGCAGGACTTACAGGGTGGCCCTTTGAAGCCACAGCTGGAGGCCAAGCTGGATTTCTGAGCGAATCTAAAATGGCTCTGCACACCTCTGCTTGGGTACATGAGCTGGTCCCTTTCCACTTCTAGTAAGAGGGGAAGTTTCACTTTTTCTAGTTGTTCCCAACAGTTTTTTCTTCAGTGAGACTTCAGTAAGATTAATGACACCTCCTGATTTACTAAAATCATCGATGCTTTTGAAACATTTAAATGTACTGTTTCAGCAGAGACTGAATAGCATAATTCACCAGTCAGCTAGGAGACGAAGAGAGGCTGTCAGAGATTTTGACATTAAAAAAGTATTTTGCAGTGCCTCAGGTAGACCAAAGGTTAAGTCCTTACCCTGGGAGACAAGGACCACACTCTGCATCATTCTCCTGATCACCAGGTGTCATGACTGTGGCTCGAAAAAAACCCTCGCAGTCTTTGTGCCGCCTGCATATCTGGTAACCCCCTCTGGAAAACTTCTCCGAAGGGCAGGGGATGCAGCCGTAGTCCTCATCTTTGGTGCCATATCCGCATGTCTGCAACAACACAAAGTCACGGAAAAGCAGGCTTGCGCTGCACGCCGGCTTCTAGCAAAAGGGAATGTTCATAGCCTGGCCCCTTGGCTTTGCGGTGCAATGTCATACCAAGGGACAGAAGTCTGTCGTTTGGTTCCTTACCGTCTGTCCTAAAAAGGCCATGGAGGGATATAAGGATGCAGCACGCTGTGTGCTGGAGAAGAAAAAGGGGAACTGGAGCATCGTACTCCTTGAAAATGGCCCCCCATAGCTATTTATATCATATTTCAGCAAGTCATGGAAGTGAATTCCAGCTGCTGCTCAAATAGAAAGTGAACTGAAAACTGAAGAGTAGAGAAGAAGATTATAGGGGAAACACGGCTGCAGCAGGGATATCAGCAATCTTGCTTTCACGCTAGGAGAGCCCAGAGGGAACATCACAAAAGGCAATGTTTGGATGAGATTTTCTAACCTCTGAACTCACACGTCCCAGCTGAACATTACGTTTGGATTAAATAAAACTAAACCCAACTGGTTATTATTCAAACGTACTTGTTCAGGACTACCAACTGTGTGAAATTCTTGCAATAGGATGTTTATCCCATTAAAACCAAACAGGATTTCAGTAATTTCTTTTTTTAATAAGCAACAATTATCTGCTGTAAATCAAATGGTTACTTAGGAACCATAATTTAAAATGTTGCAGAAGCATCCAAGTTCCTCTAGTGCCAAAATATCTTAGCGGGAGAGCAAAATTAAATTCTCGGTGTGGGGGGCCAGCGAGCACGCCAGGCTAACCGATTTATCACGCCATGCCGGAACGGCAGCGTCAGATTTTAAATAACTATTGAGATGAGAATGGACTGGCAGAGACTGTGTGTGAAACTTTTACCTTACACCTTTTACAGTACCGTTTTTTACAGGCTTATTGTTTTTTTACTGCTGTGCATGCATGGTGCCTCGCTCCCGCAACGCACTTGCAGGCGTGAGCACTCCTGCTTAAGCGTCTCTGTCCTTCCCCGTTTTCTCTCCTATCCGTATATTACCGCCATGTAACAAAGCATTTGTTTTTGGCATTTGGTGCTCGATATGTGTCCCCCTACCAGCAGAAGCAGCCGAAATTACCATGTAAGGCTCTTCGCCCGGCTCGCACTTGGGGCAGTCGTGGCACATGCCGGTGGTCTGGTTGTAGTATTCGTTCTCGCCGCAGTTGGAGTATTCGGCGCTGGCAGAGTACACCAGGGAGACCTGTCACCGGAGAGCATCCCAGAGCACCGTCACTTCCACCGCCTTCGCCCCCCACGCCTTGTCCTCCCCTCCCCTCGCCCAGCTGCTCTATCTCAGAAGGCGGCAGGGCCGGCGTTGCAGCGTGAAGCACCCCTAATGCTCAGAAACAGCAGCGCTGCCACTACGTGGGATGGAGGCAGATACAGTTTTCAGCAACCCGGTCCTTCTGAGAGTTTCTCTGAGCGCTCACGTTTGTGCTTGTTGGCTCAGCTACTCCTCAAAAGACGGAAGGCCGCGATTCCTGACATATTAATTCTCACGCTCTCCTGCGCAGCAAATGCCTGAGTTTGCACCCTCACCCCTCCCAGCTCTAACGAGCCTTCATAAATGTGACTGCAAGGGACAATTATAACAACCTGAGATAACGCGCTGCCTCGGGTCTCAACCATGATAGGGCTGTGCTTCACGTGACACCCGGGCTTATCGGCTCTTCCAGCGCCTTCTGTCTCTGCTCCATCCTGCATCCTTGTCCGTCCTCCTCCTCCCTAGCAGCCTCACTCTAAGCAGCACGTCCCCAGGTGTTTTACTGAATGGAAACCCACCACTGCATCGGGGTTCGCTCCCTAAGTCGTCTGTGGCCGTGCCATGACACTTCACAGATGTTTGCAAAGACCCAAGCAGAACCCGGTTATCTTTGCACGCTGGAGAGACGTATACGCACACAAATACCTACCACCAGAAAAGGGAACACGTGAGTCCATTTACGTTCACCCAGGTGAGCCATGCTCTCTTGATATTTTACCTGAAAAGATAGAATCGGTGATTGTTTAGGAACATGAGTAAATATTTGTGTGTGTTGCCAAAATAAGAACAGAAGGGCTCAGAAGCAGAACAAAGGTTACATGGGAGCGATGCCCGGAGGTCTAAACAGAGAGAGCGGGGAGATGCGCACGTGCACTCACACACACACACACGTGCTCCGCACCCTCACTGCACATCTCTTTCCTCTCTTTAGGAAGACCGATGGCATGAGGGAGCCCGGTCTTGCAACCTTTATAAAAAATCTGTCAAAGACGAGGAACCCGTTCTGAGCCCCGGCACTGCTTGGCTTGCTGAGAAATCCTCCCACGGAGGAACCGAGGGCTTCGTCTCGACTGCTGACTGAAAGAGGGACGGGGATCAGTAGCCTGGCTTGTGTCCGCACCGCTTAGTGCTTGGCCCCGCTAGATCAGATTAGTCTAGGAAAGATCTAGATGGAGCAGCCAAAAGCGGAGCCAGGGAGCAAACCGACGGCAAGCAGTGTGGGCAGCCGGCACTGAGAAAGCCGAGAGCTGCCTTCTGTAGGAAACGTCGGCTGCTTTTTGTTCTTGACAAGCAAACTGCAGATTTAAGAGGTTAAACCCAAGGAAGAAGCCGAAATTTGTATTTGAAGTGCTATTACAATGGCTGGGGAAAAGAAAGGCTGCAATCTCTGTTATAAACACACGTGCTAATTTATTTCATTTCTTCAAATGAATAATTTTGAATAAGAGCTAATGTTACATTATTCATGTACTGGATTTCTTTCTAAGGGAAAAAAAGAGACAGGAAAAGGAGGCACAAATTGTTTCGTTAGCATGACACAACATATTTAATGGTATTGTTACAGCACATAATATGCCCTAGGGATTTTACAGCTTCAAATTGCAAATGTTTGAGATACAGTTGCAACATTTTGGTCCTAGCAGATGTAAACTACGCTTTAAGTTTTCCAGGTCTCAGACACTGCAAGCCTTTTAGTCTCCCAGAAGAGTACAACTACTGCTTTGTGCCATATTCGAGCATACAACCTACATGAGAGCAGCGCTCTAGTATTTGAGATAGCTGCTAACATTTACATTTTTAAACTCTAAGTAGATTAAGCAAAGATTATATCACTCCAGCATCAAGCTATGAACTTGCTTTATACGTTCCCTCCAGCAATTGGGCTAGCTGAGACAGGTAACTGGGTGGGTGGGTGGACAACCTGAATTATGAGTATATTCGTTTCTGCAGGAAATTGCACTTTGAAACCTAGAAACAAAAGAGAATCAGAGATAAATTGTCCTAAATCTGGAGGTAAGAGATAGAAAATAGTCATGCGATTGTATAAACTGTCAAACATGTAAGTTGGACAAAGGCTTTGGCTATGACAGTGCAGTTGCTTGGAAAAGTTCCAAGGATATAGTCTTAATGCATATGTCTGTTAAACTGAACCCTAATTATAAAAGAGCTTGTTAGACTTTAAATATGAATATTATTAAGACTCTGCCTCCACTGATACCACAAAAGCATCGTATTTATTATAAATCAGGTCTGAGGCTGCTCAGGACCAAAAATTTCACTAGTAAAGCTTGAACCATATACTGTAAGTATATGTCTTACAGTAAAAACATGCTTCAGTTGCTTTCAAGCCACCCAGATGTTTGCTGTTTGAGGTACTTGTATGCAATCATAACCAGATTTGAAAAATGGAAATGAAGAAGTGTAGCCCATTAATGTATAACACAATCTTCTCCATCCATTTGGCATTTATTTACATAAAATGTTGAAAGTGTCAAGTTATACATACATACATAAAATATTTTTCTGTCTCAATATAAATATGCATGTGGCGGTATGTTTCGTATGTAAACATACCTTTTTTTCCTTTGCATTCCACCATTATATGCAGCAATATGTCAAGCAGATGGGAAATACTTTTTTAACTGGAAAAAGCCAGTTCAAAGTGCTGAATATGGCCAGATTAGAACTCCAGGGGGGACTTTTTCCCCAAACTGGAATACCAAAAAGTTAAATTTAATTATCCCTCCCGTCATTCAAGTACACTGCCATAAACTGGCAGTGTTATCTTCTGTTGGTTTTTTTTTTTCCTACTTCAGAGTTAAAACCCAAAATGCTTATTTTAATTTTATAACGCAGGAGTGGGGGAAGGCAGATGCAGGAGGTTTCTGGCAGCAGGGCCATAGGTAGCTCCTCATTCTGGGTATGGGGTGATACCTGGAAGTATCTACTGAGACATGCCAGGCGGCTCTTGGGCTGGCTGTCAATTTTCAGGCATGTTAATTTATACCTGCACCGTATTATCATTCACGCATTAATCCCATCCACACAACAAGGGAAGTCTTCTAGTGCTAAGATCGGTTTTGTCTCTAGCTGACATCTGTGAAGACAGGCAAAGCTTGGACAATCAGCCAGCTTCTGCCAAGAAGCAGGAGAAAGAGTGACCAGTTATTATGGCCCCTAATCATTAAAAGCGATTAGTTCTTAATGAATTAACAGCCGCCACAGCTTTCCTTCCCATTCTGCCGTGCTTTGACTAAAGCCAATGACTCTCTCCTGCGGGACGGCACGCAACGGCGAGCGGGAAGGAGCTGGAGGTGTATTTTTGCTGGGACCGTGCGATCGCTCCGAAGCAATTTGGGATCCCCGGCGGCTCGTCTGCCAAGCCCTCCGCAGATCCTGGTTCGTGTTTTTGTTTAGGCCGTGTGGGTGTCTCCAGAGAGGAGGTGTAAAACACAGACCTGCGTCTTTGTGGATCAGGTGTGCAACACCCAGCAAGCCTCGTCATGACTAGAGGGGGTTGCTAATTACAGCCATATTTGCCTTTCGGGACATATTTGTTAATAGCTGTTAAGAATATACACATAAGCTGACAGGAAAAGGAAGACTATTTTCCCAGTGGCAAACGCAGCAAGAAATGCTAGAGACTCCTTGTCTCAGCTTCTCTCCTGTAGACTACGAGGCACAGATTTGGCCTGAGGGAATAGGAAAAGAGATGCCTGGGACCCTATTCCTCAAATATTTCAGATGAAAGGCCCTTCTATATAGTCTTTGCATTTTCTTACCAAGAACTGGCAGACACAAATAAATAAATAAATCACCAGCCAGCATATGCTTAGTTTGTGCTGTCCAAAGGAGAAAAAGCATCCTTCATTGTAGTCAGCCTTTGAATTTGAGAATTTACTCACATGATAAGGTAGCACTGCCATGATATTTACAGTATCCATGAGTAAATGGAGTAAATATCAGAAATGTGCAAACAATGCGGTTGCCACAGCTGGTGGTCTAAGCTAAAGCTCACAGCTTTCGATGGATGACCTTAGCTGTTATTTTAATTCTGCGGCTTCAGTAATTAACACAGTGCAAAACATAATTTCCTATCATAGACTTTTTGGTTTTTCAAAATACGGTTAAAAAAAGGAGGGACACAAACGCATGGATTGAAGTACAGAAATATGTGTTTCTTAATGTTGTAGAGAGGTGGGGTTTTTTGGTGCCTGCATTTCTTTAGTTTCATCACTGACGCAGATTTACTTCAAGGACACAACACTTGACTTTGTGAGAGGGAAAGGCACAACGGCTGTCTCAGACAACTTCACCATTTTGATATTCCTATATGCGTTTCTCTTCTGGGGTTTTCTAAGAAGCAGTTTGCTTAGCAGGTCTGTGGTTCTGAATGTAATTCCTGAGTAGCTGGCAAATTGGTATATCGATCACAAATCCACATCCAAGATCTCCGCTATTAACAACAGCAGAATGAGAGACAAATGCTTCACATAAATCAACGTGGGCAGGTCCTACGTACCTCACAGGTGCCACCAAAAAACCCAGCGCTTGCCCCGAGTCCCTGAGCTTTATGAGAGGAACCTCGCCAACTGCCTTTTTCACAGATTATCACAGTTTTTTGCATGGGCTCAGTAGATAATCTCTGTATGCTTCCGATGCTGCTAAATCCTTCTTAATTGAGATAAGCATATAATCCTCACTGCAAGGCCTCACAGGTTCCAGAGTTGAGCAGCAGAGTTCAGTCTGGCTCCAGCCTCATGAAAAAAGATGCGGTCTAAGTTTTGCTTTCGGGAGGAAAGAGGATTCCCTGAGCCCATCACTGAACAACAATGATGGCAGCGCAAGCTGGGGGAGAGAATAAACTTAGAGAACTATAATCAAATGGCAGCATAGAGATGATGAAGAAAACTATTTTGTAGCCTTGGTTACACTTTGTGTTGTTGTGGAAAAATATGTCACAGAACAATATTACATTTTTAGGACAATGCGAACTACACTGTTTCCCATATCTGTTTTTTATCGCTTTGACCTTGCAAATACACCTTAAAAATTACCTCAGAGAGATGTAAAAAGTGTTAAAATGATAGAACTCTCTTCTTTCTTTTACCTGAAACATCAAAAGGAAGCGAGAACAGCTCAAGCTACACATAAAACTTTAATTGCCTCTGTGATCTGGCAACTCCGTCAGAAAAATAATTCATTGCTTGGGCACAGAAACAAGATTTTTTCCAGTGGGAGCTGTGTTGACAAGAGGGTACATAAAAGATTCTTTAATTTGCTAATGGGGGCACCGCACGCTGAGGACGTGGGGGCAATCAAGCCTAATGAAGAGCTATCTGTCTCTTATAGACTCGCTTATCTGGAAACTAAATCTGGAAGTCCGTATTCAAACCTGCTTTCTCCCCTTACATAAAGACATGTGTCGGCTCTCATAGATGGACCATCAGCTTTCTGAAAAGGTTTTCAGGGAAAAAAAAAAACGACGACGCGGGAACAAAGCAAAAGCAAGAAAGAAGGAAAGGCTCTTTTCAACACACCTTGCATGTGGCATGCGTTTCTGCAGAAACGGAGGCACTAACGAGGTGCGGGGACCGAAGGGACCCTGGGGTCTCCCTGCCTGGACCCCGGGCACCCACAGACGCCTGGTGCCGAGCCAGCTGTCCCCCGTCCCCCTTGCTACTGGCACGGCCCCAATTTGGCCTCCCTTTAGGTTAATCTTGGTCTTATCTGCCAGCAGCATCCCTCCAAAACCCAACCCCGCCAGGCCAGGGCTGCCGGAGGAGCACGGTGGTCTCCATCCCCACCCCAAAGTCCTCTCAGGGGACGTGGCTCGGAGAAAAACCCCCCTCCCTGCTCCTCCGGCCCCCCCAGCCGCTCGGGGAGGTGAGAGGGGAGGGAGCACGGGATGGCTTTTGGGGCAAGAAAATGGTAATTCGTTGATCCAGCAACCTGCCATCGCAACACATCCGCTTCAGTGACGCTCCCGCTAGGAAGGCTGATATTTTGGTGGGGAAGTGATGCTGTAGGGAAAAAAGCACTCATGACCTCCTGCCATGGAGGCTGCTGTGGTTGGTGCTGCTTCATACAAACAAGAAAATACTCATTAGGGCAAAAATGTGAGCAGGGACTTGTACCTCCCCCAGTGAAAAGGCTGCCCTGACCCTTAGGCTAAGTCACATGATCTCTTTTGTTTTCTATAATTAAAAAAAATAAATAAAAAAAAATCTGGGATTTGTTCTGACGCACAATCAAAAAAAAAAAAATCAGAAACTTCTTATTTGTAATGGGGAAAAAAGTCTTGACTTTTTTTGGCTGGTTGCCATAAGGATTTTCCTCAGCGGGAGAGGCTCGCTTTCCATCTCTCTGGAAATAAAATTTTTCTAAGGTGATTTACATGAAGACTTCCCTGTTACTTTCAGCCCCTCCCAACGTCTGCCGGGAAGTGCTACAACTGACATATTATTCCTTCTGGTTTGCTTGCTTACTTGTTTGTTTTAGGAGAGCTCGGGTTGTTTTTTTAAGAAGCGCTGGCAATGGCGGTGGCGGGAGCAGCGTGCTGGAGGCCCGTCAGGGCTGTGCCCCATTCCCCCCGGAGAGATCCTGATCCGCTGCCCAGGTGAGCTTGCCCTGCTGCCAGCTCGCAACTGCTGGAGGGAACCTGAGTTTTTCCATGGAAATAGTTGGAAGATGGATCTTACATCACCATGGAAAATTGCAAATGAGCACGTTAGACTCCCCAGCCTAATAATTCTAAGGCGAGAATTAATGAGCAACAGTACAGTCGTTCACCATCTACCGGGTTGTCCCAGTGCTGCATCGGCTCAGTGCTTTCTCCATCACCGCTTCCTAAGAAGTTTCCACGTTTGCCCCTACCTGAGGGAAAGGAAACTCGGTTTTGGCATTTTGCTGCCGGGGCAAGGTAAAATTGCTGGTATGAAAACAACTCTTTTAGATTCGGAAGCTCTCCTTGGTTCCTAAGACAAGTATTACTTTCCATTCAGGGAGGAAAATTAAAAGCTTATTAGGAAAATACAAACCACCGAAGCAACGATGATATTTTTCTAACATCTTTTCCTTTTTACTGGGCTTTACGCTTCCTAGATGACAGATAACCTAATAAGAACAGTCTGAGTCTTGGCTTGCGTTACTAAGATTGATAAGGATTTGAGCTCACACTTTGCTTCCGTTTCTCAGGGTCTGATCCTGGGAGAGCTGCCGAGTACCTTCAAACCTCACAGTACTTGGGAAGCGGAGGATTTTTAGCACCATCCAGAGACTGACATCTTTTTAATACAATAATGGCTGACGGACAGGACAGAGGTGGAGAAATTTAGAAATACTTTACAGGAAGAAACTGAGGCAAAATCCTACAGTGACCATCAACAGAATTTATTGAAATTGTAAATAGAATAGAAATCCCATGGTGACCATCAATAAATAATGTCTGCTTTCAGCTCTGCAGCACATTTGCATTTCTTAGCTAAAAGCCAGAAAATTGTTAGAGAGGTCAACACACAGTTCTGGGGTTTTTTTTTCCACGGTTTACAAGAAAACATCTGAATTACGGCATCTTGCAGGCACAGTGACTAGCAGCTGGGTGGTGGGAGGGTGAACTCCCCTGAGCAGGCTCCTGAGGGGGGGGTGACATTGGGAGGGTCCCGGCCACGAAATTTCTTTCCTCGTACAAGCGAATTAAGCAACGGCGCAGCAGTTTCACGGTGTTTGGCAAACGCAGTGAAGCCGGTATTAGGTGGTGGCCATTTAATGCTTTGGTACTTGATTTCGGAGTCCCAGAAAAGCCTCTTGTTTGTCAACAGGCCCCTGTCTTGCAGACAAAGGGATACGCACGCTGCCAACAAGCATTAGGTTTTTCTATTATTCTACTTTTTACATAACTCTGTTTGAAGGCGGTTTTATTATTTTTGTAAACTAAAGGCTGGCGGCGTCTAAATTCAAAACTCCATCCCAAGCCACCCGGGCCACCCTCGTTGGGAAGAGGGAGCGCGGGGAAGGGAAGCTCTCCGCCGGGAACAGGGGCCACACAGCGACGTGCCGAGGGGAGAGCCGGCCCCGGAGCGGGGGGGACACACGGCACGGGGCACCCACAACCCCAACCGGCGCGTGGGAGCAGGCCCCTGCCGTACCCCGTCCCCATCTCGTGGGCGTGCGTCCACCCCCGGCGTGGCGGGGGGACGGCGAAGGGATGGGGCGTAGAGGCCAAAAGGCAGCTCCCTGTCCAACGCCAGGCGGAGGAACGCGTCCGGGCGACCCAAATCCTCCGTTATCTGCGGGTCGTCGCGAGCCGCGACCCGCTGGGCCCGCTCCTGGCGGGCGTACGGCGAGGAGGAACGACCGCCGCCTCGGCTGACGGCGGCCGGAGTCACGGCCCGCTCTACGGACGTGCCGGTGGGAATGGCGCACGAGCACGTCTGTTCGTACCCACGCGCCCTCCGAGAGCCCGGCTGGCTCTCTGATCGGCCTAAATCTCAGATAACGTCCCAGCGGAGGGAAATCTCCGCGCTTAACGCGCCGTGCAGGGTTACGATTAGAAAGCAGGTTGCCTCCGCTCCTAGGGAAGGGGGAAGAAATGGCTTTCTCTGTTGGAATACTTTCTCTTTCGAGTCAATAATCATAAAATCTCTTCATAATTTCTCCGAGGCCCTCATTTTTTTTTTTTTAATGAACGTGTTTACATTCCTAATTAAGGCGCGCATTAAGCCTAGTGGTACTTTATCTGATAAACCCGTTAGTAGTCTATGTCAAGCTGAGCCTTTCAAGGGAGCAAGCTAGTTTAAAAAACTGGTTATCCTCTGGGCTGGAAATGTGCAAGCCAAGAGCTTGCAATTAACTTGGGTTAATTACAAAATACCAGAAATGTAATAATGTATTTAAAAATATAACACAGGTGCTAATAAACTTTTTTTTTTTTTTTCCTTCCCCCTCCTCCTTTTCTCCTTACTCTGCAGGAGCTTACAGCCTGTTACTTCGCTCCCAGGTAACGCCCCCCATGCTCCGCAGGTGTTAACCACCTTTTTCTCTCATGTGGTGGGATTGATTAGCATATCGAGATTGATCCAAGAGTGATTGCTTCTACCTTCCAGTTAACATGGCTTTTACTGCTGCTTTCTGGGCCTGCTGAAGGAACTAAGCCCGAGATGTTTATTTTTTCTAGGTCTATCAGCTGGTCTAATTAAAGACATCACTTCTCTCTCCATGCCTATTCTCCCACCACCACCACCGTCGCGCACGGCATGAGAACTTCGAGACGCCACCGCCAGCCGTGCCACGCAAGATGTAAGCTGGTGTGAGTCACCGCTTGACCTCCTTCCCGCGAAGCAGCAACCTTGTGACTGCACCCGGGCCATTTCAGCAGGGATATTGCCTTCCAGCTTGGTGTGCTCGGCCAATTCTGATTGCAACTTGCAGCCCAAGACACTCAAATAAGACTTGTTTTGAGAGACCAGGCAGGAGCCTTCAGTTCAGTAATTGCTCTTCTGACGTGACCCATCCATAGCTCTCTGCTTGCTCATGTTTTACTTGTTGGACCTATCCCCCTATAATTATACATATCAGTGTTAAATGCTTTAATGAAGTCCAGGCAGACCATGGTACCTGCTCTAGTTAGGAATTAAAGCTTCCTGTCAAGGATAACTTAGAAGCCTGGTATTACCTACCAAGGTTGTATTGCACATCTAAAAGAAGTCGCTATTTCTTCTATGATTTTACAGAAGACACAGGCGCATTTCTTGTGCAAAACCCACTAACAAACCAACTGGAGATATTGACCCCAAGCGTAGATGGGGAGGGGAGAATATTTTCAGGATTAGGGTACCACCAGCCAAAAGTGTTACAAAAACCAGCTCTCCCCCACCACCACTGCAAGCCCCGCAGTGGACTGCTGAAACCACCCGAGGCAAGCAGCAAGGCAGGGCACGAGAAGGATGAACGACTGTGGCTCCAACCGGCCCAAATCCTCTCCAGCTGCGAGACATGTCCGATGAGGAAGAGGAGCTTGCAGAGGCTGACCGGGAGAGGGAGAAATTTGCTAGCACCCATCCTGAGAGAAGGGGCCAGCGGGGTCCAGGGGCTGCTCGCTGCGGGTAACTGAGCGAGCGTCCTGCCAGGGCAGGCGTGGGGCTGCCTCCCGTGGGTCCTGCTGGCATCTCAGCCTGGATGCCTGCGGCCTGGGAACTGGGGTAACTGGAAACCATTGCACAGGCTGCTGGCCACCCTGCAATGTCTGAGGGTCAGGGTTTGCCACCTGCTGACCTGACAGCAAGCACCCCAGAAGGCGCAGGCAAAGGGGGGTGTTCAGGCTGGCAAATTAATGCCCTGGAAAGGCAAGACTGTAGGGTGTTAGGAAAAAATATATATACAGAAAGGAAGCTATACTCGTGCTTGTGCTGTGCAAGACACTGCTTCTCCCACGTGCACTACAAGGATGTCCTGCACTGCTAAGCCTAGCTTACATGTTCTCTTCAAATATATTGTATTCCACATTGGCTTTATAGTTCTTCTTCCCTCCCCTCCATTAACTGGTCATTTAGCTGACTCAGATGCCTTTTACGGTGCTACAACCCGACCATGCTGTGAGCCGAAAAAGATATTTTTATTATCCACGTGCACATTTATCGCCTCATCCCATACCAGTGACACAAGCACAAGAAAACATGGAGATGTGGTTTCAGAAGCATCACCTTGTCCTGACCCAGAGGTGATGTGACGGAAACATGGCAGAGCACTGTGGGAAAAATGACAACGATAACACCAGAAGAGAACTGAAGCAATGGTGAACATCATCAGCTTATGGTCTTGATTTCTACCATCTAGCCATTTAGTTGTATGCATTTTTTTAATTTATATTCATCTAAAGTTGCTGTTTGATAAAAGAGTCTTTGGACATGCCAAAATAGTGACTGTAACTGTGAACTGAACAGCAGTTTTTACAATATTCTCTGTTGCTGTAGGAAAAATGAAATTAGGACAGGAAAGGGACCTCTGCGAAGCAATGACGGTCCTAAGAAGTCTGGAAGACAAGGAGCCGGTGAGAGAAGGAAATGCAGCAGTAAAAAAAGATGTGGTTTAAAGTTACCTCCAGAAATATTTAATATGCTCAAATAAACATAATCTTTCCTAGTACAAACCAGAAGGTGACAGACACATTTTCCTACTAGATGATGAGGGATGTTGCAGTGAATAAATACAGCTCCTTCCAGCTGCTTTAATAGTTATGTGCAGTATCTCATCAGCCTTGAGACATTTTGGATTTGGCTATTCTTTAAAAATGAGAATTATCATCTCCATAAACCACCTCTGAATAGATTTAACACTGCCCCACCAATGGTTAATTTAATGTTTTGATTCAATATAAGTCCTGTGAGTGTTTTCTTTGCACACCCTACAAGTGAAGGTTTGCAAAGCTCAATCTCCTAAACCAGACCCCGACTCCACTGGGTGGCAGTGCATTAGCACATATATTAATTCTGCGCTCACCTTCTCCTCCTGAGAAAGCAAGTTTTCCCAGAGAAATATTTCGCTATCATGCGAGTTCTCTTCTGCTTAATGGAACAGATATGCACAGGCAGATAGATATATACAGCAAGTATCTCTCTTACACGCACTGTTAGATTACTGACTAGCTAGCTAAACAACCAACACTAACCTGAGAATGAAACCAAGTCTGAGTACAGAGGTAGTTTAAAGATAAACTATTTATTGGCACCAGGATCAACAGATTCTAAATTAGCTACAAAGCTGCAGGGAATAATGACATGTGAAGTCAGTTTTTGGCTTTTTTTTCTTTTTTTTTTTTTTTTTTTTTTTTTTTTTTTTTAATTCTTAGCCCCTCAGGAGATTTGGGATGGTTTGATGTTCATCTGGAGGCTTGTCAAAATTCTGTAGAAACTTAATAGCCTGCCAACATGGGTGGTTGCTGCTTGGAGGCATTTCGACATGGCAAAGGTCCTGTCTGCACGCTGCAGACCTGTATCCGTCAAAGGCTGCTTGGAATGACATGAAAACAGGAGCCGTGTGGTGTCAGAACGCCGTGTGCAGGATTGCAGGGGTAATGTATGCACATCCCCGCTCTCCTGGGGCCGTCAAGCTGTGGGAGGAATCCATTTGGCCCCTTAATTATTCTGAGCGCCGCCTAAACATTAAACCCCACGAGGTGCTACCACACCTATATACCAGGGTTTGGGTGGGACAGGGCTCCCTCTTCTCTGGTTAGAAGAGAAATGAAGACGGGAGGGCAGCCGGGGAGGAGGGATGAAGCTGGGTGGAAGCAGGAACCAGGGAAAAAGTCTAGGCACGGAGCTGGAGGAGGCACGGAGGTGCCCGGATCGGGAGCCCTGGGCTGGAGAAAGGGCACCGAGGGTGAGGACAGGAGCGGGGAACGTGACATAGCTGGAAGGCAGCAGAGCCGAGCGCAGGCTGTGGTTGCCCTTTGGTGGGGTCCTGCCTGCGGGTTGCTCCACGGCAAAGCTGTCGGGACAGTTGCCTGGTGGGGTCTGGGTTACGTGACTCCAGAAGATGGCACGGGGCTTCCAGGGTTAGAGGCAATCACAACGCGTGGGGTCTCCAGGGTTGGGAGCAATCACGACGCGAGGGAAGAGCATGGGTTGCCGAGGCTTCGGGAAGCGGAACGGGAGCCATCCTGTGCCGAGCGGTGGGATGGGGAAGAGGATGAGCCTTAAACCGTCCTCGTGATGAGGCTCAAGCTCCTACTTGAAGGCACGGGAGAAGACAGCTTGACAGAGAGCGGGGATGTCCGCCCCGTGGCAGCACAGAGCGAGCCGCTCGCACTTCCCCCGGCAAAGCTCCGCAGTGCCGTGCCAAGCGCCTTGGGATGGTGACGAGAATTAGAGCGAAGAATTAGTCGGTAGGACAAAAACCTTGGTTACACACCACCCTGAAGGGAGACATAGAGGTATTCTGGCCTGAACCCAGAAGCTGGATAGCTGAGGGATACATACCCCCAGAGCAGCTATGTAGGTGAAACGCAGGAATTGCACCGTAGCAGAGAAGGGCAGGTTGTGCCTTTCCGAGTGAAGCTCTCACCCGGAGCGGTGGACGTGGAGGAACCGCTCAGCTGAGAGGAGCCTGCGCTGGCAGATGGACTGGGGCTGCGCGGGACACGTGCTCGGGGACCGTGCTGTCTGCAACCCGTAACCCGTGCTGGAGTAAATCCTCTCTCACTGGGGCCTCCGTAGTGTGTTTGCAATTGCGCGGCTGTGCTCTCTGAGAGGAGACGGGTGCTTCTCTGTGTCTTGTTTCAGGCTGTACAGAAACGCAAAGTACGTTGTCGATACCTGCGCCAGGACTGCACCCGTGCCTGATGACTCCAGGTCACTGCTCTTGTCGCTGTTTGGGTACATTCGAACCGGTTTCAGAGCAGAGTTGGGCAGAAGCGTTAGAGCTGTTTAGGATCCCTCTAGGCTAGGAAGAGGCAGAACTTGCTGGAAGTTCGTGCTGACTCATCAGTCCCTGGATTTTGGAGCTTGTGGAGGAGGAGGTTCTCACTGTGCTTTGTGGGTTTTGTTTTGTTATGTTTTGCTTTGTTTGGTTGGGTTTTTTTTTCAGGGCTGGACATGTCATGGATGGCTTTGTCCGAGAGCCTTAGGGCCAGAACGCAGATTTACCTCACCACAGATTGGTGGAGCACATGTGGACTTTATAAGGAAGAGACTTCTGAAGCAGCAGGAGGAGGCACTCAGAGAAATGGCCTTAGTAGATCCCACACAGCTGATAAACTATAGTATGACCACAGGAGAATGAGGGGTGAAGTCGGATACGTCGGGCTCTGGACAGGGGAGATGGGCGGTTGGGAAGCAGTGCAGGAGGTCCCTGACAGAGGGGAAACGCTACGTGTCTGGTTGGAGGTATGTCACTCCACTCGGCTTGTGGGCAGAAAAGAAGAACAAGGCAGAAAGCAGAGCTGGCTAAAACTAACTAAGATAATTTTAAGAAGATTAAAAATAATTTTTGGTAATTAATGGATAATTCATGTTTATCAGGATTATAAGAAAGAAGAAGAATAGCTTACAGCTGTAAATTTAAGTATTTTCTTTACTTTCTTAGCACTTAAGAACTCACCGTAATTGCAGCAATGAGAGGCTTAAGGGTCTCCTTGGATTAAACTTGCCTGCAATTCAAATGATACTGCAAACAATTCTTCAGTTCACATGGACCTTTATTGGAAAACTTGGATCATAGATGCTTACTGGTTTGGATATTGCATCTCCGTCTTATGGCCTTCATGCAGTTTATTACTAAACATGGAAAAAAATTAATTCTCCCTATATCTCATTTCCCAACTGACAGCTTTCTAGTTTGTGTCTCTGCGCGCGACATTTGTGGCCAAGTATTTTAACATAAAAATTCCTTTTGCAAGGCCAGCATGGATGTTTTTCCTATACTTCATCTCCCTATTTTTGAAGGAGTGATTTTGATGATGAGGTAACATTAACAGAATAAAGCTTATACTGAAGCAAATCTCAGAGCTACATTAAACTAGCCTAATTAAATCAAGATTCTTGCATCTTCTAAGCTGTACTATCTTTAAAAGTCTATGTACCTCCAAGACACACCTAGTACCAAAACCACCAGTCTGTAAAGCCATTCGATTTTACAGAGAATTATATAGACCTTTGCAAAGTAAAATGCATCCTGTCAGAAAAAAAAATGGTGATTCTGAGATCTGTGCTTATTATATACTTATCAGTTATCAAATAATTCAATCATCAAGAAAAAAGGACCGGATGAGACCTCAAGAAGTTATCTAATCTACCCTTCTGTTTCACACTAAGACAAAATCATTCTTCACCACCCCAACAAACATTTATCTAACTGGGTCTTGGGAACCTCCAGTGACAGAGATTACACCATTTTCCCATGTCTATTTATTCCAGTGCTTTGCTGTCCTTGGTATTAGGCAGCTTCTCTTACTGTCTAATCTACATCTCTCTTCATTCACTTGAAGCTGCTGCCGCTTGTCTTACCCACCATGGATATGAAGAACAGATTACTTCCTTCTGCTCTGCAGTACTCTCCTAGGTATTTGAGTCTGACCTCATGTCTCAACTTGGTCATATTTTATGCAAAACAGTCCTAACTCATCCAGTCTTGCATCAGTAAGCCACGATTTCTGGAGCACTGGCTGTTTGTGCTTCTACCTGGATCTCCTCCAGCTTGCCTCCATCTTTCTTGAGGTGAATGTCTAAAACTGAACAGAGTATTTCTATGAAGGCCTTGGCCATTCTGGATAGAGCATTTCACTGAAGACTTTATAAGCTCTTTTTCACACATCCCCGGATGAGGTTGTGGAGAGAATAAAGGTCCCGCAGTCAGCTAGGGATCTACTAGAGGCCATAAAATCTCATCTATTAAGCTACTACATGTTTGAAGCCAGTAATGTTTTTGACTTGCTCTCCTCCCTCCTTCCCCATAATCTATACTGGCATTTCTACCAAGATGTGAAAAAATATCTTGCATTTGTAAGACATATACCAGTTTTGCAGTGTTGTTATTTATGCGCCAGCAAATACATTCCTTTTGTGCCTAACAACTGCCCTGGGGTTTTCATTCTGCTGGAGTAAACTCTACCAAATTTGTTGTTTTGCCAGTGATGCCATAGCAACACATTCCCATTCTCCATGCTCCTTGCTTTGCCAGGTTGGTGAAGGGGATGTTGAGACTGCCATGGTAAGAGTGTTTTCATCTGGAGAACAAAAGCAATCTGCACCCTCAGAAAGCTGTCATCGTATCTCCTGCAGACTGCTGAGCCATGCCAGCTCAAATCTTTTCACTGTGGTGCTGGATGAAAGCAATGACTCCACCATCACGAGCTGCTAGTCTGAGTTGGATGCTCAAGTTGCTGAAAAAGATTTTTCTGGCAGAACATCTTTGCAATATTTCCGCTACAAAAATCTGCTTTCATCCTCAAATTCTAACGTCTCTTTTTGAGGACTGAATGTATTACGGGCAAACCCGCTTGCGTGGTCAGTAGAGAATCCAGTTGTGAGGGCTGGCAAGAACAGTTCTGCTTTAAGCAGAGCAAAGAAATTGCTCTCCTTTGTCCATTAACCTCTCCGAATACCTTGCAAGTCACTTGATGGCCAACCCTGAGCTCAAACTACTGGAGGATGCCTTAATAGATAACGTCTATTTTAATAAAACAACACAAAACTATAGACTGCAGCAAATATACATTGCAGATATTCAATTGCTCTTTGATCAACCATGTTAAAATTAGGCTGTTAACTCCTTAAGTGGCCTGTAGAAAAACAGGAGTCACTAATTGTATTTAACTGCCATCCTGAAGCATAAAAGCAGAGCAGAGTGATAATGTAATGTATAGAGCCTAGGAGATGCTACAGTGAAGCTTATGTCTTGTCTCTTTGGAGTACAGCTGCAATGGCTTAGTGTTGCCTGTATTTTTTTCTGCGCGGAAGACTGAAGGATGGCTTTTGCATGGACAGTGAACTTCTGAGAAGCTTTGTTTTGTATAAAGCAGTGACTGCTCCTGCAGAGCCAGCTCCTCTGTACTTTGAAGATCAACAACATGGAAGAAACATGGGAAGCTTCAATTTCATAAACCACCTAAAATTTTCCCATAGTTAACACTGTGTGACCCCTACTAAACAGCAAGTCAGGGCATTCAGAGAGTGAAATTTCCACGTTGCTAGAGGTCATGAAGTTTTAAAGGACCCCATCTTACAGGTTGGAGTAATATCAAGCCCCAAGGAGAAAAGAGAGAGATGATGAAAATATATGTTTTTAGCTTGTTACCTTTTTTTTAGTCTCCTCAAAAGACAGTGTATTAAAAATAGGCTGGAGTGCCTTTCAGGTGTATTATTGCTTCCTTGAGTTTGCACCCAGAGAAAGCAATTGTAGGAGTCAAGTATCTGCTTTGAAAAGAGTCTAACAAACAGGTCAAAGCTCTGCTTACACCATCACATGAGCAAGCCAGTGCTAACTGAATGCTTTTGGAGAAATATAAGGGGGAAGAAAACCTGTGCGTCTGATCTGGCAGCTATTCTCCATCCTAGCTGTCAGGATGGGGCCACATCGTTTTGAGGTTATCCTGAATAGAAAGCCAGTATGTACATCAAAGCCAGCTCTAGTCTGCTGGGTTCATCTGAAATGGAAGAATTCTGCTCTTTGGCTGGATCGGCTCACACAAAACTAGCTTATACAGGCAATTCTTCCTTCAATACTTTCTGGAGGACCTTGAGGTGCTGCTTAGAGTTAGTTAATGGGGTAACCTCCCCTCCTGAACAGGACAGATTGTAAGATCTACCTCCCAAATCAGCTTGCTATATTTTAACTAGTTATATTTTATGTTAAAAACATGCATATGTTGCTTTTGCAGGGCAAACTGGAAAAAAACCCCTTATATCTAGCAAAGTAATGCCTCCACATCTGGTGTGTGATCCACAAAAGGACAGACATTTATAGCAGTGGGGAGGGGAGAAGGGTAGCACAGGGAGAGCATGGGTGGCTTAGCAAGATAAACACTAGCAAGAATTCTTAGCAAGAATCACTAATTCCGGGTGCTCCAGTGCTCCCAGGCTCAGGAGGAGCTACTGCAGCGTCCCGGCACTGGGAGGAGGCGGGAGGTGAGGCAGGACACGCAGTGAACCCGCCGTCTCAGAGCTGAGAAACGTAAATCCATCAGCTGTTTGAAGAGCCAGGGGCAGAAACACATTGTTTATTCCTTAAAGCCTAAAATGTTGCACAAATTGAAACAGAATAGATGAGACTTTGTCAAACGACAAAGTTTAGGCCTTCTTTTTTTTTCCTTTTCTTTTATAAAGAGCTTTGTTTGCTCACTGGTGGCTGGCTGGACAGCCAGCCACTAACCTTCTCGAGCCATTTCTTTTGCCTGCTGTAGAGTTGGGTCAGATGTTAGTGGTGATCTGGCCTTAAATTTTTCTTAATATAAATAAACATGTTTCTAGGATGCAGAACTCAGCTCCTTTTTTGTGGCAAGATCTCTTCACCACCCTGAAATCATGGCTGCTGCTGCTGGATTACCATGCCTCCTCACTTCTTTCTACCTTAACTACACTGTAGATTGCAAATCACACTGATTTTTGCCAATTGGCTATACCTAGAAGTATCATTTTGCAACCCTATAGGCATCTAATAGTGATTGCTGCAAAGACCTTGCAAACTGGTGCACGGTTTCTGGAGGCCAAAGCCATATATCGTAAAGTATTTTATGGTGCTAGTGAATCTACCTAGCCCAAGTTTGTGGGAGTTATTATTTCTAAGCTAAAAATTTCAGGGGGGTGGGTATTCTTTATTGGTCACAAATAAAATTTCAAGTAGTCTACCCATCCTCCAGGTTAAAATGTCTGCAGGTATCGATACGGAAATAACCCAGACACAAACGGTCCTGGATCACACAGGTGACTGCGGTGTTCAGTGGATATAAATAACAAGATACTACCCCCTCTTGGAGAAGCTGTTTTGGTAAATTCAAGTCTAAGCATGAAGCAAGCAAAGCATAAATTTTAGGCCTTTCCTGTCAAACACGATGTCTCGTTCCACTGGTTTGGAAAAGATCTTAGCTGTTGTTTCCCTTAGAACAATATGAAAGCCTTAGGGAAAATTAAATTGGTGAGAGATTCAGTATGTAAAATATATAGCACAGAACGCTGCAGAAATCTCAGTCTGGGTGTGAAGAATCACTGTTGTCACGAGTTGGCAGGATTTTTATCCCTCGTTTACACAAAATTGAATTTTGGGGATTGATCAGCATGCCTCCTAGGTGAGCCATTTACCGGCCGCGGGATGCTGTGCCGAACTGCCGATCCCCAAACTCCAGGTGCGAATGTGTTGAGAAAAGCTAATGCAGAAGGATGTGTGCCTCTGTGAAGCAAGATGTTGTCAATTAGTCTGTTGCTGGAAAATATCATTCGAAGAATTTTTGGAAGAGGAAATGCCAAGTTTCTAGTTAAACTTGTTGAGTATCTCTGGCAAATTTGAATAAGAAACTTTCTCTGGAGACACTATAAAAATAACTGTTCAAGCCAAGTAAACAATGTATTCAATGTGACAACTTTTGTCATCATGTCAACTCTGATTTTCACAGATTATGATGAATGCAAGAGCGAGAAGCTAAAATAACACTAAAGGCTTGTAAACACGGGGGGAGTCTGGGAGAGGAACCGGAGTGGGGGAATGAACTAAACCTGTGAAGTTAAAGCACATTAAACCTGTAAGTCTTCTTCCGAGCATGGCTGCTAGAGCGTTCTCAGTCTGCTTACTTAACTAACTTAACACCCAGCATGAAAAAACCTGGAACGGCCGAAGAGTTACATCACCGTGCAGCTAAGCAAGCCGTCTGAGGGCCACAAATGTAATCGTTCTCTCATGCTTCACATACTCGCCGCTGACGTCCTGCGCTGAAATCCTGCATGTTGGCAGCGCTTGTACCCGCAACTCTGTCTGAGATGTATGAATATGAAACTCTGCTGCAGCTGGAAAACAGGAGTCTCCTTCGCATTGGGAAAGACAACATCTGTCCATAGGTATTTCAGAAATTGCTCTACAGTGTCAGTAGGGACTAATGCCACTTTTCTAACCTATAGGAGACATAGACTGACCTCAGATGCATGTTCTTAGGTAGCTCAAGCACAGCACGCCAACCCCATTGTGCAGCACCGCTCCTGCTCCTGTTCTTGGCCCCACATTACTGAAGGTTATCCATTAAGCCATCTCGCAGGGAAGTTATCCCGGAGCACGCTGCAGTAACGGGGGCTGGAGCGTGGCCTGCACAGGTCAGTAGTCTAGCAGAAGTTGTTTGTCACATTGCATAGTAGGATCATGCTTTAAAGGGAGGGGCTGAAACACAGAATAATAACAATTCCCATGATAGAGTGACTGCTGTAGATAAGTTTGGAAGCAGCAAATGTGGGAAACATTTGCTCTCTTATGTAAACATGCTTATTTTTGTAAAGCCTTGGACCTGCCTCAGGAGGGTGAGCTCATGTGCAGCTGAGTAGACTTCAGTTATCTTGCTATGGATCAGTCTGACAAGTTGCCATAGATGCTTCAAATAACTTAGAAAACCCGTAACCATTCCTACACCCTGCCCGCGCACCTCAGTGGTCCACTGGAGCCCTTATAGCTGGATACAAGTTAAAGCAGCCCTCAGGCTCCTTTAATATATGTTGGGGCTAAGCCAGGAGAAGCAAAGCCCAGGGCGTACATCAGCCTCTGTGCTGAGGCCAGCGTTGCCACATGGATATATTTCTTCTGCTGCGCTAACTCCACGGTGTGCGTGCAGTCGCTTCTGGTCACACCTCGCGTGGTGCCTGCCTGCCCGAAGTCAGACAGACTCAGTCAGCCCCATCTGTTTTTTCCCCTGCCCTTTAGAGATTTTTCTGTTGTATTAGAGATCTAAAACCTGTCCTCTCCGGCAGCGTTTGCTGGGAGGCACCGAGGGACACGGCTGCGTCCCGTCCCCACGCTCCCTGCGTGACGGCACCCGCTTCCATCTGCTGGGGTAGGGTGGGCACTGAGGTCCCTGCCTCCAGACCTGCGGGGGGGTCGAGAATACCGTCCCCGGGCTAGGAGGGGCTGAGACGCTCGAGAGGACGCGGGTTGTCTGAACAACCCTGGTTCAAAGGAAAAAACTGGGATTCGGGGAAGAACAAGGCTGCTCCCTCCCTGAGGTGGAGCATCAGGCACAGCTGCGCAGGTGAAATCCCACTGAAGTCTGCGGTGAAATTCTCAGTGATCCTGGCGGCATCTGGATTTGAGCCATGACACACAAAGAGAGCGCTCAATGTGGTAGTTGACAGAATTAATAAAAGAGGATCATGTAGATAAAAACGGTGTGTGTTCACTGCGCTCAAAGGAAGTAGCTGTATAATTTCCCGATCAAAACAATACCACTACAAGCACCACAGACCTACCCTAACATAAACCCGTACTTAGCAGCCTGGTCAGAAACCATAAAATTCTCTTGAAAATAGCCAAATCCTAGCTCAGAGCCTGAAATGCAACACTCCAATATTCCAAGTAATGGAGTAGTCACTAGCACATTAACAACTAAGTAATAGTTCACAATTAGTGAAAATATGAATACTGCTGTAGCCTTTGCTGTACCAAAGGGCTTATTTGTAGTCTGTTGCTTGCATCAAAATGCTTATAGAAAGATGAAGGGAGCCTGTCACAGCCCATTTGAAAAGTCACTTCTTCTAGACAAGGCTGTCTGCTTTTATCCCTCTTTGCATTATCAGCTGAACTGCTGGCACCAGGTATTCAAGGAATTTCAGAGGGAAGGAGGAGAGCACAATATTTCCTTGTCACCGTGATAGATTTGACAGACCATTTGGGCAATCCATTTAGCATCCTGTCACACAAATTGAAATCTTTGGAAAGCCAACAGGCTTTAAGAACAATACTCAGCTTACTCTAGGGCTGGGATATTAGGTTATGACTACATCCCTGTTTTGCTCATGAATCACTCACTTTCATCCTTTAAATGTGTTCAGAGAACTGGGGGTTGGGACAGTTCTGCGGCGGTCTATTGGTAATTAAAGTGCCCCCATCCATTCTTCTTTGTTCCCATATACCTGCATCTCAGGCAACAGGTTTTCTCTGCTTAAAGATGGAGCTGCTCCCCAGGCTGCCGTACATCTCAGAGACAATTAATTGTGTTTGCAAAGGCTATTGTATGTGTGGCGCGTGGTCAGCAGGCACAGCGTTGGGAGAGATCCTGGGCTTCACCAAAGGGGCAGGTTTGGCACCGATGGCTGGAGGCGAGAGAAAGAGAAACGCCGGGTGCCGTGCCAAGCGATGCGGGCACCCTTCCTTCAGGGTGCTGGCGCCCGGCCAGCCACCCAGCAAGACCTTTGAAGTACCAAACTGCTGACGGTGCTATTTAAGATCAGTAAGCAGGCATCCTATTTAAACCGTGGTTAGGGAAGGATCCTTGGTGCTTGGGAAAGGGAGCGTTATCACGTGAGAGTCTGGGGGGCACAGGACCGCCTCGCTCCCTGCAGAGTGGCCACGCAAGCAAAGTCCCGCTGAGCTTTCCAGATTCAATACCTGACCCACCTCCATGTTGCACAGTCCAGAGCCCATTTTTGAAACTACATTTCACCAGCTGATATTTTCCCGTAACACCTAAAACATTACCCCTCCGTTCGCACGCTCCGAACTCACACGCTCCAAATAGAAAGTATTGCTGAGCACAGTGCTGTGTTTTCTACCCCATGTCACAAAACCAGCGGCACGCTGGTATGAACAAGCCTGCTTTTATGTACAATTTGTATATCCTTTTGTAAAATCCTTCCATGTGTTTGGGGATTGAAGTTATTATATGAATAAGACTGAAAATACAGTCCTATCTATTGTCTTCCCTCTGTGTTAATGACCTCTCACCATTGGACCGCGTGCTGTTTCTCAGTAGTGCAGCACGATGTGTCGGACACGTACAAACTTTGGCCTTCTGCACTTCAATGACATCCTGAGTAAACTCCAAGGACCCTCCAAACAGTAGCCCGACTTTGGAAATATCCCAGGCAGTATCCCATCAGTAAACAAGGAAAGGCACGGTCCTCAGTTCCAATGGGTTAATTCTTCCTCTCTTCCACTGCCTGTTCCCAAAGCAAACGCTCCTAACCCTGTCATACTCGGCCCATTTTTATTTTCAAGTCAGAAGAGTGTGCGCTCCCCAGCAAGGACCATTTCTGTGCCAACTCCAAGCTTTCAAATCATCCATCTTTCTGTCACTTTGCCCAAGGATGTAGTACTTTAGAGAGGGCAAAACGGCTTCTCACCTACTTGGAAATCTGAGAGCTCATTTTTCCCAATCTTTTCCTCATACGGTTTATCTTTTGGAGAGAGAGCAATTACAGACAACTTGTGGAAACCTTTTTCTTGGCCATTATTAGGATGCATGCAAAGAGTTGTATTGCAATATCTCACCTTAAAGTGGCTAGGTGTAGCTAACCGTATTTCTAGGCTCCCACTAGGAACAAAGGAAACCTCTGACTTGTTTCAAGAACTTGTTCTCCTATACGTAGAGGGAACAACATTATTTTCCCTTGGCTGTTTTGGAGGAGTACTGGATAGCACAAGGCTTGTTTGTTTGTTTGGTATACAGGATTAGGTTTTCTGGTGATTTCAAAGAAGGTATCCAAGCTTGCACGATCAAGCTTGCCAGGCTGTACCTGCTAAGGCTCTTTTACCCTGTGCTGTGCAAAGAGTCAAACCAGACACTTTCCCAGATATCAATGGCATTACAAGGATGAAGCAGAAGGTGAAACACTGTATCTAAGTGGCTCCTTGATAAGAGGATTAATTTAAAACTGTACACTTTGCTCATTTAACTTTTTTTTTTTTTTTTTTTTTTTGGTGAGGAAACATAAAACGCCGCTGTAATTGTACTTTGGCCTGTGGGAATAATATCCCCGAAATAACATCTCTACTTAAATTCTAGTAGCTTAAGATCTCTGTGGGGCTGCTTCTTTCACTGCAAGACCTATAATTAGCCATCCATTATGGCACTGAGCAGTAATCCTGAGGAAGCCCGTATTTCACCCCCCCGAGTACCGAATCCCAAACGTGCCAGCGAGCAGGTAGGCGATACTCTGCGGTTCACCCTCCTGCTCGACGCAGGCAGCTCAGGGGGTCGGAGACCCTCCCCGGGACACCTCGCAGGGCTTTTCGGCAGGGACACCCCGTGGGACACCTCGCCGCTCTCGGGTGTCTTGTACCGTGTCTGACACTGCAAACGTTGGGATTGCTACGCTCTAAGTCCTAAAGCTATGGTGGTGTGGTTTGGGCTGCGTTCCCCCTTTCTTTTTGCTCTGGGGTGAGAAAAGAAAGTAGCTTTCCATTTAGGAAGGGTGGGAAGCCACTAAGCCAAGCACTCTTTTCCTCTGGGAGGGGAAAATTTCTTCAGCCTTTGGACCAAGCACGACTTCTTTGGGGATGGGGATGGGGATGGCTCGCTGGTGCCGCTCCAGGTCTGGCAGTCCGTGCCTCTGGGACAGCTCACGCTTTCCCAGCACAACCCGAGGGGATACTTCCAGGGAGCTTTCCTGGTCAAACTGAAGACTGAGTTCAGATGGGGTGAAATGGCGCATATGAAGAAGACCTGGCTAAAGGCGTTTCCCCATGGTTTTGGGAAAGATTTTAGCTTCCCTTAAAATAAATAAGCAGTTTTCTCAGGTAAAGTACCATAAACATATAAACTGTTCCACTTAGCAAATCCTACACTTGAATCGGTTTGTATTTTCCAAAGCCTTTTCCCAGTTTCATTGTCTAAAACTCTTTTCTGAATTAGAATTGAATTTATAAATGGTTTCAGTTGCTTAGAAACAGCTTTAGCAGGGTTTGCACATGTGTGTGAACAAATTACTGGCTGAAAAGACTGCTCCTTTCTATGTATAACCTTTATTAACATTAATGCAAACTCCTCTGCGAAAGTAGCCTGGAGAACTCTGCGGTGGTGGACACGGGGCTGATGAGACCGGTCCTCACCTTCACACGCTTAAGGCACTGACACCAATGTGCAGACAGTCCTCAGATGTGCCAAACTTCATCCCTCGTACAACTTCTTCTGAACTACCAGCCAGCCTAAACTTATATTTAGAAGAGACATTGAATCCCTGGCGTGACAGCTCTGCTCTGACTTTGATGGCAATTACCAAGAACACGGGCTTTCCAAGGCTCAATGGCATCAGGAATATTGTTTCAAGACAGCTCTTGTGTTGTTCCCTCTAGCTTCGATTGCAAGGTAAAGTAAACAATGTTTCCTACAAACACTTCATTGCTACAGATCAATGCCACCACACACTCAAATTTGCTTTTCCCAGATTCAATGTAATCAGGACAACGAGGGTTTCTATAAAGTACTGGAAATCTGGGGTCAAGGGCATGAAGGCATGCACAAGGTGTAATTCTCTGCTAGACTTTTAAACGTGATTATTCCTCACAAGCAATATTGTATGTTGATGCTCACCACCCTGCTATCACTGTAAGAGACAAATCTGTGACCTGCTTCACATGCAGATATACTTCCACTTCACTTTGCCATGTGTCTTTAATAAAGAAATGGATACAGAGAGAAGCAAGTTTTGACTAAAAGAAGAGTTCAAGTTTTTCTGAAATTCCTGGTGATCTTTCTCTCCATGATAACACTGAGTTGAAGGTTTGGACAAAGTTTTAGATTAAATCTCTAGTCACTGCAATAGGTCAGGCTTGAAAAAAGCATTTTGCACTATCAGTTAGGTGCAATTTCTTTATCTACCAGTTGTAGTACGTGTTGAAGTAAATCTCATATTACTTGTTCAGTAATGTCACAGGCCTGATCTTGTTCCAGGCTTCTTTGGAAACATGAGGGTAAGCTCCACAAGGCATAGGAAATTTATAATATTTTATTTTTTAAATGGAGTGAGCTCAGGTTTTGGAGTGTCAGTGTTTTTGGAGCTAGAACTCAAAAAAATCCCTGCTTTGATCTTGTTCCTGAGCCAATTTTTTGGTGTTCTGTTCTCACTGTGATTTTCTTAAAAGTTTGTTAAGAGTTAATACTTGGTTCATATTTGTGATGTTAAAGTACCTACATAATTTTGAAACCCTACTAGGGTGTTGTAGAGTGATCATATTTATATTCAAGTTAGGAATCCACTATAGGCAGTAACAAGCATAAAAGTTGTGGTTACTTGGAGAGCTGGGAACCGCCATGGGAGCAAGAAGGAAGAAAAGCATGATGTACTTAGGGAAAAAGAAGTCATCTGATGACCAGGGAGATGATCAGGAGCTTCCTGGAGCTGTCAGCTAAGCAAGTCTTCTAGTTGCTGGACTCAAGGAGGTCTCGACACAGCTGCCCATCCACCGGTGCCTGGTGCCATCCGAGATGTCCTACGGCACCCTGCCTGACCCCAGTGTGCCACTCCAACAGGCTGCAGGTCCCCTCCGGTCCTGTGTCAGACCCGCCAGCCCCACACGGACATCTTTCTTAGCGTACCTTAAATGGCAGTAGCCACACATACGCCGGCAGACGAGTACAGCTCTTCAGAAGGACCTTTTAGTCATTTAAAATCACAGGCAGAAAAGAAGCAACACTGAACGATCTCACCCTTAAGACCACATAAAAGCAAGACGCAGAGTGATTTTCTGATTTTAAGTTATGATGGATGTCAGGGAAAGAAAATAGATATAAACTTCCAGTGGCTGGTGCCCACACAATTACTTATTCCTACATGAACTGAGGGTGAAGATACTATTTTTCTAACTTTATACTCTTAGAGGTCACGAGAGAAAAGAATCACATCACGTGAGAAAGTGCCACACAGAGTCAAACTAGCTGTATTTTTACCTATAAACTGAACATATGAGTAGGGATTATATGGCATAATAAATAAAAGTCATCAAAGACACTCTCCCTCTGACTTAAAAGCAGGTCTGCATTTTGAAAGCAGGGTGAAGAATCTGGGGCCTCACATAGTAGTTCTGTCGGGTAAAAGGGGACAGGCTGGAGAGGCAAAGACAAACCCGAAAACGCCTCATTTCCCTGAGCAAACGGAGCCTGTTAAGTGTGAGCACAGTGACCGTGGCTGCTTAGACCTCTCCAACTTTTCCTGAAAACGTCCTTATCAAAATGTTTTGTGACGACGGCTGCGATTAGCATGCAAGTTGCACAGAGCAGAAAGAAGCTAAGGAGCAAAACTGTCATTGCACGGGCAACCTCAGCTGTGTACTGACCACCACCATACTTGGGGCTTTCTGACTGAAATCTTCAGGTGGCTCCGTGTTCTATCATTTCATTTTGAACAAAACCTACAGTGTGTTCACACTGTTTCTCACTCCCTTCTTAATAGTTAGAAATTAACACCCTTGACAACCTCTTAAACCATACTGTTTGGCAACTATTTTACAGCGTAGGCAAACATTTGAGTTTAGTGTTAAATATGCTGGGTGTTGTACAGTACACAAATAAAGACTGTCTCTTCCTCAAAGATCTTACAGTCTGAAAGATAAGAAGATGAAAGTGTGCTTGGGAACATGAGTAACTGGGGGGACTGTGGGAGGGGTTCACCTCAGTTAAAACGTAAAAACCTGGAAATCACTCAAAGAACTTACAGATTTTGGTACGGAAAGTGTATTTTTTTTAATGTATAACAGTTTTGCAATTAAGAAAAGAAGGTGAAGCTGTTGACATTTACTTGTGCCTAGTTTTATTAAGACTTAGGTAGCGCATTGCTGCTAATTCTCCCGACACCCCTAAGCCGGCCACTGTGCCACCCTGCTGCAGCCGGTCTCTGCACAGAACCAAATGCTCCTGCTCAAACCACTGGTCCTGCTCTGATGCGCATCAGCATCCTGACATCCCATAAACAACTTGTTGGATTTTGACCTTGAGAGGGCTTAGAGGGAGAGCTTTAGAGACCAGATGTCTCTTGTACATGGCGGATGACTTTTAAATTTAAATACAAGAACTTGTTAGACTTTTTTTTGCTTGCATATTCTTAGGAAAGTTATGAGTCACAAAGTAAACAGAAATAAATATGATGTAATCAGTGTGTGCAACTTTCCATGACTCAGTTTTGCAAATATTTCTCCAAACCGAACATATCTATCTTCAGACATCAAATACGGATTAAACACAAGGACCCACCTGGTCACAAGGGCACCAGACCGCTCTATCCCTGCAAAGGAGTAGCTGGGGCGCAGCAGCAACATTCTCAGTGCTGCCCTGCCCCTTTTGCTCATTTTCGCCTCCAAGTTTCTAGAAGCAGAGTTTATTGTTACTGGAGACAGAGGGACTTGGCATCAGGTGGCACAAACTTTTCTAGGGTACAGCTATGGTGTGGTGGGCATCCCTGGGTCATAACTTCTTTGTGTGTCACCTTCCACAAAAGGTGGCATCCCACAAAAAAAGGACAAAGATTATTTCCTCTTTCATTCTTAACGTGGTTTAGTACATATCAGATGGTGCCTCTGCTGGTTTGGGGATCATACCAGGATAGCTCGTTCCTCAAACAATGTTTGAGTTCAGACTTATCCCAGGTCACACAGATGACAGAGCTGACTTTTTGCCTTAGCAATGCCAGAAGAGTTCTGATCCTAATGGGAATGATGTAGCTGCAGCTTCTTTTTGCAAAGTGTTAGCAAAATGCCACATGCATATGAAATGAGTGATCCCCGGCGTAATGAAGTCATGCGCCCATTGTTTGTACATAAAGGCAAAGTGTGCCGTTGTTTTGTGAATCCGAGTGACACACTTGGAGCCATCCGTGGTTTGATTTCAGGCCAGTGAAAGCCAGATTTTGCTTTTGCTAGAGTACCTGAAAGGTTGGTGGAGCAGGAGGCAGCTAGTGCCAAGGCAAAACTATGCACGTCTCTTGTCATATGTCTTCAAGTGATACATTCCAGAGTTGTTCTTCATTTAATCATCCAGAGATAAATAAGCTAGTACTTATTACAATCTAATTATTTTTTTAAGCAGCACAGCTAAAAGATAATCTGTGCTACAGAATTCCTAGTGGCAAAACATCCAGGATTTTTTACATGTAAAATCATGAAACTGCTGTGCTGCTTTTGAAGTTTTAACACACACATGCATTTGCCTGAAAACTACTATGGCAAGCAATAAACACTCTTGTTTGGGTCCGGTCCTTCAAGGTGCAACACAGGTAGTTCTGCGCTTAACTTCATGGGCTCAGTCCTCGCAAGTCTGACCTAGCCGATAACGTTTTTGAACCGTGTGTTTATCTCTCAATGCAACTAAAAAAAAGAATCTGTGGTTTTAGTATCGATTAGTCTCCTCACCAAAAGTTACGTTCACAGCTAGAGCACTGAAGAGTTGTGCGCAGGAAAGAGGCTTAACAAAGACACTTTGAAGGTAAAGAACCCAACACAATGCCTTTTTCTTTTGCTTCTCTAATTGCTGCAGATGTTGTGTAGTCGCACCTATGAAAAGTTAAATATTAGGTCTCTGTAACATTTTTGATCTTCATTAATTATAGCTCAGAAAAGCTTACAAAAAGCAGCCTGCCTCTTTAATACAAATAAGATTAATTGCATGGTTGTTCAGAAAATGAACCACCAGTAGTTAAACAAAAAATGTTTGTCTTTAAGCAGCCCTTGGATGATATTTTTTTAAAACTGTTACAGGAAGTGAAGAGGCTGCCAAATTACCATGCCCCTGAGCCCCACTCTCATTATCAGCCTAAACGAACGCACACACCCCGCCACTTTCATCCTTTTCCAGGTCCAAGAAAAAGAAACAGGAGGCATAAAAAAAAAAAAAAGCCCTTCCACACAAAGAGGTGTCTCTGAAGTCTGGAATGCACCCTGGCTGTTTGAAGACAAGATTTATACCTGACACCCTCCTTTAAGCTCATTGTCGAGACTCGCCTGCGTTCAAATCAACCGCAGACTGGCTGCTGCAGGTACTTCATCTTACAACGACCACATCATCTAAGATAAATGCACCAGGAATTGCTATCACTTTGAGGTGAAAAAAAAAAAAAAAAAAAAAGAAAAGAAAAAGAAAAATCAACCCCCTGATGCAGGCAGTGGGTGGAGGGAAGAACAGACGGGCACGAAGCGCTGCGTGGGGGTGTTCCCGAAGGAGCCGGCGACGGCTGACAGTCTGCGGCACGGGGTGCAAGCACGAAATGGGTTTGGCCGCCGGTGCCGGCACCTGCGTTTCGGCACAGCCTCCGCTCGCCGTCGGCAGCCAAGGCTGCGGGACCGGGCGCAGGGCGGGATGCCTAAGCCACCACCACTGCCGGGGAAGCGGCAGCGTTACCGGCTGCTTGCGAAGGACTGAAAGGAGTTTTTTGTTTTTGTTTTTTTTTTTTTTTTGACTTGGTGGGAGATGATGAGAAAGACTGCAGCATCAGCTCATGCCATCCCCAGATTTTTCTGAGACAAGCCTGGTTTCCTCATTTTAGGCATACCCATCCTCTCCCTAAGCAAGCTGTGGTTAGACACTTTCATTCAGACTCTTAAATTCCTCTGGACGAAAACCCTTGGTAGTAAGGACTTAATTTTACACTGAACCTGTCTGATGGGAGGCAAAGCCATAGAGCACTGAGATACACGAAGCCAAACGATAAGAGGGAAAGAAGAGAGTGCTCAGGACAGTGTCAGGACGTAGAGAAACGCAACTGAATATCCCAGAGCTCAGGCTGCTGAAACTCTAGCATTAGCAGGTGTTGCGCTAATTACCGAAGGCTTTGAAGTGACATGGGCAGAAAATGTCTGTCATAAAGAGAGAATAACACCCGGCAATCTGCAAAGATATTTATTGTCTATATCGTCGTATTGCTCAAAGGCCCGATAAAAGTTGGGGCGTGAGGATGCCATTTGTGGTGCAGAACCAGTTGAGGAGCATTTTCCAGGGTGAAGAATTACCATGACATTTGGAATAATGCTGCATTAAACTCAAAAACGTTTGTGAGGAGATTTTGTGGGGAGATATTCTGAAATCACACTGATAGAGAAAAGAAGGCAGAAAAATGACTGTATAGGTGGTTAATATAAAACTTAAAGTCAGAAAAACTTGCCTTTCTCAAGCATTTCATAATGCCTATCTTTGATCCTGGGACCAGAAAGCAATATGGGATTAGCCACAAGACTAAGGATCCTTAAGGGCTGTTCTAGCACCACAGATTGGCCCTGACACTGGGGAGGACCCATCAACATGCTCTGGATTTAACCCAACAGAAAGCTCTAGATTGGGTTTGCTGACTCTCCTTTTTCAAGCAGTTCAGAGCCAGGCCTTTACGAGGCTTCTTCCAAAATTTCTGGGCTCACAGGGATGTTTGGGAAGTTGAGATCTGGGAAAAAGGAGCTGGTTTAATCCATTTCAGTTATAGAGCACTTTCTATATTTAGGATTTTAAATTATGTTTTATTAAGAATGCAAATTATGAGCATTTCTAGGACTCCAGGTACTTGCATGTCCCAGCTAGCACATAAACCTCATGCCATTACAAATCTGAATAAAGCAGGTTAAGTTTGCAGCAGATTTAAAATAAGGCAAAAGGCAGGGCAGGAAGAGAGCCTGTACAACATGTTCAACACCTACCCACTAGGATGGGAGCAGAAACATCTACGCTCGAGCTGAACCGAACTGACACAACTGCCTGTGAAGCTGCAGCATCAATCTCAGCTTGGCCACAGGTATCCTGTTCTATTTTCACATTTCAAAGATTTACCATTTATACTTTTTTGTTTTCTTTCCTGTGGGGTGTTTTGTTGTTTGTTTTTTTTCCTTGGGGGATGATGTCTTCTATCTGGTGCCAGCAGGAGGTTCTCAGAGAAATCAGTTTCATCAACTCGTGACCAATCTATTGAAAAATGGAGCATGGCTCCGCGGCAGCAATCACGGGAATCCGTTGCGGACACTTAGCCTGGAGCCTCCATGATTTCCGACACTGAGCATCTGAGGAAACAGCACTCAGTATTTCATTCTGACATTTCAGCTCTTGACAGCACGCTACAGAATGCTGCTTGAACCCAAAGTCAAATGCAATAAACGGAGCGCAGCTCTGCAAAAAAAATAAGTGTAAGCAAGGCCAGTTCAGCTTGGCCTATCTCACAGGGAGCTGCAAGAGAGGGAAACAGAAATATGTGGCTCTAGGCAGTTGCCCCATTGCTGCCTGCCTGTTAAAAATAACTTGCAATTTTCAAGAAGCAGTTACAGGCACTATCAGGGCCTCCTGGCCTAATGAGAGCACCAGCGATGAATTAGGCAGCGAATGCCCTGGATTCGCCAGCAATCCCTTCTCCAGCCTGCAGAGAGATGCAACCTTTCTCCGTGTCCTCCAAACGTTTGCTATTTTCATCCCCATTCAGTCCTTTGCCTTGTATTAATTCAGCTTCTTCCTCAACACACGCGCTTCGTGGTGCCGGTGACTCCTTCTCTTTACCTCCGCGTTACCCATCTCGCCGCCTTTCCTCACTCTGCTCCAGCTGGAGCAGCACATCGATGGAAAGCAGCAGGTACCCCTTCCCCTCCTGCCCGCACCCCGTGTCGTTCCCGCAGCCACCGCTCGTGTCCCCGCTGCTCTTCATGCACCTGGGAGCCCGAACACGACTTGAGCATCCTTTCCCCCGACCCTCACGCGCGCTGCAATCCTGACCATCTGCTCTACCTGCTCCTTTCACGCAGCCGTTCTCCGTCGTTGTTCAACTCCCCCAAGAAACTGAAGGTGGCAAAGAGACGCTGGGCACGTGCTGGCTCAGCATCGGAATAATCCCACCTGGAGCGAAATCCCACGCAACCCACCCTCACCTGCTTGGGATCCACTGCCACCGGGGCAACGTGGCATCATGCATCATCAGCCTCTGCCTGCAAAGGGGTGGTGGGTCATGTCAAGATCATCTTGCGAAGTGAAATGGAACAACGCAGTCATGTTTAAGGCTTGTGAGGGCTGTGAGAAGAGCCCCCTCCTGCCTCCCGGCACACCCGCTCCTCTCCAAGAGTTGAGGACAGCTTGCCTGGTCCAGGTGGTCCCTTGGAGTTCCCCAGGCCCTGGTCTGGGGTAGCTCTTAGAAGATGGCTTAGCCTGACTAAATGTGTTGCCCTGTGTAAGCAGCGGAAAAAAAAATCACACTTGTAGCTGTAGCAATGGATTCTATAGAAAAAATCCTACAATAGAAAATTATTGATTTCCATGACTGTTTGCTTGAAGTAAGTAAAGGGTTATAGAAACAGCATTTCTGGAAGATACAACTATCAAGTGCACAACAGCAACTGAGAAACTACATTTCTTTTACAGCTTGTCTAAAATGTCACACTGTGCAGAGACCCGGGGGCATGTTTTAGTGATGTGCTTTAAAATGGTGAACAGCAAAAGCTAATTCTTCTCCAAAAAAGGATGCAAGCAGGAAACTTGTTTAAAGGACAAAGCTTTCAATGCATAGCAAGTGCCTGTGTTCACATGTGCGCTCAGGTTGCTTTCAGAGTCGGGCTTTGGTTGTCTTGGCTCTGCCTTCTAAGACATCTCCAAAAACTCATGTACACGCCTAAGTGCCAAATGTGTATATTGCATCTCAACTTCGACAGCAAGTGACAGTTAATTAAAACCATGCATTACAGAGAGCTCGTCCTTTCATGATAAATGATGGTATTGACAGATGAGTTATTTTTACGTTATGCTTAATTATGTCAAAGCTCGACCCACCAGTGTGCAACAGAAAGGGTAGCGTTTTTGTTTGTTACTAATAAGCTGCGTCTGTTACTTTTCTTCTGTGCTATTGACATGTAGTGAAAAGTGACCCAAACCTACATACATTATAAGTCAATTAAAACCATTTCATTTTTGTTGTCATGTCATGACATAGTAGGTACACAAATCTGTAAAAAGAAAACCCATAAGACCGCCCCGTCTCTTGGCACCTCCTGGTGATGCAAGTTTAAAGCCGTAACAAAACAATGACTGAGTTTGCCTGTATGCATGGAGCCAGTTCTGTACATTTTCCTCGCTCAGGTTGTTACACATATAAAGCTCCTCACCCGAATCCCTGAAGCCCTGTTTATCTCCCACACATGTATTCTTCTTGTAGGAAGAAGCCAAAGCTGTATACAGAGCTACAAAATGGCTCTTCCTAATTTATGTGCCTAATAAAACAAACTTCTCCAAAAGGGAATAACTTTAGTCTTCAAAACATAAAGACCAGATGGTGCTGCCCTCACTCGCGGAGCAGCACCAGCAGCTGAAATCAGCGGGCCTACTAAGAGAAAAGTGTATTAGCGCAGCTAGCAAAGTCTCCTAAATAAAAACCAAATAGTCTACAATAAAAGTAGTTTTTTGAAGTCTACCTTCAGTGTTCAGAAAATATTACAGTTCCCGTAGACCATTTTTACTTCAAAGCCAGGCAAAAGCCTGTAAGTGAAAACCTAAGATGACCACGTTCATACCACCTATTACCCCTTCACTGAAGTTTGCCCCTGCAACATCTTGCTCCTAAATCTCTGCCGTGCTCTCTACTTGCACTCTGAAGAGCTGTTCTTGAACAGATTAAAAAGCATTGCTACTCTTCTTAGTAAACACTAAAGGCTTGCACACAGGGTATGGTTAGCACATTTCAGAGGAGTATATGGTTTCCACAGATCAATTTATTAGTGGAGTAGTATGACACGTTCAGTAAAACGGGACAACATCAAATACTCCCTCTGGTTAATTTGGAACAGGGAGCTGAACTTCGAACTCCCGTCTCTCAAGAGTGCCAAAACCATGGGGTTATTGGATATTTGCAGGAGGGCTTTTTTTTTTTTTTTTTTTTTTTTTTAAACTATTTCCCCCAACTTTAGCTGGATTCCAAAGCAAACGGCGCTTGTGTCGCCATGATGTAATTTCCCACCCACTCTCCCTGGCTTACCTGTGCACCCCCCAGCCCCTCTCCCAGCAGTCCTGCCCACTTGGATGGCACAGGAGTCCAGTCCCTGGAGGTTTCATGACGCAGGTGGCCGGACCAGGGTGCCCGGTGTGCTCCAGCGTGGGAAGAGGCTGCCCTGTGAGCCACCGACAAATGCACGTGGCAGCAAGGTCTGTGCAAACGTCCCAGAGGGGAGAGCTTCAGCTGGAGCTGACGATCAGCCACAAGACACCGACCCACCAGAAATCAACCTTCATCCATGCTGGTGCTCCTGGAACTACTTGCCTCTTAGCCACCCCTGATTTAAACTAGCCTGGGCTAATTTCTAGCACATTTTTCCTAAGAAAGTTCCCTGATTCAGCAGGGATCAGGCTAGATTCACAACAGGAGCAGTGCCATGATGGACTCAGTGCTCCATGGAAGCCACAGGAGGTGGCAGCATCCTTGCCAGAGGCAGAGCCTGGCGAGAGCGAGACACCTCGGAAAAGCGATCCTCAAAAGCCAGCAGATATGCCTCGGCCATGACCCTGGCAAGGCTTAGGAACCTGGCAAGGCTTTGCCATCCAGTCCTGCGGGTTCCCCGCAAAATCCAGCCTACGGAACCCCTCCTACCACTGCTCCGCATCTTTGCACTTAATAACCCAGTCAACCACGGGGCGACGCAAGGCCAAACGCCTCTGCCTGCCTGCAGAAAGCATCCTGCTTTGTTTGAACATCATTTTGGAAATCTTCCTCCCCGGTGGCTGAGGGCAGGCTGGGTGGGCTCCACGGGCTCCCTCCTGTTGACGCTCTTCTGCTTTGCATCAGACAGGTTTTTTTCTCTTTTTCACTCAGGCACATGACCCCCAAACTTAGCGACTGGGGCACCACCTGGGACAGGGTTTGGAAACTGGGCTCCAGTTCTTACTCTGACAAAAATTTAAATATCTTGTATTGAGTATTCCCCAGAGCCCACATCTCCACACCCCCCCTGGCAAGTACCCTAGCCACCAGGCAGCAGCATTATTTTTCTTTTGCTCTCCAAATAGTCACTTATGCCTAGGAAAATGTAACAGTTAAAAAAAAAAAAAAAGATGGATGGACAGACACCTCTTCCAGAACACACCAGCACTGTTGTGGGAGAAACAGCTAAAGCGTCCCCAGGCTGAGGAGCACATCGAGTCCAGATCTCCCACCTCAGCTCCCTAAGCGTGGACTAAATGTAAAAGCGTGGCCATTCTCGTCGGCAGGACTTAGATGTGGTGTGTGGGTCTGTTCATCCAGCACAGGCCAGGCCAGGTAAAGCATGTCCAGAAGCACACGTTCAGGCATGCCAGGAACTCAGTGGATGCAAACGTGGGTGTTAAGGAATGTAGGTACCCCTGGGGTGAAGGGGCAGGCGAGCAAGTTTTCTTGGGATCTACATTTTAGACTTAGCGTGTGAAGTGACAGGTCTGCTAGACACCCGGGTTCCTCTGTGGGATTAATTCCACGGAGATGATCTAACAGAGAGTATCTGCTTCCCACCTCAGAGTGCTCCCCAATCAAAGATTCAGAGAGTGCCTGCTGTTCTACGCACTTTCACACACCCATCGCTAATTGCTCTTCTGTGATTAAGGAAAAGTGTTTCATCTTTATATATGAAAAAGGGTGAAAACTCCAGATGAAAAATACTGCAAAGTTAAACACAACTGTTTATGAACTTTCATCTGTTCTGCAAAAATGGACACGTTTATGAAGCTAAGCAAAGGTCTGCGTGCCACACTTGTTAAATTAATCCAGCTAGCATCGGTAATGATAGGGAAAATACCACAGACAGCAGTCTTGCTTCTGTATGTATTTCTGGGGAACTTGAGCTGTTAGCACTGCCTTTGCACTTGGCTTTGCAAGGGGAAAAGCAGATGCCTTTCTCTTTCGTTCATTTTGATTAAACTAATACAGTTTTGGCAGCTCGTGCAGCAATTGTACCCTTTCTTTAAATTTTTGTCCGGTTCAGTCATAGGCACAGGCAACAACAAATAAAAGCACAACATCCGCAATTTGTTAAAAAAAATGGCAAAACCACCCATGACATCAGGTCTGAGGGAGCATCTCAAGGCTTTCCACTCAAGGCTTTCCACCAAACTTGTTTTAAAAGGGGTGAACAGAAAGTACTGAAGGAACAAAACAAATCCAGACACCACACTTCCCTCTCATTTTCTCAGCTTCTGTGTTTTAGAATTCCAGAAGAAAAAGCCAGCGCACATACAAAAAATTAATTACTTTAGGTGGTAAACACATATATCATTCCACAGCTTTTTTCTTTTTTTTGTCATATATTTTTTAAGAAATAACTTTGCCACACTTCTTATGTGCATCTCTGAAATTCTTCAGGGATGCTTGTATAATTAGGAAGAACTTACTGAATTAATAAGCCAGAGTACTTTGGAAAGGCATGAAAATAATTTAAGTGAGAGGCACAACCACGGCTGTGCTGTGGGTGAGCAACGCGTGGAGCTCAGCTCGACTACAACATTTTGCTGAAAGCAAGCATTCCCTTCCAAAGCAGACAGTGCCTCTACCACCCATCACTTCGCAGTCGCAGACTCGTACAGCGATGCCGTACAAAGCCTTCTGAGCCGCTACAAACCACAAGAAGTTCAAAACCTGACTCATGTCTAGAACTTCGACTTGCTTGCTGTTGCCGGCTTAGTCATTGCCAGCAGCCCTACATGCATCTGCTAATCCTGCGGTATCCTCAGCACCATTCCCTCCTGTGGGAAAGCCCTGGTTAGTCAGCCTCGCAGAAAGGTAGGGTATTGTGATATTTCTCTTACCATTGTGCTGCTTTGTTCTTCTTGCATTCCCATCTTAATGACGGCGCGAGCTGTTGGCCTTCCACAGTTTCTTTGTGCCTATGTAAATTCAGTGTTTGATGCTGAAGAGGCGGAGACGATTTGTAAGTCAAGGGGCAGGTGTGAGTGAAAGGAGCAACCCAACAGCCAAACTATTTGAAAAAGAAACCTTTAATGTCTCATCAGCTCAGCCCTTGAAAAAAAGCCTTCATAACTTGCCTTGAAAACTGGAAAAACAGGGTGTCTAGCTATAATTTAAGACATTAATAACAAGAAGATATTGCAGTTCCCTGACATATTTTGACTTTTGCACAGCGAAATGCTATCTTAAAACTAGGTCTGATTATTAATATGTGAAACACTGTCAGTGACAAAGAAATTAGACGGCTTGATTAGTTTCTCATTCATTAGCCAAAATTTTAACGTATTTTGAGAAAAGAGCCCAGGCTAAATTTTAGAGCACACCTGAAAAAATGGTTCTTTCCTTTTGTTGAACAGACATACTGACAAGTATTTTGGCAGGACCAGAAGTTTGAGCATACTGGAACAACCTTACAGGACTGACCAGGGTCTTCAGAGGTATTCAGTGGCTACCACGAGCCCCCTAAAACTGTGGCCTCAGGATGTGACACCCCGATTGACAAACTAAGTTTCAGCAAAAAGTATTTTTCACCCGCAACCAATAAGTATGCACTCTTTCAGTCTGGATGTCTCCTTTTCAGCACATAAAACGCAACAAAGCAAGAACAAATACACTTTGCCATAAGCGAACAGAGGGCAATATGAGCCATCTGAATTCCCACAATTTATTTTTATTTCCCTGCTCCAGGAAGACTTTTAAGCATGGAGTTAAAGCTTAAGGACATGAGTAGCTTACTCACCTTCTGTGGGACAACTTGCCTATTTGAAGTTGTGTGTGTGCTTATAAGCTCTGCCATGTGAGCCACGATATACAGAGAACAGTCATATACAGCCTCCTCTGCACAAGCATCTTTACAGTTATCACGGCAATCTCAATAAGAAACCGAAAGTCAAATTTCCTATTGGACTTAATCCTTCTGCTGAAATAATCAACTTTCTACACAGTTGCCTCATCTAGAAAATTTTTATGATGCTGGTAGATGGGCAAATGCAAGCATCCTGCTCCTTGCGCCTTCAAAGCTATCACGTAAAGATAACAGTGTCTTCTTTTAATCTTTTTTTCATTACTGAATATTATGCTTACAACAATCCTGCTTTGCTACAGATGGTTTCCTGTTGTTTCTGCCAAATGTGAAATAGCTATAAAACTTGAAAAGGTTTTGATGTTGTCACTGCATGAAAAATTGCATCTACGAGGGAAAATTAAATATGAGCCTTAGCCTTTAATTGCTTTAATCTTACTTACTAAGTGAACTTTTTTACCCCCACCCCCAGCTCAAAGCTCCCGATAACATGACCTGAAGGGAAAAATATAGCTATGTATTTTAGTCAGGTATAAAGCCTTCATTAACAAAAACAAAAAAGAGGAAGGGGAAGTAGACAATTCTCATGTCCAGACCAACCAAACAGCCACCAACTCCAGCTAACAAGAGCAGTGCCTTTGGCTCAGCTTCATAAAATATGTAAAGTCATTTCTGTTAGAAGACAGTGAAGTTCCTGTTTTCAGTGCTATAATAAGGAAATCTGTCATCTTAGCAGACAAATTACTAGAAAATGGCTTGTGTACTCTCAAGGGGACAGAGCCTTTGCTCCTTGCGTGGGCAAACCTCAGTGAACTCAGTGACAGCTTTACTTGAATGCAAAAGGTGTGTTAAGAAGTACTTCAAAGAAAAACTGAATTTTATACATTTCTCATACGATGAGGAAAACTGTTGATGCTCTGATGCTCTCTATAGGCATAGATTCAGTGTTGTATGGGACAAGGGCTAGAGAAAAGGTATTTTACCAGCAAAGGCATGGGACGGGCACGTGACTTACGAGTGAAGCATCAACGAACGAGTGAGCTACGCAGGCACTCTCAAATTTCTGCCAGTATTTGACTGGCACCATATCAACATACACATTTTCTAGAAAAAGCAGTGAGCATTTAACCACATCCTTCTACCAACAAGGTAGGGCTGTGCTCACTGCCGTGGATCTGCCTGTACAAGCACTGAGGGTAGAGGCAAAGAGAGTAAATATTAGAAATCACTCTGTCATTTTGAGTGCATTTGTCTGCCTGGTGCCTTACGCAGAAGGCCTGATATCTTAGGGCTCTGCGGCACAAGAAGCAAGCGCTCTGTATTACACTGGAGATTTGGCAAGCACCCATTTCTGCAGGAAGAAAGCATGAACTGTAATCTCACCCGACCAAGACATCAACCCTCGACTTTCCAGCTGCTCAGACCTCTATTTTTCATTCGTGGGGATGGATCCAATATCCATCCGCTACAAGAAGAGATTCACTCTCGGTGCAAAGAGAAGCTGGTGGGATTTTAGTTTCTTTTAACCTCTGCTGTCTCTCCCTGCTCTGGAGGCTGGAATTCAAAAGCTGAGGCAGAGGTGACATTGTGGGCAGGAGCGAGTGGAAAATGTGTACACTCATCAAACTGCAACCAGGTGTCTCATCTCCGTGTGGACATGCCTCACTCATGTGCTGTACCCCCAAGGGCACCGGTCGCTGCCTACTCAAAGTCCTCCTGGTGTTTCCCCACGCAGAGATACTTGCGCCGGAGATATCTGTTTGTTTATTTAGTCTGACTTCCACCTAAGCTAAATTAAAAACAACCTAACCCAAGCTCTGGGAGACCTGCACCGCACAGCTATGGACAAACCCCTGTCGTTCAGCCCAGCTGTGGCTCCTGGTTCATCGTAACGATCGCCAGGTCGGGGGGAGCAGGGGCTGCTTGGGACCCTCGTGGCTGACGTGCTGGACCGGCTGCCTGCTCCGAGTGACCCCGCACAGCACCCGACTTTGACGTCTATGAAAACCAGTGGCTCCTTGCTTGGGCCAGGAAAGCATTCATGGACAAGACCCTTTTATTTCTCTTCTGTAGCGTAGCCTGTGTAGAACTGGACCTTGGATGAAAATCAGAAATGGGCATGCAGGTCCCATTCGAATAGCTGCTGACATTACTGGAGAGTCTCCTGTTGACTTCACTGGGAAGTGGATCAAGCCCCTGTATGTTTGTCCGTTTATTTATTTATTTATTACCGATTTTGTCATTTGGTCACCAGCTGAATTATTTGCACCTTTCACATCCAATTAAATACCACAAGCTGCTAGCGCAGGATTTTTTTCGCAACCGGTTAGAAACCATGATAGAAAACATAACCTTGCCACATCAGAGATGTTCTTCATGTACCGTATTGTATTTGCATCTAGGTTTCCTTGTTGTTAGCCAGTGCCATCTGTTATCTGTTTTGGTCTGCTTATGAGAACTGGTAATTTTCGAAAATTGAGAGCAAGGAAAGAACAATGGCTTTTTCCTTTGTATTTTACATCCCAAAGAAACCAACTGGATCTACACATGCATACAAAAATATACCCCTCCAATTGGCAATATGTTAGCACATGCTTTCTTCTGTATGGAAAATTTAAAGAGACAAGGCTCATCACGGGGTAGTATTTGAATGTAATGAAATAAATCTGCGCCCCACAATGCCTGGATACTCGCTTCTGCTTTTGTCTCTCTTGGAGGGTGCCGACTTGGTGATGGACTAAGCGGTGACAGCTGAGATAGTTACTGCCCTCAGCTGCACGCCCGGCCCTTCTCTTGGAAATTACTGCCCTCCTACAGCCGGCACAACTCAACGCTTCGTGAATCCCGTTTCAGACTGCCAGACTTCATGCCAGCCGCGGATCCGCCGGCCCGTAAACTCCCGCGGCTTGGAGGCAAGTGGGCGAGCCGTTGAGCCATGCCTGCTGTGCAGGTGGAAATCTCAGAAAGAAAAGGGGGTGGCCAGCTGAAGGTGATGCTGCTTCACTTGCCCCCCCCCCCGTCACGGGTCACTGGACGGGCGGCAGCCCACAGATCACTCTCTCCTATTTTTGGAAATACAAATGCGTCTGACTCGGGGGACACATTGTCACCAGCTACCCACCGAGAAAAGAAATGGCAAAATCTCAAGTGACAAAAAGAGAACTCATCCCCAGCCTTTTCTGGGGGTTTTGGGGGTTGGGATTTTTTGTTGTCGTTGACTGGATTTTTTCTTTTGCAACTGCCCTTCAGGGACAGTGCTGAACTGACTAAACTCTGCTCCTTTGAGGTCTATTGCAAATTTTTTTGTTGACTCCGATAGGAAAAGAAACTTTAGGATGGTCATTTCAAACTCCTTGTTGTTATAAGTGGTAAATTTAAGTCCCGTGTTTGAGGATGTTGTCTGTTCCATAGTTCCTAACCATAGCAGGCTATAAACCAGCACCAGGTAGTTTAACAGATTCTGCCATTTTTAGCCTTTGATCTCGTCTGTTCCTCATATTTTTCAGTCCCAGTTTTTCTCTTCCAAGACATGTGATCTGGATGTACAGGGCCTTTTCATCTCCCTCTTTTCAGTGACAGAAGCCAATTTCTATAAAGCCTCAATTTATCAGCTATTAGTATACAGATCTCTTTCCCTCCCTGGTCCTTCTCCCAAGCAGTGGAGTGTGCATACAGTTGTGAGAGAAAAATGGAGCATGTCACAGGAATGCATCCTTCTAGCCTGGATAATTATAAATATCTAATCCTGAACTATTGAAATGGTTCTTGCTTAAAATGAAAAGAAAAATCCTGACACTCAATCTGCAAATAATTGTAGGCTGCTTAACAGGCACTTCAGTAGTTTTTCTTTGTGATATATCTGAAGGAAGAGATGGATGCACTGTCAGAATTAAAAGCTCTCTCGGTACTTGGCCATATGTTTCTGCTTTGGTCCCCAGCCTGTTACGTTGCTGAGCAGAGGATAAAGGCTGGTCTAACAGAGCTTCATATACAGCACAACCTCCAGGGGAGGTGGGCAAAAAAGGGAATCTTTCCAGGGTTCCTTCTTACCAAAGAGCTGGCTTGGACTTGGATTCAGCCAAGTTTTGCGGTACCATGTCCTGGCCGTAAAGCCTAATGATCCAGAGGTTCATTAACACGATCTGCAGGGGATGTACATCTATCAGCATTTGCACAGCGGAGACAAAGGCAGTGAGAAACTGGAGCTCACATATCATTCTATGCCAGGCTCCAGTAGGAAAGCAAATATCTCATTGAAGATTGGTTGGGAAGGGTTGGATGCTGGAGGTTTGCAACTAGGTTGATCTTGGCCTTTAAGATCAAAAGGGCCTCAGGTCTACCAGTATTTCAGGATGCCACAAGCATAGTCAAGCTAAGCGTTATAAATTCTTTTGTTTTTCCTCCCCACCTCCCCAGTGGCCATTGGCCGTACCCAAGTAACATTCCCAAAACACAGTTTACCCCGCACCTATTTATTATCAGAGCAGGCCCCTGGATAGTCGGTTCATCAAGACCCTCCTAGCCTTGCCTGCACAGCAAGTCAGGCAAGGGTCAGCCGAGATACCACCAACTGCTGGAGAGGTTTCTTGTGGGGCAGCGAACAAGGCAACATCAACCTCCTGAAAAAGCCTTTCTGCTCTAAAACTGACACAACTCTGGCAGTCCCTTCTGCCACATAAAATCTTACCAGCCCTCCCCTCCCAAAAAGGAAACGAGCAGAATTTAAGGCACTGAATCCAAAAGAAGCTCAGCTCTGCAGAACTGAGTCTGAAAAAGAATAAATGCCAGAAACTCTATGAAATCCACCAGGGACTTCGCTATTGATTTTGCACTGCAGATGGTCAGACGTTATGGTAATGTGGTAATGTAAAACCTGTTGCTAGATTCATGGCGGGTGATTCAGCTCAAGCATTGTGGATTAACTTCACAGAATGCCACTTCTGACAGTTCAAAACCAGCACTTGCTGGTGTCGGATCAGGAGGATGTGGCCCTGACTCCGTCTCTGCAGAGATTTGAAAATCCACTGGCAAAGATTTAACTTCTTCAAAAGACAATGGCAGATAATGCTTTAAAATAGTCTCTGTTTATCTTTTATTCTTTTGTTTCTAATGGACTCCTTCTGAATTTGAAAATAACTTCCTGTCTACTTTTGTTCTGATTTTGCCAGTGGGAAGAAACTGAAACATCTGAGCTATGTCAAATTAGAAGAAATGTCTGCAAAGCTAACGTGGTTCAGGAAGCTGCGTTTGATCACTAACTGTTGCCACAGGGCCAGCAAGAGCTGGGCACACCACCTTTATGGGAGCTCTGCCATCAATTGCATGGGCCCAGGATCTCCGTTTGTTTTTTATAGAACTGGACGAGCGATAAACAAAAGAACAACAAGTTACTTGGCCTCCAAATAATATTTGGATGTCCTAGTCTTCTGCTGTAGGAAGCCAGGTTCTTACTTTCCTGGGAAAAGTGTGGCCAAGCACTTTGTCCACACGGTAACCATCAGCACGGGTCAATAATACTTGCCAAGGTGGACAGTCATAAATGTCAGAATTCCATCCTTGTTCAGTAATATCTAATCCCTTACAGAGACTTACCTTCTTCGAATATACATGGCAAGAAAATGTCTCTGTTTTTGCAGACGACTCCCTGCCCTAACGATGCACTGGCCAGAACATTTCTACATATTGGGAAGGAAGGGTTTTCCCCGACAAGAGCTGCTGCTCCAGGAGCTGTCGGGTAAAAAGGGGCACCTGTTATTTTCTGGATGCCTCATAAAAAATATAGTGGGTCTTGAGGGTCAGGAGGGCACTGGAAGGCAGCAAAGGCAGAATAACCAGAGGGAGAAACGGAATATCTTTAACGGGAGTGAATGGAAAGGCTGATCTACTCCCAGCTCCTCATAAATGACTCACGCAGGGTGTGGTCATGCTGGAACCTCGCGGGTTATTCTGCTATAGGCAGTAGCTCACATCATTGCAATTTATCTACCCTTTAGCCGAGAAGAGAAGCAGCATAGATACGATCTGAAACCCAGTTCCATCCTAGCATGGTTAAAGGAAACAACTCTGTTGAGGATATTAGAGGGGAATTCCTCCACTGATGACAACATGAGAAAAACATTATCTTAATATTAATCTTATCTTCAAAAGCTTATGCTGCTATTTTTTGAAAACTGAGACTTGGACCACTTCTCTAGCATGGCTACATGGGTTCAATTAGAAACTGGAGACTCTGTCAAAATATTCCAGTCCTCCAAGAAATGTCACCCATACACGTAAAGTTGAAATGTTTCACGTGAAGCCATTTTTCAGAGGAATTCTAAACACCTCTATGGTACAACTGCACTCCGTTCAACATTTTCAGTGAGATGATTTCCACAGCACACAATTCAGTACGATCCCTTGAAAATGACCGACTCACAATCTGATGTGAAAAATTAAAACATCACATGTTTTCCCCCTAGCTGCAATAGAGAAACAAATGCCTATTTATGGCAGCAGTTTTCTGTAAAAGCTATCTATCTACTCAAAAAAAAAAAAGCCTGCTGGCTTTTTCTGGGCACATTCTCATCTGAGCTCTTTGTCACAGTCAGACTACCTTCTTGCAAACAGCAACACAACTATGCTGTACCCTACAACCAAAAGAGCTGGGCCAAGCTTTGGTAACAGTTTCACCCTTCTCAGACATCTCCAGTAAAATTGGGCTCACAGGAGCTTACGTGAAGGTGAAATTGTTCCCACTGAGTGGAGTGGAGCCAAACCGGCTGCTGATGAATATATTTCCTTCGTTTGATTGTTCTTGTTTCATTTAATTTCAAAATTAATTTCTTATCAGTGTTGGTCTTCGATAGAAGATGCCTAATCTTTCTTTTCTTTTCAATTTGTACATCTTGGGCATTTCTGACATAGAAGAACAAAGAACTGAGTAATCCTGATCACAGTCATGGGGTTTGACTCCACCTTGCACAATCACATTAATTTCCTTTTAAAATTTGCCATCTCCCATGATTTTTCTTACAGAGCTGCCAGAGGTTTCCACCATTTGTCCACAACATTTCAAGACCTATCATTCGAAACTGCAGCGTACAAAATCATCTCCCGCCTCCGCTGCAGAGGAGCGCAGCAGTAGCCATAGGCCTTGTCTATTCCAACGAACGGCAGCCGTAGGTGTGAAAGCTTTCCTTGTAGCTGGAGGCATATACAGAGGTTTTGGGTGGTACCCCACGGAGGCGGTGATCCCTAAGCTCCTTGGCACTGGTGCACTAGATGAGGATCTCACCCGTCCCCCCCCATGGGGGACAGATCCAAAGTGCTATCCAGTGCCTCTTCCTGCAATACCTAAAGCTCCACTGGTTGCAAAAATGAAAACACTTTTTCTCTTAGGCATACAAGTGCCTAGCTGCACTTTTTCTAATCCACAGTACCAGTGCTGCAGCCGTGGCAGCAGCAGCCAAAACCACCCAGCTCAGTACCAAGGGCAGCCTTTCATAGCCGTGCAAGGCTCACGCAGGGCACTTTACTGTTGGAGTAGGTTTTTCAGCCCCGGCTGAGCTCTCTGCTCCCCCCCAGTTAGCTGAGCTGGGCGTTTCAAAGCTACTCCGGCACTACGTACGGCTACAGCGTACCGTGCGTGGAGCAGGTATGCGATGCCACCGCTGCCCAGGTGCTCCTCGGTGTCGGCGGCAGCCCGCTTTCCTCTCCGGACCTCAGTCCCACAGCACCCTTTTACAGCCAGATTGTGGAAGCAGGGAAAATAAAAATTGGCATGCTACAGACACGTATTCACATGGATATGCAGTCAGCCGCGATGCTGTGATATCTTACAGCGTTGGTTGTGATCTCAAAAGTACAGTAACAGTCTAAAAGGTACAGGCAAGTTAGTTTACAATGTTAACACAAACCCCCGAACAGCAGTTCCACTACCCTTTGGAGAAATACCTACTTCCACTCAAATAAAAAAACCCCGCTGGATCCTCTAGAGTTTGTGAACTGGTCAGAACATCGGTAGTCTTAATAATTAAAAAGTCTAAAACATATTCGATGTGAGGAAACTTTAGCTTTTAAACAAAGATGCTACCAGGAACTGTAGCTACTTTCTAGCATTCACAGGAAAAAAAAAAAAAAAAAAGCATTTCTTTAGTCCAATGCCAGGAGCAGAGAAACTCACTGAACGGTAGATCTCGTTCAAACGAAACCTAAAAACGACACGATCTCCAGCCACAGCCCCCAGCGACATCCCCACGGCAGAGCCACGCCGGCCTCGCGGAGAGGCAGCAGACGCGCCCCACGCGAGCCTACCTTGCGCCGATGGGCTCACCACCGCCGAAGGCCGGAGAAGAAGTCCTCCGGCGGGTACGGGACTCGGGCTAACCACTCGGTCGGGTTCTCGCAGGTGCCGAAGCTCGGGCACAGCCAACGCGCGTCTCCTCTTCTGGCAGATCTTGTCATGAATGTCCCCAGCTGGGTCCCAGGGGAGCCCAAACGCAGCAAAGCCCACCACCCCACGCTCCCTTTGCGGGCTCGGAGGAGCTTCCCAACTTCTCCTTCCCCGTTTGCTTTCTGCCGAGGAAGTTTTTTTGGCAAAGCCGCGGGTGCCGGAGCGGGCTCGGCTGGCTGAGGAAACTCGCTTACCCCACCTAGAGGTGCACGGCAGGAGGAGGAGGAACCCCCCGGCCCCGTCCCGCTCCTGCCGAGTTCGGATTTGGCTGGTGGAGAGGAGGAAAAAGGAGGTTTTGTCAGGTTTGGTTGGGAGAAGGGGAGCAGGACCGTGGGGGGGCTGAGGAGGGGAAGGATTCGGGGGAGCTCCCGGGGGTGGAAGGGACGAGGGGGGGGAGTTTGATGGTCGAACCGGTTCAGTGCAGCGAATGGCGGTATGTCAAAATCAAACTATTCTACACAAACGCCTTGGGTTTGAGGGAAATTGGGGTGACTCCTCTGAAGCCCGCCTCGCTTTCTTACCCTTCGGCAGCAGGTTGGGGGCCCCCCTGGACTTCATCGGGGCGGGACAGCGTGGGAGACCCCAAGAATCCCCGGGACCGGTGAGCAGCCCAGGGCACACAGCTCCCTGTTGCTTTTAGCAAATTCTAAAGGAATAACTTTGATGTTTTTCAAACTGAAAGTGTCATAGCTAGCTTTCTGAACCACCGATTCTTTTCTTCCAGAGCAAAAAAGAAATATTCTTATCCTGTTGAGCTTTCTAAAGGTTGCAAATTCTGGCTGTCAGCTAGCTGTCTGCTTGAGGGAATTACCAGTATTTCTGGAAAGACAGTGTTCCTTAAAATTGGAAAATGTGAAATAACCTACTCAGATAGCATTATTTAACACTGAAGTGAAAATAAATGAAATGTGTAAAAGCCAACACACCTGCAAATGGCTTGAGTGCAATGAGGTCATAAAGGAGAAACATATCAACATTACAACTATGTTTGTGAGCATCCAACACGTGGTATGAAAAGCTGACAGTGCTTGGTAGATCAGTGGAAAATATTTCTCAAAGGAGACCTTTCAGCCTTGTTGGAATACAAGATTCATAAAATCGGTATTCTGGTATACACTGTTCTTGCAACTCCACAGCTGACCTGACAGTCACCATACCGTTGGGCAAATGTATGCATTGAAAACAGGGGTGCATTCATTCTTATTATTTGACACATATCAAACTCCATGCTATGAATTAACATTAAATTATAATTGGGCATTTTTTCATTTTATTAAGAAAGATATTCAATTCAGTGGTTCCAGTTGTCAAAGACTGACTCTGGGCTACACGGCAAGTTGCTTCCTTCTTATCTGCAGAGAAGAAAAGGTTATGGCTGGTATCACAACACAGACAAAACATGGCTAAGCATGGCTGACCTTCCAAAGGAGCTGCTTCTCTTAGCAGCAGGTGAATCGTTCCTGAAATTAGTTCCTTGCTGAGATGAGGTTATATGAGAGACAAGGATAAAGGCGGTAATAGCTGAGCAGGGCAGGTTCACTGGAAATGATGGAATAAACTAGGAATGAGGTTACCTCCCTATGGCCCACAGGGTGCATCTGTTCCTGAGAAGAGAGGCAGCAGGACCATGAAACACGGAAGAAAGTGTGGAGCAGAAGGCAGAAGGAGAACAATAGCTTTTTAGCCCCGTTTCCTGTGGAAACGAGGCTTATGTGATGTTTCTGTTCCCTCCTAACAACTTTTGAATCCACTGGGCAACAAAGATATGTCCTCAGAAGTCTCTAATAATAAGCAGCTGGCTATAGACAGTCATCCCCAATTTGTTGCCCAGATTTGGGGAAACCACAGTGTGAACACACCTTATGAGAAAGCAACAAATCGTGCAGAGAGAGACCTCACACGTTCTCCAGTCACCCGAAAAGCATACATCTTCTTAGACCACACAAGTCAGTCAACCCACAGGACACAAATCTGTAGGAAATCAGGATTCATTAGTTCCAGTACTTCTGGAGCAAGATGTTTTTCTGAGGATGGTTTATCATCGCGGGTCTGAGGCGCGCTGGAGGATTTTATGTTTTATATCTTTAACCTAAATTAGGTTATTTTTCATTCTTCTGGTTCTCCCAGTCTTCTAAGCAGAAGGCAATCAAAAGCCACAACCAGAATGTGCTCTCAGCTGTTTAGCAGCCCTGCTGATCTCAGGCACCCAGGCCGTGCCTAGGGTAAAATCGCAACGCAATACGGGTGCCCAAGGTCCTGCCTCTGAGTGAGCAGCTCGTGGTTTGGTCTTGCAGTCCACATCCTACCAAGGCTGACAGCTGGCCCAGAGGTGCTGAGTGTGTGCCCTTTGCAGTGGCGAAGAGCTGTGTGAAAAAAAAAGGAGCTCATCTTTTACTGACCCAGTCACGGTGGAAAAGTAAGTATGAAAGAAAAAGAAGAGCTACGTTTGTCAAAGGGCCTCCAAAACGAGAGCGTTTTTTTAAGTTGTCACATTGATGCCTGGCATCAGGTACCAGGCTGAAAGGATTAACTCCCCCTTTCAGCCCCTATGACATCCACGTGTGTCCACCTACCCTCTCGACACATCTGAAATTCCTGCCCTGAGCACCCAGCCAGAACGAGGGGACTTGCAAGCGTCAGTGCCAAAAGAAGTATACGCGGCCACAAGGAAGGAAAGGAGGGTTGGGTTGTGATAACCTATGGACTCAGCGATCCGGGCTTGTGAGGCTTCTTACTGCTTACCTCTTCTATCAGGATGGAGGGCTCCGTGGCATATGGGTATCTGTTGTCACGTAATCATCCTTCCACCCTACCTTCAGTCACGTAAGAGGCAGCACGAGGGCAGAGTGTGTCACTGAAATATTCCTTAGGTTTATCCAAAGGGCCTGTGTCTTCCCTCAAGTCATGGGAGAGGTAGGGCGACAGGAAAAGTACCTGCACTACGTGTCCAAAACAGACAGTGGGTTTGCCTTGTGTGCGTTCTTGCTGCTGTCATCAACTAAGTAAGGCTGATGGGACTCTTCCTTTTGCATTTTACGTCCTCTCCCTTTTCTGCAGGGGCTGGTATTCCTCTGCCCCACTGTGGTGCAGGACACTTGTGTCCAGAGATGGTGACACAAGGAGGAGAAGGAGAGAGGATTATGAGACACTTTGGTCCACCCAGTATACATCTAATGTTGTTCTAAAACCTTAAAAAAGATTCGGTTAAAAAAAAAAAAAAAAAAGAAAGAAAGAAAAGAAAGAAAGTAAAAAAGAAAAGAGAATGTTTGGAAATAATTTCTGTTAGCTAGTCTAAGCTTCACATCACCTTTTTGGAAATGTTGCCACCATCATGATATGTCTCATGGCAGCCATGTTCATTGGAGCTGTCAGACAGTATTTTCTTTTAACAAATTGACACTGCACAGGGGATTTCTTATTGCCTCCACAGAGGAGAGGTAGGGCGGAGAGATCCGAGGGGAAAGTCTGCTTAAGAAAAGGAAGGGTGATTATCATTAAAGAATATGATTACTGGTGACGGATATTTTTTATGTCCTTTCTCCTTGTGTGGTAGAAAATCACCTGCTTTATACCTAAAGCTGAGCCTTCTAAAGACCTCTTTTGTCTCCCAGAAGTTGCGATGTTCATCTTGTTGCAAAACTAAGGGCTAAGAGAGAAAAATACTGTAAGAAGGAAAAGTAAAATAATCGAACCGAACATCCTAGGAATGAAAAGGCAGCACTTCTGGGGGTGTGCTTGATAAAGGGCCCCTTTCCCAGAGCCTACGTTTCTTTCCCAAAGCACAGAATTGCAAGCAGACACTTTCCATCTTCCATTAGTATCCCACCCGCTTCAAAGGCTGGACTTACTGATGTTAAACTGATGACTACACGTGAGTGTGCTCACCCAGGGCTTCTAACCTTCTTCCTTTCCTTCATAATCCACCCAGTCGCCTCAGGTTTGTTTCAACACTTACCACCACCCTCAGCCCTTCTCCCCCAACGCTTTCTACCTCCACGTAGTTGGCAAACAGGTTCTGCCCTTCACGGGTTCTCTTCTGTCCATGAACCACAGCACTCCCTTTCAGCCGCTGCATTTTTTTATTAGGCCTGAGAAAACACACACGGGTGCTGGTTTGTGTAGAGACTAGTCTGAAAAAGGTTTCCTACAGCCAGAAAGGTTTGATTTATTTCAAATGCTATCTCTCAGAGGTTCTTCAAATTTTCCTGACTCACTTCTCCAGTTGACTCATTACAAGCCCCCAGCCTCACAGGTAGCTGGGAACTGAAGCTGATTACCAATAGTCAGAAAACCCTATGCAGCATTTGGAGAACTTCTTCCAAATCATTAGGCAGACTATTCCAGGCTAGCTCATTCAAATATTTTTCTTATTTTCAGGATTATGTCTCTCTACAAGGAAGGCAGCAAGCATCTGAAAACTATGAAGCAGTTAACTTAGCTCGAACACCAACAGTAACCATGCTCTTGTGTTTGTAATAAATATTTGAAATAATTAACAACATATTTCTGTGCCTTCTAGAATGTATGTAATTAACAAATGTATTAATCATGACTCCTTTCCTAGAAGGAAGACCTCATGTCAACTACTGCAGAAGTAGTTAAACCAAAACCACCTTTTCCCTTGTTGCTGAGAGACAACACTTTATATGTTATATGGTATTTTCTTCAGACTTTCAAAAACTCAGGTGGGCTTTGGAGAACACAGGAGGATGGATCCAAGGACAACCCTTTCTCAAATGTCTGAAAAGCCAAGGGAAGAGACGAAGCTGGGAAAGAGTTAAGCTGAAGGGCCAGGACCAAATGGGGTACAGGACACTTGGGATACACTGTTGTAGGAGCTTGTATTAAAAGTACTCTTAAGAGGCCTCTTCCTGCATTACAAGTGTCTATTGGAGTTTTGCTACTGATTTAATAAAAATATCGGATGCTAGGACAGTCAGTAGCTCAAGCTCTTTTGAGCTAGACTTTGGATGTAAAATTTAAAACCAGGGATCAGTGGATATTTACTGTGTTACACTGTATTTCAGTCTGGATTTGTAGCTTCATTCTCTGCAGTATCTTTGTTCACATGTATTGTTTTGCATTGTAATTTTTCACTTTTGCATATATGTTGTCCTTTTCTATACATTGACATTTCTGTACTTACTGTTGCAAAATTATTTGCTTTACCAAAGTCTTTCCATATAGTTTCACTTAGTTTTATTCCTTGATGCATATTCTCTAGACAAGACATTCATCAAATGGTTGGTTTACTTTCCTTACCATATTCATATCTCTAAAACTTTGTCACATTTTGTGAGGTTTTATTATTTGGGGAGGTGAGAGAACTGTGGGTATTAAAGAACATTAATCTCTGATGCTTCTGGATTTGTTATTTGTTGTTCCAAACTTTTGCAGTACTGTGAGAGATTCCTTCCACCTTCATCTTTGATGTTCTTGCCTATCGCATTTAATTTTAGAATTTCTCTGCCAGTGTCAGACAGTTTCTTTATCCCCCTAACCTTTAGGGGAGCCCTTAGGATATGTATGTATTCAATGTAAGTTATGCATACCTACACACATGCTGATGTTCTGTCCAAAATCAAGAAGACAATGTGAGCTGACCTTGTATTTTCTCTATCGTTTCAAAATACTCCAACTTTATCAGCGCGTCTATTTTTGGTATCAAATTGTCAGAGACAATAACAGTTCTGAAAAGTCAGACTACAAGTTCCTTAGTCACAGAGGAAAGGGAGCAATTTTGCCTATGCTAATATTTAGCAAGGTCTTTCATTAGGAAACCTTAGCATAACCCAGATTTTGACTTAAGGATTTAAATTTTGGAGAAAGGAAAATTTGTAGTTTGCTTTTTGCTACTATCCACACCGATCTGAGAGAGGTATGAGTCTCTGAATATTGCTCTTTGCATTTTCACAATGAAACGTGAGTTACTCAATTCTCCAGACTTCAAAACTGGGGATAACCAAAGGTCAACATAATTTCAAAGGATGGTCGTTTATTTTTTCAGTTTTTTTCTTTTGAGATCTGAATTTAAAATTTGCAAGCTTCTTGGCTCCATATGTACATCTGTGCCTGGACACCTCGGCACCCACATGCACGCCTGCAAAGGGAAGAGGGGACACAGTACGAGACCAGAATTAACGTGGCAAAGCCAGAATTCATGGTATGCCCACAGTGAAAGTTGCTTCTGCAACTTCCATCCCCAGACACTGGAGGTGTACCTGCCCCCGTCGATGTGCATTGAACAGGTAGCTCTTATAGCAGTCCTTTTTTTCTTCCTTATGCAACGTGCAAGCATGAACATTATTAATGACACAACAGCAAGCCCTGCTACGCCTGTATTAACTTTCTTATGGATGTTGCCAAGATATTATGGATGTCACTTGTAAAACACTCAGTATGCCAGAGCTTTACAAGCAATATTGATTGTATCTTCAACTTCTCTCTAAAACAGGTGGTGTTAGCCTGATTTAATAGAAAAGGAAGGGAGACAGAGGAGAAATGATGATCAAATATGCCCAATAATTTCAGGTGTTTGATTTCAAATGCCTCAGGACTGATTATTCGGGCTACATCACAGTATACAGCACTTGATATATTCCAGAGAAGCTTGCGGTGACTTCAGCGGCAGCCAGCACAAGAGCTTATCGCTCTGTCAGGCCTGTATTGCGCGTCTCGTGGGAAGCAGGATAATAAGGCAGGGAGCCCCTGAGACACGGTTGTGTCAGAGGCAGAGTTTCCAGGACGGCATTCAGCTGCCTGAGGTGTGAAAATGCTCCTTCCCCTCCTGCATCCCCTTGCCTCTACCTTTGGCAACACCTATGATGAGGAGTTTCACTTGTTTAGACATTACAGCGGAGGAGGCAAAGTCTAGTAAAAAGCACAGTACATTAGCATACAATTAAACAGAATACTGTAGTTTGCACTTGCAGAGTAATTTGAGTAACTCTTTAAATTCAGTCCCAGATGCCTAATTCTGCCTTATCTTGTGTAACCCCTGCCAGTCAGGGAAAGTTAGTCTCCAGCACTGTCATCCTCTTCTTGTGACTTCCTATACTCGGTTTGCACAGAAAAAGAAACCGATAAGAGTATAAGACCCAAATTATTCAAAACCACTTTACTCTTGATTACCTCAGCAAGAGCCATAAGCTTTCCTGTCCAAACAGGTAACTGAAACCCTGCAGGACATCCAGGAATCCAGAAGTTTCACACTTGATGGCCAGAGGAGCACTTATCTGGTGTTTTTAAGTAGCACAAATAATGAATTTCTTATACCACTAGAATTTACGAGATCTGAAGAGAAAGCCAAGAAGTAGCAGGCATTGGAGGTGCCTGAATGATGAACCACCCTACCTGGTGGCCTCCACTTTTGATGGACCAGGCTGCATCCCTCAGGAGTTATCTGAAACTTGATCTGACCACAGCAAGCCCTGCCACCTGGCAAGAGCAGTAGTCACCAGCATATTAAAGCATGAATTTCACTGTTACACTTATGGGGAGTTATGTGAGGGATTTCTTTACTTAACAGTTGTCCTCTTCAAATAGCTAAAGGATACTAAGGTCATTTAGCCTCCTAAAAAGTGAATTAACTTGCAAGAATTATTTGCAGACATTTCAAGCATGACCTGAGCCTGTAAATGCCTTGCTTTTGGCATAAACCAGGAGGCTTTCAGCTTGGAGTTTGTTTTTCTCCGTTGTATGTAAGCGCTGAATAAAACACTGCAGTAGTCTGACTTGGAGGAATCGTTTAGAAGGGGTAACTGGCAAAGTATTTCAAGCATTTGCTATCATTTTGATCATCGTAGAGTTTTTTGATATAAAATACATGACCATCACTTGAGTTTAATTAAATAAAAAAGTATAAACGGGGCATGAATGGTTTTGACCGTATAAACATCTTTTACAATGAGGTTTCTAAACTGGTGGTGATTTGAGCCATTGGTTCAAACCCACACGCTAATTGAAATTTGGATCATAAAATTATGGGTAAAACTAACCACAATGATGTCACAGTTTGTCACTTAAATTGTGGAAAAAATCAGAGGCTTAGGTTATAGACCTGGCCAAAACAAATTTCTAGGTCTCGTAGAATATCCTGTTCCATTCACTACCCAACTGGTGTCCATGCTTTTTCTCCAGAGTAACAGGAGAGTTTGAATTCACATCCCGTAAAATCAATTACACTTTTATTACTCTTAACATATGTAATACATCTTTAATCTAGGAAGCTTGTATTAAGAGAAAGTATTCAGGATGCTTTTCCAAATACGTGCTTGTAGCACATTTTTCAAAGATATTGCAACGAATTTCCATTTTGTTTATAACTTCTTCCTTGGCAGATTACTTGCCTTCATGGATGTAGACGGTTTGCAGATTTGATTAATATTTTAATACAGTATTGTATCACCTGCAATGTATGACTCTGGTATATTACTAACCTTCAAAATGCATAATAAATTCAAACTGTCAGCTGGTTAAAAAGACCAAACCTAGCCTTGCAATAATAATTCTGTAGGAGTGCAGATGATTTAAGGTTAGCAGGTAGTCAGGAGGCATGGGTGACACCACCATCTGCACCATCTACTACTCACTGACAGACTGTTCTCCGAATACCCTTCTTGTTTCCATTTTAAAGGTGAACTGTAAAGCCATGTGCTTGCTCAAAGGTAGGATCCCAGTTCTGTTTTTCCTGAGGCAGTTCTTTACCCCTCTGTAGAGCCCACCTTCCTTACCTTGCCTTTAGTTCCTACAACGTATCAACCAAGCTGCTTCGGATCCTCTCCCAAAAGGAATCCAAAGCTTTTTCCAGAATTATTTTAAAATGCTAATTCCTGGAAAAATATCTTCAGGACAGAAGGTGTAGAAGGTGCGTGAGAGGCATGTGTGTGTGTTTCTCTTTCCAGCACAGCTAACACCACCGTATTCAAAGTATTCCCTCGGTATGCAGGGCCTGAATTAAACTGGGGGCTTACACCAAGACCTCTTCCAAGCATTTTCACTGCTTGCTGGTTAAAGGCTTTCATCTTCTTCATTTTTTCTTTTAAACTAAAGGGTGGAGACAGAGAAAACTGGATAACTGGATTGAGGTGCTGGCAGCAGCCAAAGATTTTGTTTTAAACCGATGCATTTCTCTATGCTTTCTCTGGCCCATGGTCTTGATTGCTGTGGGCAAGACTCCTCAGTAACATTAGTGACTGTGTAAATAGTGTCCATGAAGCCAATGAGCTGCTGTTGAAGCAGCTACTCTTCAATGACAGTGGAAAACATCTCTGTGCTGGCAGCCTGCACAGATGTCTTGACATCTTGTGCCTGAAGAGGAAGACATGGGAACCAGTCTGGCCCTCTGTTTGTATCTTGAATTGACTTTGAAAATACACTCACAAAATGTGAAATTTGGGAATACAGAATGAGGGTCATGAGGTCATACCTGGTGCATGGTACCGTAGGCTGGACTGATAGATCTCACTTGTGCCACTCACTTCAGCATCCACGCTGGCTGATTTACCTTCATACTGACTTCTCACTATGTAAATAATGGCTAAACTCTTTCAAGGGTCTCCTTTGGACATTTTCTTTCTACAGCTTATGCGGGGTCTGAAATGCCTCCCTTGTTTTTATATCCTTCAAAGGTAGAAAGCAGTTCTCTTCTGTTGACGATATGAAATTAAATTCTCTGGCTGCAATGCACCCCTTTCTCGCTTTCCACCCACTCCCTTTGCAATTTTCCTGTGTCCTTCGCCTTTCTGTTGCAATACTACCCAGATGTTTTACTCTGTTAACCACAGAGACCAACAGGCCAAATGAATTGTTTGCTGGCCAAATATTATACAGGTCTACTCCAGAAGTTCACAGGATAGCTGGACAAATAAATGTGGTACATGCTGGACAGTCAAAAATTAAGTTGCTTTCCTAATGGCTCTACCTATACTGCCTTATTCACTTGAGGCTCAAGCTTGTATTTAAGCCCAAATTCCCCCATTATTTTAGTGCTTTATATACTGGTCCATGTCATGACTCACATCTGGAGCAAGCTGGCTGCTCACCAGTCAGCCAAGAGCTCAGAGGGACGGGGAGGTAGAGGACATCAACAAATTTACAGATGCAAGAGGCTTAAGTGATGACAAACTCACACCAGCACTTTGGTACCAAACAAGGACCTTACAGGCAGCTGAAGAGGCTACGGAAAGAGCAGGGAGAGCAGAGACGCTGGCCAGGACGTACTGCAGAGACTCCTCATCCTACACACCCACAGCAACAGCACAGCCTGGTCCGCAAAAACACAAACTGGTCTGTAAATTTATGAATAATTGAAGACTTGGTAAACTTTTTTGTTTCCTCCCCCCCTGCTAATACTACCTTTGCTTCTATAATGCATCCAGATGATCTTAATTTGTAATTTAGGAGAGACTTAATTACTGTAATTGTTAAGAAAAGTTAATTTAAATGCTTAGCAGAGTCAGTGACCCAACATGCTCTATGAACTGCTAAGGTTGGGCACAGAAGAATGTAATCTTAATGTACTGGATTTCTTTCCTTCAGGCAAATACAGGGCCAAATGTTCAAAGCTGCTTCTTAAATTGCACATGCAACATCTGAGGAGACTTCTGCCTACGTGTAAGAAACTGATTTGCATGCACAAATACATCATTTAACTTAAACATATCCACACATTATTTTCACACTAAGGGAGCATGCAAAATGATACCCAGATAAACACTGCAGGCAATTTTCTATGCTTCTTTCACATAAATAAGAATAGTAAATATTGTACCATAATTTTTCTGACCTAGTCCTTCAGAGCACCCCATGAAATGAGAACTCTGGGTTCTGCATCTACATCTTCAGCTTGTGATCTGCTGGCTTGATGAAGCCCGTGTTTTGCTTGCAGCAGCGCTGTTAGGCTTAGTTAATGACTGGCATATTTTGAGATTCTTGATGGAAAGCCATTCTAGGAATATTACTCCTCTTTTAAATACAGTTACAAATCACTCCCAGTCTGTTAATTTTCTAAAAATCTTAGAAACATTTTTTGCTCTTGGGCCTTTGGGTCTTCCTGCACATTTTTCTACCCTCTTGCTTTAGACTAAAGTAGGCATCTCCATCCCCTCCAGGGCACCACACTTCAAATTCTGTTCTCTAGGTAGGTAAGAAGAATAAGAGTGCTCTGGCACTGGAAGACCACACTCATCAATTTCAACAACCTTGCCAGTGCTCGGAAAGCCTAGAAAAAGGATGATTTGAATTCTGAGTGGGCAAGGGCTAGGCGTGCAAAGCAGATTAGGAGAAAAACCTGGCGAGGAAACATTGGAGACCGAGGACGGAGAGGGAAACTGGGACTGGGAGCTGGGAAGAAAGATGGAGACCGGATGAGATTTTAGTGGAGGGGACATGGGGGGAAGACATCAGATAGAGGTACTCACTGTAGGGAGAGGTGGTGGGGGGCTGGGGAGGTGCATGGATTTGGGAAGCGGCACAGAGGGCTCTGCAGAGGGGTGAGGTGAAATAAGTCATTCAGATAATGACCGCAGCCGGTGCCAAAAGAGGGAGAACTGAATTGGCACTGGGAACTGATGCTGACCCAGCATCACTAAAGAGTTCTCAGCAAAATGGGGTTTGCTGTGTAGGTTTTATCCACATAGTACCAGAGACAAAAGCGGTGTTCTGAGACATAAAAAAACCAGAAGTCCTAGCTTATAGTGCGAACAGTTTGAACTGCCCTTAACATCTCTACTTTATCAGAGTTATACTGTAGCACCACAAGCTGAAATGTAAACAGTCTGGATATAACTAGCAATGATTAATTAGTCATTTTCTCAGAAACGCCTCATCCAAGCAGCGCCAGCTGTACTCCCGTTAAATCCACAAAGAAATCTACGCTTCATTACAAAAGCTGCATTTTCCATAAGGCTCCCTGACTTCTCCCCAGAAGCTCTAAACATCCTCCCCGCGCCTCACACTGCAAATGCAGCAGGCACAGCTGCTCCGAGGAAATTCGGGAACCGACAGAGGATCGTCCAAGAAAATGCATTTGGTGAAAGCGAGCCTGATCTGGACCAGGCGTCGGGGCTGCCGAGGGCCCGGGTCGGGCTGCGTCGCTGTGAAGATGCTCCAACACCCTGGGGCTGTGCCAGGCAGTCAAAGGGGGGATGGCAGACCCTACAGTCTGGCAGTAAATCAGCTTCTGTGCGGTAAGATTTTGACACGCAGGCATAGCCGCCTCGAGCAGCGAGGAGACTTCTCGTGCCTGGGAAGCGGTTGACACCTGATGCTTCAGACACGGCTTAAAGAACCCAACGCTATGGCACGAGATTTCCAAATACAAGGTATTTTCCCCAGTTTTCAGTGCATGCTTTTCATTGACATCAGCTGGCCTCTTACCTTCAAACAGGCAGAAAGGACAGCTAGCATCATCCACGTTTCTCTCCGCTCCCCGATGGGTTGGTCTTTTCAGCCTCTGCACATTCCTCCTCATTCTCACCATCTCTTGGCCCCCATTCCCACCACATCTTTTCAAGGTGAGGTTACCACAATCAGCATTTTTTAATTTATTCCTTTACCACACAAAAGGTATAGACTGATAAATGGACGGTCTTGGGTTAAATCCCTGACCAACATAGGCCGATGATTAAAATCATCTTGGGACCTATCCCAGTAACCAAAACACCTGGGTCCTTCAGCAGGCACTGGATCAAACTCCACAGCTAAATAACCCTCAGGAAAAAAATAACTTGCTAAAACATACTGACATCCAGAGTCATTTTAGATCCCGCCGTGCCCCCCTGCCTTCAGCTGCTATCTCACGAGGGACAAGACCTCTCTCACAAGTCTTGTGTCTTAACTGGCAGCCCCGTTCAGATGCCCCAGATATCGAGGGCATGTCAGATGGCAGTAAGCACCTGTGGTTAGACAAAATAAACCCGGCACCAATCTCTCTCTTTTTTTTCCTTGTGAACTTAATGTGAATTTAAATATACATAAATCTTGTACACTTGCAATTCCATGGTGAGTGCTGGAGGCAAAATCTCACCCACGCATGCAATATTAAGTCACTGTGGCCCATCTGTATTTGTAGAGAAGATGAAAACATCAGTCAGTGTGGACAGATTCTGTAAAGGAGTAGAGATATTTTACTGGTAAGTGGTTAAAAGTCAAAGTTCTAGAAAATACCTGCAAATTTGCAGTACTTTGAATTGGTCTTTCCATCATAGGACATTAACTTCACCTGTAAATGTGCTGGTCTGTTCGTAGATATGTTGCCCCTTTTTTGCTTAGTGTGATTTATTTATTCACTCTCCAGAGTCTAATTATATCTTTGCTATTATATAATAGGTTTGAACTCTTTCCCTGTAGACATAACCTGGAAGATCTGGGGGCATGAAATTTAATCATCTTTGATAATTATATGATGGCACCCCTGAAAATTAAGTTAGAGCAGCTGCAAAACATGTGAAATAACGAGACTTATCTATATTATAGTCCTGATGAAATCTTGCAGAGACCTTACAATACACTTTATTGACCTTCTCTAGGGTACTATAATAATACATCCTATGTCAGATCTACATCACTGTAATTGAATTTTAGAGAATTTCTGTGATGACTCAAAAATTGAATCTGTTCCCTGGTGCCTTTGCTTTCAATACAATCTAAATCCTTCTTTCATTTCCCCTTTTAATTATGAAGGTGGGGAGACTAGGGAGAAGCGTTATCACTCTTGCTTGGCCTAGAGCCCTTTGCTTATGCTAACATTTTCCCACCAGAGACCACATAATGACTATGTTTTGTGCAGGACGGGCTCAGGAAGTTTTCTACTATCTTACATATAGCAGGCAAGTGACTGGCACCACCACAGCCTTCATTTCAGCATTCAAACCCTAGCACTGCTCTACAGTATCCACTTGCCTGTCCGCAGTTGGACTCCACTGTGCCTTATGCACCTCACTCCAGCGAGGAGACACCGATGGTCATCCTCCCCGTGCAACGGCCAGCTGAGTAGGGTGGGCTCACGAGAAGATGGATCCGACTTGCACAGTGAGGGCAACTCTCTCCTGGCACGGCTTAGCCCAGGTGCATCTCCATGTATTAACTTTAGATGTACCTACTGCACTTGGAACATATCAAAGGTTTGGGGAAAGTTTCTAATATACCTTCGGGTTTGGCCTCTATCCAAAGGCACGTCTCTATTGACTTTCAAAAAGGTAGTAGTGATGTTTGAACCTGGTGGCATTCTGCAAATGGTTGTTGTTGCAGCTCCCTCTCTCTTCATCCCAGGGTACTTACTCGTGTATTTTGTTAAAGGGTAGAGACACAAAAAAATCAAGAGGGAGTAACGGTACACTTTTTCGAAAGCCTGCTTCAAGAATCCAATTGAGCAGAGTTACTGTACTGTGGAAGATGCAGCCAAACCACTTTCTTTTCTAATAATGGTTTTCAATAACAGCGAGCGAGAGCATGCATTGAGTACATGGCGTTTTGCCTGCTTGGAGTTCCAGTTAGATAGCTTTCTCTGGACGGTGCCAGGAGATCCCATCTTTCCTTGTATCTCCAGCTATGCTGGATTTCTCCTTATAACTGTGTTTAAGAGAAAAGCTCTAAGTGTGTTTATAAAGCATCTTTTCCTGATAGGAAGAAATTGTCTCAGTAGGTTATGGAGCAAATGCGAGTTACTCGTCACCAGTCTCCTATTTTGAAGGCACAACCTCTCCCTCCTTCCCTCTGTGCAAAAGCCTGCTCAAGGGCCACTGCCACCACCAGGGACGTGGCATTTCCCAGCAGAGCGTACGCTATTTACTTTCAAGTCTCTCCACTAAAAACAATTTACTTCTGGTATCGAATACAGCAGACCTACACAGAGGACAGCACAAGGAGCACAGTTTCGTAATGTGGTAGGGTGCTGGGCCTTGACTTGCACTCTTGTGTCCTGGCACAGTCGGTCCACAGAGCCTGTTTTGTACCTCTCCACGTCAAATCAACGTCCGATGGCCCCGTGAATTCCCGTACGTGCTCAGGAGCACTCTGGCTGCAAGTGAGTCTGCTTCCTTATCTCTCATGAACCGTGACAGAACTGTGCAATAAAACCTTTAAAACTGGATCTGGTTAAAATCATTTGCAACCAATGCTCAGGTGAAACTAGACAGTGTTCCTCTTGCTGCCTCTCAGTTTTTCCTTTCTTCTGGAACTGTCAAGACAAATAATAATACTAAAATGTCACTTCATGTAAATTTTCTACTTGATACAGAACTACAATGACAATGTTGGGGAAAAAAGGATTTCTCAATAAAAAAATTTTCTATCTTTGCACTCTTTTGGGCACTTCTGAACTTCTGTAGGCTACTTTTGCCTCAGCCCTCCTCTTCCATTTTGCTGTTAAAAGGCAAAACAGATGCATTTGTCACCTCTGTGTTCGACGGAAAATATCCCCGAAACCTTCTGAGAACACAAGCTATTTTTGTAGCTGAGCAAAGCACGGTTATGTCTAGGCCAGAGCGGGAAGCAGCAGCTAGCAAAGAAAACCAGAAAGGGCATGGCAAGTTTATAGCAAACGCAGCAAATACAGACCAAAAATGCACAGGGTGTGTCATTACAATTATAAACAATTTTTAAAGAAACTGTATTTTCACTTCATTCTCATCCTGAACAGTTTGTGATATTTGTAAGTATGCTACAGATGTAGCTATTGTAACTATAACCGTATATACTATGCCAATCTGTATGGCTTAAGTAAAAGTTCAGCGCATTTGATGAAATCAGGCACTTGGAGTACCTGCTGGTTTTCCACACTGCAGAAGGCACATTTTTGCATGTTCCAGAAATGAAGTAAATACCTCATTCCATAAATACTTCAGTGAGTCTTACTGAAGTTTGCCCACAGGAGAACTGGCTTTGCCTCTGGTGCTAAAATGACTGATAAAGAACTTCAAATAAATAAATCATTGATGAAGGTTGCGTAATCAATCTTCAAACTAGAAATCAAATTAAATAACTACTTGTAAACCAGTTCATTTTACTGTCATATCACAAGTAGAGAAGTGATTATAGCTCTATAATCTGTTTTGATTTTCTTGGTCTTTTAACCAAGACAAATCAAGAGAAGATAATGTGTTAGATACTGGGCTTCAGTAGTCCGGCTATTGGTTTTGGTTGGTTTGGTTTTAATTGGTCCGTTGATACTTCACAGAGGGTAAGGAGTCTGGAGATATAAAATATGCATTTTGTGCACTTGAAGTATGCATTTTGTTGAGATGTAGACCTGAAAATGTAGTGTGTTTAGAAATTAAAAACTAGAGAAGAATGTGTTCCTGTGGCGTAAGGCTTATATTAATACAAAGAAATAGGACTGCAATGTTGGGTACGTGTCATGCATTGTGTTATGTTAACCAGTGACAAATTCTGGGGCGCCTGCACGGGATGACCTCTGGTCGCTCTCTGCCCTGACACATCACGCACAGCGCCCGCAGAACGGGCAGAGATGTGGGGCAGGAGGAAGGACCGGCTTTTTGGTTGAAGCAGCTGTCCGAACCCCTGACCTAGATGGTTTGGGAGTTAGGAACCGCTCCGGATGGGGGGAACGGTGTGGATACACGCCGTGGATGCTGTGCCATCCCTCTGAACCTTGTCACCCGAGAAGTTGTCCTGTGTGCTAGGGTCAAACCAGCCGCCCACCCCAGCGTGACATGAGCTGTACGTCCCCTGCTGTCGCCAAGGCACTTCATGCACAAAAGGTGATACAGGGAGAGGAATTGTGGCTCGTGTTCAGATGCAGCTTCTTCGCCCACTCTTTAGGACACTTCCAGCGGCCTTTCAGCTGTTTTCTTTCACGAGAACACACCATGACACTACGGTCCAGTAATGTCGTGTTTTTCCAGTTTCCTGGATTACATTTTTGTGAAAACTGGCTCCATCAGTGCGGAGATGGGTTGAAATGGCTCTACCAAATCCAATGCCCTTGGTGAGGGGAAAGCTGAATCTTGGTCTAGCTCTCAAGCTCATAATTCAGGCCATCACTCTTCCCAACCAAATGAAATAAAGATGTATGCTGGGAGAAGGCAGCAGTATTGTGTTACATCCTTCAACAATAAGGTGCAAACCAGCTTGGTGGCCCATCTAAACATATTCTATGGCCCCAAGGAGGGAATTTGTGCTATTGCAAAGTTCACCGGCGGCACACATGGACTGCCCGGGATGCACCATGTTTCTGGGCCATGCTGGAGTGCAGGATTTGGGCCCATACCACAGGCTCGGTACTTGCTCGTGATCCCATCTCAGTATCTCTTTTGAGAAGGAAATGGGTTCATTACCATTTTTTTATTTTAGTGCAAGAGATGGCCGTGGAAACATGCAAGTCATGTTCTTTAATAGCATTTAAGTTGCTTTTGTGATGCTTGACTAAAATACTACCTAACGACCTATTTCTGTAAATCATTGAAAGCTTGACTTTAGTAGATTCTGCGCAGGATGAAAAAAAATCTCTATGATTAGGCCCTGAAAGTACATTTTCTCCAGGTTAACATTTTTTTGCTTTAATAAATAGCTGTATTACCTAGATTACTGCCTTTCAGGTCCTGCCTATGTTAAACCAGTCATAATAACGATTTTGCCTTTCGTAATGATTTTCTCCCAAGCACGGTGTTATTAAAAGGCAGATGAAGTCCATTACAAGTCTCATTACATTTCCTGTAAAGCTAGCATTATATATCAGATATGGAGAGATAGATAGCGATATAATTTGCTAAGGGTAGACTCAGTAAGGATGTGCTGGATCTGGCCCTCTCTCCAGAGAGCTGCTCTGCCTGCGTGGCAATAGCCATACACTAGGGCTGCCACTCAGAAGCCCGTTCTTTCTGTAATTAGATTTTTTTACCTTGCAATTTCTGCTGTTACAATATTAATTGGAAAGGCGTTCATTACAGATAATAAGGTGTAATTAGTTCTCTTCAATAAATCTTCATTGTCTCCCATAAATGTAGTAGATCCAAGTCTTCTGAAGCCATTAGTTTTTTAAATAGAGGTCAATGTGTTTATTAATTTGGTCTGTATGAGCCTGTGAATGATAAAATAGGAAACTAGAAGTACAAATTCTACATTATTCAGATGATGTTGTGATTCTTCTCTTCTTGATGAACTCTAGGATTTTTAGAATAACAAGTATGTATGAGAAGGAGTGTGGCAGGCTTTTGAATAGAAAAGTACAGAAATTTCCAGATTCTCATAAAAGACATACCTTTCATCAAGATTTTTTTTTTTTGGTAACTTTATCAGTAACTTTCAATAATTAAGCTTTTTTATTACCTCATCCAACCCTGGAAAGATTTCTTGTTAAATTAAATAATGTCCTTGTATGGATGTTAATTTAGTCTCCTTTACTAAATGAAATACCCAGCTAAGAAAAAAAGGTGGACCATAATTTGAAGAGTAAAAAAATGTATTAATGTCACTAATTCTAGTTCAGGAGACACTAAAGACAGAATGGATTACTGAAAGGAATAACTTTACCGGAAAGAAGACTTATTATAATTTAAATTGTGAAATATTCTTAATGTCACTAATTCTCCCTGAATCGCTTTTTGTGTAACAAGCCATTTATCATTAGGATCATCTCAGTCAGTTGTGGTGATAAATGGGTGCTGATTTAATGAGTGGATAAAGCAAGGTTTCTAGTCCTGGATGTAAGAACAGCACTAAAACCTGTACGTATATGTTCCTTTCGAGTTTGGGGGAAAAAATGGTGTCCTTTTTCTTTCTTAGAAGTTAGTTCCTTGAATATCTGTCAGTCTGCAGTCTCCTCACAAACACAAGTCTCTCATGCAAACTCAGTGACTCTTTTCATCAGCAACATACTCTGTCTGCGCTTCTAGACGCTGTGTAGTCCCACTGCAGGATATAGTTTTATATATAAGGAATAATCTGAGCACTGACTCTTACATAAGAGGAGACGGAACAGTTAATTATTTTCGACTGTCTGTATCATATCAAGTGTGACAGGAATTGCTTTTTTTCTTTCTAACAGCCAGGGGTGGAGAGGGCATCGCAGTTTCCCGGCTCCAGTCCCCGATGGCTGGGTGCTGGTTACCTCAGTGTAAAGCACGTTCCCTCCGTGAGGCTGCGGTCTCAGTAAGTGACAGGCACTAAGCACACCTCTGCAAGATGCGTGGCCTATTTCTCTTCTCTAAAAATAAAATGAAGGAGACCTGCACAAGCTCGTTTCCCTGAAGTTTGGCGTCTGAAGGAGTCCTCTGAGTCTGAAGGGAGAGGGGCTTGTCAAGGCTCGGCTCTTACGAACGGTGAGAGCGTTTTTGAACTACTCTGAGCTCTCAGGTTTGTTCTCTATCAAAGAGCTCCACATCCCTCCTAGCCACTTCTCGCAGCGAGAGCTGCAAAACGCAAGGGAGAATTCCTGCAGACAGAAGAGGTCTGTGATGCGCCGATACCTGCAAGAGGAGCTGATGCTATTCTGCTGCTGCTTTGCACCATCCTTTCACCTACTATTATTCCCTTCTGGGTGACCACCTGTAAGGCACGAAGAGGAACTCCTTTCTATCATCTAATTTGTCACCAGCCGTTTCCTACACACACGCTTTTCTCCGAGGGGGTGGGAGAGAGGGCACAGGCAGATGCTCTTGGTGGCAGAACGCTCTCAGGTAAGTCATTAGCAGGTGCATCTACGTCAGCATTTTAACCCAGACCAGGACTGTAGTTTTAATAGCGGTGGTCCTGGTGGTCCCCACTCACCGCAGTGTGGGTTGCATCACAGCAGAGCCTCAAGGTGCGTGAATGACGTTCCCCAAAGGAGATTAAACCAGCCATGTCTCTCTCAGCTGCACACCTCACATGCCCCCATATGTGGTCCTGGGGATCAGACTAGCAGTTATCCCCCCTAAATTGTGTCGTGTCAGCGACAGGTCTTCAGCACCAATGGTTCTGCTCTACAAATCCACGTTTATTGAGTTTGTTACTTGCTAAGGCAGACACTGTGCGTCCAGTTCACATATTGAGAGTTAGGGCAGTTTGTGATCTGGGGTCACAAAGGTGTTACCCTGCTGGACAGTTTTGGGGGGGTGTTGCAGAGTGTGTCCCTCATTCACGATACAGACCACGATCTACCTTGAAGCATCCATCAGATATCCTGTGACTGCGGGAACTGGAAATGTTCTCAATTTCTCTTAATTTTTCCTTTGCTGCATTAAAGCTATCACGATCGGTCTTCTCCTGCGGGTCTCAAGCTCGCGGCAGGACGTTTGTGCGTGGAGGCCATGGGAGATGGCTCTTTGATGGAAGCCCCTGTTGCAGTCAATGGGGTGACTGGATTCAGTGACGCAGCAGATCCCCCCCAGCCCTGTGCTCCTCCACCTGTACAAATGTCAGAGAGGAGCAGATGCAAACACCCTCGGAGTCAGGGGCACAGATCGAGAACTAATATCGATGCAGGGTGCTGGGCTCCCAATTCATTCGGTACCCTTTTTCGCAAGCTTGTTTGTATGGTGGTCTTCAGTTACCTTAGAAAGCAGACACTGCTGACATAAACACTGATTTGCTGGCATTGTAAGGACGCCGGTCTTCATGCATAGGCTGTGTCCATCTCCCAAGTGCTCCGGGCATTGACAAGCTTGGAGCGTTGCAATTTCCATGGATTTTGTCTGAGAGTCTGTAAAAAATGTCACTCTGACTCAGTGCTGCTGGGTTACTACCCAAGGGAAAACGCCTGTCTTCAGCCTCACTATTTTCACCAGCACCATATGATCTATCAGAAACAGACTTTTTTTCCCCAAAAAGATACTCCTGGAATTTAATTCCCCTGACTCAAAATGATGCCCAAAGCAAGTAGCAGTTGCTGGTGTTATGAAATGGCTTTTTCCCTGACACTTTTCGAATGTGCGAAAGAGTCCTGCCTCCATCAACTGTAATCACTTAATTTCTCTCTCCCTTCCACAAAAGCCTTATTTCCCTGTAAAGCACAGTTGTATTTTTACACAACAGGAGAAAACACATTGATGAATCTTAAGTGACAACATAATGCAGCTAGAAACTTTCTAAGATCTTCTGTAGTTACTTGACTTTGGAGAAAATGCACTAATTCACAAAAATGTATTTTTGCTACCCCTTCGAAGGATAGAAATTACAGACGTTCCTCAAACCACTTCCAGCTATGAAGGTGCCAAACAGCTATGGGATGTCCCCATGAGCCCCCGGCAGTACCCAGCCGTGCTCTGAGCATCCCTGGAGGTACCCGGCTGGCTCAGGAGCTACCCATCCCACCCAGTTTGTCCCCATGCCCTGCTCAGAGCCTGCTGGCTCTGGCTCTGACACCACTTGGATTGGGACATATCCAGCCTGGTAGGCTCAATCTCTCTTTGCAAACCAGTCTTGCAGGTTGGGAAAGAGGGAAAGGGCCATTTCCAGCCACTTTCTGGTGACTGGCAGTCCAGGGTTATTTTTACACCTTCCAGTTCCTCCCACAGCTTTTGCAGCATGCATGCACAGGTCTATCCCTAAGGTGCGCGTCTGTGGCGATATCTTTGCAAAACTCTTGTTTTTCATCCAATAGTTGCATATTGCCTGTTCTGCAGTGGGTTACTCTCCAGTCTGACTCCGAACCAGCTCCTCCCCTCTAGAGCAGACCATCCCCTCCATTTACCTGTGTGGTAAACAGGTCTCTTAAATGCAGTGCAATGGCAGAACATTATCCTCTTCTTTCTATTTGCCTGTTTTCCTAGTAGTGCAAAACCACCCTTGTTCCCTTAGTATTTCTCTAGGAAATATTCCTTTGTAAAACCTCCATCTGTTTCCCTTGTATTCTCCACAGAGCTAGGGATATTATAAACTTTCCAAATTCTGCCACTTCATTATTTAGCTGGGTATTAACACAGAAACCACAGAAAATAAGACCAGGCTAGGCCTTGGGAGGTAATCCAGTCCATCACTCCGCCTGAGGCAGGATCACCTCTACTTATGTGGTTCCTGGCAGATACTTGTCTAATCTGTTCTTAAAGGAAATTTTTAGCCTCCTGGGGAACTTAGTCCTCACCATATGGGGGACTGCTAATAGGGATATAACCCTGCCTGTATATGGCCCTGTGGTGTCCTGACAAATGCACTCATTTCTCCTTCCCGAGAGCAACCAGACCCTGAGACCCACGTGTGCGTAAGACACGCAAGACATCACAGCTCCAGCCCCTGCTGGTTTTTGCACTGGTGGTTGCGTCGGGTGTTCTCCTGGGATATGGAGCATCTGAGCTCGTACATCCCCATTTGCCCCACTCTTTGCACTGAGGCTTGCTAATGAAAAATCGCTTTTGACAAAGTGGTATCTCTCACCATGACTCTGCCTGTTTTGTTTGGGCTGTGGAAAGAGATCCCACCTGGGCTGTGCTGTGCTCTTCTCCCTGGCAGATGCTCCTCTCCTTTTATCTGCCATTTAAAAATCTTGGCAAATTTTGCTTTGAGGAGTCAAATAATAAAGCTGCTTCAGTCTCTCCCTGGGATGGCAGTTTCTTTTTATGCAAGGTTTTAAAAAAACCTCACTTCTCTTTTTGTACAGGGTGGTTTACGCTAAAACCTTACTGATCTCTCTTTCAGCAAGGACAGACAGCTCTTACAATCCTGCAAAAGCCTCCTACTTGTTTTCTGAGGCAGAATGCAGTTCATTCTGATTAAAAAAAAAATACTGGGGTGAATACATAATGATTTTTTCAGGTCTATTGCATTATTATCTTTACGTGCCACTTCATTAGATACTATGAAAACATAGAAATAAGCACTGAAAATGTGCTTTTCTCTCCACCACTGGTACTCCAACCTCTTCACATGGCTCTGTAGCACTGCCGAGGCGGAGGGGCCGATGTGCACCAAACCTCCTTGCGGATGGTTTCTACACATCAGCCCATGGGTTGGTGCTTATGGAGCAGATGCTACCACGGGACAGCTACGGTGAGTTAATTTTGGAGCACGGGCTTGGGGGTCTTAGTCTGGAGAGCAGTGGTAGATGAGGGCATGCAGGTAGTCTGAAGGGTTAAGGGTGTGTTTAGGAGGGCAATGGAGAAATAGGTGACAGCAGGCATAAATGTGTGTGTGTTTTTGTGTGTGGTGTGGGGGAAAGTCTGTCCCAGAGCCAGGCAGCTGCTTCTGCCAGTCCCAGGCAGGGTACCAGCTGCTCGCAGGGATACAGAAGCTGCTGAATGATGGACCACCTCCTCCATAGCAGGGCATGTATTCAAGTTGCTTAGCACATGCTGTGAAATATCCCTCTTTTTCACTGCTGCGGGAACTGGTTGCATAGGTGTCTATAGGGTCTTTGGCAGGGGTATGCCTCCAATGGAGTGTCAGACAGTGTTGCTTAAGCCGTTGATTTAGCCCAAGCAGATCGGACTGCCGCTGACCTTAGTTGTCTTCGATTTTTCTTGGCATCCGATTCCTCTTAATACCTTTTCTCTGTTACATTTTTGCCACACAAGATAGCTTAAAAAACCCGCCCGCAAATCTGTGTTTCTGTGGAAGCAGAGACCAATGCTTCCTTCAGATCTAAAGCTGCCAGCCACCTGAAATGAAAACAGGTACTAGAAAGACCCAGATAGAGCCCCACTTGCCATAGAAAGCCCTCCCTGGAGGTGCTAGAACTCATTCTTCCTTTGCCAGGAAGGAGTTCAGCTTTTCAGACCTCTTTTCCCAAGATAGGTGGAAGCTGCTTTGCCAGAGTCCACCAAAAGGGACAGGAACCGACGGCGCAGGTTTGTATTTCAGACGCTCCCGAGGTATTGATGGTAGCGTCAGCCCACGCCGTTATCCAACACTTCTCCGCAGCTGAGGCTTCACCTTCAGGTGCCTGCTTTGGGAAAAATGCCTCGCTGGTGTGCCCGGTCAACACTTCAGAGATGTATACTGGTTTCTGTGTGAGCCTCAACAAGGCTGGAATAGCTGCATGCTTGGAATGTCTCCTTTTCAGCTGTGTTTCTAAAGGTTTGTGCCAGTAGCTCCCGAGATGTGTTTTAGGCACTGCCTACAGCCTCCAGGCTCTGCGGTGGCGAAGGATGAGGTGGCCCCTTTGCATCTTCCCTCATATGCCTGGAGATCATCAGCATCTTTATATACATGTATCTGGGCAGCGCATCTTGAAAAGTCTCGGTCTTTGATGGGAAACTGTCCTCCTCCTGTCTGGTAGAGAGCTGAGGGGACGCCTTTAAATTCCAAGCTCTGCATTTTAGCATATTATTAACATTTGTTAGCATACTGAAGTCAAAGTAGAAGCAGGGAGCAGGAAAGCTTTATCTCTTTTCCCAGCTCATTTTGTCAGAAATATTTATAGTCATTTGGCCCCTAATGTTAATATTACAGGGCTTGGCTGATCCATTTGCATAAACAGGCAGCATGAAGTGATTAAATCCATCTCAGCCCCACTGTCGCAGAGGTCACATTACATTGCCTTTCCACTCTTTTGTTGTGTGACTTCCTAAAGAAGCATGTGATGGTGTTGCTCCTGAATAACAACCTGACTTTTGACCAAAGTGTATAATTTCTATGTTTATTAAATGCTATTACTTGCATATACTATTGTAAACTAGTGTTTGGTTATAAACACTTCTATTACGTTCTGCATTAGCCCAGCAGAGATGAGCTCCCAGCCAAATTTTTTGAGAAAACAGTTTATGATATGATTTTGCTGGGGGAAAGAAGATCTTCTTTCAGATTTATTGTCTTCTTGCACCAGCGTTTCCTCTGTGTGCAGATTTTTACAACACACAGTAGCATCGACAACATGCAAATGTGGTCTGGAAAGGCAATGTTGTAGAGTCTGTAATTTTATTGATTATGTTCAGTTTTAAATTATGGGGTGGGAAACCTAATGTGCAATACCCTGGACTATATAATTTATGCTCTGCAAATGAGGTATAAATGCTGCTCTGCTGAGCCACATTAACGTTTTTTCCGCAAGGGTGAATTATTACAGAAGGGGTAAGACAGTAGGAACTGGCCTTCCAGTTATAAGCTATTATAATTCAGCTTCTCAGATGGGAATAAAAAGGGGAAAATTAACATTGTAGAAAGAAACTTTTTTTTTTTTTTTTTTGGTAAATAGAAAGCTGGGTACATAGTGAGAATTTCTGCAAATGGAAGAAAAAGTGCTTTGATTATATTCAAGACCTTTTCGTGTTTTCTTTCTGTAAGTGATCTAGCAAATAAGCGCTCTGATTGTAATGCTCATGGGGAAGGTAAACCCCAGAGAAGCATATGAAGAGTGAATGCTGATTTGTGAAGGGGTACTCATACAGAAAACCCAGTATGAATGATCGCTCTTCTCTATCCAGAAAACACGAATGCCTCCATGTAAACATCACATGTAAGAAAATCACCTTGAATGCTAGGCACTGAATACTTGATTAATTGCTATATTACAGGCAATGCATTTTTTACATAATTTCCCCAGTAAATATTTCTGATTAAACAGAAACAGAATTATTAAGGTTTTGCTATTAGTGCCTTTGTAAGCGTAATGCACTGACATACAAAAAAACCCCAACCCTTCAAATGTATACAGGATTGTTTAATGATAAAAAATTTTAATATTTCAACTTGGGGAGTCACTTGGAACTTAACAGTAACATCTAAATGGGTATCAAAATTATTGTCAAGTTATAAAAATAGGCACAGGGCACACAAGCAGCAGCGGAAGATTTTATCGTCCGTTTTGCTGAATCCTGCAAATCTCAGGATCTTCCAATTGTGTTTCCTGTAGAAGCAAAAGCTAAAGATACAAAATCTGAAGTACTTCCTAATATAATTTCTTTATAGGGAGATGGATGTGCACCCCTCCTATTTACTGAGGACAGAGATGATTTGGAGCTGCCACCACGGAGCACCTCCTCCTCTGACAGCTCTCCACGAGGCAAGAACCGGAGGCTGCTCCAAAACTTCACTTCAGGATTCTCTTTGGCACCTTGCCCTCTGCGAAACGTGTAGGCAGCATCTCACTGCAGCTGAGGGTGATTTCCTATTCAGGGTTGAAGTGCAAATTAAGGGGTAGCTACTGATCTGCAGGGACTTGCAATGCATTGGTCTCTACTAGGGAAAAAACCTCCTTTTACCTTATTGAGGGTTCAAGTCAGCTGAATTAACTATTTCCACGAGAGAAACTGTGCCCTTTCACCATGTGATTCAGTTCCTCTGCTATTTTGACAGAGCTTGTTGACTTTTATAACCTCATTTACAAAGGCAGGCAGCAGCCACAACTTGCAGTTGACCTCAGCAAGAGCTGCTAAGTGTTCAGCTTTTCTAAAAAAATAGGGTAATTAGAGCACAGTATGAGGACGGTTTATGTCTTGCCACCAAATTTTGCATGCAAAGGGAGGTGTCAAGCTGGGTTATCATATTAGGCTGAGTTATCATATTCATTATTTCTGAGTAGATTGTTTGCTGCTTTGCTTTAAAAAGCCAATCAGCCTGTTGAATTTTGTATGCATCCAGAGAAGCTGATAATTAGCGAAATATAAGTAAATAAGTCATTCTCTACCAAGACTGCATTTAGAAAGAGTATTTCTTCAGAAAACTTGACAAACTATAAAGAGGATTTTTTTCTTTCTATCCTCTCCTCCTAGTTCCACCTGGTGTTTCTGTGTGGTATTGTTTTCCTTAGCTACGTTCAATGCTAAATAATTTGTAAGTTCTATCTATGGTGCTAGATACTTATGGGCCTCCCCTCAAGCCAGTTTTCTCTGAATATTTCAGACTGATTTTTCAGCTCACACTGCTAGAAAATACAAGTTAGTCTGTAGAAGTGCCTAATGTAGGGAACATGATGTATAAGGTCAGCATGAAGAGGATCGGGGCCCAAGATTTCCCGGGAAGGCGAATCGTGGTGTGAACTGGAAACGTTGCAGCATTTCTTGAATCGGATATTTCCAAGCTGGTGGAAGACAGGACACCATTTATACTGTTTTCTTTTATCTCGCATACTGCATTAAATAACAAGACAGCACTTCTTTATATAGTGAATTTTGTCATTTCCACCTTTCTAATATTTGCCTATTGAAAACACAGTGTTCATGTGCTGGAACTGTTATTACCAGGCACTTACAGAATACAAGTACTACAGTTTTCTCGAGATGAGTCATTTCTGAATTTTAAAGATAAATATATACAGGACAAGGATAAAAAGCATAGGAAGAAGCTAAATACCACGTTTCCTATTCCTCTTTGCCGGCACTGGGGAAGCAATTATGCCAAATGACGGAGGGAAGAGCTATAGCTGCAGTGAGTGAAATTTTGAAAGCTCCTCTGTAGGGTGTATTTCTCGATGTGCCTTTGGGCACCTGGCTGGCTCCTCCTCTTCCTCGATGTGACATTGAAGTCGAGAAACCACAAAACTGGTTTTGGTCCCATCAAGTCAGCCATTGGAGGAGGAAGAAGAAAATATTAAGCCGTGCCTACTGTCCTTCCAAGAAATAAGTGCTGTACAAATCCTTTTAGCCTTTTAGGATCAGAGGCTGGCCGATACTCGTTCTAGAAATCAAGTCCTCGCAAGATGCCCCAATGCTGCCTACAAATGAAACATCAAAAGATCTCTTCCTATGTAACAGGCCACGCTATAATCCTGGCAAATGTGCCCTTATTAGAGCAGAACTTACCTCTTTATTTATTATTCATGAATACATTATAGTGTCTTCAGAAATATATTCTGCAGCAGGTAATCTAGCATGGGAAAACAAAAAATGCATATGTCTAATTATAAGAGACATTGTAAAGATCCTGTAGCAGCGTACTTCCTTAGCATTGGCAAAGTACTGCATTATAGATTAAAACAACACAAACATATTACAGTTTGTGTAGTGTTTCACTTTTATTGGATGTATGTTGCTAAGAAACAAAATTGAAACATCTCTTTTGAACCTGAAGCCTCTTGGGAGCGTGGTATTGCATATGTAGTAAATGTTTTTCACTTCAGGAAGGATTAAATGGTAGGCCAGGAGAAGCAGGGAGGGTTCATTAGTATTGCATGTTTTCCAATCTACTGCCGATGAACCCAACTATTATGGTAGTAAAAGCTATGCAAGGAGCTTCAGCTTGTGCTGGGATGAAGTGTTGACAGCTGCTTGTTTGAATATTAATGAAGTCTATTGAGTTATTCCCTGCCTGTATTGTCTGTAGCTTGAAACTGTGAAGACTTCTCTGCGTATTGCGCCTTTATGTTTCCCAGTACATGCCTGTCTGCGGAGATGGTACCCATTTTGTTCCTAGAGCTGGTACACCTCATTATAGGGAAAATTACAACCTTGTGCTCCATTAAACATTTATTTTGGCAGCATTGTTGGTTGCTGTTTTCCCTCTTCAATTTAAAGAAGTCAATACTGATTGAAAGAACACGTGTTCTCTCTTACATATGGTAATTAATCCTCATTCTTCCAAACTTTTACAAAAAAAGTCAACGTTATTCCTGAACCACATGTAAGAAAAGAAAAGTTAATTCTCCTTTTAAAACAAACAAAAAAATTTATTAAGTCAAAAGCATGAAACAGAAATGAAGAATTTTACAGTGCACAGTATTTTTTCATGTTTTAGCTGCAGATGGCTTGTTAACTTGATCACGCATCAAATAACTGATGGAGCAGCAGCAGTTTCTGCCGGCTAGGTGTGCCAGTTAAAGTTTGAAGAAAACACTGATAACACCATGGTTCAGGCCCTGCAGTTTTCCCTCGCAGAGGTGAGGACCAGCCACCCCGGCAGCACCGCTGCCCCGGGGACACGAACACAACTGCTGTGCCTATGCAGTACCAGGCAGATACGTGCAAGACGGGCCTCCCGAAAAAAAAAAAACCAGGCTCCAGGCAAATCAGTTTTCTTGGCTGGCCGCTGTAAGTTGAGTAATTGAGTAACCTGGATGAAAAGTGGAAATATAAACCATCCCCAGCTGAACACAATCCAGTCTCTATGAGGGCACACAAATCCAAGAAATTCAGATGTCAAGTGTAAGTTTACTGGCAACTGGGCCTTTAAAAACGACGGCAACACAAGAAGATTAAACAGCCAGTTTTAAACTCTTAAAACCCTCGCAATTAGAAAGGTATAGATTAACCATCGCAATCTCTTCTTACTCCGCCCAATGAATTTCTCTAAAACAACTGGACGGGTGTTTTATTAGTGGTAGGACAGCGATGAAATAGTTTGTCTTCTCACAGCTGTGGCAAGGAAATCATAACGGAGGAATAACTAGGATGCCCTCCCTGGGCCTCTGCTAGCGGGGTGGCCTTGCTGCAGCTGTGCAGCTTTGCCAGGTGAGCTGTGTTCTCCCTGCAGCTGCAGTGCATCCACAAGGAAAGGCTGTGGTGGGTTGACCCTGGCTGGACACCAGGTGCCCACCAAAGCTGCTCCATCCCTCCTCTCCTCAGCTGGGAAGGGGAGAGAAAATACAAGGAAAGGCTTGTGGGTCGAGATAAGGACAGGGAGAGATCACTCAGCAATTACCATCATGGGCACAACAGACTCCACCTGGGGAAAATTAACTTATTACCAATCAAATCAAGAGCAGGGTAATGAGAACTAAAACCAAATCTTAAAACGCCTTCCCCCCACCCCTTACTTCTTAGGCACAGCTTCACTCCTGATTTTCTCTCCCTTCTGCCCCCCAGCAGTGCAGGAGAATGGGGGTTGGGGTCAGTTCATCACACGTTGTCTCTGCTGCTCCTTCCTCCTCAGGGGGAGGACTCCTCACTCTTCCCCTGCTCCAGCGTGGGGTCCCTCCCACAGCAGACAGTCCTTCACGAAATTCTCCAAGGTGAGTCCTTTCCTTGGGCTGCAGTTCTTCATGAACTGCTCCAGCGTGGGTCCCTTCCACGGGCTGCAGTCCTTCAGGCACAGCCTGCTCCAGCGCGGGCTTCCCACGGGGTCCCAGCCTCCTTCGGGCATCCCCCTGCTCCGGTGTGGGGTCCTCCCCGGGCTGCAGGTGGAGATCTGCTCCCCCGTGGACCTCCCTGGGCTGCAGGGGGACAGCCTGCCTCACCGTGGGCTTCCCCACGGGCTGCAGGGGAATCTCTGCTCCGGCGCCTGGAGCACCTCCTCCCCTCCTTCTGCACTGACCTGGGGCTCTGCAGGGCTGGGGCTCTCACATGTTCTCACTCCTCTCTCCAGCTACTGTTGTTCTTCTGCAGTTTGGGGGGTTTGGTGGTTTTTTTTGGTTTTTTTCCCCTCCTTAACTCTGTTCTCCCAGAGGCACTACCACCGTTGCTGATGGGCTCGGCCTTGGCCGGCGGCGGGTCCGTCTTGGAGCCGGCTGGCATTGGCTCTGTCGGACGTGGGGGAAGCTTCTGGCAGCTTCTCACTGAAGCCACCCCTGTAACCCCACCACTACCAAAACCTTGCCACGCAAACCTGATACAGAGACTTTGTCAGAGATCCTCAGAGATGCTGTTAACTTTACATGAGAATTAGTGGGAAGAAGTATATGAGAACAAACTGAAAGAAGTATTTTGATAAATGGGGTAAATGAATTCCTCGCTAACAGAAATATCTTTCTTTCAATTTTTAAGAAAAATCTGTGTGGCCAAGTGAAGACAATTTAATCAAATTTATGATCTACCAAGAAGAGAAAAGAAATGGAATGTATTTTTTATCACCTTACAGAACTGTAACTGATTCCTAGAGAGGACAAGGAACTAATGGGTGTCACTGCAGTTGTGACCTGAAAAAGTTCCTCAGGACTAGAATAATATTAGTCTTCAGCCTTTGATGCCATCAAGCTCATTTCCACAAAGATTAAAAGCTCCTTGCATAATTCATGCCAAATTTACTGTAAAGAAGGTAGTCTCATAAATAGTTGAAGCTATTTTTCAGTCCTTTACTATAACTTTTTTTTTTTTAAAAGCTCAAGTTTTAATTTTTTAAAAGCCCAAGCAAGATGCATCTTGAAAGCCATGCAAAAGAAATATTGTATAATCACACTGGGAGGGCAGTGCCTTGCCAGGAGGGCTAGATGTGTAGTGAGAGCTGCACAACAGACAACGCCTGGCTTGCCTCCATCCACGTCTTTAGCAAACCCAAACTACAAGGAATGTGATAAAAACTCGTCGAAAAACTGCAGTGGTTTGATAGGCTGCGATGCTGAGACTGGCAACGGACACCACGTATCCTCAGAGGAAATGCCATTTTAATTCACAAGTTTACTGAAACAAAACCGCAATAGAATGCAGTCATTTACCTAATGTATAGTTTTAACATTCATCTGTTGTTTTTATGGTCAAAATTCTTTGCAATTTTTTTTCAGGGTTATTTTTCATCTGGCTGAGTTTCATGAAGACACACAGGTAAGGTGCAAGGGAGGGGACAGAGCAGGCAGCCGGGGCTGCTGGGGAAGGTAAGGCAGGGTGGCTGCAGAGCCCGCCTGGATATCTGCTGCCGTTCCACTGCGCTGCTGAGCACATGTCTTCTGACTGTGGCCAACCTGCCCAGCATGCATGTAAGGAGATAGCGGAGGTATATGGATGTCCTTCTTTCTTTCCTGATTTTGATGTTGTGGTTAAACACAAAGCGAGCAAAGATTTTCTTTTTGGTGTTAAAACGCTGTCAAGACAAATTTAAGGTGTATGTCCTCCTTAACCAGTCTTTTAAATTGGCATTGAATGGATTTTCTATGACTGTCTTATATGGGGGATCTCAGATACACTCTCTAGACCTTGATGCAAGGGCAGGCTGCCACACATACGTTGCCAGGACAGGTATCGTAACAGCCAATGTACCCTGGGGGCGGTGGGCCTGCTGTAGCTTCCATAAGGATTTTCAGCCACTGGTTCTGTACAATCTGTCTTTTGACAGACAACAGAGAGGTTATCCCCTCTGTGTGTAAGAAAAGCCTTTCTGCAGAGCTATTGCTAGGCTTCTGCAATGGAGGGGGAATGTATATGTAGATGACAGATAGATCTTGATCAAAAAATCTCATCTCCGGTCAAAGGAGCAGACAGCAGATCCCATCATCAAACTTGCCCATTTTGCAGAAGTATTACCATGGTCTGAAATCAGTTTGGTAATTTTTGCTAGCTATACCAGACTGTTTAGGTCCAGCAAAATGAAGAACAGACAAAGCTGACAAGTCTCCCTCCTTCCCTCTGCTGAGTATTAATATCATTCACTTCAGAAGTCCAAGAATGCCTTAATTTTTTGAATCTAAATATAAATAAATCAAGTAATGTAAGCACAACTAAATGATCATTTAAACATATAGAGAAAATGCAATAGTAAAAATGGACTGCTGTGCATTCCACTGCAAGTTTAATTACATTGACTCATTCTGAAATAATAATGCCTACCATTCTTACAATGCTTTCCAGGTTTGGAATGAATCATACAAATAAGAGCTACTCGTTATTTAGCAGGCAAATGTTCCCTAGCTGTGCAAACTGAATAGTTATTGTGCTGTAGACCCTTACAAGCAGAGCAAGCATACAGGCAAGGATTGAGAATAATTTCTATATAATCAGGTCCCATTTGGTAGAAGACTGGAAATGAGTTAGCCATTTTCAAGAGCAGCATGCAAGTATATGAAGGCAAAGCTGAAGGTATACCGTCGACGCACTGTCCCCAGAAAGTGCCTTTGAAACCAACATAGATACAGCCACAAGACGGCAAAAACTGTCAGTCTCGCCCGTTCTGAACTGAATAGCAAGAAAGATCATGCAGGGAAAAGAACCAGGAAAGCAGAACAAGCTTTTAAAAATTTATTTTTAATTGAGACACTAAGCAATACCTAGGTATGTTGTTATAATTTAAGGACAACTCCAAATGAAGTCTTGGAATGCATCAATAGCACTCCACTCTCCTGCAACAGTGTTTTGCCTTTTTGAGACTCTTTTTGTCTCCAGGTACTCTCCAAAGTTAATGCATCAAGAAGGATTTGTTTCATCCACCACGGGAGTGAAGTTGCTTCCACAGCCTGACACAGGAGTTGCTTATCAGCTGTCTCCTCAAACACACTTACCAAGGGACGTGCGGCAAAACGTGCAGCTCCATCCCTGTGTGTAAAACAGCACCTCTGCTTAAGAACCGTGTTAATCACATTACTTAATTAGTTCACAAATAATCACTTTACGCTTATAATCTGAAGCTAGATGTTTTGGCAGCTGAGATAGGGAAATTAATAAAATCCACATTTCTTTAAAGTAGACCAAAGCCTGTTACATCTTCTGTATCTCTTTCCATTCCTTTCTACGTGTTTTATCCCAGGCTTCTGAGCATTTCATTTTTTTCTATGTCTAAATTTAATAATCTGAGTATTTAATTTCTCAATATTTAACGTAGCATTTCCCACGGTCTCTTTGGCAAGAAGAGAAAATATGTGTGATGATTATTTTTTTTCTTTCTTTCTTTTCCTTCAGGCCTGGCCTAACTCTCATTTAGGCCCAGGCCCAGGGAAGCACACAAACACACGCTAAACTTTTAAGCATGAAAATGCTTCTTTGACATCAAAGCCTATTCAAACACTCAGGAGGTGTTTTTTTTCTAGCTGGAGCCCAACTAACAAGCCTTTCCCTCCTTTCCAGAGAAGTGTGCTTTTACTTACCTCTAATCCCTTGTATAACTTCTGTATAAACCTTACCCTCCCTTAATCCTTTCCTCCCTTTTTCCTCACCTCTTTTTCTTCTCATTTTCCCTTCTCAGGTTCCCCATTTCCTCCATCCTTCCCCATGTCCTCCGCGGTGGTTTGAGAGCTCCCTCGCCTCTGTCTGCTGTAGCTTTGCTGCAATTTTAGCTTCTGCTTCTCCTTGATGGCAACCAGCTCGTGTTCAAGAGGGTGCTTTACAGGTGGATTGCACCAGACTCTCATTTTAACTGCGTCAGCAATTTCTTCTGTCAAATAATAAACGGTTTGCACGTCTGCACCTTTTTAAAGCTGTCCCAGTGTCAAGGGACCCTCTCATCATCTTTGGATGCTGGTTCTCCAGAGTGTTTTTCCTGATTTGAGGATATATAACTGGGCAACTCTGGGAGACCTGGTGACAGGTTGGTTTGCCTGCAAGCCCTGGAGCAACCAGAAGGAAGGATGGATGAAAAGCGCCCTTCTAGTCACTGGAGGTACTTTGGATTTACGCTGCTGTGTAACAGAGCGCTTTTGGCTTCTACGTTTTGACAGTCCTACTCCAGTTTTCACCTTTGAAGGAAGGCATCTGAGGTCCTGAAATGATTATGCATTTTGTTACAGGTTTTCCAGTATTTTCCTCTCCTTGTCGAAGCAATGCCTTTTATCTTTAAAGGTTCTCCAATACTCCCTTTTCTTAAATTAACAGTTTTACTCCAGAGAAAGCCCAAGTCCTTCATCCTGTACTTCACATTTCTGCAGCCATCAGCACTATTTACAGTTTAAAACTGTTGGGTTTGGTATTTCTTTCTGCAAGGACATAGGTTAGATTACTGGACACTACTCAGCAACAAATAATGATCTGAGCTCTGCATCAGAAGCTTTTCTTTAGCTTCACACTTACTCCTTCTCTTCTAGAGTAACACAAGAGCAGCAGGAGATTCATGGCTTTTTGCCCACTGAAATTTAGTAAATTTTACTATACAGTATCTACACGACCCTTATCCCAACCAGGTCATCTTGCTCTCTACACCAGAAGTTAACTGCAGAGGCATAAAGCTGACAGATTTTGCGCAGCCCTCCTGACACAACCCTCACAAAAAGTCAATTTTAAAGATGATGTCACTTGAGAGAGGAATAGCAAGGCTTCTGCAAGCACTTGAATTGCAGTCCCAAAATCCAAAAGTGCTCTGTTATGGCACAGGCACAGAAGAAAGCTTGGGTTAGGTATTGGACCGCAAATGAAAATTCTCTTTGGCAAAATTACGATGTATTTCAATAGTAGCTTCTGGCTTAAGTAGGCCCTTTAATCACACTAATGGCCGAAGGTTAGCCAAAAAAGGGATTTTTTTAAAAGAAACATTTATCTGAAGAACAGGGCTTCCCCTGCAGCTTCTCCAAGGGGAAGTTCTGCTTATATGCCACACGTGCGAGTGGCTGCATCTTATTTTGTAAACCCTCCCGCGGTTAGCACACACCGAGGCTGCGTAACTCCCAAAATGCCGGGGTCTCGCCCCTTCCCGCAAGGTCTTGAACACCCGTTTGTTCCCACCGGCCCGCGGGCGCGCTCCTGCTGCTGCACCCGGGAGGCGGGTACCGGGTGGCGACCGCACCGCACGGGTGCGGGCGGCGACCTGGAGCACGGAACGCCCGGCAGGGAGAAGAAACGCGACCCTCGCTCTTATTTTCCCCTTTCGATAACGATTTAAAGCGGGACGATTCGGGGGACGCGCTGGATTCAGCGCCCGGGGGCCGCCGCACGGGGCTCCCGCGCTGCGCCCCGCCGCGCCCGCCAGGGGGCGCCGCAGTGCCAGGGATGGCGGGGGCCGCAGGGCGGCGCGGGCCCCGGCCCCGCTGCCGGCCCGCGGGGCAGGCGCCGCTCCCCGGAGGGGCCACGTTGTGCCCGCGGAGCCCTTCCACGGCCGCCACCGCCAGCCCCGCTGGTTGCCGGAGCTCCCTCCCCGCCCGGGTGTCCTCGGCTTCCCCGAGGTGGTGGTGGTGGTGGTGGTGGTGGGGGGGGGGGGGGGGGTGTCTCCTCCGGCTGCCCCCGGTGCCGCACGGCCCGTCCGGCAGCCTCCGCCAGAAGGAGGGAGGGAGGGAGGAGGAGGAGGAGGAGGGAGCCGCGGCGGAGGAAGGCGGGCGGCGAGCCCTGCTGGGTCGAGTTACAGGGAGCCATGGAACGGCGGCGGGGCGGGCGGGGACCGCCCGCGGGGCGGCCGCCGTGCCGCGGGCGCCCCCCCGGGGCTCCCCGTCGCTCCCCGCCCCGCGCGGAGGCGCGGCGGGCGGCTCGCCGGGCCGCGCCGGGCGGCGGAGGTGGGGGGGGGGGGAGGCGCGGGCAGGCAGCTGCCCTCCTCCCGTACCGTACCGTACCGTACCGTTCCGTTCCGTTCCGCGCCGCTGGCATCGCCGCTTCGCCGCACGGCGGTGGGCAGCGCCGCCCGGCAACCCCCGAGGTCGCCGGGGGCAGCCCCGCCGCCGCCTCCTCCTCCTCCTCCTCCTCCTCCTCCTCCCCCCCACCGCGCACCCCCGCCGCCCCGATGGCCGCCCCGCCGCCGGCCCGCCGCCGGCCGCGGCGGCCCTAGGGGCGTCGGGGCCCTGCGCTGCCCCGCGGAGGGGAGGCGGAGGAGGCGGCGGCGGCGGCGGGGCGGGGGCGGAGGCGGAGGCGAGGGGGCGGCGGAGCGGCGGCGGAACGGCGGCGGAGCGGGAGCCGGCGGCGGCGGCGGCGGCGGCGATGGACGAGTCGTCGCTGCTGGACCTGCTGGAGTGCTCCGTGTGCCTGGAGCGGTTGGACACCACGGCTAAGGTGCTGCCGTGCCAGCACACCTTCTGCCGCCGCTGCCTGGAGAGCATCGTCAGCTCCCGCCACGAGCTGCGCTGCCCCGAGTGCCGCATCCTGGTGGGCTGCGGCGTGGACGAGCTGCCCGCCAACATCCTCCTCGTCCGCCTCCTGGACGGTATCCGACAACGGCCCCGAACCGCCGGGGGCGCCAGCGGCAGCCCCGGCTCCGGGGTCCCCGCGTACCCCCAGCCCTCCGCCGCCGCCGCCGCCGCCGCCCCCCCTTCAAGCGCCGTCGCCGCCGCCGCCGCCTCAGCCGCCGCCAGCCTGCGGGAGCTGGCGGCCGCCAGCCGCAGCGCCCTGCTGGGAAAGGTGGGTGCCGGGCCCCGGGGGGGGGAGAGGGTGGTTGGGGTTGGGTGGTCGTTTGTGGACGGTCCCCGGCGGGTTGCCGGCGGGACGTCCCGCGGGGCGGTGGGGGCCGTTTCCCCGCGCTTGAGGTTGCCCCCCCCCCCCCCCATAGACCTCGATGTAAAGATGGGAGGCTCGGTGTCCTCAAAACGCTCCGAGGGGGGCCACGGGTGGCGGGAGGGACCGGGACACCCCGGTTTGGGGGAGGGGGGGGGGGGCTCGTACCGGCTGCCGCACCGACGGGCCCCGGGGCAGCCCCCGCTGCGGCAGGGCTGGAGGTGGTTGCCGGAGTTTAGAACGGCGAAGTGCCTCGGGAGCGTTTTTATTCGGTCCGTCGGCCTCTGGCCAAGGTGTCCGTCAGGTGCAAGGCAGGAGCTGGCTCCCGCGTTCGCGTTGCCCGTGGGGATGAGTGTCCCGGGGGGGTCCGGTACCCGGTACCTCCACTCAGCCCCCAGGGTTCCCCTCCGCTCCGGGTACCGGCACCCGGACTCCTCCCGGCAGCCGGAGTTGAGCGGGGTTGGAAGCTGAAGTTTTTCCCCTCCCGAGGGAAGGGAGTTTCATTTTTCTGTACGAGGTGCGTGATTTATTGAAGGAGAGTACTGCGACGTCGGCATTTGTTTATTTTAAAGCTGCGCTCGAGCGCTGCCCGGTCTTGTTCCCTTTAAAATCCACGGCGAGGGTTTCGTTGACTCGGAGGGGGCAAGAGCGGTTCCTCCCGGTGTTCTGTCTTGCTGTTAATTCGATACGATAAAATTTACTATAGGACCTCTTTAGGAGACTTTGGAACGGAGACGCTCTGAAGACTGTGAACTTCATCTTATTTCTAATGTCATATAGATAGCGGATATATTTAACTGTCTTTGATCTTTCCTGAAATCTGCTTGAGCTGTAGTTTAGTGTACAGGCTTTTGATTTGGAAAGGTCAATGCAGAGATTCCTTGTGAAGTTGTATTGCTATAGTAAATGTTTCAATTAATTCATTTCCTATTTTTTTTCTGAGAAAAATGAATAGACCTGTAGCAGCATTTTGAAGTTTTGCCTACAGGAAATGATGGCAAATGCCATACATTGTTCCATAAAATTCAGTTTTGGAGTCTGAAGTGAAATAGCCTTGGCAGTATTTCTGGAAGGGTAGGTCCTTTATTGCTGGGCTGTAGACCGTGGTGATCTTCAGGTATTTGATAATGGTTTGTCAAATTTAAAGAAGAAAAAAAGGCAGTGGGATTCTGCCCTCTGCTTTTTTTGCTTGTTTGTTTTTTCAACTAAACTTAGGGTTGCGGCTTTGCCACAGCAGACAGCTCCTGTCATCTTGGGTTTCAGCGTTACAAAACGGGGAGTTTGCATTCAGTAGGTAGTTTAAAACACGGTATCCTCCCGGTCGGGTTTGACGTCCAGAGAGGAGTCTCTTACAGGAGGTAGGGTCTGCGTGGAAGGCTTGTTGCACCTGCGGGGTTCGTGTTGCGGAGGCAGGCTCTCGCACCCTGGCCAAGCTTTTGTGACCAGCCGGCAAGAAGACAATCTCTGGTTTTCTTATCTTTAAATCTTAGTCAAGCTAGGACGTTACAGGGGGGCGTGTGCGTGTAAGGAAATGCTTGGCGGGGAAAGTTACTCAAGAGTAATTTTAAACCTTAATGCAAATTTTTAGAGAAGTTGAATTTTCATTATTTTACCGTAAATTGGCAGATTTTTAAGGAGTTACTTCCCTAGCCATTATTGCGGGTATCGTATAGTAAATGAAAACACATCGCGTTCTATCGTTTTCTGACTTTGATTGAATAGGATTTCGGTGAGCACCTTCAGTTCTGTGGTCTGTTTCTGCGTGGGTTGGTACCCACCTGAATTTGATTGAAAGCAAAGTTACACATGACCTGAGAATCACCTTTTGGCTTTTGTGGTTAACACCTGCAATTTTGTTCCCCTTGCTGGGGCTAATGGGTGATTCTGGGGCACTGGGTCTGCTGGGGCAGAGTGGGTCTGTGAAGCTGTTTGCTTGGCCTTTTGACTGACCGCACAATTTTATCCGGAAAATCAATGCAATGTGCTTGATCCTTACAAGGTTCATTACAGTGAAAGAAAGTCTGAACTAATCTGCTTTTAAAAAAAGCAGCAGGGGAGAATAATCCTCCTTGGAGCTGCTGATACAGCTGATTGCTGAGCTATCCTGGAGACAAGAGTACAGCACCTCTCCCTGTACTAAACAATAGATGGTACAAACCTGCCTAGAATTAGGCTTTTTGAGGCTGATACTGAAGAGCAGAATTGCATCCCTTTTGGTCTTACGTTGGTCTTGGACAGCTTAGCCCCCTTGGAGAGAGCTGAAGTGATTCTTTATGATATGTACTTTTTTTTTTTAATTTCAGAAATTGGTGTAGATTTGCTGCCTGGGGCTTAAATGCAAATTACACTATTTTACTAATTACTACCTTTCATTTTAGGTAATGTGGTATATAAAATGGGACATGCCATTATGGGCTTTTTTGGTTAGGAAGGAAAATGCTAATTGTGAAATGTAATGGCAGAGAGCCAAGGTCACTTCTATCAGACTTCAGACTTGCCCAGATCCTCGGGCCGATATGTTTGAACCACACCAGGGATCTGTTTCTCTGAGAGTTTTAATTAACCTTAGAAGACAGAGCAGGGCCAGCTTCCGTGTTGCTATTACGCCTGTGTTTTGCTTCTACACCTTAGACTTTGGGGAAGTCCTTTCTGCGTAGATGGTATTTTCTAAAATCAACGAATGTTGTTTATCGCTTTGGCAAAACTCGGGGGGTTTTGTGTATCTTTATCCGGTCTTTGGTCCTTCTTTTCCCATAGTTTATTGCAGACTTGGTCTATCCAGAGTGCTGAAACCCCGTGCGAGAGGGGCTGCGCTGGGGATGAACTGGCACTGGGGCTGCTCCGAAAGGTGTCCAGGACCATTTTTCAGAAACGCTTCCGAAGTACTGTAGGTGTCTTAAGATACGTGGTATACATCTTGAGTATGAGAGATCGGGAAGTGGTGTTTACCTACTAATACATGCTTGAAAAATATGTGGGATTCTATCGATACAGAGCGGTATGTGACCTTTGCTAAGCCAGTTAGTCTCCCAATGCCTCTGTTTCAGCCTGTAAAAAAAACGATAGTCTGTTTCTAAATGGTAAAGCATATTTTGGGGTGTTCACATGAAAGATGCTATGGAAATGCAGAGCATGGTATTAGACTTCATAAAAGGGTCCGACTGCTGAAAGAGCACACTGGAAGAATGAGGGTAAGGAAATCCAGCAACTGTTAGAGTGGCCCCCCCGGGGGATAAAGCAGGAGGCAAAGAGTGGTTTATAATGGTAGGCACATTACACACAAGGTTATAATTTATTGGCTCCTCTGTTTCCATTACCACTGTCAAACCGCCCGGGGAATTCAGGTTCTGTCAAAGGAAATGGCTCTCTTAGATTGTTGAGGCATTATGGTAAATCTGCCTTCTTTACTGAGCGTGGGGTTTGGGGTTTTTTTTAACAATTATTGCAGTGTATCACTTAGAATTTTTTCAGGAGTTCTCAAGATCTAACAGCCAGCTGAACGCATGCAAGTCTTCAGTAATTTCCTCCCAAACCAGGCATCTCCCACTCCAGGTGCGGGGCTCATTGCTTGCTCGCTTGCAATACAAACCGAGAACAACATTTGCATGAAAAAGAAACAACCTAGAAAAACAAAACATGTCTCTCGTTTTTCCCAGAAGAGAGAAGGTGGCCGAAGTGACGGATCGGCGTGTGGTGTGTTACCGGAGGGGGGTATAGGGAACGGCAGAGTAAGATGTGCGCGTAAGGAAAATGATGTGTCAGCGTGCTTGAGTGAAGTGACGGATGGGCTGTGCTCCCATGAGTTGCACTGGATGCTTCTCCCACGTATCAGCTTTGCAGAGCTATTTCACCGTTTCAGGTGGAAGGCTGCCTTTTGCTAGCCCAGGGGAAAGGTTACTACCCTTGGCTTCACCCGAGTTTTGCAAGCAGAGGGAGCAGCGCTAATTTGCTATCTAGGCTTTTCAGTTGCTCCGTTTGGAGAAATTTTCCAAAACAGACATTGACTCATTATTTTTTATGACAGTCCTGCCTCGTCCTACACTGCTTACAGCGGATTGAACGTGGAGTAGACCTTGCAGTAATTTTCCACTGCTGCATTTCCTTCTTGTATACATTTTCTATCAGGTGAAGTTCCCACCCTGGGCCACGCAAGAGGAAGCGGATGGAGTCTCGTGTTTATATGCATTTATATCCGCTACAAGCAGCAGCGGGCTGTGTAGGGGACACACTTCGTCCTGGGCAGAGGAGACTCTTCAGCTTGGCCTTTTAATGATCAGATTCGCACAGATGGGAGTGCCGCCCTTGTCAGCAGCGCACAGTGTGCACAGGCCCACGGACTTACCTTACTTTTGTTCTTTCTCTCTGATTTATTTGCTTCTGATACTGTAGTTTGGCTGGCCAGTGCCTGAACTTTGTCGTAAAGCCATCCAGATAGGACTGATATTCCACATGTCAAAGTCTCTGATCTTGAGGATTTTTTCTTTTGTCTGGCAGATGGCTAAAAAACGTGTCTCAGCGCAGGAGATTAACAATCATACCAAAGGGTATTGCGAAAAATATAGCCAGGAGTATTTAAAATCCCAGCAATTAAAGCTGTCCTCACAGAAGTGAGCGAGCATAGGAGAGGGGATCGCTGAGGGGCTGAGTCAGAAAAATTCATCATTCGCTGAGCTCTTAAGCTTTTCAGAAACCCCTCCATTTGCAGGTGTCATCTTCATGTCCGTTATGTTTTCCAGAAACGGAGTATTTTTACCCATCTTTGGATGATGCTGTTAACTTTTACTTGCGAGCTAGAAAAATGCACGATGGGCCTGATGTGACCCAAGGGTGCCAGTGTTGACAGGGGACTTTTCCTTCTGGATGGGGATGGCCAGCAGTGGCTCAGAAACACCTAGAAGAGTCGTGGGGCCGTGGAGAGGACTTTGTGCCACTAGCCCCAGACCCTCGCTATTAGTTTGTGTCAGTGTGGCATGCCTCTGCGGGACTCCTCTCGCTGTCAAATGTGAATGCTAAGTTTAATCCCTGCACGTCATCCCTCTGAATGATTCATGACGAACGCCGGTTAACGCTTAGCATATGACAGCGTTCGGTGTTCGGTAGCTGGTTACTCAAAGAGAGATGGATAGACTTGCTCGACTCAGCCCTAAGATCCCGTGCACGTTTTAATTCCGGCAGCCTTTGCCTCCCTCCCCTAAATCTCTGCTGTTCGGGGAGAGGGCACTGCCGTGGTTTTGAGGCTGAGAAGGCAGAGGGAGCGTGGTTCTGTGCAGAACGCGGCCGTTGACCTCCCGCGAGCTGCATCAACTTTCTGAGCTTCACATTTCCCGGCCGAAAACCTGCCCCAGTAGCACTCGCCCACCCCCCCCGCGCTTCACGCTCTTCAGAGGGAAGCTGCCCTACAAACGCAGAGTTATTACTCGAGGGGCCGGGATTTGGGGAGATTAAAAAGCGCCGGCGGTATACGCTGGAAGCTACGACGGTTATTTTCTGCTGTTGAAGGGGGTTTGGCAGAGATGCCGCGCTTTGTTTTGCGGGGAGCGTCGGCGCAGGGATGCGGCGATGAGCGCCGTGTACGGGCTGTAAGAGGACGCTGTATTCCTTGTTTCTAATCTTATCCGATCGTGTTCGGGCAGACTCCGGGTGCTGGCTGGGTGCCCAACGGGTCAGACCGGCTGAAGGCGCTGGCTGTTAATGCCGGGTGCCGGTACCTGCGGGTCAGGGGGAGGCTACGCCGGCTCTTCCCAGACAAAGCTGTGTCCCTGTGGTCGATAAGCTGCCGCATAAAATGCTACAACAATATTTTATTTATGCCGCGGAGGATTTTATGCTCTGGGAAGGTCTTTTCTTCTAGTCTGGAGTTATTTTTGTTCGCTGTCTCATAATTTTAGCTTAATATCCCGTTACGGTTTCAACTTGGAAAGTCTGTCCGGGTACTTTGCGCTGTTTTGCACTGTTGTATATAGAATGTCGCCTCTAATTTCACTATTCTGTTCAGCATTCCATGCTGTCTCTGTTAAGAAGCACTGCCTAAATTTCAGACGAAAAACATAATTCCCTCTTGCACTTCGGTAACCCACCTGTAATACCCATAACTATGGGATGCCACTTTCTTTTGAAGTCATAGATCACTCTTTCTTAGAAGCCTTTCCTTAAGCTTCAGACGGCCGGTTATAACTAATACTTCACTCTGATTAATGTCTTTAAGCATTGCAACATTGTAATTGCTGACCTCTGCTGCACTGGATTCTTTCAGTTTTCAGGGACTTGGTGGCTTGTGCAGACCAAAACTGTTGGGGATGCACATGGTTTCGGCTTTCCAGCACGCACTCATCACATATCGAGCTGAATTTTTGCAAGCGTTTTCAATGCGGTCTTGTTAAAATCTGATATTTTACAACAGGTTTTCCCAATCTGGGGTAAGCTGTCATGGGAAGAACCCGAGATTAGTTCTAATAGGACATGAGAGCCTGGACAAAGATAAACTACGGGATTTGAGAAAGCCGCATGACCTTGGCCTTGCCCCAGCTCCCACAGCAGCTGTGCTTCTGCAGCTGGGGAGGGAGCACGGGGGAAACGCAGTGCCAGCTGAAAGCTACCTATTTATCCTTAGTCTTGCACCAAACCAAACCGCTCCTGATTACAGAAGCCTTTTGCATGGAGCAGACTGGTACTTTGGCTGGAAAGTTACTGGCCTGACCATTATGCAAAAAAGAAAGTAAAAAAAAAAAAAAAAAGAAAGAGTGAAAAAAAAAAAAATTGAGAAAAATTTCTTTCTAGTGCATCATGCAGATGGGCCTGGGAACGGGTTCTCCCCATTTACCAGCCCCAGATCCTCTTTCTTCTGCCAGTTCGGATTCCTGTGACAGCTTGAGCCGTGCCTTTTCCTGACAGTTCAGGGTGGCGGGGGGGTTGCTGATGTGCTAGTTTTACTTGCTTGGCTCCGTTACCGTCTTCCTCAGCAGTAATGTTAAACTCGTTACCTTCTCTTTGCGGAAAGTTTTGCTTATGTTGCTAGAGCATTGCTGAAAAACCTTTAAAATTGTTTGAATAGCTTTAAAAAAAACCCCATAGCCTGTGCCCAATAATTTAATCTAATTGCCTTTGCATGTAATTTGAACGTTTTTATTCGGTTAGAAAGAACAAACATTAATTTAACGATACGTGTACATGAGATGCCTCTCAGTTCAGGGGAAGGCCAGAAGGAGGGAATATTACTTTTGGTATTAAAAAGACATTTTGTTTTCAGAAGTAGAGAGAAAAATGTAAAACATCTGGAATTGAGAGCACTTTCTGCCCAGTCTTTTAAGCATAACTTCCATCGGCTCCACAGAGCTTGCTGCCCACTGGTGGCTCTTAGCCGGGGTCACCTGTGAGCTCAGGCGATGGGCACCCTAATATCTGCCCAAAGTTGCTGCTGGGACTGCGCCCCGTGTCCGCCCCTCTTTTGGGGGTCACCGGGAAGGCTGGGTGCCTGGCACCAGGCTCGCTCCTCTGCATCTGCGGGCCAGCTATTGAGGGGTTAAAGAGCGAAAACCGCGCTCGGGTTTGTCTCCTCACCGGTTTCTGGCACTTTCAAAGCCATGGGTTGGCCCCTGCCGAAGTTTGGCTGCTTGTCCCGTGGGAGCGGTTGGGATTTTTGGTGCGACCGGTCTGTTGGCGTGCGGTTGACCCGAGGGCAGAGGTTTCTGAAGGACGCACGTCCTCGTGAGCGCCGTAAAGCTGGTTCTGCAGCGGGTCTCTCTCTTGTCCCGTTTTGGAAACTGGAAGGCTTAGCGGTCTGGTTTGCAGCGCCGGGTGCCAGAAGAGGGAAGGCTGCGGGATTCGCTAATTAAAAAAAGAGCGAGATGGGACTGTTTTCTTTCACCATGGTGATCGCATAACATAACATGACTCGGGGATGCTGAGGAATTTTCGTCTGCTCTCGAAGGCGACGGGACAAAGGTGCAAAGCCCTTTCCTGCTCTGCGGCATTCAGCCACGTTTTGTTTTGAAGATACCTTAAGGATTTGTGTTAGTGAGGAATTTGTCCCTCGTGTTGGCTGTCCGCTGGAATATGATTTATCAGACAAGTGAAACTAATGCTGTATATGGTTAAGGAGTGCCTTTCCGTGCACAAAAATGGTATTTATGGGAAGAGGTTGCTTCTTAGTCGATGCTTAGAGTGTCTTTCCACTGCTACAGCAACAGGCATGAGAATCTGATTATTCGGGCAAGTTAGCATTAATTTTTTTTCCAAGTTTTTTTAAAAATCTGATCCAAACCAATATGAATTGGCTGTTGCTAATTTTGGAATGGTCTGCTTGCATGAGATAACAAATCCCAGTTTTAGTTTAAAGAGAAAATGTTTTAACAGGAGGCTGGCAAGATTGTTATCAAAATGCTAATGATCATTTCTCCTACAGTCTCAGATATTTTCAGAGGGAGGACTAGAATAGACACATCATCTGAATAATATTGATTTTAATATGTATTACTGTCTCATTAAGCTGTTAAAGTCTTTCCCCTTCTGGACAAAGGTTCGTTAATTGCTGCAGTTGATGTATCATTAAAGTGGGTTTAGGTGCAAGATGGGTGGAGGGAAAGAGAGCTCTAAAATGTTGATTGTGCAGTTGTGGATGGACTAGGGGTAAAGATATCGCCGTCCTAACCAAACGGAGGGGACGCTGCTCTGTTGGTGTGCTGCCTCCTGATTGCCTTCCGAGAGACAGCCAAGAAGTCAGCCAAATACAGGCACTATCATATTTACTTTACTAAATGATCATTTCAGTAAACATTATTGAACATGTTTATTTGCGGATTAATTTCAGGCTAATTCTAATCAAAAACCCCTCTGTGAGTTACTATAAAAAGACATGATTTTATGAATTTACTTCTTAATTTCTAATTTCATTTTGAAAGAGCTTTTAGCAGGCTGCCTTTTTATTGGCTGCCTTCTTACATGTTTTGAAATGCTTTTATTGCAGCTTGTATCAGGTTTGCTATATTGTCATCCCTATAAGCAAATCAATACGTTTTCATTTCCAATAATAGTAATAATTTATGAATTTTTAATTATTTTAATGCAGTAAAGTGGAAGGAAGATTTTGTTTTGATTGATTGTGTTTTGATTGACTTCCATTAACATTTATTTATCTGTAAATAAGACACACGCACACACAAATACATGTATGTATGTGTAATACATAAACGTCCCTGGATGTATCGTTTTTTGACAGAAAAGCCCGCTCCGTGCGTTCTCCTTGAGCCCCTGTCCAATTCGGTAAATCGCGCAGCGTTGTCACCCCGTGCTAGGCACGGGTGCGCGTTGTGTCACGGCGCAGTGGCCGGTCCTGCGGCACCTCGGGACGCGTGCCCGCGGCGACCCGCCGCGACGGAGCGTGCCCGCTCGAGGGATGAGAGGTGCGCGCGTGCACAGCCTCCTCTCACACCCCAAAAATACGGATCTGTGCGCTTGTCGTGCGAGGGAGGAGGGATGTCCGGCAAGGGGAGTAGGAGGTGGCTGGAGGGAAGGCGGGGGAGCGGGTACCAGCCTGCTGCGAGGATGCTGAGCCTCGTCGCGACGGGCTGCTCTGGTCCTCGCCGCCGAGGCTCCTTGCGATTTTGTGCTAAAACGCCACGAGATAAGAGGCAGAAAAAGCACAGGCTTTCCTGGCAGAAGCGTGAGCTGCCGCACGTCGAGCGGGCGGGATTCGTCAGCGCCGGGGCTGGTGCTCCTGGCCGGCTCTACGCGGGCGCCGACGGCTTCGTGTTCAGTCCGGAGCATCTTGCGTTTCAGCCAAGAGTTTTCGTGTGAAGAGCCTCGTTCTTTCGCATACTTCCTTTCTAAAACAAATCATGAAAAAGCCCTTGGAGAATACAGTCATACATACACGTCATAAAAGGCAGTAAAATAATAGCTGACAGCCATGAGATGAATTTTTTTTTTTTTTTTTTGCTTATTCTCTTCTGCTGTGTAGGTGATCATGGTGTTACATCATAGTGGAAAACGTCCGATCATTTATATTTCACGATCATGCAGCAATGTAAAATCCGAACCAATCATACTTTTTAAATAATGAAAAATCAGTAAATTATTTTCTGAAAAATACAGTACTTTTTATCTATATTACAGAAAGGAAAATTTATTTTTTCCTAGCTTGAGTTTTATCTGTTCTTTTGATAAATACAGGACTTCCTTTTATAAGCAGTCAGTCCTGCTTTTATCTGAGTATATATTTCCATGGTGGTCGTTACTGTTAAAAATAATTTAGCACGCTAAAGAAGGGGCTGTGTAGGTTTCAGCATGTGTAATAATATTGTTCAGCCGGGGAGAGGCCGTTTTGTGCTTATTAACAAACAAAAACTCAACACCCAGGGTTGAATGGCCATCTCCCACTCATCCCAGACCTCGAAAACAAGGAAGCAAGTAGCTAAGGGGAAGGTCGGTGTCTTCCTCCTTTTGTCTCGCTGGCAGCACGGTACAAGAGATGCAGAGGTGTACAGAGCCACAGGGCTTTTGCTTTCCAGTTTCTCTGCTTCTAATGTTTGTTTCATATTAATTTTATACTGCCAAAATCACTGTTGCTAAGAATTGCTTTCGCCTATTCTTTTTTTTTTTTTTAAATGTGAGATACAGCATTGAATTTGCTGCCTTCTGCAGCGTGTAGAGCTGAGAAGATGAGCCCTGTCTGCCCCCAAAAGGGAGCGGGAAATGGGTTTGGTGCATCAGGTCGCCGCGGTCCTCTGGGGGTCTCGGGGCAGTTTGTAATGCTCTTTAATGCATCTCCTCTCCCAAATGTTTCGCCCTCCTTTCCGAAGTTACTAAAAATAGGAAGCCCAGAAGCGAACTGCTTTGTTAGTAGCGATAACAGAAGATCCAGGAAAGGATCTATGTCATCGTCCCCTTCCTGCAGCGCTCCGTCGCCGGTCGAAGACATCGCGCAGGCAGGAGCGGGCAGGACCAGCCCGACCAGGGGGTGGGCTGTGGCTCTCCTGTCCCTCTTCCCGCTCCACACTCATCCTCGCTCTTCAGCAGGTCAGGGCACCTGCCGGTGTCCGGAGTGGAGGCACAGGCATGGGCGGTCATTGGTTAACCTCCCAAATGAACGTGTTCTTTCTAGCCCATGTTGCAGAACCCGGCTTTCAGGCTGGGCGTCGTCGCTCTTTTTGGTTTGGAGGGCGCAGAGAGGGACCCAGAAGATGTGCTCCGTCCATGTGGATGGTGAAATGCTTCACGAGTCGTCATCGCGGTGATGCTAGCGGTCAGCGACCCTGGGAGAGGGGTGAGCTCAGCGATGGCTAATGACGGGATGGCTGTACCGTGTGTAGTCATACTGAAAGGCAGCACGAGGCCGTGGAGAAGATGGGAGAGGATCATTTTGGATGTTTGGTTTCCTGTGGGAGTAGGGCTCGTGCGGTAGCTTAATCTTAAAAATATGAGGGGAGCGTTTAGGGAGAATTTGCCCTGACAGCGTTGTAGGTTGGCATTCGAGCATAGTCAATAATAAGACTAATAAGAGTTGGAGAGCACGTTGAACTCTCTTTTTTGAGTCTCCGAGCTCGGGAACCTCTGCCACACCAGGGACACGAGCATCTTCCTCGTTGCTACAGCTGAAATGGAGTCAGTGGGCTTGTGCCGTGGCAGATTTGTCATCGACTTAAAACTCCCTAGACTTACCCTGCTTTGATCGCTCTCCACGTAGGCCACCGCCTGCTTAGACAGCAGCGGCAGTGGCAGCTGTCTCCTGCCCATGAACACGGGAGGAGGATTCAGCGTGCACCGAGGTGACAATAAAAGAGGCACAGTCCAGGGCAGGAGGGGGGATGTTCCCAATGGGTGATGTTTTTCAACTCTTTGTAGTTCTTCGTTTTTCATCAAATGAGGCTTAAAAATTCCAGGAGTTATTCCAGTTACTCCAGCCTCTTTAATGTGTTTTGGCTTTTTGTTATTTTAGTTAGATTTTATACAAAGTAGAAGTTTAAATTCCCTCAGCGATACCACTCCTGTAGTGCTGGGTAGTTTCTGCACTAGGATGCTGCCCTGCCAAAGGGGCCCTTTCCTGTTTAATTTGATCACTTGAGAACGAATTCCTCTGGTTATGAAAATCGTGGTGAAAGCAGGGTTTTTTTAGGATCTTGGATGTAGGAGAAACGTATTTTATTTAATCCTCTCCATAGCTATCAGAAGGAAACTTTTTGTTGGTACAGGGTTGGGGTGAAAAGAGTCTGAGCTCACATTTAAAATGAGAGATCGCGGGAGACTGGATAGAGTTGAGGTTCCTCAGCTGCTCTGGTGCTTTTGATGAACATGTGCTTCCTTGACGAGTCAACTCATGACTCAAGGTTTCGGATAGTGATGCCAACTCCCTAAATCAGTGAGTCCTTTGCAGTGCCGGTGAAGTAAGTAGAAGCCGAACACAGAGCAAAGACTGTGGTCAGCCTGAAGTTGTCTCATGAGTGCATAAACCCAGAGCGATTGGCAGCGAGCAGGTAGAGACCAGACTGAATCTCAGGCAAGATGGTAAAGGGTACTTTGAGTTTTTTGTTGGGTTCCCCCCCCCCCCCCCCCCCCCCGAAGAGTTTCCTTGGCTGATGAAGCGCGTTAATAAATAAATGCCTCTGTAGCAGTATTTCACTTTTTGAAGTCATGTAGCTGCAGACCCAAGAAAGTAATCGTATGGGGAGATCCTGACCATCATAGTGTTCAGTATCCTAGCTGTTTAGTAGGTTTGTCTGAATGAATTTCAAATAAACACCGTTTTGTTTTTTGCAGCTTTTTTTCACTAATTAATGAAGGAAAGTGAGTAATCTGCTACTTGGCAGTGCTGCTAGGCACGTGGTAAGAAAGCAGAAGTCTCTCTCTGGTAGAAAGGATGAATTGATTTCTTTTTTTACTTCCATCTCCTCTTCCCCTTCAGCCCCTGTAGCTCCAAGAGACTGCACATTTCAAAGCTAAGAGTGAAAGAGCTGTGATGCCCAAGCTGTTCCCAGGGGCATGCGAGAGCCTCGGGGGCCTCTTTAGGACTGTGACTCAGTTTTGGTGGGAGGTGTGAGAAATCACTACCGTGGTGAGTAGCAGTGTTGTAGCACCTCAGCAGAGCTGTTTTTGAGAGTGTTGCTGGAAGGGAATAGTCTCCTTCCTAGGAAGAAAACCTCGAGGAACGTCATTCAAATAGCTTTGCTTCATTGACCTGGTGCAAATATTATTCAGGATAATGGTTTGCACTGATGGGGTTGCTGTATTACTTCCCTTTAGGTCTGTCAGGTGTTACTATTTTCTGCCCTGCCTGCCGTGCATAGATTTGCCTTTTCCCTCTTATTTCACGTATTTACTTTCTTTGCACAGACAAGAAGCCAAAGGAAACAATTTTGCCAGAAATAAAGGTCTCGCGCGGAGGCCGCGTCCCCGCCGCCGCGCTCCCCGTGGCTTTGGGGTTTTGCTGGTTTCTCCCTCGGGGCCTGAGGGGACGCGCTGTGTTTCCAGTCGATGGGAGGTGGCAGCTCAGCAAACCTCCACGGCCCGCTCTGTGCCCCTGCGAGGTCCCGTGCCACCGGCGTCCCTTGCCGCTCGCAGCCACCCGGGCAGCGGGTGACCCCGGGACATTGTCCCTGTGCCCCGTCACCGTCACCCCTCGGCCCCAGGACCCCCCCCCCCAGGGGCTGGCAGAGCGTTTCGGAGCACCCCCAGGCGCTCGCTACCCATTCTGCACCTGAGCAGAGGTGGGCCGAATTAACGGTCAGTGTCTAAATGGAGACCGGTAACGTGTGGTGTTCCTCAGGGGTCTGTACTGGGACCAGTACTGGTCAATATCTTCATCAATGACATAGTGGGATCAAGCGCACCCTCAGCAAGTTTGCAGGTGACACCAAGCCGAGTGGTGCTGTGGACACGTCCGAGGGACGGGATGCCATCCAGAGGGACCTGGGTAAGCTCGAGAAGTGGTCCCATGTGAACCTCATGAGGTTCAGCAAGGCCAAGTGCAAGGTCCTGCACATGGGTCGGGGCAACCTCCAGTATCAACATAGAGTGGGGAACAAATGGATTGAGAGCAGCCCCGCGGAGAAGGACTTGGGGGTACCGGTGGATGAAAAGCTGGACTTGAGCCGGCAACGTGTGCTCGCAGCCCAGAAAGCCAACCGTACCCTGGGCTGCATCGCAAGCAGCGTGGCCAGCAGGTCGAGGGAGGGGATTCTGCCCCTCTGCTCCGCTCTGGTGAGACCCCACCTGCAGTTCTGCGTCCAGCTCTGGGGTCCTCAGCACAGGACAGACATGGACCTGTTGGAGCGGGTCCAGAGGAGGGACACTAAAATGATCAGAGGGCTGGAACACCTCTCCTGTGAAGACAGGCTGAGAGGGTTGGGGTTGTTCAGCCTGGAGAAGAGAAGGCTCCGGGAAGACCTGATTGCAGCCTTTTAGTACCTAAAGGGGGCTTATAAGAAAGATAGAGATCTTTTTACCACAGCTGATAGTGATCAGATGATGGGTGACAGTTTTAAACTAAAAGAGGGTAGATTCAGATGAGATATTAGGAAGAAGTTCTTCCCTGTGAGGGTGGTGAGACACTGGCACAGGTTGCCCAGAGAAGCTGTGGCTGCCCCATCCCTGGAAGTGTTCGAGGCCAGGTTGGATGGGGCTTGGAGCAACCTGGTCTGGTGGAAGGTGTCCCTGCCCATGGCAGGGGGGTTGGAACTAGGTGGTCTTTGAAGGTCCCTTCCAACCCAAACCGTTCTGTGATTCTGTGACTCTACGACCAGAGAATGGGCACCGAAAATAGGATGTGGCAGACACGGCTACAGACAGTGAAAACTAAATATTGTAAAATGCATATTTATGTGTTTTGGGAGGTTACAGTAGTTCAGATCTCTACTGTTGATTCCTTAAATGTCTTGATGCAGTGAAGATGCTATAAGGAAAATTGCATTTTCGTGCTGAAGGGTTTCTTTGGGTATAATGCTTCCAAATTGAATACAGAATTGAATAAATATGGAGTCATTCTCTTCTCTTTATTCCATCGCAGCTTCGCTCGAGGAATTCTTTTGATTCGCAGAAAGGTTTATAGTGGAAAAATTGTTTGACATCCATAGCAACTATAGTCTCATCTTTAATGGATTGTTTAAATTTTGCAATAGGGATAGTCTGTTCCTGAACAATAATAGTAAATTCTTGACCTTATGTTACAGTTTCCAGTTCTTCAGTAGATAGAGGTATCTTTAGTTAATGTTTCTCAACTCCACAGAATGCTTTACATAAAATAGTAAATATCAGTGCTCCCTTTGTAGATGAGAAGTTAAAGCACGTCCAAAGTGACCCCCTACCAGCAGGGCAGCGCCAGGGAGCGATCGCACGCCTCCAGACTCGAGCACCGTGCTGATGTGGCACTTGATGCGCTCAAGCTCTTGTCATCATCCTCGTGTTTGGAAGGAGCGCGACAGACATTTCACACCAGATTTTGTTCTGGTTAAAGAGCTTTGACGAGTTTCACCTCCTTTACTGTGTGCTACAGCTCCATTTGGCCTATATCCAAGTTTAGCTACTTTAGTTACTGAAATGGTTTTCCTGTTCTACTTCCTAGTATTAAATTGCTGTAAAACTAACTGGAAAACTAGTATTATGTACCCTGTTTCTTTCTTTTGTCTTCACATTCTGGGTCTTTTTTGTTTGCATGTGTTTATTTTTCCTTTGCTTATTTTCTCTTTTATTGCATCTATGAAGCTTTTGTTCTCAATTTTCATGTCAGCTCACATATGTGAGAAGCCAAATAAAATATTTCACGTTTCTGTTTCAAGTTAAAAACCAGTTTTTATGCTGAACAATAATTGTATTACAAGGAAGCCTGATGTGCCCTCAGTGCCATTACAATATGTTGAATAAAAGGTAATTTAATGGAAATGGCGGAGTATTTGAAAGTTCGCTGCATGAAAATTGGATTTTTGCCTTTTATTATTTACATTGCACCTTATTCATATTTAAGGCCACAGGGATTATCATGCTCCTTAATGGCTTTATTTAATAAAGACTTTGCATTTCACAGTATAGGATCTAGCACGGGCTTCAATCCGTTATCAGGATTTCAATTAACTAGCTTTAGCTTAGGTTGCCCCGTAAATCCTATAAATATAGCTAAATAATTAATTTGCTTTCACTGGATGGTAGTGGCTACTTTTAAGTACAGCTGCTATATACATAGCTGCTAAATGGTACAACTGTGCTTATAACTTGCTTTTATTAGTAGTATTTTTAAAGCTGACGTGTGTCTATTAAGGTGACTGGCTGGACCAGGACCGGTCTCCCAAGGTAAAAGACTTCGTAGAGGAGCTGTAGTTATGGCTGAGGACCATTGCAGCTGGGATGCAAGCGCACCTTGAATTTTGGGAGGAGAGGTGAGGGACAGGTGGATGTCACGGATCAACGTATCCCCTAATTGGGCTGAAGGACTTTGCATTTTTTGATGGTGGTTATGTATATTGTGATCCAAGGGCTGGACGTAGCTGATTCCAGGGTGGAGGAGTGGTGATAAATACAGGAGGCTGGATGGACTCCTGTTGCTCTTACTTTTGGGTCTTCCCTTCACCTATGCAGAATCACGCACCCGTGGTAACCTCGAGGTCAAGGTTTTCTTTTGGAGTGACATTTAAATCTTCTCGCTAAGTGGGCGAAACAAATAATGATGTTAACAATTTTTGCTGCACCCTATTGGGTATTGAGAGAGACTGAGACTTGATTTTAAGCGAGCCTGATAAGCAGTCAGGCTAGAACAGGTGCGCCTCAAAAATACAGAGATAGGGCCTAGTATTTTCTGTATTTCCTCGTGTAAATTCTCTCCCCTATGCACCAAAATATTGATACCCTGAAATAAGGAACCAGCCCCGCGCCAAGCTGTGGGGTCGGAACAAATAACGAATGGGTGCTCGTTCAGCGGGAACCACGCGGTGTGAACACGCAGCCAGCCCAGACCCCCGCTAAAAACGCCACCCCTGCCCCAAAACAGAACAAAAATCAGTACGGGCGAGCTGCAGGCAGCGGCGCAGGCATGCCAGCCCCTCGGCAGCTCGGGTGAATGTGCTCAGCCGTTCACCCAGGAGCAGCAGGACGGCATACAACTTGGCAGCTGCGGAAAAGCGGTGTTGATCCGAGAGTCCCGGTCTTTTCCAAGTTATTCTTGCTGGCTCGCATCCCAAGGAGGGAAGATCTGAGACTTTCAGGGACCCACAAAGACCAGGACGCCAGTCAAATTTAAAATGCTTGAGTTGCAATACTTAGAGCTTTAAAAATATTTTTCACCTATCAGCGCATGATTAACTGAGTGTATGAACTCAAAGGGAAACATAATATTTATTAAACATCATTCACTTAGTCATTTTGGCATTTGATTTGCAAAGATTATGCATTTTTCCCAGGAGTTACATTAATAATTTCAGCATGATAACTTTAATTTTAAAAAGGGCTTTTCTTTGCTAAAGGGAGGGTTATCCGTGCATGTGTACAAGGAAAACTTTAATTAAAATTTCTCTTCTCCATTGTTTCAGGAGTTTAAAATGCACTTTCTCCCCCGTGAGACAGAAAGACTGCTTATATTTACAGGACTCAAAGGGTAATGTGTGAAAATGAACACATTCAAGGTTGTATTACTGAGAGCTCCATCGTGTTGGCGAAGGAAAAAGATGAAGCACAGCCTTAATTTACTTCTCTTGCTAAATAGTACTTTGTTCTGTATTGTTAGAAGAAATCACTCCGTATCTGGAGAAGATGGAAAACATGGAAATCATGATACTGCCTCTGCTGACCTTAATATAATTTTTTTTTTTTAACCATTTCTCCCCTGGCCCTCATGGAAGGCTTGAAAGACAAACCACTCTGTTTTTCTGAGGAAGGTCTGAAGACTTGAAATGTGATCCTCCTTTTTGGTGCCTACTGTAGCAGATAAAATATGGGGGAGTTCTCCTTATGTTTGTCTAATATGGGAAACCGATGCTCTTGGATACATCTGCCATGGGAAAATGGGACATGTTTAGTAAGTTCACCAAATATTAACCATTTGGTACATTTAATTTATCCACGGTATAGATTATTGCCAGTGTTAGAGAATTGATGAATAAACTGGGGAAAAAAAAGGCAAGATATGAGTTTGTGTCAAAGCTCTATTTCCTGTAGGCTCCTACAAGTTTCCCTGAAAACTTGTTTCTATGAATTTGAATGGAAAAGGAGAAACCCTAAAAAAAATCCATTTCTTTCCTCTAACAGATGTTGTTGTTTATAGAACAGTTTTAGGAAAAATAAAACTTTGCTGTAAATCAGTACTTGTCCAGAGTAAACTCCACCCATGGAGTACCCAGTCCTTCAGAGAACCCAGAAGAAGGGACACCAAGGTAGTTTCTCTCCTTGAAACCTATGATTAAGGATGCTGTAATCATTTCGTGGGAGATGTTCGCTTGTGCCTGCACCGCCCTCTCCTGTTGAAATCCTCCCAGAAAAGTCAGGAGGGAATAAATCCGTATGCTGCTGCAGCTTTCTCAGGTTTCCTTTGGTGGTGCTCTTGATGGGGTTGTCACCTATCCCTCTGAAAGGGTTAGGATTTACCAGCCAGAAGTTCTGTGCTGTAACCTTTAAATATCATGTACATCAGTAATACAGGTCCAAGGGAGCCACATCATTGGAAACTGCTCATCTGCTAACCACCATCTGGTAAAGAACTACTGTAACAAGAAGGAAAGCAAATGAGGAAGAATATAAATGTTTTGATTCAAGAGTTGTATTTTCCTTTGAAGATTGATAGCAAGTGGTCAGTCTGTTAAGAAGGAAATGCTGCTCTCACTTCAGCTCACTGCCTCAGAGTGAAACCTTTGTTTTGTTATTTTATTTCAATACAAAACATTGCTATTTTAACCTTAAAAATAACAGACATTACTACTAGGAAATTGTTTGTCTGCTAAGACAAACAAATTCATCTGTAGCTAATATGACCGGTCTATTGCTCCTTCTCTACAAGGCACGCAAATCTCTCTCTTGGCTGTTTGTGATCAATCTGGTTTTCTAATATTTGCCAGTGGAAAGGCCCTGGCTCATTTCTTTCTTCTGAATCATATTTTGATTGTCTCATTTCCTACTGAAGTGATTAAAGCCGAGCTGGGCATACACAGACTGTAACTTCTACGCATAGCTTTGCTAAGCTGCAATGTATATTATTAAAATTTCTAAAATTATCTTCTACTAGGAGCTTATTTAATGCACTAAAGCCTTCTAAACGAGTTAAGAATAAGTGATAGGGTCATCCACGTTCAATAGTTCCTATCGGGTGCGTTTGTCTGAAGGATCAGAAGGAGGAGGTGACGTGCCTTGGGTTTTCAGCCCAGCCAGGTTGTGTGCCAGGGGACCAGGACTCCTGGGGCATTGAGGAACACGTGCGCTCGGTAGGATGGAAACAGCCAAAAGGGTCCTTAGTCAGGACCTGGAGAGAAGTACTGGAAAAAGCGCTAGAAAAGCGGCTGGCCTGCCTCCCGGGCTGCGTAGGAGGATCTGGGTCTGAATACGAAGAGTGTGTCCCTGTACATTACTGGTAGATCACAGAATGGCAGACTGGTCGAGGTTGGCAGGCACCTCTGGAGGACGTCTGGTCCAAGCCCCCTGCTCCAGCAGGGCCACCGGTTGCCCGGGACCATGAACAGGGATGCTGAACAACACAGGAGTGCAACAGAGGCCGTGGCAGGTCGTGGCGGTGAAGACAGTGGCTTCAGAAGTAAGCAGTCCTTAAAACCGTAGACCCGTTGCTCTTGCATGTTAGGAGTTGTAGCCCTCTTTGTCAATCTTTAAAGGATGTTTTTCGCTAGTTTCTTGATTGAGCGTGCTTTTTAATGTTCCTATCTGTGCTGCCGGCAGCTGGAAGGTGAGCTGGAAAGTGCAACCGTCACTCCAGCCACTTAGCTGTGAGAGCCTTTCTTCTCCTTCAGACTTTGGAAATTGTCACCTGTCCTGAAAATTTATAGCTTGTCTTTGCTTTGGGGCTACTGTGAGTTAATCTGAAGTATTTATAGCTATTATAGTTGTTTGACAAACAGGTTCAGCCAAATAAGAGACCTCAGCAGAGCAGAGTAATAGCGGGGAGCCCTTTGTTTAACTTGGCAAGGCTCGTCACAAGCCATCAAAGAAAACAGTCACTTTGTCAGTAGTATTGAATGGATGAATATGATAAACAAAGAGGTCATGAAGCCTTACAGCCTAGTTTCCCTCGGAAACAGAAGTAAGAAGGGCTTGCCAAACAGCTTTAGGACTCGAATATAGGTGTTTTATGTATTCACAGCATATGGGGTTCATAACTATTGTTCCCTTCGGTATTGGTGAGTTTTCCTAAAATGCTGGAAGGAAACAGGTCTTGAAGGAGCCCAGAAGTGACACGCAGCCCATCTGTTTTGCTGAACTGTTTCTCTAAATTAAATCCATTGCTTCCCAAGTAGAGTTGATAATAGGATGTTGAAAACAGAGTATTTCCGAAGCAATTTTGAAAGCAGTTCCCAGCAGCCTATTACAGATGCAGGTATTCTGATGATAATTCCCCGTTCCCAAGTGAGGTACTCACTTAAGGCCCCAATTCAGCAGAGGCTTTAAATGTATACTTGTGTTAATCTCCGTTACAGCAGTTTTGCCTGTGGTTAACTATAGCAGCGTGTTCTCAATTAAACATGTGTCTGATGTGTCCTCTGCAGAAATAAAGGGCTGACTTGAGGTTAGAGATAATTTTCTCTTGAGTAGCTACTGAACTCTGTTCAGGCTGTACCTGTCTGCATCTATTTAGCACGAGGCAACGCGGGCCGCTGCGGGTTGCGTCCTCCTATCAGGAATTGTTTAAGGACGTGGCTGAAGTCTTCCATGTGCCTAATTCATAAGGGAGGAGGTGAAGGAGTTGGGAGAAAGCAGGACTCTAAAATGTCATTTCAGGGTTACTGCTCTTTGTCAGCTATTGCAGGGAGGATGAGCATTACAAGTGTCACAGGTGTCTTTAATTATATATGGCCTACTTCCTGAAATATTCATAAGAAATGCAGATAGGAAGTGAAAGTTCTGGTTGAAAGGTATAAAGGTTATTCTTAAATATCAACAAGGTGATGTCCCCTACCAGGTTCTCCATCTAGCAAAATGACTGGGTTGCTGCATTTACAGAAAAAAAAAAAAAGGTCAAAGCTGTTCTTTCACCCATGCGTCGTCTTTGCCTTGGTAAACCATCCCACAATAACGATTGCTGTAGATGTGTCTTAAAGTCCTAAGTGCTGCAGGTGTGAAAAAATCCTGGCTCCTGATGAGCAGCCCGGGAGTGGAGACAGTGATTTATAGGACAACGTAAGCGTTGCAGAATTCAGAAGCAACAATACTCTTCAGTTTTAGGTTTGATGAGTCCTGTGAGCCCTGCAGGACTGGTAAGTCCCGTAAAGCACATGGTTAGCAAATTGTGTGAATTCCAGTAAAAACAGAGGAACTGGTTTTAGCACTGTGTTTTTTACTGCCTGCGCTTACGTTAGGATTGCGTTAGAAATAGGAACACTAACCTTTTACAGCTGGCAACAGGTGGAGGATAATGAACAGAAGGATTGTGCTGGATGTGCAGGGGAAAGGCAAGACACAGAGGATGGGACTTAAAGGGTCTGCTGTTTTAATAACAGAATTCACGTGGGTGCAGCCCAGCAGTAACCCTCCACGGGCAGTCATCATTCATTTCCACACGCTTGAGGCTGTCACCGGCTCGGCGTGCGTCCTGATCCCAGCCCTTTCCGTGCCGCTGTCACGCGGGGGCGGTGAAAGGGGGGGAAGGCTGGCTTTACCTTGGTGAACCGCGCACCTGCAGCATCATCCTCGTCCCCCCATCTCTGGGGAGTACCTTTCACTGAATTCTGTTTCTCGTCTCCTGTGCAAGCAGGGAAAAACCTCTCCACGGTGCAAGCCCGCGCCGGACACCAGCCCTTCAGACCTGCCAGCATTTGCTCGAGCCGGTGCCGCCGCGTCCCCTGCCCGCTCTGCAGGTTGCTAACGCGTCTCTCCCTGAGACGGGCTAAACTATACGTGACCCTGCGGTCCTTCCTCCCTCTCTGCCCAGTTTCGGCGTTCACTGTGGGTGCCCTTGCTCACAGACACATTTAGCTGCAGTCATGCATGCCTCTTGGCCTCCTCGTATGGTATTCCGAGCCAAGTCGTGGTCATTTTTAGGAAAAGGTCCCAAACTTAAGCCTTGCTTTAACCAGATGACTTACTTGGAAATTTGCTTGCAGGATGCTCGGTGTGTAGTAATCCTACCTAGCCGTTGCTGCTTGTGCCTTGGTGCACGTGGTGCGTTGGATGGTCTCACGGACTGCGCCTTCCTCGGGGGTGACCTGGGGCCTCCTGCTAATTTACGTGACCCTCTTCTTGCTCTTAAAAGTCGGGTAAGGCAGTAGAGCGCTCTTGCCCTATGTTTCCCAATGCTGTATACATAAATGGGACCCTGTGGTCATTGCCTTCAGCCTCCTCTTATGGGAGATGACTGTGCAAAAAAAAAAAAAAAGGTCATTCTGGCAAGCTCCACAAACCATCTGCCTCCCCATGGCCTGATACAGCAGAGGCTACAAGCCACTTACCAGCATTTTCTTTATAAATGTAAGACCAAAACTCCAGATAACAGAAAGAGCAGGAAGGGCCCTGCTAGTGTTTGTAGAACCCTAGGATAGCATGGAAAAATGTCGGTACAGTATACGCAGATATCCAGGAAAGCCCGTCTCCCAGCTGGGAACCCATCTGACGTGAGCACGGGAACAGAGAATGTCAGCCCGACACAAAGCGAGGGGTTTTAGTGTCCGGGTGTGCTGTCCTGCACCCTGCCCAGCACCATCCCTCCAGCTGTGGGAATCTGGACGCTGCAAAACCCATGTTTTAAAATTGCCACGCAAGCTGGCATTTTGTGAGGTGCCTCCTCCCATGACTTCGAAGAGCGGCCGGTTCCCAGCAAGCCTTGGCACGTGACTGGGCAAATTGCTGCCTTCTTACCCTTTTGCAGCCCTTGGAGTTGTGTTTGAGGTCAAATTGCTTTACCAGACCCACACCCACACCCATTTTAGGTAGGTCTTTGCTGGCATGAAGAGCTGCAGAAGTTGCCTGAGGAGAAGAGCTACCCTGAACGCGGGTTATGCCGAGCTCCGTGGGGCATAAACGCTTGGTTGCAGCTCTTAATTAAAAACTGAACGGTGATGGGCCACGAGGGGGTTTTACTAGGCTCCTTGGGATTTTTTTTTTTTTTTTTTTTATAATAAGGACAATGGGAAATCGTTGCTGGTAGTCTGCATCAACAAAGTCTGGAGCTGATGAGAGGGACAGGCTGTTAGATCTCGAGTTTGTCCTTGATCACAGCAGTGCCCCAGGTGTCCGATAATGGAGAAGTCAACATACTAGGCGGTGTTTGACCAGCAAAACGTGAAAGAATGCTGCTGGCTTCTCCCAAATATCACTCCCCTGCCTGCTCTGTGTGGCTCTGAATATGTATGTATATATATATAGGGCCAATATAGTTAAAATGTTGCAAAATGTGTGAACTTTGTGCCTTATCAGGAAAGTTGAACCTGAAGTCTGGCTGTTTCATTTGTATGGGGACATGCAGGAGGAAGGAGGCTGACTTTATTTTCAGGTGACAGGACTGCTCTGCTGCTGCTGGCCCTGCTTAGTTTGACAAGGGGCAGGGGTTTTTGGTTTTGTGACCACAGCTGTGCTTCGTAGACCAGTTGGGATGAGTTGTGGAGCCAGAAAAGATTTTGATCTTTTTACGTGCTGGTTCGGTGATGTGTGTGTAGCGTTTATGTTCTTAAGTAAATCTCTCTTATGAAAAGCAAGCTTTAAAGGAAAAGAAAGTCTCTCTGTTCATAGCCCCAGACCCGACAGCGCTTTGGGTTTTGTTATTATTTATATGCAGGCACCATTCTCTGTAAGAGATCCCAGTTTCTGTCTCGCTCTCACACCTGGCGATGCATTGCTGTCAGGAGTCTGCAGGATATGTGTGCTTTACAAAATTAAGTGATGCATATTGAGCTCTAAGATAAAAGCATCACGTTTTATATTGTATATGTGCCAACTGAGGGCAAATCATTAAAAAGAAGGAAGGAAGAAAAAATTACACCAGAGCTGAAGAATTTTTATACTGGATTGTTTCATAGTAAAATGTAGTACAGCGAGTGTGCCGAATTTACCTCTTCTTGTTGACTGCCTTTGCAGAACTGTATCTGAATCATTTCCTGTTAGTGAATAAAATCAAGAGGTTTTCAGGGTTGTTTAGTCTGGGCAACTGGGAGTTGGTGTAGCTAATGTGTTCCAGAAGGTTAACCACTGTGAACTCTCTTGTCTGAGCCATTTCCCCTTTTCGGGTGGTTTTCTACCCGTACAGTTGCCTTTCAGGTAGCAAGTTATCAGCTGTCTCGCACGTAATGTGAAAGAGATCAATCTGTGGCAATATGAAATCTCGAAAACATGTATTGCATGTCTCTGCTGTAGCTGGGAAGGGGGTAAAGGAGAGTGACTCTTCCACAGCAATGATTTTTTTCTCCCAGAATAAAGACATTCGTATTTTATGTGCAGTAGTTTTTGAAAACCTCATTTTGTATTCACATAAAATCGTGTTAACAGGCAGGGTCTTTATCTGTAATTCACATCTTTAGGGGAAAGGTGTTTCCTCCGGGGCATTTTAATGGAAATTTTTATTTACAGATAGAATCCAAAAACCACTAGGAATTTTAGGTGATGCTGACAACAGGGAGTAATTAATGCAGACTCCTTCTGACCCGCACGGTGCTATTGCTGTGGCAAACTGGGCGCAGGCAGCGTGGCTTTACACTACGGAGCCATCTGGAACGGGCGATTACACGGTTTGCAATTAGCTCCTGGTGTCAAGATCCTCAGGTCAGAGGGTTTCTTCAACATAGCGGTTTCTGTGGCACCAAGTCACTAATCATGCATGGGATGCCTGCAGGCGATTGCTGCTGGCAGTGCTTTCTTCAGCATTTAACCTGGGCGGTTTGGAACAGCAGTCCTTCTTGTTCTTTTTTTATCAGCTACATTTGTGAGATTTTCATTGATTTCTCCCCCCCCCCATTCTTTTTTTCTTTTAACAGCAGCTGATGTATTTGTAATTAATTATTTAGTGGGCATAGTATGACATAAAAGGGAATATTTTACAAACGATTATATTTTTCTCTTTTGTGTGGCTTTTCTCCCTGTTCTCTTGTGATCTCCCCACAGCTGATCTCACGGATGATGAAAGTAACCGCTAATGGGCTTCCACTTGTCCACAGTTATAGGTGTGCTACATTTCAGCCCCTGCATGGAGGATAAATTCTCGAGTTCCTTAATGGAAATTTGGAGAGTATTTTTCACGTATAACAGAAGCATGCTAATGGCCGGCGAAAGCCAATTCCATTCTTGGGTTTCAAATTAATTTGTATAAAAGCTCTGGGTTTAATTCAGTTCAGAATGTGCTCTTAATTCAGTAATAGCGGAAGAATGGTGACTATGGTGAATACTGGAAATCTGATGGCCATTATATTAATTTTTAAAAAAGAAATGCATTCTTATTTGTCATACTGTTCACATTAACAGGATGGCTACGAACCATGAAACTCCATTGTAAATGATACTGTACGAACCATTTCTGTACACATTTCTGTTTGACTTAAAACAGTAATCAATGCTTAAGAAGCATTTTCAAAATGCTACATGAAAAAGCAATATATTTTTGTGGTAGGGATTTTCCATTAGGTTTGTAGTAGACCCTGAATCTGTAGCATTAAGTGAAGGTGAAATTAACAGATTTTTTTGTATGTATGTTTAACTAATACTGTACCAGGTCTTACTAGCCTGAGGGTCCACAAGAAGCATGACTGAATAATTTTATTTCTAAATACACATACCTTGACAATGGCAGTTTTTAAAAAGAGTTTCACAGTTCATGTATGTGGGTATAAGGTAAGAGTGCTCAAGTTAGCTTAACAAAACTTAAACAAAATCTGCCTACACTCATCTGTCTGTGGTGTTTACAGAACACATTCAGTTAGCTTCTGTACTGAATTTCACCCTATAAAGCCAGGGAGATCACTGGACTCGAACGATATATTGGGTTTTAACGAGTCCTCTTTTATAAAGTTATGAACTATTACTTTCACATGTGCACGTAGGTTTTACGTGTGCCCGACAGGCAGAAGAAAACTTGGGAAGTTGCGTGGCAAATGGCTGTCTCTCATCATTTCTCCGGAGCGGGTGATTCTGGGGGGTGGGTCGGGTGCGAGCTGGGATCACGCCGGACCATCGCACGGGGCTGCTGGCGTACGCGTTCCTGGGACCCCAGCCAGCTCTGTTTGCCTCCCCCCTTAGGGTGTGAGTTGAAAGGGGAGGCCTTCAGCTTCCAACGGAGACAGAATGTGACCCAGGAGGGAGGCAGGTGGTCCAAGGGAAGGGAGGAGTGAGAAGAGCCCTGGGGGAGCCGGGACCCCAAAGCCGCCTGGTGCCGCTGCCTTCGGCTGTTTCCCTCCTCCCGCTTCTGCTTAGGCTGGGAAAAATAGAAGATCAGTAGCCTTGCTGCAGCTTCGAGAGCCCTACCTGAATGTTTATAACTGATAGTTTCCTACAATACCTTCTGTTTGCTCTGGAAGGTCTTCGGGCAGTGGTAAGGGAGATGCATCCTCACTCCAAACGGTGTTGTCTTCTGTGCTGTTTCTAGAAGTTGGCTTTAGCTGCCTCGTTTGGGCTCTCAAGAACAACCGAATAAAGAGCGTTCCAATTACGTGAAGTGTATTTCTGAGAAAAGATTAAAACCGGCCCATTTGGATGATGAAGAAATGCACCTAATGATGGTTCTCCAGAGCTGTAACACGGTGTGTCTTCTGCTGGCTGTACAGCTGGCTCTGCTCACCTGCTTTCCGGGGTTTACAGCGTACATATGTACGTCGTTACTGCCATTTTTTTTTCACATAACTTAGACCATAAACTCCTGAAAGCCAGGATCCCGATTCTACCTGCAAAGTCCCCTGTTAGTAGGCTATTCTGCAGAAAAGTATCACTAGTAACAGCAAGGAGCTGTAGTGCAGTACTGAAGCCGAGCCGTTTTCCAGCTGTGCCAGGTCACTCACTCGACTTCCCCTTATCTCGGTGTCTCTGGCTGTGAAGTTAATGTTACTTTACTTTCTTCTCAAGAGGAGATTCTCTGAAGATTCCTTCATGTTTGCAGCTTTCAGCTTAACACTTTTCTGTGGTCCTGCTACTTGTGGATTGGTCTATTGAGAAGTGAGGTACAGGGAAAACTGTAAAAAAAAGGTGGGCATATAGTTCAAAATGAGCTTTCTCTGCAGTAGTCGTTTGTTTGTTTGTTTCTCTAGGTAAATTGGCCTTTCAGAAATAGGCTCAAAAAGCAAGGAAACAGCAGACATGAGGAGGATGTTTTTTCCTTTTATTTATGCAACCACTGCTTTCCAGACATCTGTCTTAGGGTGTTTTTTGGAAGCAGTGAGGACTTCAGATCTTCACCTCTGTTGCCATGTGTATTGTCTATGGGCTGCGCTGGATTCCCTGGGAATAGTTAGGAATTCAGGCATGAAGTTAGATATGTTGCTGAAAATACGCAGACGGGCGTACGTACAGTCTCGAGGGAGAAGACCTGCCTGCTCTGTTTGCAGTGCGCAGTGCACTTCAGCAGCCGGAGTTTTGCGGCAAATTGATGACACTTTGGGTAAGGCTAATGGAATTGCCGGTGTATGAACACAACGCATGCTGCAGGTGTGCCTGGGGTTAAGGAGTGAGGTCTTTTACAAGGCTACATCAACAAGATTACATCGGTAGATAGAAAACATGACTTTTCAAATGCTAAATCTTAAGTTTGTAAGGTGAGATTTTTTTCTTCCAGCCATGACATAGTGTTGAGTTCCTACAGTCTTAAAAAGGATGCCCGAAGTGGAACTGTACTGAATACTACCAAATCCTATGCTTGGTTTTACAGCTCGTTCTCTAGCCCTCTTCTGTTTCTCCGATACGTTAACGCAGCCCTTAATTTCTGGTACCTTTGGATCTGGGAACTGGTGGAGCTTGAATTAGAGCTTGAAAGGTGAACAATGATTTTTTACTGTCTGCTGTAAACTCTCACCACTGCAGTTAGTGATGAGTTCACTGCGACTTGTGGATGACAAAGATGGAGATGAGAAATGATGAAGCCATTAGCACATATAGGTATTTATTTCTACTGAAAAGCAAAAGTCAGGGCAGTTTTCTGCTATTTAAATTTACTAAAATAATTGGCACCGTGACAGGTGACTGTAGGAGCATTACCTTCAAGCCTTTCACATGAGTCACACAAACTCATTCACCCTGTCTGCGGGTCTTAGTACCTGATTTTCCCAATTTAGCGATGAGAACAGTGGTCTCTGGGGACTTGCGGGTATGCTGCAGTTACCTTACTGGAGCTAAATCCTCTTGTCGCCTAGGCAAAGCACGTGATGTCGCTAACACTCGAGGAGCCTGGTGTGCTTAAATTAGGTGTGGAGGGGAGCTCAGCGCTCAGGGTGTTGCCAGGCTGCGGTCAGAAACAGCAGGTTTCTGCGTCTGTCACCACGAACGGGTGCGCTGCTGGGTGCCGGGGCGCAGCAGCGTTTGGGGGTGCGCCTCTGCTCGGCTCCGTCACTGCCATGACCTCCCGCGGCGGCAGCGGGCACGCCACGATGGGAGACGCTCCGAAAAGGGGCTGCGGGTCCCTGGGACCTGGCTCCTGGTTCCTCGGCACCGACGTCTGTCCCCTCCTGTGCGGGGCAGCGACCGCAGCACTTGGGACGTTGTGCTACTTTTGATTACTTTGCAGTGTTAAAAACTTTGGTTTCTGTTCCCTGTGCTGCCAGATCTGGAAGGACCGCGGTACGGTTTTGTCCTGTGCCATGGCCTTAGTTAATCCTGAGGTGCTGGTTCAACAAAAAAGCATATATAAGATGTCATTAGTTCAGCATGTTTTTTAAAGACGGAGGAGGTGCATCAGCAGAGAGATGTGTGACCGCTCTTTTTACTGATCAAGGTTAATGAAGCCATGGTTTTAATGCCAGGTCAAAGGTGCAGGAGGGGTTTTTTCATCTTGTCAATGGAGATTTGTAGCCACTGTGCTACCATATGTGAAAGTAACTCTCTGCTGTTGGCAGGTTGTATTTTATTTTGTTGACCATCTGGTCTGCTGCTGCTGTGGACCTCGAGCTTTGCAAAGGTTTAATTTAGTGTATATTGAGGTACCCTCCATTTCAAACTCTGGTTTTGAAACTTGAAGGAGTAAGATGTTAGATCCTTAATGAAAGGTACATTCAAACCACTTCAGCAATTATGGACTGGGAACGGAGTGGCTGAGGGATGGCCACGTTAGCAGGAGCAAACATGGACAAGGTGTTATCCTGGTCCTGGAAACTTGCATTGCTGACTTACAGAGCAGGTTGGCCATGCTTTTGTGGACTGCAGACTGGGTTAAATTGTAGAATTTTAGTCAAAGGTTACTCATTACCTTGTAATGTTACATGATGGTGGAAAATCCTTTGAGGGTTAGATGGAATTGTCCTGTGGTCTTGCATGCTGCAAGCAGTATGGAAGAAGGAAGTAAAGCAAATGAAATTTGATATAATTTTTGTGTGTTTCATGTAGAAGGCATTTTTAGTGCAAGGTGAAGTATCGTAGCATTCATCTTTTCAGAGGTAAAGATTTTGGTGGGACGTTCTTATAGAGAGGATAATGTTAATGCCAACAACATGTACCTCCGCAAACACATGTTCTGTGATGCTCGTTAAATAAGCCTGAGGAATAGCGTGAATACTTCTGTTCAGAAGTAGAAGCATTTTTCCTCATCTGTTCTGTTTTCTCTGGAAGCCACAGTTGGGCTTAGTAGCATAATGTGGTTATCAGTATCACTGTGCTGCCAGTACTAGAAATTAGCCTTGTGGTGTGCTTTAAATAGGACTTAATTCAAGTTTGAGGCAAGCTGTTTGTGTTTGCTTATGGTGAGAATGTTAAGGATGTTGCATGTTTCTGTTTTTTAAATAAATCAAAGCAAATAAAAGGAAGAATTAAGTAAACAATTTATATATCTTTGTGCTCAGAATTGGTATCACAAAGACTACTATGATTTTAGAATAAAGCCAAATAGAAAGCAAATGTATGTTCAACTTTAGTTAAGCTTATTTATCTTTTCCAACTAGAGTAGGCATTGTAACAGAAGAAGTACTTATCATGAAATTTATGATACATTCAAGACTCATTGAAATGCTTTTTCTTCCGATAGAATTAAAAAAAATAAATTGCAGGAGCAGAGCCTAAATGCACCTCATCTGTCCAACAACTCCTGTAGACGGACTGTTAGAAGAAATGAGACAGTTCTTAGAACAGCCTTAGCTTTTCCTACATAGTCTTTATTTCTTGATATCCCTTACGGTGGGATGCATTTCTTCTCTTTGCTGCCCTCGACTTGTGCGCCCGGGGTTTCTCTCCCCAGCACACGCCGTGCCAGCGCATTCACGCCATTCTGGTAGAGATTTCCATTGACAACCTCCCAGCTATGTCACGCCGAAGCTGCCTCGACCAGACAGCTAATTTACCAGAAAGACATGGGCAACAGCTTGAGGTCCACGGTTGTGTCTACGCTGCTGGGCGTGAGCAGCTGTGGAAAGGGGTCCGATGCCAACCTTGTCTCTCATCCGTGTTGCCGCTCCATGGGAGGGCACGGGTGGGAGCGTGGCGGGTGGTGTGGGCGTAGCGTGGGGCTCCCTGCGTGGCTCAGCTGCCTCCTCGTGTCTTGTCTTCCTTGAATTGGTACCACAAGACCAAGTTTTAGCAGCCAAAACCGCACGGGATCCTTCCGAGAAGGGCCCTCGTCTTTCTTGAGGCAAAGACAGATGGGATTTGTGATTATCCTGAGCACAAGCTAAATTGTGTTCAAACTGTCAGTGCAGAGAAATGTAAACCTGCAGCTCAGGTAACTTGAGATGTTGTCATTGAGACTAATGAAACAGCACAGCTCAGTGCTACATTAAACAAAACTGCCTTGAGATATTCACCAAATCCACTGATGTGGAAATGCGTGTTAAGAGAGACGTGCCTCGGAGGCTTGCGTGCTGCAGAGGCGAGGCGTGCAGTAAGCAACTTTTGAGAAATAAAATTGCCAACTCCGTTGCTGCTGTCCTAACTTTCTCATCGGGTTGGTAATACGCCGCGCTCGCACCTCGGTGTGCGGTGTGAACAGCAGCGCTGTCAGTGGCAACGGGGGGGAGTAAAACTGAAGTCCCACGATGTAAGGCAAAAGCACAACAAAAATTGTGTTGTACGCTGCTGCTGTCCTGGAAATAACTATGTAAAGCCATCGTTATGTTAGCGCATTATATTATTTTGTCAGTGGAAGTTCATGATACAGGATCATTTGTAGATGTTGGGTTGAGACCCTGCTTACATAGCAAGGGGGTTGGAAATGCTTCCCATACATACCTCTGCTCGTGCTGCCCTGTATGACGGTTGTAGAGAGCTAAAATCACACCGCCCTGAAACTCTCCAGAGAAGTATTCTTTACAGGGGTATTTTGAGGCTCAGTAAACATAGCTTTCCATCAGCTCTGCTAGCTTAAGCCATTGTGATTTGATAATACACTTTTTGTAAGATTTCTTCAGATTTGACACTGTCCTGCATGACATCCTTGTCTCTACCTTGGAGAGACATGGATTTGACGGATGGACCACTCAGTGGATAAGGAATTGGCTGGATGTTCACATTCAAAGAGTTGCGGTCAACAGCTCAGTGCCCCAGTGGAGACCAGTGACGAGTGGCGTTCCTGGCCAGGTGTTCAAGGTGTTCAAGGCCGGGTTGGATGGGGCTTGGAGCAACCTGGTCTGGTGGAAGGTGTCCCTGTCCATGGCAGGGGGGTTGGAACTAGATGATCTTTAAGGTCCCTTCCAACCCAAACCATTCTGTGACTGTGTGGTTCTATGGTGCTATGATTTAGTGGAGCATTTTCTTGCAAAAAGGAACACGGGTTGTGATCCTGTGGTGGCCCCTTAAACTACTGTCACATTGAGATGCTCCCTGCCACCTTTAATGCTGCTGATCTCACGGTGGGGTTTACTTTGTTGTGATTTACGAAGACGCTGGGAGAGGGTGCCTGCAAAAACAACTTCCAAAGGACTTTGGCTGAGGCCTTCCTCAGGGCGTTGGGACTGTAAGCACCAGCCTTTGAGAGTTACTGCTGTGCCGGTGACAACAAAGAGAAATTTTTCAGTGCCAGAGACTTCCCGCGCTGGGACCACACCTCTGTTAGAGGTAGTACTGGTCTTCAGCCTTTATATATGCCACCCGTGAGGGGGGAAAGAAAAGAGCGAGCAGCTGTGATGTCTTCAACCAGAGAGCTATTAAAGAAGCACTGTTATGATAACAAGCCCGACATTATGTAGTAAAACAGGCATCACACTTGGCTTTTGCCCGTTATACTTGTTTCGCAACTTCTTCTGTCTGTTCCCACGTAGGCTGTGTCACACTGCGTGAGAGATGTCAAGGGATCAGCCTTAGGCTCGCCAGGTTAGAGCTCATCTTGACTCCTTTGCTATGTTTTATATTTCATTTCCATGGGGATCAGCTTTTTTTTGTTTTATCTGCTGGCATTTTAGAGCCATTTGACAGGAATATTTGTGAGATAAATGTTCCTCCTGCAGATAAGGATAAATGTAGGTATGTTACGGAAATAACCAATAGTGAACACTGTAAAACAGCAGGAAAGGAGTAAGGACAGATGGGTTTGTTTTTTTCTCAGGCAATCCAAAATAAACTTGATTTGTCTTCTTTAAATCCTTACACTCAGTCGGCAAAAAATATAGGAAGTGATGTTTACTCATGTAATAGAAATATCTTAAAAACCAGTTTAAAACAGCTAAGGAAATTTGGCAGGTCAGGGATTTATTTATGTATGTATGTATGTAACTGGGTTTATGGGAGGGTTGATGCTTCACCGTACTCTCTCTGATAGTAACATAATCTGTTTTATTTTCATAGATGAATCCAAAATCTGTATTTGGCATTCTGTGTGTTCTGCAAAGGACATTTCTCTCTCAATTTAGGTCAGAGATTTTCAAAGGCACGTACAGCAGCTAGGCATTTAATTTTCACTCACGTTAATAGAATTTGACCAGTTTCTTCTTTCTTGCTTTTTGACATCTTTCATTTCACAGTTTTTGTTTCAATTGCACCTGCCTAGTAAAAAGATGTAGACAAAACAGGCACGTGTCTGCCAGCAATATTGCTTCTTGTAGTCTTGGTAGACTGTTGCTCTACCCATTGATTTTTTTGGTTATCTGCCACATTTCTGGATGCCCAGCAAGTACGGAGAGCAGTAGGTCGGGCCGGACGGCTGGAAATCCAACAGCCTGGAGCAAACAGCCCCTGGGCACTGGCTGCTGGTCTGATGGGCTCCGGTCTCATCACGCTCACTGCATCTGCGGGGTGAATCGCTCCCGACCTGTGTGGGACATCTGACACGCGCTGTGCGTGGCAGGACCGCTGCGTGCGTGTGGTTCAGGTACACAGAATCCCAAATACGTGGCTGTGGGTTTGAATTTATGGTAGGACACAGACCAGCCGTCACCTAAATCTTCCTCTCCCTCTTGGATAGGTTTTTCTTGTACGCATGTAAGGACTCATATCTAAAATAGCCATAAAAGCCTACGCTGCAGTTAAATGTTTCTTCACCACACTTTTCCTTAAAGTGTGCTGCTTGCAGAGCTACCAAGTTACCCACTGTGTTTTTCTTTAGTTTTTTTGGGGTTATTTTAGTTTTTAAAATAATTGCCGTAGTTGTCCAGATTTTGCTTAGCCATCCTGTCTCTCGATAGTCTGCTGTGGTCATCAGCGTTATGCCTGGCTTGAGGGAGCGTTCATTTGGACGTACGGCTTTGTCAGTTGTGGAGCACGTCCTGGGCAGGATGCGAGCGCCTAGCCCCAGGGCCACGGCAGATGTCTCGATTGCTTTTCAAACTCTTGGACTGAAACTGGTTCGTTATTGCCAGTGCCCTATTTAGACCATTTAGAAATGAGCAGTAAACGAGTAAATGGCTTGAAACTCCATTGCAATGAGGGTAGGTGAATTTTTACAAACATTGGTGTTAGTAATGCATTGTTTAATAATAATTTTGATGCCAAAATAGACATTGCATGGTTATAACTGATTAAATACTTTTCAGGTGAGGTGGCCAAGTTGCACATCCTTTGGCTGGTTATGCTGCTCTGGTTTAAGACTGCCTCACCTATTTTAAGTTTGCTGAGAACTACTGTACGGCAAAGGCCTCGACTTAATTGCTATTTGCAAACGTAGCTTTATTAAATAACATGGTGCGTGCTTCCTTTATGTGACAAAACACTTTGTGAGTTACCCCAGTGATGTGGTGTTGTTATTAGCATGCTAATCATATATTAGCATATGGGAAAATACAGAGTATTTTCAGTGAGAACCAAAGCTTCCCGTCTCACCAGATACTGTATCTGTGTATTTATGGTGCAGTTTTTCAGTAGCTATTCTATAACAGGCACGTAGAAATCTCTCAGACCAAATTAGTAAATTAGTTCACTGCAAATACGTCTGTGGTGCCTTCAAAAATTATACAAAGACAAGCCAAGAAGTCAACAGGAACCGCTGTTTGCCCGTAAACACATTTAGAAAAAAGGAGAATAGATGCATTTAAAGGCTGATAAAAATTACATTAAGTATATACAGATACTTCCTGCAGTTAAGATGGGGTCTCGCTACGAGCGTGAGGAGCAGAGCGCAGAGGAGCTGCATGGTTGCATCTTGCTGCCAATGGCCAAGACCCATCGCCGCAGACCGCGTTTGCTGCGTGGTTGGTCTCTAGCAGTTTCTGACACACTAAGCGCCGCTTGCCAGCTCACAAAGGACTTGAGAGAAAATTCCTGTTCCTACCAACTGAAACGAGCTGGGTGTCCGTTAGCCTTTCTGTGAGGACAGTACGGCCGTAACCTGGCTCGCTCTGCTCTTCCGTATGAGGGATTGGGATGACTCTTCGCCTGGGGCTGGACCTCCTGCGGTCCCCGCGTCCTTCCCAGCATCGCTGCAAAGAGTCTGTCCCAGGAAGGCCGGCACTTGCTTCGACTTAGATCCCCGAAATGGTAATACCCACCCCGGAGCCGGCCGCTGGGCATGGGCTGCCCTGCCTGCAGCCGCGGGGACGCCTGGGCAGCTCTCCTGGAGTGGTCAAACTTTGAGAAACCTTTTTCGTTGACTCATCGCAGGGTGCTGCTGGATTCGCTTTCCTGCAGGTGAGATGGAAACGATACAAAAATAGTCCTGTCGCATCATATTGCTGTATTGCTGCTTCAAATTCAACACAAAATAAAGGGTTTACAATGCAGAGGGCTATGGCTGCTTATGGAAATCTAGCTAACAAACAAAGCGGTAAACTGCACTTGCTTATGATATTCTTTAATATACAAAGGTTCAATTGTCTCTGTCCTTAGTCTATGTCCTGGTTTTGGCTGGGGTAGAGTTAGTTTTCTTTCTAGTAGCTGGTACAGTGCTATGTTTTGGGTTCAGTATGAGAAGAATGTTGATAACACACTGATGTTTTCAGTTGCTGTTAAGTAGTGTTTATACCAAGTCAAGGATTGTTCAGCTTCTCCTGCTCAGCCAGCAAGAAGGCTGGAGGGGCACAAGGAGTTGGGAGGGGACACAGCCAGGACAGCTGACCCAAACTGGCCAAAGGGGTATTCCATACCGTGTGACGTCATGCCCAGTATACAAACTGGGGGGAGTTGGCCTGGAGGGGGATCACTGCGCAGGAACTAACCGGACATCACTCGGTGAGTGGTGAGCAATTGCATTGTGCATCACTTGTCTTGTATATTCCAATTATTTTTTATTATTATTATTGTCAAATTTTATTATTATCATCATCATCATCATAATTATTATCATTATTAGTAGTTTCTTTCTTTCTGTTCTATTAAACTATTCTTATCTCAGCCCACAAGTTTTACCTTTTTCCTTCCTATTCTCTCCCCCGTCCCACTGGGTGGGGAGCAGTGAGCGAGCAGCTGCGTGGTGCGTAGTTGCTGGCTGGGGTTAAACCACGGCAGTCTGAAACCCAGTAATAGGCTAAATCTTATTTGAACTGAACATGTTGTCTCCAGTTTATTTGTCCATTAAAGTTTACTGATAAATTGATGTTTCTGTAGTGGTTTTAATGTAAGGAGTACTCTATAAATCACAATTTTAATAGAAACAAATACAATATTGATGCTAACTTTTTACTAGCAAAACAATGGAACAGAATTATCATGATTTATTAATAAACCAAAGTAAACCAGGATCTCATGTACTACCAAGAAATTGCCTATTTTTTGTTTAATCAGGTGTAGTAAATACGGTTTCATCATCGTTTTATAATAAGGTTTTGTATTTCTGAAATAGCTTTCCCCTTTGATATATTAATCAAACTAGCCAATTTAAGGATCGACTCTTATGCTGCATGTTTTATTTTGCTTTTCGTGCCCAAGTATAGAAAATTACATCACTTTCCTAAGATATATTTGGTCAGAAGTAGCAAGGTGGCTGGCTTGGAGCAGACTGTGCTGGGCAAGTGAGGGACCCCCCCTGCCCGTCAGTTCGGCAGGTCCCCCCTCAGTGCTGCCTCGGCGGTAAGGATTGCTCCCCAGCCGGAGCGAGCCCAGGGAAATAAAAAGGAGCAGGACTATGTAAAGGAGTGATGGAGACCCTGTAAGGCCCCATCCCTCTTCCTGACTGGGGGGGGTTTCAGTGTCCCCTTGTTTAACCGCGTTTCTTACACACATTTGAACCTCACGTACATAACGTGCGTAATAGCTAAGCCCTAATAAAGGACCACATTCAGTCAATGGGATTTATTTCTGTCATGTCAATGCTTGTTCTTCAGTTTCCAGCTCCACTATTCAGTTTTACAAATGCTCTGTAATTATCACCTTGCTCTCTGAAAGCATCAGGAATTTTCTTGTGATTCTTCATGTTACCCAAAGTGTCCTAAAAAGGCCTGTCCTCTCTCAGAAACAGGCGACTGTGAAAATCCCATCCACCTGCCTATGTATGAGCACTTTCATGATAATTTTAAGTTGCTGTTTTCTGAAATAGCCCCTTTATGTTCCCGTTAAAAAAGCTGGTAATAGCTTTTTGAGGAAGCCTGCATAACCAAAGAAAAAGATGCTTAATAATTTCCACCTTAACACAATAGCAGTTGAATAAAGCTATTTTCATCCTTTATGGAAGTTACTCAGGATTTCTATTTTGTTAAGTGTGATTCAAAAATCCCATTTGTCTTGACTGCATAATCACCAACGTTGTACTTTCACCAGCCTGGATCGATGTGTTGTGAAGTATGCGAATGATGAAAAATGGGGTTTATGCCCACAGCCACACACAAACATGCACAGAAATCAGAGACTAAAATTTCAGGTCCTATTTCTTCTGCATCAAACTATACAGCATCATCCCCTGTTAACCGAAATTGCTGTTTTTTTCTTCTGACATTGCGTTTCTTGGAACACCTTTTCTGAGATTGTGTAGCTCTCAGCCTCACATTTACAGATGTACCGTGTGTGGAGGGAGGGAGATATGTACTTACATTCTTAAACCAAAAAGAAGCTGTTAAAGCCTGAAAGAAGAGATCTCAGGGAAGACTGTGGAAGGGGAATGGGATCCTAAAGGTTCCACCACTGTCATAAATGGATTAAGAAGGTAGTGCTTAAAAGTCATGAAAGCAGATGGCAAAATGTCCAAAGAAAGTAACCAGAGCAAGCAATGGTATCTGGAGCTGATGGCCACTCCAGTTCCCACCAGCAGCTGTCTCAAAGGGGTGGTGGAAGGAGCGAAGGAGGGGTATATATATATATATACTGCACGCTGGTATAACCCCCTACCCCAGGTTCCCCCCACACACTGTCATCCCAGGTAGCTGAGGGGGTTGCAGGTTTAGGTTTCTAGGCAGCTGAAATGCCTACGAGAAGCGAAACCCAGCATAGGCAGGGATCCAATAGGGGTATGCATGTAGCAAGAGCGTAAATGCATTTCTGTCGCTGTAAATTCTTCACAAATGTTTTGTAAAGATCGGTTATGGAAGTTTTCACTTTTTTCAAATCACTGCAGAAGGAAGGTCCTTAGTAACATTTACTAGCTATTCACAGCCTTTTTTTAAGAGTAAAAAACCCCCAAATGGCCAAACCTATTTGCCAAATTTGACACAAACTCTTCTTCCTGAAAATTTAGCCTAGCTGTATCCTCTAATAGTTTAAAAGACCATTTCAGATTTGCTGCTCCTTATTTTAGATGAGTAGAGTTTCCTAAAGCGAGAAGTATTTTTTCCTTTGTCCAGGTGCTGTTTCATTCCTCTTGAAGCACAAATTTACCCAACTTCTCGCATCCTCGAGATTGCCACCCTGAGTCCTGCCTACATTACTACTCATGCTCTTTTGCTTAGTACCTCGGGATGCTGGAGTGCTAGCACTGATTATTGCTGCTTTTTCTTTGAAGGTGTGCTCATCCGAGAATGTAGTCACCATCAACACAACCAAACCACATTAGTGCATAAGGTTAGTGCCCCATAGGTGAGCCTCTGTTGTTCTTCACAGCCGCTTAAAGACCATCCAGTTGACAGGCAGCGCAAGAGAAGTTGTTGAAAGAGCCTCACTGAGGCTCTGGTTTTTACATGTTGTACGCAGACTTCTTTGTTTTCAAGTTTCAGTGCGATGCAGACATTTTGCTGTTGTTTTTAAACAATATAATTTAATTGTAATAGTTGCTGACAGGGAGAGGAAATCTGGGCCTTTGATATTTGGGTGGTTGCGGCTTTTAATGCCGTGAGGCAAAACAAATGGTTTGCTTTCTTCAGGCACTCTGGAAGCAAGTTTGAAGATTTGGATGCTGGGGAGGGGCATCTCCTTGCTTTTTTACCTCCATTTTCGCAGCAAAGTTCTTTAATTTTTTAGTAGTGTAGGGCTTCTCATTTCCAAACTCAGCAGCTCTTTTACAGTGTTTGGTTACCCTACGAGACCTACATTTCTGATTTACAGCTGTTTTTTCAGTGGCATTAATACATCAACAGGGCCTAGCAAAGCTATCTGGCAAGGGTGAGACACTATCTTTGTACCTGCTGCTCTCGTATTACAAACAGTTTATGGTGTCTGTTGTAGGTCCCTTGAAAATGAAAAGCTTTTGAGAAATGTTTAGATGTCTGTTCCTTTCTCTTGTGCCCCGCACACAAATCACCCACCGTAAGATAAAACGGGAGTCTGAGGAATCATAATTTAATCGTCTCTCAAGCTGGCAATCTGCTTCAGCAAGTCCTTCGTATGTCTCTTACGGGAGCCTACTGACCTTCTCCGAATGACACATTAAAAAACAATAGAGCCAGCAACGATGCCTCTGGAGTTGCTGCAACTTTGAGGTCAATTAATTGTCGCTTGGGATGATATATCGGAGCTCGCCATTAGTTTCTCAGCCTGCAAAGGGCTCGGGGCAGGCGTGCTTGCCTTGTACATGGCTTAAAGGCCTAGGTGTCCTTGACGCTGAAGCCAAGACGGAGGGCAGCATCACACCGTCAGCTTTATAAGTCGAGTTTCCCATTGATTTCAAGGACCTTTGTGTTTTTATCCTGATGGTGAAAGTCCTGTGCGAGAGCCTGGGCATGGAGCTGTTCGAGCAAGCAGCAGTTTGGTGTCCTGACCAGCTAGGCGGGCGATGGGCTGCCAGCCGTTAATTCAGGATCCTGCTGAAGGGTGGGCGTTTACCCTCTTTTTTTCCTTGGCAAGTGTTTAGAAACTCAGAAAGCAAATATCCAGCCCAGTCTGTCCAAGCTAGGTTGTTCTCAGGGATTTCAAGATACTGGTGAATGCCTGAAGATGGTTGAAAAGCTCTTCTTGCAGACACAGGGTCATATATAATAAGCTGGTGGTTTTTTTCCCAAGAAAAAAATTGGCTTATTAGCTCCATCGAGCAAATGGGTGAACCTGCGCTCTTTCATAGCGTATCTCCCTAGTTTGCTTCTGGGTCCTGTCCCCAGACAGACAGTGGCTGCTGCCTGTGTACTGTTCTCCTTCCAAACCGCCTTTCTGAGCGACCCAGCTGGATCCCTCTGAAAAAAAAGATAAGCACGGCTTGGGGACAGTCAGCTCCGCGCCCAGCTCCGGGCTGAGCCTCACTGTCTTTCCTGGTAGACACAGGGAGGGAAAATAGACATTACGGCGATCTCGGAGCCTCCTATGTAGGACTTGGATTTGGGAGGATGAGACGCAGCATCCAGGCAGCTGTGTCTCCCGAAGGTTTATCTGACTACTTACTATGTAGAAGGGGCCCCAAAGAAGTGTTAGTTTTGCTCGTATGTTTAATTTCTGGGCGATGCTGTGTTATTGATGTCTGAGTAACAGCTCTGGCGTAGTTTCAGTGACAACTTTGAGCTTTTCTTCAGAGGGTATATTTAATTACAGCAGCTCTTCAACTGCTGTATTTTCAAGACTTCTAATATCTTAATATCGCAGAGTGTGTATATCAAAGATACAAGCCTGAGTTTTATGGGGTACAGTAAAATGGAGAAGGATTTAGTAGCCGTCTGCCTGCTGGAAGTAAATCAGTTATTTTTAACATTGTTTTGGAGTAGATGTTGAATATGTAATGCAGAAGAGGATTGCAATGGTGATTCACTGAAGTATGACTTACAGTAGACATTGCAGAGGAATTTACAGCTCGTTGTCCCCGGCTCTGCGGCGGCGGGCACTGCAGCCTGTGGCAGCCCAGGGAGGCTGCCGGGGACCAGCGGCAGCAGACCAGCCATCCCTTGGGGTTTTCTCTCCTTCTTGCTGCCTCCCCAGAGGCCAGCAGCTCAGCCCGCTCTCCCTGCCGCGGAAATATTTCCAGGCTTTGCTTCAAAACGACCACGGCGGGTTTGCCGTAGCACGCTTGTCTCCTTTCTCGCCTGCGCTGGAGGAACACGTTTGGTTTCTGGTTGGATGAGGTGGAGAGGGAAGGAGGAAGGAGCGTTTGGAGCAGCTGCTGCTGCGGGCTTCAGAGGTGCGTTAGCCTGGGGAGAGCCAGAAAATGAGAGTATTTGTCTTCTGCTTCACTAGCTAGCGAGTGAGTGAGTGGCTCGTGGTGGAGCTCTGCCAGATGCATCTGTTTTTTTCTGCCCCCAGAGGTGCTGGGGCTGCTCATTTACACTCCTCGAGAAGGAAGGGAAAAACCGGCTTCAAGGCAACAGCCCCCAGTCCCTCGTCCCCGCAGGGAAGGCTGCGATACCAGGGATGCCGCCCATCAGGCAGGAGGTCGTGCTGGTATCCCGCAGCCAACACCAGATAACAGTCTCTGGCTGTGAGACTTGTTCAGGTCGCACATGGAACAAGCGACGGACGGCGATGCTGTCAATATTGACGCAAAAAGGATCTTTCGAGACATTTGGCAAGAGCTAAGTGCCGTTCCTGAAGAGTGTATCAAAATGAAAGATGAGAGACCTTCTGTTTAGAAGAAAATAAATGTGGTGAAACAGAGCACTTGGAGTTCTCTGAAATATTTTGCAATGTAACACATATCAAATATTTATCAGATTATTTTCTAAATGCAAGTGGAAGTTGTGAATCCTTCTAATGATTCTGAAACTGCGTATTTGACAAATAAACACTTCATCCAAAAACTTCACTTGGCCATATTGTTAGCACCGTAGTCTGTTTGCAGTGCTAACAATATAATCCCATTCACTAATCCTGACGCCTGCACGCTGCCATTTCGCAGTGTGGCAGCTCAGTTTGAGAGGAGAGCATAAGTGCAGATAATTCAAGTTAAGTCTGCAGCAGAGACAGAGCTGCAAGAAACCAAATCCAGGCTAGAGCTGTGCAAAAATTTATTGTCCTACTGTCTTGTTACTCTCCAGAAACACAGTTTTAGGGCATCTGAATCTGCTTGCTGAGTCATTTTGGCTAAATATAAAACAAAAGTAATAATTTTGCATTGTTTGAAACATTTCCTTTTGGCATTTTCAAAACAAAACCAAGTTGACTTCTTATGTTGAAATGTCATTCCAAAATTCCACTTAATTTAATACGAGAAGGGGCAGAAGATGTTTTAAACCGAAGCAAAGCTTTTCATCGAACCTCCAAATAAACTACAGTAACTGGAAGACGCCCATCCTTGGTCCCTGGTTGGGTTGGGCTCCTGAAGAGCGTGTGGCTCTTCCCTGAGATGATTTTCGCTGTGGGACGGCTGGTGGCAGCACGTCCCTGGTGTGTCGGGGCTGCTGTCGCAACAACTGCAACTGTCGCAACTCCTTATCGGGGTGGACGCGTGGGGCGGGTATCGCTTGTGGGCCCTTAGGGAAGGATCGAAGGAAAAACTGAACCCCTGGCTGGACCAAAGCCCGTGTTTTCGGCTAGCACGTTTATGCAAAGGGAGCTTCCAATTTCTCCAGGCAACGTAAGTGTTGAGAGTGCCGGGAAAAGCGGGACAGACCTCTGTAAGTGGGGATGTGGTCCAGGTGCTCAAGAGGAGATGGTTTGAAGAGGTTCCACCACGAAAGGTGCCCTCAGGAGAAGCCCTGACTTAGAAGCGTCCTCCTCTCCCCGGAGCCAGGTTTGGCAGCTGGGAGCCGTATCTGACGACGTCCTCCAGCGTTTTGCGGCTTTTTCCCGGTATTGTATTGTAGCCCTGCTGCTGCTGTAGCATTCCAAGTGAGAAACAAACCAGCCCCGCTGGCTGTCAGCCACCCCAGCCCTGCCCCGGGCACTCCTGCCTTTCCCGGGGAGCGGGATGTCTCTCTGGATGTGATCATGTCCATTAATCGTGTTTTTAGAAGCCCATCGTCTTTCACTAATGTCATTCTTTCTGCAGATGCTTCTCCGTGCTTTTCCGCAGTAGGTTTCAGCCAGGCCACAGCACAGCAAAGAGTCGGAAAATGTAGCTGTTCTCACTCGAAAATTTCCATTTTTGAGTAATAGGGCCTGCCGATCATTTTAAATGGAGCATTTAAAATTCAGATGCGAGCGGACATGATACGGGCAAGCTTTTCTCATGCCACACCACAGTGAAATTTTTGTGGTGTTCGCCCAAACACGATCATAATTCAAGGAAACAGATGGGAACTGTACCGAATGCAGGAGTCCCTCCAGCTGGAGAAACTGCTGCCAGCCACCAACCAGTCTCCCTTTGCCCTCAAGCTGCAAAGCAGGTACAAGTCCTGTTGCAACCACCCCTGCAGACCTTTGCATAGGAAGTAAGGGAATTTTCTAGGGAGCTTAACAATTTTTCCCGCAGTCTCTGTGTTAGGAATAATGGGAATACCATGGTAACAGCTTTCCCTTGCAAGAAGGAAGTATTTTGATGGTGACTGCTATACAAGATGGAAACAAAACTGATGCAAATGATACGATTTCAAAATGAACTTACTAAATTATAGATAAATCTTCTCTGGAATGCATTACATAGTTATCTCTCTTCCACATATTGTGTCCTTTTATAGATTTTTATAAAAGGAATGAAAAAAACAGGATACGTGGGACAAATAAAACGGGAAAAAGAATAATAAACATAACAGCTGATAATTTGCCATCTACAGAAGGACAAGATTTAAGGATTCTGGAAAAGACACCAGAGGTTGATACAAAGAAATTAAGAACCACCCAACCTTGCTGTAATCCCTAGCTATTGTAAGTCTCTTACAGTTTGAGAAAATAGATGACAAAGTCTCTTCACAGATAGGAAAAGCTTATTTGAAAACAAAAAACCCCAGACAAATCCTGGACATTGAAGGTTTTTAATTATTCTGGTACCGATTCAAAAATTAACTGAGAAAAAAAAAGAAGGGAGGTTTATTTTCTGTAGAAATAATGCAGAACTGTTGTCTTACATAATTTGAATAAAAATCCTGCAGAGGCTAGTGGAGACATCATTCAAGAAAGTAATATAGCTGCGGTTATTAATGGTTCCTTGCCATTCTGGCACAACCTTCTCATTCGCATTCAGGGCTACTGAACTGTTTTAGCAGCCTTAATTCTTCCCACACAGTTGCAGATGTAGGATTATTCACTTTGCAGTTGGATTGGAAGGACCGAAGAGTGGAGACGTGTTGACATTGGATTACGTGGTGCCAGCTCTGGGAGTGTGTGAAGTCAGGCTCACAAAGTTGTGTCGTATTTTGATACGAGTGCCAAATGGGTTCTTATCATAATGTATAAAGCCGGAAGACATACAGATGTTTTCGTCTTCAAAATTTTTGCGTGTAAGGAAGTATTATGAAGAGAATAGTTGTTTGGGTTTTTTTTTTTATTTTCACACCTAGGGAACGGAGGCACGGACAGGCTTTCGAAAAACCTGAAAGTTGGCCTCCTGGGCTAACCAATACATCTTCCATGGAGAAAAGGATTTTACAGTTGCTTTGTAGGAGTCGGTACTGTTAAAGGTTCAATGTTAGCAACAAAGGAGTACTAGAAGAGGTCAAATAAGAAAAGCGATTCAGTCTGGAGTTGTTGCAGGACTCCTGATAAGCAGCAACGAACAACGCTTACCAAAAGTACAAAAAGGGATGTTAGGAGTTACTAGCTGGACAACGTGCTTTGAAGTACTAAATGTCTGTCTCATTGGCAGGCTAAACAAAGGAGTCTTTTATCTCCTGGACCCACTGGACTAACATAAAAGAAAGCCAGGGACTAACCCTTAGCCTTGGGGCCAAGTGGCATGGATTGGTTTGCACCCACATTGCTTATGGCGAGCTCTATCCAGAGCAGACTAGGTGCATCCACCTCACATAGTACTTAAACCCTGAAGCTCCTGTGGGCCCCAGTAGCCCCGAGGTATAATTGGGGTTTTTTAATGTTTTTCTTTCCTATTCAGAGTTTTTCACCGTCTGTTGGAGGGCTCATTTTATTTTGTGAAGCTGAAGATGCATGTTACGTGGTCTGGGGCATGGCATGAGGTCGTAAGACCCAAATTGAGCATACAAACCCCACTGGGATAATGTTATAAAGCTGCATGGGGCGGAGGCAGCCATACCTGTTGTCTTCTCCATGCTTTGGGAGAGTGCTTCCCGGAGTGCGTTATCCTCAGGATGGTGCTGAGGCACTGGCTCAGGGAGAGCTGGCTGGAGAGAACCAAGCCAGAGCCAGACAGAGCTAAAATTAAGCGCTGCGGATGATCAACGCTCTCATGACTGACCTCACTCTAGGTGTAGCCAGAAAAAGGGTAAACAGTAATTAATTGAACATACACGATAAGGAAAGAACAGATGTCTTCATCAGTTAATTCGCTTCTGTATTCACAGAAGGGGCAAAGAAATGCTCCTCATCAGAGGAGCTTGGGATCACTCGGTGCTGGGCTGGAAGCATCTGGAAGCATCTCCCTCCCCAGTGCCGTGCCAGCCCCTGCCTTGAGCCTCCGAATGGAGCCCCAGCTAGTTTTGTAGGGGAAGAGTGGGGCTGCCGTCACCCCAGGGCTTCATACAGCTCCCAGCTTGAGACCTCCGAAAACACGCGTGGGCACGTGCGCCTCGGACTGGCAGCAAGTGGGTGCAGTGGGACACCCTGGGGGGCACGGGTGGGGGACACGGGTCAGCCCATACCCCCAGCGCGTTCCTCCGCCACCCGGTTTCGCCCTCGCCCTGCACTGACACGTGCTTTGGGAAAGGGAATGGCTAGAAAGCTGCCGTGTGCCTGACGGGAATTATCTTGGTGGGCTGCTTCCAGGCAGCACGGAAAGCATCCCTGCGCCAGGGTGGGCAAGCGCTGGGGCCAGCACAGGCGTCTTGCCTCTCTGCCGCTTCTCAAGTTAGTCTTCGGGGATGAAGGGGTTGCAAGATGCTAGAAATAAAATTTCGGATGGAATGCCAGTTATTTGTGCATTTCTATGCAGCTCTCAAATCTATACTTGCTCTGGTTTTGTGTGGGTGCGATGCAACGGGAAGGTAAAATGTCCAACAATTTCGTGTTACTCTCTTCACATAGGGTGCTGTGAGCCTCATGGTAGTGCCAGCAGAAAAGCAAAAGCCAGAAGAAAAGCAAAACTACTACCTTCAGAATAAAATAAAAAAAAGTTGATTTATAGGGATTAATAAACGTTCTTAAAGCAGATTTCTAGTGGGCAGATGGTAAGAGACAGTTTTTGTCACTCAGAATGATAGTGGTTAATTGAACACAAAAGATAAGGAAATAACAGATGCATTCATCAGTTAATTTGCTTTTCTATTCAAAGACAAGAAAACTGATAGTGGCTTTAAGTAGGAGTTGTGTCCCTGGTACAATAGGAAAGGACTTATTCCGAAGACAGCAAGAATAGAAGGAGGTATTGAAGACATCTCTAAGAGGATGACAGAAAGCAATAACCAGCTACGTCTGCTAAAGTTTTCCATTTTCGTTGCTCTGTCGCGGAGAGTCAGATCTCTGTTGATGCAAGAGGATGAAATGTGTTCGTTAATTATGTTTGAATAAGATAACAAACTGTGATCTCAAAGCCATCTGTAAATGTAAAACCAGGTGGCTGAGCAGCAGAATGAAGATTGCAAATAGAGGATCATAAAAATTTGGGGCGTAAGAACCACTTGTACGTCTGGTCTGTTTACGAAAAAACGCAGTAAACGCTTTTTGTATTTGTAGGCTTTACCTTGAGCACAGTATTGCTGGAGATCCCCCTTTGCTTTTTGGCCCTTCTTTTTATCGAGAAAAGTAATTTTTTTTGCAGGCTGTGCCGTGAGTGAATTCTCCCTGAAGGGAGCTCTAGCCAGGTATGTTATTACCCTGATGCGATCTCTCGTGCTTCGCCGAAGGTGCCGCTTGAGCCCCTTTTGTTTAACGTTCCCGTCGTTCCCGCTGTGGCGCGGAGCAGTCAGTGTCCCATACGCACGAGCGTGGCAGGAGGTGAGACCGTCACGCAGTCAGTGGTGAGGCTCACGAAAAAGGATGCTTCGTGCTTTTCTGGTTTCTTCCTCTGACCTAGATTTTAGGCTCTACATCCCCCCGCCCCCCGCCGCCCTCCCCCTTTGGTTTTGGTTTGTTTTACTTATTCCTGGAAATATGCTGCGATGATGTGCGTTACAGAGGAATGCTTGTCCTTCTGAATCTGAAGTCAAAACTCATTTTCTGCATTGAGTGTGTTTTCTCAGTCTCTACCCTTCCCTCTGCTTAAAGGCACCAAAATGAACTAATTAACACGAGACTTTGCACACTGTAACTTTTCATAATACAGAATTAATTTTTTCTGTAACGAGTGGGTGAATCACATAGAATGGGAAGAGGGACTTAAAGAAGTTAAAAATACTTTGTTTTTCAGAAACATTCATGTAATTTGTTTTTATATGGATGTTAAGTCCAGATTCACATAAAAAAACCCAAAATCTTGCCTCCAGATATTCCTAGTGGGCAGAAGCCATTTCCATACACTTGCAGAACATGCAAGCAATTGATATGTAACTGTTTAAGACATGAAATATAAGAATGCATCCAAAGTAAGTGTGTACATGCTGCTTTTGTGAATGCGATGTGCGTATCTGTTGAAGGGCTTAGCTTCATTAAGTGAAGTATGTTACTGCAAACCTTTCCTCCGGGTTATTACTTTAACTGGTAAACAGGTAAAACTACGTAAAATTGGGCTGCAAGTTACGTAGAGTAGAATAAGGTAGAATTCGGTGTCATTTGATATAACTTCTTGGTTCTGTAAAACAAAAAATGTTCCTCTACAGCATTTCAACACATGCTTTGGAAAATATATCTGCCTTCATGAATGCTGACAGGCCATGATATCCAGCCATAACTTGAAAGAGTCTTGCTCTGTGTGTTGCAGGCATCTTCAAAGCTTATATTATTGCAGCCCCTCCGTGAAAAGAGGAGCATTTAAGACTGTATATATATATATTCATGGTTAATGTTAAATAAACTGTGCTGGAAAGCACCTTTTAGAGTCAGCTCTGGAGTTTGGTATGGAGGAGCTGTAGCTCTGTCGGGAACTTCAGGTTGTTTCTAACGCAGCATTCACTATACTCTTAACCACAGTAGGAGCTGGTACCACCGGATCATGTACATAGCTTTAGCTCTGTGCCAAAAGCAACCAGAAAATTGGGGCTCATTACATCACCACGTGAAAGGGTTACAGGAAAAGCGTGAGGGTTTGTGATGGAGTAAAACCTGGAACTTTGAAGGGATTTGATTTTAGCCTTGTTTTGGAAAGTCTAAGCTTTCCAACATTTATCATAGTTTCTTGGAGTTATATAAGGTGTTTTTCCCTTCTGAAATGTATGAATTAATTGATCAACCCGAATTTCAGTTTAATTAAGCTTTCGCCTGTGACTTATTCTTTGATGTGCGTAAATATGTTCTGTATAACACCAGCTTTTTTTTCATGCTGATTTTGAAGTTCTTTAAAACCGAGATGGGGATGCTTCTAATTGAAGCATCGGCTCTGTATCTCCAAAGTATGGTGTCTCCTAATTATTTGTTACTTCTCTCTAGAGAACTATCAAAGTGACACTGAAATTTCAGAGTACACGCTTTGTAAAAAATGCTGGAAAGCTATTTGCAAGATTTGTTAAGCAATCAGAGCCCTTTAGGATGATTTCTGAATTGGCCGTTACAGTATATGAAGAGCACAATGATGTTAGATTGTCATTATTAAAAATTAGCAAGTAAAAATGAGGCAGAAGCATCTATGTAGAGTGTTTCAGTGCTGCAGACTCAGGATCTGAAAGGCCTGTCGCATCTGCGGCTCATTATGACCTGAAGTGGGAGAGCGCCTGGTACATCTGCGAGAACAATGTCTAGTGACTACTGGGGCAAGTGGACATCGCTGGTGCAGGGTGCCAGCAGGTCTTTATCCTCGATGTCCTCTTCCACGCGGCCTCCTGACAGCTGGCACGAGAGGTCGTCATCGCCTTTGCAGCACTTGGTCTTCGTTTTCGTGGAAAGCAGCGAGGAGCCTCGTTCATTTGGAGGAGGGCATTTTCACGGGCGGCTGGCTGGGTCGCCCACGTGCCGCCTTTGGGATGAGGGTCTTGTTTTCGGTACCTGTGGCCAGCGGTTCCGCGGCCGTCTGCAGCGGGGAGGTGCGGGCACGGGGGCCACGTAGCACGTAGCATTGTGGAAGGGGTGGGTGCGGAGGGACCCCTTTCCCTGGGGCTTCTTCCCAGCGTCGCAGACGTGGTGGAGGTGGGGGCTTCCACCAACATGGGCATCGCTCTCCATCATGTGTGGATGGAGGGGCTTGGGGGGATTCGAGTACTCAGACTCAGTGGAAAGTTCACAGGAACAGAAAGAGGTACGTCTTTCTCATGCAAATGTATGTGCCCTTCTCCTCTCTTCAACTCTGGAAAATAGAAAAATTAGAAAGATTTTGGTTTTAGTACCCACAAAGACTGTACTTTCCCCAGCCTTGTTTTCAGGAGTAGGAGAAGCATTTTAACAAGCGCTTCCAACAAAACCAAAGCAAACCGCTCCGTCGGTGTAAGCCGAGCACCCGGCACGAGGCACCGAAGCCCGATCAGTTAAAAGTTTGGCAAACCCATAAGCACCTGAAAGGGGGTGGGAGGCAGCACCGGCGGCTCTTCTCGCGGAGGGCTTGTGCCAGCCCCGGTCCACGCACCTCCTGCAGCCGAGGCGGTGCTTGCAAGACATGTAGCGCTGCTGTCAAAGTTTCCATTTATCCGGGTCACAAAACCCAGATCTTGCCTCTTCTCTTCCCTTTAGCGTGCCGCGTGTGAAAGGGCTGTCTACGGGACGTAGGTATTTGCTCCGACCTGTTGCTCGCCAGAGTAATTTGGGACTCGGCAGTACGGGTGGAGTCCAAGTGAGCTCACCTGCGTTCATCCAGGCGCATGTAAACAGGAAAATAATGGCTAAACGGAATAAAAAAAATTAACAGCGTGGCTTGAGGGAGTTTGCCTGGGTGTGCGGAGGTGGAGGAGAGGAGGTGGGGGCTGTTTTGCAGGGATGGTGCTGGGCAGAAAGCAGGCGGCCGTGTTTACAGCAGCTCACTTTTAGCGAGCACAATGCACGCAGTTATTGAAGTAAGAGATGTCAGTGAACGAATGCATTTGGCAAAGTATTTGTGCTTAATCTATGCCGATTTGTGAAGTCTCTGGCGGTTTTCTTTGTCCCTTGGGAAAAAGGATGGGGGGGGGGAGAGAAAGTGTCCGGTTGCCATGGCGACAGAGCAGGGCTGAGGAGAGATGAGACTTATCATATTTTCATTTTTGATGCTCTGTATAAAATGATGTAGGTAATTACACATGTAGTGATTTGCTGTGCGGCAAAGCAGCTTCTTTTCAGGATGCTGCATGTCACGCAACGTTGTGCCGAGCCCCTTTTTAGAGCAGGGACACAAACGTATTGATATTTTGCTGGGTATATCGCCGGAGAAATTGCAGCAGCGGGAAGGAAAGAGGGCGTGACAGCAGCCCTGCTCTCCTTTAAGAAACAGAATAAGATTCAATTAACAAGTTGCCAGTGGAAACCTGGCTATAATTATAGCTCTATTATGCTAGCTGTGTTGTTTTCCCATAGAAAATACAGGTTTTAATTAACTTGTGGATTTGGCACCAACACCTACGCGCTCCCTGTCAGGAACGATGTCGGTGTTTCCCCGCTCGGGGCAGGCACTTTGGAATAACTAAAGGTGCCGGTAGCACCCATGGACCTGCCCTTGAGTAGGATGCTCCGGGCACGGCTCTTCCCAGGCCAAGGGCAAGCAGGTGTAGCTCTTCCCTGTGCATTGTATTTTGCAGAAAAGAAAGCAAAGCTAGACGTGTTTTCCTCGGTGGAAGCGTTATCCTGAACCGGCAGGTCAGCCGCGGGGCTGGAGGGAAGGCTGGCTGGGACAGCGCGCGTTTCTGGGAGAGGACTGGGGTGGAGGTGGCTCTCCCAAGGCGCCCAGAGGCTGTCCCCTCCGTGCGGACCGTGAGACGGTCGGTGGATCCGTCAGGAGCTGGCGAGGGGGAGCACGAAGTCTGGCCAACGTCCTGAGCAGGATGGGAGAGGACTGATTCTGCATCGTCGGGAGCGGGTAGGGAGGAAGGCTCTGCCAGCCAGACCTTGCCAAGATACCCACATGTTAAGTCTGTTTGGGTTTTTCTTCTTCCACCTCTTCGCCTGCCACCTTCCTCAAAGGCAATCCTGAATTACTTGAGGGAAATACGGATATTTCAGATGTGGCAAACACACTGCTTTTAAAATGCAAATGTGTTATAGATGCATACACCAGGCACTGCTGTTGCTTTTCTTCTGGCATCATCGTCTTGAGAGCGAGTGGTTCAGTTTTTGAGTGTAATGCAAAACCAGGAGGGTTTTCCTACAGAAAAACATTTCACTGAATGGGTTGTTTCTAACGGTGACCTGGGTGGGGTGCTCAGGGAATGAGTCTGAAATGGAGGACGTTTTTACAGCAATCCTTCCCAGTGGTATGTTCTGCTAGCTGCTGGCAGCCAGCAGCTTGGGAGTTTCCCGAGCCGGGTGTCAAGCGTAGTTTTGTGGTCAGTAATGGATTTCTCTCCGAGAAACTTTTTATCTTCTCTTTTTGAACCCACATACATTTTTGGCCACTACCACACCCTATAGCATTCAGATTCACAATTATAATTACGTTTTCTGCGAAAAGATAATCCTCTGATTTATTTCAGGCCTGTTGACTGATAATTTTTCACTAAATGGAGCTTAGTTTTTGTGCAGTAAGAAACTGTGAGTACTCATTAGATAATCAACTTCTGCTTACAACGCAGGATTTTACCCAGCTCCTTAGTCCTCTTTCTTTATGCTGCCCAGGCTGAGTCTGTTCTGTGTCTTCTCACATGGAAGGCTCTCCAAGCCCCAGCCTGTCCTTCTCAGCTCTTTTCTTTTTCTGCCATGTCCTGTGGTTACTTGGCAGCTCAGTCAACTCCAACCAAAATTAATGGACCCATGCAATCGTATTGAATTGTGCGACCCTTGGATTGCATTTTTCTGTCAAGTCGGAGGAAGCAGGTTTATCCGTGTATATGCAGTTTGAAACAGGGAGTTAAGAGTTAACAGAAGGTTAATAAATGATACTCTAAAAATAGTTGCTGAAACATTTCCTCAATTTTATTTGTGTGGCCAGTACACTACAAAAATGTGACAGTCATAGCAAGCCAATGGGTATAAAAAGCCGATGGGTAACTTAGTATGTGTTGAATGTTTCTCCATTCTCTGGAATGCGTCGTTTGCTTCGTTTAAGATGTTCTCACCATGTGTCTTTGAGTTGTTGGAGTTATTGTATCATCTCTCTGTGAAAGAGATTACACCACGAGTAAACAATAACATGAAAGCTGAGCTGTGACCACACAGGCGGCCAGGAGGAGATCCCTGTATCCCTGCAGACTCACAAACAGTTCAGGGTTTTGTTTTCCCTTTTGTAATGATAATCAGAAAGAAAATAAAATGCAAAATCCGCACCGCGGTCGTTCTAGGCAGGCAAAAGTTGTACCGTGGTTACGGGATTCCCTGAAACACTCACAAGCCTTGAGCCTTGAACGAGCCGCGAGGATGGAAGTGGGCGCATTCGCGGGTCTAACCGACCTCCGGCTCCTGGAGCGGGTGGGTAATCACACCAGCCCAGGGATGAACTACAGTGGGATGAAATAATGCAAATTTATTTTCCCTTCTTCAGAATATATCTGGAAGAAGTCTTTGCAAGGTGAACCTCAGCTGCGCTGGACCGCCGCGTCTGATCCCGGCAAAGCTTTGAGGTTTGCCATTTACAGACCCGGGTGTGCTCTTGGTGGCTCGCGGATCGGGCAGGGAAGGCGCGTGCTGTGGAGTATTTTTACTGGGACTCCATGAGTGATCACAGGACGTCACTGGGAGTGTGAAGGGACAATTTCAGGTGTCACTTCTTCCGATTTCATGTTAATAGTTGGGGCTGCCCCGAGGGATGCCCCACTTACACAGGAAAGTAGTCCTGGAAAAAAAAGCGTTGGATTTTTTTTTTTTTTTCTTTTTTTTTCATCTTAAGATCTGGAAAGGAAGAGGAAAACTCATGCTTTACAAGCAGCCGGCAGCCCGTGGACCGCATTTTGGCAAACCACCCGGCGTGCTGTATTTACGATACTTTGAGCTGTGGTGATTTTTGCTCTCGCAGAAGGCAGAGGTGCTGGCAGAGCCCCGAGGTGATTTGGGAGCAGCAGCGTTCGGGTGCCCGGCCTCAGCGGCTCCCCGGGTTTTTCTGAGCCTGGCAAGGCTTGCGAGAGTGACGGCAGCGTGCTGCTGAAGCTGTTTTCTTAAGGCATGCCATAGCCCTGATGCTGTTTTGATGGGAACGGGGAATTGTGGTGAATGAAATGGCTGTGTGGCCAGGAGGAATGGGTCGGTTTTTTATTTGCACCATGCACAGAAATTAAAAAAAAAAAAAAACCCCAAAAGTTCCTGGTTCTGTTCACCGCGTTGGGGTAATGCAGTGAAACAGCAAAATACAGAGCTTTTCACCAACTATTTTCCACCTGAGGGAAACACTTCAGTTATTTTAAGTCAAGGAAATCCAGTGTTTCCTCAGCAGCTGTTGCAGTAAAGATGACTGGTCATTTTGCATATGTATTTATATTGCTGGAGGTTCTTTTTCATTTTATTACTGAATGGCCCTTTACAAATAACAGATCTTCAGCTGGTTAAGTGGGTGGACATTTGACATAATGTTTCCTGAAATCTCACATGAAAAGATATTTGCATGGGATGGACATGACTGTTATTGCATGGGTCGGAAATTTACTGAAACACCAGAAATGGTGAATAGAAATGGCAGCGTATAGGTGGTAAGAGGGGTGACTGGGATTACAGCAAGGTTTGATTTTGGGCACATTTTGGTATAAGACACAAAGGCAATCTGAAAGTAGACCACACGTCCTGACTCTGAAAGAAAGGCGCTAAATGGCGTGATCACAAATACACCGGTGATGGTACAAAACTGTACTAAGAAGAATCCTAATTTTTGTCAGAATATAGAAAAGTGGGATGGGGCCTGGAAAACATAGAGGCAATTCGTATAAGGGAAATAATATGGAGGAAAAGAAAAAGTGAAGGAAAATAGGAGAGAAGAGAGTGCGAGCTGGAAGAATTAGATAGCCTTGTGATATTGCATTTAAAGGTTGCAAAATCCTCCCCCTCTCTCGGGTCTCTGGAGGGTGGGTGTACATGGCACCAGACCTGTCTTTGTCACACGGGGGGTGACGTTTGGCACGAGAGACACAACACTTGCATGAAGCATCAGTGAAGAAACTGGTAGTCTGTTCTGGCTGTAAGGTGTTTTCTGTATTTGCTCTTTAAATTCTGTTGGTTACAAAAAGAAGGAAGGAGCGGACCTTTTTCTTTTGGGCAGTATCTCTTTTAAACCGGAATGGCACCGACAGAGTTGGTGTGCATTTTTGCCATTAAACAAGGCCATTATTTTTGAGCTTCCAGCTGGGACTTTTTGTTAAGTCGAAACGCTCGGTGCTCCAGTCCTTGCAGCCGGCGTGTTGTACGGTGAGGAACAAAGCCTGTGCTTCGCTCTGTCCTTCTTCTGAACTTTTGACTCCAGATAACTGAATTTCAGGACACGTGCCTTATGCTCATTACTGTATTTACCATGGGCCCAATGATACCTTTAATTTTCAGAAGTTTAACAGCGTTATTATTATTATGCTTTATGTATCTTGCTCAAGTCATTTCTACCCTCCTAATTGAGCCTTTTCCGAGGGCTTTGGAGACTGAGCAGGTGGCCTGCCACCTTCGTAATTCCACTTTAGGAACAAAAGAGGATCTATTGGTAAAGTACGTACTAATTATCTGAATAGCTGTGTGATTCATCCTGGCTGTCCTCATAGGACAGAACTACTTTTCTGTGTTTGTTTGTTTGGTTTTTTTTACAACAACAAAAGGTCAAATTTTCTCATGGTTCCTTGCATGAAGTTCCTGGCTCTTGGTTTGCAGTAGACAGCGTCAGGCGTTACAATAATAAGGAGTAGGAAAGTTACTTAATTACTGTCATTGAATTTCAACTTGTCAGCTTTTTTGTTATTCATTGCCTGTTTAGTTGGCGTATTTTAATGAATCTCAATGATAGGATAAATGCCTCTTGGGTCATCGTGATACAAGGTACATGAATCCTGTTTGCAGTAAGGTACGGTATAATAATTTTTCAGTCAGGTTATGAGATGGATTTTGTACCTTCAGTTAGAATATAGAAGCAGTTGGATTACATCTGTGGATAGATGGAGTGAGAGTTCCTGAGGCTGCTGCGTTCCCTGGGAAGCCACAGCAACAACCTAGCAAGGAGAAGAGGGTTGGCGAAAAAGGGCGTTTCAGGAAATGGGAGAGATGAACCCCAGGAAAGAGGCCAGCTGAACTTTCTGCTCTGGGGGATTTTTCAGATGTGATAAAATGTGTTGTTTGTAATGACCATCCAGCAATTTAGACATAAAATGGAGTAAATTGGTTTGGTCCATTATTTTATTTATCAAAAGCCGCAGCTGAAGGTAAAACAGAGCCACTGATGAATTGGCTCAGAGTTTTCAAAACTGTTTATGTTGATATAAACTGAATAATACGAAAGATAAAAAGAAAAAAGGAAAAGTAAGTTGAATCAGTTTTTCATTCAAATAAAGCACTTTGTTCGGCACAGAATGGGAATTTTCTTTTTTTCTTTCTTTTTTTTTTGGGGGGGGGGGGGGGTGGTAGGCCAGAAAAGAAGTCATCAGTAAAGGTCTGTTTAGCTCTCTTTGATTTTTTTTTCCCAATGTATTCCAGTCTGTCAGGAGAAGGCTGGGAAATAGGTCTACCTGGACACATATATGTGTATACAACTACCTAGTACCTACATACATCAGCCTAATTCCACTCCTGCAGTTCAGTATTTTAAAGGGAGAGGCTCATGATCTCATTCTTTCTGCCTGCCTTCCAACTTTTCTCTCTTGGTTGAAATGGCATTTCTCAAATCATACTAATGTCAAAATCGAGATGTTCTGTTGCTCATGCATGGTACTGTCAGCCGATCAACATGAAATGCTCTCGTATAAATCTAGGTTTAAGTAAATGTATATGAATTCCTGGAAAACACTGTACTGTAACAGTGGAGTGCTGTAAAGTGCTATAAAAATTCTTCAAAAATTCTTTGTGCAAACTAGAGTAGGGACATGGTGTTAGACTCAGGACAAAGCTGTCTGCACGGTATGTTATCAGAAAAAAATTGTTATCAAATAGCTAACCCTCAGATACAGAGGCATGGTAGTTTGCTGTGCGGAAAGGTACGTTATCTGCATTTTTCTCAAAAATCTGGCTCAGTGTCAAAATAACTTCCCGCTTTTTTGTAATAGGAACTCAGACAGGTGTAGCATAAGTCTGGGACAATCTCTCTGAGGCTTTCCCCTAGGAAAGGTTTTGCTTCCCAAAGGTTAAGGTACACTGGGGGGACTGGGGAGGTTTTTGCAATCCCTTACTTTGCTCAAGCGATGCTGGCAGTCAGGAGCCCCGCGACCTCCGGCGTGGTTCTGGTTCTGAAAAGCAACTGGCTGTGCCGCAGCGAGCAAGTTTTAAATATTTCATGTAAGCAATCAGCTGCTGAAAAACATGCTTCTATTTTCCATATCCCCAAATGAAAGGCAAGTTGGTTTTCTGTCCTCGTTTTTGTTTTCCTTTCCACAGTTGTGGATTTGTGTTTTGTCCACAGGCCAAGTCTGTGTGGTTCTTGGCAGGCTGTTCAGACATTTTTCTACTGAGCTTTTATCAGAGCATCTTAGTCTGGGTTATACATGAAATAATGCAGACGGGCTCGATAAAGAGAAACCTGTACTACAGCCTTGCAGTCTTTAATTAACGCTGTGTGCGTGTAAATGATAGGTGATAGGCGAGCCACAGATGCAGCGTGTTTCATTTTGATGCTGTATTGCTTTTTTGCTCTGCGGTGACATTAATAAATTGATACAGGCAAGCATTTTAGATTTCATTACCACCTGAAACGCCTTTACTTTTTGGCTTGCCCCAATTCATTTATGAGGCATCATCATGCTCAAATTAGAAAGGGACTAAGCTGTATGTCGCTGCTGAGAATTATTGGATTATTCAATTACTGTGAACGGCGCTCAAGGAATATAAAATATTCAAGAAATATTCGAGGAAAAATCCCTAGATAACCTAGCTACATAAAGGTTACGTGTTCAGGGATGGATATAGTCCAAACGTAAGGCCGGGGGGATGAGGGGAAGGGGCAGCCGCAGGGCTGCGAGCGTAGAGTGTTGAGGCTGCCGTTAGTCGGAGTGATTAACGCTCCCTTGGCCCCTCTGGTAAACTGTCAGCACGATTTCACGGAGGACGGGAAAGCGGTCCGTGAGGTTTTCGGGGCTGAGATCCCCCCAGTTTACAGGGGGTGCTGCCGGGCGCGAGGCGGTGGTCCCAGCCAGCCGGGGCTGCGAGCCAGGAAAAGTCTCTGAAGTCTGCACCGCCGTCTTCGTCACCAAACGAACGGCTGAGCCCGATACAGTCCTTCAGCGCTGCTTCTCTCTAGAAAAAGAAACTTTTTTTTTTTTTAACTGAATGACTTCAGGCAGGAGCTAGTCACGTTTTCCATGCCAAACTGAGCTCTAGGTTACCTGAAGCTGAATATCTAAATTATTTACATTACCAGGCCTGCATTGGCAACAAGCATGGGATTAGACTGTTTTGTTCATGTGAAGGTTAGAGTCACTGGTCTGAATGCAACATGGCCTTATTAGGATCGTAGCTCTGCTTGCACTTCAAACTTTGGCCATCTTTCTCCCGGGAAACCTGTGTTTGTTTTATTTTAACCATAGCTCCTTCATGGTAATAAACATTCCTATTTGGTGAAGAATTTTACATAACAGAGAATACTCTGGATGGTGAAAATTTACCTTCTGTTGTCTGCTAGACCCTACAGAAGAAGGTAAGTCAATCTACAGCAAAATAACTATTACAGCAAACCAAAGCATGAATTCATTAATTTTAACGATAATGTTGCTGTTTTACTCCAAGCTTAAGTGAATATAAATGTAACTTATTGAAGAGTCCCTGGCAAAAACCATCTGTGCAGGTTTTTTAATCGCATCTGTCCTTAAACTAGCTGTGCATTTTAAGAAGACGAGGCGGCAGCAGCAGCAGCTGACCTACAGCTGACTCCCAGCAGCGCTTCCCCTTGCAGCAGCAGCAGCTCTGCCGTCGGTGTTTGGGACGGTGGGAGCACGTCAGACCTTTTTCTTTTGCCACGAACACGGCTTTCCGTGTTTATTATCGGCGGGCGGCGTAGCAGGATGGTTAGGATTCGGTACTTGGAGCAGAGAAATTGTGAGTGAGTGAGATGAGGTAATTCTTTCTAAGGCTAGTTATCCCTTTGCTGTTATTTGCAGTACTGTGGTTAACAGGGCAACAGTACTCACTCCAAGAAGTTGAAAGAGTGAAACAAAAACCCCATTGTCTTCGTAGCGATGGGGGTAATTAAAAGAGAACGGGGCTGAGAGGTTCCGTACGATGTAAATCATTATCTTCAGGCTTTTCTTACACCTCAGACCTTTTTCCCCAAATGAAGTCGACAAGTATTTCTGCTCTGTAAATTTGGTTTGCAACTCAGTGATGGTTTTATTGTTCATTGAGGGGCGCAGAAGGTTCTCGTTACGGTCACTGATTTTCCAAGAAATCTTAATAATTTGCAGACATCCAGATTCGTTTAGATGAACAGAAGGAAAAAGCTGATTTCATCTTGCTTCTTTATTTGTGATGGAGCTATGTTTTTGTTTAAAAAAAAATAAAATGCACCCGGGGAACAGATCCTTAGGGAAATCACCGGAAACAGTCGCATGTTGAATTTATAGATCCAAACATGTTATCCTTGGCCCTGCTTGAAATGCTCCGGTGGGATCTCTACATGAGTATCTCCAAAGATAATCATATCGATGAAGTTAAAGTCATATGGAAAATTGGCTGGTGTAATTATTCATTAAAAATTGTTAAAGCCGCCGTGAGCATTGAATCCTAAATCATGTGAGCAGCTGCAAGACAAAGCAGGAGACACTGTGGTTTTGAGAGGTACTGTCTAAATGGTGTTTATCTGACTGAGAATAACATAAGTCAAAGTTGTTGTCAGCATCTTCTGACAGATCTTGAAGACTATCGTATTTTTTGTTATAATTATTACCAAACTTGACCCAGACGGGCAGACATCATTAAACACGTTTTTAGTGTTGCTCCCACCCCCAGGTACTTCAAAGCCAAGGTTAGAGGCCAGCCAGATAGCTGATTATTTCATCTCCCACCCTACTGCACCGCGCGGTGTATTAGAGCGGCACTAATGTTTGTGCTAAGATTAGTAGCAAGCCATTTTTAATCTTAACTTGCAGTTGGACACGTCTGACCTATAAAGGGTAGGTGATGAGAAGTGATGTTAGATTTAGTGGCTTTCCTGTGCAAGAGTGGAGATTGTCAATTTTCTGTCATTTCAAAACTGTTTCTTCTCTACTGGGAGCGATGACTGAAGGCAGCAGCTAAAGTCTATGAAAATGCAAACTGACCTGCAAATACTCGTCAGCAAGCAGGCAGTTCCCAGCCTTAGAAGTGGGCACGTTAAAGGAGGAGGAATTCCCCTTTATCCAGGGCAAGGACACAGGTCCCTGCTCATGAGGATCAAGTCCATCAGGGTCGTTAAATTCTGATGTCAAATGTGACTTTTAAGACATGACTTACTGAGTCCGCATGTCTGCGGAGAAACTTTGGGGAATTATTTTTTTCTGGTTTTCTTTTATACCACTGCTAATTATTTTTTTTTCAAGCAATGACACCAAAGAACATGTTTGAAGCCAATGAGATCTTTTGATGAACACTTTCTTTTGTTTTCTGTGTCCCCATAACTCCTGAGCTCCTGGCTCCTGCATCTGAGATTCAAGCAAAAGTGCAGAAGGTGTGTTTTGACATGATTGATTAGCACAGGTCCTTTTACATCTAACCATTACATTAGATACATGTTCATTTTGCAAAACATTGCTATGTAATCTTATTATCTTGCTGCTTTTCCAAAAAATCTCAACTTGGAATGCATGGTAGAATTTCATCCGATTACCTGTGTAATGGCATCACTTGAGAGCACGGGAATGTTTCTCAGTGTGCTTCTGGGACTGAACAGTTTGTCAATAATATATCAGCTCTTTAGCTCATTCTTGCAGTAATCTTGACCTCGTAATGCTCCGAATTTGGGGTAGCTTCAAGCTTCACAGCCCGGGCCCCTCCGTACTGAGCCGTGTGTTTGTGCAGATATACCTCTCATATGTATTCACAAGACTGCACAAGTGTCGTCAAGTGTTTTCCGCAGGAAGCCTGTTTAATTGTCAGTGGCTCACACGGTGTCGCCCACTAAAACACGGATTTCCTGTCGAATATCTATTTCGTTTTTAAAGCCTGAATATTGAGCCAGATTCTTGGCATGGCTCATACATGATACTGGTTCTCATGTGAAGATGCTGGCCGCAGATAATCCCCTTCTGGGTAAGAAATTCCAGAGCACGCGGTGCAGGAAAGGTCAAACTCATTTGCAGGGAGTTGTGTTTAACTGTGCAATGCAGAAGTGAGCTTCATTACTTGTAATTAATCCTCAAGGTTCCTGAATGTCAGTTTACAGAGGCAGCCACGAAGGTAGTCCATGGAAGATAATTAATATTTGTTATTCCTGACTTTGAAAAAACTCTGGATAGCAAAGTTTATAAGTCCTTTTTACTGGGAAAGCCTCGTGAGGAAATTCCCTGATTAAATCATCAGTACTGTTGTCTCTGCCTTAAACTGTTGGTTTACTGTAATTACTACCCTTTTACAACAAAAGGGCATGGGGTGATACGGTGGAAGACGCATCCTAATATTCTGACACATTGGCAGGTTTTCACAGTTTCAGAGAAAAATGTCCTTCGGGGAAAGGTTAATGCAGTTATCGGGCAGGTTAATGCTCTGTCGTTCCCTGAGGGCTTTTCATTGATACGGGCAGGGGGCTTCCTCTATAGTATTTTTATCTCAAAACTATTAGGCTGTTCAAAGAGATCGAATGAAATCTAAAAATACATACATTTTATTAACAGCACAAATTTCTCTCAGAAAATACAGGCCAAATTCTCCACAGTCGTCATCATAAAGGTGGAACAGCTAATTGTAGCTGAAAGCAGAAGATATTCTCAATTCTCTCAATTTCACCTTGGGTTCAGATTAGGTTTTGGCTCCCTATTTGCCTGGGGGCCTCTGCATACAGTTTTACCATTCTTTATCTGTATTGTAGGTTGGACTGAAAGTAGGTTAAAGAAGATGCGATATCAAACTGAAGACATAATCTTATTTTGTGTTTTGATGTTGATGTGAAGCATTTTTCAATTATTTCATGTAAACACAGCAGCTTAAAAATATTCACAAAAACTGATTTTTGTGCAATTTTAGGGTCTCCAAACTGAGAGACTGTTCAGTACCTCATACAAAATTTGACCTTCCAGAGTCCAGCTCTTTCATTTCTTCCTTTCTGCTGTCTCCTGTAGGAGAAACAAATACACAAAAGGCTTCTTTGCATGCTAGAGACATTAGAAAATGTTTCTGGATTAATGTAAATACTTAATGGTTTGTCACCAGTTCTTAAGATGCAGACTTTTCTGGGTTTGAATCACAACTTTCTCTCATTAGAGTGACTCTAAGTCACTGTGGAAAAGGGGAAAAGGAGTTAGTGAGTTTTGGGAAAACACTTCTGTTAATGAAGGGGCTTTTTGAATATGAAATAGCCTATTTGATATAATGCTGCTATTTTATATTGTATTGGTTTATGAACTAGGGTCAAACTTCGTGGCTGTGAATTAGAAACTTAACTGCCTAGATTTTAGTGCGATCTTTCTGGCAAGCGTTCAGTGATCCAGTGAAAAAATTTAATCTTTTTTCTTCTTCACTGATTTGGCCATCATAAGCAATGTTATTAGTTATAGACTCTAAAGTAGCAGCTCTCTGACTTTTGCGACCTAGTACTCACATTGTCTAAAGTGCTGCACTTGCCACCTTCATGGTACTAATTAGTATGTTTATAATGAGCCTCCACTCCAATACTGTAATCCTCATCAGTCTACGCACCTGACAGCAGCTTGCGTATCTCAGTGGCAAACACAAAGTGCAGGAGCTGTATGCTCTGCTATATGGAAATCGGTTGTGAAAATCCACCTCTCTAAGGCTATCCCAAATGTATCGGTGCTTTATCACTTTCTTTACGGATAATACAAACATTATGGGCTACAAACGTTGGAGAGTTTTTATGCAGAGGTTCTAAGAAGGAAGGAATAATAATTTTGAGCAATCTAAGAAAGAAAGGGATAGATGGGATTTTCAGCGTATGTATTCCTAAAAGCTAGCGGGTGGTCTCCAGTTGTTTTAAGAAGTAGCATAAATGGAAGGATTCAGCTTTCAAGGCTTGCTGTAAAGTTTGTCTTCAGAGCCATGCGTCAGCCATAGGTGGCAGAGGGTGCAGAGCTGTAATTTCTGCAGGGAAGTCATGCCTGTCAGCTTGCAGGAGTCTCTTGTTCGCCAAAGCGTCAATGTACTTTGACACCTCCAAGCTGACAAACCACAACATCGTGTTGTCGCACGGGGGAGATGGCTGGAAAAGGTGCGTGGTAGGAAGTGACTGAAAAGCGAAGGAGAGAGGAGAAAAAAGCTTGACGTGCAGCGCGCGGGGGTACTTCTATCCAGCGGTGACATTTGGGGCTTGACGGTCCTCGTTACGGGATGGGTTGTCTTGCGACAAGGGCATCGCCCAAGCGAGGCGGAGCAGGCGGGGGCTGAGCTTTTGGGATGGAGAAGCACAGCTGAACTTGGGGGGGGGTCCCTCGGAGCGCTGACACTTGCCGCGGGCTCTCCCGGTGGGCGGCGGTGGGACCCGCGGGGATGGCTGGTCCGCTCCCTCTCACCACCGGCCTTCCTCCTCCTCTCCTGCCGCCGCTCCGAAGTTTGCTTTCGCTGGGTTTGGGGCAGTGATGTCAAATAGAAACTTCCCACCTGATTTTTTTTCCGTCTAAGGATTTAGAGGCATAGGACCTGAAACTTGTTCTGCTTCAGAGGCTTAAACGTTTTTATGCTCGTCCTGCCAGACTGCGGCGAGGCGGGGGGTCCGGATTGGTCCCCCGTGTGTTGCCCTCACCGCTTTTTCTCCCTTGCCTTTCCCCCTCCTGCCACCGCTGGGGTTCGCCCAGCTGCACGAGGGAGCGAAACCAAAGGGAAGTGAATTATATTTCGTGTTGGTTTCGTTTCAGCTGGGTTAGTTCCCTGATCTAGCTCACTGCACAGCGTCCAAATATTCATGCTGGCAGGAGCAGACGGGAGAGGAAAGAGCAGCTGCAGGTGGCGAGGAGGGCCAGAGCATCCCCTTCAGCAGTGGCACTGGTTTACGCTGGCTTTATGCACCTGCATCCCAGCACGTTAGATAAAACTACCTCGGGAGGTGGGTTTGTCACGGAGACCTTGCGCTGAGAACTGGGGTGGCCGAGGCGCGGAGGTTGCAGCCACCCACAGAAGGCTGGCACCATCCTAGCCCGCCTCGCCGAACATTGCCAGAGATCACCTTTCTTCCAAAATTTTTTGGAGCAATAGAAGGTGTAGATAAACACTTGTTCTCAAGGATTTTTAGAAGAAGCTCTGCTTGGGAGAAACTTCTCTGAATAAAGTCCTGTCATTTTTCAAATTCTTTTTAGAATTTTCCAAATTCATAATAAAAAGAAAATCTGCGATTTCCCCTAATAATAACTTCTATATATACTTAATACTGGGTTATTATTCATGCTTTTATGTTCTTATACTGTGTGAATTACACTTTACTATGTGTCACCTTTTGTAAGAAATTCTGCTTTTTCTTACATTTTTGTGAAATAATGCACAGTAGTTCTTGAGTTTTATAGTTCCCTGGGGACTTTCTGAGTATTTAAAAGACGAGCATGCTGTCAGCCTCCATACCTCTGCCTTTTTATTTGAAGAAAGTATTGGCGTCTTAACGTCTAAGCTCAGGTATAGGAACGCATTCATACTAATTTCATACAAAGCTTATGTTAGCGTATATTGGGTATGTAGCAGTAATAACATTTTTTCTAGGTAAATAATATGTAAATGGTATTGCTTGCAAAGCACAGACTTTGGGGGAGTTTCTTAATGAGCAATCACAATGCTGAGTTCTTGGGATTTGCTTATTATAATGATTCCTGTCAAAGGCGCGGGGTTTTTTTGTTTCGGCATCAGGGCTGCTGTGCGCGTAACTGGCGTGCCTGAAGCGTGCGCCCGGACCCGGCGCCCTGAGATGCGGGGTTTCCCCCTAAAGCGCTCCGCGGTTTTGACCGTGTGCCGCCCCCGGCGCTGGTGAACGAGCTCCGTGGGACGCGTGGGGGGACGGCGGAGGGCTCGCTGAGATCCCACCGCCCCGTTCCCGTCGGAGGGGACGGGGGACCCCGAGGGGAAGGCGCCTGCTGGCCACCTCCCGTCGCTTCGAACGGACGGTGTCTCTGCGCGAGTCCTCCTGCGACCCGCGTGCGGGGTCTCTCCTCGCCGGTTTGCGTACGTACGTATCTTAAGGCCGGGCCCGCTTCACGGAAACTCTCCGACTCGTTATTTCCTCGGGCAGCGGCGCGTTAATGCAAAGCGCACGCGTGGAGACGCGGAAGGCTGCCGACCCGCAGTCAAGTTAAGCGAGCGCGAAGTCATTAACACAGGACGGCGTTTGTTCGGACCCGCGGTACGACTGAACGCTCTGGCGGTGACCGTGATGTTAACGGATGGAAAGAGGTCGTTGGCTCGCAAGCGCTCGCTGGCGCGGCGTTTTCGGGTGCGGGCGGTGCCCCGTGCCGGTCCCTCACGCCGGGGCGGTTGGTACCAGCGGCAGCAGAAATGGCCTCGCTCTCCCCGAGCTGTTTTCCTGGAGGATCTCCTTTCCGCCCACATCCACCCCGACGGTTTTTCACTGGGTCTGGTGGCTCTTTGCCATGGTCTGTTTCAGATATATCCTGCTCTTTTTCATAGGTGAGTTTGAAGCTGCCCTTTTGCTGTGAATCCACTTTACGTACTTAAAAAAGACGTCATCAAAATAAAAAGTCTTCGTGAAGTTTTGTGTCGGCGCTTGCTTCTAGGAGCAGCCTTGTTTGAAGCAAACCTACAAAGGGTTTTGCAGAGGTCTGAAGAATGAAAAGTACTTAGTGAATGTTTTCCTCATTTAAAAAAATTGTTTTGGCTTGTCATAACTCTGTGACTTGGCCTGAAAACTCCGAATTTATTTGGCTCTGTTGGTCTTGGCTGCGGTGCGTGTCTTCTGCTAATCTTGGAGAGTTAATGAATTAAGTGCAGTTACTTATTAAAGCAGCTGCACAGCGCTGGTGTTGCAGCCGAGGCGCTGGCCTCAGCACGCGGTGGGGCAGGGGGAATTGCCGGAATTGCGGGGGCAGGTGTGTTTTTTCCCCGGAGGCACTAGTAAAAAGTATTGCACCTCTCTACGAATCCTGCCTGTCCCATGTCCTTCGACGGTCACGCTTACAACAGAAGTGCTACTACTCAAAAAAAATAATAAGCCCTTAATCCACCTGAAAGACTTGCGTTGCGCCTGATGAGATTTCCCAGCAGCGGCGGAGGGCTGGGGGCCGCGGGAGCAGCCGGCGAGTCCTCCCCCATGCCTTGCTTATCTCCGCTGTACCCCTCCAAGGCCTTATTATACAGTGCTTGCTTTTTCTTAGGAAATCGATCTTTCGGCGTGATGGTTCAGTCAGCCCTGCCTCTTCAGTGAAGCCTTGAAGAAGTTTGTATGCCTATAAAATGGAAGGGGTTGGGTTTGGTTTGTTTTTTTTTTTAATTTTTAAGTCAGTTGTTTTCACATCTAGCAACTACATGGCCCCTGCGTTGGTGCAGCCCCTTGTTTTTGTTGAAAACAGCAAAGCAAACGAGAAACACTTTTACCTAGGAAGAGGTCTTGATATGTTAAATACAGCTTTTTAATGTTGAATTCTGCTTTCGAGTCTGAATTTAGACTTGCCGTTAGATGCTTCTATGTCTTTTCCCACTAGGTTAAAACCCGCTTTATGACTGGAAACCTCTTTCCTCTGTAACAACCTGAATGTTGCTAATGAGTCACCTCTGAGCTCTCTTGGGTAAATAAGAAAGTCTTTCGGTATTGTTTCATTTCCTCAATCTCAGATAAATTTTGTAGCATTTTCTTGAATCCAGTCCTGCTCCAATCTGTCAGTATTTTCCCCTGATGCATGGGCGGTCGTCGGGATGGGGCACGATGCTCCCCCGACAGCTTCACCTCTGTCGTAGATCCTCATCCTCTTTTCCTTAGACTTTGCTGGTACGCCTGAGATTTTTCGGCTGGCTGCGTGGGTTTAATGTAATTCAGAAGAACGCTCCTTATCAGGCGACTCAGGGTGACTTAAATAATTGACACATCCACAGTCGTGTTTATCCCCCTCCCTCCAATTTTTGCCCTTCTCCAACCATTACCAAAAATCGACTGGTGTTTTCTTTCAGATCATTGATGAAGATACGGAGCAGTTTTGTGTCAGAAAACAGATCCATGTGGGCTCCATTAAAAAAGCTACTGTCGGATGACGAATCCCATTTATGATTAAAGGGGTTTCATTCATATGTGTGAACTCACTGTCAGCTGCTTTTTAATCGATTTAGCATCGGGTGCATTGATTTTGTGTAAGTGCTTTTCAAAAAGTCAGGGTTGCTAGCTGCGTGCATCTGGGTGCCGTACGGAGGTCTGTCCTGGGACCGTAGCTGCCTTCTGCCCATCAAACTCATGGTTCTGTCAGAAAACAGCAGCAAGTTTGCTTGACCAGACCTGGTTCCTGTAAAACCATGTTGGTTAGAGTTAATTATGCTATCAACGTTTCATTAAGAGTATAACTTGGACTGCTGTGTTTAGGAATTAAGGGGAATCTATTTCATTTGTTTTCCGTAATACTTTGGATCCTGCGTCCAGCCTGCAGTTTATAATACATCGGAAATATGATTTATTTGTTTCCCACAAGCTTTCATCCATAAATTCGGGAGTGTGTGGAATGATGAGCTGCGATTTGCTGGCCGAGTCACTCCTGAGTGTCTGCCTTTTCTTTATATCTCAATTCAAGTCCTCCAAAAAAAAATGACATGACATATTAAGGGTTTTAAACGGGTGTTTGTGTGTGTTCTTTCCCCTTAGTTCTCTCTTCTGTCTTCTCTCTACTAGAGAGCTTGACAGACTGTTTTAGCATTACTGATTGCAATAACACACCAACCAAAATTCATCCATGATTTCAAAAGCTTTAACAAAAGGCGTCCCATCTGGAGCATCTAAAGCTCTCCTATGGTTTGTTTTAGAGTGTGAAAATTGAAACACTCCATTCTGAGAACCCAGAAGTAAAATTGGTTTTGATGTATAATGTACTCAACAGTCGTTTTCCAACACATTTGTTTTTTCTTCTCTTTTTGGGGGGGGTTAGTGTTATAATTCATAAACAATTGAGGACGCCATTCCATTCCTTACAATTTTTGTTTTTGTTACCTTCTTTATGCTGTATTAAACCTTGAAAGAAAACAAAATTGACGTGGTGATGATAAGCAGCTCTGGGTTTGATACTGCTCCAGACTTAATTTATTTTACTGATTGAGACATTTATTATTTCCATTTCTTTGTCTAGTTACATGATTACCAATGCCATATTCTGTTTAACAGACTAATAAAGTGCATTTCTGTCTCGCTTTCCATCCATTTCTCTGGAAGTACTTTCCTGACATTCCCTGCGGACAGAGGAGGCATTGTTATCCTGATCCTAGCAAAGGCGAAAATTAGTCATAGATAGGATAGGTATGGGACTCAGCAGCAAAGTGGTTCATTACCCTTACTTTTACCTTACTGTCCAAGTCCGTGACCTAGCCAGAGCACTACAGAAAATCTTTGATTCATGCGCGTAGGAGGAGAGAGGAAGAAACAAAACCATCGCCAGCCAGCAGGTCCAGGGTTTCCAGAGGTTTCAGTCTCATCAGAAAGTTGTCGTTCGTGGTCCACTGATCTCACTGGGAGCCTTGAGTACCGAGGAGCTGCGCAGTGCAGCGGTTAGATCCGACCTCAGACCCCTCCTCGCTCGTGCCCCGCGATTCGGGGTTCTCGCATCAAGCAGCCTGCAGGCATTGCTGTCGGCGTCTGCTCAACAGTAGGGATCGATGGGGCAGGAGGGCGCTGGGGAGCTGGCAAGAACAGACCTCGTCTGTGTCATTAGACAACTTGCATCGCTCTCACGTCAGCTAATTTTTATTTTTTTTTTTTTTTATGCACAGCAAATATTTAAAGAGTTGAATTTTCTGTGGCTTTATTAAGTCCGCTGCCCTATATTTCAACCTGAAGGAGTAACTCCGTGGGCCAAAATGAGTCAAGGAGATTGCTGCAGGCTGAAACGGCATTTTAGTCATTGAGCGATGTGGTTTTGTGACTTGGGTTGACAGTAAGACACGGTAAAAAGAACAATTTTATATTTGAAGTGTTCCAAGTTTGTATTCACGGAGGTTGAAGAACAGAGGATTTGACAAAGAAAGCTGTGGGCGCATTAAGTTGGCGGCCGCCCTTCTCTCCCCGAGTTTGCATGGACCGTTTTGGGAAACGGACTGCGCAGGCACGAGCACGCTGAGCGGGGCAGTCCGTGACGTTTAGCAGAGAGGACTCTGACAGCACAAATTCGGGTGACAGCAAAGAACCTGAATAATTAAGCAATTAAATAGTTGCACATTTTTGTGGAACTTACGGTAGCAAAGTTCTCCACCAGCCCGGGACATGAATGCTGTGATTTAGTCCTCTGAGAGCAGGGAAATAACACTGTGAACCTGATGGCGATGTGGTGCTTTGTGCCTGGGATGAAGCCTGGCTTTTGGGAAGGTCGCTTGGCAGTGCCAAACAACCTTAAAGCTAATTTTTTGGGTGCTGTTTGCTTGCAATTGAGTGAGTTCCCTTCAGAGCTTCCAGCTGAAGACAGGGGACTGGGGAGGATGTATTTGGGCAGCATGGCTTGTGCCAGGACTGATGAAGGTAAAGCGACACCGAGGTACCAGCATTTTCCTACAGCCAGTGCTGCTGAGACTCAATCTCTGGGCAAAGTTTCACTGTCTCTCTCTTGTTCCTTAACGTGACCCAGAAACAGAGGGAAGAGACCTGTGATGTGAGAAACGTAGCTCTGGTACGAGTACAGAAGTACTTTTACCAGCTCTGTACCTTTCCCCGCTGAGCTCTACGGTTTTGTTTTGCTACGCACATGGTTGCATGCCCTTTCTCCCTGCAGAAGCATCCTCCCCGGGGATGCTTGCTGGAAGCGTTTTGCGGTACCTTAGGGACACCCCTTGGTTTTGAACGTGGTGGTAATTAGCAGATAGCACAGGAAGGTGGGAAGGATTTTCTCTGAGCATGCAGTGCTGACTAATTTACTTGTCCAGATTCTTCTTTGCTACTGCAAAAGAGGGAAAACGGCAAGTATGGTGACACTAGTTTCCGTGTAGGTTATTTCCTCTCAGTCTAAAATAAGGAGAGCGTGAGGTAGATTTGCGTGAACCAAAAATCCTCCTGAGCATGTCTCCTTTTTAAAACATTAAGGGTACAGAAAAAATATGATTTCCCCTTAAAATCAAGAAACTCATCCATTCCAGGCAGAATTTCAAGATAATTCATCTTGGGCAATGCTGATGGAGGTGTGCCCAAAGAAGAGATGACTTGCACTGTCATCCCCATTGCTGTCTGTCTTAGTGGAGACCCTGAAGAGAAGATCATTTTTGTGTCAAGGATGGTTGCTCCCACTTAATAACATGGTGTTTTTCTAAATGATTTCAGTGCTTTTCGTGTTTGCTGCAAATACAGCAATGTTGTTAATGCCAGTCTTGATGAAGGAAGAAGCTGATATTACTCATTTATGCAGGGAAGATTCTCCTTTCCTCCCCTCCCCATCACCAGAAGTAGAAGGTACCACCTGGAAGAGTTTTAAATGCAAACTTTCATGTGGTTTTAAAAGGTGGGAGATTTCAAACTGACATCTTTCCATCTGTGGATATCAATGAATGGATAGCACTGCATTTTTTTTCTAGCAACTGGCATAGAAAAGAAATTGAGAGGAAGGAAGGTCAGCGATTAGAGAGGAATGCCTTGACCTCTATTCCAGGCTTAAGTGAAAAAATAGGAATAGTACCCCCTAAACTGCCAAACCCACCTGTGGATAAGTGGTGGCTGTGGTAGTTAAGCTGTCATTCATGAAAACTGAGGAAAGGCAGAGGGATGGCTGTTTACTTTAAACATCCTGGGGAAAGAGAGGATTTCCATGACAACACAGAGTTCAATGCTAGCACTGTATGATAACAGAAAAAAAGTCTCTTTCAAGATACTTTGCTGAGTCTCCTGACTGAGCTCCTCTGTCACCTAAACAGTTTAGTTTAGGATGTTGAGCAGGGCACGTACGGAAGGAATTAGTAGGAAATGTTTGAACCTGTGGAAATGCGCTACAGCATCAGTACCTTCCCTTTCTGGTTAACTGCTGGTACAGGAGGATCAAGAATTTCTGCCAGTGATTTACTGTCTGATGCAGGCACGTCTGTTCCAAAATTTACCCCTCTGCAGAACGCATTAAATGCTTGCTTTACACAGGTGTCATGACATCTGTGTCTGACGATGTTTAAGTTCTCAGATCATAGACCCTCTGCAAAATGAGCACTGTCTTTAAAAGTAAGCAATTCCCAGCCATTCTTGTATAGCGGTTTTGAAGATATTACAGCCATGTATTTTGGGAAGTAACACTGAAATAGGCAAGAAAGTCAGAATCCACACAGTTTAAAGTACGCTGGTGCGTGTTGTCCATCCTGTGTTATGCCAGCCATCGGCTGTATGGGAACAGTTCTTTTATAGGAATAGTGACAATAGCCTGACCTATGAAGTATAATTTCATTTTCCTCTGACAAAGTTAATTAGGAGAATGGGAAGTTTGGGGCATTTATGTGTTTTGGAGTACCGGTAAGAATAAGCCAAGATACGGCTATTACTAATCAAGGGAACGGGGTTTTCCTGCCAATATTTCTGCACGCCAGCCCCCAGAGTGAAGGAGTTAGGGGGAGAGGTCTATTTTAGACCTTGATGAACATCTCTCATTCCCGCATTGATTACAGGAGAGGTAGTGAGAACGGGAGATTGCAGACTTTGAAATGACTAATATGTGTGTGGGCAGACTTGCTCTGTGTGCAGGGTACCTCGTTCCTTCCCAGCTATCTGAGGCTCTGTCTGTAGAAACCTTTTCCCCGCAGTTGCTCTCCCAATATTAACTGCTGTTTCACCTTCACATCAGTGCTAGCAAGATGGAGACGGTTAATCTGGGTGAAATACACCGGAGAGCTGCTCATTTGTAACACTATTTAACCATCATCATCAAACCATTTCCAGGTTTGGACAAGCGAATAGTAAAAATGTTGTCGGTTGCCAATTTTTTGGTCTGCCATTTGTTTTAGTCCCCTTTTTCTCAGGGAAAGATTTCCCGGAGGGTGAAGGTGATTTTACTTTCGCAGGCAGTTGCGGGGCCGTGCCGCCTCTATCCTCCCTTTCTGCCTGTCAGGTGGCTGCTGGATCTGACCCTGTCCTCCGCTCTCTCCTCCTCATTTTTTTCCTCCTCTTTCCTATCTGCTACTTTATTTTAATAGTCTAGTGTAACTAGCCAAGACCAGCAACGTGACTGTAATACAAAGACGAATTAGAAGCAGTGCTTTCAGCTTTCTGCTAGTGAAGTTTGCCAGGTCTCGCTGAGACAGATAAGGCCATATTAACTCTCTTTAATGACATTTGCCAAATACTACTTTGCAAGAGAGAAGGGTGCCCAAGGAGAAGCAGAAATTTCTTTCTTCAGGATTCTTTTTCCCTCTATGCTCTAACTTCAATGAATTTCAAAAACAACTTGAGGTCATCTACAACTCTTTATTTGTTTCCCAAAAGAAATGTAATATCTTTAAATACCATTTGAACTGTGATATATGGATATATAGATACATGGATATATGGTTTCTCCTTTAAAAACAGTGACATTAAGAAGAAGATACTGAGGATTTTTTAACTTGTGCCTTTAATAGAACCTAATAATTTTGCATGACATTTATTTGTTAATGTATTAAAAGCTTTGTGTGTGTGTGTGTGTGTGTGTGTGTGTGAGTGCGTTGCTTGTTTTGTAGAAAAAAGCAAGGAGAGCTTGATATAAAATCCCAAACTGCAATTAATAGTGCACTTATTCATTCTTTAGTTCTCTGACCAAAAGCAAGCAATTGGGGAAAAAAATGGTTTAAATCAACCCAAAGTAATTCTTTCTTGCCCAAAAAGAAGAAAAAAAACAACAAACCATGCATCTTGTTCCAGTGGTTTCTCTTTCTCTGTGTCACATTTCATCTTCAAGCTCTGCAATAAAAGCAAATGAGATAAAAGCCCGGGTTAGAAAACCAAAGAGGAAGGGTGAACCCATTGCCTTTTTACTCAGTTGCAGATAATTATACCACTAACCCGAGATGCGAGAGGCTCAATTCCCTTTACTGCCTGGGGGGACTTGAACCCATTTCCAGGAACAGTTCCTATAAACGTGAGGGGGAGCGGCTGATCCCAGCGTACCCTTTTTGCTTTGCCAATGGAGTTCCCACTTTGCACGGCTTACTTAAATATTCATTAAACGAGGCAAAAAGCGAGCTCTCTGCAGTGGAGCCGCATGTAGAGTGGTGCCCAGGGAGCTTGTGGTCCTCGGCTCGTCAGCGCGCTGCTCGACAGCCACCAGCCGCTATTGCACGGGGGCTGCAGCGTCCCCCAGACCCCGAGCTGTCCCACTTCGGGGACCGGAGGTAATGCGCTTCCCTGTGCCCACAGACTTAGCGTCATGGAATCACAGGATGGTTTGGGTTGGAAGGGACCTCAAAGACCATCTAGTTCCGACCCCCCTGCCACGGGCAGGGACACCTTCCACCAGACCAGGTTGTTCCAAGCCCCATCCAACCTGGCCTTGGACACTGCCAGGGATGGGGCAGCCACAGCCTCTCTGGGCAACCTGTTCCAGTGTCTCACCACCCTCATAGTAAAGATTTTTTTCCTAACATCTGACCTAAACCTACCGTCTTTCAGTTTAAAACCACTACCTCTTGTCCTATCACTACAGTCCCTGTTAAAGAGTCCCTCTCCATCTTTCCTGCAGGCCCCCTTTAGGTACTGGCAGGCTCCTCCAAGGTCTCCCCGGAGCCTTCTCTTCTCCAGGCTTCTCTCTTTCTTCCAAGATAGTTTAAGATCCGTAATGCACGACCGCATTATTACCGTGCAAGGATGCTGTAAGCGCGGTGGCCGTGTGTTCACCCGGCTTGCTGACGAGAGGGGCAGGAACGCCGCGGTGGCGGGCAGCGGGCTGGGCAGACGGAGGAGGTTGGAGTCGTCTCCCTGCCCAAGCCATGGGGTCTTCAGCCAAGGGATGGCAGGTCCCGAGCGAGTCCCCCGCTCAGGGGCACGAAGTTGGGCAGCGCCGCGGAGGGACCCAGCTCTCGTACAGAAAGCGCGTTTCCTTCTCTGCCCTTTTCCCACAGTGTTTCGGGAATCTATACCTTTGCTTTCTTCGGTTTTATGAAATGTACCTGGACATCAAAGCATCGTGGAAACAGTGCTGTGAAAACCTGGGGGTTTTGTCATTTTCCTTTAAAGCACGTGGAAACTTCATTTCCCGGTAAATTGCTACATGTGTCCCAACTCTAATTAACTGGTTAGTATTGCAACAGTGATCAAGGGCTTTGAAACACTCTGGGTAGCAGACATCTCCCCCAGCCTTATCAGCACATTATATCATCCAAGTCTAACCTTATCTTTGCACTGCTTTTAATAACTGCTTGTCTGTTTTCCCCATAAATACCTAACCCCTTCCATCTAGGCAATTCCTTTTACGTGGGGGGAAAAAAAAAAACCTGTGAAAGATAGCATCTTGGTACTTTGTAAGTCCTTTATGGGAGCGAGACCTGCAAATCATGACTGCTGACTTCTCCTTCTGGGCAGGTGGTCACTTCTGCTTCCCAGGACTGCAGATCTATGTGGGTACCTCGTTTCACCATATCGTTATCCCCATCTCTCTCCATTTGCTTCCCGCGTTCCTTGACACGTTTTAATCTTGCTTCTTTCCCCGATGCTGTAGCTAAAAGGAACCCGATCCCTCCTTTGGAGTTCCAGGTCTTACCCCAGTAATAATATTTTGTTATACGTTTTCTTTTATGTGTACTTAACACACAGAGTTATTTCTTAGCTTTGTGTTTATAGGCAATTTGTAATCCCTCGGGAAAAAACAATGGTTGCTAATCTCATTTATAGATAAAGTGAAAGTATATACAAAGTTCGTAAGCATTTTAGCTAGTATAAATAAGCCAAAATAAAATAGGTACATGCAAATATTACAAGGACGTTTCTGTTTCTTACAATACTATCTGTTTTATCTATACCTCCGGGTGCTTTGTCCTTTGATTTGTCATCACTATCTTGGTGATGTTAAAAAAATAATTATCACAAAGTATTTTTAGGGAAAAAAAACAGTATTGTTTAAATATAGAACTTTTTCTGTTCCTTTGAAACTCATAGAAACAAAGACTTGGTACGAAAGCAAAAATTTAATTTACTGCAATCTGAACGGTATACAATGGTATCTGTAAAAAAAGTTTGATAACGGAGTCAAGTCAGATGAGTGAAAACTAAATGCACCGGTTCGTAAAATAAGTAATTATCAGTTCTGTTCAGTGAATAAAAACTTTTTAGTTTAACAGAGTCAGTCTGCTCTCAGTCAACTCCATTTAAAGTAAAATACATCAAAATCAGACTTAAGATCTTCAGGAACTTTAAGTTGGTTTATTCAAGTCAATGGAGCCACCTACAGATTTGACCCTGAATATGTGATAAGATATACAACTCAAATTTTCAAAAGTGTGTATGTTAGATATGTGTGCATAGTGCAAATCACGTTTTGTACCAAAATTTATTTACTGGAAGAGTGGATTTTTAGAAATACAACTTTCAAAGAGGTAATACCTGCTCCCGTGCTGCTTCGCCACCGTGCTGCTCACTTCTCAAAGCCTGGCTCTTACACAGCAGAAGACCTTTACGCTCCGTACTTCGTTTGGCAGTGAAGGGTGGCACCGAGACAAACCTGGACGTGTCGCACCTGAAAGAATTTCGCTCACTAAGAAATGAGATAAGCCCTATTGCCTTCCTCACGACTTGGCTGCAGGTAGGACACTCATTAAAAAAAACCCCAAAAGTTAATGTTTTAACGGTTCTGTGGTCGTTCCCCCCTCCCTTTGCCATCAGTGCTGTGGCAGACCCATTTCAGAGGAGAAGTCTGATCTTGCGTTTCGCTCAGGAGCCGTTCTCTGAATTGAGCCCTTCGGTGACACCTTCTGCTGGGAGCCTGGGAGCACCGCAGCGGATGGAGAGGAGATGTTTTCTGGCCAACCTAATCATGAGGACCCTGCGCCGGGGTGTCGTTGCGCTGATGAGTGCATGGATGCCAGACCCCGTGTTTGACGTAGCATTGGCGTCCGTGGACTGGGCGAGGGCTTTGGCACTGCCAGCCAGCTGAGGAGTGGTTGCTTGTAGTCTACAAAAATAAAAAATCCTCCGGAGGACTCGTCCCTGCCTGCCTCACTGCTTTCTTGCCTACCGGCCTTGAGAACGAAGATGCGTTGGTGTAGATTTACCAGGATGGAAAGCTAGATGCTGCTTATTATTAAGGGTGGCCTTTCTAACGATACTTAAATTGCTTCTCTTCATCTCTCGCTCACTCTCGTTTGAATTGCAACAGGATTTAAAATTGGTATGAGATGGAAGAGGAACTTGACTGAAAAAACTCTGCGATAAAGCTATGTACAGCCACGTCGGTGCACCTTTCCCGCGAGTGGCGTGCGGGTGGGAAGGGAAGCGTTATGGCTCAGCTGGGTTCCCAGGAGCCGGCCACTTTATGGGAAAGGGCCTCTGTAGATGTGTTACCGCTTGGTGTGCTGCCAACAGTTTAGCACTGGTCAGCTGAAAACAAAGCATCTGTGAGGGAAGTGTGTTCCCCTGGCAGCTTCGCTTGCCCTCACTTTTCCAATCAGGTGTTTGACCTTGGTATATTTTTTTCTTTTCAGCAAAGAATTACAAAGGAAAAATTTTCATAGCTATTTCGCCCCTAGGAACCTCATTATTTATTTATATGTATTCTGGTTTTGCCCACCTAAAATCCAAACATGTTTTGTGTAATTAAAAAAAAAAAAGATCTCTATATTTTTTATTTAAAACAGACAGTCCTCACTGTAGACTTCAGCATACCCACCCTCCAGCTCCTACCGAACCTTCAGGAAAATCTTGGGAGAACCACTAAATTCACAGTATAATCTGAAGCTGACTCATCCCTTCTCTCTCTGGGGGAAGCCAAGCTGGAGAGTAAAATCTACGGCCCATGACTGGAAATACCACGTTGTGTCTGTCACCCAGCTCTAGTGCTCCGGACGATCACTTCAGTTGCAGAGTCGCAGAAGGGCAAAATCAAGGGAGGAGCATCTTCTCCGCGTGGAGATGGCCGTGATAATTCACTCTGGAGGTTAAAAACCTGGGGATAGCCATCGGGAGGTACGTGGAGATGAAAAAAAGCCTTAGCTGCTTTTCTGCAAATACAGGTGTTAACAAACAGCCCCTGAACGGTTGCTGCTCATTTTCATGAAGAGTCTGGGGATCTGTGGAGGCTCCTGCTTATCATCAGACAAAATCAGAGATAAACTTACTCACCGGCCGGCCGGGGCTGATCTCCTGCCCCTCGTTCTCTCCAGACTGGCTCCTTCACCCCGTGCTAGAGGCGGTTTGAGCACATCGGAGCTTTGGTGAATCCTAAATACATAGTCAATACGCTAACTGTGCTCAGCAACGGGCAGTATGTTTTCATCAGGAGGGATTTTCTTAGCTGAAAGTGTGACGCTTTGACAGTACATCACCTAATCGATTTCTCATTTTTAAAAGTAAAGCGTGCGGGCTACGTTCTTAATTCCTTCCCGCTTTGTATAAATACTGCCAGTTGTCAAAAAAAAAAAGGATATAAAATGCTAACACCTTGATTAGCATTTTTCACTTGCCCATCTCTAGGTGCGTAAACAGCAGAGGAGCTGAGGAGCGGAGAGCAGTGCTCGATGTGCCCAGCTCCTGGAGCACCTCGTCTCCGTTGTGCTTGAATTCCTTCCACTGAGCCCAAACAGGGTTTTGCTCTTTAGTACAGCTTAGGCTTCTGTCCAATCAGTCCAGATTGGCAAATTTCAGTCCAGATGGTTATGATAGATAGGGTACCCTCTCTTTTAATCTTGACTAAAGAAGTTTCGACAAAGGCCTGTGAATTAAGTGGGCTATGAGTACCAATGACTACATGAATTTCACATTTTTGCCTAGTCCATCTGCCAAGCTGAAAAGAGGGAAGGCAGGCAAACCATTGCAGTATAAATTAGGGTGCCTGAATTGCACAAATCCAATTAGTTAACAGGCGGGACATTTCTCTGCTATTACTACTATTTAAAAAAAATCGCTTTGGCAAAATGCACGTCGAGTAGTAAATCTTTCCTTTTCAGGCTTGCCATCCATTTGGAACCTTTGTCCCACATTTACATGGAAATTTTACTCCCCTTGAACAGAAAGCTTTCCCTTTCAGTGTGCAGGCTGCATTAATTGTCAGTAATGTGGACAGAAATATATTCCATGGCATTATATCATCAAAACTGAATGGGATTAATAGCCTGTCCTGTTGTTATAAGAAGTTTGGCACCCTGTGTTTTATCTGTCAGCTAGATGACTATTTATATTGTTTTTGGGTAACCGGCATAATAGCCTGAAGTATAATTGCTTATCCAAATGCACACAATTAAAACTGTTTTCTGGAGGACTTCATGCTTGAAACCCACTTTGGTGGACACTTTCTTTGCCAGGATGGAGAGGACAGTGCAGTGTGCTTCACGTGACACCGTAGCACAGCTCCGCTGGCAGAATGTGACCCTTTTTCTGCAACAACCGCCTTTCGTGATAACAGGTTGCGCTTTCTTTTAAGACTGCCGTGCCAGTCCTCCCCGCCTCCCCATGAGGAGCTGGCCTGCAGCCCTCTGAAGTGGGTGAAGTTCCCCCGGCTTTGAGCCATGCCGCAGGAGCCCAGATCCTTCCCTCCTTGCTGCCTCCTCTCCAGCACAAACCTCGGCAGCTGCTGGTCTCATCCCCAAACAGGTTTTGGCTCTTGGTTCCCAGCGGCACCGCTGTTGACCTCCACTTTTCTTCTTCTCATGCCATTTTATTTAATTTCTTTCACAGAGGTGTAAGTGCTGATGGAAGGCGAGAGCCCACAGGAGTAGTTTGCACCCACGCTGGTGTCTCCTTCAGGCACGGTCTGTGTGTGGATCCTCCTTCGTGGAGGTGTTTTGAATCTTGAGTTTCAGCAGATGACTTCAACCTGCCTCTGCATGATGGGGGAAAAAAAAAATAGTAATACATTCTGCTATTTATGCGTAGTTAAAAACATTAGTTCAAATGGGTATTAATAATAAGCTCGAAGTACTTTAGCTGCACACTGATCATTAGGAGAATGAAAGTGGGGAACCAATTTACATTCTTTATTCAGTAGTAGTATTGCAGCTGAAAGGCTGAAATGCCAAATAGGTTTCACGTTGGAGGTCCATTTTCACACTTTATGAAAACTGAGGTCACACTAATAAAGCATGAAGTTGGATGTGCTTTAAATACGATAAGTTTTCTGCAAGTCTTCAAAAAGTCATGTGTCCCAGTGTCCATACTGAAGCTTATTTGCCATAGATGGGCTTTTCAAATAGGGAGCGCATTAATTTGACTGCTTAAAGTTTTTGAATCCCCTCCTATTAAATGCTTTAAGAAAGTAACAACTTAAAAATATCTGCATCCAAAGAACTGTATTTTGACAGCCCTTTAGCTGAACTGTTGGTTTTGAAGAGTTGAATCTCCTAATTTGACAAAATGTTAAGATTATCTAATGGATATTATTTTTAGTTTGGAAGAGAAAAATATTGAGTCTTTGTTGTCTCTTTCATTTCTCAGTCATGCACAAAGAATACAGAAATACGGGTATTAAATAGTCTTTTAGGCTGTCACCCATTAATATATAGCTTTTTCAAATTAAATTGGAGATCAATAAGAAATTTAATTTTAAGGAGATTTCTTGACCATGTCAATCTGTTCAAGCTAGTTGGTATCTTAATGGACTTTAATGCAGACATTTAAAAAAACTGAAACAAGAATAACTTGCTGAAGTAGTTGGTTATTTTTAACACACACGTGCACTGGTTACAATTGTTTTTTATTGCTATGGGAATAGCAGACAACACTAACAACAACAAAAGATTAAAATTAAACATGTTTGTTAAAAAAGAAGGTTGTTTTGAAAATAAAATTAGGAGATGGCAGACTCTAACTATGTATCTCCTGTAGAGCAGTTCTTAAGTTACTTAATGCAGTCTTGCTTCTCAGAATGGCATTTGTATATGGTGTTATTATTTTTGTTGAATGCACACAATTATCTACAGAAGCTTTTTGAATTAAAGCTGATAAAAGTTCTAGAACATGTAATTATTTGTTCCTGATACCGCATGCTGCCATTCACGTGTAATTTCTAGTAGTAAGGTAGTCTTTAATATGTTGAAAAACCCATGCTTGGTTAAGCAAGCGTGGGTATGAAGGGGTGGGTTTTGGGGAGGATATACGCGCAAGGCAGTGTCTGTTCTCGGACTGCGACATCTCTGTGCTCGCAGGAGAGCCATCTCCATTCACGTAAATACTGCCAGACGTGCAGGTTGGCAGGTCTGCCCATACGCAAGTGTTCAGCCAGGCAAGGCAGTGCTGGGGCAGTGACTTGGGGATGCTCAGCTCTGTGGACCAGCGGCGACATCTGTATAAGCTAAATACCTCCATTTTAGACAGCGCTTGCTGCCTCCCGGAGAAAACCGGCCATGTCCACACCACACAGCCCTCAGCCCAAATCTCCTTTGAGCCCCATACGGTCTTTGGTGGTCCTAAGACACAATTATTATGTGTTGTGTATCTTTTCGGTTCTTGGAGCCCCGTATGGTCTTTGGTGGTCCTAAGACACAATATTATTTGTTGTGCATCTTTTCGGTTCTTGGAGCCCCGTATGGTCTTTGGTGGTCCTAAGACACAATTATTATGTGTTGTGCATCTTTTCAGTTCTTGGAGCCCCATACGGTCTTTGGTGGTCCTAAGACACCATTATTATTTGTTGTGCATTTTTTTTGGTTCTAGGTTTCTGGGAGCACCGGAGTGGTGTTTTGGTAACGTGAAATGGAGGACCTGTGTTCGGTGCCTGGGACCGTGGGAGGAGAGCACATGTAGTGTTTGAGGACACTCAAAATGATGTGCTGATATAACATTAGAGGGGGAATGCCGTAAGCAGGACGTAGACAAATCTGGGGCAGTCTTCACCATGCTAACTTTAAGGGATGCAGCAACACAGCCCAGGACCATGTCCAGAGACTGTCTTGAGGAGGCCAAAACAGAGCAGGCAGTGGGCAAACAGCAAAGGGGGGTGAGCCATCATGAGCCAGCACTTGGCCTCACTCCCTGACCTGCTTTTATTTAAAAGTATAGCCAAGTGGTGCTGAATCGCAGCACAGCAAACATACAGAAGATCTGCTCACTGCAAAGTGAGTAGCAGGAGAGTGCAAGGAACAGCGGACGTTTGACATCTAGATGTTCAGGTAGTGGAAAGGTTGGAATAAATGTGTAACAGGTTAAAATAATTTGGGTTTCTTTTATCCCCATGTCCGGTCAAGATTGCTGAGCTAATCAGGCTAGTTCTTTCACTTTTATCTCTGGTCAAAATGATCTCTAATCTAAGGAAGCACATGGTTGGCAGTTGGGCATCGCTTTACAGTCTTGTGTTGCAGGTTGAATGCGTGCGCTTAATGAAAAAGGCTGAAAAATTTCCTTCAAAGCAATTCTTTGTGAAAACATTGGGATTTTGGCCAAAGCATTTATGTGGAAAGCATCTGCTTTCACAAGAAAATGAAGGTAGAAATACCTGAAATTTGGAGCCTGTTATTCCGAAGCCATCCCGTGGTGCTGCAGAGCAGCGGTAGTTTGGGTGCTTCACGTCCCCAACCCCTTGGTGAGCTGTATTCCCGCCGGGGCTGTATTTCCCAAAAGGTAGCACAACTCTTTACCATGATGTGCAGGATTACGCTTCTTTTGAGGATAGGCTGAGTTTCAGTATCGGGCGATAGCGATGGCGTGAGGTGTATTTTGGTGCTCTCAGTCCGCAAGGTCTAGTCAGCTCGCAAGTTTTAACAATTTTAATCACCGAAGACCTACAGTCTAATAGCACAGCTCTCTAACGAGACTTGGCGCCAGTCTACCCTGGGAATTCCTGCCAGCATAACTTTGTTGAGCTGAGCCGCGATAAGGCATGATTTGCGGCTGGCGGGGTTTCGCCAGCCAGAGCTCCCGGCGCGGGCATGGCTACGCTGCCAAACCTTGCTGGTGGAGGAAGCTCAGCTGGCACAAGGGTGTCTTGGCCCCGGTGCCGACCACATCCCGGGGAGAAGCTCGTTAGTTTGGTAGAGCGGCGCCTTCTGCGCCCAGCTTTCCACCCGCCGCTGCAGAGAGCGTGTTCTGCGGTATTTAATTTATCACATCAAATCCGGGGCTGTGGTTGCCTCCTTCATCATGCTCCCTTCCAAGGCAGCTGTACTAGACATCACCAGCACCGGCCAGTGCAAGACCCAAAGATATCTGAGACGGAGGCAGGAACCTTAAAAACAACAACTTGGTTGCTGTAATTTGCAGTCTGATCATGTTTTTTCTGCTCAGCAGTATCCCTGACAGGTCCCATACACTGCGTACAGCTGGCCGTGTTGGTCCTGTGCCAAATGAGAATTTCCTGGTGGGAAAAGAATCCTCAGTTGTCTATTCTGAATCCTTTCTGGGCTTCCAGAATAGTACAAATCATGTTTAACTGGGCTGTAGAGCTAGCACTGAATACCCTGAAGCAAACCCATAAATCAGAAAGTGAAAACTGGGTGTTATTGTCCACAAAATACAAAATGGAGTGTCCTATGTTCCCCAAATTACTCTTTTATTGAGCCATATTGCAATGACGATGACTATTTCTGAATGGGGTGCTAACATACATTTTTTCCTCAGGCACCTAATGGTCATGCTTGCCCATCTAATTCCCTCAGTGAAAGAGCAGAAGCAGGTGAGAGTTGTTTCTCCTGCATCACTGTAAATCCAGGCAAACTTCATTTGCTGGAGCAGAATTAATCCACTCTGTACTTAGGCCAGTTCAACCCCAGTCATGGTCTGGCCCCTTATCTGTAATAAAGGCTGCTATGTAATAGCTTGTGGAGAAGTAGAATAGAGGAACACAGATTTTTAATAGTAGGGATTTTGCTTGATGGACAAAAACCTCAAATCAAAAAAATATAAGGCTGAGGAAAGGCTTTGCTCATGTCTTTCTAAAAGCTTCCCAGCACCTGTGCTGGGTAAAAAAGGGAAACTGGTTTGCAGGCACAGTTTTCCAATGACAGGAGAAGTCCAGAGGCACTTCAATGCTGGATTTTGCTCTTCCATCATATGTCTCAGAGCAAAGGTGCCTATTTCCTAAACAGATAAAGCTGCGCTGCCAGCTACAGGGTTTGTGGCTTGGCAAGTCCCATCCTGGCTGCCCTAATGAAACTAATTGGAAGTTCATCTGCAACGTGGAGAGTCCTGTGATCGGAGAGGTTTTGCCTTTGTTGACTTCAAAGTGGCAAACTGCAGCAGGCTGCATTTAGACAGCTCCTAGGCTTTATTAAGTGCTTTTTGGTTGACTATACTGGGTGATCACTCTTGTCTTCTCCTCACTGCACGATCCTGTATATGCCACCCTGGCGCTGGAAGTCCCGGCTTTACAAAGGAAGGACGTGCCGCCAGCCAGCTTTGCCAGCGCCGTCCCTCTCCCGCAGGCTGTATCGCACAGGAGTCTGTGGCACACCTGCTGATGGGCCATAAAACGTAACCGCGGCAAGCCCAGACATACCCGAATTTCAATATTTTGGATACAAAATCAAAGGGCATTTACCGGTCTCTCGATGTTTGAAAGGCGAGCGTCAGCCCAGCTGCACCGCAGCCCTGCTCCTTGTTAAGCGCTTCACAAAGTGCTTCATGATCCGTGTCGGAGCACCTGGACCCACGCCATCCAGGTGCTTTCTGGGATATTCTGTAATCCATACGACCATCTGACCAAACTGGCTTAAATATTGTAGATACGGTTATTACCACTGTACAGATCAGCAAGGGGAAAGAAGAACGTTTCCCCCCTGGCCCCTCAATGTCGCATCAAACTTTTTTTAGGATTGCCTTGCAGCCAGACTGGCATGTTCTGCTCCTGAATAAAATAGAGACGAGTACTGGGAGGACCTGTTGTCCACCCTGGCCACGTCCAGAATGGCCAGTGGAGTCTTTGATTTTCCCAATTTGAAATCCTGTAGCTGGAAGAGTGTTGCCAGTCACTGAAAGGTCTTACTGCAAATAGAGAGGGAGCTTCACAGAAATGATGCTAAGGGAGCAGTCATGGAGAAAGGCAAGAGTGTCCAGGCCGACCTGTTGGAAGGTGGAAAAAACAAGCCACAGTCTGATGGATGAGATTAGAAAGACCTGACTTTTCACCGTCTTTTTAAGGTCTTCATTCCTGAATCTGTCTCTCCAGATCTCCTTCACTTGACATCCCAGACTGTGCACTGCTAGGGATTAAAGCCCTTTGGGGCTGTGCGGCGTGGAGTCCTGAAGGTCTCCGTCAGTGCTGGTTTGTGTGACAGAGGACAACATGCCTGCCTATAATGACCATTGCCGGCCGATACGGCCCGGCGGGTCCTGAGACCTCCCCTGATGTAGCAGCGTGGTTAAAGGAGACAACGTATGTGGCTATTTTGGGAAAATGGTTAAGGGTGTTAGAAGACCGTGTAGGGTTATCGTGATCCAGAGATCTGTGTTGATTTGGACTCTCTCACCCACTCCCCACAATCAACGTGCTGTTCCTCTTCGGGGGTCTTTCGGTGTCTCCTGCTGCAGCTCTCTCCCATCTTTCCGTGGGGCATTGCGTTCTCCTGGCCTGGACCATGAGCCTTGGTCTCCCAGGCTCCTCTGTGGGTCCTGTCCCCACGCCGCAACGCCGGGCTCACTTTGGCACAGCCAGTATCGTGTTTCGTAGAAAACTGAACGCTTTGGACAGAACCGGTTTGGAAAATTGCCGGCAGGAGATTACGTTTAGGACCCTTCCCTCGGACCAGGGAGACCGATGCTCAGATGCCCCGGTTGAATTGGGCAGAGCCGGCAGCCGTGCCTGGCTGTGCCCGTTCTGACTTAACACCCTAACTCCTGAGCTCTCGAGGGTAACACCGAACCCCTCGGTTTTGCTTTAGAACAGGGTGAAGTAAAAGGTAGACGCTGCCTGTTTTCATAAAGAGGCAAGAGTTTTCCCAACAGCACCGCGCTGATCTTACTGCAGGCAAGGGCAGGAACATTTGTTTCAGAGTTGGCTCCAGCACTCAGATCCCTGAAGATGTTAAACATCCCCAACTATGTGTAAACAAAATATGCCTAAACATAATCCCTCCTTTGTCATCCTGACTTCATCTACGCATGTAGCTTTAGTGGTGTGACTTTTTTCTTGGCTATGGCAGCAAAAATGCTACTACCTGTGTACTTGGACAGAGAAGTGTTTTGAAACGTGTTGATCAACACCAAGTAGTTGAAATATCTGCAGCATTTTTTCCCGTGTGTGTGTGTGTGTGTGCGCACAGCACATTAGAGATCATGAAAATAAACAAAATGAGAAAGTATTCAGAGGTATCAAGCAGTGGGTGACCATGTACATGGGCTGCAACATTTCTCATGCTGACCTCACGACATGGATTTCCTTGCTGCAGTCCTTTCTCCCAATACATTTTCTGTGCTGAGTGGATAATGTTTCCAGCTGGTGACAGGAGGGCATTTTTTCATCATAAACCAATATGCATTTAGTTTCAGGCCACCTTATGTTTTTACAAGATACAGTTTTTCTTTTCAGAAGTCTATTTGAGAGTGAAATTGAATAAGGGTGTTTTAATAGTACATGAAGTATGTGGGTGGCTTTGCTTGCTGTGTTTTAGGAGATGCTGCACCTTCAATTTAACAGACAATGCTACGCTTCAGTAGACCATTATATTACTCCACTATTCTTAACATAGCAGTCATATCGAAATTGTATTGCTACATTATACAAGTATGGTTAATTAAACCCAGATATCAGCCCAAGCTTATACAATAGCTGTGTGTGGGTAAAGGAGAAGCAATGAGTTAGGAAAAAACCAATATATTCTAGAGAAAAAAGAAAATGAAAAAGAGAGGGAGGGAATGGGGACAGTTAGAGACAGAGCACTGATGGCAGGAGAGCAATTGGATGGTGATGGCCAGTGCTGCAGCCTGACCTGTGCTCTGCACCCTGCAGCCACGCTGAGTAATTAGGGGATCGGTTAATTTTCTGCAACATTATTACAGGAAAAGACATACCTTACCACATGGAACTAAAGAGGGACAGTACAAATGAAGCATAACTGACAGTTTTTAGGATAGATGTTCAACAAAGGTTTACTGAATGTCTCTGAAGTGCTAGGCATAATAGGGCTGTGGGTTTAACATGTCTGGAGTGAAAAATATGTATATCCTCTGCACTGTCCTTCCTTCCTGCTCCAGCTGGCTTTTAATGCACTGTTGAAAACAATCAAGAACAAACAGTTGTGCTTGAAAGAAAAGTTGATATTCAGACTGCGACTGTGTGGGACTACAAAAATTACTTGTTGGGTCTTTGATCATATTCCAGGGAGGCGTAAGAAACCACAGCAATAGTACCTCTTGCTGTTGAGCAGGGCACCCTCGAACACGTGAAGGGCAAAGCAATGTGGGAATCCTCTGCGGACCTTTGCAGAAAACCAGGGTCCCGGTATGTCGCTTAATGTGGAGTTGCCTGCTGTCGATCACTGCACCGTTATCATTTGAGTTTTCTTTTTATTTGGCTCATTTAAGTCTAGTACCTGAGCTTCAGGGAATAGTTGGCGCTTTTAAGTGGTAGTTAAAAAAACCACTTTTCTTTGTACTCTTTTTATTGGTGCCTGTTGACCATAAACCTACAAGGGAGAGTTCACTCTGTCACCAGTCTGTCCTTTAATACCCCATTCATAGCATGGCTTATTTCTATTGAAAACCAATCCAAAGGAATCCCAAAGGCACAGATGATTTTTGCGGGGAAAAAAAGCATTAGTATACTGAACTGCTTGATGAAAGGACTAACGTTGGCTGAATTATAAAACCGAGCGAGCGTAGCTGTGGTGCCTGCAGTTAGCATTAAAGTGCATTTATTCATGGCAAGCGCTGCCAAATTACACCTAGCTGGAGGTTGGTGGGCTTTCACTTACTGCAAAAGGCTTATCATTGTTTACATAAATATGGCATTAATCCTCGAACTTGCGTCTTTGGAGTATTAGTTTAATGTAAGTTGAACTAATACACTGAAGAGGTGAGTTTAAGAAGGAACATGTTGCTGCACGGACTGTGTGGTTTGCTCCGGAGTGGGTGCTGGGCATCGGCTGGGATCAGGTGGGGATCGGCAAGGAGGAGGCTGTGGGAGAGGGAGCCGTCATGTCTAGCATGGCCTTGGCCATGGGCCGTGCTGTTCCCTGTCCTCTGTGGGCTCCCTGTCCCCTCGTCCCGGCGGTCTGGGTCGAGGTGCCTCTTCGTAGGTCATGTTGTATGGCTGTGGCACAAAAAAAAAAAGGGAAGAAACTGAATTTTTAGGAAAGGAGACTGTGTTCTGGGACCTGCTTGCCTCAAAGGCAGACCATAAGATGGGCGATTTTCAATGCCTGCTTTTGGGTTTTAGGCAATGTGGGAAAAATGGGCAGTTAAAGAGCAGCTTCGTCTGAACGGCCAAAACCCGTGCAAGACATTGCTAAGTGTGTTGGGGAGACTCTATGGGATAATTTCACCTGTTACCAGAAACATTGCTGCCTTCAATTAACTGTCTTTTATTTTATTCATTAATTACCTTCCAGAGGAGGACACATTAGCATACTTTTCCCTCACTGGCTTTTTCCTTCTGTTGTTGTTCTTGGGAGTCATGTAAACAACTGATTTAGATCTGATTTTTAATTATCTTTAAAATGTGAATACGGGACTACCTTCTTTTTCTTGGTCATGAAGCGCTCCTCGCCAAATTGTTGGTGACATTAACCACTAACAGATTAATCTCTTTTTTTTTTGGTAATTGACAATATTTTTACTATGCAGAGTGTCAGAAATTTACTAGCAACTTTGCTTATTGCAAAGGCTTCTAGATAAATTAAGAAACTTCACACACACGATACTCCACAGTACATAAACAAAATAAGGTTCTTTCACAACGTTATCAACATTTAATAAACATGTACCAAATCCTGGGTTATTCAATACATGTGTACATTTTGTCAAAGCAGGTACAATTTAAACATAGGTATTGTGATAAACCTGTTCTGGTTTTCTTAATTCTACCCAGAGTACAATAACCTCAGATGTAAATACCCTGAATTCTGGGATAAATGCCTTCTAGATAGAGCCTATAGTAACTTGTCTTACACTCAGATCTCAACTTACCTGACAGTGACACTGTTCAAGTTCAGATCTGAATTTAATTTTCATTGATTGGGGGGCTCTCTAAAATTTTTTTTTCACATTGTTTATATTGGAGTAACATTTTTTATACTCTTCAGGTTCCCTTTTTTTTTTCCTTATTTCTTTTCTTTTCTCCAGGATCAAAAAATTCAGAAGTATAGTTGATTGCAGTGCATTTCTTTATATACCTGTCCAGTGTGCTTTTTGACTAGGCTATACTGATTGGTGAACTACTTGAAATCAAGCAGTCAGCAGTTCTGTCTTGCTCCCCACAAGTCCTGAAGTTGTTTTTATTCCCTCTGTGAAAACGGCTATGTCAGCAGAGAGTACAAAAAGAATCAAATTATACTTCATCTTATTACAAAACCACCTGGAAGTCAGTGGAAACATCCCACTCCTCTTTGCCTTCCAGGTCTTTGATCCACTTGAAAAGCCTCATCCACTGTCAGGAAGGCTTACGTCCCTGCTAACTCAGCACTACAAGAAAGTTTATTTAAACTGAAGGTTAGTCTCGAAGATGCCCAACAGAGTTTCCTCCCCTGTGTTTCATCTTCTTCCCAATACTTGATTTGGTTCTTCTAGCCACAACCCCAATATTGCCAACTCCCAAGCATCGAGAATCCAAGAGGCAACCTCCTTTTCCCTTCCTTCTCTCTGGGAGAATCTGCAGGATTTTCTTTCATCACAGGGGCCAACAAGCAACTAGTATCTTAGGGAAAAGCTAAGATTTCCATGCTATTCCATCACTGGATCTCAAGAAGTCCCTGCTCTTGGGAGGATTGGTACCGCTGCTCTCTCTTACGGGCCATGTTGCCGGTGGGACTTAAGGGCTTGGGTTTATTAACAGCCCGTCCCTGGCAGCCCATTAACTTCACTGGCAGAGTGGCTGCAAACAGCACCCGACCCAATTCTTTCCCTTTCTGCTCGGCCGCCCCGGGACGCCTGCCTCCTGGGGCAACTGGGAACGGTGGGAATGCAACACAGGTTTACGGGTTTGTTCGCTGGACCCGCCGTGCTGCGAAGACCCTCTTGCTCGCGTACGCAGAGGCACACGCGCGCACGCGTGCACAAGAAGGCTGCCGCGCCGTGACCCTACAACCCCCTTTCAGAGCTCTTGCTCGTCTCTTTAATATTTCATAGCTGTTCAGCAGTCAGCAGAGAGGAGCAGAGCTTCCCGTTATGTAACTCCTATTAGAAGTTAGGGTTCGATAAAGCGTAAGTCGCGTTTCTCATTATGAGAAATAAAGTGCATTTCTCACTTCTTTGCATCCAAATGCTAGCCTTTGATGTCTGTACTTGGCCCTCGCTGTGGCTAAAATCTCTTGTGGCGTGTACTTCATAGCCGTGTAAAATAACAGCGAGTTCTTCGCCCTGCCAGTTAAGGAGATGCCGACTGATGTCAAGTTGAGGTTGGAAGTGCTTTTCTGCTCTCCGACCAAACAGCTGCGCTCTGGAAGCTTGTTATTGCCTTTTCAGGATCTCCAAACCCAGTTGCAATGAGATTAGTCCATTCCCATTTCTTCTCCTGCCTTCCCTGTAAACTTACACCTCCCTGCTCGCTTGCTCTTACTGCAGTGCAACAGAGGGATTAAACGGAGTTCATCTTCCCTTTTTGCCTTGATGCTTTTAGGGCATTTCAAAATAAAATAAGATTGTGATAAATTGCACCCTGAAGAAACCAGAAGCTTAGAAGGAGGTTTTAAGTTTTAGGAAAAAATTAAAGTGTCCAAAGCAGCCAGCAAACAGGAGATAATTTGAAAGCTTGTTAACTCCCTCCACTTCTGCGAAGCTGAGATTCTCTCCTGGACCCATCCCTCTCCCTCGTCTATGTTCTTAAAGAAAATCTCTGACAACGATTATGCTCTCTCTTACTCCAACACTATATTCAGTACTTTAAGCTTTACAGGGTAGGAGAAATGCCTAGAGTGACCTTCAGTCTTGGGTATCCTTCTTTCTTTATCTTTTAGAAATACTTCCCCAAATACAGACTTTATTTTAGCTTTTTATTTCATGTGGTGTTGAAGCCAGTCCTCTGATTTCATGTATTTTTAAGTTGGTAGATTGAACTGCAGGTGATAAAGGCTCTACTTTATCCTGTAAACCAAACTGCCTTCATTAATCCCCCAGGGTTTATCGTGAGGCTCCAGACTTTTTTCTTCCTCCCTCCTAAAAGCGGGCTTCGTGTTTGAGAGAAGTAGCTCACTGATGGTAGAAAATGTCTGTTTGCCCGCTTGCTGGGTACAGCCGGGACGCGCTCGGGAGGAAGGGGCTTCAGGGGAGGAGAGGGCAACTGGGTCCCCCTCCCCACGCAGTGCTCCGTCGTTTCTGCGCTGTGGCCGCCCGTCCCGAGCGAACCGAACTGAGACCATCCATTCATCTCCTGTAGGCCACCGAGCAGCCATTACGTATGCTAATGGCTTTTAGTCATTACCGATGTGGACTGAAGTTGAACCCTTTATGGGCTTTGTGTCTGGGGATAATGGATAAGCGTGGCGACCAGTTTCCAGCTTACCCAATTTAAAGATTTTGCTACATCAGCATGTGCTTGCTTTTTACAGATCTGCTCGGTTGAGCTTCTGTATACCAAAACCCACTTTCATTTACGTCTCTGTGAAGAGCCATGAAAAGATATCATTTTGAATAACTATTATCAATATTGCAAAGGACGTAACATGGTGTGCGCTAGGGAAGTTTATTGCCTTGTTTGGGCTTGGGGAAGGATGTAATTTTGCAAAACAGAAAGGCGGTATTATTTTAAGGTGCGACTGTATTAGGTATCAGATGTGCTTAATTTTAAGTTTTAATAAGCACCAACTAATCAAAACTCAAATTAATTTCTTCATAAGGAAAACACTTCTACAGCTTCTGTGTTCAGGTGCCAAATTCCAAACATCTTAAACAGTCTGATTTTTAGAGGTTTCTTATTACCTAACCTTTGAAAATCAGCACTGAGATATCCTAAAACTGAGGCTTTTTACAACCAGTTTTGACACATACCTCAATGTGCTTAAAAAATAAAGCTATCTTGTGAGAGGGCAGGAGTTGATTTATCCCTCCCCCTGTTCTTTGCAAAACAAAACTATATGTGAGATGATTCATTTCTAGTCTCTACAGCTAAGAAAGTTTTTCACAACAGAAAGCCCATTTTTTCAAGAATATATCACAATACTGTGCTTTTTGCATATAGAAGAGGTGATTTTTATGACTTACAGACACACACAGAGGTCTTTGTGAAGATAGGCTCGTACGCAAGTGGGTTATGATATGGGGTTTGGTGCCACCAAGAATAAACCCATGCAACTTGCCATGGAATGTAGGTGAAGCCGTGTATTTAGCAACATTAAAAGAAGGGTTGGAAGTTTGTGAGAAAACTTGCAAGATTGATCCAGAATTTTTGTAATACCTGCCAAAACAGGTCTGCATTTCCTGTTGAACAAACTATAAGCATCCTGAGACCTCAAGGAATATAATACCAAAGTAGTTATTACAAGAACTGAAGTTTTCCAAATTGTAGTAATATATTTGCGTGTTTTGCAAAATATACTGGTATTGGGCATAAAAACCCATAAATTAGCTACAGATTCCTATGTAATGTTTAATACATTAGGTAGAATCTGCTTTGTCAGTTACTTTAAATACCTCCAGCATCAGAAAAATAAAGCTTAAGCTGAAGGATGGAAGTGGCCTGTGGGTGCACGTTCTGCGCTGCTCTCATGAGAACAGGCGAGCCACCACGCCAGGCACAGCAACTCCTCTCTCTCTAAAGATTTTAGGACTCGACCAAAGATTTTAAGATGCAAGAATGGTTATTTTAAGGGTGGTATTGGGTGTACAAATTGACAAGTGTGTGCAATTGCTGAATAAGCATTCAAGTAGGCAATAACACAGAAATGCACTGCGATGACCGCAGTAGCATTTCGTAATCTCTGGGAGTTGGTGATGTTTGGGCACAGAAACCTGGAAGGAAAAACCCATCTGGGATCCCTTCCACCTCTGAACAAGTAAAACCAAATATAAACATTCGTAGGATATAACATGCAGTGGGTTGTAAAAAACGGGGGAATGTCAGAAGACTGAAATTCTGGAAGAAATAAGAAAAATACAGATGTGGCAGAAGCCCTTAGTGAAAAACAAGTGATTGCTAATACACAAAGGCCATGAAGAGACTGCCATGGTCAGGTCTTCGTAGCTCTGAGTGCCTGAAGAGGTAAGAAAGGAAAAGTTTGCAGCAAAGTACTAGAGGTTTTTTTAGAGAAACTGAAAATTGTGTCCATTCCTTTCAATTCTATCTGGAAGTCTAATAAAAGATACTATCTCTCAATACAAACCTTGTCTTTCATGGGAAGATTTACATGCCTCTGTGACATGAAATCCATTAAGCAGATCTAATTAGACATCCATGCCAGAATGTACCCCGAATTAATGAAATACATTCCAGTCAAAAGGAAATCTCAGAGGAGCACCTAAACGGGAACAATGCCCGATAAGTTATCTTTGGTTTCCTCCTTTCCCTCTGATAATGAAAATGTTCAGGCAGCCAGAATTAATAGCACTGTAAATGGCAAATAACGAGTCCCAGAACACTGGAAGTAAAAAGCAAGTTGGACTTGTGGCCCTTGGACAAAGTAACTGAAGGAGTCAAACTGAGCATCTCAACCAAAATGATTGAAGCCTAATGCCGCCTGGTACATAAATATCATCCTTCCTATTTGCATATAGCTTTCTTTTTAAATTAGGTTTTTTTCCAGTTTCTTAGTATTCAAGGTTATAACATGTCAAACATAACTAATGTGGCAATTTAATCAGGGGTTGCATTGCGTCTCATTTACGGCTGAGTTATTTCTCCATCTATGAGATACGTACACACAGATAGATAGGTAGATGTATAGCTCTTTATAGACGTCGTCCTCCTACGCCATATAGGAAACGAATGTCAAAGCAGACAATAAAACCAGACAGCCCTTCCTCTCGAAATCACGAAAGGAGGGACAGGCAGGAGAAAAAGCACAGGGCACTAGAGAGAGGGGAATGGCCTGAAAGACCCTCGAAAACCGGCGCGATGAGGGACAGAAGAGGCGTGAGGCAGCCTCCCCCCCCCCTCGCCCGCCCACCCGAGCCCCTCCGCATTAGGGTCCCTGCGGCTGGGGACGGTCCCAGCCCCGCGACCTGCCCCCCCGATCCTGAGCCAGAACATCCCTCTCCCCGTCTTCAGCGGGTGCTCCCGGGGCGGGGGGGGGACACACACTGAGGATGGATCCGCTTTGCTTTCCTTCCCTTGGCTGCTCCCCTGCGGTGGGCGGCTCTGGAGCCGGGAATGGATGTGCGAGCCCCGGGAAACCCGAGGGGGGATGTCCCCGTCGCCCCGAGGGTCTCGGTGCCGGGGGGGGGGACAGCCTCTCCGTAGGCACGCGGGTGGTTTGGAAGGCTGGCCTCCAGGTTACGGGTACCCACCGCTTTGCAAAGCCCTTCGCAGGCTTTGCTCCGTTGGTCGGGCTCCCGGCTACGGCCAGCGCCACGCTGTGTGCGATTGCGGACGTTTATTTGACATCTCCGGGTTCGAGTTTAACTTTCCTGTCCTTGGCGAGAGCGGAGTTTCCACCGGGTAGTGTAACGACACAGAACACCATTTCTGTTGCCTTGATTATTTTTTAATTCCCGTGGAAAGAAGCCGCATCTGCTCTAGCATCAGCAAATAAGCTGCATATTTTAATGGCTTTATCCCCTCGTAATATTTGTCCTAGATAAGGCCTGGTTGCTAATTATTCTGGCCCTGGTCCTTCCTTCCTCATTCCTGTTGGAACATACCCCCTAACGTAGCTTTACTCAGCACACAGAAAAGAAGCAGCGTCAGGCCTTCTAGCTCTCCCATTACTTTTGACTGACAGCTTAAATTAAAATCCTGTACTTTGCTGACTTTCATTAAAAAGCAGGAACAATTAGTGTTTGGGTGGAGGGGAGGAGGAAAAAAATATCAGCCTCCAAACACGAACTTTCCAATCCTTTGAGCAAGAACTCGTGATACACACGGCGTAAATAGCATCGCCCCTTCTTCAAATCTGTAGCCGATGCGGCAGAGATTACAGCACAGACAAAACTACGCTGTAGCATACCAGCTGCCCTGTCGTTCCCGGTTTGCACTGCCTCTGGCAACCAGGAGTAAGATGTCTTTTGGATAAGCAAAATAGCTAAGCCTGGGGAACGTTAATCTTTAGGGACTCGTGCCATTTAATTTTATTTTATTATGGGAGGGAGGAGAGAGGGGAGAAGAACGCCATACTTTGCAGTTTTCTGGATAACTCTGTGCGTGTGTATGCGTGCGTGTGCGTGCAGATGTGCATCTGGGTGTGTGCTTTTTCGGTGCAGTTCTCGACCACGTACGCTGCCGGCTTTCCCTGACCCCTCAGAAGGCTTCAGAAGCAGCGAGATAAAAGATCTCGCAGCAGGAACTGTCCCTAGCCAAGGTCTTTTCTTTGAGAAAATTATTTTTCTGCCTAAAATATTCAAAAGGGGCAAAATTGCTTCATGCTATCAAAAATAATCTATAAAGCAAAATGCCTAGCATGCACTATTGGTTGCAATGTGCAAGGCCACATATACATTTCTGTTGTTAAACCAGGGGATTAATTTAGGCTTGGCACATAATGAATCAAGGAGATTTATAAATAATTGCCTCGGAGATAAGTCACAGAAAATCTTACATCTGCTTCTTTGTTAGGGCTTCTGGAGTGCAGTCATTTTAGGAAAGACACAAACTAGCTGATGTAGATATATTTCCTCTCCCTTTAAATGATCTTGTGCCGGGTGGTTGTTGGGTTGCTTCACAGAAGCGCATGCAGGAATTAGGATTTGCATGCACTCCTGTTGTCTGAGGGACGTCCAGCCCCTATAGTTCACAGTTGGATTTTTCCCTGAATTGCGGGGAACTGTGGATCTGGTTTTGAAGGGGAACTCAGTCCCGACATTAGAGAATAATACTTTCAACTTCTCCACCGATTGCTCCCCACCCCCAGCGCCGGAGAGCAGACATCCTCCAAGCCTGGCTCTTGAGCACAGTAAATGCACCTACTGCAAATTTTCAGTCTCCAATAAATGTATTTTTCACATCTAACTGGGAGACGTGCGGGCTAACAGGCACAGGCTGTCTCCGCGTCTCGCCGGAGCGAAGGGAGTGAAGCTGGAGCAAAAACCCCGGCTGGAGGCTGGAGAAGCGGCCGTAAATGCCCCAAATTCTTTGTTCTCCTCCTGGGTGTGTTTTGACCTCTCTGCAAAGAGGCTGTCGTAAATCCCGAGCAGCAGCCTGAGAGCCGGGAGGGACCCGCTGACACGAAGCCTTTCTAAACCTGCCCTTTGGAGATGTAGGAAGGACAACAGTAAAACCCCCAGAATAATGGAGCCACCAGAAACTGCTAACGTTTCTTCAGCCCAGCCTCTGCTTCCAGATGAGCCTAAGCTGTTTTCCTTTCTATTTTTATTTAATTATTTTTTCTTGGTTCTCAGTGTTTCCAGAGATTACTTTGTCCTTTCTTCGTAAGCCATCAATTCACGCTGTGATCTGAGACACTGAGGGAACGGAGGATCCGATGCCAAAATGCTAACAGATTTAAGGTATCAAGAGGCAAGTCGCAGGAAATAACTCATTTGTTCAGGCATTCAGAGCAAATATTTATAAATTTCTTCAAAAATAATTCCCACTTCCCAAAGCCAAAAAGCAAAAGGCAGCTTTTCTGGACGTATTGAGACTTGTATGAATAACTAAGAATAGGCTGGAGAACAGGAGAGGAAGAAGAAATCTGCTTTGAATTTGTACAGGTTCTACCTTAGAAATTAAGTAAAGTAGAATATGTTATGTCCAGGAAAAAGGACCTGGATTATGGGGACTCTGGAAAAAAAACAAGGGCCATTCCCGACTGGCTAAGTTTACCCTAAAGTGAATGAAATGTCAGAATCAGGAAATGGAAAGCTGAATACTTTGGAAATAGTCTTCATCATAGTTCTCTTAGGAAACACTGGTTACTAGGCCTAATTGAAAAATATTTGCTCTGCTGGAAAGGTATGATGAGAAAGAGAAATGTTGAACTGAAAACTGGAAATCAACATACTCTCTTCTTCCATAAAAACTTGACATTTTCATGGGGTTAAATCTAATTGCACAGACTGTATTCTATCAAAATGATTTGAAATAAGGTGTTCAAACTTTTGTTTCAGTTGGTGCAATTACATTTAATTAATGAAGCTAGGCCTGATTTGCAGAGATGCAAGTGAGAGCAGAACCACTCACATTCTGTCTTCCCAAACATATGCCACCAGAGCTGGGAAGGATGCATAAGTACCTGTTACATTGATCAGTATACAACTGGGAGTAAACTTCGAGCACTCTTATACAAAAATAGCGAAAAAGCAAACCTAATCAACTTACTGTTGTGCAAAAGTTGTTTATGGGCATTCTCAGTTTGGAAACTGAGAAAAGCTCTGCGAATTTATATCAAATCCAGCACACAGCTTGTGCGCTATTTGTGAATGGACTAGGAGAATGAGACGTCACAGAAAATGGATATTTTGCAGCTCCCATCCGCTCCCGTGGTGTCCAGCTGTTGCTGACTGGTTTGAGCTGGGATCTGCTGGTGAGGTGCACCTCGCGCAGGGGTCCCGGGGAGAGAGGGACCCACTGGTGGGGTGTGGGCTTCTGTGGAGCCCCATTGCTGGTGCAGCCCAGCTCCTCTTGGCTCCTGCAATCGGGCAAACGCCCATTACGCGGTGCCACGTATTGGACACACGGAGACACGTCAGCACAAAGGATTTGACGCCATGAATGAAGGGAGCTGAGAGACCTGTACGGCAGGCTAAGATACTGATTTATCTAGATCATCACAGGTCTATCTATTAACATTCATATTTTACCGGAGGAGCGGTTTATTTTGGTTTAGCTGGATCCTGAAAAAAAACCCAAACGCCATCACAAAGCCACCACTCTCCCTCATGATAATGCCCCAAAATCAGCCGCTTCAAAATTGCACTAAATTTGTCCTGAAAACAATTTGGAATAAATATGGTTAAATCAATGCAAGTATTGATGAAGCATTATTCTTTTATGGTTGACAGGATTTGAGCCAGTTTATCATGTATTTCCAGCTTGTCTTTCCTTAGCATTTCTGGATTAGCAAAGGGACACTCATTGCCGGGTGCAAAACAGGTAGATCCCACTCCTAACAGGCACCGGAGGTCTTCTCGTGCAACTTGTGCTGAGGTATTTTCAATGCACCCTGCTGAATGCAAGCTTAGGATAAAGCCTTAATATGATTTTGAGTATTGCTGGAATGCACTTTTGGCATGGATTATGGTAGTTATTTCAGCAGTGCGGAGGGACATAAAATGATAGTTTAGGGCAGAAAAATAATGAGGTTATAATATGCAGTTGAAACTGCTGGAGAAATAGAGGTAGGCAGGGTATGACTGTTTAAACTGAATTCTGGCCAGGCAACCAGAAGCTGAGTGGCATCTCTTCTGAGCAGAGATGATGGTCGACATGTGGTTTGGGTCTCCGGGAGGGCTGCACGGTGACCCCGGGAACAGGCTGCGGTTCAGATTTGCTGCTGACGCAGAGGCAGAAGTGCCAGGTCTGGGAACACCAGCAACGCTCTGGGCAGCACCTTCGGTTTCATTTCAACGTTTCCCATTCAAAGACCGCACCGCCTCAATGTGCTTATGTTCTCAGATGTGATATGGTCACGGTCCGATGTAGTATGGCTTCAGGCAGTGAAAGCTGTAACCGCTTTGCCTGTGAAGTGGAAAGTATGTATAATGCACACGGTATCAGTGACTAGTGTTTTATTCATTAAAGGCATCCTGGTTTTGTACCATTCTGTCCTCAGCAGACCAGGCAGAACATATGCTTTGAATTGTGATCCGGAGGTTCAGTGTACATTTCAGAAGGTCTGATGTCATCTACAACTGCACAGGGCATTAAAATATTTTACAATTGAGGCACGGTATGAATAGCCATGTGTATGAAAATAACTCATACCCTAATTTAGGGGCACTTGTACCCTACTCAGACTCTAATTAAGGGTAGAAACCAGTACACACCAAGCGTCAGAGGTCATGCGCTGGCAGAGATTTTGCTTGTCAAGTTGCTGGTGCTGGACAAACTTCATGGTGCTTCCCATTGCCTTCACAACTGGTTCTGCTGTCAGTGGCACTGCTCGGGTGGACAATGGTAAGCATGTCTTTACAAAATCAAGCTCACATGTATTAAAAAACCCAGTCTACCTGGGTCTCACTTTCCTAGCCTTTCTGCAAGCCTGAGTCTGCAGCGTAAGCAGATTAAATAGAGATGGAAGACTGGAGACAAAACAGAACACAAGTGAAATGGCCCTGCTTCCCAGAAATCCCGTTTGTTCTCTCTTACTGCTATCATTTCTGTTTTGTCTATGATGACTGTAAAACCAAACAAATTGAACTGTTTGTGCTTTTCCTGTAAATTTTGGTGCAGCTTTCCTCATGGTTTCCTTTTGTGTTCCAAGCATACCTGATCTCTTGAAGCACAGACTATCTTTTTAGTTAACCCTTTTTATTTTTTCCCCGAGCCTTGCCGGCCAGTATTTGTATAGCATGTTGCTAGGCATACGTGCAATTGTATTTTATATGATTCTTGAATATTTGAGTATTAAAGAAGAACTACTCTGTAGATAAGTACTGTAAATATTATTATGATCAAGTAGTACTGCGTGGTTCAGATCCCAGTCTTTTATGTCCCACGCGCGAAGCTGCTCCCTTGAGCAGTCCAGCCCATTTTGGTGGGACGAGCCCTGGTATCAGGGCCAAATGCTGTTGCGTGAGTGTGATGGTCTGATTCAGGGGTTGCAAATCACCTTGTCACACCCCCACTGAGTCCCAAGGAGTGTTGCTCCTGGGAGAACTCATGGCATCTTGGCTCTGTGCATCCAGGGAGGAAATTTCTGTGGACTGTTTCTCCAGGTGCTGTTGATTTCAGTTTGGGGAGAAAAGGGCTTGAAGCGGGAACTTTGTGTAACCACGTCATTCATTTTTGTACAAAGCTGTCCCTTACTGCAATCCACCAACACAGCCGATCTTAAATGTTGTTCCCAACACCTGGGCATTTCAGAAAACCTTTTCCTGACAGATCAGAAAGGTAGAAAAAAAAAAAATTGCATCTGTTTACTTTTCGTATGTCTTTAAGGCAGTGCCTCAAGTGGAGGCAGGCTGTGGGAGGTCTCCTTCATTGGTTTTAATTAACATTACTTTGCTTGGTTAAAACTGCTGAGCACTGCATTCTACCTGCACTGAAATAAACTGTCCTTAAAACAAAATACAGATTTCCAAACAGGAATTTGCACAGATTTTAAATGAAAGTTACGAAAATCTGTGTTAAATTTAAATGTTATAACTTGACCATGTAACAAACGTCTGATGTTAGCTTTGTAGATGAGGGATTTGCCTGCCTCTGTACTCGTATTTAGGAATGTTCTTACTTCTTCTGGTTGTTATTTACAACTTCCCTGACTCCCTTCTCCCCTCCTCTCGCCTGCCAGTGCTCTTCTGGCTGCTCGCTGATGCTAGTGGCCTTTGCTCTCCCCACCCACTTATTCTAGTCCCCATTCCAGCTCTTGGTGGCTGAACAATATCTCTTGGACATCATCTTTACATCCCCTCCTCAGAGGACAAAGTATAATTTTTCCTTTTACGATCCTGAAAAAGTATAGAGCGATTTATGCAATGAACTTCTGCCAAACAATTGCTTTCAGAGCACCATTAGCGAGGGCCCCTGCTTTCAGCTTTTTAACATATGACCTCAGCACATTGAAATGACCTTTTCAGACTTTGGAAAACTCAACAAGATGTGAAAAGAAGTCAAAGTGAAAGCCCAGGAGTGTGTCATAACAACACTTAACAACTGGCCTCATTGCAGAGCTCCTCAGGAAAAGCACATTAAGACTGGGAACACCACACATCCTCAACATTTTATATTCTTAGGTTACCTTAGTACCGAGGTGTTATTAACGCACCAAATCACTGGTTGTGTCTGAACAGGATCACAAGAGCTGCCTGTTAGAAAAAATGTGGAACTATAATAGCTCTTCAGGAAGAAGCTGACCGGTCTATTTTGGGAAAATACCGTAATTCAAAGGAGGTGAACATTAACTGAGTATTTTCTCTGGTATTTGCTAGCTGCTGACCTTTGTGAGGGACCAGCCCACCTAACTCGTGTCACAGAGGCCCCCTCCATGCAGTCAGGGGAGAAGAATAAGCACTTTCCAGAAGGCAGTTTGATTTCAGGCTCGTTTTAAGAGAAACTCAATCTGTCTATCACTCTTCATTGCCTAAATATGGAGGCCAGGGTGGCTGTGCTTCTAGTTCGGGGGCCTCAAGTAGGTTTCTGAAGTCAGGAGGGATGACTTTCAGCCCATATGCATAACCGTACCTAGACACCTCGTGGCTTTTTCCCTTTTGACTGCTGAAGTTATACGAATCCAGACATACATTACAATGACATATCTATGCTAATTGGTATAAATCTTCAGATAATAACCTAACTGAAGTGTCATTTATTCTCTGGCAATTCTAAATGAACTAGTCGTAGTCTCCCAGGGTGATACAGTTTATAAAATGAGAATGGTTAAATACTACTGTATAGACTAATACTAATACTAGTACTAGTAGAGACAGGGATGTGGCAGTGGTTGTGCTAAGGAGAGCTCACCCGGGTGGGACAGGAATTGCAGGCTGCTTTCTGGGCAAAGAGGCAGAAAGGCCTGTCCAGGGTTTCGCTGAAGCATCTGTATTTATGCCTTTCTCTTATTCTTTGTTCAGTTTTCTCTGTGGGACGGAGCTCGCCATTCTCCATGCAACCGGCAAGGCGAGGTTCTTGTGAGCCTCTTGAAAACATCTGTATGTTTGTACAGCAAGGGACCAGGGGCTCTTTGGCCAGACCCAGAGTTTGGAACTACTTTGGACTGACTTTTCTTGATAAGACATGAGATTTCCAGTACATGAACGCAAGCTAATCATCATAGCAGAGGAGAACATACATGATCTTAGAAGCTTGGATCCCGCGACCGTGCAGCATTAGAGAGAAACAGACTTGGGCAACCAGATGCTATTGAGATCCTAAGGGGAGGAATGTGTGAAAAGGAAAAAGGAAAAAATTAGAAATTAAAGAAATGTGGTCAGATGATGGGAGCAAACCAGAAGACATGCAACCTAGCAGAAATATCAACCATTTTTCAGATACCCACTGCAAAAATGATGGGAAAAACTTCCCCTTGCAGAGCAGAAGAGAGCCGCTGGAGAGATACTTGAAGGGTTACAGCTTGTGGAGTGAGGAACCAGTCTGCTGTGACGAGGTTCTTCAGGCATCCTAAAATTCAACTATCACCGGCAATGCTATGTTTAGGCGAATGAATAGAGAATTCAGCAAGAAATCTGTCAGCTGTCTCCCTAGCATAAAAACATGAAATGAAACTGTAAGGCTGGCAAGTTGCCACCAGTGGTTATCAACAATAGAGGAAATTATTTGGGCAACTGTAGAATTGTGCAGATTATAGAAGACTTCAGGCAAGGACATGGAGAAAAGCCAGCATTATTTTCTTAGATATCATTTCAAGCGAATGAGTGAAATAATACAGAAGGTAGGAGACCCAGGGTTTGGATAGTTGGCTGCATTTCTGAGGTGAAACTGAAAGTTTAGGTTCTATGGGAAATTAACGTGTCACTTCCCACCCAGATCACAAAGTCCTGTACATAAAACGTGGGAAGAAAAGGAGCTGGTGTTCCCTCTTGGAAACTAGATAACGCCTCAAGGGAGATATAAAACTAAAAACAAAAGAGGGAGCAGTAAAGAGTTCAAACTTAGATTTTTTTTTGCAAACAAATCGAGGCAATGTGGTATAGAATGGCAGATAAAGCGATAATCTTAGTACTTGGAAACTGTGTTAATATTTCAGACAAGCCATAGGAATGCAACATTATCCCTGAAGAAAAAATGCAATTGTTGTATAAATGCCATTTCTAAAAACTAGTAGGTTGGTTCCTAACACTGAAATATTAAGATCATTGATTTTTATCTTGCTTCTGAAAGACAGAGAGGGCAAGAAGGGTGGGAAGGGAGCGGGGAGAGTCTACACAGTCTGCATAAAGCCAGTGCTGCATGTTGTATGAATATGGATAACTCAAAACCTTGGGATCTTGAAAGGACATGGATCAATATTAAGCAGCAGAGCCTCAGTAAAGAGTGTGGTGGTGGTGGTGGTCCTCAGATTGCTCACCACGGTAACCCAGAGAGCAAAATCTGTTTGGTGCTGCTTACGTTTCTGTCTGTAATGGGTGAAGGAAGAATGGCAGTCATGTAGGGCATCACGGTGGGGGGCATGCTGCTCATGAAGACAATGCTAACGCGTTATTAAAGTTTGAATAAAAGACGGATGAGAGTATCTTACCTCAGGAAGTAACTGCCTTCTAAAATCTTCTTATAATGGATAAAGATGTTCTACCCTAGTGCCTGGTGAGGAACCCGTGATCACAGCCTGATTACATTCAATGCGGGCATACAGGTCTGTGGCATAAAAACCCAAGTAATACATGCTTTGTTCCTCAGAGGGGTCAATACACAAAGTTAAGGAAAGCCAGTAGTAAAATTAACTGTGAGAAAATCTTTTGCTATAAAAATGCAAAGAAGGGTTTTTAAAGGGGATTTTATTGGATGAGCAGATATAGATTCTCTTATGGAGTGGGACACTATTGGCTAAAAGCCCATCCTGTTTCAGGATTATGAGGAAGGCAGTAATTAGAAATGAAGAAGCAATATTATAGCAAAATGAAAAAAAGAGTAGGAGATGGTAATCAATATAAGTTAGAAGTTACGGAGTGTAGAAAATTGATGAGGGAACTAAAGACATCAGGGAAAAATCAATGGTTAGCAGAGCTGGGGACAGTAAAGATTATTTAAGTGTGTTAGAAAGAAAAGATATCCTAGCAACAGTACAAGGCATTACTTGATGGAGATGGCAAAATTGTTAATGATGCAGAAAAGAGAAATCATCAATAAATATTTCTGTTCTGTATTTTTTCTGGAAAAAAGCAAGTTTACATGTATGACTCAGGTGATGATGGTAAAGTACTTTCCAGCTCAGTGGTGACAAAAGAGGACATTATGCGTTTACTAGGTTAGGGCAGACTTACAGAGCAATTTGTATGACTTGCTAAACTGGCCCGTTCATTAGGAATGCCTCCTAATACAAAGAAACTATGTAAATGAAGGCAGTGAGCAGAGGACTTATCTTTATATGTGGGTAGGCTTCTAGGATATTATGATATTTTGGAGGATCTAGGAGGTCATACTAACGAGACTGCAAGACATTCAGGAAAGGATCAACTTACAGACGCCATCCTCAATTCTTACGCTTATTGTGTTTGCTGGAAATGGACTTTACTCCGGGTATGGGGGAGGTACGCATGGCCACGTTAGTATCATTAAGGGACCAGATTATACTAAGAAGTTATATGAAGAGTGAGAGGGCATAAAGCTTTGAGATGGCATTTTCAGAAGTGCTTAGCTTTAGTCTTCCTTTGCTCCCATTTGGTTTTCATAGGAACAGCTATTTCAACAGTGAATATCTCATAATCCTTCCAGAAACATGCTCAGTACCAATGCTGTTGTGTTGAAAACACTTAGGGGGCTGAAACAGTGGTAACAGCCATGAGAACTACTGGCAATAATCCCTTTCCAGAGGTAGATCCCTCCAACTTTCTGCTAATCATCTGTACTTCACCACAGAGCTGTTGGTATCATAGCACAGAAGAAAATGATCTCTCCTGGTCGCGAAGGTGGCACAAAAACCTCAGCAGCATTTATTTGTGTTTTGTATTAAATAATGTCAGGCCAAAAATAGAAACCTGTTAACGGCTGAGGTAATTTAACAGCTAGGAATATTTATAGTTTATGTCCCTCCTGGGGCTCCCCTATTAGAAGAATTATTTTGTGAGAAGAAAATTGGTCATTAGCTGGGTCTCTTCGTAGCCTGCAGCAAATCATGCAGGGCCAGCGTCGGCACCCCAGGTCGTCCTGCTCTCTGGTACGGCTTTGCAGCCACCAAGACCTTGTGGCTTTCTCTTCTGAAGCCGTCTGTTCCCAGCAGGGCCTTATTTCAGAAGGACATTGTATATTCCACGTCTGCCTCTCAGGGCTTGCGCTGTTGCTAACCCTACCCTTTTGAACTCAGGTTGACTCTTGGACTCTTGAGTCAAGACACCAGCACGGTAAGATTTGTTTCGAAGTCTTGCAATTTGATTTTTTTTAATTGTCTTCTGGTTCGGAGGCATTAGGGTACAATTACATCATGTTCTGAAGCTCTGCTGTTCAGTGACAGCTTCTGGAAATTAATTTATGTGAGTCTTTATCCATAATTAGTGTTTATTACATTTAAAGTCGGTATTTAAAGTAAGTGGTTACTTCAGGTAGCTCTCATTAACCTAAAACCCCACATTATAAATACATCTAGCTTGAATTGTTGGGGTTTTTTTCCTTAACTTGGCTTCCTTTTTTTGTTATTTTGCATTCTTCTTTTTGTAGACATTTCTCATATAAATCCATGTTCTGCCAATACGCAGAAGGATTTTCTGAGCAAGATTCAATTCTAATGCCATTTAGATGGGTATTGCTAAAGTAATTATCAAAAGAATTGCCACCTTTTATGTCTTCACAATCGAGAGTATCTTACCAGTGAATGAGGAACTTTCAAATTGTACAAATGGGTTGGCTGGAAGAGTATTTCAGGTATTGACATGGTATTTCAGTAATTCCCCTCCATATGCGATTTCTCTTTATGTATTTTCAAAGCATTTTTTTTTTCCCTTCGAAGTGGGTATTGTCTTGGCGAGTCTCAAGGTCTCAGAAATTGATAGAGTTTCATGCGGAGCTCTCTCATTTGCACTTCATGCGGTGATAGTAATGAGGGCAGTTGTGAAATGTCAGTGTAGCAGCTGTGGGTGACTCTTAGGAGACACGGACAGGCACGTGCCATTCCTTTGCACCATCCGCCAGTGCAAATGTACGGCACCTGCAGAGAAAATGGACAGAGAGTTAATTCTGTGATCTGAAATATGACAAGCATTACCTGACGATTGACAAGTCAGAACGACTCTGCTTGTGCTCCTGCTAATTTCTTACCCATGCAGTTACAGTTAGACATGAATTATAAATCTTTTGGGGTGTTTTTTCTTTCTTCCATATTATATTGTGAACTCCACTAAAAGGTGATTTTATGGCTGGAATACGAACATGTGGAAAATTAACTGAGCTTGAGAAAGGCACTAAAGCTCTGCCAGTGCATTAATTATCTGGCAAGTGTATTTCAAAACTGGTAAATCACCCATATCATCGGCAGAGACAGAAGAGGGATTCAGACTAAATTAGGAACTAACATTTTAGATCTGATTCTTACTTAGACGCATGAGTAAGGAGAATAGCTTCTGTAATAATCATTGGAATTTTGCTACCTGCCAATTAGTCCTGAAAGAGATCATTCTGATTTCTGCCGCTCATCCTCTTTCACACACTACCCATAATGTATGTAAAGTGCAGAACATAGAATGATTTGAATTTTCTCAGCAAATTATACATCTGTTTAATAAAACAAAAACCTGCATTTTAGTGTGCTTTCCTAAAAGGAAATTGAAACATCATAAAAAAACTTTTAGACTATACCATGTTTACATGGCACAGGATATTCGTTTACTAGTAGAAGATTGCACTTAGATGAGGTCTTTCCCTATGCCTACATTTCAGTTATTTTTCTTGCTCATCTCACAGAGAAGTCATTGAAGTGGTTGGGTGACAGCACAATTTCCTTGCAGAACACCAGATCCAATGCAATAATACTATGCAGAATTCTGAGTATGCTCTGTGTTAAAGTAACAACACAGAAGAAGAAATAACAATTAGACACAAATAATCCACAATTATAGTACTGAAAATAAGAGAAAAACAGTGAAATGTATTTTATTGTGTAGTAATGGTCTTTTTATTTGAGTTTTCCACAAACTAAAATTTCCCTCTAAGTGATGTATTAGGAAGATTTTTATTTACAGAAGAACAGATCTGTTACTTGTCTTTGGCTCTGGAATGACCATTTTCTCTAGTTTTTTTTTTTAGTAAATGGAAATGTGCCCAGTTGCACTCTCAGTGAGACACTACTAGGTAATATCTGCATTTTTTTGACAAACATGTACTGCAATTTTGCTGGGTGATACTATTCTGCCTTGCCCCAAGGTTTAAATCACAGGAAGCTCTAAAGAGAAAGAACAGGGGAAAAAAAAAAAAAACCAGCAATAATCATCACTTATTAAGAAAACTGTCCTTGGGGCGACAAATGGAGAAAATGCCAATATCTGGGAATATGGCACCTCCTTGTCTGGTTCTGGATGACCTGCTGGCGTTTCTTCTCTCCTGGCTCGACGAAGAGCTGGGAGAGACGCTAACCGTCGGCAGGCACCGAGGTGGGCTGCCACGGCATGGGCACGGGGGTACCCGTGAGGGCTGCCGGGTGGGTGCAAGACGTTTTGCTTCATTTTGGCGCTTGCAGGCGGGCAGGCTCACCCACGTAGACACCCCTGGGAGAACGTGTGCCCGCGGGCAAGCACAAGTGTCATCTCTCTTGTTGCTTCTGCTCTGCTTTCGTGTGAAGGCAGCGGTGGTGAGGAAGTTTATTGAGATTTTTTCTCAGTTTTTGGGAGGGGAGGAGAGATGGCCGGTCGGCAGACACGTGTTGGGAACGTGGAGGGTGCGGAGCAGGTGGAGCATCATTTAAGGACTGGCAGACTTCACTGCACAGCTTTTAAATGCTCTGCGAAAGGTGGCTAAGAAAGATGAGCAGTAGCTGTGTGAACACCTTCTCCTCAGGTGGAAACTGGAGGTGAAGCACAGCCAGGTTGATAACTGCTCCTTGTGCTGAGCTTCAAGAGGGAAACCGCTACTGAGTCCAAGGCAGTTGGACTCAGATGCACAGAAATAAACGCAGTTTTCCTTATCTGAGTGCTTCTGGTCTTCGTGACGGAGCCAGGGACAGGAGCTGCAAGAGATGTGATGCTCGCTTGACCGTGAAAATGGAGCTGCCTCTCCATGAGGACTTGTGGATGGTCCACAGAGCTGGCAGGGTACACTGCAGATGCGGCCAGTGCTTCCCAGTTAAGGGCTATGAGAGGTTTGGATCTGTGCTGGGCAGCGTGGTCAGACTCATTTTAAAACTGGACATCTGCCCTGAGGTACGGTGGGCAAACGCTCCCTATGGTCACTCGCTAGTGGTAGAACCTCCAGAGGTCTGCTCTCCTCCTTGTTTGAGACACCTCTCCCAGAATAAGATTTATTCCCTTGTCGAACTGCCTGTTTCTCTCCATTGCCTGGAGAAGCGGCCCCTGCGTTGCCGTAAAAGCCAGATGCCTAATTTTCAGGGGTGGATTAGATGCGTCTGGTCTTCAGAGTCTGAATGATGCTGAAAGGTCACCTTGTGCGATGATGCCACAGCTGCTACAACTGTGAAGTTGGGTGATTTTGAGGGCTCGTTGAATCCCATTATCACTCTTGAAATAACACCTGAAGGCTGAGTTCCTAGACCTTAGAGGAGGGGTTTCTAAGGAAGCTGTTACAAAGTGGGAAGAAAACATAATTAACCAACTTCTGGGTATTTCTGATGCTATTATATGGGGTTTTTACTTAGCAGTAAAAAGTATTTAAAGTGCTGAGTAGACCGTCCTTGTATTAAAACCATTTCATAGAATATCAGTTGCTGGATATGAAAAATACGCACTGAGCGGAGGATGGAGAGCAACAGACGTTTCTGTTTACGAGTGTCTCTGAGGAAAAAAAAGGATGGTTTCATGTCAGACCAAGAGTGAATTAGATGAAATATTCAGTGAATTGAGGGCTAATAACCACCGCACCCCACAGCCTCCAAAATGCTTTGGGTTGAGTGAAACATTTTGTTTGACGTGAAATGAAAGGTTTTATTTTGGTTTCAAACCAATTCAAATATTCTAAGAAATAAGGGAAATTTGTATATGGAAGTAACTTCAAATGAGAAAATCAAAACCTTTCATTTTCAAAATGTCAAAATGAAGCCTTTCCATTTTTCACTGATTTCTTTTGTCTGAAGCTAACAATTCAGCAAATTTGATACAAATTCATGAAATATTTATGCGATGATGAGTCTTCATTTTATTCCAACAAATGGCTTACAGTTAAAAACTACGCCCAGCTTAACCATTGTATCATGTTGTCCAGCCAGCCGTTTAACAACACCGGATTCTTCTCTCTTAGATATTCTCAAACCTGAATAGAGTCTGTGACAGACACTAATAAAAATGACAAATGTGTGTCTTTCTTCATAAAAATATAGAGTTGCTGTTAAAATGTAGAGTAAGATATCTTAACTCGTTGTAAAAAAGACTTAAATTACAAAAATGGGTGATATAAATAGTTGAAATGATGGGACGCATGACATAAAACTTAATCCATTTACTGATAACTGAGTATTTTAAAAATCTGCTTCTGAAACTATTTCCTTACAGCATTTTCTGCAGTGTTTTGCTATGGATGTCTTTGGATTTGGTTCTGCTTTGCTAGAGTTCTTCTTCCACGGTTTCACCAAAGGTGCTGGGTTAACCCTGAGCACATAAATTACAAATATATATGCATGGCTTGCCGTTGATTTGCATGATTATTGCAGCAAAGATAAGTCTGGCATAAGGCGAGACAACAAGCTATTGATAAGGCCAGTTGAGGCAGGCTTGGGATGCTTTGGTCTTTCTGGACAGTGTCTTGATTTATGCTATAAATAATCAGGGTAGGGTTTTATGTTGGAGCCTTTGTGTGGGAGCTAAATGCAATGACCTAACCTTTGAAACGATCTTTGGGCTCCAGTTCAGAGGGATGGCACTGTGTGCAATGTCACAGCAAACATGAAAGGGGCTCTAAGGGACAGCAAGAACGACGCAGGACGCCCTTTCTGCTGTCGGTTTTTCATTGGGGTTCTTTCTCACATTTCTTTTCACTGATAGGCTTCAACTCTTTTGTTAAGCATTTTCAGAAAATGATTGGGAGAACTCACACACATCCAAAATTTATAAACAGCAAAGAGTATTTTCAGGAGGGGGGAGAAGAGGCACTGTTAATGTAATACATGCTAGTTTTGTTTGTACATGTGTACTCGCATATAGAAAGAGGAAAGATTATTTGTTCATAGCATAGGTGAAGTACTTAATCATGTGGAAACTTTAGGTTATGGTTGGAGGGCAGATATAATAACTAATGCAATTAAAGAAGTAGAATCTACAGAAAGTCCAAGACAGCATTAAAGTAATTGGAGTGCCTTTTCTCTTTGCTAAAATGATTACACAAGACGGGGGTCCGTGCCAAATCCAACATGTTCTTCATGAGTGTAATCCTGCTTGCTTTTGGGGACTGTTTGAATGGGTCCCTTTGTATGCATCCACCAGATCATTTCTGTGTAGTGAGGAGTAAACCTCAGCGCGAAGCATGTGCTTCTGTGGTTTCTGTTAAATTGCATTGCAGCCGTGGCTTTGTTTTTTTGTTTTAAATTCAGGCTGTTTTAATACTCTGGGAATTCTGGCTTCACAATATTAAAAATGAGCACAATATAGGAAACAGCTGCGAGTCTCAATGCGTATTGTTCTTGGGCTTTACAACAGGTGGCATCAAAATGCAGTCAGATTTCACTCATCCCGTAATTGGAGCGAGATAAAAGCCGGGCACAGAAGTAACTCCTCGCCGCTGGTGGAAAGGCTCTGGGTTGGGGGGAGGGATGGCAGGGCATGGAAAGCAAATCCATGGAGCAAAGCCCTCTGGACTTGGCATGCCTCTTGGTCCTCCTATGGACTGATGAGACCTCTCAAATGAGGATGCAAACAGTCTTTCCCGTCTCACACCTTGCTATTGAGTGCAAATTGAGTCTGATGTGAAGGTGGCTAAAATAAACTGTTAATAGATGCATTAAGCAGTCTTGGGGATCCATATCGCGTCTCTGCAAGACAGGCATACAAATGCTCTCCTTGTAATTGGAATTAAAGCACATGCAGCTGGTAGTCTTCAAGGTTTCATTTTGGTGGCTTGCTTTCTCTTTCTCTTTCTCTTTTTCCCCCAGAAATGTAAAGCTATCATCAGCTGGGGTAGCAGGTCATAGGTTTTCATTTTAATGGAGGAGGAGGGTGATAAAGACATGTTTTATTCACAGTCAGAGAATGTTTTCGGGCGGCATGAATGGGGACTGGAGCTCATTTAGCCTTTCTCTGCAGCTTCTCAGAGCTGTTCTTTACAGAAGAACATGTTAGAATTTATGAAAGTTTCATTACTAGATTTGTCAGGCAACATCTGTCTGTTGCAAAGAAGACAAACCCGTTTAAATTCTGGAGATTAAAAGGCATGTCTCCTTAGTCTTTGGTGTCAGACCTTTGTGTCTGCTGCCTGCCTGAGGCGATGAACCCGGGTCTCGCTTCTGCTGAAATTAGGTGTGGATTTTTCTGCTGACGCTGGGGAAACAGGGCTGAGGTCTCCTGCGTAGGGGTGTACTGCCCAATGCGAGTTCCCCCTGCAGAGCCCTCTTACCATAGGAGTGCAGAACCCTGATTTTTAGCCTTTCTTGCCTTTTTTCACACCACCAGAGAGATGCTTCCTGCTGCAATAGTGTAAAAACTGCAGCAACTTGAGGTCCCAGCCCTGTGACAGATGTGCCCCGGTTCCTTGGCTTTGGGGACACCTCGCTAACTGACCCCAGAGCATCAATTCTCAGGTGTCAGACTGACGAGAAGGCTTGGGGTGACACTCGAAGGAGCCAGGACAGCAAAAGGGTGCAAGGCTTAGCCCCAGTGCTCAAATCTTGGCTCTCAAAACCAAAGGCAAAGTGTGCCCAACTGTCAGCGGGGTCATTAGGATGCCCCAGAGAGCTGGAGGAACCCCAGGGGCTGATGAAATAGCTTCTGAAGGGTGAGACGGTAAAGGAAAAAACTCACCGATTTTTACCTTGCTTAGAAAATAATGTATGTCAAAAATGGGATAAAATCGTGCTGTGTCCCCTCTAGAAGTGATGCTGCGCGAGGGGGACAAAAGAGGAAGACAGGACACACCAAAAGACTGAGGAACAGGACAGAGGCACATGTTTCCCCCAGTTTCCCGCATGTCTAGTTCCAGAGGTGTGAAAATTTCTGTCGTGGTCCCCATATACTTACGCCTCTCTTCTCTGTGAGACGTGTGGTGTCGGATCCACCAAGTATTCAGGGACCTTCCATGAGAGACCTTCCTATGGGCATGTAGGATTAGGTCCATATTAGGTTTCTACACCATTTGGAAGGTGGGATTTGACCTAAATGTGTTGCATTTAGCCTCTGTTGAGGCTTTGCAGAGTGTGTTTTGCCTGCACACCAGCGAATCCTGTTTAGTTCCTCCTGACACGAACGCTGGGTTTGTGTGCTCAATCCATCAGTTAAATTTGCATGTGCAAATCAGGAAGGCTCTAGGAATGTAGGATGCAAGTGAGGACAAGCTTTATTTAAAAACATGTAGGTTGTTTGTAGCTAGACCACTGGGGAAGCCTGTGGCTTGTCCACACTTACGTTAAGTCAGGCTTAAAATCACATTAGTTAAAACAAGTTTGCTAACACATTTGCAGATGGAAACACTTTTTCCTATTCTGATGTGGCTAGGGGAAACAGTTTCATGTTTGCAATAGTGAATAATGCCTTGCATTTTTTTCCTCATGCTACTTGTTCTTAGAATAAGAGTAAGCACCCAATGACAGGGTTATCACATCCCTGTGAGATACTGGTGCTCATACCAGACCTCCCTGTCATGATAATCAGGTTGAAAACCAGCACAACAAAACAAAACCCAAAGGAGAAGAAGGATTATGGTTTTAGTCCGACTAAATCCTTGAGCGGGCCGATTGCCCTCGCGCGTGCGGAAGAGACAGGGCTGCACAAAGCGAAGGGAAGACGGGGACCGTCTCCTTTGGCAGCAGCACAGATGCGGATGGGTTTTCGGCAGCCGTGGAACTTCCCCGGGTGCTCTGGGTCTGCCCGGTCGGCATCAGCCCGCGGGTCCCGGTCCCCTGCCCGGGCTGCGGGGCCGTCCCCAGGAGGGAGGTGCGGTGCAAAGGGATGTGTGTTTCGCGATGGTTGTTCTGGGGTCGGATCGGTCGGGTGATCGGTGCGGTGAAGGCGGGGAGCGGTGGTCGCAGGTTTGGGGGGGGGGGAGCTGCTGCATCCAGCGCCGCCCCCGAAGGCAGCGGGTTCTGCAATGGCACCTATCCTGTCTTCTGTCTGCTTTATAATAAACAGCGGGGGCATTAGAGAAGTTATATTGTCTAAGTCGAGAAATTACTAGGTTCTTCCAATCAATTAAGCAAAGCACGTGTTAAATGACCTGTCTGGGGGATTGTATTGCCTTTTTAGCCTTTCTTTTTTAAAGGAGTTGATATATCTCTGGCACAAGGAAAAGAAACAGCCTAGCAATATAAAGCAAAAAAGTATTGGGAAGCTGGAAGCCAATAAGCATATATAAGAACTCTCACCAGTTTTAATTACCTGTGTCCAATACTGATGAGAAATTTAACAGAATGCATTTGGAGAAGTCTTCGGATTTTACCGAGTTGCATCTAATCCTTAATGCACTGACTACCCAGACACAGAGGCACCATTTTCTCTAGTCTGATTTACACAGACAGTATTTTATATCAATACCTTCATGTGGTACGCAGAAAACCTTACTTCCCACAGAGCAGCGAGATCTTTTCTTGCAATCATCTCGTTTATACCATTGCTTGCTTGCTTTTTATGCTCAGTAATATACTTCATATGGTTTTTATTTCTCTTTTTTTTCCCCTTCCCAACTGTTCCATTTGTGTGTCGGTAGCAAATTATTGTTATTTTCAAGTTCTTTGAATATAAATCTCACATTTACACTGTTTACATGTGGGGAAACCGCTGCAGCTTCAGGAAGCTAAGATGGCGTTAAAAATCGAGTACTGGAAATAAAAATGCATTTCATACCTACTCATATGTACACCTTGAAAACTATACCAGTGCATGCACAGAGCCAACATTTGAGTCAACTGCTTCCAGGCTGACGCCTGCTAGAGCAAAGCTGCCTTGTGGTTGAGCGAGGCTTTGGCTACCCACGTCTCCTCGGGGTCCCTTCAGCCAAGGTGTGACGGGGATTTAGCATGGGACTCGGAGAAGCCCAAGCCCCTCTAACTGGGAAGGCTGGACGGGGCTGTAGCGGTGCTGGGTGCTGAACTGCTGGTGGTGCGGCTCCTCGGCTGATGTACGCAGTGGGAGTCCCACGATCCTGCGAGTATTTTTATGTGCAGCACTTCTGGGGACTCAGCAGGGCACTGATAACCAGCTCTTCTGTTATATTTAAATACAAGTTAAACTGAGCTGCCCCTGAAGGTACCATCTTAACCGTAGGCATAGGTTGTACGGCTGGAAGATGCCATGGTGACTGCTTCACCTTTTACAGGAGGCAGGCCCAGAAAGCCTCCTTATAAACCATTAACAATTTTTTTTTTTATTTGTTAAAAATAGTTTACAGCACCTCCATAGCTCAGGGCAGTTGTGTGTCCGTCTGTTCTGCCTGCTCTAAGCTGTTAGTGTGGAAGAAAACTGGCTTAGGACAGAGGAAGCAGGACCTACGTTGATTGACAGAGTATTTCCTCAGTGGGAGAGTGCAGTGAACTCAGGCATAAAAAGGGATAATCCATAAGATATTTATCTCCAGGGATCTAAATTATATTAGGAAGTATACAAACAAAGATCTGGTTTCTCTCTAGACGCCATGGGGTCTACACATTCTTATGCTATCCTTTAAGATAGATTGTTGCTAAAGGAATGAATAAGAGAAAAAGTCTTTGTTGATGAATTCCCTGGGAATCCACTATAATGCTGTTTTGAGCCTTTGCATGCGTTCCCAGAAGCATCACGTGTCACATTACCCTTATGTGTAGTTGTGAAAATGTGGAATTTAATCACAGTTTATCCAAGATAATTTTTTTAGGCTGTTGTAACTGTAGCCATGAACCTGTATGTGCTGGAAGACCCAGGGCCCTTACTCAGGAGGAATTTTTTTTTTCTCTTCTGATCCCTAGCTGGGGAAAAAAATATAGAAGGTGGGGAGGGAAACCTTTGGGATGAAGAAGCAGATGGTCCAAAGATATGAGGAAGTTTAATGGCTTAGTGTTTTAGCGGGCTTCTGGAAGTTGTAATGCCTGTACGTGGAAAAACAGATGGTGGCACTGTAAAAGTGACTGGTACTTGTGCATGCAAAGCTTGGGATATGGCATTTTTGCCTCCAAACTGTATCTTTGAATACACCGATGAACTTGCTGTGGACTTAACAAGGGCATAAAGAAAATTATTCTGACTGGCAAATGGCAGTGTTATTGTTTGCGTAGATGTCGTGGCTCATGGAAGGCTCACTGGATTGCCATTAAATTGCACTGCAGCAAAATAACTTTCATAAGGCTGCGGGGGATTTTCTGAACCATTACAAAAAGTGGAAATGTGTAAACTAAAAATATTGCATCCATTTAACATCGTTGAGAGGTCATAGCCAGCAAGTGCACTCTGAGCCGACACAGATGGCACATTGCTCTCCTCTCGTCTTTGTAGATTAAGAAAAGAAGCTCTTTCAAACACCCATTGTCTCTCCCCCCCCCCGCAGCGTTCATTTCTGCTGGAGTGTTTCATTGCCATCACTGCAAGTACACTGGGAGCTCAGCGCGACCAGTCCTGCTTAAAACTGAATCAAAAATAGCTTGTGAGGGGTTTGGAGAGTGGAAACAATCAGCCTCTGTCCTGTGTGATAAACAAAAGGGACCCAATGGGGAGGATGAGTAGAAAGCCATGATGCCCAGACTTGTCCTGGTCATAAGACTGTGGTCATCAGCTTCTGGTCGGCCTTTGGGGGGTTTTGAACAGGACTCTGGGATTTTATTTAGTGTTTTAGTTGACCGGCAGTCCTTTATTTGCCTCTCCTGGACTTGGTCTTTCTCACACTGAATGCTCATCGCTTGCCCTCTATCATATAGCCGTCTGCTTGGTCACGTTGTCCAGGCTGGCAGCTTTCCCCATGGGACCAGGACACCGAAGTCGGCGTTCCTCCTTCTGCGCGTCACCTTTCTTCTGGATCACCTCTGAGCGCTTCTCGTTCAAGATCTCCTGGTGCTCAGGAACTCTCTCGATCTGCTCCCGGGCAGGGCAGGGGGCTTTGCAGCGCCGTTGGCATGGAGGGCTACCACCGAGAGTGCCACAAGCCCTCCAGCTGGCCATTTTGCCACGCTGGCTAACGCCGGGCTGGCTTGGCTGCCCACTTTGGCGTCGCAATTACATGACACGGCTGAGCCAGTCCGCTCATCTGGAGAACTCAGCCCAAGCAAAGCCAATGGTTTTCCACTGCTTTTGGGAGCTTGAACGGGTCCGGGGCTAAGATGGGTACAGAAGGAGCGAGGGTTGAAGAAGAGGTAGAGCAGGGGAGGAGGAAGGGGACTGTGCCTGGCCACAACAGTGAGACTTTAGGCCACCTCGTCTGCACCCAGTCAGGAAGGTGGGAGCTGGCATTCCCTGTTTCTTGGGGGTTTGTAGGTCTGGCATCTGCCTCTGCGGCTTCTGTTGGTGCAGCGTCTGTTTTCCCCAGGGAGTTTCGCACTTAAGCAGCTCTGCAGCCGTTTGCTTTTGGCATCGGGCAGTTCATAAATTTATCGGTCTTTAATCAGTGAGCCATAAAAGCCGAACGTCCTTGCTGATTATTTTCACTTGATCAGCAAACCTAGGTGTCATTCACTACGGCTTTAGGGATCCCCATGGATGGACTTCTTGTGCTTTGACTGACCCCTTTCAGATGACCTCAGAGCATGGTTCATTGTGCATCCTTTTCCCCACCTTTATCAGAGGCAAGCAGCAGGTACTTCATAGGTAAATTAGAGAAACCTCTGCCCTGAAGAACGTACAGCCAAGAGCACTAGAGTTAGCGAAACGATGGTGATGAGGTGGGATTCACTGCGTTGCGGCGTGAGAGGGCGAGACCTGAAGCACGTGGATGGGGCCGGGCGCGAGGGCTGCTGCTAGCCCGACCGCACTGCTGCTAGCCCGACCGCACTGCTGCTAGCCCGACCGCACTGCTGCCTGCTCAGCCCACCCGAAAAAGCACCTTTCTGCTCCTGATGCTGGCAGTTTGTCGCCGTACATGAACTTAAAAATAAATAAACTGGTTTGAACAGGCATTGGAGCATTTGTCTGAACAAATTTATAGAAAAGATTGTGGTTTTTTTTCTTTCTGGGAAGGAGATTTGATCCTTCAGTTGTTCATCTTGGTGAACTCCTTCCTGAAGCTGCTTAGGTGTGCAGTGGATCCACACTTGTTACAGATACGGTCGTGATAGGATTTTAAAATGTTTTATTTGACACGTGCATTACTCAGATGCCTATTCCTGCATGAATCCCTAATTGGCGGAATATAAACTGGGGAAAAAAACTTTTGTCTGCTTAGTTGGGAAATGGTTAAGCAGGTTCGTAGTTTCGATGAAAGATACTGCTTTATGAAAGACAGGGTTTTTTTCTGTCTTTTTAAGAGCACTCCAGAGTTGACATGAGCTTAATTTATGAAGAAGGAGTCCTATAACTTTAAGAATTTCCTTCTCTGTAGGCACTAAAATTTGGAAGAAAAGTATTTATGATGTCCTAATTACTGACAGACTGTCATTCAGGCAATCGGAGTGAAAGCGGAAGGAGGTCTGGGTGTAAGTCTTCTCTTGCCTTCAAAGGATTTTTTGGGGGGAACGGAAAACATTTGAGCTGGGTACGTAGGATGGAGGATGAGAAGCCTGGTGCGGTACGGGCGTATTGGCGGGTAGGAGAAGACAAGGCAGTCGCCGAATTAGAGCACTGCCATGCAATAACGACCCATAATCATTAGTGGATGTGGCGGGCAGAGGCGGTGGGGACAAGCAGCAGCTCCTGTGTACCCACCGGCTCCTCTCCGGCCCCCGGAGGTGGTTGTTTCGTGACGGCCCTTTTCTGGCCGTCCTTCTGCCTCTCGGACATCACCCCGCCGTCCCGCTGCCTCCCGTGTTGGGTGAGCTTTCCTCGAGAGCTTCTTCAGCTTTCAGAAGCAGTTCTTGCCAGGCTGAGCAAAGAGCCCGCTCAAAGGCAGAGCCTTCCCACCCTCGCAGCAGTTAGCGTTGGTGGCGGTCCTGGTTTGGGGAGGGGGTTGTACCTTTTTTAAAGGTCCGGGAATTAACTTCAGGGAGTGGAAATATCCATATTCTTAAATAAAGCACTGGCCTGAATTTGTGCCCAAGTTTAATCAGAACCAAAACCGTATTTCTAAAATGAAATGCCTTTTCAGCAGAGGAGGAAATGCCATCATGTCCCAGTATTCACTTACTCATGACACTCTAGCTCAGCTTTGTATACTGAAAAATTTCAAAGTGCTTGACATAGGCTTAAATAAACATTTACCCTTTTGGTGCTCCATCCAAGTAGAGCCCAAGGCAGTACTTGAGACCTACTCATTCATAACTGTGAGAGGAATGTGGGACCTTCCCTCAGAGTCATTCCAGCTTGATCAGCTGCGATTCGTAGCGCTGGGAAGAAAAACGGGCATTTTTTCAGCTTGCTTTCAGATTTTTCCCTCACAAAATGTTTTTGCCCTCTTGGCTTTTTTTGTTGTTGTTGTTTAATTTCCAGTAACCAAACTAAAGCCTCAGCTAGTCATGGGCTTGTGCATGAACTTCTCTGTCACAGCCCAAACTGCAGCTTGGTCCCGCCGATTCCAAATTCCTGACGTATGAGAAGTCCAGCTTCAGCTACGTGCGTGTATAGGCGCAAGTCGTATTTTGCCAAGAGGAAGGGAAGTTTCCATCAACGCCATGTAGCCGAGTTTCTCAGGCTAAACCTCTGTAATTTATAAATTAGAAATGTTGGAGGGCTGGAGGAGTAGAGAGTACTAGGCGTACAGCGTGCTCTGAGGAAACCAGCATCGCTTTATCGTGAGCTTTTGCTATGCCGTTGGAGAACAGAGCTGGGGAAAGAAAGGGGATTGTTTGTGGTTGCATGGAGTAACGGAGTTATCAAGGAATGTGGTATTACCTACACAGGAAATATTGCTGTGGATATTTGGGTTCCCTCATAACATTTGTTGATGCTTTCAGACTTTAATGCTGTTGTGATTCATTTCTGGAAACAGATCCCCCATGTTTCTCGCAGTTGTGCAAATTTCTTTATCTAATGTTTCAAGTCAGCTCCCCCATATATTTTGGGGGTAGGTTTTACCTTCTTAAAATACCCACTTGCATGCATACTTGTACAGAGAGTTCTTCACCTATTTTTATTCTGAAAGGATCAGATCCCTATTCTTTGCAAATATTTAAAGGTCTTTGTTTCTGCTAAGAAGTTTGAAAACATAAAGGACTGGAGTCAACTTCATTAATACACATAAATACAAGCATGGTCTGTCTGTGAACCTTAGAACAGAGAAAGGTTAGAGAAAATGAGCTGCTGGAGTATCGACTTCCCTTGGGTAAAAAACTGTGTTTTAAACAAAACAACATGCTAACATCTTTAAAGTGAGCAACTGAAATCCAGTTCACTTCATATAGCTCCTACAATATACAAGTAAGTTGCCTGTGCATCAGTATTGGAAGCAGAACAGAAAAAGCTTTACTTTTATTTTTAAAAATTACTGAAGAGGCCTGTAACACTGTATTACAGAGCATTGGCAGATAAAAACCTGGAACTTAAACACTGAGAAATGAAATTAAGCTTTAAACAGTGTTTGTTTCAGAAATCAGGTGGTGTTTGGAATCCTTCAGAATGGACAAAATATATTTTAACACTGAAAAGGGAGGTGCAGAGGCCTTATACTTATTTTTACTGACACAGGGAAGTAGATGAGTTCAGTTTTCAGCTTCATGAAGTCAACTCTTTCCACTATTCTCTCATTTCAGTTTTAATTGTGGAAAAGACAGACTAAATTTCTTGCCTTCTACTCATTGTATTTGCTTCTCAGGTCGTGTTCCCTACTAAACCTAGGTGCCCCCATCTTCTTTTCCACGTTGGATTAATTTTTCCCACGGCATATCGTGGAGGCAGGTGCTGGCTCAGCTAATAAGCAAATAGCTCCATGAGCAGCCACACGAACGATGCCTGCTTTCCAATGGACGCCTGTCTCGTGGTTGGTTGACGTTTAACTGAATTGTGCTGCAGCCGCAATGTGCCTTCGTCCCTTAGTAGGCACCGGAGAATCCACTCCTCAGCCAATGTGGATTCCTGCTCCAGTGAGCGTGTTCTTCACAGAAAGCAGAACTGTTCCAATAAATAAGCAAATAAATAAATAGCACCAACCGTCTGTGTGCTCACAGCTATCCAGAGACAGATGAGATGTGAACTTGGGTCATCTGCTTCTCAAATGCATGTTCTGCTCCGGAGAGATTTAACTCCCTGGTTCTTTTCATTCTGTAGGAGGTGCCCGAGTCCCTGTGTGACTTTTGCTTAAGAATGCCCCAAATAAAATTAAGCTACGTATTTGACCCTAAAATGGTACGTGTACTTGCTGGAAATTCTCCACAGCTGCACTTTCAGAGAAGAATGTGGTTTTTATGCACATATATGTGGGCAAGCCAAAAGGTTTTGGAGCTAATAAGCTCCTTGATTGTGGTGGGGGTTCTTCTTTTTAAAATCCATTTGGACCAAGTTCATACATAGGTGTTTTACACCATTTCAGAACACATTTTTCCCTGCTGTTTTGAGAAGAAAGAAAATTTTAAATGGTAGCATTAGTGACATTCTGGGTTTATAATGGTGTATGGTTAATACATTGCTGAACCTGCCCTGGATTTCAGAGGTGTTTTGCACAAGACTGTAGAATAACAGAAATAGGCACTTCCTTCAGGGGAAAAAAAAAAAAAAAAAAGTTGAACATAGTGTTGCAGCAACTATGTAGTTACTATGCATGTATGTTACCAGTTGTGGTCCTACTTTTTTTGTGACAGTTCCTAAGAATACAGTTGATTTTCAGCTAGCTTGTTTGAATGACTGCTGAAATCAGAAAGGGGTTTTTAAAAGTGTGCATTGCTCTGGGAGAACTGCTCCTGACCAATAAACTGGAATAATACCTTTGAGATCAGCAAGCTGCTTTGAATTTACAGTCAGGTAACTGAGATAAAAGTCTGGCCCAAATATTCAGTCCCCCGGGACTTTCCAAACCAGGTAGTAACCACACACTGAACTACTTTAGGAAGTGGGAAGCCATCGAACGTAGTTAAGGTTTTCAAATAAGGAGTCTATGAGCACTGTATATCTTCTTTTAGGAGTCCTTTGCCTTTTTTGGTCCGCTGCCGTTTCACTTACTGTTTTTACATGCTTGGGTATTAGTGAATGAGACTGCGAGGGCAATTGTTTAAACCTTGGTTTACTGACCAAAGGCTCTAGGACAAAATGACACTTTATAAATGTCAATAAATTCAGATTTTTTTTTTAGACTGCCATGGTAAAATTGCTGTTAGGAGGGCTGCTAGCTCTTTTAATTATATATTTTAAAGAAAGCATTTTTAAATGACCAGTACCTCATAATTTCTCCCTCTAGTGTATAATTTAAATAATATAAAGGAATTAAATTCCTCCGAGGTTACAGACAGACAAGGACTTGAAATATTGCCTGGAGATAGGTTGGGCTTTCCTATTAAGGGGACTCATTTTTATGCAGGGAATTGCCACATTCAAACAGACACCCTTTCACTTTAATATTCCTTTTTTGTTCTTCAGTCTCTGAGTGACAACATCCGAAAAGAGCAGTGTGTGACAGATGATTAAAAAGGACAAATATTCCAGACGGCATCCTGAGTTACCTCCTGAGCAGCACTGATGATTGCTTGAGCCCTCTCTGGGGCTGCAGAGATGATTCAATAAGCTCTAATTGAAACAAATATGTGAGAAAGAAAAATACGCTTTGTTGACGATCTGCACTCAGAGCTATATCCAAAACCTGGTTTCCTCTGGGTGTTTCTGTACGTACGTGCTCAGCTGATGGTGACTTAGTAGAGGCGTTTCCTCGCGCCGTTAGGAATTAGCAGGCGCGGGCAGGCAGAGCGAGTGGCTGGCAGCAGAGAGGACACATTCATCTAACATGTGTTTCATTATCTAGATCACATTTTGAACGGCCATTACAAAGTAATTCGGTATGGTCTGTGCATTACGTATTACAAAGAATGGTTACTAGTGGGATTCATTAAGCAGCAAGTAAATTTATTCCTTGGCAAAAGCAGTTAAGAACACTTTTTAGTAAAGCATTTCCCCTAAAAATGTGGAAGAAGTCTGAAGGGGCAAGGAAGAGAAGATCTGTACCAGAAGGCACTATGTTGCTTTCCTCCATTGAGTGCTTGTTTTTCTCTCAGTTTTTCCTTGCTTAAAAAATACTAGTCCCCCACCAAATTCGGTGGGGTCACTCCTGGAGCAAAGCGTTATGGTGAGCAACGCTTGGCGGTTGAAAACAGGAATTCAGAGGTCCCAGCATGAAACTGTGTCAGGTCTGTTATGTCCATACTCCATCCTGTTTTCCTACCACAGAAGGCATCAGGAAGCTGACCTGTTGTGTATGTGGGGGCATATTGGCCTGTTTTGACTACGGAGAAAATCCGTCCTTGAAAGCAAAACTCAGAGGAGATGAGAACAGTCTTTTTTCAGGTGGTGCAAGCCCTGTGCCTCAATCACTGCCGGTTTCTGAAAGCCGATGTGGGCTCCTACGTCCCCCTCTCTGCACAATGGACCTATTCGGATTCCTAGGTCCGCAAGATGCTAACTGTGCGACGCGAAAGAGCGATAAACTCGTTTTGGGGGTAACTCAGAGTCAGCCTCCATACTGCCTCGGGTTTCCCTGCATTGTACATGTATACAGTCCCTCGGCTGGGATTTCCCAGGCGATGGTTGACGGGCCAGGGGGATGCACTAAACGGGTCGCTCGTATTAAGGCTGACCCAGCCGGCCCGTTCAGGTGGCACGGCGTGCCCTGGTACGGATGTCGACAGCCGCGTTTGGATGATGCCATATTGAGGCTTGAGAGGCTTTTACCCCGACTTCGATGGGAAAATGCTTTAAGACACAGACATAACAGTAATTTTATCTAGGCACTTAAATTAAAAAGGCACATGTACCCTGAAGCCTTTTGCAAATATTTGAGGCACCTTGGATATAATTTGAAAATTCCCCCATCAGAAGTGGCACTCAAGATAATTGAAGTGCAGGAGTGACCTTTGTAATAACTCAACAAACTAGACAAATAGAAAGCTAAAATTCCTGTCTGAGCCAGCAACTTACCTCTCTCTCCACAAATAAGCTATTCATAAAACGCTACAGAGAGGGTAAATTGTGTGGCACATATTTCATTTCCTCTGTCTTCAGTATATCTTACCAGACGCCCTGTAGCTTCAAATAGATGCATTTTTTTCAGATTAAGCACTTCCTAAAAGTAATGGTCCTTGATAGCAAAACTGGAGAATGATTTGCTGCTTGATTAGAGACCAAGTCCATGAAAACAACCCTTTTGATTGATGCACTGTATTACAGCGAGTGATCCTTCGCTGCCTGGTCTTTGCATGACTTGATTTGGCAAATACCACTGACTGTGGATGGACTATGACAGTCCAACAAATGGCACATCCAGCAGAATAAATCATTGCCCAAACGCATGAGTTCAGCTAAAACACCTAGTTGACTAGTTCTGGTATTTTCTATCTTTATTACATTTTCTTTAATTATCTTGCTTGGAAACTCCTTTTATTTTGTAATGAGTTATAAGTAGGAAATGTTGATGTAGTCATTCCTGGGTTATGTAAGTCCTCGCTTTCAGCCTTGGGAGATCTCTGGTATCTTCCAGGCTTTCAGTATATTGCTGTTCGTTGGTGGCATTCAAATTAAATGGGGCGTTTGGCCCTTGAGAATTCAAAATATGGGCAATTTAAGTAAATCACTTTATTAAACTCTGACTCACTTTGAACTTAAGACATGTGCACTTCAAAGGGTCAGGCTGGATATACATCTAGTAGTTCAGCAACCTATGCAATATTCTTAAAGCTGCCAAAGTTGGCTGGAAATACTGTGAGATCAAACTTTCTTTTACGCAATTTCCATAGTTTCCCCTTTTTACCTCGCAGGAAGCTAAAACAATGTATGTGCTGGGGGAAAGGGGAAAGAAATCTTTCTTCCAATATTTCTGAAACTCAGCATGAGTTCAGTCTACCTTGAATCTAGAAGTGGCTGAAGGAGTCTTTTATTTTTCCTAACCTTTCCGAAGCGTCCTGATTTAGACCTTTCAAGTTTCTGGCTCTCAATAAATCCTAGTGAACTTGCTGAAAGTCAGGGCTGCAGGACTTGCAAACACCAGTCCAAGCCAAGGTTCTTGGCATCTCCAGGCTTCTTCCAGCAGAGCCAGGACTCGACAGTGGCCAGTTGTTAGATGCTGATTGAAATAGATAAGCCTCTGTGAAAAAAAGAAGAAAACCCTCTGCTTCAGTTGGTAAATGCTGAGATGGAACATTTTCCTGTTGGGGTTGAGAAGGATTTCATCTTTCGTGGCCTGGAGCAATCTGACACAAATCCATTCCATGTTTCCCATACACCAAATGCTCTTTCTTCCCTCTCCACCCCAACCAAACAGCTTTGCTCAGCTCCATTAAACAATTCTATATAAATTGCCGTATTCACTCGATTCTCGTTTATCTCAGCTGGACTTTTTGATCGGGCCATATTTTTGGAAGGACACAGGGCTTCTCAAAAGCACTGGTCACCTGGATTGAGTGATTCTTTGGCCACTGTCTGGTGAGCAGGACTGTGAATTAATTTTCATGCTGTTGGCACACAATGTGTTTGATAACCTAACCTGTGACAATTTCAGAAGCCTAATAAATGGTGCTTCAGTTTTATTTACTGATATTTCACTCAAATATGAATAGAATCTGGCCATGGAAATATTAAATTAGCTCTATCATGCCCTTCTGTGTCAGAAGGAGGTGAATTATGAACAATAAATAAGTGCTGAATGAAAGACTCTCAGAGCACTTTGCACTATGTCGGGGTTATTAGAAACGAAGCAATTCCACTTCATCTGTCCTGTCCAGGTTCTCCAGGTTCCTGAGACCCTATTAAGGGAAAATTGGTCTTCAGCGTGTTGGAATGAATGACGCACAAAAGAGGAGGTTTTTAAAAAACAGTCATTGAATTTTTAAAGCTCAAGTGCCCTCTTTTAGTGCCTTGGGACACAAGAGGCAGATAAATATATGTTATATGAAAGATGTAGATAAAACTAAGATACAATATTGGCAAAACTGGAAGACATAGGATCTAAATGAAGTGGAACAGCCTTGTTGGGAGAGAAACTGGACAGGAGGAGGAAGGGCTGATAAAAAAAGCACTGCTTTGAGCAGACGGGAGTTAATGGGAGGATGTGGTGCTCTCAAGCAGCTGAAGGACAAGCAAAGAAGAGGGCTGTGCCTTCGTTCGTTTGGGGTATTTGGGCAGAGAGGCTACTATGCAGGAGGGGATGGGGAAGCACATGGGAGGGAGATGCGTAGTCTGGACTGAGCAGACTTTATTACGGCACTTCTGTTGCCTAGGCGGGACGTGCTTCGGGAATTACTGTCCTCCCCACCTTGCAATAGCTCTGCCTTCCACTGCAGGAAAAATCAGCTTGGCTTGGGCTTTCCCCTGAAGTGACCAAATCTCCATGGATCTCCAAAAAGGCTCAGGTTCCTCGCCTCCATTTGTCAAAGGCAGTCAGATGAGCGCTTGTTTGATCTGCTCTGATTCTGCTGCTCCCACCCATCTCTACACCATATGGCACCAGGGTAATTACAGCTTTTCACGGGGTAGCATAGGCTTTGTTCAAGTTTCCTGGGGCAGAAGTAAGTACCACACATCTCCTTTGTCTGATCACTGTGCATTTGTCTACATGGGTATTATCGTTTGGACCAGGAGTGTGTATTGAAGTGTCTCATCCAAGCATCCTACTTAACTGTGCTTTGGCGCTGTCATGGGGTGGTCTTGGAGCACACAAATTTGATTCTTTCCAGAGGAAACTGAGTGGGAAGATGCAGTCTGGCACACCTCATGCACCCCAACTGGTAATGGACATTTAGTTCATGGCTGCAGACTGGAACCTCGTCCGAGGTAAAGCTCACAAAGCACCTACAGCGCGGTCCTTAGGTCCTCAGCACCAGCCCTTCCACTCTGCCAATCCTCTTCTACGGCTCCACGCCACGCACCGACGTCGGCAGAGCCTTTGTCTTCCAAAGTGTCCCGGTGAACTTCAGGAGCATGCGCTGGAGTTGGCTGAGTCTTGCTTTTCTTCAGGATGAAAGTTAGTTCCTTCCAGCTTCTTGGAACGTCAGGGGATGATAAACCCAGGAATGGGAAAGTTGATCTGCATTTTTAAAAACCCTTTGGGTTTTTTATTGATTTTTTTTTATCCCCCAAAATATATGCATGTAGCATCTGAGACTACAAAGTAGAAGTGATGGGTACATAGCCTTTGCCTGTTACTTTTCAAAAGCCCAAGTTACTTAATTCTTCTTAAAATAAAAATAGAAGTGGTAAATTTTACACTAGCTGACAGAGATTATTTTTTTTCTGTCCAAGTCGAGTCAAGAACATAAATGTTAATTGCATTCGTGTATATTTCCCCGCTATGACGTTAAGTGATGGCGGAATAAGAAGGACTTCTCTAGCATAAAGAGAATTTTCAGCCCATGATTAACATAAATCAGGAATTCAAATCTGGGTGGCTCCCAAGTGAACCAATTAAAACATCGCAGAGCCCTGGCTCGCTCTGTCTTTCAGAAGTTGGAGGGAGGCTCTCCTGACTTCCAAGTGGAAATGCAAAAAACCCAATGCGGTTGTATGAGTTAAGGCACAGCTTTTAGGAGAGGACTGAGCAAGAAAGATTAGCATTTTTGGCCGGCCGATGAGCTAATTCTTGTCATCCTTACACTGAGCTGCACCTCACTTACTCAGTAAAGCTGTCTTCAAATGCATTGGCCTACATCCTCGAATGAGGACAGCCAGGTCAACCCCGCGGTGATTAGCAGGTTGCCAGCTCTTCCTCTTTGCAGGGGGTGCCCAGCACTCTGAAGGTCTATTTATCGTTTTGATCTTGCCCACCTCTCTCTAACTTCTGTGATACGGTTCAAACCTTACGTTGGAAATTCCTCCCATACAAAACAACTGGGTTTCTAGGCCAAGCCTTATTCGGTAGGAAAATTAAGCAGAGTGTACTCTCAAATAAGTATTTTGAATTCAACTGTGATGGAAATGGATCAGTGCAAAGGTCATCACCTTAAGGAGATTTTTATGAGGTTAAACCTCAAATTGGTTGAAAATATGTAGTAAATGTTTCCTTAAAGTAGACAGATCTATTACAGTGTGAACGAAAACAACATTTAAAACCCTTGAGTCAGATTTCAAAATTAGGACAAATCTAAGTGTTTGCTGTATCCCAAAATTAATGCTGTGTGGAAGTAAGAAATAACTTCGAAACTGAAACAGAGCCAGGGCTGGCTTTGGAGTAATTTTATTCCACAGCTAGCTATATACCTCCCAGTTACTGAAAAACGAATGTGGCGTGCTTACTCCCTTCTACGTTATGGGGTGGATGACCACCAGGAGGAACCCAGGAAATATTTCCAAAGCTGGAAACACTGAATGTTGTGGAAATAATTACTCAAGTAAAAAGAAGGCTTGGATTGCTTTCAAAATATTAACATAATCTTTCTCAAAACCACAGCAACAACCAGAAAAACCAGGAACGAGGAAAATTTGGATCCTTCATATCAACAGACAGCCAAAACCCTCAAAGCACATTGGCTACCCTGAAAGCATATTTATTCAGCTTTCAGCAGACAATTAGCAGGAATGAGACTTAACAGGGCAAAGATCCTCCAAGTAGGATCTGCCAGGAGCGGCTGGAATTTGATGTTAATCTGGAATAAAAGGAAGTATTCTTGGTTTAGTATGTTAGGTGGTTTTGAACCATTCATAAGTTCCTGATTCCTGTTATCTTGAAATATTTCAGATTTTGAATCCTAGAAGATTTGCTATTCTTTTAACACAACTCGTGAGAACAAGTCAGATGGATGGAGAAGTTGATTTCATATGAGTGTGTTGGTTTTACGCACAAGTGTATTCAGTAGATTAAACTTTGGAGTGGGTACGATAACTCCATACCCTTTTTGTTTTAGACTCGTAACGTTATCTTCAGAAAAACAAGATCATTTTATTCCCTGGGAAAATGGCTCTTCTTTACTCTAATCTTAGACTGGTACAAACAACATTTCCAGGAAGGGAACAAGGACTTTCCTTGTTTCCCTTGTCTGCAAAGTGCTCTTTTGTTCAGTTATTATTTGTATTTTTTCTGCTGCCTTTGAGTATCGGTGATTTTCCCTCCCTGCTGCTCGTGGGATGTGCTGTGCCTGCGGCCGTGCAGGACTGGCGGGACGGGGGAGCGCCTACCGGAGCCGGAGCAGGAGCTGGCCCCTTGTCCTCCTTGGTCCCATCCTGCCCTTTTGGCTTGTGTGTGGCTATGGCAAAGGACGTGAGGGATGCGACCCACCAAATCTCCATAGAGAAGTAGCAATTAATAGTACTTATTGATGGCTGTTTTATTTATAAACGCCTTCAGTGCATCAGGTTAAATGGTAAGATTAATTTTAGGAGAGGAAAGAGACTGGACAAGCTGGAATTTTCAAGAGTTGCTGGTGAGAGTGTTGTTCGATGTAGTCATCTTAACTGTTTTTCAGACAGTCCTATGTAATTTGGGGTTTCCAAAGTGGTTATTTCAGTTTCATGATGTTGTTCGCCGCTCCGTCTGCATACCGACTTCCTAATTTGTTCCTGCTTGTATCTCATAGCTCTTCCTTTTTGTCACTGCTGCTGGTCTTGTGCTTAGGAAGAGCTGGTGACGTGCACTACGGCTAGCCCAGCATTGTTGCCAGCGTTGTTAAAAAGGGCCGCAGCCTCTCCGTGCCGCATCTTGCAAGCCTCTGGCTGGGCATCAGCATGTCCCCTCATGTGGACTCTTTTGAGAGCCTTTGCAGTGGACATTTCCAACCCGAAAGTGACAACGTGTGTCCATAGTGCTTCCCAGAAGGGGGTTTGACCATGTTCATGGGTGAGCCTTCACGCTTGAATTTCTTGTGAGCGGTACAAGCAAGCTGCTTTCTTCTCAGAGCAAGGATATGTCGCTCTGAAATTGTCAGTTTTATCATCCCAACAGAGCCAGCTGACTAACAGATATGAGTAATGTGAAGTAGAAATGAGAAGACCAAGGCAAACAAACACAAAGGAGCAAAGAAATGTGTTTCCTATCTAAAAATGTAGAGCGTGCTATGGATAACACATCTAGGAAAGGTCTGTCACAAGATTCATAGTCCCCGGGCATATTTCATTCATGTGAATGGTGCTTACACAGCAGATAATTTGAGCTGTTTTTACCTTGGCAGCGTTGCCAGGGAAATATTTTCATCCCTTAAAACGGGTCTTAAACAATAGCCCGATCATATTGCATGCACGGGGTGCTCCGCTCCGGGGTCTGCAGCGTTTCTTGGGTTTCTTCCTTGCATACATATTTGTTATCACAGCAGACGACAGAGCCTGTAATGTAATAGGTACATGGCCCCGTTCCATGTACGAACAGATTTTTTGAATTTGGACATTTTTCCATTTCACCTTCCTAGTGGTAAAACAACCGCAGATGAATAGCAAAACAGGGCACTTAGTACTTGGAAGCAGAAGCCGAATAACATTTCTTCACTCGGTAGGAAAACTCCTTTTACTTTCAAGGAAAGCCAGAGCCAAGCTTGACAATTTTAGGCCATTTTTATAGCACGAAGAGGCTGGCGGTGCTCGCCTGAAAAGCACCACTGATAGGAGGTGTTGATCTGTAAACCACAAACCTTGCCCTCAGTGTTCCCTCTGTGAAGCGCTGAAGCCCTGCAAATGCTGGTATCGAGTACTCTTTGCGTCCACCAGAAATTAATAGCAGTTTTTGCTTGCAGCTGTTGTACTTTATGTGTTCCTTTTTTAAAAAGAAACTGGAAAAGTTAGATCAAAGGGTATGTCTAAAATTTAAATTCATGTTACTTCAAAAACAGATTACAGAAGTGCCCCAGTTATGATTAGCTTTTGTCTTGCAATGTGCTTTCTTTTGGATCTATTCTAAACCTCTCTTCTCACATAAGGCCTCTCCTCCCCCACCTTCTTTTGCCACTTAATTTAATAAATTGTTGGAGCAAATGTGCCATATAAATTGAAATATGCGGGAGTGTCATATATGGTGAGAAGTGATGGAGATTAGCACGTGAGAAGGAAATTCCTTAACTAAATACTTGCCTCTCTCATTCTGTCTGGTTTTGAAAAATCAGGTTGTGCTTTTCCTTTCTTCCTAAAGAGAATCTTTTGGACTGGAAATGAAATGTTTTTACTTCATGGGACGAGGCTTATTAACAGTTATAAATAGTAAACAGCAATATTTATCTACCAGGCGGTTGTAATTTCTTGATTACAGCATCAGATGAGTAGCTGGGGTTTTTTACCTATTTCTGTTAAATGAATAAATTTTTGCAGTGAATGCATGCACTGAGAGGGAATTTGTTTTTCAGGAAAGTATGCCTTCTCCTTTTTAGGTAGGAAAAGCACCTGAGTGATGGGGTTTCACCACTAAAGTTTTAAGTAGACAAGCTTTATGTACTCACATCCCTGAAGGCGTGAGTTAAAACCTTCCTGATTTGTAAAAATACATTTGTATTTAAAAAAATACATTTGCAACACCAGACATCATTAAAGGGGGAATTTGCCACTGGCTTCTGCTTGTCCCTGTTGGGGAGGAATGGCCAACAGACGTGCCTGCGTCATGGATTTTCCTCTTCACCAGAGCCGGACCAGAAGGCTTCGCTGGCCTCCAGGAGCTGGGTCTTTTAGGAAAGTTGAAAACCTGGAGACTCCCAATGGATTTATGAGACTTGGCGCTAGCAGGGGGGAGCATTCATGTGAGTAACAGTTTGCACGATCAATCTCCTCATTTATTAATCTTTTCAGATGTTTCTGAGCAAAATGCCCGTTGCGCAAATCTGTTTCTAAGTGAATAAGGAGGCACGGGGGCTTGGCGTGTGGTCAAATCACATCATCTCAGCAAGCTCTTGTCCTTCCTTGAGGTTCCAGCTGATGCGTTAACCTCCGGGCTGGGTGGGCTGGGCGCAGGCGGGGAGGACCAGGGCAGCTCCGCCAGCCCTCATTAGCTCTTTAGCACCAGACCCTGGCCGCATCCAGTCCTGTGGCCGTGTCCCAAGGAGGCGAGAGCGGCCAATTGTCTGAAGCAGTCACCTTGGTGACCAGCCAGTTACGAAGGGTGAAGTAAAATAGTCCTTCTTCCTTAGGACGACAATTTAGGGAAGTGACAGGGGGCTTTAAAGGAGTTGTCCTATGTGCACATTCCCTTTTAAATAAAACCTGTGCTCAGTGGCACACCCATGGTTCATAAACGAAAGACAGCGGTAAAGATTTATGGCCAAATTTTACAAACATTATTAAAAAAAATTATTGCTAAGTATAATATACACAGAACTCTGAAAAGGAAATCTATTTTTATTAAAGTTTGGAGTTTGAAAGAGGGGGATACTGCCAATAATTTTTTAAAAGTCTGATTTATAAATGAAGTGCTAATGAATAATTCCACAAACGGTGCTTCATATAGTAAAGCATGGAGGCAGATTTTCACTGCTGCTGGTACAAGAATAGATCTGAGTGAGTAAATCTGCTGCATGTTGCCAATTTTTATCATTCTTGGATGTGGAAATATAATCCTGTGCAATATTTAAAGAATGTAAAAGCTCTGCACAAGAGGGCCGGTGCCTCACTGGCGGCAAAAGACGTTGCCGGCGCAGACCGGGAGAGCGTGTTTGCCGGCTTGGTGCTTTCCCAGTTGTAGGACCATCCTTGACAGTGCCGGTCCCTCAGTCCAAGGCAGAGTCTCCCAAGGCACGCAACGGTCTACACCCTGCTGCTGGAGAACCTTACCGGCACGCGGGATTGGCAGCGCGTAGGAAAACGGTACCTATTCCTTTTTCCGACCCCGCGGAAGAGCTGCTGTTCGCACAAGCGCGCGTCCCTCCGGCTTGGCTCCCGGAGGAGCGGGAGCTGCCCGGCCGCGGAGCAGCAGGTACGGGCAGCGCTGCCGAAGTCTGCCGCAGGGGAGCCGGCGCCGGGGTCTGCGCCTTTCCGACGCGCGGAGGGGCCGGCGGGTATCTCCTATTAATGCCGATTAGAGCTACACAGTGTTTGTCGAGCGAGCGGTTTATTGCCATTGGTTAGGTTGTTAGCTTAATGAGATTAGACAAGATCTAATGAAAGAAGACAAGTACGTAACGTGTTTGTAGTAGCTAAACTGCTCTGCACTGGGATTTTCTGGGACTGCGGCATGGCGCGCTCTAACAGCCTGTTCACCGTCACATCGTCCCGTTCCCGCAGGTGCCTCGCTGGAAAGCTGTCATATTGTCAGCACCGGTATTTTCCCTTCTACTGAGCTGGCAATGGGTTGTCAGTCCGATTTAACTGGCTGTCCTACAAGTACATGATCAAATGATGGCATCCTTTTAATAAATGGTGAACTGTGCAGCTCGTGATAGATTCCTGACAAATCAGTCAGCATCACACCGCTATCAAACTTATCCAACTCAGCTCTCTCCCGGGGCTGCTTAGCCAGAGAAGGGTTAGCAGCAAACTGACAACTGCCCATCAAGCAGATAACGATGGGAAAAATTCGATGAAAACCTGTGCGGCTAATGATGGTAGAAATGCTAGCTGGGTGGGAGAAGCAAAAGCCTGGAGCCGAGACGAGGGGTCAGTCAGGTAGTCCAAGAAACAGCAAAGACGTCTTGCATAACTGAGCATTGGTGGCCATGTTGTTGGAGAAGGAGAACAAAAAAACGCTCATCTTCAGCATCTCCGGCGCGCTTTTCAGATCATCTTCAAGGCTTGGTTTCTTTGGACATTTAAAAAAGAGGGAAGGTGAAGCTGTAACTGTAGAGGTTGGGAATAATTTGGTAGCCATCAGAAATCTGCAGCAGGTTACCCTGAGTTACCGCATTTTTAGGGAGCACCTCTAAGGTTTGGTGCCAAAGGCCCTTCTGGCATACGACTGGATGTCGACAGAATTCATAACAAATTAAAACTAAATGCAGGAAGGGAGTTTTAAGATCATTATGTATTTATTTTTTCAGGAGTGAAAATCATTATTGTGTTGGGCCAGCCGAAGAATTATACTTCTTTTGGACCTTTATGAAAAGAGACTGGGGAACTGATAGGTGCCTCATGTGCTTAAAATCCCCTCAGGGAACTGCATTAAAATAAAGACAAGCTATTGCAAGAAGGTAGAGCCTTTTCTGCCCTGCCGCGGGGTCAGTACAGCTTAATTAAGCAGAGTTTCTCATTCCTCAAACCACGGAGTATCCAGCTCTCTCATGCCCTCCCCTCCGCAGATGTCATATGTGTCATGTATGCGGAATTTATGTTTTCATTTGCCATCTCGTTGAGTGCCTTCATCCTTTAACGGGGTGATAGGCAATTGTTACTTGCTGCCTCATTTTAACCAGTCGTTCCCATTAGCACCAGTAACACCGGGGTGGGGAGAGCTTTCATTTTGCATAAACGTTGTGCTGACCTTCCTCAGTGAATTTTCCCATCAAGCAAAGACTCTTTGCAGAAGATATCACACTGCCGTAAGGACGTATGTCGAGGAAGGGGGAACAGGATGTGAATCATCTTGGAATTTACACTGTACAAAATCTTTTATTCTTCTTCCTTTTAATGTGCGATCCTTTTTTTTTTTTTTCCAATGGTATTTTTGCTGGAATACTTTTTGCAGAACAGAAGACTGGAACTCTTCAAAGCCATGGTGCCAAGCGTCTCCTCTCCCTCCTGTTTCAAAATAAATCCTTCTCCTGGTGGTAATGAGTAATACAGAAAAATGCAGGCAGCGAGGATTTTGCCAAGGAGAGAGAGATTTGTAGTGCTGTGCTTTGGCTTCTATGCAAAGTTCTATTTAATGACACTGCCACAGAAGGAGTATTATATTATCTGTCCCGCTGCTCAAGCCTTCAGTGTCGGCATTGTATAACCACGCTACTTTTTTACATTTATAGGCGGCAAGCGATGCCAGAGAAATTCCTGCTCCAGCTACGAAACTCAACAGACCCCAACTGTGTCATTACCTCACGCTGGTGGGGCAAGTCCTCCTTCTGCAGCTGCAGAGGACCTCTGCCAGCTGCCCTCCCCGGCGCCGTGCACCCATTGCCACCGCGGCGGGCACGGTCCCAGCCCCGCACGCAGCCGGCAGGATGGGACGGGGACCGTTCTCCCCCTTCGCAGCAACATCAGGATGACGGGAGCGGCGGCAGGGCTGCAGCCGCTCTTCGGCATCTCTGGAAGCCCCAGAGGGAAGAGGAACCGGCACGGCTGGTCCCACTAACCCGGACCCACTAAGCTGGCGCTACGGATGCGTGCCCTCCCAACAGCGTTGCTGCGCCGGCCAGATCCTACCCAAGGCGGTCTGCCGATCCCTAATGTTTATTTTTTTCCCCGCTGAATTTTTTTCCTGGTGTTAGGAGGGAAAGTTGGGAGGTTCCTTTTTCTGTTGGATTAGCTAGGGTGGTTTTGACATCCAGAGATAGCGTAAATGGGTTTTTGCCTGTGAACTCTGAAGTCCAGCAGAAGTAGTTGTTTGAACAAAATGAATTTTACCTTGCTGTCTGAATGAAATGTTTCTGAAGATTTCTGCCTCCCAGGAGCTGCTTGAAAATGCCAGCTTTCGTTTGGATAGCATACGTTGAATTAATAATATTCATAATTAATCTCTACAACCTCGCCTAGGAGAGGGACCCCACGCCTGTCCCACCAGTGTGCCTTGACCTCGGCCTGAGGGGCAGATGAGACCGTTTAACTTCGTTCCCATCAGTTTCTCCCTGGTGAGACAGCCAAGCTGCACCGTGCTTTACTTCCACGGTGCAGAAGCGTGGCTGCTGGGAGCACAAGGAGAGCCCATCGGCCGGGTCCCTCCCTCGGTACAGCCGTGCACTCCCAAAGGTCGGCGTAAACCTGGGCTGAACTGTGGCCAGGAGCGGGGATGGAAGAGCCCGTATCCCATTACCAACCTCCTGCGCTGCTTAATCCCTGCGGCTGAAAGCTGACCTGCAACAGATGCCCTTTCAGCAGTTTCCAAGAGTCAGAGATGTCCAGGCGTGGTATATTCAACGTATAGGGGCAGTTTCTCAGCTGGTGTGAGTTGCCCCAGCTCTCGTGACACCATCAGCATTACACTGATTCGTGCCATAAATAGGATCAGGACATCATTTTTTTAATTTGCCACGGCTCATGTTTCACATGACACGGAGGCAGATTTTTGACTCAAGAGGCCTTTTGTTAACATCTTCCTGAATATCTCGGTGTCTGATGTGCCAAAAGTGAAATGGCTCTTGACTCTCATTTCCTCTGGGCTGCCTTTTCACCGGCGGCGTAAGCTTGATTTACACCGCTGTCAGCGGATAATGAGGCCAGTGTGCCTGGGGATGTCGAGGCATCGTTACTTTGGAGGCGGTTGCCGCTCTGTTGTTGGTCAAGCGTCTGTTGACCGCTGGACACTGTGGCGAGCGACGTGCTTTGCTTGGGGACACTTGTCTGAGGGTCCAGCACGGCTGTAGGATGCTTTCTGCAGCACCTTAATGCCAGTGCCCAGGAGAAGATGCTGGCCTGGGTGGCCTCCCAGCCCCCCCTCTCTCAGATGCATATTCATATTTCTCCTGTCATTATCTCGTTGGGCTTTTTAGCAGGAGGTGAATGCACCTTAACGCTCTAATAAATGAAGATATCATCCTTAGAATCTGACAGGAGGAAGGACAGCTTCATGCATGAGGAAAGTGGTGTTTATATTAATGGTCTTCCAATTAGCAAAAAGCGATTATAGTTTTGCTTGATTTTTACAGTCCTTCATTGGGGGTTCAGGGCTCGTTCTCCCTGCAGGAGACCTGGAAAACGTGGCTTGCCTTGGCATTTCAGCAGCATTTTCTGGCACGTCTAGGATTTATGGTAGGTTTGATGAAGTTAAAGCTGGCGCACATTTTCTGCGGGTGGAGCATTTGAGCAGACAGGTTTATACAACTGCGAAGAACTGCATCAGACTAGAGCAGAACTTGATTTAAAGATAATCTGGGGAAGGTGGAATGTTATGAGAGAAGAGAGAAAAATACATATAAAATAAATTCAAGCGCTAGATTAGATGCCTTCCTCGCTTTGCTGCTTGTTCACACTCTCGGAGTCTCTGGCATCCCCTAAATAGAAGGCAGGCACTCTAAATCAAAGCAAATGTTTTCTCTGTCGTTTCTGACACGACTCAATGTTTCCGTGGATGGGCTGGCAAATCAGGTGGGCTGGAACCGTCTTTCTCTCACCCACGGTGCTGTACTCAGAAGTTACTGCTAGCGCGGTGGCTGCCGGTGCTTCAGAGGCACGGCGCTGCCGAACGGCGAGGGCGGCGGGGGGAGAGCGGTACCCCCTGTCCTGCCCGGCCGCCGTGAGCTTGCTGCGTGAGATGAAACGTCACGCTCGCGTCCACCTCCCCTTGACAGCTCAGACCTTGGCCCCGTCCAGACCTTCGGTGAAAGCTGGAACGGTGCCGTAGCGTTATTTCCAGTGTAAATGGGAGCTCTTTAATTGTTGGCTGCGTGTCCCAGCTCATGGTGAACATAAGCTTACTGGTGTTTGTTTATGAGTAACGTCACGCTTTACCATGGCTGCTCTTCAATGAAGTTTTATTCATACACTTTCTTGGTCGTGGCAGGGAGAGTTTTCTGGTTTTCTGTGATTCACAGCAAGTGAACTTTATCTTTTTATTCATAAAATTCCCAAATGATCAGACATAAATGCCTCATTCCTGCCACTATCCTCCCCAAGAGGCTTGTGTGCCAAAAAAAGACTTGGAGTTGGCTGACAAGTCATTTCCTGATTTGCAGCCGTTCCAGATTTACTCAGCTACCAGCCACCCCCACGGTGAGCATCGTTCCTGTTGGAATGGGAGCAGGCTTACTCCTGGTTTTTTTCTTCTCTGCTATGGGTTTAAGCCTGCCAGGTGCTGAACCTTCATTCCTGCAGAAGCTATCAATGAATTCTGACTTTTGTCATACAACTGGGCGATGATGTGACATCTGGATCTCCTACATGCTGGAAGTGTTAACCCCTTTTGAACCTTAATCTGTAGCATATGGCTGTGGCCCATGAATAAGGTTATTTCTACTCCAGTATATCGAGGCAAGAATCCAGAATCCTTTCTTTCCCTTACCGAAATGATGTAGACACCAAAGTCCCAGAAAGTGATGAAGAACACCTTTGTTCCTTGAGTGTCTAAATCTCCTTATGCACCTCAGCGTTTGACCCGAAAGTTTCCAAGGTCCATAGGTGCAGGAGCACGCAGACAAGTCTGCTAGCCCGGGCTCTGGGTACATAGCACCCACACACATGCCGCTGTAATGGAGAGACAAGGCAAAGTCTGCCTTTCTCTTCCCAAATTCTGGAATGGGCCTGCTCCTTAGATGTGTTCAGAGCTCACAGATCTATTATACAAAGGCCCAGGGAAAGGAGGTTGCCAGACTTGTTAAAATAGCGTAACAATTATATACCCATAGGTATCATCCTTGAAAGACCCTATCTGCTCTCGCAGTGGTTGTCCCACCGGTCTAGAGGACATCTATAACAGCTTGCGTGTGCCTCCTGTTGAAGCTGGGGCACAGTCTGCTAGACTAGGGTCAAAAGAAGATCACCTGGAAGTAACCTTAGGATAAGTGACTACTTTTGCCACATTGGTTGCAGAGGCAATCTGCCCATATTAAGGAAACTCAACCCTGAAATGCTTAGCCAACGTGACATAGCAGTGTTACCGGTACTTGCAATGGCCAACATGCTGTCTTACGGAGTTTTGTGATCATGCAAGAGTTTCAGTTCTCATTTTGTTTAAATGAAAGTTTGTAAACATTGTATTTGCAGAGAAAAGCCTTAAGATGCAAATCCTGAAGAGTTGCCTGCCAATAGGGAAACAAAAGAAACTATTATGTAATTATTTTTTAAATCCCAGTATTTTTTTCAGCTTGCATTGTGGTTTTTTATTGCTTGGGTGCAGCAAGTGCTGAAAAAAGGATGCATAGCTGATTAAAGTAACCTTGAATTATGTGCTGAGTCTGATAGTAGGGACATAGGTCCTGTTTCTTTATGTAGCTGCAGATCCAGATCGTACCTGCACGGCCGTTCACTGGCCCGCGTCGGTACAGACACTAAAACAGACAGGCTGAAAAACCCGCACAGTTCTCCTCATCTCCAGCAGAATTGCACAAAGGAGGAGTTTGGTGTAGTGATGTGAGGGAGGCTGCATTGTGTCAGTCATTTGAGCAATTGGCCCCTGGTCTTATCCGTAGCACATACTTAACACATCTTGCCAAATTATGCGGTTGCTTAGTAATGTGAACAAATATCCCCTGGAGATTCAATAACCAAACTCATTATCACTTGTCATGTAGGCCAGGAACTGAATCCAGATCTCCAGGAGTGAATGACTGGTGTGTTAACCTAGTCTCCTACTGCTAAAATAGCAGAATGAATATGTGCAAAGTCAGCTCCACGCAGTGGGTAAAAATATGCCCTCAGTAAAAACACAGAGAAGCTCTATTAAAAATGATTCTCATTACATAGATTCCATTATCTGAAATAAGTAGGGGGGAATTTAGCATTTGTTAATGTTTTGAAGAGAGACATAAATGAAGACTGATTTTTTTAAATTATTTATTTTTGATGTTGCAAACTAAGCAATATAGCTGTTCCGGTTAAGTGTTGCAGAGGAAGCGGCTGTTGCGTGTGTCATATTCTGCACTTCAGGAAGCAAATAAATCCCTTTGAAAACAGGATCTCATTCCAGTGTCACTTGTGGATGCTGTTTAGGTGGGTCTACAGCACTCGCCACAGCTGTGTGCGGCGGTACCTGACCTTGCTCCAGACAGGCTAGTTTGTCGCGACATAGCCACACTATTGGGGCTCTTCACGACGATGCTGACACTTCCCCAGGGTCCGAGCTCGTACCCTGGTCGGAAACGTGCCGTGCTGCAGGGACATTCCAGCTCCCCTGGGACTAGCTAGATGGCACTGCATTGTGCACACCATAAATCTGTGATCTGAAATTTTTGCAAAGTACTCTACTTTGTCTCCCTCTCTTCGGCAGGTTCCTTCTGGTTCATCAGGAAAATGCAGAGAGTCAGCCAGTTTGCGTAACAATGATTTTGGCAGTGAATCCAGTATTTGTAGATCTGCGTACTGAATACATATGCTGTTGGCTATAACGACACCACATTTTTCACTCATAAGCAATCCCAGCTGCATATATGGTTTTTGGACTTTTTTTGTTACTTTATTCTGGAGTAGATTTCAGACCAGCTGCTCAGCGTACAAATGCAAGTTGGATTAATTCTTGTAGGTAATGTATGCATATCAGACATTGAAGGGGTGTGTGCACTCATAATGGTGGGAGTTCAGAGGAGACGCGGAGATTGATAATTTGCCTGAACAAGGTCAATACTGGCAAACATGGAAGGGAACATCTTAAGCTGCTGTTGCCCTTTCGTGTAATATCTGCTCAAGGGTAAAATGGGCTTGATCTCCCTTAAGCAGCATTTCCTGTCACTTCCTCTGGACATCATTAACACAGATTAATTGTTTTCTAGAGTTCATTCTACAGGATCTTTCCACTGTCATCAGCACTTTTCACCTTCTGCTGAAATTACCTTGTCTGAAAGCAAGTTTGCAAAGTTTGTTGCAATTTTCGTGTTAAAATAGCCAACAACTGTTATAATGGAGACCAAATTGAGGGGGTGACATCTTCTCAGTGCAATGTTTTGGAACTGGGTTTGATTTTTCCCCCTTTTTGTTCTATGGAGAAATTCGTATTTTTCGACTATTGAACCCATAATTTCTCATTTCCTAGCTGTGCGGGAAGACATTGATCTAGTAGCTACAGGATCTCACTAGCTGAACAGTCCTCCTATCTGTCTGGGGATTTTTATAGTTGCCAGGTTCTTGCAGGGCTAATGGCATGTTTAGTGCTCTAGAAGTATGAATCATTAGGTATTTCCTACACTGATATGCCCAAAGGGATTTTAAAGCTACTGTCACACTGCATCATGCTTACATTGCCTTTATCTCCTGCTGCAGGACTTTTGCAGGTTGCAAGAAAAAGCTTCAACGGCATTCTTGCAAAGATTTGGGCATTGGTCATATCCAGAGCCAGGACACAGGTCAGGGTGCGCTGGGGCTCAGTCGTACCAAGCGTCTGCTTGGTTTGTCTTTGCCATGTGCTCTGGCCTGCATCAGGCTTTAGATCTGTGGTCAGAAAGAAGCTTTCTCCTCCACTCAGGTTGCAAAGTATTTGGTGATGTGTCTTTGAATTTCTCTTGGTACCTATCATCTCATGGGGTAAGCAAGTCCTCTTACCAAGGTTTGCTGAGCGCCCTTCATCAGGAGCAGGACATCGGCCGTGCTTCTGCTCTCTCCTGCGGTCTTGGTTTACCATGTGAAAGTTACAGCTTCTGGTCATTCCTACTTGGTGTTAAGTTCACGAGAGGGTTTGGGGAGGTGCTTTGTTGCCTGTGGTGAACTGGAGCATGTAGAAAAAATGCCTGAGAAGCTGAGAAGTATATCTATTGCAACATTTCTTGTTAGTTGCAGAGCACTAGACTTAGTGGTCACGTGAAGCTGCAGTGGTCTCAAAGGGGTCTCTGTCCATCATTTCTTGACTTTCCTCATACTTGCCCAGATTCTGGATTTGCTCATACTTGCTTTGCTCCAGCCTGTGCCACTAGGCAATTACAGTTGAGTTATTGTTGTGCTGTAATGGACTTATGCATAATTTCTGAGCACAGACATATTCTTTCAAGTTCTGACTCCATAGAAACATTCAAACCAGGATGTGGACAATTCCTTAGTTGAGGTTCTGGCAGGCAGGGGGATGAGGTGGTGAAAAGAAAGCAATGGCATCATATGGAAACTAAATTGCCTTCCTTTGAAATTCAGCACAGTAATTCCCATCTGCTCAAGTGAGGGATCCAGCGCTCATTCTCGGACTTGGAGCTATCACTTACTCTCATGCTGAAGCTGTGGGTTTAGGGTAGGGCTGAGCCTATAGATCCCGTTTGGGGGCTGCTGCCGAAAATGGATGTTCTGGTTCCCAACTGAGCCCTCCAATCGGGTGTGCGGTCCTGTTGCCTTTGTTGTGCTCATCTCGCAGCCTGAGGAGCCAGCTCGGGGAGCTAAACCCACGGACACGTTAACCAGCAAAGATTGCCTGAAGATGGTACCATAAAACTGCACCCTTGGCTGGTTCTTTCTCAAGCTCTTTCTTGGAGGTCGCATTGCTGAGAGAGTCAAGGGGCTCACAGCTTTCTCCAGCAGCCCCACCAAGGGAGGTGTCTCGGAGAGACACCACTTGACCACGTAGCACTTGCTGCTATTTCACAAAATGTACTTGCAAACCTTTAGTCTTCAGAGCTATGCTGAGGCCACATGACAGATGTAACTATGAATAGCTTTTTGGAGGCGGTATGATAGAATAATTAGGCATAACGAGCAGGGAAACAAAGCTTAATTGGTTTTGATGTCATGGAAATACAGGATGTAGTCTTCTTCAGGGTGCGTTTGTATTTTTTCTGAGCAATACTTAACTCCATCCTTTACCCCTGTTTTGCAGGTCTCACGCTCCTGTACCAGAATCCACTGTCCCGAAATGGTGACCTAAGCTTATCACCAGTGAGAAGAGTTAGGGCAGGCCGGGAGCCTGAAGTGTTAGCTGGCTGAAGGAGGGGAGAGGGGAAGCCAGCGTGCTGAATTAGCTGCTAGGGAAGTGTTGGGGATGGCAGTACGTCTTACTTCTGCCCCTCTCAGGGGCCAAAGTCTCTTCTCCTTTTTGAGAGATAGGACCTAATCCTTTCCTGAAGTTAAGTGTCTAAAATCTGTCTTTGAAAGGCAAAATGCTCTTCAGTTTTATAACACGGCCAGAGGAGAAGCCGGTGCTCCTATTTAATACAATATCCCAATGATTATAGCATTAGCTCAGGGTAGAGGCACAGGAGTTCAATTCTATTCTGAAAGGATTTGAAACCGTACAGAAGACGAGTAAGTAATAAAAATGTATACACCAGCACTATTTTGCTTTGTTGTTAAGTCTTTTTTATTGCTAATATGCAGTGTACCTAATTGTAAGCCATTTCTTTACCAGCAGTGAGAACTATTTCGGTAAAAACAGTTTATTTCACCAAGTTAGAGCGCTGCCTTCTTAAAACTGAAAAAGAAATGCCCAGGCATCCCATTATTATTGGCTTGAATTATTTATAGCCTGTAGCATTTTACAAGACATTCAAAAAGCAAATGCATCCCATATTTTAAAAATTACGAGGTGGTAAAAGATGCACGCAATGCAGTATAGGATTGCTATCATAGCATTTCCCCTGGTGTCACTTGCCACAGAACTTGACTGTGCTGCCACAACAGTGACAATCAGGAATACTGTCATTATGGTCAGTGGGGGAGCTCTTGATTTATTTACATTCATGTAAGCAAAGTCAGAAGCAGGCCTTGGAAAACGTTAAGGTCATTGCATCTAGCGAGGTGTAGCTGCAGTTTTCGAAATGACTGCACGGCTTTGCAAGATGGGGTTTATGAGCTGGCTTTATATTAATAGCAAATATATGTGAAACATTTTCCCCTTTGTGGTTTACAGCCCCATCTTTTCTTACAGAAAAGCAGGGGTATTAGCTTCATTGTGCAGCTTTGTTGATGTCAGATGCAGCTGCTGATGGTGCAGATGTGTAATTAACTGGGGCGAGATTTCAGTGCTGGTTGCTTCCCCCGGCCATTTGGGTCCTGAGATATCTGAAAGTAAAGCTGAGCAACATCTCAAAAATTGTACCTGAAGTTTTACCCAGGAATCAAGTCTTTACCAGGGAGAGGGTGGGTAGGGAAGGGCAGGAGTAGTGCTGAGACTCACCTTCCCGTTTCCTCCAAAATCTCGGAGCATCAGCCGCCCCCGGATGAAGCCATCTCCGGCTACGCCTGGACTTCAAGGGGAAGGGAAGGGAAGGTGTGGTGGTTTAACGGGACAGAAGGCATGCTGGCGGCCCTGAGCACGCCAAACTGCTCCCACGTGCCCCGTCCGACCCGTGCCGACAGGTCGGCGAGCACCGAGGCCGTATCCTACGGCACGGCGCGCGCGGGGCTGTGGGTCCCAAAAACTCTGGAGCTGAGCGCGTCCGCGGCTTTGGCCGTGCTCTGTGGAAACATATCCGTGGATGATAGAGGAATATGTCAAATATGTCAATAACACATCAGAATATGATTGAGGGCATATCTTCGCCTTGGGGAAGAGTCAATCCTCAAAACAAGTGATCTGGCTGTAGCGACAGAGACCTTGACACCCAGACAGCAGGGCTGCTGCTTCATCACTCGCATACATCCTTGCAGATTACACTGGGTTTTTTTCTAGCTGTTTGGGTTTTTTTTCTTGTACTTCATTAGCACCAGTGCTTAACATTGGGTACTACATGCTCCAGGTTAGCCAGAAATTCAAACACTTAGGTCATTAATATCAATGCCTATGCCAGAGGGCTAGTTACATCTCAAGCCTTTTTTGCCTTGCCTTTCCTAAAGACATTTTTCACCCAGATCAACAACTGGTGATTATCTAGTCTAAATCAGGATCCTGTTATGTGAGGTAGAGAAGATTCTTTTGACTACTGCTGAAATGTGTGTAATAATAATAGCCATAGAGAGGAGTGAAATGGAGCACAAGCATCCTGTGTGTGACCCTTTAATTAGAAACCATGCAGAGTTCAAAATCCGAGGTGCTTCCAAACATGTGTAGCGTTCATTTTAATCATTCCTCAGAGTGCAGGAAGAAGCATCAATTAAATTCAGCATGAGAGAAGCTGCTGGGAGTGGGTGCAGGAAATGAATTTTTTTAGCAGCATAATGATGATGATGATGCAGATGCACAGGGACAGCACTTTGAAAGCATTAACCTGAAAAGGGACCAAGGAGCCCCATAGTATGTCAGCAAGCAGCCAAAGTGCCGAAAGATCCTTAAGGCATAACTTTGACCCATATTCTGTAGATAATCAACTTTCCTCTCCCCAAAGGGGATTCGGGAGAATGACATAAAAGCGTGATTTGCATTATGAAGCCTTGTACCTTCCTTGATGTTTTCCTTGTCTGCTCCAACTACCGTTGCTTCCTAACATCAAACCAGGCGGAGGTTTGCTCCAGCCGGGGATGAGCTGAGCTGCTCCTAACGGGAGCCCGGCACGGCGGCTGGGGTCGGGGGGGGACCTCTCCCACCGCGGAGGAGACGAGGACTCGCGGCATCGGAGCGCGAGGTGCTCTTTGACCTTTTCGGTACAGCGAGGCCGCGGGAGGCACGGGACAGCCCTCTCCTCCGACCGCCCGGCGCTCGTCAAAGCCGGAGCTAATTAAAGCCCTCCAGGCAGTCAGCTGGCTAACGTGCGGGAAAGTGCCGGTCTGTCCTGTCGGTGGGACCGAGGACTTGAAAGTGATTCCGTACCGTCTCTGCGAAGAGAGCGCGTGTCAGTAAGTTGCAGCTAATGAGTCGTTTCAGAGCGAGGGACCCGGATGGGAGGACAAAGCGGAGGCAGCCTGCGGCCCCGCCAAGGAGGAGGCAAGGGTCCCGAAAAAGAAGGTCCGCTTTTGGGGAAAATAACAACCACAGGGGCACTTTTGATAAACAGAGCTGAAACGCTGTGGTTTAAAAAAGCGTGGGTTTTTCATTTTTAATGGATACCAGATATTTTAATATTACTAATCGCGGCAAACAGGGGGGGAAATAATCTCTCTAAATTCCTGGCAAGTCGGTCAGCACGTTCAGATGACACGAGCGTGGAGACCCCCGATGTGCTCTCACTTGAGAAGGTCCCTGACAGCGAAGGGATGAGGAGACTGCTCACACAGCACAGCTGTGGATGAGCTAACTCTTCTCACGCTGACGTTTTGAGCCAAGAATATTTCAACGTTAGCATCTCCTAATGCAGTTTCATCTTGCTGGCTATAAAGCCTGTCCCGGTGCAAAAGAAACCTCTGTGATTTTCATGTAACTATGAGAAAAGAGCCATAGCTGGTTTTGTGTAACAGGATTTGTGTGGGCTGTTGGTAAGGGCACGCTGCTGATAAATAAGGTTCCGTTGTAAATATTCTCCAGTGACACGGGAATTTATCCACCTATTGAAGTTTACAACTGAGCTACCGAGGAAACATGTTCTTTAGCTCCGCTGTGTATGCAGCCCACAGTGCATTTATCAAACACCCTGTCAGTTCAGAGAAGGTACATTTCAGGTAATACAGTATTTATGAAACTGTTAATACCACCTCAGAAAGTTCTCATCGAGTGTGTTTTTTAAAGCTGCCTTATGAAAACTTTGGGGAAAGCAGAGGATATATTTTCAGTTTTATAGTGCAGGGCTCTGCTCTGTGGTCGCATGCATTGAGGACGACACAACAGAAAGAGGTGCTTCCTAGGCACCGCACTTATTAATCATAAAGCATACAGTAAAAGCAGCGTAAGCAAATCGAACGCTATCTTTTGCAGAAGTGCTAGGGTTTAAGTAGGAATTTCAGATCCTCCCCTTCATCAGAAATAAGAATTATTTCCTCCTTCACCCATTCACCCGTCTCAGTTTACAAGCCACCATCAGTGTTAGCCAGGCAGGCTCTTTGGGTGGGCACTTCTTCATCCCATTCCCATATCAGAGAGTCTTCATGGTCATTTGTCTTCTACCGCCTCTCCCATATTCCCTGGAAACCCCGGCAGCAGCCCTGCTCGCTCCCCGGTAAAACCATCCTTGTTTCACCCTTCAAACCTGGCGATGCTCTGACACCCTCAGAGACTCCTCAGCTCCTCAGCAGATGCGCATTTCTGTATGGAGAAATGATCCCAACATGGTCCTTGAACAACCCTATGTCACCTCAGAAAGATAAATTTTAAAAAATCCTTCATTTTTAAATTTTTCTGTGTTGTTTTGTTTGGGCGCTGGAGCCTGTGAGCTGAGGCTGCCAAAGTGGCTTTTGTTGTTTCGGCGGCTGATTTTCTTGATTCTTGGTGATTGATGATGGGAGAAGCTTTTGCACAACCTTTAACGTTTGTGTGAAGGGAGGGAGGAAGAGAGGAGAAAGATTTTCCTGGTGTGCATTTATTTATGCTAAAAAAAAAAAAAAAAAAAAAAAGAAGTATTTTCTGCACCGGTAGCGATCCCGGCAAGATTCGCCGGAGTGGAGCTCCCTCTGTTGAGCTCTGGGAGCTTTGCCAGATGGCAAATAGAGCTGCCCGCTCCATTTTTGGGGTAGCTTCATCTCCAGGCCCTTCCTTACCCCTCTCCCCTCCCTGCGGTCCACCTGAGAGAGAAAAAATGGCAATGGAAAAGTCCTGGGAGTGGGACGCCTCTGGGCTGTGACCTGCCTGGTGTCTGCCAGGAGGAAACCCAGCTCAGATGAGTTGTAGCAGGACTGGACCATAAAGTCCTCTCTGGGGCGGAGGTGGGAGAGGGTTTCTGCTAAGGAAACGCTTGAGTCACAAGGGAAGGAGCCAAGAAGAAAGACGTGGAAAGGCTGGAAGGCAAACCAAAGGTATCGGGCCGGGTAGCAGAGTTACAAAGGCACCACTGGAAAATGTAAGCTGTCCTCTGCTTTGTCAGCTTCCACCAGGAAAGATCAAATGAAGCAGTTACAGCAGAGATCCACGTTATGGGCTTTTATGCAATACTTTTTAGTAGTTTCCCCCAAATGTTCTTTTTTCTTGCCGTGACCTACAGCATAAAGAATTGTGTAAAATTCCAGGGCTGTAAATGCTGCCATTGTGGAGGTGAAGGAGCCTGAAAAAACATAAGGCTCTCAAAATTGCACAGCGGGCTGACTTTTAACTCGTTTCTTTTACCAAAAAACGAGCAAGGACTGGGTTCTGGCAGGCGGCTGGGAAAACCAGGTCATGGTCCTGACCGAAGCGGTGTCGTCTGGGGAGTAATCAGTGAGAGATTTCATGTTTCTTTAAAGGATTTAAGACACACTTTGAATGGAGAACACAAGGCAACCTTAAATACATAACTGCTATAGTGCCTTGAATATAAGGTTTTGTTTTGTGTTTCTCCGTAGCCTCGAGGGAGCTCCTATTTGTTTTACAGCGTGTCTCTCTTCGTGGCTCTGGCAGGCTAAATGTAGCCAACTTTGCCGTCTTTCCTCCTTGAACTGCTCAAGTAGCACATTGCAGTGAGATTGCCCGTTCAAGTTGCAGCAGCAGATGGTTTTTGCTGTTACTTGTTTTCTTCTGTGTTGACGAAGCGCCAGCTCCTGAAGCCCTCGCTCAGGATGTGCTTGGTGGCCCTCGCCTTTGCAAGGCAGGCAGTCGAGGCGGATTTTGTCTGGTGGTTTCTCCTGAAGCCACGTTGCATACTTGGGTGAGAAGTCCTCTTGGCTACTGGTTGGGACTTTTTGCAGACCGACTCCTGCTCTGAAACGTCTGCGTGCAGCAGCCGGTCCATTCACCGGGATCCCTGCGCAGGATTATGAGGGTAAAATTTGGCCCTTAGGATCCAGTGACTGTTTTCTGCCTGAAAGGTGAAAATTTTTAGTTTCAGATTCTCAGAGCGTAGCGAGGCTCTGTAAAGGCTATGGCCAGCACATGAGAGATCACTAAATATTTTCCTTGGTAGAGGCTGCCAGCCATTCAGCTTTGTTTCAGAGGAGATTACTTGTAAGATAAAGCTCTATATTGTGTAGGAATTTTCTATACGTCCACGCCGCTTCATCAAGATTAACTGGATTAAAGCGGTTTAACTGAAACCAAAATTTGACCTACAATGCCAGCAGTGTGTTGACAGTACCACTTATTAAAGAGCAGAGAGTCTCGAAGCTTTCGGGTTTTGCAGAACATGAGGGACTTTGTGCTGACACGGTTAAACAGCTGGCTGGTGTAACCCACTGATTCTCTGGGCAGCGATAGCTGTGAATTCACTGCTAGAAATCCAACCTGACCCTGAAAATCACATGTTGTTTAATAGGAGTGCGTGTAGTTTGAGAATACTTTGCTTTAAACAACGTGTTGCTAGGAAAAAGAGATCTTTGAATGTGTAAATATTGATAGATGCTGAGTGACGGGCTGAAGCAGCGTGAGATGTGCAGAAGGTGTGAAGCTATTTTAGCTGCCATTGTGAGATTGGATGAGCTCAGCATGGGATGGTCTTGCATTCCAGTTTTTAAACTTCCTAAGAGAAACGGTGTTGAACTGTAAAACTGAGCTCTTATTTTGGTCAAGCGGAGAATCCCAAACATACCTGTGTGACAAGCTATGTAGTGGAAATCCTGCTGTTTCTTTCTCAGTTGTGCTGCAGGCAAAAACTGCATCTGCCAAGGGAAAGTTTAAAACATTCTTTAATCTTGGTGTGTACAAAGATGGACCTTATAAGGTAAAATGCAAGTTGGGCCTGTTTGCCATATAAACTACAAAATAACCTTGGGAGACGCTGTTCTCTTTAAAGAGCAGTTTATGCTCCATTTGCCCATTGCTGAAGAAGATTAACAGCATCCTTTGCTGTTCTGGGGTGATGAACATCGTTGTTTCCCGTTCTTTGGGGAGCAATGCCGACGCGCTAGAATGATGCTGTACCTGCTTGCCTTCATTTCGTCTCCGTCTGCTAAGCGATTCCCGGGGTATCTTCGTGCTAATTGCAAAAGTCGCTTCTGGAAGTGGCAGATAGGCTCCTAAGCTGTTTGGGCACTTCCTCTCCATGTGTAAAGACCATCTCCTGGGAGGGCGTAGAGGTGTTCCCAAGACCTCCTAGCACCTCAGAACAGTTTCGGAGAAGGATTTCACCTCCTACTCCAGGTAGGAGCTGTGCACAGCTCAAGTGCGTGTTGTCTGCACGTGTCCTCAGGTGTTACAAGGACTGCAGCGCTCCGCAGCACCGTCAGCCAGGATCTAACCGTTATGTCCAAGTCCTTAGTTAAATAAAAGAGTAGAGCTTTAGTTAAGAGGTTTTATTTTTATTGTAAATAATTACTATTTATATGGCACTATAAAGAAGCATGACACTTTCCAGGGTATATAAAGGATTACGTTCAGTTTTCATTCTTCATGGTGCTGTTTTTATTGTCGGCTTAACTGCTTTGATTCTCAAAGTTGATTTCAGAAAGGTTGTACCTGCAAACTGTGATTTTTCAGGCTTTTACTGATGGTTCACACAGAGCTGACTAAGAGCACGTCGCCAGTTTTTGTCTTTGCTACTTTGTGCAAAATTAGATTCTCTTTGATTAATTTTTCATATTACTAGCTTTCTGTGAAAGCAAATGCTGCAGTGTCACCGTCGTGATCTGTCAGGCCAGTGGCCCAGGGGCAATAGTGCTTCTGAACGGCTGTACGTAAGGCAAACCGTCTTCCATGGAAGACAAACCACTTTTTAAGAGTTTTTGTGGTGAGATACAACGATGATTTATGATCTGTCATCCTGAAAGTTCCTCTTGAGGACAGAAGCCGCTAAAAACCCTGCAGGTCACAGATCTGACAGTGGTATACATTTGTTATAACTGCGCGGGCTAAAGTTTGCCCCGGCCCCTTGTTTCTTCAGCTCATTGCACGTGCGAGTGCTCTCTCTTGCTTCCTAGGGCTGACTAAGAAGAGACGTGTTTTAAGCACCGCTATTGATTTAAGCGAAACGCGTTGCTCTTGAAAGATGTTAAACCGAGGGCGACTGTAGGAGGGCGAGGAGCAAGGGGACAGGGCGCAGCCCCCGCTGCCCTTCACGCCGTCGCCCTTACCAAGCCCGGCAGACGCGGCCGTCGTTGCCACCGCGGCTGAGCTGCTTGTTGTGCTCGCCGCTGACCGCTCCGAACGCCAGGCCGCCTTCCGCTTTCCCATCCCGAAGGGATTTCTGCGAAGCTGTTACGGATGGCGGGAAACCATATGCTGAAGTGTCGCCCAGCCTGCTCACGGGGAGCTTCCGACGAGTCGGAAGACGTAAATGCAGCCCCATGCATCGCCACCGAGTCTCTGCTTGCGTAGATTGGGAGATTCAGAGTAATGTGCGACGCTTCAGAGTAATGAAGCAAAAAATTAACAGTATGTGTTTTAATTATTAGTTATGCTCTACAGTAACAGTTTGTGTTCAATTATAGTTTACCACTGAGCTGTGCATCCTTCTCATTACTTTTTCCTTTCTGTGTCTTTTCTTCTTTATTGACTTCTGATTTGCTTTGGATGTTTACACTTGATAGTACTTCATGAAGGAGATAAATGTGTATTCATTCATTCAGAGGAACAGACTCTTCAGATATGTATTTGGAGGATGGGGCATATGGAGATGTTGGAGAAATTTGAAGAACTGCAACAAGCAACATGCCAGTGTGTTTTGCTAAAATGACTGAAGTACAGTCTAAAAAAAAAAAATAAATTACTGTCCCTAGTAGTGCTCTTATCAGGCTGTTCCAGCAGCGTGTTCTGAGGCTGTTTGGCTTCATCCATTCCTGCTCCACCTCTAGCTCTGACTATGAACAAGACCCACGAAGCGGAAAGAAGGAGGAGTTAAACACTCCTCCACCTTTTGCATTTCCCCAATTCCTTCATCCCCCTGAAGCAGGGGTACGGTGAGGGTGCTGCCCCACGGGGCGGGCGGCATCACACCTGCCTCTCACGGGGGATCCCCGCGGGCGCTGGAAGCCCTTGCAGCAAAGAAGCTGAGGTTTCCCTTCTTTGCACAGCTTGAGCTGCACAAGGCAAGAGCTGGGGCGAGGGAAATTACCCTTCAGCGTTAACGTGGCTTTCACGCGGCAGAAAAACAATCTCCTGCTCTGCTCTTGCAGAGAGGGGTTGTAGCTGGAGCCTCAAGAGGTTTCTTGGGTTTCAGGAGTCTGAACACAAACTCGGTTTGAGGGAAGGGTTGGATCGTAGCATTTCTGCCTGCGTTTAGTTGCTGGAGGCCTTGCCCCTGTGTATTTTATTTTTGATTTCTTATATAATGCAACGTATTGATGTCAAGGAATGGTCTTGGACTTTCCTCCTGTGTGTTTGTGAGCCAGCAAATCCGGCCAGCCTCTCTGATGATTTTCCACCTGGGGCTTTGATGCTGTCTTCGGTGTAGACCCTCCCTCGTTGTGCAGGGGCACAGAAACGGAAGGCACGCTCATCTTAGACATCCAGGCTCTGTTTGCTCTCTCGAGAAAAACTGGTTGCATGGGGAAGCTTTTATTTTCCCTTCCCAAATGGTGTGAAGTAGGAAAAGCATGTTTTGTAGGCACTTATTTTGGGCAAGCATCAGACCTTTTTCGAAGTAGTGACCTCCTTCACTAACTATCGCACGCAGGAGCTGGTAGGCTTTGACCCAAGTTGGAGCATATTTCGTTGCTTTCGAGCATATTGGGAAAATGTCTCTTTTCTGCAGCTTTTGAAAACTTAAGTCCTACTCTACCTGTGCAGCTTACGCTCTACAAAGCTTTCTACCGGGAGAATTTATTCGAAACAAGCATATCTGTTTTTTTCCCCCCTCCTTTTGTTCTTCAGGATACGTAATGAAAAATTCTCCAGCGTTGCGACTTAATTGCTTCATGGCTGTTGTTTGTCAATTTGCCAGCAGGTTTCTGCTTAACTGCTGCCATTTGACATTGCTGAAACACAAATGCAGAATGATTGAGTTGCCAACATATCATTGAGTCTTCTGCGAGGGGGGTTTTCAGCATATTAACGCTTCAGGCTTTTACGTCAGTATTGATTGCTGAAATAGAAAAGAAACCTTTGGCAGTATTCAGCGCCGTGCCAACGCGCATTTACTGGCAGGAAAAAGAAACTGGCCGTTGCCATTGACTGTGACTTCCTCCCTTCCTTCCTTCCTTCCTTTCTTTCTTTCTTACATTCTTCATTTCTATACACACCCACACAGAGTTTTGAAATTTAATACACATCATAGCCGAATTCCAGTTAACCTAACAATAAATCAACAGGACAAATCGATTTCTTGATACAGCCAGATGCGGAGGCCGTTTAATTTTGCAGCCGCCTGCATTATGCCCGACCAGATTCCGTGGCAGCCGAGGAGGGGGGTGATGGCAGGCACCCGTCAGAGCAGGAACGCGGGTCGAGAGCTGACTTGGAGAGGGGATGGTGGGCTGGGGGTCTCCGCCGAGCTCCTCGCCGGCAGCCAGGCCGTCCCCGCCGCGGTCCCCGAATGCAGGGATGGCTGCGGTGGAACCGGGCACCGTGGGAAGAGGAGCAGCACGATGCTGCTGGGAAAGGGAGTTTTCCTCCCGGGACATAGTATTGCAGAAGACCCCGAGATGGGGTCCCATGGCTGAGAAGGGGCTTTGGCTGAGGAGCAGGGGATGGCGAGGGGGTAGCGCGGTGGCTGGTGGATAAGGAGGGTTTGCTCTGCTGAAGCAGGGAGCAGGAGGAAGGCGCAAGCGCTCCTGCCGTTGCTGGAGGAATATCTCTTTGTGCTTATCGCTGCCCTCCACCAAAACCGTTGCCTGGCTCAGCTTTTCTTTAGTCTGATCCCTTGGATGACACTTTGCAGCCTGTTTTAGATTGGAAGATTTTGTAAGAAGGACCACCTGGGCATGCTGCAGATGATGATGTCTGACTGAAATGTCGTTGCGTGGAAGAAGGAGCTGAGGCGAAATAGGACAGGGCATGGGGCAGAGATTTTGAACAGAAAACGGGAAGGCCATGCTCCCCGGCAGCGCTTGGGGGGTTTGCATGTGAGTCGGAGATCGGTCCTGGCCAAGCCCCTTCCCTTTGAATTCGGGGGAGTCAAATGAAGAAAAGGAGGTTGATTAGGTCAGAATTGCACTGCACAAAGATTTGGCAAAGAGGGAAATAATCATAGGAAGATTTCTAAGAATTACCTTACTGTTGATGGGGAGTGGCACTGCAACTAGCAAACAGCAGCAGTGATCATTTTTCTTCCATTTCTGAAATATGCTTAATGCTCCCTCCTTTCAGATGTAGTTAAGAGGAGCTTTCTGAATCTGATTTGCTTCTCAATTACGGATTAACCAAAAGTAGGAACAATAATGGTGAACTTCCCAAAATCTGCTTCTTAGGGACCAGGATTCATTAATATAATCTGACCATTGAAAGTCCACTGAAAGCTGGACCTTTTGGCCAGAAGATATCAACAAGGAAGCTTCAGGAGTTTATTTTGGGGGTTTTTTGGTAATTGTGATACTGAATTTCTCTCTTCGGTTGATTGGAGCAGATGCTTAGAGATTTAGAACAGGAAATGTAGCTTTATTTGAAAAGGGCTAGAGGACTCTGTTATTTCTTTACCTCTGCCTGGACCACAGTAAATGCAAGCTTTACCTGGGATGCTTAAATCAAAATGGGTACTTCTGGCCTTATGGAAAGGCAAGGAAATGTCCCAATTGCAGTAATTTTTCAATACGACATTGTCTTTTCATGAAACAACATGCTCAATTTAAAAAATGCCTCTACAGATTTTTTAGTTGAAAAGCTGTGGCTCAGAATTAGAAAAGCTGTAGCTGACAATTGAAACATTTTATTTTGGAAGCACCTTCCCCCTGGCAGTTGTAGTTCAAGTACCTCATGTGCAGATCTTCTTTGTGTAGGACAGTCCCTGGATGACACGGTCCATTACTGAGCCCATGACAGAGAATAGGAACACAAGCACCTAAACTGCACATTCCCTGGGGTGCCACATTAGGGTCTCCAAATAAAACAGTGCCAGATTTCAAGTGAAAATTTTTGTCTTGCAGTTTGTTTGTTTTGCTTAAAAGTCTGCGTTTTCATCAGGTGAAGGTATAAACAGGCACCTGAATCATCTTCTAGCCAGCTCAATTAATTAGCAATAAAAGCCCAGCATGTGTTGCATAAGAATGTCATTGATGATGTGTGAGGCTGAATAAAATCCAGTTTCTTTTTCCATAGTCCTGGGGACTGTTGACTTTTTACACAGTAAAATGAGGCTTGGGAAGAGAAAGTGGTTAAAAAGTAAAGAAAGCGATCCGACCTTGAATTGCTACAAAGATCTTGGGAACAGTAAGGCCCGCTCCAGCGTAAGTGATACGGAGCAGGTTTGCCAGGCGTGTGCCTGGATCAGCAGCGGTTCAGTGTGCACCTGGCAGAAGTCTTACTCGGGGTTTGATAAATTGTCTTCTCCCAGCATGAGTTAAAGTAATGAATCTTTTATTTCTAAATTACTACAAGGCTCCGTAGTCTTTCAGCTTAATATTGTTTTTCTGGTTTCAAATAGGCAGTGCAATCTATGCCTTACCTAAGGAGTTTGATGGTATTGTATGCTTAATCTTTTAAAACGCTAGGGAGGGAGGCAAAGCTTTGGTGTCAAGGGAAATAACCATCCTGGCAGAGAGACAAATATCAGTAGGATGTTGCCACTGGTTTGGGAGAGACTGTTTGATGCATGCTCTGTTAGCCGGCTGTTGATTTTCTTTTCTGTTTTCACACTTTTTTTGTTACATTTGAAGGTGCTTCCAAAATGCTGGCCTTTAACTGGGTACCTTCATTCAGATACAGCAAAATCCAAAAGAACAGAGAGAAAAAAGAGAAACTGTAAATTGGTAATGAGAAAACCGAGAGCTGGGGACACATCTGAATGAAATTAAATCCCCATCCAGACAACACAGGTAGTGCTCTGCAGAGCTGTGCCTGTTTGCCTGCCGCCTTCCCTGCGTGCTGTAGGCAAGAAGATCGGTTGCACGTGCTTTCCAAGACCTGCACAGCTACTAAAGCCTTTCCTAATAAAATGAGTAAGTTAACGCCTGTGCGTGAAGGTGCACTCGAGAAACTTACTTTTTGAACAGCGTGGTATCTGCCTGCCGCAGCGACCATCTGGCACCCAGAAGCAGCCGGCGGAGGCTGCAGACGATGGGCTGGTGCTTCTCCTCCTCCTGCCGAAAGATGCAGGTGTAGGAGCATAAAACCTGCCCCACCGGAGCAGGTCCATTTAATGCACCCGTTGGGATCGAAAAATGCCTCTGCTTGTTGCTTTAACAAATACCGTAAAAAGTCATCCCAGCATCTCATTTTCTGGCTGGGGTGGGGAAATGGAGTGTTTCTCCCTGCGGAAAGCATCCGAGTGCTATTCTTACGTACAGGAATGTCATCCAGAAGTACAGGCATAAAAAACACCTGGGGGAATAGCAGGGTGTTTTATTAAACATACCTTTACTTTTTCATTGTTCCTGTAGGACACCCCATTGACAACCCGTGTACAGAGCAGGGAACAGACTACTCGTAGGCGTAGATATGCAGCAGAAAACCATGTCATTTTTATAAATACATCTCTGAAAAAAAGACTCCTAGGAAAGGTTGACTTTACAGGACCCTTTTAACGTCCCCTGTGGTACGTGCTGCTACGTATTTGTGCTGAGGCTTGCAAGCTGACTCTTAGCGCAAGCTAAATAAAATAAAAAATGGGGTAGGATAATACAGCGATACACCTTTTCTCCCCCAGTATGGGTTAAAGAGCTATTATAGGGCCAAAGCAGCAGGCGGCTGTGTCCAACACAGTTACCCGCTGCTCTGTGGGATTCAGCAAGGAGGGGAGCAAGTATCCAGGGAGAGCAAGGGCAAGGGCTGCATAAACCAATACTTCCTCCAAAAAATTGTCCATGCAGTCGCAGCTGGGGTGAGATAATCTTGCACTGGGCCAAAGTGAACTCTGGGAAGTATTCTTCACAATCAAGTAGTTTCCATCAAATAGGTTTCTCGTTTCTGTCACACCAAACTATTCACTTTTTAGGCTTTTTTGCTCTTGTGCTGTGATTTTTTTAAAGTTTGTTTCTTTCTTTTAATGAGAGTGAAAGCCTCAGAGCTGTTTTTAGTTCTAAAAGAAAGATTTGAGTCATTCTGCCTATTCCGCTTTTCCACAGGGACATTAATTCATAAGCAACAAAGAATATTGTAACTGTTTACAGTAGCCCTCAGTGAACAGCGTGAGACTTGGGGATTTTGAAAGAAGTAAGAGTATTTGGTTACAGAATCAAAAGCTAAACTAAAAGCTTCAAACTCAAAAATGTTTGGAGTTGCTCTAACAAACGCAATGAAAAATTTTCAACTTCCCAACGTTTAGAACCATGTGAATCTTCAAGCTTGTTTTGTTTTGTTTATCTTCTGAGCCTCAGAAACCAAAGCAACCCTGAAGGTCAACATGTCTAATATTTTACCCTTAGACGTGTCGAGTTTTACTTGTTTAAATACATAGTCCTGCTTACACAGGATATTTTGCAAATTAACAGATGCTGCTGCTCGATGGTGTAAGAGGTACCACGGGTTTCAGCTGAGCTTCAGGAGAACTGCAATGCCTCCTCTGATGTAACCCACTTACCTTCTCAGTCTTACCATCGTGTGCATCCTAGTTTTCCTGTAAAGTCCAGGGTATAGTGTTATGTAGCAGTCAGCTGCAGTCCTTGGGGTAATTTGGTCATGGATGACCAGTTTGCCTCTAGGTGAAAGTGACTTTAAGAAGGAAATTGGTGCTGGCTCAAGTTTGCTTAAAGCTGTTGCATATTCTGTTTCCCCAGAGCGTTTCGCAGCTTCCCTATGGCAAAGCCCTCTACACGTATGAGGGGAAAGAGCCCGGTGACCTCAAGTTTAACAAGGGAGACATCATCATACTGCGGCGGAAGGTGGACGAGAACTGGTACCACGGGGAGCTCAATGGGAACCACGGCTTCTTCCCCGCCAGCTACATCCAGTGTATCAAGCCCCTCCCGCAAGCTCCACCTCAGGGCAAAGCACTTTATGACTTTGAAATGAAGGATAAAGATCAAGACAAGGATTGCCTGACCTTCACCAAGGTAGGGGGATAGTTCCGGTTTGGTTTTTCTTTAAAAAAAAAAAAGCTTAGAAAGCTGCTGCTGTAGGGATGGATGGGGCACGTGGGGTGCTGGCAGCCGAGTCTGGAGCACAGCGGTGCTGGGACCGGTGGGACATCTGCCTGCCAGCTCTGCCAGGGACCCCCTGCGCTCCCTTTGTTTCTTTCAACTGGTTTCTTGTATGAGAAAGTGAACATCCTTGAGCTCAGGCAGCCCCGTGGGGACAGGCTGACGGGGCTGAATTTCCTTTATTAAGCGGGACGTCCCGTCAGGTAAAGTGCTGAAGGACATTGACTTCTCCCGACTTGTAAATAAATCCTCCTCCCTGCCCGGTGGCCCTGCAGTGTCCCGCGCGCCGGCTGTGCTGCAGGACCGGGTGGGTGCGAAGCCATCCCTCGCGGCAAGCCCCTCGTTAGCACCCTTGGGAAATCGCTCCCATTTTGTCTGAAGGAGAAGCCAGTGAGATAGCTCGTGCCAGGTACAGCCAGGTTGGTATAAAGCCGGTGAAACTCAACAAGTAGAACTGGCTACACGGTTTCTGAGAACATTTTGCTGTCTAAAAAGCATGCATTTCGTCTGCATTGAAGTGCTCTGCAAGAATGACTCAATTTCAGAAAAAATCTAATGGAAATATGTCTTCTAATGTTCCTTATTGAATCAGATGTTCCAGTGTTTTAAAATGCCATTCAGCTGCAAAATGTGTATTGCGTCATACCATATACCAATTAGCAGTTGAAATACGCTATCGTCATATATCACAGTATTTCCTATTTTAAGAACATAAAGACATTAAAAAGCAGACATTTAAAAAAACAGTCTTTGGGTTTTTTTAAACCAAAATGTTTAATAAATTCCAGTTGGAATGAGAGAAAACTGAGATATTGTAATTTCCTTTGGATTTAAAATGTCACGTTTTCCCTTTCTCCCCCACTTCCCCACCTGCTTTCTGTCTCCCCCTCCCCTCCCTAGCAATTTGTGTTGACCTTAGATGGGCTTCATGGATATCAAGAAACCCACAGTAAAACAAAGCGTATCCCCTAATGTTAATTTATGGCACTGAATGCCATGGAGAACCTGTTCGTTGTCATCTTCTGTTTTATTTCAGCTGTCTGTGGTTGTTATAGTATCACATAAGGTAATAACAGTTATGCTGGAAATGAATATGAAATAGATGATAAAAATATCCTTCACCAGGATTTTACTGACCTCGTCTTTTGAGGCTACCTATTATGGCTGAATGAATTATTTGCAGGATATAATTTTCTCACCAAATGTAACATCTTTTTCACTCGTTCAACATTTCTCAGCAGAACGCAATTTCCTAGAATGTATACTTTCTCATACTTATTTAACAAAAGATTTGTAAGCACTTTTGCTCCATAGCAAGCGAAGCGTTTGATTGCAAACACTGCAAACCCTGCCACTGCCCAGCCTCCCTGCAGCTGTGAGTCTCTGCGAGAAAGTGGGCTGCTTAGTGAGAAGTAGCAGCCACGCACTAACAGAAAGTTAGCCAGAAGTTACCTTTGAGATCCTATCAGTAAATATATATATTTACTGGTGCATTGTTTTCCTTGCTGCTTGCGCAGACATACAATGGTGACTTCTCTGAGAAGCAATCTTGTCCACTTAAGGTATTCATTGCTTGCTCGATCTAAGAAACTTAATAGGTATGGCGGGCAGTTGTGGTCTTTTTTCTTAGAGCCGGTCCTTTCCTAGACTTTTTTATTTGATATATTTGGTGCCATATATTAGTATACCTCCTTTACAATAACTGTCTTTGTATACTGATAGTTCTTATTTTCTCGGCTGTCCAATGCCATTCTCACATGGAGCATTTCTTTCTGCTGTATAGCTCTACTCTCAATCCTTCAATTTTCCTTTATTTCACCCCTTGCGTTACTGTCTGCATCCTTTTATCCCTGATGACTGTGTTTTCCCCAAGGGGCTTTGGTTTCTCTTCTACTGCTATTTTCTTCTTTAGCTCCTTCCACTACATGCACTGTCACCTTGTAACTGTTTTTATGTCTTGCCTATTGTTCTCTCTGACAGTGAATAATCTATTTTTTATCTCGGGACTTTACCGTCATGTTTTCATCAGTTTTCTCAATGCTAATTTTAGCTGTCACCTGCGCTGATGAAGGTTCCTGTTTAGCCCAGATTTTAGATCATCTGCTGATGCAGTCAGTTCCTCTGCACAGAGTCATGAGCACTGCGTTGCTGTAGATGTGATTTGTCACTTGGAGCAATATTCATCATTTGAATGTCTCAGTTTGCATCTGAAGGTGCTGGACCTGATCTCAATTTCATTTACTCTATTTGTTCTTTCCTCAGGTAGAGGGGTTGCATCAGCATACCATTTATACAAACTAGTATAACCTATTTGTGTCCTGCAACTCATTTAACACTACCAGACACTTGTAATTGAATTTTACTTATAAACATGTAATAAACAAGACTTTTCCTCTGAAGAGAAACTAAAAGAAGGGAACTCAGAATTAGGGATCTTCTGTATCATTAAGTTTTGTTGCTTTTCTGCTGGACCTTGCTTTTTCCCATCCTCTTTGTTACAATGCAGTCTGAATATCTGTTGGTGCAGTAAAAGAAAACAAAGGAAGGATATTAGGGTTTTCCTCTTACTAAGGGTTGGGGTTTTTTCCTTCAAAATTAAAAGGTCCTTTTGCTCGAGAGATGGATTGCAAGAAAATGAAGTCTGCTTTATGCTGATCTTCATGAGCAGTGCTGCAGAGGGCTTCTGCCATTTTCCCATTTTCAACTCCTCTAGACACAACACTCTCCAGATAAAAGGCCAAAGATAAATCAAATATAATAATTTTGTATGTGTAAGTATAAAACTGGGAGGGACAGAGAAATCTCTGTCTTGAGTATCCAGTGCAACAAAGAAAGCTCCAACCTGTCATTTTCTTACGCCATGAGGACTGCTCCCCCTAATTCCTCCTCCCAAAGTAGCCGTATGTACAGGTATAGGGTCCCACCACTGTTCCCTCCTCTGCAGTGCCTACAAGAAGACAAAACATCCCAGATCTGCAACTTAACATATTTTTCCTCAGTGTTTAGCAGGGATCAGCCAAATCAGTTGGTTAGCAGTTATTTTGCTCTCTGTAACGACGGGTTCCAGCCTTGATTCAGCTTTGCACCAGTTTAACTCCAGCAGCTTCGGAAGTGGTACTCCTGATGTTCACTAGCGTGGTTGCAATCAGCGTGTGGCCTGCAGAGTCTCAATGTATGCCCTTGGGATATACTCATTTAACTCAGCTTTCTAATGTCTCCTTATGTGATATCCCAGCATGAGCCTAGGCTCCCGCTGTCTCTGTTTTAAAAAATAACCCGTCCTCCCTTGGGCTACGTGCTCTCTGGTACAAGCCATGCGCAAGAAGACTCTGCTCTTAGCTATAATGGTGCAAATCTGGCGAAATCGCATTATTGTCTGTCTGTGTAGTTACTCCAGGCTTAGACTGAGTCCAAATTCAGCCCACAGTTTTGTTTTGGGGTTGGACCACCCTTTGCATGCATGAGTTCACGTGGCCCTTTGAAGGCTCAGTGGTAGATGACTCTCAAACCTGTCAAGGTAACGTCAACTGTTGCCCGTGCTTTATTGCTCGTCACATTTTTAATCACATCGGCTATTTCCTTCATCTTCCAACACTTTTATTCCCAGCCCACAGCGGTGTTTAACAAGCGTTGTGCCAATCTTGGAGCCGTCACATCCAATACTGGTTCCTGGCTGCGGAGCGGCATCCCAGTCCCTTAGCGTTCAATTCCAGCAGCATTTGCTGTTCTCAGAGGGACCGTCCCGGCGGTAGCTGCCGATTGGGATTCTCGCGCCAGCTGGCGAGTGTTGTCGTCGGGCGCACCGAGCACCGCGCGGTGCCATCCTGCCATCGCTGACATCTCCCCAGTGCTCTAGATGGAGTTGTTATCTCTGCAGAATAGCAGGCGCATCTGCTTTGTATTGCTTCGTTAATGGCCGTTAATGACTAGAATAAAAGTCAGGCTGTGAATCATGACTGTTACAGGACACAATTTTGTGCTGTTTTCTCAGCAAAAGGGTTCGTTTCTCCATCAATCAGATTGCTTTTTAAGTGATTTATCTTTGACTTCCTTTCTGATAATGGTTATAAACTGGAACTGCAGGTCCCACGTGCCTGTTGCAAGGCTGCCCGGTCCTGATGAATAGAGAGAGATGTGAGCAAGTAGGAGAGAGCAAATAATTAGAGACTTTAGCAACAGGCATAAAAAGAGCATGAGGTACCTTTGTCAAACTACAGTGGATACCATTGGCTTTTGAAATGAGATTTGAGGCTTGGATTCCTTTATGCTGCCTGGAAATCAATTTAGTACATGTGAAATAGTGAAGTTCAGAAAGTTGAAGTGGTATGCCAAGAGATCTGTGGCTCTTTACTATTCATGATCCTTTGGGGAACCTTTCTAGGAATTTATAAGTAGCACGGCTATCCAACTAATTTAAGGTACTAAAATAGTTCATGTTGAAGCTTTCACCAGCCCAGTGTATAGAATGATGTCGTGGGCTGCGAATTCAAAGAAACTTTCTATTAATAAAGAATTTCAAAAGATGTTTCAGGATTTGCTGTAATTCCTGGAGATTTTCAACACCCTTCTGAAAATGAAATCTGTAATGGAAAGCGTTCTCAAGGATTTGCACGTTGCTCTCCCACAAAGATACACATTTTGAATGTCAGCATATCTTGGGATGTGCAGCTATCTGATTTTCTCATATGTATGACCGCATTCGGCAGCCAGACCTGGCAGAGCCAAACTAAGATCAGTGTATGGAAAGGCTTCCAGATTTCCTAGGTCTGTCGAAAGTAAAGTTAGAAGGGTTCTTCAAAGGTCACTTGTTCGCTGCCCCATCCTCGAGCAGGATCAACGCAAGATAAACCTTTCCTGCCAGGGATGGGATTGCACGGTGCCCCTAACAAAATCTAGTCGAGCGCTTCTGGGGTTTTACAGTTTAAAAGTTTTTTCTTAATTTCTTATCTTATGTGTGTGTATATATATGCAACTATATATACATACACGCATGCATTTATACATGCATATGCATATGTATGCGCATACATAAGGTTATATATGTATAAACATATAGTGAAATTGTAGCTCCATCACAATTTGGGGTTTTAAAAAGTCTTTTAAGAAAATAGCTGAACAAATATAGAAAGTAGAAACGCTCATAGCAGGTTCTTGAAGCGACACAGTCTTTTATTTTCCTCATGTACCCCCTTTACCTAGATTCTAAATTTGTGATTATCGGTCTTTTGTAGGAGCATGTGGAAAATTTGCAGAGATGTATTACTGTCAGCTCTTTACACAGATCAAAAATGGTCTGTGCAGATGGGGCTTTGGAAGGGAATGCTATCTGTTTCTTCAGGAAATTAAATGCACAAATTCTTTTTGCGTCCTTCCAGCTGTAATAAATAGCTGAAGGACTCAGTCTGTGGCTGTTTCTCTGAGCTTTCCCCTAATGGATCATTCAGATGAATAATTCAAAGGAAACATTTAAACTATTTCAAAGTGCATGTGTTCAAAATGCACATGTTCAGAAACTGCAAAGTACATCACATCACATCCCTGTTCTGGTCATTTTCTATCAACGTAAATCCACGGTCTGACATCCTGGATCAGGAATTTGTGGGGTTTTTTTCTATGTGAGAAGCGTCTGCAAAAAAACCAGCTCCCCTCGCCTGACCAGTTAACATGAATAGCTTGTTACATGGAGGGTGATAGATCATATAAAGCTCTTATTTTCGTAGAGCGAGTGGTGGAAATAAAGCGAGAACGGCAGGGAACTCTGTCTCAGCTTTCTGGAGGAAGACGTTTTCTTCTTTTTTATAAATTTCTGCACAGGACCGGAGGAAGATTGGATGCCATGAGAGAATGAATGGCATCTCAGCAAACTCCGTCAGCCCACTCCTTTCCTCCGGCCGTAGGAGATGGGAGCGTGCGGGCAGTGCCCTGCAGAGAGGGCTGCCTCCCGCAGCCTGCGTAGCCAGCGGAGCTGGCTCAAGGTTGGGTTTAGTATGACAACCCCAGCAGACAGACATGGTACCAGAAATCCATTGGCAAGTTGAGCAGCTCAAACTGGGAAAACTCAGGGTTTAGCTCTAGTCACCTGAGCTTTTGTAATGGCTGGTGTGTTCTACATTTGAACTCTCATCAAGAGAAACCTTGCGCAGTATGGCTCTTATTTGCACTTTGCTTAATCTCTTGTTTTATAGTCAGAAAGAAGTTCACCATCAGCTGAAATTTTTGTAAGATCCCCTAGATTAAATATAATATTCAAATACCATTGGTTTTAGAAAACGGATTTGTATCTAAACTGAAGGTGAACCAAGAGTTGAATGCAACTTGGTTTTTATTATGTTACCCTTGGCTTTTTACTTGCTTTGCACTTTTACCTCCTAATATTTTTTTTTAAAAAGGAAAACTGACGTGCAGTGCATCAGCAGTGTAGGCCAGTCGCTGAGCACCTCATGCTATACCTTATGCTTCTTGCTAGAAGTGTTTCCAGGACTACCTGTGCTCTACCGGTGCTTCCCTTTGAATTGTCCTCTGGAGCGGCCAAGTGCCACAACGGGCTCTCGGATGCACAGGGGCAGCTTCATGCTAGAGAGTTTTCACCTTTGGGTTAGGTGTCCCTGCGTCAAATGTTCTCCCTGTCCCTGCAATGAAGCCAGGAGTTACCTATTCCTAACCACTGTGCCCAGGCCCTTGGCGCTGTACCGGTCTGCAGGGTGCTTCCGTGCACTTTGGGTGGGATGCCTGGGGTGGGATGCTGGACCAGGGATGCGGATTCAGGGAACATTTTTACCTGGCTTATGGCCTCCTCTCTGTACTCTCTCCCTGAGCTGTCATGTGGGTAACTAAAAACGGGCATCTTTCTACTGAAAAAAATCTGATTATGTATCTTGTGTGTCTCTGATTTTAGGATGAAATTTTGACGGTCATCAGGAGGGTAGATGACAACTGGGCAGAAGGAATGCTGGGTGACAAGATTGGCATTTTCCCTATCCTCTATGTTGAGGTAAGTTCATAACAGGTGGTGGTGGGTGCCGGTCTTATCGAGGGCAGGATAATCTTGAAAATTCTTAAATGAGAAGGACAAATTATACCAGAATAGCTGAAAGGGGAGTTTTTTGGTTGCTGTCCCCTAAGCCACTGTCAGGGTACACTCGATTCAACTTAAAGTGGCCAGCAAAACGTATGCCCTGAACTACTGCTGGAGGCTTCCCGTGCAGCGTTTCTGGTGTAATCTCCACAATCCATAGGGAAAATAGGGGAGGATGACCGCAGTCGGGGTATCTTGCACGCACCCGAGGAGAGGTGGGTGCTGCTGGCAGGTGGGGAGCAGCGGTGCAGGCTCAGCCGTGCCCTGAAAGCACAGACCTTCGGAGGGATGTTTTGGGTGTCCCCTGCCCCAGCAGGAGCTCGGGCAGCTCCACGCGTTGCGCCCAAGGTCTCTCATTCCCTGTACGCCGGTCCCATCTTCGTCCGGAGCACTTTCCCGCGGTCATTTCCATGGGAGGCTTATTTCAGAGTGAATGCTGAGGCGTCACGTCCCCCGAGCAGACCCGTTGTGCCACCTCTTCTCCCTGCTGCGTGCCCTCTTGTTGGTGCCCGTCCAGCTGGATGCTGGAGAAGAGCTGCATCCAGTGGTGGTGGCCCGCTGGAGCAGCTCTGTTGTCCAGGTGCCAGGCAATGCCTTTCCTCCTTCAGGGGTAAACCAGGGGTGCAAAGAACGGACGGGCACTACACGCACATGTATTTCTTCGAGGTGCTGCCACTCTGCGCCCGGTACTCGGAGCGGTATCATCCTGACTCTGCTCCCGAGCGTAGGCTGGTGCCGCTGTCCGGAGTGAAGCGTCTCTCGTGCCCACAGCGGAGCCTGCCCTACTGTGTGCGGCTCTGATGCCTGCCTCCGAAATTACTTCTCCAGATTTCTTAGTTAATGATTTGAAACAAAATAGAGATAATTAGTGCCTGACTACCTAATTATTAACTCCGACAATGACCAATTTGGAATAAACCATCATTAATATACATTGCGTTCCCACAGTTGACAAGAACAATAATATTAAAACCAGAATGTGTAGGAGCCATTATTGGGAAAGCAGCTGCCTCACATAAGTTAATGACTAGTTTTCTTCTGTTCTGAATGCGTAAGACATTTTCAGTTTGTTGTGATTAAATGAGAAAGCTGGGTTTCTCCCAGATTTCATCCTTTTTCCCTTCTCTTTCTTGTCCCGGGGGAGTGCGATGTTACCGTCCTGAACTTTGCTGCAGAAAAAGTGAATTGGGGACCTCCGCGCAGCCAGCCACCGTCGCACCCCACCACCTTTCCCCAGCTCTAGTTTTGCCTGCGGGCTGTAGGCGCTGGCACTGCCTACACAGCCTACAGCATCCTGATCCCTCTCCCACCCCTAGGTATCTGTTCTCCTTAATTACTGCTCTTCCAGGGTGGAGGGCTCGAAGCCTCAGAGGAAAACCCCTTTGGGAACACAGGTAGTGATGTCTCACTGAAGTTCTTCAAGCACTAGCATGTCCTGAGTGGCCATGGAGGAGCAGGAGGTAGCTCTGTGCAGAGTCAGAACAGCAATGCTGGAAGTTTCTAAAGAGATGCAAACAGCCAGGTAGCCAGCACCAGGGGAGAAGAACGCATGTAGGAATGTGTGTGTGCATATACATTCATGTAGACACATGCATATATAAAATAAATACAACTATATGCATTTATGCATATATTTGTGTATATGCACACACACATATATGTTTTATCGGTATAAATTTGAAATCTGGAGCCTTGAAAGGCCTTTTCAAATGAGATACTTGGGTGACATGGGCATAATATTTGTGCCGTGGTTTATAAAGCCAAAGGGAAACGATCCCCCGACAGAAACATCAGCCACCTATTTCATCCACGTCCCAGTGGATGGAGGCCTTGTTCTGAATATGAGATGAGCTTACGCAACCATTGGAGTTATACAATGATGTTGCTGTTGCCAGCTTCAGATGTTACTTTACATTAAAAATTAAGAGGAATCAGCAGGCCAAATCCCAAAGAAGTTTTGAAAATCTCAATGCCAATGTTTATAAAATAAATGCATTAAACAAGTAGTACTTGAATCTAAAAACACTCTTTGAGTCTGTCCAAGTCCATTAAGTGGTTTTCAGAATCTTGGCAAAAAGTGCAGCATAAGCAAAGCTTAACTCTGAGGGTAGCCTTCCACTTGTGTGAGCCGATCGGCCGAAGCGCGTGGGATTTCGCATGGCATCCAAAGCCCTGCCCTCCGGATGGAGCCGATTCCAGCCTGGAGCCCATCCCCGATGGCAGGCGCTGATGTCCTCAGCTGCTCCCACGGCCCGGACAAGAGCCCTTACCCTTCCCACGGCAGCCAGAGCGTTAGAAAACCAGCCGGTCACTTCAAGGGTCTTAGAGCTGAGCGTGCCAGAGCTACGAACGGGGGCTATAATCCGCGTTGCGGCCCCTCTTTGGTGAGACTCGGTCCTGGCCACGTGCCGCCGTACCCCTCGCACGGACGCGTGCAAGAAAGGGCTTTTGCGAGCGCTCCGTTACGAAGCGTGGGTTTTGTGCTTTATTCCCTACAAGCGTCCAGCAAGGGTGCTTGCGTGCCTGCTGCGTCTGACAGCTCTCTTCAGAAAGGCTTTTTCCTGCCTCTGTAGTGTCATCTTCGTCCCAACCTCAGAGAAGCTACAGTCGTATAAGGAATAAATATTTGCAGCTCACAATGGTGACTTTTGCAGAATGAGTCACACACAATATGTTCTGTCAGGGAGAGTTTACACTATTTTTTTTCTTATTTTGTTGTTGTCCTTCATCACCAGTAGAAGTCATTTGGGCTGGTAATTTATGTTTTAATTTGTCTACAGAAAAACACAACGTAATCAAATTGATTCTCAAGGTGCCTTCTGTCCTGAAATAAATACCTTATTAATAATCTGTATGGTTTGAAGTCATAGTCTTGCTGGGAGGAGTTTTGGACCTGCAAGGAATTCAAAGTCCTAACTAAATTTCTTTTCTTTTACTGTCTTCAAGCTAGCTCCTTCATTCTTAATAACTGCTGTTATTATCTCTTGTTTGGAAGTTGTAAGTATTGTGCTGCTACGTGTAAAATTGAGAATAATGAAGAACAAAGTATGTCCTAATAGATTCAAGTGTCTGGGAATTAAATTTGAGGGCAATGGTGTGCCGAGTATTTGGAGGGACGCATCCTGCTCAGATGGGCAGGAACTGGAAATTCAGAAAGCTGAGCTGTTAGACCAACATTTCTGACTGCAGCCCCCACTGCAAAGAAGTATTGACCGAGATCAAGAAGCCTTACGAGTCAGTGGTAGAGGGAGGCAATTATGTCGAGCGCTACTGTGACTGTAATATCAGCAAATTACAATTGATGAAGTGCCAGCCCATTGTTATAATGTTTTATGGCAGCAGGGGCACTGAAAGCTGTGATTAAGTAATATTAGGAGTTTTAAAATTCTTTTTACAGAGCAGTGAAGCAGGGTAATGGGGATCTTCTCCTGTTCTTCACAGTCAAAAAGAGAAAAAGGTGGAAAGGAGGTCTAGGAGAAAGAGGGAGGAGGAGAATGGGCAGGAGCTGGTGGTTTCAGTGCCCTGCAGCACGGATCCACAAGACTGCCCGGAGACGCAGGGGAAAAGAATTCTTGCAAGTCAGTGTTTAAAAAGTGTTCAGCCAAAAGCGAAAAAATAAAATCCAAAGCCAAATGCATTTCTTAAAGAAAACAGTGATTCTTTATTCCAAAATCGGCTTTGCAGAGCAGAACACCACATTTAATGATTTTGTGCTGTACCACTGGATCTACCAATCACCCTGGAACAGCTTAACCCGTACAGGGGAACCTGAGCACGTTTGCCGGGATCCCAGCTGTGGTCATTATCAGTGTCCCAGAGACCCATCTACCCAGCTGAATTTGTCCTTAACTGTGTCACTCTGTACTTTGCTGAGGGTAACCTTTAGCTAGCCTGCAGATGAATGCAAACGGTTGAGAGATTAGTGCGTGTGTCCGTCCCGGTGTGTGTTCAGTTGATCTGAAGACTCGGGGGTTTCCAGGAGGAGATGCAGGGAACCACTCTGAAAAGAGCAAAGCCTTTCCCATAGCCCAGCCCGTAGACCTGCTTGCCTTTGGGATTCTTCGACATTTTCCTGGCAGCGTGGCCCCCAGTCTGGCATTCAGTCTGGATGGCAGATTTGGGGGTTATTTTCTCTATATACAGATTCCCAGCTTAGCTGTTTCCAAATATCCTGGTGTCCCCAGTGGCAGTTATCACAGTTATATCCTTGAAAACTCATATATGCGTGTGGGGGGTATTTCTAGCTCTAATAGGTGTTTTAACCATTTTCAACACCAGTCAATAATTGTTGCCCTGTCCACTTCTTGTCTATGTTTTCTCTCTCCTCAATCTGTTTGGTTCCTCCCTTCAGCTGCAGGACAGATGGGTCCCTATGGGACTCTCATAATGAATTCAACCTTGATGTCTGACCCATCATTTATATATGTGTGGTCTCTGTGGCAGCATACTCTGCACCTTTCAGAGCATCCTTTATTAAATCCTTCAAAAAAAAAGGAACATTAGACAGTCATTAGATAGTAACGTTTGTTTGGTGGCCTTTGCAGAAAGAACATACGATCTGTATTTTTAAGGACTGTCAAAATGGTTCATTTTAGCCTTGCTAGTATCATTTAATGCTAATAAAAATGGAGGCTTTTGAAAGGTGGGTAGAAGGAAACTAATGTAGATGACTTTAGAAAAGCTGACTTACTAAATCTCAGAGGAGCAAATTCATCCCAGTGGTAAGTAGGTGTAACACTAATGAGTTAAGAATTATACCCATTAACATCAGAATTGATTTTTTTCTGTTCTCTCTCCTTCTGTGTGTCAGATAAAAATGGAATAAGAACCTTGTAAAGCTGACAATAATGTAAGCTCTAAGAGGTGTTCAGCTAATTTCTGTTGAAAAGCTTTATTGATACGCATTTTCAAATTTTGTAATTACATTGTTTTAAGACTCATTCCTGCACCTTCATAGTTTCTAAAAAGTTGGTCCTACTTGTTTTCTTCTTGCATAGCATATAGTAGAATATTCCAAGATAGTTTTCGGTTTCAGATTTCTACGTGAATGGAGTATAAATACAATTCCCATGTTCCGCATTCAAACTAAAACATGCTGAAGTTGTCTTGTAGGCTGCAAGAGGGACCTCAGTAAGAACCTATACACCTACTACTACTTTCACATCATTCCATGAATAAAACTTACTGATTTAAAGTACTGTTACACACATACAAAGTAAAATAATTTAAAGAACTTCAAATAACTATGATGTCAGTCAGGAGAACTAAGAGTATTGGCAGTCAGGAGGGAGAAGATGATTAAACATACAATACGTGATAATAAATATATTTTATATGTATGTACATTATTTTTAATCTCTGGCCCATCTTTTCTGCATAACCACTCAATTTCTTATTTTCCCTTTTGCTTATATAAATAAAAAGCCTTTTGCTCTTTGTTTTAATTTCCTATGTAAAATGTAAATTAGCATGACTTTGGGCAAATTTTTTTTTTTTTTTTTTTTTTTACTTTTAAGTCATTTCTTTCATGTTTTCTGTTAATTTCTAGCATCCATCACGAGGTGATCATTCATGCAGATTCTCTAAGATTTTCCTCCATCTTCAGAATACAAAGCTGAGCTGCATTGTCACCTTTTGATTGAAATGCCAGGTTTCCCCTACGTTAGATTAGCTGAGCTCCTCAGCTCCGTAGACATTTTCTAATCACTCGCTCCCCGCAGGCTATGTCTGGACAAGTCAATGCAGGATTGTTTTCTGGCTTCTGCGTCAGAGAACACGTTCCTCCAAAGTTCGTCTCGGGTGGGTGCCGCAGAGGGGAAGCCTGCACACAGAGATAGGTGGGAGCGCTGTCACATTTGAGTCATCCTCCGGCCCAGACAGTCACGAGACCTGTGGTGAGCTGCTGTGAAAGCCAGCACATAAATTTAGACATAGCTGTAGGTTGTGAAAATTTGCCTTTTGGGAATTGACGGTTTTAGTTACAGGTCTTCTCTTGCTTGTCCTCCTGCCTACTTTCACATGAGTGAACTCATAATTAAGTTATTCGGATTTATATGTTATGACCAATCTTTCTGTTAATCAAAATCCAATCCAAATTGTTGTCACCTCTTACTGTTTCAGGGACTGTTGAACCAGAAATCGGCCAGCTGTCACATTCAGGAATATCTTCTGCACCTGCCCCCCATGATGAGTAACATCTGAATTTCCTAGATTTTATTTTGTAAAAATAACTCTCTAGGGTTATTTATAGAAGGTTTCCAGCCCAGCCAACTTAAGCACACAACCTTGGCAAATAAGCCCATTTCATGAGTCTTTCAAAAGCATATATATATCATTTTCATATCCATATGGGGCATTTTTGAAGCGCTGCATCCTAGGTGACAAAAATTGAAGTGCAAGTTAGGTACCTAAGTAAGATGGGCTGACTTTTGCTCTTGATCTGGTAACAAGACTTTGACCTCTAGCCGTAGTCCACTCAAGGATTTCCAGCACTTCCCCTGCAAAATCCTGTTTGTCATCCTTCCCAGTGCAAACCGACTGGGCACTGGTCTGCTGCGGTTTGCATGTGCTGCCGCTTCCCCGTGCCATCAGCACCACCGTCAGCCCTTCCCTTTACCTCCAACTCTCCTGAACTGTGCTTGTGCTTGAACACATGTTTTCTGGTCCTGGGTGCAATTCTGTCTCACTTCTGTTATTTCTACGCTGAGTTTGGGTTTCTGCCTTAAAGATTATGTTCTCCTGTTAGGGTACCAGCGTTGCTTTTGTTACAAAACAAGCACTAGTGATAACCCCCCAGCTTCCGTGGGCAAAGAGAAGAAGATGTCTTCACAAACGGTTGCATCTTGCTTGATAGTTCCCTTCATTTTAGTGTTTTCTTTCTCTTTACTGTCCTTTCATCCTTTTTTCTTTTAAACTTCTAAATTTTTGGTTGGATGGTAAGTGAAGAGACATCTGCCAACGTGCAGTCCTACTGGTGAGTCACACCAAGAAGCAGCAGCAGCAACAGAACAGCGGTTCTGCCCCCAGTAACGCTTTTGAACTCGGAAATACTCTTCCAAATCCTTTGCGAGACCTTGGAGGTCTCTAGGTACAGTTCATCTGACCAACGTCAGATAGATCTCTACATCTGAGCTAATTGTCTGGATTCCCTCTTACCGTTGAGAGAGACAACCAGGTGCTCGTAGGCAGAGAAATAGGCTTCGCTGCTTAATGGAGACATCTAAAACATGTCAGATGAGACTATTTGTAGAAGAGCCTGTTTCTCTTCATCATTTAGGAGGGGAAGGCAGGGCTGCCAGCTCCAGCCTAAGGGAGGGAGAACTACTCCTCGTCTTCTGTGGTTGCTCAGGCTGTGAGTCTGGGCTCTGCATGGTGTGAAGGAGAAAGGCCCACAACACTAATTGCACATAAAAACTGCCATTTCACCAGCAAAGAGTATCTATGTTCAAGTCAATTCTTTGATGCTATAGGCAATATTTATCAGTTTCCAAAATGATTGTTCTGATTTTGCTAAGGAACCTTAAAACTTCCGTGTCTTTCAGAAGCAACAAGGTGCCCTGAAAGAGTAAGCTTTTGGCAATGCTTAGGCACACGTAGAGCAAATCTTGGGGTGTCTTAGGTGCACTCTTTACAACCCATTACTTCCTTATTCTGCTCCTGGGATAGCTGAGGCCTGCCATGGGTGTTGAGGAAGTGTTAACACACAAAAAAAAGTAGAGACTCATGTGATCCTGCAGTGTTTCAAGTGGAAAAATACCTCAGGCAAAGCATCAGTCCCTTTGGCCTTGTATCTACTCAGAAGGACCAACTAAATAGATGGCACATTACTTAGGGTTAGCTTTTGCCTGTGCAACAAACATTTTAGACTTCCCAGCGGTGCTCAGCAGCCTCATAGCACACAACCGTTGGAATGAAATGTTTCAGCAACGACGCAGGATTCCGAGAGCTAGAAATTAGCATTGCCCACTGAGCGTACCCGCTATCCCGGAGCCCTGGGGCGGCTCTAGAGCACATCATCAGTAATCTGCTCTCTCTAGAGGAGGCACGAGAACTGGGCTTTTGTCTTTTCCAGCCATTGATCACCTCTGACAGCTTCTAAAGATTGCTTCAGCACTGCTGAATTCCTGGGATCTTTTTCCTTTTGAAAAGAAAGTATCTTTCAGTCTCACTTACCTAGAGCTAATGCATGAATGTATATTAAGAAGCTATATGTCAACAGATACACGATTTGTCTAGCAGTTAATTAAAAATAAAATCCTAGAGGATTTCATTATTTCTCACACAGGCATTCTTCATTTTGTTTCCTAGTGTCCTTGTTAGTGCCTGTTGCACATCTTAATTAGCTTTCTTCTTGGGGAGCTTTCCTGGTGCCCTAAAACTCTCAGAGTGGAGATCTTCAATCCAAACGTACCCACAGAGGGAGGGTGCGAGGGTTTTGGGAGATGCCCCTGGCAAACTGGCTGTCTTCTCTGCCCCTTTGCTGGTGCCCACAGCCTCTGAGCAAAGGGCAAAATGTTTCCATGTGTCTCCGGCACTGGTGCTGGGAGTGCCAAAGAGAAGAAAAGTGGGTCCAATATTAAAATCCCAGCCTGTGAAAGGACCTGGAGCAGGTGGAAGCACACGTTATCCATTGGTGTGCCTGTGGTGGGTAAGATGACCTCCATCAGAGGGACAGGATGGACAGTTGATGTGACACCATAAATGATTTGCTGGGGGGTGCCTGTTAGAGCCCCCCTCTGATCTCTGTTTTCAGAAGATAGCATGTTACATAAATATCATTCTACCATGGTGAAGAGTCACAAAATGTGGTTGAGCTTAACCCTTTAAGCTTTCAGAGAGGAGTAGGTTCAAGAATAATAGTTTCCTGATAGGGTGAAGCTATGAATTGTTTTTACCTCTTTCCTGACTTCTTATTGTGGCAGATCCTGGAATGGTCAAACTGTCTTTATTCTAGGCACAAAGAGACCTGGGAGTGCATGTGTGTGCTGAATGCATGCTTCAAACAACAAAAATAACATATGAAGTTGATTTTTAGCCTAGAAATGTCATTAGCTATGCCAAAACCAGATGTTTGAGTTAAGTCTCAAATCCTCTAACATTTTGTTAGGTGTTAGAGCTGAACGTTGAGAAAAACAAGTTCAAAAGACCAGAAGAGGAATCAGTACAAGCAAATTAGAAACAAAAATCAGAAACAGGGAGAGGTGATTGGAATTAATTTGGGGATCGCCATCTTTTCCAGATTTTCTCTAGAATACACAAGATTCTTGAAGGCTCACCCCTTTATGTTTAGTCTATCCTGTAGAAGAAATTACATAGGAGTTCTTGTTCCTTTACAAAGTAGACCAGCCATTGTTTATTTTATGTTCCACTGCGCCATTTTTGAGTTTGATACTGGTGTTATTTTAATCTGACAAAAGCAAGAGCTGCTGCCAAAAGAATTGTCCTGCTTTTGCCTCATCTGTGACAACACTTTCCTTCTGCCTTCCTTGTTCCAGAACTAGCAGACATGTGGCTGTGTGCTGAGATGGATCAGGGAACAAATCCTGTTGACAGCTACTCGTTTAAGTTGTGGTCATTTTTTTACTTTCCGGTCATATCCGTTCCGTCATCCCATTTACTGCATAGCTGCACGAACATCCATGCTGATACAGGGCAGAAAGTGGGAAGATGGGAAAGGAGGACATGTGGCATCTCACATTCACTGCAGGAAAACGTGACCCGGGCAGCAACCCTCACCCACAGATACTCTGCAGGCGATGCTGGTCTTGAACTGCGCACTAAGCCATCACACCAAAATGGTGAGGAATGTGGGGCTTGGTGCAAGCAACCTCCTCTACCTCCTGGTTGTCCCCCAGTTTATCTATTTTATTAAGTTATAATTTTATGACAGAGCAACACTAGGTACTCCATAAACAAGATTAATAATATTAGCCTTGGTTTAACTAAGGCTGGAGGGAGTATCCTGCTCTAAATCTGACTTCAAAGTCTTCCGATCTGTTTAGATACAATTGAATCAAGTGGACAGGAAATTTCATGAGAAAGGTTTCCATAATAGAATTTTTCCATAACAAAATTTTTCTGGATACCTTGGACAAAGCAGGAGAGGTGCCAGAGCATTCAGGCAGTGATGGACTCATGCTGGAGATATTCTCCTCTTACCCTGTGGCTAAGGGGAGAGCACTGAGGGAAGAGGCAGCTCTGCCTTGTGTTACTGTTTCTCGAGAAGAAAGCAACCCTGCAGAAGGAGGGAGAGCGCTCCCTGCCTGCCTTGCTGTTGGTGGGGAAAGTAAAGCTCAGTGGCATGTCTCTTGATGGTCATCTCCTTGATCCCTCTTCCCTGATCTGCTTCTGCCTCAGCAACAGAGTAAGGAATTTACAGGCATGTCTTCCTCTAGTGTCCTTTTTCTTTTCCTAGCCGAGGAGGAAGGACTGTGTGTCTTCTCTTTGAGGGCAGAAATAATGACCTCAGCATCTTCTCTCCTTGCGCCAGTCCAGTGCTTAGAGAGGCTTGCCCATTCCCAGCCAAAGCCTCTTACTTCCATAGGTGCATTGCTCAGGAGAGAGAAGTATGGTTGTATCGATTTGGTGGGTGCCTGTTTTTCCTTTCCTTCAATATATATGAATTATTGGGGTTGAAAGAGGGCTATAGACATGATTGATACCCCATTCCTGGCAGTCCCCCAGGCCATGACAAGGTCTGGGAGCTCTTGGTACGGGCACTGAGCTTCTCCGCCCCACAGCAGCTGGGGGGCTGTCATGGTTTAATCCTGGCTGGTTACTGCTTGGGGCCATGCTCTGTCTCAAGCACAGGGTTTTGTCATATGGAAGTCCCTGAGGGCACAAAAACGCTCCTGAGGGCTGAGTTTAAGGTCATAGCAAAGGCAGCTCCACACCACTCCAGCGACACATAAGTCTGCTTTTACATAGAGCAACTCTCACTCAACACATAGGTGAGGTTTCAGTGCAGTACACAGTCAGAGTTAAGTGTGTCGCTGGTTAAAGGAGGGATCAATGTACTTTCATGGCAAGTAATAAAGACATTGCCAATGGGAATCAGATCCTCATGCCTGGCTCCATGCATCCATGTGGCTGGCAGTCCTACCTAGTCTTTGGCGAAACTGATTGGTGAGCGTTCACAAAGATCAACCTCTCATCGTCTCATATCCTGATTATGGCTACACCCTTTTTGCATCCTTAGAAATGGAGACCTGCCTCATTCATGACCATCCAGAGTGCTCATCTGCTGCCACTTTTTTCTTTCTCTCTGAAGCCCTCGTCTGTCCTGTAGAGCCCTTACAACTTGCCCTTACTTGCAAACCTTTGGTTACTCATTACTGTTTCTACCAATTGTCTTTTATTTACTACTGAAAGATCAACCTCTGTCTTTGATCAGCCAGCGATGCCAATCACTTTGTCAGTTTTTTCAATTTCTCATTTTCTTCCATAGTGCTCTGTTCTTCACTTTTGTGATGAGTGCTTCAAAAACATCCAGACATCTGCATCAGCATTGCTCCTCCAGACTCCTCTCTCAAATTGTTCTTGGCTGTGATGCCTACAGGAGATTTATGGTGTGCAAAATCCTCTGTCCATCTTGCTGCTAAGACTTTCTCATTGTATATTTTGTCTATTATCTATATTTTGTCTTTGTCCTCATCTTAAATTGTACTTTCTTTAGGCCAAGAACTGTCTTGTTGCTCTATGTTTACATAATGCTTCTCACAATGGAGTTCTGATCCATGGTGGGAGTTCTGATCCATGGTGGGAGTTCTTCAGCATTTAATGGCAAAAATAATAGAAGTCTTATTAACAAATGTCTCTGTGCGACAGTATCACATGGTGTGGTCACAGTTTGCAAAAAATCGGTTTCCTCGGGACAACTTGTCTCTCTGCCTACAGAATGTAGGTGCAATCCAGGGCAGTCCATTTTCAAAAAGGAGTGTGTTAGGAAAATATCTGAGCTTGAGTAATTCCACAAACAGAAAAAAAAACCCCAGTGTTCTGCACTTTCAGAAAGATTTCCTACTGTGCAGATTTTTTGCTAGCCCATTAATTCTGCCATCTCAGAACTCAAACAGCATGGCCTAGAGCAGTGGTTTTCCAAATTCCTTCCAGTTGTAGCATACTAACATAAACAACATTTGCATATGGATGTCATAAAAGTGACTAATGCCGGCAATCATCGTACTTTATTGCAGTAATGTGACACATGTGCCTGAGCATCCTAAAAGATCTGCTCAAAGCTCGTTGGCGCTGAAGAAGTGGCACACCTCTTATCTAGCAGTGACACCCGTGGCAGAGCAGGCTTTGACAGAAACCAGAGCATGAATCCAGCTTTAGATGAGCGTACAAGAGGGAAGAGGACTAGCTGCTTCACTGCTTGACTCAACAGCGCTGGGTACGTGTCCTTTACCCTAAACCAGAAATCAATCTCAGGAGGTTGAACAAATAGCATTTTCTAGTTTGATAGCCAGAAAGTTCAATGAACTCCTTGACTGCAGCTGTTGGCAAGTCAGTGGAGAGACATCTGACTCTGACCTCGGCCTTGTACCCAATCATATTTTAACATCTCGGATTCTCCAAAGAAGGCTGCAAACGGTTCCTCAAGGCGATGGGCAGTCAGTCGTGCTGTGAGCACGAGGCTGAATGCTGCCATTTTCAGTCAAGAATTTGCGGAGTTGAGGGAATTTGTCACAGTTCAGCCTTGTCAGATTTTTCTTGGGTTGTGAACGCAATTACATCATCATAAAGCACAGAAAACACATTTTCATATCTTACTGACTGGCTTTCAGAGCCTTCAGTTACTGGTCAGGCTTCCTACACAATTGAGATATGCATGATTATGCCATGTGCAACAGCAACTGCTTCCTAATGCTGTCCCAATCTGCTGCCCACCTTTTAACAAATGTGACAGAAGTATTAAGGTCTCCAAGGTAGAGACAATCTTGTGTAAAAGTAGTTTAAAAATAACTGGTCACTGCACAGAGTGAAGAAGGATGCAAAGTAGTGCTCCCACCGAGGGAAGAGAGCTGTGCCGTTGTACCAGGCATCAGCACGTCTATGTGGGAAAGAGATGCTTTATATGTGCAAGCAGAGTTTACACCGTAATAGCCACAGGATAAGGCAACTATGAGATGCAAACTCAGGCTGGCAAGTTATGTATCGCTCAGAACAACTCCTTTTTTTTCCACTGTGTGCATAGGTAAGAAGGCCGGGCTCCCTGTCACACAACGATCTGTGTATCCTGGTGTGCCGCTGCCCATCTCAAACACGCATAGTTCATCTCCCATTTCAGAGAAACATCTCAGAACTGTCCCTCTAGGGAGTCACCAGGCACTTGGGTGAAACAGCAGCACATCACGTCCTGACTCCTGTTTTCACCCCGACTGGCAAATAGTGAACCCAAAGCCTTGGACACAACTCTCTGATGATGCGGCAGCTTTCGTGACTGGTGGCTGACATCCTTTGGTGTTGGCTGCTCCCAGTGAAACACGCAGTGCGACCCCGGAGCTGGTGCTGCAACTCTCCACCACAACCAGCAACCCTGCTTTGTAGCCAGCTGTAGCAGGAGCTCCATGCATGCAGTATCTCACTATACAGCCCCATGGGACGTCATTCTATTGCAAATGTCCTGTACCACATCCAGCAATCCTTCTCTGTCTTGTATTTGGGAAGCAGGAGCCAGAAGACTATGTAGTAAAAAATGCCTGTTTCCTAAATATAGTACACACAGGGCAAAGGCTGTTTATCACAACCCTTTAGTACTAATGTTTGCTTGAAGTTTGTATACCTTGGTTCCTTTTACAAGCAATTGAACCAAAACATTTTCTTGGCATTTGCTTTCATTCTTCATTTCCCTGCTTTATCAGAGATAGAGAAAGCAGTACATTTATTTGTGTGCGATTCCCCACAGGTAATCTTCAGTTGCAGCACATAAAACTTAATTTTCCCCAATTGCACAAGATTTCTTGTTCTACACAAAGTTGTAAATCACTGCAACAAAGACTTCTTGCTTCCTCAGAGTAGACAAAGCCTTGCAGTACTTGAAAAATTACTTTGGCATTCCCATGTGCTCCTTGTGCTGCAATTCCAAGAGCTTCCAAGAGTTTCACAAATTTATCCAACTTCATGCTTTCTGCAGATAACATTGATGATGTGATGTGCATGTAGGCCTTTTTCTCATTGTCCACCAGAATGCTTTTGTTACCAAATTCAGAAAGGACTTCAGCAAATATATATATTTTGTTTCTTTCATCCCTATCCTTTTCACGTTAAGTTGGAAGCAAGTGTTTTCCTTAAAAAAAGACATGGTATTGTTGCTTCCTTCACACAACCCTGAACATTACAAAAACAGTATTTTCAAGAACAATATTTCCAGGAACAAATCTCAGAGAATGAGCAAAAGGGCGTGATGTCGTGTCTGGTAGCATGTGTGCACAGTGCAGCTATCAAGAAGACAAGGGTCCACGCAACAATGTGAGCAGGATATTGCCTGGTTCACAATCCCATTTATAATTACTTGGGGTCACACACCGTAATTTGGAAGCCATTTGCTTTAAGACTCCCAGGCTTGATATGTGCATTGACTCTGAAGAGATCCTTTGCCTTCGTTGGTGGTATTTGACTTGTCAATTTTCAGTTAATTCAAAATTTTATGGGTATTGTTGATCACCCAAGTAAGCAATAGCACCAGGAGCCTTGTGGAACATTAAGGAAGGAGGTAGAACGTTGCCAGAAAACTCTGAAAACACGAGGCTTGGCCCTTTTTAAGGCACGTAGGTTCTGCAGATATTGCATCTTCTGTCATTGTGCAGGAGGCACCTGGACTCAGAGGGAGAGTCACAAAGGTTTTCCATGTAACGAGAACAAGAGTGAAGGAGACTCTGCATAGTCAGAAAGCTGGTGACTTTCTACTAGGAAAGCGGCAGTGTTCTTTCAGGTGTCCTGTTGCTGTTCCTTCACGCAGGGACTTTGGGCCAGGAGCCCAGGTACCCAGGTGAACTCCCAAACCACTGTAGCCTTGGTCATTTCTGTGTCTTAGCTGAGAAACATCATCTGAGAAACGGTTTCCTGATGGACACCTTGTCAAAACCAGCATGTTCCTGGGAAGTACTTGAGTTCCGATGAGTTCTGGTTTTTGATGAAAAAGTAGCTTGTCAGTCAACTCCTCACAAGCTCCAAGAGGGACTCTTCTGGTACTGAAATTGGTGCCAGATGGGTACCAGTCCTTCCACCGTCAAAGTCAGCTGGAGTTTTGCCACTGACTTCAAAGGAATTAGGAACAAGCCCATGAATTCATGACTGCACTTTTTATTTAGCTTTCTGAATAATTTATAAGCAAAAATAGGCTGGATTCTCCCACTCTTTCTGATGTTGAGTAAAGCTGTATTTGGTTACATTTCTTGCTTTCAAAGGAGCTTTGGTGCAGTCATGAGCATCTCATTATGAAAAAGGGTGTCCATAGAGGACAGATAGGAAGAAAAGAGAAGGAAATCCTTAGGCACATTGAAGACACACAGCAGATCTGAGATTCAGAGATGACAGATCAGAGTAAGATAGTCCTCATACTTGGAGCTGAAGGCTAGATAGCTAGAATTGTTTCAGGGAGTGGAGAAGGATGCAGAAAGCGTAGTTCTTTTTGGTGACCTCATCTATTTTTAATGCCGTTGCATTTAGTTTTGTTTTCTTTCTTCTCAGTGATTCGGACATCAGTTTCCATAAGGTTACTTGCTGTGCTTTGCTCCTAAGCAGACTTTGCAGCAGACTGCAGATTTTTCTGGGATTCACCAAGCCATGTGTTTGTTCTCCATCACTGCAAACCATTTTCCATCTTAAAATTGTTTGGAAAAAAGGGAAAGAAAAAAAAATTCCCAGTTCACCACCCAAGGCTTAGTGTTTACTTCTGCTGCACGCATCATTTATTTTCATTCTGCAAGATCATGATGACACGCTCGTCCAAGCACATGTTGTTCTAATATGCTACATTCCTTCGGCCTCTCAGTGCGTTAGAAGTGACATTGCTGCTAAATGAGAAAGATCTTGTAAGACAGGGAAATAGATTGCTAAGTACTGCTGCTTTTCAGGGAACCATGTTGTAGACAAAAATGATTGGCTTGCTTTTTCCAGACTATACATAACTGTGTACATGTATGACCCTTATTAGTAAGGCTATCTATCTGCTGTATGGTTTTAGGGACTTCCTTCCTTGAGAACATGCTAACATATTTAGCAGGCTTTTGGAAAAGAGAATGAGACATATGCCTCAGCCTGTGACTGAAGGAACAGGACACTTGAAGTTTGAGATGTGTCCTAGCAAAGTATTTCTGCAGCTACTGCTCCATGTGATTGTGTTCAAGCAAGTGCGTGTACTGCGCTTCATGTATTTTTCTGGGTGCATGGAATAACTCTGCTCTCAATCACAGTGTGGGGTTTCAGAAATCTATCTTCCATGATGGATAAACCACTTGCAGAAAATCTGTTCCACATTTGCTTGTCCCTCCCTGGCAATAAATTAGAAAAGGCAAGAGTGGATTCTTAGAGATTAACACAAAAACATTAAATAATGCTTTGTTTTAGCTATAACATTTTCTCTTAAACCGTGCCTTACTAATGGTTCTTCATTAGAAGATGGTGCCTAAACGAATGATTGAGATAGGATTTTGTACCTTCTGTCCAATGAATTTAAACTGTCCATGGAGAACTTGGGAGGCTTTCTCTAAACATTTTTAAATACAAAGCATATAAAAGATTAAATTATAGATGCATTCAGTATGACTTGGTTGAAGAGCCTTTGGCACAACTTTGTCTGCTGAGAGGCCATTAGCAAGCCCTTGGAACTACTGTGCGTCCACTATACTAACTTACCCAATGAACGTGTAAAGTATTAAGTAAAGTATTAGGTACTTTCTCCTAACACACATTTGAGTCAAAGGGTGTTTTGCTACTTGGTTACAGTAGAAGAAAGGTTGTATCCTGCATTTGCCAGTAGGGATAACAGTAAGGAAAAGCTGCTTTAGCTTTCTGAAACGCTGCTTTTTGGGGATGAAAATGCTTTCACAGATGCAGTCCTCTCAGGGACCTAGCAGAGACAGGAGACTCTGTAGTTATGCCCTTACTTACTTAATAACCTCACTGTGCTTCAGAACATAAATTATAATACTGGCGAAACTAATTTAATGAGGGCATAAGAACTTAATATTTCCTGAAAGTAACTACTCTGAAGTGAAAACGCCGTAATAAATTCAGGCTGTTTATTTTAATCACAAAATCGGCTATGGAACTCCAAGTTGCCAAAGTTTCTGCAAGGCATAAAATAGGGATGTGCATGATCTTCTCAATATTTATGAACTGTAAAGTATAAAAATCAGCAGTCCCTAGGCAAATTTTTTTTCAGTCTTTCAGGGGGACATTGTGAAGAAGTTTTATTAATAATTTTAATTTTCCTTTCTGCTCTGCTGAGTGGTTCCTTTCCAAAACCTTGAGCCTGATATTTTTCCTACCAATTTGTTCTTTTTCATTAGGTATGCATTGATTTGTGGGGTTTTGTAACTTTTCACTTTTAAAAGGGGCCTGGAGTAACATATTTCTGATATTATACCTGTATTTGAACAGCACCATCCATTAGCTAGTACTTTCCATAAAGACAGAAAAAAAGCTTACCTAGCAAATGAAGCATTGTTTTCCTGAAAGTCTTAATATACTGTACTTGCTGGTTTAGATTGGCTGCAGTTTAACAAAATACTTAAGCACGTGTGTAACACTGAGAATTTAAGCAATCCTTCCTTGTTCAGAAGAGAATGACATTTCAGTCCCATTAGTGACACTTTGGTCTGCATAGTATCAAGTACGCGCTGAAATACGTTGCTAAAGCAGAAAGAGAGCAAGGTCCTCTCTTTGGTAGGTCCGATATCAGTCAGAAATGAATCTCTTACCCAGACCTAAACGACTAGAAAGCTAGGAGTATTCAATAGCAGAAATAAGAGTTACGGTCCTCTATCTTACAGAAGACAGCACCGTCAGTGAACTGCAACAACCCAGGAGCTGCTGTGGTGACCAGTGTGTATCAAGGTGTCCCTTGGAGGTCTAAACTGGGCTAGAACAATTTTGCCACTACCATGGATTAGTAAACACACTGACGTATTTGTCAAGGGAGATGCAGTAAAGGTTAATTATTTAAATCTGACCTAGATTTCCCGTGCGTCTATCTTGTTCCATAATAATAACAGTAAGTTCCACAGTAATAATTTGTTATTCGGACTAAAACTAGAATTAATTATGACCCACACTGGACAAGAAGTAGCTTGTTCCTCACTCTCCATCCCAGCTGGGGTACGTAAGTAGGTGCATAACGCTGCCCATTGAAACTATAGATCATTAAATCACATTAGGATGTAAAGGGCATATTTAGTCCCATGGGGGGATAGTCAGTGCAGATGACAGTTTCTCTCCTGTATCCCCTCATTCTTAACAGAGAAATATGTTGAAACTGTTTACAGGTAGTCTCTTTTAAAGCCACATGTATCAGGAACTGGGGTGCCTATATATGTGTGAGTATGTGCAAGCACGTGCCACAGAGACAGAGGGAGAGAAAAAGTCACCATAATGCATTCTGCAGAAAAATTAGGTTTATCTAGAGACTACTAAAAAAATAATTTTGGCAGCAGAGAAGTCCTGAGTGAGGTAGCTTAATGTTTGTACCTTTGTCGCCCATATGGTAAAGTCTCAAGTAGAATATCTAAAATAGTCATATCTAAAAGCCAGAAGAAGAAAAAAACCTCTCCCTTAGTTCATATTGCATGGGCTGTCTGGCTGGAGGCCAAAGTCATGACAGCTTGCATTGTGGCGGGGAGAGCAGTGCGGCTCCCTGATCAAGGTCAGCAAATTTTTAATGAACGGAGCTTGATTACTGCTCCCTTTGTGGGGAAAGGTTGTTTGGAGGTGAACAAGGCTCCGTGCACAGAGGTATTCCACATGCACCCTCCTTCGTTCTCAAAACCAGAGGAGCTGGAGCTGTCTCCAGTACAGTTCCTCGCAGCTGGGGAATGCCTTCCTGAGAATTCGGCACAGTAGCTCTGTGCACGGAGGCTGGTGCATCCTTATCTCGGCACGCAGCACCCGCAGTCAGTAGTCACCGCACCAGTTCATCCCGTCCCTTGCACGGTAGGGTCCCTCAGCTATTATAAGGCTTGCCCTCGCAAGGTTTTGCATTCCCAGACCCAGGGCTGCTGGGAATGTTTGACTGGTTTGGCATTCAAATCCAAGCCTTATCCCTCTAAGGCATATATCGAGTTTTCTAGGACATCCCCTTGTTACGGAATGGATTTGGGGTAAAATCGGTCCCGCTGCAGTCTCAAGGGCATTTTACGATTTGGGATTAGCAGGACCAGAATTTCAAACATGGGTTCTTTCTAGAGGAGGGATCAAAAATGGGCGAGAAAGTTGAGTTCTGGTATTAGGGCTTGTCATAAGAGCTACAGCCTTCCAGAAATGTCAAATTCCTGAGGGTGACTGTGGGTCAGAACTTTCCACTAAGCTTCTCCTCTGGAAGCAGATCTGCCTGAAGATCAAATGACAGACACCAGAAAGCAATGCTTGTTTACATACTCAGAGTTTAAAATAAGAAATTTGCAATCATGTTTATGTTTAAAAAGGGTTTCTAAAAGTTCTTTGTGAAGAGGCAGCTCCATTTGCTTTTCCAAAGTAGTAAGCAGAACCTTTTCTCTGTTATTCATAGCCTGTTTGGGAAGTACTTGCCAGCATCTGTGGGCAAAGCTGTTTAAAAACAGTTCTCTACAAAAATAAAGTTGTACAGCTATAAAGCATTTTTTATCTTGGCAGACCAAAATAATTTTTTCCCAGTATTTCAGGAAGACTCTGACATTCCCAAAAGTTCATTAGCTTGACTGTTTTGGGGAGGGGTTTTCTTTTTGCCTTTAATCTTCTACTGATATCGAGAGTGACTTTGTTTATAACAATACAGGGCTATTTTTTATTACTCCATGTTTAGATGCTAGCTCTCTTATTGACCTTTTTAACTAGGTTTTGCTTTGAACAAAAAAGTAATGGATTTTGTTGTTTTAAAAAGAACAGGTCTGGTGTTAAATTGGATTCCAGCCAGTGGGGTTGATAATCTAATTCTTACAAGAGAATCAGAGTTTTGATATTAAGAGCTGGAGCACTTCATTGTCCATATGGAGCATTGTTGTAAAATCAGAAAGTTCTAAATTCTTTTTTTTCTTTTAACTCTATATTTTCCTATGTCAAAGAGTTAAAATATATCCTTTTCCAGCTTGCTGTTGGTTAGCAAAGTATTTCCTCACCCTCTGCTGTAGAAAAGAATCATGCATATTTGATGTCTTTCTCCTTTTCTCCTTAATATTTCAAATAATTCAGCTAGACTATCTCCGTCAATTGGGTAAGTGGAGCTGTAACACCTACTTAAGGGAGGGGAGCCATCTGGTTTCCTTGCAACTTGGAGCCTGCTGGCAAATATTAGGTTGTACCAATTTAGAGCATGATGAAGTGGGAAATAATGGACATTCTTGAAGAATCTGAAATGGGATCAGCTGTTATTGGCAAAAATTGGCAGGTGCAGTGCACTATGCTGGCTGTAAGCGTGGTCTCAAGTTGGAGAGTGCAGCTGGGAAAATGGCCTGCTAATTGAATGGTTGCAGGACTCCCAGCAGCTCCGACAGTAGTGGAGCATCATTAATTGGAGGCTCTTGGTTGACTTGGTGGAAGCTGTCACAGAATGAAGGATCCTGCAAGTTGATGTTTACTTTCTAGGTGTTAGCGTGTTTATTGCCTGTTACTTGGGATGAGTCTTCGTGGAGTCAGAGGTGCTTTTAAACTTAGGAGGACTGGCATAAGGCTAGCAATATCTACTTGTTATTTATATTTACAGCATGGTGACAGTGGTTGGGAGTCATAAAAGCCACTCAATTACACATTTGTTTAACTGCACGCTTCTATTGTTATCTTCCCATCCCTCTCTTTTTCCCTTTATATTTTCACTTGTATTAGGTTTCTAAATTGGCTTGGCTTAGAGCAGCAACTATTCTTTCTTTTTATTTAGAGCCTGAGAAGACCTTGTCCTCGACTGAGTTTCTTGGATGCTGCCATAATTCGTACAGTGGTTATAGAAACAAAAATAGCCTGGTTTTGGTCCAGAATAGTATTACACGCACCTCTGGTTTATGTGGGTCTCAGAATAGCAGCGTATGCAACAGCACATGTGCGTTAGCTGTGGCTCCCTTTTTCATATGTTGTTTTTATTCATTAAATGCAAACATATTGCGGTGCATCCTAGTTTAATATAAAGGTCTGTTGGCAAAATGTGGCATTTTCCCTCAGCTGTTAGCACCCCTTGAGGGAAGATCTATTGGCAATGAGTGCTGTGCAGAAAGCACTGCTGACTTCAGAGCGCAATTTGTGTATCATCGGTGACTGTAGCACCCCGACGCGCCTAAAAACTCTCAAGCTATGTAAGGCGTAGCTTTCCTCTGTGCGTTATGGTGGCCAGGAGGTAAGAGGCTTCAGTGACAGGGTTGTCCCACCCAGCGTGCCTTTGGCATTTATAAGCACGAGGTGATCCATGAGTGTGGATTGAATGAGGGACAGCGGGCTGAAAGCTGGCCTGAACGTCCTGGTGCTCTGCTGTGTCTGTAGGCTGTAGGCCAGGTTTTAAACCCTTTGGGAGGGCTGATGAGACCAATTTTTCAAGTTGGACCCCGAGCAAGTCTTCCAGTGGCCATCATGATCTTCCCCAGTTGAGGTGATACAGCTGGAAAAAATGCCTTCAGTTCGCGTCTGCGTTTGGATAACCTGTGTCAGGTGGGAGGCCGGGAGGTGAAACTGGGAGGATTTGGAAGCTGTACCCCTGGGTCAAGACCCAGTGTGGCAAACATCAAGCATCGGACTATGATGGACCCGGGAATGGCTAGACATTGATGAAGAGGCTCCTGCCTCCTTTCCCTGGCTCTGCCTCTGCAGCCTGGGACAAGCTATTTCGGGGAACGCCATTTTCCTAAATGCCGTAGCTTGATGTGCACCCATTTGTGGTGCCTGGTTCTAGCCTAACGCTCCTGGATGCTTATTCTGCCTCTCTTTTGATTTTCCTGGCATTAAGAAGTGGATGGAAATAGCTCACCCAGCTTCAGAAACTTAAATAAACCGGGCATCACGCTGGAGCCGGACAGTACCACTTGGCTTGGGGCAGGTTTTGGGAAGCAAAACGCGCCCGTGTGCCTCCTGGGGACCTGCCTGGCCGACTGAGAGGTGGCGGACAGGTGATGGAACCCGGCTAGTTTTTGGGACCCGTCCCGAGCACCCTTTTTGCCGGGGCAGGTCCGCCCTGCAGCAAGCTCTGGCTGTGGTGGGCCACCATGAAAAAGGAGATCGTGGTGCTGCAGGGAGGACGGCCCAGGCAGGCGCCATCAGCGGGCCGTGACGGGCGGTTCACGTCGCCCCTTCTTTTCTCGTTTTGATCTTTTTTTTTCTTTTGTCTTCCCCTTCTCCTCCGCGCACAGCTGAATGAGTCCGCCAAGCAGCTCATCGAGATGGACAAGACGTGCTCGGCCGCCGCCTCCGGCTGCGACGTGCCGCTGCCCGCGGAGACGGCGACGGCGGCGGGCCTGGCACCGTGCTCCACGTTGGCCGGCGCCGGGGCGGCCGGGGCGGCCCAGCGGCAGGCGGAGGGCAAGAAGAACGCCAAGAAGCGCCATTCCTTCACCGCCCTCAGCATGACGCACAAGTCCTCCCAGGCCGCCAGCAACCGGCACTCCATGGAGATCAGCGCGCCCGTCCTCATCAGCTCCAGCGACCCGCGGGCGGCCGCCAGGATCGGGGACCTGACCCACCTCTCCTCCAGCGCCCCGGCCCAGGTAAGGCGGAGCGGGGGGGGTGGCGGTGGAGGTGTGTTTTGGGTGCCCTCGGTGGACGGCACGCCGTTGCCTCGCTTCTTTCAAAACGGCTGGCCCTCGCGTGAAGCAGTTGCACGGTGCTGTCGCCCCGGTGTGATGGTACTCGGCATCTGTTGTTCCCATCCTTGCGTTAATCGGTGGGCACGCGTGAGCAGCCAGACGATAAAGCCAAATTTGATTCACCTGAATGCAACGTGTTTTAAAGAAAAGTAATCCTGCAATTTTTTTGAAGTAATGCGGCTTGTGTTGCATCACTTTCTGTCGTAGGAAGAAATTATTTTGAGCGATCCCGTTACCCTGAATGTATCTGTTACCCTGCAGGGTAGCAATGTCGGTACGAAATTCACACATTGGGGATAAAAAAGATTTTTGGAGTCATTATTTCCCTACAGATCACTGGAGGATGAGCAAATGTGCCTTACTTTGACATGTGTTGTACCCAGCAAGTAGCTGCTGTTCAGAAACACCCAAGGAGGTTTTAAACCATCAGATGAGCTGAGGATACAGCCCCCTGTCCTTCCCCCTCTCAAAGGAGGGGGCAGAGGAGCAGCCTCCAGGGCATCCCCGCAGGTCCCTAAAGGAGCTTCCGAGAGGCTGCTTCTGGGAGCCTGGCAGAACCAGGAGTCAAACTCAGCAGGCATGCACCGAAACCTCTTGCAAATGCCCGCTGTTTCTGTGGATAAGGGAATCCAAGTGGTAATTTGCAGTTTGAAGGCATAAAAGAGAGAGGGGAATAATAATAGTCCCAAAGGTCTTCTGCCTTGGGCTGCCTGCTCAGTCATCTACATACTTGGTGTGCAGATTAGCAGCGACAGGTTCCCTCTATGGACCAGCTCCTCGTGGTCTGGGCTGCTTGCTAGCACCGAGATAACCTAAGCATGGCAGGGTCTTCCACCCATCATTTCTCTGCTGAAAAAAAGCAGCCCTGCCCTTTTCCTCTCCCTGGCCGTGCCTTCCTGCCCCTCGCACCCATATCCCCATATCGGGACAAACGTGGATCGCTTCCCACCCCTGCAGTGGCCCAGTGCGGGAAGCGATCCGTGTTCTAGCCGCTGCCCGCACTGGTATGTGTGCAGACGGCTGGGAAGGGGGACAAGCAGCAAACCGCCGGGACTGCCTTGGGGAGGAATACCTGTTTCTGCCCCTTTGCAGACCGGTGGGGCTGCCCTGGAGGGTCGTTGTCGTGCCCCAGACCGCGGGGTCACTCTCGACGGCTGTGCCGTACTGGCACCCGTGGCGCGAGCCCCCGGATCCCTACGGCGCAGGTTTGCAAAGACGCCGGGGAAGGCAGGGCGCCTGCGTGCGTGCCGATGTGTGCCACGGGGCCAGCCGGAGCGGCGTGCTGAGGGGACACCGCCGTGGTGGAGCAGCACCCTCTGCGCCTGCCTCCACTGCCCATCCACACGGAGGAGCCAGCTCGGCCCAACTGGAACTTGGCTTATTTTCTTCCGCGTGCCTTTTCCAGGCAGGGTTTCCGTGCTGTAAGGTCTTCCCCCTCCTTTCAGCCCTCAGCAGGAGGGTGAAGGTGAGGATACGGCCTCCACATAAAGCAGCGCATGTGCCAAGATGTACTGGGACATCTGTGAAGCAGCACAAGCACTAGACGTGAGTGAGGGTCCCAAGCTTGTCAAGTAAATGACACCCAGGTTTTTGGCACTCAGAGTGACACATTTGGACTTTACAGAGATGTGACAGACTGTGGCTTTTCTGTTCTTGTGCTAGTCAAGGGAAAAACCGTGCACACCCTTTGCTAGAGTCATGTGAAGACTCATTCTAAGCTAGCAAACCACAAAAATTAGACCACGAAGCAGAAAGTGCCTTGACTGTTCTCGCCCATTTGAACAGAACGAGTGGTGTGCAAAACCCCACTCATGTCACACACCCTTGTGGCATTTTGGCACAAGCGGTAGGGGACAAGAAGGGCGCCGTGTTCTCTGTAACCAGTTACGGTTATCAGAATCCAGCCTGAAGGAAGGTTGGTTGGGTCCTTTGCAGCAGATGGGAAGACACATAGTTGGTGTCACCGTCAGAAGCACAGCTAGGGCTAGGGTGTAATGAAGGCACTCCAGTGTGCCCGTGGTGGGAAGAGATTTGGGGAGTCGTTCTTCTGCCTCAGGGCACGGAGCAGGTTTGCAGACAAGGCAGCTGAGCGCAGGCCTCCTTCGCTGCTGGCCAAAACTGTCTTGGCCAAAATCCAGGAAGGGGAAAAAGAGTCTTGGTGGTTTGGATCAACCTTAGCGAAAAGAGGTTTCCCTCTGTCAGAAAGTGTTATTGCAGCCCAAGGACCCAGTCACCCCAAGCGTGGCATTTGCATGTGTGAATACATATCTCTGCTTTTGGGGGCCTTCCTATTTGCTTTCTGGTTTGAGGGATTTAAACATTTTCTTTTGAAAACTTTGCTAGGAATGTGGGTCTGTTGGGGAAAAAAAAGCGGAGCTGACATTCTCACTATATTGTCTTTACTGTAGGAGCAGCCCTCAGAAAAATGCCTTGCTGTTGTAAGAGTAGCAATAAAATCACAAGAGCGACCAACATGAATTCACCTGCTTTCAGCTTTCTTAGGTCTACAAAGAGTCCAGAATTTGCCTCTTACAAAATGTACATTAAAATTGTGCAGCTATATTTATATGTCTATTAATCCCATAAAAATAGAGGTTACATTTACATATTTAAAATGGCAGAAATTCAGTTCCTTCTCTGCCATCTGCTAAGACCTGACACGGCTCTGAAACAATTAATGATGCTGCAGCCTTAGACAGAAAATGAGTTCAGCATTTTTCTTTTATTCACGTGGCTGAACGCCAGCCAACGTAGCATAAACAAAGGGCCTCTGAGTTCTTACTTCAAGGCATTCGGGGCGGCGAGAATCCTGTCTTTGGATCGTTTTGTTCTAAGATGTTTTTGCCATTTTTAAGGTAAATGTCCTGTTTGTCTTACTAGGGGTTTGACATCTTGACAACCTGTAAATGGACTCTATTGCTGCTTTGGAAGAGCTCAGGGGCATTGCTGAGAGCACGGGCAGGTTGGTAGGAAGGCTGTGCGTGTAGCTGCCAGACTTGCTGGTGAGCTCTGCCGCAGGAATATGTCCCACCTTTTCTTTCCTCACTTGAAGAGGAACCTCTCTGCCCTGCAAGTCATCGTCACAGCCCTTGAGTGGTTCTCTCCGTAACCATCTCAAGCCCCTGCTAGTTTGCAGCAGCAAAGTCAGCCAAAGCATATTTCTTATAGGGGAAACAACAGATTTACAGTTTCAGTGCTGACTATCTAGGAAATTTATGCCTTTCCTTTCACCATTAGAATCCAAATTTGGGTTTTTGTGTCTTTATGTCTTGTCCTTGAAATTTCCAGGCACTTTATCGTTGTTTATTTAACAGATCTCCTTATAAAAAGAAATAAAGGAATTTTGTTCAGTTTAGTAGGTATGAGCTCCTCTGGTACATATCAAGATTGGTATTTAGCTTGCAGGGGGGGTTCTACCTTTTGAAAAAGTTTGTCACAGTTTTCCTATAGCCTGTCTTTTGAACAAGCGGAATTCAATTACAGGAGTTCTTGAACGTCATCCAGTCCCCTACCTCAGGCAACCGGCTGGTGCCCAGCAAAACACTCTTCTTAAAACAAGCATCCATTTTCCATGTAGACCTGAGGCGCCTACATCTGGGGCACCTGCTTTTTCTCTGCTGACATGAGAGGAAACAGAGACATCGAAGGCTTTTTACTGTAAGAACTTAAAATTTAGGTGCACATTTTAGATGTTTCGGTAAATGTGGAATGTATTCCACCCCTTAGAAGTGATTTCATGCATAGGACTATATTCCTGTGGCTTTTGTCAATTTTTGTGAATTGAAACCAGACTTTCATGCCGAGCTGACATGTTTTTTGTTTTTACGAGTTGTTAGACTATTATAAGCCTCCTGCTTCTCCAGGAGGGCACAGATTTATGTGTACTGAGCACTGACATGCAGACCAGAGTATGAAATCACATGTTTTGAAAGCATTTCTGCATATCATTAATTTAATAATTGAAGACTACAGGCCTTCCATAACATGTTCGTTATTCTTTAAGCAGAACCAACTCAGCTGTTTCCCAAAAGCCAAGATGCATTTTGAAATGATTGATGGTCTAAAAACCATCTTTGTTGACTGCAAACCTAGGGATGCTCAAAGGTAGAAGAATCAACTTCAAGCCACGTCAGCTGGATAAAACGGTGACTGGAAGACCACCATAGCCAGGATACAAAGCATTTATTTTCAAAGAGGCAATGCTGGGATCTTCATTTCGCTTGCAGCCAAATTTACTTTTTGTATGCTTTTTGTTGCATGCTGAGTATCACAAGTTAAACATAAGATCTCCTTCTAAAAGGTAATAGCGTCTGTACATCATGCAGAATGTCCTATCGTGCTGGCAAAATGAATTTTTATTGAAGATGTAAGTAGTGCTGCAGGCCTGTGATGGAGCTGAAGCTGAATTAAGTTTCGGGTGCAGAGGAGCAGTTCGTAACTGAGACTCCCTGGGGAGCGGGGACGGTCCCCCTGGACAGTAATTGTGCCTAGGCCTCAGATGGCTTGTCTTGCTTCCATTTTCACCCCTTATGAATTATTCTTCTGTGCTATTTGGAAAGGTCACAGGTCAGTACTGCTCCAAATCCCCTGATTTTTGACAGCACATGCATCTCATGAATAATGAAGTGTGGCTTTGTGCACACCAGGATAACAGCTGAGTGAGGAAAAAGGATCCTCCCTGCAGAAGGAACTTTTCTGTGTGTTTTGAACAACTCATCACCACGCACAAGAAGTCTATTTGTATCTGCAAGTGTTAGTACAGGCTCCTAACCAGAGGCCACATGTTCAGGAAAAGCTGAGAACAATGTCTTGTATGCTCCCAATCCCAAGGAGTGACAGTGTTTGAAATGAAAAATGTTCCTTGAAGTGTCTCGCTATATAAATCATTTGGAAGTGTGACTCCTTATCAGTTATTTAGAAGTGCTGAATTTTAGCTGAGAAAATGTAATAGCAGAACTTTGGTTGAGCCTTGGCTGATAACCTAAATGTGCTGATCATGAGAAGCATACAGATTATACATAAAATCCAGAGACTAAAAACGAATCTTGAATTTTCTAGCACACAATAGGCTCTGAGAAAAGAAGAGAAATTCAGGTATTTTTCAGCTTTGGCCTGGAGTCCAAATTCTATCCAACCTGCTCTGCTGCTGGCTGTGAATGACAACTGACTGGACATCCATTACTGAGAGTGAGACAGCTGAAACCAAGGGCAGCTACCTCAGGAGGCTACACAGGTCAAAATGCAAAAAATAAGTAATATTAGTCTGACCTGTGTTTCTGTCACTTAGATCAAAATGCGTCATGAAAACAGCGTAAGAGACTTTGCTGAAGTCTAACCTAAACTACTTCATGGTCTTTATACATTCCCAATTCTACTCAAAATTATTTAGAACTGGTTCCAAACATTGCCTATTTGTTGCATCTCTATTTTAGATAACTTTATAAAGAACTCTTTGGGGGGGTTTTGTAGGTGGGAAGGAGTTAAGTTTTTTTAAGCAGAGAGTTTGGGGCAAGCATGTAAGGTGCGTTTTTTTTTGGATACCAATAGGTCTTTGAATATACTCTATGCATATTGGGATATATTACATTTTTTGTCAAAACTGTTGCAAATGAGACACACGAGCTGACTCAATCTATTGACTGATCACATAAGCTACCGAGAATCCAGGTCAAAACAAAAGCACCTTTCAGAAGCTACCAGTTTAGAGACAGTGTCATCTCTTTGTCCTGTAATTTGCATAAATACATTTTGGAAGATTTTTCAAGAACCACAAAATCTAATTTTTTACAGGATCTCGGAAGAGAAGGTTGTGCTTTAGAAGGGTTATTCAACTGTGCATGAAATCCCATTGCCTGTAAAACAAAAAAAAGTATTTTTTTCTAGATGCTCCTCAGGGTAGTAACCCAAAAACATTTTGCCACTGAAATCATTTTTGCACAGGGCTAATCCTGAGGCTTTATGCTACCTGCCAGTCAACTACTGACTTGGAAGCCTCAAGAGCAAGCAAGGTACTCTCTTGGTATTTACACTATACCACAAAATCCTGTCCATCCGGCACACGCTATGTGTACATGCATGGCATTTGAACAGAAATGACTACAGTATGTATTTTCCCTTTTTAGTTTGTTCGGGTTTTTTGTTTATTTGTTTACCACTACTATCTCCCTGAAGGGGGACTTCCCATGGGAGGCGTTGCAGAGAATTCCGTTAAGTTTGTTGTGCAGTTATCAAAAGGATAATTATGAACGTGGGATTAAATTAACATCTTTTAGAGGTCAAGCTTTCACTTCAGGCTTTCCTGTCTCTCTGCATTTGATTTGTCATCTTTGATCCCAGAATTGCAAGAAACTATTTACTATAAAACCATTTAAAACCTCATGGTGAAGAGCTGGACAGTGGTGCTCAGTGCTGAAAGGGTTAGTCTGAGAGAGAAGCAAGGCTGAATAAAATACAATTCTCATGATGCTCATCCACATGATGCTTAATTAGTCCTCGTTTGGGGGAACAGAGAAGCTGCAAACCAGAATAATGAGTGCTTTTATGGGTGGTAATGTCAGATGAACGTTTGGAAGAAGATGACAAAAAATACTTGGTTTTTTTCTTCCAACTTGCAGACATCCTTAGATTGCAGGATAGTGGAAATGAAAGCTCAGGAAATATATTTACGTGACTAACTCCAGCTCTCTGCATAGCTCCATGAGCTATTCACAGAAGACGTGGTCTAGAGTTTTTGGCCTACTATGAGCCAAAAAATAATCAGTGCCAACATGGTGCTAGAACAGGCTGGTAAAATATTCTGCCTCACCTCCATCCACAGCCGCAGATACTTACAGGTTGTAAGAACCCCTTGGTAAATGCTAAATCATATAAATTTAGCTCCAGTTTTTGCAGGAAGGAACTGGGTATTTATGCAGCTATTTATGCAGCTGCAGCTGTTATCGTGCACATTTGTTTGTTTTTTACACACATATCATTATGGAAGAAAAAGTCTTACTCTAGAATTGGTAAGTCCGTATCAGCTCCCACTTTGGTAATTAGCATTTGATGAGGCTACTTGATCTTGCGTGTAACACTTTTCATCGATAGTTGGTGTCACTACCATGCATTAAGTGCTAATACATTATTTCTAGGAACATTAAGGCCTGGACTGATTGCCACAGTCATTGTTTTATGGAGTCAGCGAATTAGAGAAACGAGTCACAGGAATCTTAAAGACCATTAGCCTATTTTTTGTGGTATTTCCAGAGCATGGTATGTCAACCTATGTGAGTTGAATGTTTGAGTGTTTTTCTCTTATTTTAAAGTAATATTAAAGAGAAATTTAAAGTAAGCTGTAAATATGCATTCAAGACATTAAAAGAAATTTCCCTGTGAATTAATGAATGTGATAAGTGCCCTGTGGTGAGACAGTGCTGGATTTGCTTTGAAGTCAAAATGGAGATTTCTGGTTGGTGATTTTCTAGATGATAAGAACATTCGTCTGATAGCAGCAGCAATTATTTTTCTGTGAAGGCTGCTGCAACCTGCAATATCATTGTACTCTGTTCCTAGTTTTATCACTGTCTTCACGGCTTCTATTCCCCTCCAAGACTGAGACCCGTGCTTTTGCAAGGCACTTCACTAATCCCTACAGGCACCATGTCTTTTAAAATTAAACCACAAACATGGCCTTAAAGTACTGGTGAAAATCTAAAGTAAATCTACAAGGGAGAGGAAAAGATAGTTTATGCTGGAAGTCCAGACAACTAATTTTTATGCCTTCACAGAGGTGTGGATGGGAAGAGAGAAAGGGAATGAATTTGAGATGAAGTTTCAGCCCAGATGAGTGGTTATTACCTTTAATTTCCTGGTCTCTGTGGGCTTGTCAGTGATGTTTTCCCAGGCTGGTTGCTTTTAAATATAACTGTCAGAGCTGACACAAGAGGCAGCAACATCTCAGGAGTGTGTTATTTACCCAGGAGTATATGCTATAAACTGTAATAGAACTATATCATTACATATACATTAAAGTGCAATTTGTTTTGATGCTCCTGTAGTTCTCTTGCAAATAATACTTATCAGTTGGAGGAGGAATGAGATCCATCTGAGCTTAGACATGTGGTGACTTCTGAGGAAGTCACACTGTTTGTTCTCACCAGGAAACGCCAACCCTCAGGCTGGACAGTCATCTGCAAAGTTCATTTTTGTCAGCTGGCTTCGGCTCTCTTTGTTTTGCATGACACCTGAATGGTGCCAGGTGCTTTGACTTATTTAAGCATCTAAAAATGGTGTTGGAAACACTGTGTGGGGACCGAGAGCAGAGACCCTGTGCTCCGCTGCTGTTTTGCTCCAGAGGACCATGCTGCTGCTAGGACTAGATGGAGTTTAGCCAAGAGCCAAAATACCTTTGTGCAGAGCCTTTCTTCATTCTTGGCCCTCACGTAAAGTCTCCTTGTAACAGCCAACACGGAGACTGAGAGGAAGAAACAAACAATTTTTAAGGAGGCCTCAAGGCATGAGTTACGAATTTCTATAAGACATTAGCTTTAGTGTTGGGGGGAGAAGGGTGAGTTGTGTTTCAGTGGTCATAAGGAGGCTGTTGCATTTACGGACAAAAAGCAGAAAGTCCTTATATATCACTATCCAGCCCGTGGGTACATAATCACCTACTACACCGGAGCAGCTGGTGATAAAAAAGAGACAGCGCAGCACGAGCCGGGAGTGAGATATCTGTCATGCAGCATTGTTGTGCCCGTGCGTATAGCCCGGGAGGTTTACTCAAGATTTAGCCTTCCGCAGTACAGGCGACGTTGCTGTGCTACTAATGGGCACAAAGAAGCAGGAATTAGTGCGGAGGTATCCGGAGGGGGTCTTCAGCGTGCCTTCGTGCAGCCGCTTTTCCCTGCTGGCTGGCAGCTGGGGCCGTATTGTCCCTTGGAAGAGAAGAGCTGTTGCTGGTGAGCTGAAAACCTCGGCACTGGTAAGTGGTACTCGGAGGACGCCAGATTGGAGTGGGAGCGTGAAGAAGTGAGATTTGGCTGTTTTGTGGCCTAAGTAAATGGGATGAGAGTTGGCAGTGTCTAGTTCAGAAAACTGCACACCACCGTTGGAGTAAACGGCCTCCTAATCAGGAGGTGTGTGCTACAGTGTGATTACCCAGCAGGTCACGTCTGGAAGCTCAATGGCCAAATGTTTAAAGGCATTAGAGGCTCATAAGGATAGAGAGGGGCACCGAGTGACATTTTCAGAAGTGACTCTTATTACTCAGATTGCAATAAAACCCATGGGAGTCAGACAGTGAAGTACGTCTTAATGCCTCCCTGAGAAAACTCTGCAAGGTGCCTGCTTTTATCAGTAGGTGCCCATGTGCCTCTTGAAAACCTGGCTGTCAGAGACGTCCCCTCCCGGGTAAGGCTTAGCAACAGTGAGTAGCAGAGGTGGAAGAAGGATTAAGACACAAACGCTGCGGTGTTTGAGCCCTCGCTCTGTAGTGCCTGTGCGTGGCCGTATTCGCGTGCCTGGTGCCACGGGAAGGTGGATCGCGCAGGGACGTGCCATCAGAAGGGAAGGATGTGGCACACACGCCTCTCGCAAGGTGTCAAAGCGGAGAGCAAAAAAATCAGAGCGTCATCTCGCATTCCCGTTCCCCTGAGCAGATGAAGAGGAAAGGAGGACATGTTTAGTACCTTGTTCCTTAGATCACAATAGCAAAAAGGTACAACCTGGCTCCAGGGCTAAATAAAGAAGGAAAACAAGCTAAACCCTGTTACCAGCTGTGATGGAGAAAGGCCTGCTGTGTTCTCCAGGAGGATTATTAGTGTTACCAGTAGCTGGGGAGACCCACATAAAATTGTAGGAATGGAAAGTGGAAAGGTAAACTTCCAACAAAGGTAATCAAAAGTGTGAAGAAATAGGAGATTATTCTTTCACAAAATTCAGTCTCTCCGAAATCTTATTGCAAATATCTTGCAAAATAATCTAGCAATATTGTATCTTATAATATGAGCTAATTAGTGATTCATAAGAGAGAGAACAGGACCTGGAAAGAGGACATTCAGAAAGCCTTCACCAACTGTGTCAGGGGCTGTATTTTAAATGCAAAGCTGGTGAACATTCAGATGCATAGTCGCAATCAAGCAGCCACCGAGAGAATTCATCAAGGAGCACAGAGGCAGATGAAGCTGCAGAGCAGAATATTGTGTGGAAGTGAACGCCAGGATGCAAAGAGAGGAGCTGAATTCAATGCAGTGGAAGACCAGCGGGTCCTGTGGAGTAAAACCTGATGATGAAAAGCGGGGTCATACTGGCAAGACTGGCGAGTACACCATAGTGTCAAAGCCTGCAGGGGAGAGCAGCTAAAGAAAAACTGGAGCACAATCAGGAAGCAGGCACTGATTTAGAGTTTGGATGCATATGATGCTAGGCTGTGCAAAGTGGCAAAAATGAACGGTCTGTAGCGTCCAGGCTGGCACCAGATGCAGCGGTATTACAGTAACAGGCCATAGGCAAGAATCTGAATGTCGGGTAGATAGAGGACATACAAGACTATTCAAGGGAAGAAAGCAACATTGTCATCTAGCAACACTGAATGACAATTACATGATTTCTTAATCCCTAGGACTGTATGTACAGAGTACAGAGCTGGGGTTCGTTTATGCAGGGAGAAAACATGAAAGGCCAAAGCTGAATTAGAGTTGAAACTGGCCAGTGCTGTTTCAGATAACAAGAGCTTTTTTAAGATATTAATAGCAAGAGGAGGGCTAAAGAAAACATTGGACTGATACTTGTTGAATGTGGTCATCTGACTAATAGAGATGAAGAAAAAGCAGAGGCATTCAATGCGGGTTTTGCCTCAGTCTTTGGTAACACTGATAGACCTTGGGGTGCCCGGTCCCCTGAGTCGGAGGACCACGAGGGTGGGAACGGTGATGTTCCATTTGTGGACACTGAAATTGTAAGGGACCAGCTGTATCAGCTGAATGTTCACAAGTCCATGGGGCCTGATGGGGTTCATCCCAGAGTTCGGAAGGAGCTGGCGGATGTTACAGCAGGACCCCTCTCGATCAGCGACCAAAGGTCTTGGGAGTCTGGGGGGGTCCCTGCTGACTGGAAGCTAGCCAGTGTTATATCAACCTACAAAAAGGGCATGAGGGAAGACGCAGGGAACTACAGACCTCTTAGTCTAACCTCAGTTCCTGGAAAAATTATGGAGAAGATCATATTGGGTTCTGTTGAAAGGCATTTAAAGAGTAATGCAATCATCAGGTACAGTCAACACGGGTTCACAAAAGGAAAGTCCTGTTTAACTAATTTGATATCCTTCTATGATAGGGTCACCCACCTTGTAGATGAAGGGAAGGCGGTGGATGTAGTTCTTCTGGATTTTAGTAAGGCTTTTGATACTATCCCTCGCAGCATCCTTCTGGACAAGCTGTCCAACTGTGGGATGAGTGGGTTTACGGTGCACTGGGTGAAGAACTGGCTGAAGGGTAGGGTTCAAAGGGTTGTAGGGAATGGGGCTACATCTGGCTGGCAACCGGTCACCAGCGGTGTTCTTCAGGGTTCAGTTCTAGGGCCAGTTCTGTTCAATATATTTATCAATGATCTAGATGCAGAAGTTGAACGCACCATTAGCAAGTTTGCTGATGATACCAAACTGGGAGGTGCTGTTGACTCTCCTGAGGCACAAGAGGCCTTGCAGAGGGATCTAGATAGTTTGGAGCATTGGGCAATGATTAATGGGAAGAAATTTAACAAGTCCAAATGCCGGATTCTGCACCTGGGATGGAGTAATGCCAGGCACAAGTATAAACTGGGAGAGGAGTGGCCGGAGGGCAGCCCTGCAGAAAGGGATCTGGGGGTGCTGGTCGACAGCAGGCTCAGTACGAGTCAGCAGCGTGCCCTGGCAGCCAAGAGGGCAAACCCCATCCTGGGGGGCATCAAACACAGCGTGACCGGCCGGTCAGAAGAGGGGACGATCCCGCTGTATTCAGCGTTGGTGCGGCCTCACCTCGAGTACCGTCTGCAGTTCTGGGCCCCACTGTTTCAGAAGGATGTGAAGGTCCTTGAATGCACCCAGAGGAGGGAACAAAGCTGGTGACAGGGCTGGAAGGCATGTCCTGTGAGGAGCGGCTGAGGACTCTGGGCTTGTCTAGTCTGGAGGGAAGGAGGCTGAGGGGCAACCTCGCTGCTCCCTGCAGAGTCCTGAGGAGGGGACGTGGCGAGGGGGGTGCTGAGCTCTTCTCCCCAGGATCCAGCGATGGGACACATGGGAATGGCTCAAAGCTGCGCCAGGGGAGGTTCAGACGGGACATTAGGAGGCATTTCTTTACCGAGAGGGTGGTCAAGCCCTGGAACAGGCTTCCTCGAGAGGTGGTCGATGCCCCGAGCCTGTCAGCGTTGAGGAGGCGTTTGGACAACGTCCTTAATAACACGCTATAACTTGGTCAGCCCTGAAGTGGTCAGGCAGTTGGACGAGATCGTCGTCATACGTCCCTTCCAACTCAAATATTCTATTCTATTCTATTCTATTCTATTCTATTCTATTCTATTCTATTCTATTTTGTTCTACACTGCTGTGATCTTCTCTGCCTTTACAGTTGCACACTGAGGCTGTTCACTCAGCTCTGTTTTTTTCATGAGGTAAAACCAAAGTGTTTTGTCCTACCAAGAAAGGGTGGGGACTGATCTGTTTTCTGTTCTCTTGGAGGCAATTTCTCTAGCTCAGAGCAGGCATACACTGGTGGCATAACATGGAGAAGTTTGAACCAGCCGATTTCTCACTTACCTCTTGGATGAGGCAGCTGCCAGTTCTCTCTGCCCAGCATCTTCCACAATCCTTAACCCCATTAACCAGCTCAAAATAATAAATGAGGGATCATTCTCCAGCTATCCCTACATTTTTGAGTGGGTTGTGGTTTTTTTCTGTAAGTTGATATTATTTCACTGACGTGACAGGCAGGATTAATAAAGCCTTAGTCACAGAACTGGAAAGAACGCTTACTTTTACACATAGGACTAAGAGCTGCCTGGAACCTTCCTTGTTTGAGCAAGCAGCCAGAAAGTGAGGGGAAATAATGAGAAAAAGGAGATGTACTTGTCACTACAACTTCATTATTGCGCGTAGATGTCGGTGAGAGAGGAGACAGCTTGCTGCTTGTTGCCAAAAGCAATGGAATCACAGAGCAGTGTCTTCATATTTTGCTGCATGATTTCCTGATGGTATTGTGTAAATATACAGCAAAGCAATATAGCTTAGCAATGCATTATTGACACATGACACCGTAATAATTATGTGGGCAATGAGGTGACCTTGAAATCCATTAATTAAGTAGCAATGTGTGTCTTGGTTTAATTCAGTGTCTTGGTTTAATTCAGTGTCACTTGTAAGTGCAAAAAATGTCCCTGTGTTTCTGTTCCCAAAATAAATCAATATTTACTGTTTGTTAGATAGCATTTGGAAACAGAAAAGCTGCACTGGAGGTCTGTGAACTGCTCAGAATCTTTGTTGTATGTAACAGACTCTGTCTGAATCTGCAATTTGTACATAAACTTTGGATCCTACTTTGCAGAGCCATTCTGCATGCAGATGTGCATGCAGCATTTGGTTAGACTTACTAAAAAAGCCTTTTGCTCAGGTAAACCATTACAAGTCCCATCAGCCCAGCTCTGCCCTGTCTTTGCAGCAAAGAACTGTTGCTACAGGCCTTGGCATTACTTCAGGAGAAGTTTCCAGTCGGGATTCATTTTTGACATAGATGAATGAGGACTTTGGTGAGACAACTCAAAAGAGTTTGCCCTACGTACTTTTGCTGAGCATTAAGCTTTAAAAAATGAATGATTGCATTTAGAATTGCCTCTCAATATTAATAGCTGGAAAAGATCTGCCCAGTTCTCTATATGAGAGTGAGGATTTATTTGCTGTGGTAAAACTGGAGGGGACTCATACTTTCTCCATTCAGAGGTACTCCTGGTTTGGGTTGTGTTGTCACCTTTTTATTAAGGAGAAGAATATTCCTGATGATAAAAGCAGTATACAGAAATGAGACTGCATTTTGGAAATTGAATAGTATCTTCTTCTCCATAGATCCATAACCATTAACCAGAAGACTACAATTTTAAAAACAAGCTTTTGAGGGAGAAAAGGTTACTTTTATCAGAGAAGGTACTATTGCAGAGATGTACATGTTGAGCTGATTTTACAAAGCAGCCCAGTAGTTTTGCATTCTGAAACTTTTAAGATCTGCATGCAAGGTACAACTAAATTTCTCTGACAGGTACATGGAAATGCTGTTAATAACCTAATATCCCTTGTGTCAGAAATGTATTTTTGGAACGTGTAAGGCTAAAAGATGTCTTTTTTAATGCAGTATCATGCAGTTAGAAAGTCTGGGAATTGATCAAAGATGTGATTTTTTTTCTTCTGTGCCTTCACCCCATAGCATTTGAGGAAATGGTGGGCTTCATGTTAATCCTTGTATGTTCTTCTTTGTGTATTTTCAGGATTCCTCTTCAATTGGAACAGCCACAGTGGCTGGTCCCAGGACAAGTGCAATAATTGGAGATCAGGGAACACCACCGAAGGTCCAGCTCCCCCTCAATATGTAAGCAGCTCATCTCAGTCACTGCGTGCTCTTTGTTTCCAATTGTGTGTGCATGTGTGCGTGTGTTTGAAATCTGAAAGCCTGAATCTCAGCTCAGGAGCTTTCTGAGAAGAGAGAGATTGCAATTTCATACATGACCCAGCCTCTGCTGAAATTGAAAAACAAGCAGAGAACGGCAAGACTTCCCCCTTTCTCTGTGAGCCCTTTTAGACTCCTGATATGTTTATTACAGCTGTAGGAATCACTGTGAAGCAAACAGAATGCCTCTCAGCTAAAGAAAATCTTCCTTCATTTAAAGCTCTTAAAAAGGTGTAGTCCCATCCAATCGAACACCTGATCATTCATCATTAACCAGAAAAAATGACCCAATTGCGTTTTTTCAGTGCCATAAACAAAGGCAACAAATAAACTTCATATCATGGGCATATGGGCTTATTGAATAGTGTGTAGAATAACAGAAGTTTGACTAGATACAAAACAAAAAGAGTAGACTTCATTATAATAAATCTCTTCTAGCCTGGTTGGTTTATCTGGTACCTGTCTAGTTAAACTGCAGAACCCTTTCATCTCATCACGTATACCTTGTGAAATCAGTAGAACTATATAGACACACAAACACATATGCACGCCAGTATTTTAGGGTTTTATGATATGACTAAAACAAGGTCTGAATTCACAAATAAAATCCTAAAATAACATAGCAAATCTGCTTTAAGGAGAATAGGGGAGTTGGAACAGAACCAAACCAAATTTGTTCTTGGCTGCTAAGGTGAGATCTTCATACCTGAGGGGTACTACACATCTCTGACTGCCCCACAGAGAGGTCTCATCATCACTCTGTAGTCACCCTGTGCAGCCTGTGTGGCACATAGTGGGGCACAAATTTATTTCAAACATTGCCCAGACTGGGAAGCAGTAACTGGCAGTATTTCCAGTATTTAGTTGCTGAATCAGGACATTTTCCAGCTCTCTGGCAATGCCCCTGCCTCCGTGCCTCAGCAAGCCTTCCCTTCTCCCTCCCGTGCTTCTCCTGTCATCTCCCTCGTGAAACAGCCTCGTAATCCGGTCTGTCATTTTGCATTGGCAAGCCAAGTTCCAGTCAAAGAGGAAGCTTTATCTGAAAGCTGTAGCAGAACTGGGGAGGTACAACCCTACACAGAGCCCTGGGGCTTCTGCATTATAAGCAGAGTCACAGGCAGCTCACCGAAGCCAAGAACACAAGCTGCCTTCTTGCTTAGGCCTGTTCTTAGGGAACTTTTAATAAACATTTTGGCTTCTTCTAGGTCCTGCTCCCCAACCCATAGCCTCACTGTTTCACGTAGCCCAGAATAACTTGCTATTACATTTTGTGAGCTTTCAGATTGTTGTTTTAACACTTTCTTCTCGGTTGTAGAGTTTGCTGGTAAAGTTTCACACCTAAAATCTAGAGAATGGTGAAAAGCGTCCACGTTCAAAGCCTTTGGCTTAAGGCAAAACCAGCCTCAGCAGACGGGACCGCTAGATCTGATTTCCTACCAGAGGAAAAACCCAGGAACACTTTCTGGGGAGGGAAGCTGCCTGCCCTCAAATTGTTTTCAGCCATGTACGAGAGCAGGCGTCCCACCGGCTCTCCCACCGTCCCCTCTGCCAGCACACGGGGCGTACGCCTGTCCCCACGGGGCGGGCATGCCGGCCACGGCCAGGCAGCGGACCCAGGCTGAGCCTATCGCTGGGTTTGGAGAAGTCCCTGCCTCTTTGCAGACTAATAGAGGAAACCCCCAGGGATGGGCATCCTCACTGCCCCACGTAGGTGGTGGGATCGCCGGTCCACGAGGAAAACGCTGATCACCTCTGTTGTCCCACGGTCATGCTGTGTGGTTGTCACATACAAGTTTTCATCGGTTTAGCCGTACAGAGATCGGTCGGTTTTGGCATGGAGTCCAGGCTGGGCTGTTGTACGCCTTCTTTTAGTCTCTGCAAGGATTTTGATACTCTCTCCGGAGGATGTTTAGGCTCATTGTGATATTGGATATTCAGGCTTACTGGAGGCTGAGTTGGGGGAATTTGCAGAGAGGAACAGAAAGAAACTAGTAGGAGAGCTGGAGGTAGCTGCAAGGGAAAGCAGCCTATGATCCACTTAGGGTAATTTCCTTGCACCTTCTTCCAGCATCTCCACCTGTAAATTACATTATTACATGTAGTCCCCTGGGGACAGGGCTAAGTGAGGCTATGTAAAATGCTCTGTCTTTGACCCCGCTTTACCCATAGCTTTTGAATATGAGTCCTGTGTAAGCAGCGACTTAAAAAGGGGTAGTCAAAGCCACGCTTTCTGCTCCCTGGAGTGAGCGCAGTCCAGCACTTTCCGTTACGTCCTAGCAGAGTGCAGTGCTGAAGGATTAGCACTGAAGCATGCAACCTTATTTCATGTCAGGGTGATGCATTTTAATGTTCTTCAGTTCATATGTAGCCTTATGTTTTCCATCAGGTGAACAGCTAGAGACCTGCTCAGGACCACCTGATTATACAGGCTAAACAAAGGATGTGCAGGATGGTTTCTCCCATCTGTTGACTAAGGCAACACAGTTTCTGATTAGGTCTTTGTACCCCTTGCACGTGGTAAACAGAGCCAGGCACATCAGCCTAAGCATGCCCCAAGGAGCTGTTACCAAATATTTCATATTCTGCTCATTACTGCTGTTTATTTACTGCCTTCAGAATAAAAATAAGGAAATCTACTGGTACCATAAAGGAGTAGAATCAGAAAAACTAACAGGATTTATTCCTCAATTATATTTCCTGGAGAGCAGAAGTAAAAAGCCATCTATCATTTTTATTGGCTGCAAGTCTACAATCACAATGGTTATAGTTTTCATTATTTCTCTGGTTCGCTGCTATAAGGTGGGCAGCAAGCCTCTTCTCACCCGCCCCTGAGCCTAAGAGCATTCTACTGCACTTTGTAGTGTAAATGCACTTTCTCTAAGTGTTTCCCCATTTGTCCTAATCTCTCTGCACTGCCTGTAAAGCACAAATTAAAAAAAAATCTCAAGAAGGCACAACCTTGATCAAGAATTACCAGAAATCCCTTTTTGCATTTGTAGAAAGGCGACAGTACCAAAAAAAAAAATGGTATTTACAAAGAAAGTGTTGTCCTGTGTGTGCACTCTTGCTATCCTATCCCAACTTTCCGTTATTCCCCAAAGCGCAAGCAATCATTCTTAATTTTCAACAAGGATCTCTCTAAACAGAGAGAATATCTTTAGGGACTTTAAGTTGTAGTCATTTCACAACATTAGACACGTCCCTGAAGTAGTAACGGAAGAACAAAAGAGAGATAAAAAGGAAGACTCTAAACAAAGGGAATAAATAAAAGCTGTAATTAAATAAATAAAAAGTTCTACATATTGAGTCCTCGTTAAAGATTTATTAGAATACTTGCATGCAAAACATCCAAAGCCAAATTTTACCACTTCACTTACATAAGTAAAAAACCCCTTGCAGAATTTGGCCCTCTGTCACTTTTTGTTTTACCCACATAATACAAGAATTACTATACCAGATCAGAACAGTCTGGTGTGTTGTTTCTAAAACCGGCCAGCTTAAATAGCGTTGAGAAAGCTGCAAGAAAAGCTGCCTTAAATGTTTTTGAAGCAGCCTACCCATAAGAAAAGTTTCTTCTGAAAATCCGCAGTAGGGGTGGCTCCCACCCTGAAGCATCCGAATATATACTTCATCCAGATGTTAGGCTTTGCAAACCCTTCCTACTCGAGTCTTGGTTACTCTGGCTGTCTCTGTAATGACCTTGTCCTCTGAAACTGCTGCTCAGTCTTTAACTTCACTGCTGCTTTGTGGCAGTGTTTTGCTTTGGTTGTGCCCTGAGTGAGAAGTATGTCCTATGAATTTCTAAGTTACCCGCTCCCTTTAATCTGATTAGTTATTCCCTTACTGTCTCAGCATCCAGTTGATCTTGTCTCTGCCGTTCCTTCTTTGGTGTGCTGTAATGATGTCCCTTTTTAACGACCATTTCTGAGCGGTGTTTCTGCTCGCTGTCTGCTCTGCAGGGCTGGAGTCGAAGCAGGAAAGGTGGTGGTTGACATCAGCTGTGTGCTTTCTTCTTGTGTGACCTCTCCCCACAGCTACCTAGCCCTGTACGCCTACAAGCCTCAGAAGAACGACGAGCTGGAGCTCCGCAAAGGTGAGATGTACCGAGTCATTGAGAAGTGCCAGGACGGCTGGTTCAAGGGGACGTCTCTGAGGAGTGGGATGTCTGGCGTCTTCCCAGGCAACTACGTGACGCCTGTTTCAAGGTGAGGACCACTGGCCAAGGTGGATATGCCCGAGCTGGGGCTGAGAGGGATTCTGTGTCTGGAGGATGCTGAAAACAACATAGCTCTATTAAATCACATTCCCCTTTCAGAAATTTTCTGGTGGCATTGCAAGCTTGGGTAATGAAACTTGCTGGTTGTAGCATTGGACTTATCCATGTTCTCAGAAGACTTCACTAGTTGTGTTAGATGATGGCATTTACAACCTCTGACTTTGTAAAGTCTGCTGAGCCCAGGTTTTACTATTGTAAAGAATCTGTTGGCTAATGATCTTGTTATTGTTATAAAACTACTGGACATGTAATGGGGTTAAACAAAACAAGGAATGCTTGTGTCTTGCTTTTCAGTAGCTCCTCATGTAGATTTTGTTTTTCTTGAATCAAAGATCTTGGAGTGTTTGGATCTGGACTAGTGTTTGAACCGTTAAATTTCAGAAGCGGTAGGAGAGTTCAGTAAATTGTCTGATTTTAGCTACATCTGTCTCAGTTGCAGAAGATGAGAAAAGGAAAGAATAGCACGTTTGGGGAGGAATGCCTTTTGTCAGAGTTTGGTGTTGGATGACACCAATCGAAGGTTGTTTCTGATCTAGAGCCCACCCTGAAATAGTCTGCAAACTGAGGAGAAAGTTCATCAGTGTGTCCCGGCCTGTTTTGCCTCACATGCTCCTTGCAGGTCAATGTTGCCATGTGTATGCCCGGATCTCCTTTAGAGCAACCGTGGGTTTGCAAACCGAACTCACTCCTTCTTGTATGCTCTCAGTCTCTCCTCCCACATGCACAGAGTCTCCACCATCTTTCGCTCCTCTCCAGAGAAAGGCACTTCACAACTCAGACAGTGTTGATCTTGGAAAATTGATCCAGATTTGTTCTAACTTCAGTTTATGTCAAGTTTGTAATATGTGGACTGAGCAAGACCAAAAGTTAAGAGCAGATTAGAAGATGATAACTTAAGCCTGCTGACAGTCTTAATATTGCATTTCAGTAAAAAAAAAACAGCATTAATTAACCCAATTAATGGGTTCTTCACTCTTCATCAACCTAAATGTATTTACCTGGTTTTATAGAGCCCCTTGGCTGCCTTCACTCCTTGCCTTTTCAGCTCTTAATTAGTAAAGAAGTTTGTGCTGAAGGGTTGGTGATCTGAATCAGCAAGACTTTATTAAATGCAGCATGTCACAGCTAGAACAAGACAGAGAGAAGTGCTAAAGGGCAAAAGTGCTTTCCACAAAACCCAAAAGCAGCTTTATGATTATATTTATGATCCTGCAAGCTAATTAAGTTCCTGTGTAAATCACCCTCAGTGAGAACAACAAGAAAAATCTGATAGCAACAAAATCTCCTATTTGCTGCACTTTCAACTGACTTTGTTCCCCTTTGACAGCAAAGCAGAGGATTAGATTCATGCATGTTTTTCTGCCACTCCCTACAAAACCCAAGAAAAAGAAGTTGCCCATGAATTTAGTAACACTGAACTAGATTTATAAGCTGCCAAAGCACGTGTGTGAGCAGAGCATGGTGGAAAAAGGACAAGACCCTTTAGACAGACAGAGAGGCACAGGGCAGCAGAGAAAATTTGCCACGTGCAACATCTATCCAGCGCTGTGGGAGTCACAGACAGTTTCTGTACTGTCGGTGTGCATGTTTGCCTGAATGCAGCTCTCGGTGGATTATTAGGTGTGCTTTTCTGGCAAACTCAATCTAGTGCAGATGGCCAAGCCAGCTCCAGCTGAAACTTGCTGCTACCCTGCCAGCTCTTCACAGCAGATGACAGTCAAGATTTCCATCTGGTGGGATTCCCAGCTTTTCCCTACCTGGAGGCAGATGAAAAAAAAATTGAAGAAAAAAAAAACCAACCTCAGATTCATTTAGCAAAATGTAATCCAGGCAAACCTTGCACCATGAGATGAGTCAAGTCAATGACACCACAGTGTTGTTTTTCCTCCTGCGATTTTGGAGGGAGGGGAGATTGGGCAGAGGGGATGGCTATCTTTTGCACTTTTACACCATATCTTCCAGCCTGTCTTTTGGTCTCTTTCTATCAGAATTTCACTCTTCTGGCTCTTCCCCTTTCCATTCTTTTCTTAGGGTTGCTTCTTCTGTCTTTCTTGTCCTCTGAATTGGGCCAGATTGTTCAGCGCACTCCTCCTTTCTGCTCTTCTCCTCTCTGTGTTCCCACACAACAATTTGGGGGCCCCAGAAGTTCTCCCAGTCCCACCCCCCATAGGTTGGTCTTGTACCCTTTCCGTTATCCCCTCCTCCCTTGCTACCCCCCTGCACTGTCTCATTTCCATCTCCTCCACCATGCTTCGTTCTGTGTCATATCCCCTCTGCTGTCCTTCCCTGGAGAGGACCTTGGCACATGGAGCAGCCCGGGAGCGGAGACAGCACAAAATGATCCCTCTGTTTCATGGCATCTACTGCTGGGGAAGGAAATTACTCAGGAACCTGAGTAAGAAACTCAGAGAAGGAGCTGCTGAGCAGCAGCTGAGTTTGTCCATTGGTGTCCTTCTGTCCTCCCCAGTGTCCTCCTGCGCTGGTCACAGAGTTTCTAGCTCAGTGGTAAGAGGACCAAGACCTGCTCTAGGCTGAACTCATTGCATAGGAGAAGGAGCCTCATTCCTTCCCTCCGAGGTCTCCCCAGCCGCTCAGATGAAACTCAAACTATGCATGCAGTTTAAGTGAGCAGCAAAAGAGGCATTGATTATTGTTTGGATTTCCTTTTCAGTAAGGTCAGCTGCATTCCCTCCCCTTTTGCATTTCCTTAGCAAGTCTAAGCTAGGGCTGGTTACATCGGTAGGGTAAGTGTTCAGCCAAGCCAAGCTCTGCCAAGTCTGCTGCTTTTCAGTCCCCTTCAACAGCCACACACCAATTTGGTGTTATCCATCTTTTTTTCTCCCTGTGGGGCTGTATGCAGGTTTGATCCTAAGAAAAGATCTCTGAGTCTGTTTTAATTATCACTCCATTAGTGCCCGTAAAATAGCCTCTGGCACACAAAATGACATTTGGGAGATATCCTTTTTTCCTGAATTTAGATTTGTGATTTTACTAGCAACTATTCAGACAGAAATGTAGCTTAAGAAAAAAAAGTGATGAGAAAAATTATCTTTTCCATTTTTACCCTGCACTTCTTCCTGTAGGATAAAGGGGTGAAAATGTCCTCCAGCATGCTGACGACTGTGTCCTATAAAGATCAATATATATCTATATCTCGTTTTACTTTAACACCTGAGAGGGTGTCATGTTGGACCCCCTAAGTAACTGGGGGCGCTTATCAGCGTTGTGGCTGGGTGTCGGGGTCTCCGCAGCATGCTTACGCTGTGCCTTGTCTCCACGCAGGGTGCCGGTGGGAGCCGGGCAGCCCAGGAACAGCGGAGCCGGGGGAGCTCCGACAACGAAAGGAGCCCCAGGAGCCATCCACCCCATCGGGGCCGGTCACACCAATGCCACCACAGCCGTCAGACCTGTTGTCCCTATCACTGTGCCTCAGACGCATCCCCAGCTACAGGCAGCCTCTCCGCAGCTGAATAACTGCTTGAGGTACTCAGCTCAGCAGCCAGCCAGCCAGCCCCGCAACGCCATGCAGATGGGTATGTGCGTACGCCCGCCGGTGTCTCTCGCCCTGCGTCGGCAGGATTAATGTCGTACCCCTCGAGCGCGAGCCTCTCGAATCTGCCCGGCCCCGCAGCTTGCTTTCTCGTTTTAGTCACAGCTCAGTCAATGTGGAATAGAGTATGTTTTATTTGCTTGTAATATTTATGGGCTTCTATTGATCCCTGGGAACCACGTTGTGTTTATCAGATTGTTCTGTTGCTACAGCTGAAATAGATTATAGTGTTTACAAATATTTATACAATTTATCTGAGTGAAAGCAAGCACCCTGCATACTGAGGAGATTAACAGTTCTGAATCCGGTTGGCTTGCTGATGGAAAAATACTGCCCTTATCGCAGGGCAAGTAATACACGACTTAAAATTAAGAAGCATTTCATCGGGCTTCAGGGATGAAAGGTATTTATTAGGCAGAACAGGACCCGGTGTTAGTGATAAAGCAAAAGATCTGAAAAATGCTGCCACCTTTTTGAAATGAGAATAAGAGCTTTTCACACCAGGGGGCCTCTGTTCTTTCTAGGTTCCCTTTCTGATGTACAGCACAATTTTCTAGAGTACAGTTTATTCCCCTCTCCCTGATGTTAAACAGCTCTGATGTTGAATAAAGTAAAAGTAAATCCTGTGGTGGAACTTTATAGCAAAATTTAAAACATTTTGTTTCTGATTTTTTATAGGCATGTGAGCCATTGTGTTTACAAAGGCAGATTAGTAAGGACCGTGACTGCTGAAAACTGAGGTCTTAGACACAAAACAGCAGGCACAAATGAGAAATACACTGCGGTGTAAGTCATGGATTCATACCTTTTGAAGCCAGAAGGCACCATTATGACCATCTAATCTCACCTCCTACATAGTCCAGACCAAAGGGAAGAAAACGTAATCAAATACGTGTGAATCTGAATCTTGAACAGTGCAGGCTGCTCCGCTCAGCAAACAGCGGCAGGACTTCACATGCCATCCATGTCACACTGGGGAATAATCGATTTACCCTCTTTTTGTCTAGTTCAGAAAGAGCTGCTTTCCCCTCAAATCACACCCTTCCAAAAGCCCTTCTGCTCCCACAGTGCAAAGGCAGACACGTCCCCTCTCGGGATGCACTGGGGAGCTCCTGGTGCCTCCTGTGCCCATGCCAACGGGCAGACGGGCTCCCCTGAAACTGAGGTGACACATCATTTTGCCCCACGCACCTGGCATGCCCCACACCTTCCTTCCACGACGCTGCTGTGCTACACCTCCAGCAGCTTATCTGATTTAAGATTGCTCCTCCAGGTCACTCTGACATCTTAAAGTGCCAAGGAGTTGGCAGGTAGGGTGATCCAGGGACCACAGAGCTGCTCCAAAACCTCCTAAGTGGGGAGCTCTCCAGCCCTTCCAGAAGGTTAATGAGATTGTTGTTTTAATTAAATAAACCTTTGCCAGGATAAATAAAGGAAATTTTTCATCATCATCAGTATTTTTCTCCATAATGGATGTCCTCATCAGTATCCTGTTGACCAGAGCCTCTCAAAAGGTCTCTTTAGTCCTACAGGACAGGGCAGCGCACACTGACTTTTGGAAAACCTTTCCAAGAGAGGCAAGCTGGCACAGTATTCAAATCACGTTTCTGTTGGCTTGCAATATACATGAGTAACAAATCAATTTTGCACAAGGCCACTAATGTAGGAATACACCCAAAGTGAAATATGAGTGGTGTAGAACAAAAATAGCCTTCAGTGAGCATTGCTAATTAATAGCATGTTTGATGCAGCACAGTCCAGATCCAGAGATCCCAGAGCAAAGGCATAGATTGTAACAGTAAGCAGATGAAATTACAGAATAAAATGTGAGAGCTCTACTCAGAGTTGATTTTTCTCAGGCCATTTATTTTACTGTTTCGCATGTTTTCTGTTTCTTGTGCGTCTGGAAACACCGAGTCCTGTATGAAAGAAGTAATATACCTAATATGATTATCAAATCAGTCTTCTGCATCCAGGTACATGCAGTGAAATTCCATTATTGTGCTTTTCCTCTAAATTTAGGAAAGCCATTGCTCCCTATAACCAGTAGTTCAAAACCTTGACCCTGCAAGCTTAACCATCCTGGAAAATTAGATTTCTGGCAGCAATGGTTGCTCATCACACAGGTTCCAAACAGGAAAATCAGAAGGAGGGAATCACTTCGAGATAACCAGTGGTGCCCTGTCTGGCTCTCTGGAAAGAAACTCCACTGTCCAATCTCTGGTTTTGGTAATCCACGGAGGGGAAAATGGCAACTAAGAGTAAGAATAGTCTTGAAGGCTTCTGTAATAACTTTTAGGCCCTTCCTCATGCTACATGGTAAAATAACATCAAATTCAAGACTGGTTAATGATAATTTGGTTGATTTGCTATGAGCAACATTAATAAAAAGAGATGTTACAGAGTCAAGGAGTTACCATGAGGGAGAATCATGTAAACTTTGGAGGTGCTAATCTGATGATCACTGGCCCATCACGTTCTGTATCACTTCAGATAATAGGGCATAAGGCTGGGGGATGAAATTCCCTCCTGGCAGCAGTGCTCAGCTGGTGTAGTGAGCATGATTAACAGCACTCCTTATTGTTTCAATCCCTGGTAATGGGTGCCGCTGTTAACCACAGAAACAGAAAATAGTGGTCTGAGTTGTTCTAGCATTGTCGTTTAGTTATAGATTGAGTGAATTCCAGCTGGTCCTGCATAAAAATGTATCCTTCGGATGAATTTGTAAGAAAACCACAGATCAGAGTGGGTCAGAAATTTTCCAGAAAAATGCTTCTTGGTCAAAGAAAAGCTGATCTGTTGGACTCGAAGCTTTTTGTCAGGAATGGATGTAGTTCAACCGGACTTCAGCCATGAAGCTGTCCTGGCTCCGGTTGCAAAGGGAATAGACAGCTGCCCAGAGCTGTTCGCTGCAGAGGAGAACAGCGCAGTGACCAGTTCCTGTGTTTTCACGTCCCAGGTGAATGCCCTGACCAGAATAGAGGTTATTGTGGGGTAGGTGAGTAGGTTGTGCTTAGAAGAATGTTCAAAGGTTCAGATTTTGCACTGAGGCAGAACTAAACCAGATTATGAAACCTTGAAATCATTTGTGAAATGGGCATTTTCCAGCCAGCCCTACTATTGAATCATTTAAGCGAGGGAATGTCTGAGTGTGGATTTGGGTTCTGGTCTGTAGGTACTTGAAGTGGAGCTGTATGTAGGTTACACCTGAAGCAATCAACCAACCTGGAAGTCAGAGGCAATATTGTTGTGGAAATGGAGCTGGAGCTTTGTCACACTTTTTGCAACATGAACCATGCAACAGGCTCCCGGATCCCTGGAGAGCTGACCTCGGCAGTGTGTCACGGTCACCGTTAAAGAGATGAGCGCTAATTCCTGGTTCCTTCTGCTTGTAGGCAGGGTTTGCTCAGCAGGGGCAGCAAGACCAAAAGGCGCTGCATGGTCCCTTAGGGACTTTGCTGGCAGAGTCGAGGCTGAGCTCAGAAATCCTCTGGCGGATTTCTGTTTAATTTATCTTGTGCAGCACAGTGATGTGCTGTTGATCATTTTGTTAGGGTTTGAAACAAGAGCCCTTCCTTTGTAATCGCTGGCTTCGAGGTCCGTGTGGATCACCTGGGCTAGCCCTTTAGGTCCCTTGTTGCGTTGCTCCGAAACCTATCCGCTTAGGAGGGTGTCCTGGAGGTTCGGAAAACAGCTCAGCTGGAGCGACATAAGGTATTTTAAAAACACGGCAGGCTTGCTGTTTGTTTCGAAGCATGGGCAGGGGTGGTCAGGCCGTTCCCCAGTCGCATCAGCAGGGAGGACCAGCCATTTCGGTGACCGCAGACAGGCCTTTCGCAGCCAGGAGGGCGACTGAGCCGAAAACACTTGCAGGCTGAGATAATCCTGGGTTAAGACTGAAAGCTCAGCTCCCCGTCGGGCCCCCGTGGGGGATGGCCGCCGAAGGGCCGGGTCCGGCAGCGCGTGGGGAGCTTAACCGTTCTCTGTCCTCCCTCCGCAGCTCACCCCCCGGTGCCGGCCCCGGAGCGGCCCACCGCCACGGTCTCGCCCCTGCGGACGCCCAGCTCGCCCTCCCGCTTGCCGGCGGCAACCATCCGGCCTCACCCCGCCGTCTCCCCGCAGCACGGCCACCAGCCGCCCGCCCCGGGGAGCCGGCCCCTCATCCCCCTCACCTCCGCCGCCGCCGCCATCACCCCACCCAACGTCAGCGCGGCCCACCTCAACGGTGAGGCGGGCGGCGGGTCCCTGGGCGGCCCCGTCGCCCCCGGCCCCGCCGGAAAGGCCGAGGAGAGGAAGAACGAGAAGGTAAGGGCCGCCGCGCGCCCGCCGTCGCCCGCGCTCCCGCCATTGCCCGCGCTCCCGCCGCCTCTCCCTCTGACGAGGCTCTCGAGGAGGGAGCCTGCGCCCGCCATCGCCCGCGCTCCCGCCATTGCCCGCGCTCCCGCCGCCTCTCCCTCTGACGGGGCTCTCGAGGAGGGAGCCTGCGGCCGCCATCGCCCGCGCTCCCGCCATTGCCCGCGCTCCCGCCGCCTCTCCCTCTGACGGGGCTCTCGAGGAGGGAGCCTGCACCCGCCATCGCCCGCACTCCCGCCATCGCCCGCGCTCCCACCGCCTCTCCCTCTGACGGGGCTCTTGAGGAGGGAGCCTGCGGCCGCCATCGCCCGCGCTCCCGCTATCGCCCGCACTCCTGCCATCGCCCGCGCTCCCGCCATTGCCCGCGCTCCCGCCGCCTCTCCCTCTGACGAGGCTCTCGAGGAGGGAGCCTGCGGCCGCTAGAAGCTGGTTTTCTTCGCCTGCCAGCTTGGGCATCCTCGTCTCGCGTTATTTTCACGCTTCATCCTTTCCCCCCCCCGCACCCCGCACCATCCCCAACGCGGCACTCGCGTTACCCGCTCGCGGGTGGGTAACGAAGCTGAGCCGCTAAATGGGCTGAGTTTATGCGTTTCTTCCAACGGTCGGGGCCTGGATCTGCCAATTTGCAGCGGTGCGGAAAGACATTATGGCGGGGCCTTGGCCGCCGAAACCGGGTGGCCGAGTCAGAAGCCATCTGCCTCGCTAGGCGGGAGAAGCTGGTGGTGGTACCAGCCCTGGGGCAGGTGCCACAGGCACAGTAAAACACTGGCTCATGAGCAGCAGGAGCTGTTCTACTGCTCCAGAAACATCTCCTCCGTTTCTTGCACAAACTTCCATTGCAGTGGCACAGCCAAATGCGGAGGAGGGAATTAAATATGGCTTGTTGGGACATAGGTACGATGCACTGTAGGTTCAACTTCTTAGGAGCCAGGAAAGCCACCATGGAGAGCTGCTTTAAGCACTCCGCCTTTTAGGTTCTTGGCAAATATTTTGCTTTTACCAAATGTTTACATTGTGTTAGCAGTTGCCATTTATCAAAGCTGAGGGTTATCTCCGTACTGCCTAGCAGAACCCACTGATACAAACTGCCTGCTGGAAGCAAGATCCTGGTTTGTATCTGAGTAGGAGGAAGACACGTGGGGGCCTGCTTTTCCTTTGGTCCTGCAAAAAATCCTTTCCGTACATTCCCCAAGCTTTTCCGTGGTGACAGGCACATACAGGGTAAACATTTACTTTGTATATGGTAATGCTGAGGTTGCAGGTCTCATGTGTGGTCAGGGTCACAGATAATCCCTGATTTCACAAGATGAGGAACACAAGTTTTAAAATCCTTTCCTTAATCCTGTCTTGAATTTTCTGTGAGTCCCTTTTGGTGAAAGAAGAAGGGTGTAGAACTTCTGCCCTGGATGTGAAATTTAGGTACTTGTTTACAAAGAATGACTTCCAACTGTGCATCAAGGACTGCATGCTGTGTGAGCAGAACAATACCTGCCACTTCTGCAAGTCCAAGGAGGTGTACAGTATTTGGCAGAAGGTGGTAGATCTGCACATTACCTCAGAGCTTTGTGTACTGGCTTATTTAATACTTCCTAAAACATATCATGCTATTCTATAGGTCCATATATTTTAATTCATGTGGGACTGCACACTGAAATTTCTTAGGCAAAATTATATCGAGTCCCTTCCTAAGATACTGGTTAACCTTTCCCAAGCTGTTACAGCTTTAAGTTACTGAATTTGGATGCAGAGAAATAAAGTTACGGGGGTTTTGAGCTCCATGAATGAAGGGGAGAAGCAAATAATATACTATGTCATTGCAATGAGCGTTGCCAAAGGCCAATTCAGTACCTGGGAAGTATCAGAGAGAAGCGAGAATAAAAATTTTCATCTCTGACTGGATTTGGTGGTGCATTACTGCCCTGTGTTGAACAATATATTCCTGAATCTCCTCCATGTCATATTTCACTTTCATTTTAGAAAGATCTGAGTTAATGATGCTTCCTTTCCTTCTAGAAGTAGTGACTGATGTTTGGCCAGTTAAGTTGTGTTCCTATTTTTTCCATAAACCCAAATATTTCTTTGAAGCAGTTGAGAGCTTGGATAATGCCAGACTAAAGCTGTATAACTATTCAAAAAGGAATCTCTGAGTCAGAACTGGAGCCATATCTGGGAACCATGCTTGATATTTCCAAAGTGGAGGCTGGTTGGGCAGGTTTTTTGGTAAATAGGGAACAGTCATAACACTCAGAAGGAATATCTGTGGAGAGAGGCAATATCTGTTATCAGTACACCTGATAGGAAAAAACAGACAAGTCCAAGGAGCAAAAAACAGAAGCAGGGACATAACTAGCAAACTGCCAGATAAGCAAAGATCGGAAGCAATTTATCTGAGTTAGTTTCATTATATTAATCAGTCAGGTACTTTGAGATGAAAGGAACAGAGGGGTTGTTAGTAAGAGGAGTGATAATAAGGTCTTCAGCTCTACTGAACACCAGACAGAAGAAATGCACAGGTAATTATCTCCTGAGAAATTGAGATTAGCAAATTGTATCTGAGGTAAATTGTAATGTGCCATAAGATTAGCATTGTTGTTGGAATCAACAATTTTTGGTGTCCCATCAAAATATTAATTTTAATCCCACCTTAGTCTTTCCACTTTCTTTTGTAGGATTCCCTTGAGGATGAGGGCTGAATGATCAGAAGGAGAATGGCTGTTTTGGGAAACATTCTCTTGTTATTAACCACGTTTTTCTTTCACACACTGATTGTCAGTGTGAGTTCACTCCGGTACAGAGGGCACATGGTACGTAGGAAGAAGTAGTTTGCATTTGGGGATGGACATGCTGAGGATCCGTTGGTTTTCACGGTTCCGTTGTAGAAGATGTTTCTTTTGAGGGCTGCGGAGATAAATTGCGATTCTTGCATTTATCACTGATATAGTCAGATATATTGGTCCTTGGGAAATTTTCTTCAGGTGATGAGTTTAGCAAGGTTGGTTGGCTGCTTGAAGGCTGGGATGGGAGATAGTGGGGAAAAGTATTTTAAGATATAATCTTCTACCAATTTATGTTTTATGATTTCCCACCTAGATGCCACTCAAGGGTACCAAATGTGACATCAAGGGGCAGCTGCTGTAGTGAGTCTGTATATGCTATTTGTGTTGCTTGTTCCAAGACAGAATTGTCTTTACCTTGGGAGCAGCCTTGCTGAGTGTACTGGTGAGGTTGTCACTGTTAGTGCTTTCCTCTGTGCAAATGTTTATATGCCAGTATCACAGGTTCCTGTTGGTGCGCAGCAGTCAGACACAGGCACATCCCAAGATTTCTCTAAAATCAAGGGACTCCAATTCCAATTTTTACCCGTTTCCTTGTGGTTCAAAGGCAAGTGGCAGAAATAATCCTAAGGATTACGGTTTTCAGCTCAGCAGGAATGGTTTTCTTGCTCGTCTTCTATTAATACAGCAAATAAATCCTTAGGTCTGTTTTTTGACATCTCTAGTTCTCTACTTCAGCTTATTTCTTGAAGGTCTTGATCCAGACTTCCAAACCTGCAGGTGAACCTTGGCACCTACATTCATTTAGGCACTCTAATAATAGTGTCTTACTGTCATACTCCTGCTGACTTAATCAGGAGGTAGAATATGGCCTCCACACCAGTCTTCACTTGTCGGTATGCACCTACCCCCAGAGGATCCTGTCTGCAACTGGCCTTGTGCTCTGCTTCTCAACTCCTTGACCAGCCTCCTGTCTGTTTAGGGAACAGTTTCAAAGGTGCTCTCCTTTGCCAGCTGCTGGTGGTAGTTGATGAAAGACTGAGCAATAGACAGTGCTTTAAGTCCACCGTGCAACAGTGCTTGAAAAGTGCTCAGGCAGCCAAGCAGGCTTAGAAGTAGAGCACTTGAAAATCAAAGCTGTTTCAGTGCTATACGCACGCAGTACAAAGCAGCAGGAAAGGCGGCTCACGCAGAGGTAGCACAGACGTTACAGCAATAACAAGCTGGGGACTGAATAAAGACAAGGGAGCATGGCAGAAGTCAAAGAGGTAACGATGGGCAGGGCAGCACGGGGGGGAGAAGAGCATTAGCAGCTGCCGGGAGATACAGCGGGGGACACTGGAGAAGGGGTGCCAGTGGGGAGGATGGAGGTGAAGGATGCTGTGTAAAGGCCATGGGGAGGGGTCCTGAAAGAGGAAAGTTGGAATATAGGGGCTGAAATCTATCTGAAGGCGGCAGTGGAAAAGAGGAAGGTGTAAAAGAGACTCTTCTTTTTCTCAAATATTTCCCGCCTGAGGCCAATTTTTCTTCTTTTCCAAGACGGAGGTTTCCTTCCCCAGAAGGAAAATAATAATTCTCCCCCAAAGTCACTCTATTCCAAGTTAGGAACAGGAGTGTCCCAAAGACATCACAGGGACAGGAGGGAGGTAAAAGAGAGAGTAAACGGGGAACAGTCATTTCCTTCAAGGGTAGGGGGTGGTATCAGGAGCTCTTTGAGCTGTCACTTCATCATTTGCTAATAATATCTGCATGTGTAACCATCTGAAACTCAGACAATTCAGTGCCAGTTCCCGAAGCTTCTGAACATCTGAAAGAAAGGGATGGTGATCCCAGCTGTGGAATGGAAGCAAAACCCTATGTTTTGGGGGCTTTTTAAAATGAGGACCCTGGTTTTTCAGTCATGATGAGCACTGCCCAAGTTCAACTGGTAGATTACAGCTGAGAGCTTGTAATTATGGCATGACTACTGCTTTGACCTCGGTCAATTTTTGCTATAATAGTTTCTGCTGAACATAATCTGGGCTGGTGCTTAATACCTCTGATAAAACCACTTGTTTGAATGAATTAATGCATTTCTCATTAAATGTGCTCCTCATTACGTTAATCAAATCAAGCAAATCATGATGGGTGGTTTGACCACTGTAATTAAACTTTCTTTAAAATCCACTCATTTGGCTTTTGATGAGGATTTTGATTAAACTCTTCCAAAATGTCTGGCCGAATATCTGCTAAAGAGGAAAATAAGAGCTTGCACTAGCAAGCAAGCCATTAATTCATCACTGAGTTATACCAATTCCTTACTGTTTTACCTAGCCAGAGTATATAGAAATATTTGAAAATTGGCAATGTAAAATCAAACGTTTCTTACAAGTGTGCTGAGAGAACAAATCTGTTTGCAGCTTTAAATTTAGTAACTGTGTCCCTGGAATATATAGAGGATCTGGATAAGCAAGTCACAACAAATGGGAAAATACACTGGGCCGCTGTTTACTGATGTTAAGACAACAACAGACACATCTCCAGAAAATTACTTTGAACATGCACCAACAGTTTTGTATGTGAAGACTGAATTGGTAAACATCTGTCTGTTCTCACCATTGTCACTCACTTTCTCAAATATTGGTCCTTCTGCTCAAAATAGCTGCATTCCTCAAATGATACAGTATGTTTGGCATGATCCTGGTGTAAGGACTACGTTACAAAACAGAACAAGCCAAGGCCTGTTTTCTGGCCCTGCAAGTGTCCCTGCGTGACTTGCATCCACACTTCTAAGCTTTCTTCTCCGCCCAAAATAGGGTGACTGCATCCAGACTGCTCACTGAGAACAGTCGTGGTACGTGGTGTGGCCTAACCCATGCCCGTACGTTGTCCTGGGAGAGTGCTAGTTGATATAAGCCAAACCCACAGTGGTTAATGGATGCAGACCAGGGTTTGATGCTAAATCCTGGCCTTGTTTTATATGCCAGCATAGACATGAGCAGAGAGACTTCTCTCTCCACCGCTCCCCCTTTCCACCAGTGCCCTCCTCTGCCTTCCCCTGATTTGCAGCCCAGTGCCCGGTCCCACCAGGCAGCATCCCTCAGCACAGACCCGCCGCCTGCACGCTTAGTCGCCCACCCCGGCTTTCCGTAGGGTTGGAGACTAGATCAAAAGCCCTTTGAAAATCTGGCTTTGTAAACTCTGAGATGCTCTTTGACCTTAGTTCACATTACAGCTGTCTGTTTAAGCTCTCCGTTGGCAGAACTGAAACTGCCTGAAGGACCTGATCCTACGCGGTAGTGCACCTTCAGTTTTCACTTACTAAGTGTTAAGTCTCTGCATTGCAACTTCTTCTCATACTAACTCGTCCCTGAGTGAAAAGGGTTTGTTATCGCTTCATGTCCACTGAAGAAATTTAATTCCTTATCCAGAAAATGGACGATCAGTCTCAAAAGTGAAGTGTTGAGCACTTGCAAGGACTTTGTAGATATAAAAGGACACGACAAAAATAGTGGTCACCCTGGGACAAGTAAAAGAAGCTAAGGACAGAGTTGATGAAAGTAGTTTTTTCAGATACAAAGTCAATATTACTGACCCTGAATTTCTGGAAGAGGAATTCAGTCTTCCTAGCAGATGTGAAATGATTCAATATTTTTCACTTTGTAACTGGTTCACCTAAGAAAGCCCCATAAGTTGTACAGGTATGAAATGGAACGATAACAACTAAGTGACTAAATGAAAGCAGCGCAAGACATAAGAACGAACAAATTGCACAAGAGCAGAAGAGCCTGGTTTGAATTATTAGAGTAAGTGTATCAAAATATAGAAAGCATTAAGAGGAAGCAACATTGGAATAGTAATGTGAAGGTTTGCATCAGAAAGCTAAAGAATAAGTTCTGTGATACTAATTTGCTTGGGTACTCTGTAAGACATCCGAGTCGGTCCTGGAGCCACCAATACCACAGTTTCACCGATCATTTTCAGAGTCAGATTTGACTTTTAAGTTTAACGTGTTCCAGTTTGTTCCTCAGTAAGGATGCTTTAATCTGGAATGTTTTAGTGCAGTTCTGTCAAGACTTGTGCACAGAATACATACTGTTAATCCATTTCCCCTCAACAAAGGCAAGGGGACTGTCTTCATCACAAATGAACCACTGCTTCCCATGCTCCAGAAAGCGAATCTTGGCTCTGTGACCAGCAAGTGATTCACCAGAAACTTGGCCAGGGAGTGGAAACCTCTTTTTCTGGTCATGAGAATTCAGGCCACAAAGTTCTGGTTTAGGGCAGAGAACTCATGCTTAAAATCTCTCCGGCACCTTCTCCTTCATCGTTAGAGTTCAATTTGAAAGGACAAAAACCTGGCAAGTCGCTGATGAATATTTCAAGGCTGGCAAATAACCCTGCCAAAAGCATGAGCCCCAGCTGTCAAAACATAGAAAACTTCAGCTTTACAATTAAACAGATTTCTGTTATTTCTGACTGGCTAGGATTCTTTTGCTTAGATCAAGGGCAATAAGCCATTGATCAAAATTTCTTTTTCTTCTTCGCATTTTTGATGTTAGGAAATGCTTTCAAACTCCCCACAGATATTTCAAGCGTTGACTTTACTGCCAAGCAGTCTCCGAAAGCTATTCCTCTTCTCTCTCCTCTCCCCCCGCCTCTGCTTATCTGCCTCATAGTGCTGTCAGGATTTCTCAAGTGTCCACAGTGGATTTCTCTAACGTCGTTTCGAGTGGTTCTCTGCTGCATTCTGCGGCCGTAAGGAGAAGCGGATCCAGGGGAAGAGAAGAAGGAGAGTGCTTTAGCTTCAAGAGGAAATTCAGTTTATCTTCTAACTGGAGACAAAGCTGTTTGGCTGCCAAGGCACAGCGTTCTTCTGGCACCTGTAGAGACCTGATTTTATAACACAGAGGACCCAGAGGCTTTTACTAAATCCTTAGTGCTTCTTGGGGGAAGAAAGTAGAACTGACAACAGAAAGAGCATGCAAGGGAGCGCTGGAAGCAGAAGGCTGGAGGCGTGTGTGTGCGCGAGTGCGTGTGCATGTCTGCGTGTGAGCATCCCGGCACTGGCGTTCCCATGGCGTTCCCCTGCCTGCAGAAGGAATCACACAGGACCAGATGGCTGGATGGGGCCAGGCTGTGGGAGGGGATGGCAAGCATCTCCTTGGATTAGTCGGGTGAAATGTAAGCACTCTTGTGGTATCGATGGGAGACATTGACACATCCCGGCTGTTGAGGGATCATAGGGGCCAATCCCCACCCCACACCACACAACTCTGGAGCTGAGCATCCCATCACAGCTTCTGCCCTCTCCCTGCCCTGTCCCGGAAGAACGTGGTTTGATCCCTCGTTCCTTCATAACATCAAGCTCCCAACTCCCGTGCACAGGTAAAAAAAATAACAGAGTGCAAACGCTGTGCCTGTCCCTGTCCTCCACTTTCTGCCTTGGAGCAGTAACACACGGAGCCGGCATGGGGCTGCCACTGCCCCACCGCTCCCAGGAAGGAGGACATGCAGGATGAAACCATTCCAGCAGAAAAACACAGTAAGAAGCTGGATGCCTTGAAAACAATGACACAACTTGCAATGTGTCAGAGTTGGTGGCATCTTGGCCTCCCACGTGTCCACGACTCATTTGGTTTCCTCAGTGGTGTTCCAACTACGAACTCACAAGCCAGTAAGTCTTAAACCACCAAGAGGCAACAGAGATTATTCACTCAGATACAACTGTCTCAGGTGCCAATGCAGTTGTTTTGTGGAGACAAAGTTTGAACTTTCCTGTGAAAATCAACTTTTCAGTGCCCATGTTTCTTTTTTCGGTCACACAGGTACTGGTAATTTTCCTTGCTCTTCTCTGTAGTTACGCATAATAGGTGGGTTAAAATATCTAGCATCAATGCAAAAATACTTCCATAAGTTCTGTTAGAAGAATTACATAAACTAAATGAAATTGCAGTTTCTGACAAACATCAGTACTGTAGGAACAGCACGTTATAACAGACAGCAGATATCTGCAGCATGTTTCTGTTTTTATCATGTAACTCGAGGGCATAACCAAGTTACAGCAAAGGGGTATTTATCTTATTTTGTACATTTTTGTTTATTTTTCATTTTGCAGTAGCAGCAGAAAGATTCACAAGACCTCAGCTTTTCTTTTGACAAATGGTAAAGCCACTTTAAAGTCTGTCTGGGTTGTTATTTTTTTGACTGAACATCTCAAGCATCTAGTAATTCCCTTCAGACCGAGTCAGTGCTGGTCTCTGAAGGACTGAAAAAAAAAAAAAAAACGTTCTTATTATGCCCTCTGGAGAAAAGATCAGTCTCAGGAATTCAGAAAGTACACCATGCAAAAGTTGCTTTTCAGACGCTATGTCTGCAGGCTGCCTGTAATCAATTAATATAGGGTGTCAAGCAGTCAACCTTTTAAAAACCGATTCATTATAAAGGCAGAACTCAACCTGTTGCTTTGCTTTTTTGCATGTTTTTTTTTGTTTGTTTCATATTCACTGATATGTTTCTGTAAGTTAAGACTATAGAAGCTAAAATATTAACCTTCGCTCACAGCTCACTGTATTCGGCACACTAGCAGCAGGCTGGCATTGGGCTTCATCACCAGATGCCCCAGGGAGAGAAGAAGTAATTTAATGTGAGTCCATTGGCAACTTGTTTTGCAGTAAAGTAGATTTCCTGTACTGTAGTTCCTAGTCCAAATTCATGATCAGTTCAAATCTGGTATATTTTACAATGGAACTAGCTGGCTTTTTTGATGACTTCAGAGATCTCTATTCCCTCCTGTACAACATCATGTTATTCTTCATATCTTAAGTTTTGAGACAGAAAAGGGGGGAGGTCGGGCGGGCAAATCCTATCAACACGATGGTGCCTGCTGTGGCAAGGGAAACGCGTAAGCTAGGCTTTGATCAGGACATGAAAGAGAGAACTGATTTTCCAACTCTACATTTTTCTGGACAGGTTTTATATCTAAGCCAGATACTCCTGGTTGGCAGGCTTAGATACAACCTGGCCGAGAGATAGAGCTGGCCAGCAGGGAAGGTGGCACAGAGGAGGTAGGAATGATGGTGGTCCCACAGGCCTGGGATGGGTTTCCATTCACCAGCCATGATAAAGTCAGATGCATGCTGACTACCCACCACAGATGTCTAACTTTTCTTAAAATCATTCAATTAAGATAATTCCGTAACTTCCCTGGGCAATCTATTCCTGTCCTTTCATATTCCTAAGGCTGGAAAATTCCCTGTTATCCCTCCTGACTCTTTTATGGTTACAAATGAATCTTGCTTCTTCATGTCCTGCTCCAGATAAACAGCTGATCAGCTTTCTCCTGACAGCCTTCCATGTATTAGAGAACTAACAATGTGTTCAGTCCTCAAGAACTCTCTTCTTTCAACCTCACTGAGGCCAGCTCCTAACCTTTCTTCACCGGTAATGCTTTCTAGGCCTCTGATTACACTTTCAGCCCATCTCTGGGCAGTCTTCAGCTTGCTGGGGTCTTAAAGAGCAGTCCCCCAGAGTGCAGTTTTGCTGAGACCTTGTTAGTGCCAATTAGGGTGGAATAAGCACTTCCCATGGCTTACATACAAGATGTTTGTTAATATGTTTCCAGATGAAGTTTGCCTTTTTTGCAGCAGCATCTTGACTCATGCCAAGTTTGTGATCCAGTGTAACTTCCCACGTCCCTTTTCGCAGAGCTGCTGGCTGGCCACTCGCTCCTCATTTTGCATCTGTGCATTTGATTTCTCCTTCCTAACAGCAGCATGCCATGCTTGTCTTTACAGATTTACATGGTGATTTGGGATCATTTCTCCATTTTAGGAAAATTGTTCTGAATTCTTACCCTGGTTATCCTTCTGTTGTGGGTTAACCCTGGCAGGCAGCTTAGCCTCACCAAGCCGCTCACTCACTCCCTGCCACAGTGGGAAGGGGGAGAAAATCAGAATGGTAAAAGTAAGAAAACTCATGGACTGAGATAAAGACAGTTTAATAGGTAAAGCAAAAGCTGCATGTGCAAACAAAGCAAAGCGAGGAATTCATTCCCCACTTCCCATGGGCAGGCAGGACTTCAGCCATCTCCAGGACAGCAGGGCTCCATCACGCCTAACGGTGACTTGGGAAGACAAACACCATTACTCCGAATGTCCTTCCTTCCTCCTTCTTCCCCCACCTTTTATTGCTGAGCATGACATCATATGATATGGGATATCCCTTTGGTCAGATGGGCTCAGCTGTCCCGGCTGTGTCCCCTCCCAAATTCTTGTGCACCCCCAGCCTGCTCACTAGCGGGGTAGCAAGAGAAACAAAAAAGGCCTAGACACTGTGCAAGCACTGCTTAGCAATAACTAAAACAAGGTGTGTTATTACCCTTGTGTGGTCACAAATCCAAAACATAGTACCATATGAGCTACTACAAAGAAATTAACTCTGTCCCAGCTAAAACCAGTCCACCTTCCAACTGCTTGCAGACTTAATCAGCTCAGTGCCCACTGCTGGTTTTAGAAGCGCACTCTAGCTCACTTACCAAGTAATTAATGAAAAGATTGACTAGCACTGCAACTGAGACAAGCCCTGTTGGTACCTACTTGAAATGTCCTCTTGGTTTGACAGAAAATCATTTACTGGAAAACATTGCAAAGCAACTGGTAGCATCTGGTTAACTGCAGTTTGAATTCTTGCATGTATACTGCTGAGTTAAAAAAAGAGAGAGTTCAAGGCTGGAAGGCACCCTTCAAACACACACATTGCTGTCCTAGCAGGAAGAAGTTGAAAGAACAAACTTGTGCGAGATATTCATCATATTGCCTGCTCTGCTGTGGGAAGATTGTCAGATACAGCAAAGTAATCATAGTACAGGAGCTTGAATGGAAGTCATGATTGCTTAACTAATGGACTACTAATTCTGTTATCTTTATAGGCAGAGACGTTCCAATCAACCATGATCAAATTGAAGATGAGGCAATTCTAAGTCAATGTTTACCCACACTGTTTTGCTAAAATGAAAATAAGAAAGGCTGTCAGTCTGTACAGACCATCAACCACTGCGGTCAAGGAGAAATCTTGCACTGTTATCTGACTTGTGTAAAAGGGTTTTCATTTTCATCTATGGCAGGTGGGCTCGGAGATGGACTACTATGACAAAGCTGTCATTTCTGCTCCAGTGTGGTAGTGATTTTATCTTTATATGGGTTCCATCATTTTCAGATGTGGGGTGTATGTGCCCAACATCTTCACAAAGGCATTTTGAGCTTATGTGTTAAAATTGACCATTTCTTTCTGTTAGCGGGAAGGATCCACCTTTTATTTCAGGTCAGGCTGGCCTCTTCTGCATCAGTTAACTAGCTGGCAGAGTAAAGAGGAATATGCTGTATATGTGTTGTTATTGCTAATTATTTCTGCAGTAGTCGCATGTGAAAACACCAACCAGATGTCACTGCCTCATTGTGTAGCACGCTCCAGACAAGCAACAAATTCGTGTCCAGAGAGCTCTTGAGGTTACAGATGTGACTATGTGTGTAACCCGTCTGAGATGCCCCTCACTGGGTGCACCACTGAAATCATCCTACTACCAGGTTTGGCATAAAGCATGTCCTCGGACATCTTGGGGTTACCCAAATCAGCTTAACCCTGACGTTTGAGCTAACGTGTTTTGTCTCACCGTTGGGGTAGGATGAGGAAATGGAGAACGTTGGCTTAGGTGGCACACGTGACAGGTGGTAATTCGTTAGATCAGAGCAACTCAATTGCATTTAATTATATGGTCATACCTGCAGGTCATGTGTCAGGGAAAAAAAAGTGGATAAAACAGACAAAGGAATGGAAGATAGAATGGAGCGATAGGATTGCAATGTAAAACCAGGCTTAGCGCAAAAGGAAAAAAAGCCCCAGTGCTGTTGACTCCCTTCCCTACTTATCCCTAGTTGTTCCCTTTGGTTAGCTGTATTTTTCATTGATGATCCTTCTTGCTCAGCTCTTTAATTTAAGAAAGGGGACTTTTATACTCCTAAAGACCCGACTTTAGTATAAGGATACTGGGAGGGTTTTTTAGCAAATGGTCTTTGATGGCTCCATTTTTATTTTTTAAGTAACAAAAAGACAAAACTAGGAAAAAAGATGAAATCCAATTTTTGCTGAAGAGAGGATGCTCTTATTACAAATACTGCCAGGGCTTGAGCAGCTTCTAGCAAGCCTTGTGCTATTGCTAAGCTTACTAGTAATTACAACCCAAGTGTTGTGACATTTGGAAAGCCGCATTGCCTTGGTCACTTAATCAAAGAAATTGTCATTTCCATGCCCGGGCATTCCTCTGACACTGACAGCCACTTACTTTGCAATCCTTTAAAATGATTCTGGGATTTTTTCTTCATTTTTTAAAGAGCATACGTGATCAATTGGTCCCTATAAGAGAAAAGGACTTCAGCCAACTCAGTGTGTCCCACGAGTAATTCACAGGGCATTGCTTGGAAACATAGTAGGACTGAAAATGCCTGTAGCACAGCTGACGGGGAAGGTTGCAGAAACCTCAGCTGCATTGCCTGCAAAGCTTATGCCCTGTAATAATTGATCGCACCTCAGCGTGCCGGACAAGAGCTCTGTCCCTGTGCCGAGCTGCTGAGTGCGGCGAGGACTGCGATGCCCGTGGATACAGAGCACCTGGGGCTCCCTGCACGCCCACAGGCGACGAGGGGCTGAGCTTCCCCTTGCTCCCAGAAAAGAAGCCATCGGCTCGAGCACGTTGGTATTTCTCTTCTTGGTGCTAATGAAGTATCACTTGCCTTGTTCGAGACATGCTGTCACGAGGGCAGGAGGGCGCAGGGGCAAGACCTAATTTTTTTAATGCATGAAATACATGACGAATCTTTTTTTGGGGTGCTCAGATTTGATGCTGTGGGAGCTGCCAAAACTGGAGGGCAGCCTTCAGAGAGAGTGAAATTTTCGTGCTCCTGGCTTTGGTGGTGTCAAGGACCTGCTTCTACAATGTCAGACCACCTGAGAACCGTCAGGGCCCCTCTCGTTCCTGCTCCTCACCCGGTCCAGCAGCAGTGCAAAGCCCAGCTCATTTTCAGAAATACGTTGCCTGAGCAAGAAGAGCTTCTGCTTTCGTCACCTCTAGGCCACAGTCCATGCGGGTGTGATATGTTCTGTCAGTCTCAGCTGACTCCTCAGTCTCTAGCTAAATGCATCTTTTATGAACTGATGAATTGTTTGTAGGAATTATTTCACTGTAATGTGTTCCAGTGTGTAGTACATGCAAATCCTGGCAATTTTTCATTGTCCACAGACAGCCCTTTCTCTCTTCCATAAGGAATTGATTTTGAGAGAAGACTATACCTCCTGTGATGCCTGAATTTTCCACAAGCAATCTTCCCTCTGAGTGCAGGCCCGCCCAATACCGTTTAGTTTGTTGGAAGTGCTGAAATTGCAGCCTGAGGTGGCACAGCTGCTGGAGCAATATCAACCAAGCGGGAATAGATACATCAGCGACAAGGGACAAGATGACCTCCACTAATCCAAACCTTTTAGCCACATGTTTCTGTTTTCCATGAAAATACAAGTCTCACTTGCCTGTCATTTAAAAAGATTACAGAGCAAGACCAAGCAATTTTAACTGTTTGCTTCTGAAATGAAATCCATCCCTTGTGAATGGGGACAGCCAGAGCTAACTACGTGTAAGATTAGAGTATGTCAAAGCACATCCTGACTTCTGTCATTGATTCTCTCTCATTCAGGTGTTCAATGAGTGAGCTTGCTCTGCCTTTCTGCAAAATGTGAGTGTTGCTCCTGGTGCTCCCCAGGACCAGTAAATCTTGTTCACTTCCTTATGAGAGACAAGGAGCAGCAAGCTAACCAGTCAGTCTAAATCATCTTATTTAAAAACACTAATTCTACACAGTTTGTCTAACAGCTCATTTCAGAATCCTGTGCCGTCAGTGAAGCTGTGATAGATTCTCCTCTAGTTTGAATAGAGGAACTTAAAGTTTCAGAAGGATGCTCATACTCGGTCCAGCTGTTTTGCTTAAATTCTCTGGAAAGTACAGTTAGTCTGCCACAGTTGCCTAAATCATGTAGTCATACTTGATTTATATTAACACAAAGGTTTAACATTTGCTGGGCTTCAGTTTAGGGTAGGTCTTTGAGACACGGCATAGGATTATGTAGGAGACCCCCATGGTAGCTCTGAGGAAGCCCTTGGTACGTACAAAGGCAGTGCAACGCCACGTTAGGAAGCAAGCTGGGCTCCGGGAAGCAATAGGGCCTTGTCAGCCTCGTCATCCGTATTTTTGTGGCTCCTTGGTGCAGGGTGAGTGCTGCAGCCCTCGATCTACGATGTTTTGCACGGCAGAGATGGAGCTGAGGAATCCAAATAGCAGTTGCAGGGCTGTGAATTGCTCTGGGGTTGCAGTTCCTAACCTTTTGTGTCTCTTCCTTGGCTGACACTGCATCCTGCCGGCTGCCTTTTGCCCTCTCTCAGACCCCTGCAGCTGAGGAAATCTCTGAGCAGCTGATTTCCCAAAGCTGGGAGGGCACAGGGGAGGGCTCAGTCCTGGCTTTGTCCTGTTTCCTATGCTCTTGCCCAAATAGCTAATTTTTTTATCATAGCAATCATTCTCACTGTTTTTATGATCTCTTTGTAATGAGGTGGAGTCACCCTGTGTATGCTGTAAGTGCTGTTTCATTTACCTGTTGGGACTTCCTGAAGCAGAGGTTGGATCTATACCATTATTTTAATAGCCCTTGCTAGATCTGTTCTCCATTAATTTGTCTAATCCCCTTTGAACCTGTTCATATTTTTGGCTTCCACAGTACTGTGTGCAGTATGTCTCCATTTAATTATGTGTTGTGTGAAAAAGTGCTTCCTATTTTTTAGTTTCAACGATTTGCCTGATAATCTCATTAGGCTCCCCCTAATTCCTGTATTGTTGGAAATAACCGATCTGTTCCCAAGTTACCTTTTCTGTGCAGGCAGGGATTTTGTAAGCCACTATCATATTTCCCGTCAGTTGTCTGCTTTCCAAGCATGCATCTCCAATGTACAGGAGTTGTTGCACACCTCTCATGGTCCTCGCTGCCCTTCTCTGTGCGGTTCATGGTTCTGCAATATCCTATTCCAGCTGCGGTGGCCAGAACAGGACACAGCGTTCAGGAAGGTAGGTATGGCAGGGCTTCCTGCAGCGTTGTTTTCTACAGGTGGTTTTTACCTCTTTCTCTAGACCTTTCCTAACAATTCCCAATCTTCTCTTTTGCCTTTTGGACACTGCTGAGCATCAGGTTTTAGGAGTGACTCCCTTTCTGTGTGAGAATAGGCAGTTTAGAGTCAATAGTAGCATGGGAATATTTGGGATTTGTATTCCCAGAGAGCACACTGCATTTGCTTTTTGGCTAGTTTCACAATGGACATTGTTAACTTTTGCTGAGTACGGAGGTTTGTTACCTTTAAGGCTCTTGCTTTGTACTGGAATTCATCCTCCCCATTTAATGTGGGGGTAGAATTAAGTGCCTAGAAAATGGGATTCACAAAATCTGACAAGCAGAACAGGTGTCTAAGCCAGCGGGAGATACTGGTAGGGAAAGGTGGCTTGGATCTTGTTTTTTCAGTCTGAGGAAGTTACCTGCTTCCACTTGAGATTCAGGGCATGTGCCCAGCTCTGCAGGGTGCCAAGGTTTCCTTCCAGAAATAAAAGATGAGGATCTCTTATACGACTGAGCAGGAAATCTTGTTCATGCTTGGGCATCCCACGCTTGAAGCACTTGCGTGAAACTCCTGGATTGTTTTCTCCCAAAATGAGATGGGAGCCCACATTCCCCAGGGAAATTATGTATGCTTTACGCCTCTCTATAGGCTGTGTAGCAGGCAGGAGAGTGGAGCAGAGAAGGGGAGATCTCAGTGCTTTGTGCTGAAGTTCCCTATACTTGTTGTAGGCTAATCAACATCCAGTGGATTGCGGCGTGAAGAAGGATGCTGAATGTCAAATGTGTGCAAGGATATCATGCCTACTCCCTTCTTTTGTGTTCCCAAAGAGGTTGCTCACACTTCAAAGGAAGAGATGGACTAAAATCAGTGCTAAAACACATCCATCTGAGCATCGTTTTAGAGATAGTGGATCCCTGGAAATAAGTGGAAATGTTGCCACGGGCTTCATGAAAACCATGGTTTCATCACCTTCTTTGGTGTTGTCCTTGCATTTCACTTTGTCAGGACACAATTTTGAGTTACTTCATCACAGCAGTAGTTTTCAATTCCCTCATGCTCTGTTTCAGCTGTTCCCACTAAAAAATACCACTGAAAACTGTTATTGGGGCACGGATTAAGTTGTGTATCTTAACAACTTTCCATCCTTTTCATAACCATCACCTATTCCCTACATACCAGGCCAGGAAAAGCAATGAAGTACAAAACTATCCATCCATCAGCTTCTCCCTCCATCAAACACAGAAAAAAGACAATATCAGTGCAGCAGATCGTCTGTCCCTCATTCACCATTAATCGTGTTAGCGTTCCTTTTGCCTTCTGCCTGTTATGAATTCAGCAGCCTCCAGGAAGCTCACTGATAGCTGAGACTCTCTGCTTCCTCTTCAGGTTTTTTTCCTTTTGAGCTAGCCTTTAACTTTGTTCCAGTGTTTGAAAGATCTAATATTCCGTCTAAATTGAATATTCAAATATATTTTTAGATTCCCTCTTTTTCTGTTTTAGTAGTCTCTAGAGCCTTGCATCCGCCCCAGTTCAACAGAAGCACATGATGAAGTGCCTGTGTGCTTTGCTGTACTGGGACCTGAACACTAGTTTCTTCTTCTCAGTTTTGTTTTCAAAACATTTGAAATTCCCAATCAGGTCCAGCTGCAAGATATTTTACTTTTTTTCTCCTGGCTTTAATACTAGTTATCTTCAAATTAGTGACCATAAGTAATATGTTTGTGCATGTATGTGTGCATATTACTATCACTGGCATTTAAAAGCTAATGATATTATGATCCTAAAATCCTTTTTGTTCCTTGGCATTTAACTTGTATACTGAGATTATGATAATAGACTTCTGGCCAGAAGCAGTTGTGTCCCTTAAAAACTAAAGCTTTGGCAAGTATTTCCATACAATGTATGATACAAAACTAGTCTTTCCCTAGAATCAGAAGTAATTGTGTAGTAAGTAGTTACTGTTGTCTTGTTCAGTATGTCATCTATGCCTCATGAGAAATAGTGGCAAACTGCAAATGATAAATACATATCCAAAGACATTCCAGACCTGAAGCTTTCCTTTGAGAAGATGCTTGTTTGTTTTTTGTGCCTTTTAAATAATTATCAAAATCTCAAGTCCAATAATTTTACAGATTTTAAAAACCCAAATAGCTTTTTTCCTAAAACACATAATCCAAAATACCACCTACTTTTTAAATGCAAGCATCAATGACCGGTAGCCACATTGGAATCAGAATAAAAATGTACTGTTCTCCAGACATTAACTTAAATTTACTGAAAACAAGTACTGACCAAGCTAAACAAGCAATAGTAGTGGTTTGGGGGTACTGACTGATAGATGAGTTCCTCATTTGTTCTGTAGAGCTCAGGTCAGCATTTAAACAGTTTTGTTTCTCTTTTCTTCATTTTTAAGTGAAACCTTTTTCTCCCTCTGGCTCTCTTATCTATTGAGGTAACTGGTGTTGCATGAGAAATTACCTCATTTCAATGGCTGGTGCCAGTTTTTCTATCAGCTGTGGTAAGGTTTCCTCATTTATTTAATGAGCCTGGATAGTTAGGAAATTAAGTATTAGGAGCTGCAGATGAAGAAAACTAAAACAGAATTTTCTGTTTATTAGGGTGGTTAAAAAAAGAAAAGATCTGTATTAATATAGGCAGTACATATAATTGGTATTTGGATTATGGCATGATTATTACTTTGCAGACAGGGGACTCTGTTATCACTCAGTCATCAACGAAGTAGCTGCATTCTGTGCTCATCTCATCCCTGAAGCTGAAAGAAGAGCTAGTTATTATCTTCAAGTGGGGTTATTAATGAGGGGAAAAATCATCCCCAATTACTGTGAAGCAAAATATTTCAACATTTACATATCTGAGACTTTAATTTTCATCTAGTCCTTCATGAGTTCTTAAGCTCAGACTGTATTCACTTCTCCAAACGTTCCCACAGCGCCATAGCAAGGGGAACTTGCACCTGCCCGAGTGCTGGCTTCCCCAGGTGTACGCTTCACACGGAAACGCTGCTCCTTCCATCCTTGTGCTGCCAGACACTGATTTCCACTGAGATTCCTTCGTGCTACACCGTAGGAATGGAGTCTCAAGCGTAGGCTTTGCTAGAGAAGTAAGAAATTCTGACCTGCCTATACTGTCTGTGTTCACAGAGCTTTTTTTCTTAACTAGAAACAGCCTGGGATTTATTTGAAAGAGCTAATTTCACTCTTTTGCTTTTTTTTGAACAAGCTATTGATCCTTGTGAAATTAGTGGTTTGGAAGTTTTGACTCTAAATCTCCTAGAATAAATCCTGAGCAACACAAAGGTGATGATTTAAATTCAGTTAAAAATGTGGGCAGTAACCAGGAGATGGGAGGAGTGCTGTCCATACTGTGAAGCCATCCATCAACACAGATGCGAAGGTCTGACCTTGGCAGGTTCAGGAGGTAGGGACGTCAAACAGAGTTTGCAGTCAATTGGAAATGTAGCTACTAGACAAAGAAAACTCAATAATCACACAGCTGTTGCAGTAGATTGCAGATTTCCTAGAAAACAATAAAACAGCCATCTGTGAATGAAAAAAGTAAAGCATCTTTTTTCTCCATTCAAAAACTTAATTCCTGAAAGTCATCAGATATGTCCTCTGTAAACTTCTTATCTCTCTTCAAAACCCCCAGAGTCTGTAACCAATCGGTGTACATTTCTCTGCAGCATTTATGCCCATTAATGCCTCGTTGATTTACAGTGAAACTGCTGAAGAAAGGACTGTCTTGGACAGCCATATAAATATTAAATTAATTTCTTGTGAAGGATGGCTGCTATTACACTAAATATTAAATGAATTCATAATACTTGGACATTTGCAATAAATCACTACTGGGACTGCATACTAACATCCCATTCCAAATCTTGTCTTTTTTTTTTAATATTAAAGCTGTGGAAAAGGACTGATTGCTCTCAAAGAAATGTACAGCTTTGTAACACTGGAGTCATTAACGAATTCCCACGGCGCAAGGAGGAGTTTTAACTTAGTCCCATTTTACAGATAGGGGGAGGAGGCATGAAGGGGTTTAAGTTGAACTGCTGATCACAGGAGGTTCAAACCCAATCTGTGTCTCATGAGAGACATCACAGTAAATTATCAGCTCCTTACAGTCCTTGTTTTGCTTGAAGTGCTCTGAGCAGCATCGGCAGAGGATCTGGCAACGTGACACCAGAAGGCTGAGAGCATTTGCCAGACTCAGAGAGAAAAAGTGCTGGATGTGATGTCTAATCTCCAGGCACCCAAAGTGGTTAGTGTCAGTTCACCTCTGAATATCTTGCCCAAGGCCACAATGGGAAGAATGGGATTCAAGGTTTTGACTAGCAGGACTAGGCTTAGCAGTTGAAGTAAGTCATCTTCTCTCTTTAGAGAACACAGATCTTTTAGTCTCAAAAGTTTAGTAAAATGCTCAGTGGACTAAGAAGGGCTAAAAATCAATTCTTTATTTTTCCTTTTGTTAAAGTAGAGCAAAGGGTAGATCAGCAAGTTCATTATAGCTCTCTGTTATCTGAGGGGTAGTAGCTTGAGTGTAGAAATTTATGCCAGGGCTAACCATGTAGAGTGGAAGCCGTTCTTGTAAACAAAATGGAATGACTGTCAGACTCATCTGCTTTTTAATGTGCAGATGGGTGTGAATATATGCATCTCCTTCCTTCCAAAGATTTTTGCTTCTATGCCTTAAATGGTCACACAAGGTTTTTCTAATGAAAATTTGCCAAGGTATTTAAATTATAAGCAAAAATTAGAAAAGCTGCTACCACATAGGAATATTAATTGTTCATTATACAGGGCTTTAGTTCACATAGTTACTTTGCATGTGCAGAGCTGCCAATTAAAGAGGCTCAAAGTGCTCACTGCTGCACAATAGCTGTTTCTCCAGAGCCCCACAATGGCTATTGTATTCTGTCACTGACCTTTAGACACCTTCAAATGCATATTGACACAGTATGCTGGGATCATTAGAGCTATTGTTTCAGTGCGCCACAGGGAAAGGAGAGTTCTGCAATTTCGTGAAGAGCTTTAAAATTTGATATAACGGTGACAGCAGCAATATTTCTTAATTAGAGAGTGAGAGAAACACTGAAGTATTTTTCTGGTGCTGCAGGTGAATTCCAGCGCGCACACCTACCACAGTTCCCGCAACGGTCCCTTCCCATTGGGGAAAGAAGCTGTTTATCAGGGGCATTTGGTCTGCTTTTCTATTGTTGCCAGGGGAATTTATTTAGTATGTTTGACCTGATGGTGCCATATGGCCAGCCTCCCTTAGCTTCCATGGATTCTGCCTGGATGAACATCTTGGCAGGATGGATCCTTTCATCCTGTAAGTGACAAACGCCCTTTTAAAGAGAGCATATAGTTGGAACCGGTGGTATACAGGAGACTGGGATCTGGAATCATAGTTCAGACTCTACTCTTCGAAGATCAGTGGATGTTGTCTCTGTGATAACAACTATGCTTCATTTTAGCTCTTCCATGTCTTAACATCTAAGGTGTTTCTGCTTTCTTACCAGTCTGTGACAGCTAAAGAGTGCAAACAAGAACTTTGGGAGCAGAGATATCAGATACTCCAAGTGCATTTACTGTAGTAAATCCAAGCATCTTCTAAAAGCTTGTATTTATTTTATTGTAGCCCTCCTATTCTTTAAAGCTGCTTTGAGAAATTACTTCAGCAGTCAGCACATAAAAGAGCATCATTTTAAACCTTGCATGGGACAGTTTGTCTACAGAGAATAAATAAATTACTGGCTTGTATTTCCAAAGAGTGTTCCTGCTTAAAGACAGAGAGATAGTTTCTGTTCCATAAGTATTGCAGTTGCTGGGTTGGTTTTTATCCCTTGGGATCCTATTATAGAACAAATAATCAAATATAGCTAGACTTCACAGCCCTGAGTCTCTGAAGATAGTCTTGGGTAATGGCTTGCACTTCTGACAGAAGAGGAAGAAGTCTAACAGACCTTGTGCAAAACTTCTTGTGTCATTAAAAAAAATGGAAAATTTACTGCACAGCATTGCTGGTTGCAACCTAGCCCAGCGCTGTGCAGCACATACTGGAGGATGGCCAGTTTCTGCACACAATCCCTCTACCCAAAATACTTTCTAGCTGAAGGACATAATATTTGATATTTGTGTGTGCTTGAGATAAATGTGCAGCAGGATTTCTCACACTGCTGTAAAACCCACAAGGTCAGATGTGTTTCTTCAGTAATGCAGGCTGAACTTTTTTTTTTTTTTTTTACATTAGTTTAAAGGGTGCTGTTGTCTCGTTTTCATTCCTCTGTATCAGAAACCCTTGTAGAACTTTGAAACCTCCCATGCACTGCCACTGCAATTGCCAGTTGTAAATTTTGTGGTCTATCTTCCAACATCGAGGTGATACCTTTACCTTAACGCATGAGGAGAAGTGACCCACTTCTGGGAGGGAGAGGCGAGTAGGTACAGCTGTGTGATGCAGGATGTGAAGGGCAGCACGCGCTGGAAAGAGCTATTGAACCACTGTCTTGTGCCTCCGTTCTCCCCACGGTAAATCTGCACCAGGTAGTAAAGGAGGCAGTAATGGTGAGTGCTTCTCTAGCAATGGGCTGGGATCTGAAATCTCTCCTCAGACCCTTGTGCTTCGCAGCGGAGGTTTTTAGCCATACGGCCTGATTTGTTACTTTTGGGGAGTTTCTCTATTGCGGGACAGGATTCTCCTGGAAAAAGAGAGGGCAGCACTTCGATTGGGAAGTTTGTACCTTTGCTGTCCCACTGTAACTGCACTCTTTCTTTCAAAAGGCACATGATCACTGCCTGGGTGGATTTGAAAATGGAGATAATCTTTGCAGTATGTTAGGTCCTTACTGTGCTGAATGAGTTGAAGCCCTGTTGGATGGGGAGGGATTTTCATAGGAACTTCATTACCGAAAGCTCAAGTTCTACCTGGATCGACTTCTAGTTGTGGCAGTTTTGGGAGGTTTCCTGCCACACGCGTGGAGTTTTTCCTAAAGAAAAATGAAAGGTGTTGGTATGTCTGCTCACTGCCCATATTTCATGTGGTTCCTTTGCAGAAGGAGAAGAAGAGCGGGCTGCTGAAACTTCTAGCAGGAGCATCAACAAAAAAGAAGTCGCGCTCCCCACCGTCCGTGTCCCCCACGCACGACCCCCAGGCAGCCATCGAAGGAGTCCTGCAAGGGGCGGTGGGACCCGAGCTCTCCTCCCTCTCCAGCCACGGCAGGGCCGGCTCATGCCCTATCGAGAGTGAAATGCAGGGAGCCATGGGGCTGGAGCCTCTGCACAGGAAAACGGGCTCCTTGGATTTGAATTTTTCCATCCCTTCTCCTGCCAGGCAGCCCCTCTCTTCCATGGCAGCTATTCGGCCAGAGCCCAAGCCTTTGCCCCGGGAAAGGTAAGCTGTGCGTCTCCTGAGGTCGCCTGCATCTTCAGGGAGCGTTTGGAGGAGGGCTGCAAGTTTCACTTGCTGAAGGGTTGTTGCAGTTTTGCTGCTCTGCAGATTGACTGTAGGTGGCTCAGCTGTCTTTTAGGAAGACAGGGCTTACGTGCATCTGCCCATTGAAAATCATTTGACACACAGTGCACGTTTAATGTTCATCGATTAAAAAAGTGGTGAGCAGCAGCTGTCCGTGACACCACACAGCCCTGGTCTAAATATGGAGGACAGCAGTGCTTTCTGAGCCCAAAGGGTGTAAATGCAGTTGGCAGAGGCCACTTTTTAAGTGGGATCCCTGTGTTTTAATAAACTTCTGGAGTTGTCATGTGGCGCTTCCCACCTGGGGACAGCAGGGGTGATGCGTTTGCTAATCAAGGCCCTTTCTGGCCTGTTCTGCAATACCAAAGACTGTTTCAAATTCTCCTTGTTTAGGATACTTACAGGTAGCGCCATCTTCAGAGACCTGTTACCAAAAATGTGGCTCATTTCTAGAGAGGAATGTACCAGTGATTCTGGAGTTCATTTCAGCAGCCTGCTCTGCACCTTGGTACCTTAGAGTAACTGGCCTTGCAAACCCAAAAAGAGTAGAGTAGGAACACCAAAATACAAAGGCAGATGGAGAGAGAGAGAGAGAGAGACGACTAGAAACGGGTACAGAAAAGAGCAAGGTCTCCACCTGCAGAGTCATATTGGCTTCAGGTGAATATTTTCTACAAGACTGCAGTTTGAGGACTGGGAAGGGAATGGGTAATGCACTGATACAATCCTATTGAAATGCTTTCCATTCAAAAAGTGATTGAGGAGAACGTGTTTTTTACAAAAGCATTAAAGAGTTTTCAAGAAGCAGTCTAGGAAACTCTCTGGACTTGATATCTAAAGCAATTTTGGAACAACAGTAAAGTTCCGGAAGTTTGAAAGAAACTTTTTTTGTTGGAGTGTATGAAAGAGGCTGAAGGGAATGGACTGGGCGAGCCACCTGACCCTGAATCTAGTTGGGATCATGGAGCAGATGATGCAGGGCATAATAAGGAATACTACAGGACAGTTCATACTTTACACAGTGTTTTACTGAATGCAGGTTGAAATTTGGTTGGGAAGGTAACAATGACACTGTAACGTATTTAAACTTTTCTAAGGCATCTGGTTTGTGACCATAAAATGTCTTGCTGAGTAAATTGTACAGAACTGACATGGTAGATACTAAGTGGATTGAAGACTGATTCACTGGCATCAAATCTAACTCTAGATCAGAAGTCACTAGAAAATGATTGTGTATGTATGTAGGGTAGCCCAACGAGAGTTGGGTCTTGGACCTGCACTGTCCAACATAAAGATTTTGCTGTTGCACAACAGAGGACTGAAGCGGGAGGTGGGTGATGAAGAGGGCAGACCCGTTGGTACAGAGCTAATTCAATGCATCGGTAAGGAGAGCACAAAGTAACAGTATATTTCAGAAGAGCCAAATCTGAGGCAAAGTGGAGTGGCCTCAGAGAAGCATCATAAGAACAATGGAAGATTTAAAACAATATACTTGCAGTGAGTGATACAGGGAGCTCTGTTACACCTGGTAAAGAGCAGGCTTAGGAATGGCTTGGTAGCAGTCTGTAAGAGACTGCAGACAGGACAGACATGGGAATATTTTTACTCTAGATTGGGCATTTTGTCTAAAAGAGATGCTGTTGTTCAAGCGCAGCTATTAGACTTGAAGCAGAAATAAATGCAGGCAAGTCCTTCAGCATTGTAATGAAGGCAGTGAAAGCAGACTATCACAGTAGTCTCTTGTCCTTAAAATCCATGAAAAAGCAATTTAGTGAAAGGAGTGAAAAACCAATCCCTATTTAGGCACACTTAATTTGGTCTACATCAGTTTAGATTAATGCTATAAGAAAAGCTAAATCAATATAAACCAGATTTAGCACCAGTGTAACTAAATCAGTGGAATGCTGCACCTTTAGTTAAATGTAGCCGTGAAAAGAAGCCAAGAAGAACATCCCCTGACGTCTCCAGAGCTAGCTGTTACGGTGCTGCTCTCAAAGCTTTACTGTAGAGAAGTCCAGACACATTATTTGACATGCCAGGGCTAGTCCCAAATCCTACAAATTTCTCAGTTCACCTCTGAATGGTCTGGATAGTGAAACATTTAACTGACGACAATTTTAAGTGGCAGAATAGAACCAGAGGGACATGGGTTAACTGCATCTGCTCAGCCATGCTTGAATTAGGGGTAAATAGATTTAGACTACTAAAACTGAGTAAATACTTCCAATTGCAGTATATGGTGGTGAGGAACTTACTCTGGTTTTAAGCATTTTAATTCCTGAGTCTTAAATCCGAAAATAAGCTATAATTGAAGTAACCCTAATTATACACAGCAGGCAAGATTCTCTAATTGATTTATGAATTAACTTCCATATCATTGGTGTATCTGCATTCCTTAACTGATCATATGGGTTTTCTCATGCCCGTAATGGGAAATATTAATTACCTTCACGCACTAGGAAGGATAATGCTTAGTCCTGGAATAATCTGAGCAGATACATTAAACACTTGTCTCCGAGAAATTCATCCCACATCCATCTGTGCTCATTAAATCATCAAATTGCTCAGAAGTACCAAATTATATTTTTTTTAAAACAAATTATGGTTTTCAAACCACTTGTTCTTTTCACATCTGGCAATGGAGGAACTCGCATTCAACGTCACTCAGCTCCATATTTTGCTTGTTTGCATTTTGGTGCATTTCATCCGCACAGTAGGAGCAATTCTCTGAGAAAGAAAAGGGAGGAGAGGGAAAAAAAGGTTAGATAAACAGATTCAGATGCTGGATGAAATTTTAAAAAGCTGCAAAGCATTTCAGTGCACTTAGCTGTACTTGGCTTTCTGTCTCCCAACGCCCATCTGTGCGCATAGAGACAGAGCACTGAAAGGTTGGAAGAAGTAGCACATTCCTTAATATTTACAGCATTTGAAGCGAGGCTCATGCAGCGGCAGAGCACCGCTACTTCTCCCATAGAGGCTGGCTTGCAGCTCCGGCACTCGCCACGTCCAGGCTACTGCTCAAACCCGAGCGGTCATGCCGCTAGACATATGGAGGTGCATTAAAAGGCTGTGATTGCTCGCGGCTCAACGCTCACGATTTAAGGGAAGAATTGCCTATTCCTCCGCCTGACAGCGCAGCCCTTCGTGGGAGTCGCAGCCAGTCAGACAGGAAGGTGAAGAGAGCTTCGCCCTCTCAGAGGTGCTGCTAATGTTTATGCTCTCGTTCATTTTTTGTGCACGGGGAGAGCGAGGAAAACAATTATTTGACCTTGTCCTACTTGATATTCCAAAGCCTGGTTATGGATGGCTGGATTAGAAAGGACATTGCTCCTAGCTCTCCTGTCGTTTAGCCTTGATATTTGACTGGTTTGCTGGGATAGTTAGTGCCCATCTCTGCCTTCTGGGTGTAGTTTCCCACTATCGGTTTATAAAACCACCTTCCTTCAGCTGCTCCCTGCCATAAAGCATCCAGCAGTCCGAGCAGCAGAGCGGAGAAATTTCCCAGGTGGTGTCCTTGTCACTTCGCGTTGCAGTGATTGACTGTCAGGTGAATACCCCATCAGGCTGCGTGTGCCCCACACGCTCTTTTCCACCTACCGCTCCATCCAGTTTCTGCTGGTGCAACAAACAGGACCAGTACAGGGATGCGCTGGGGTGAGGCAGAGCCTGGGCCAGAGACTTGCCCGCATCCCACCGGCGCTGTCGGTTTACGTGGGAGAGGGATGTGCTGTCTGCCTAGCAGCGCCAAAGGAACATACTTTCCTTGCCACCCCCTTCAAGAAAATATGACTGTACGTTAAGGAAAACAGGGGAGTTGAGTGTGCGTGTGTGTGCGCGCGTGAGTCATGTTCCCCTCGCTGCCTGGCACTGTTCCCAGATGCGAACCTGAGTAAAACATGTCACGCGTTGTTGACTCTTTTATAGTAACTGGCACTAATTCTGCCATGTTATATTCTGACAAAGCGGTTGTATCCAGACTTACTGTCACGACTGGCGTATCTGTGCCGTGTTTCTACGGGTTTTGTGGAGCCTTCAAGCAAGTTGTAACCACAACAGTGCTGCAGAATAAGATGGGAGCAGTGAGTTTGACCTTTAAAATAGACCCCTCCATGTTTCCCTGTATCCTTTCTACAAATCACTGCCACGTTAGAAATTGAGCTCCCAATTCAAGGAAGCATTCAAGCATGTGCTTAACGCCCATTGACTTCAATTTTGCTGCGCACGTATATCTTCTTTGCCAAAAGGGAAAGCAAAGGAAGGGGTTTTTTCTTTCCTGGAAAGTGATACTAGAGGAATGACCCCAGGAGTAAGTTCTGACTGAACAATGACATGTATGCGCATGGTTAAATGCTTCTCTGACTGGGGATTCCTGCCTTGGGACTGAGAAACTAGAATTAACCATCTCAGAAATTGAATCCAGCAATATTTCCAGCAGAAGGGTAAAAGATCCAACTGAGATTTGTTCTTCTAAGGCTGCTGATTCAGAGATCCTAATACGGTGAAGCGGGTTCTGGCTTGTAGTGTGCAGAGGTGCTTTGCAGGTCTCTGCAACCTGCCAGGAGAAGGATGGAGCAGCAGAGTTCCACTGATAAGCAAGAGCAGTGGTTAACTGGGCTAAATGCTTCATTGTCACCAATTATCTATGCCAACACAAAACTAACTTTGTGTCCCTAGCACAGAAGGGCTCTGTTGGACTCACAGGCCTGGACTCCTGAAGCCTGTCCTGAGCGCATGATACTTTGACAAACAGAAACCTGCATTAAGCATCCAAACTCAAGCACTAAATGGACCGGATTGGAGGTTAGCCCTGCAGACCTAATTTGCCTCATTGTACATCTGTTTTCTTAAGTTTCTCTAGCTCCCTCAGTGTCCTGGATGCATGTATTTACTCAGTGAGCAGGCTCACTACTTACTCAGTATTTGGGCTTTTTTTTCCTCAGTGCCCAGGCCTGAGCCCAGCCCTTAATTACTGATCGGTTCTGATCAATACTGTTCGATGCCTGTCTGTGCACACTGAGAGAGAGACTGCATGACTAATTTAGACCAGACAACCGACTCCTACGCAGCTAGGGTGCGTGAGATGAGTCTCACTCTGTGGAAAGTGTGGCACGAGGTTTTGCAGCTGGAGGAGTCAGAGGAGCCACTTTCCCCACACCTCCGCTACTCAGTGAGTTTCGCTGTGGTCACTTGCTAGAGATCTTCCAACCTCTGCAAAAGATGGGGTGGCTTTGGCAGGCACATGTTTCTTCCATGTCACAGCCTTGACTCACGTCCAGAGCAAGACATTTTGTGTACTAAATGAGGCAGGCGTCCTATGAGAAAAATGGTATGCAATCACGTAATGAAAGATTATATTGCACACAAGCAAAAGGGAAGTCATGGGCAATTTTAGTTGCCTGTTTATTCATCTCAGATTCCTGGGTGTGAAACATTCCTGTTCTGTTAAGATAATGGATGTCTTTGTGCATCTACATCCATGACATTTTTAGTCAATTCGGTTTTTTAAAGGAAACAAAACCAGAACTTCCATCATGTAACATCTCTTTGAGGTCAGGAGTCTTAGCTGCACCTTGCAGATGTCAGCAGTGGTAGCAAAGAGAGATCTGGGTGGGAGGGGTGTTTCTTTTGGCTGCAAGGACAAGTGCTGTGAAGACATGGGACAGTGGGATTCCCAGATCTTTGCTGACACCAGAGGAACAGGGATGATGGACCCATTCCCAGCTCTCAGTGAGTTAATTGCTGTCAGGGTCCCCATCCCACCCTCAGCCCCGGTGCCAGCCTCTACCATGCAGTCCCCTGCCCCACGGGGTGTCCTGTCCCAGCCCCATTCTCCCTCCCACCAAGGCTCTTTTTGCTCTCCCAGACTCAGCTCAGCACAGCTGCCCCCCTCAGCCGCCATACCCACACCTTCTGTCAAGCCTTCCAGTTTTCATCACGGCCCTATTTCTCCCGCGGCTCCCAGTTTTTCTCCCATCAGGCTCCCTCTCCCTCGCCTTACCCCACTCTCCAACTCCCCGAGGTTTCCCTGCCCAGGCAAACCCCATCCCCTGTCCTTGCCGACGCTGCTCACAGCCTCTCCTCATGTATTTTCTCTTGGGCACCGAGGACCCTCCCCAGGCCACTGCCCATCCCGGACAGTCCCCTCCAGGGATGGAGTGCCCAAGCCACGGATGCCACAGCAGCCAGCAGTGGGGAAGTCCAACATCAAGTCGGTGCCCTGAGGAAAAAAAACACGAGAAGAGCCCGTTCCTGGGAAAGGAAGAGAAATGCAGCCTCTGAGGTCCCACAGAGCTAGGGCATCTTGGAGCGTGAATCAGCAGAGATTTTACCTTCAGTGCTCATACAAGCCTCTACTAAACATGTGCCATTTTGGGGTGGTTTGAATGCTTTTAACCTGGCCGAGAGCAGGTGATTTTCTGAAGGAATAACATCCTTGACAGACCAGCGGGGCCACAGTACAGGTCTTTGCTCCCAAGTTTGGGGACCAGAGAACAGTTTGTGGAAGCCCTCACCTGGATCCTGCTGGTGCTGCAAAAACCCTCACGTTCTTTCTGGAGGTGATGAGACCATTTGGGCTGAATGTGGGACCCTCAGCCTGACACAGCTGCCGTGGAGAGTTTGGGCCAAAGCGGTTGACATTTGGCAGAATTACAACTATGTGAGAGTACAATTTACAACAGAAAATACCAAACATCGTTAATAATAGGCAGAGGTGGTTGCCACACTTGTCATCATGATTGTTGCCCAGCTAATTAGCATTTTTAAAAGTTGGTAATTTAGAGGTGTAATGTGACACAGACAAAATTGAAAGGGCTCTGTGATCCATTTGACATGCCAGGAAGCAGTTTGGTGTAAGAAAACCTACAATTTTGTAGTAGCTTCTCAAAGAGGGGACAAAAGGGGAAATGAAAAGGGGAGATATAAATAGACGTATACAGAACTGCCTTTTTGGGAGTGAGGGAGGATGTCTGGGAGAAGAGATCTTTTCTGCCAAAAAAAATATGGCTAATATATGTATTTGCAATTCGGTTCCAGAGGATAAACTAGGCTGAGATGCCACCCGGAGGTGTGGAGGGGTGGCACAGCAGCGACCTGCGGTGCCGGCAGCCCCACGCTGCTGCCCGCTGCAGCCCTCACCGGCTGCCTCTCCCAGGCACCGCTTCAAAAGCCTCTCAAGGGAAAAAGCATAGCATCTTTTTCCATCTCTCATGGAGGATTTCTTAACCGATTTGCAAGGTCTTTTGTATCTAAGATTTCGTTATTCTGTCAAAAACACTTTGGTGCTATCCTGTGAGGTACCGTAGATAATTAAATTTAAACCGTAGCGTTTGGGGCTTCCTTAAATGGGAAAAAGTACTTCATTTGGTAATGCAGCAACTGAGATTTATTTTTCTAAATCTCTGAGGAGATGCTGTGTAGAACCCCTTTTATGACGATGGGTGAATTCCTGTTGAGCGTGGTCACATCTCTCCTCATGTGAACCATTCAGGGACCAGCAGCTCCTCACTCCTAGGGTGTAGGCTGGCTTTAAAAGGATGGCTCTGTGCTTAAGGTATGACATATGGTGTTGGCAGTCCCAGCTGGGTCTTCAGGGCGACCCTGCCCAAGACACCACCTTTTTCTGTGCTTCTGTTTCCTGATCTGCCAAAAGCATCCGTGGGTACCTCCGCACCACTTGACCAATGTTGAGGTCCCACCCTCTTCTTTCTCAAAGCCTCCTGAGATCCTGGTGCAGAGCTCTGATGCGCTGTGATTGTGCATAGAGTTGTGAGATCTGAAACTTGGCATCATCTTAGCTAAAATTGTTCCACTCTGATAATTTAATTAATCAACACTGCAGCAGAGTGTTTGAAATAATGTGTGCATTCATTTGCATAATGGCTGTAATTGGCAAAGCTTCATAATATAAGTGTAGCAGTTCCACAGATGATAGCGTGATAGACCATGTTCCTGCAGTCAGCCAGCAGCACACATTTCAACCTCTGTTATTTGCTTTTCCACAGAGGAAGGAAGTGACAACTAGATTTATTGACCAAGGCACAGAGATGACCAGCAGACTTTTGATGGCACTTGAACACATATATTTTCTACATGACTGTTGCTGTGTCAAGACAAAAAGCCCGTAGTCAGGTTTTAGAGCAGAACCCGCACTCCAAATGGAGTTTAATGATTTTCCAAGGATGTTTGGCCATGGAGATGTCCAAACATAGAGCCAAAGCTAGTATTTTCACTGTCGTGTCAAAGTGGAGTCCCTAGTTTCAGAGCCGCGGTCATTAGGTACCTGAGCAACATCTGCAAAGAAAATTAGTGACTGCCACTGAAAAGCCCCACGCTATGGTACCAGCTCACTTTTGGAATGGCCTCAGGGAGTGGTCCAGAGCCTCCAGGGCATGTTGAAGTTAGTCCTCCAGGACAGGATATTATTTTAAATAAATACTTGCCTTGTAACAAACATGACTGAGGCAGCAGTGGCCATGCAGTAGTTGTGGAAATATTCATCCTCAGGAGATGGGCTTTAGGTAATCCATTGGCATCTTTTATCTATCTTACTATATTCATTACTTTGCAATTAGCAAGACAGTTATTGACTATTAACCAAATGCCAAATGACTGCAAAAGTACATGTGCTGAAGAAAAAAAAAAAACGTGCAGCAGAAATACATTCCCTGCTCTGCACGCAAGCGCGTTGATATAAAAGGGCCCAGTCTGTGCTCTCAGGATGATGCCTGCTGATAAGCCTGAGTGCAGAATAGCTGTATCAGGATCAGGCCCATCGTTACTTCATTGAAATGAAGTGATACTTGAAAACTAAGTTCCCAGAGAGCCCTGTAAATGGTTCAGGATAGGAGCTCCCTGTTGGTTTGGAGAGTGCTTCGGAAGTCATTTGATACTTTTTACCATTTTAGCTTCCCTTCCAGGTTTGAGGGACCCAAAGTACATTCTCAAGAAACATAATAAGAAAAAATGTGAACTGCTTTAGCTAGGCCCTGCCAATATCACAGGCAGTTGGCGGGAGCGCTGCAAACCCCATTTTTCATCATCAGTAGACAAGGGAAGAGCTATGGATGTTGTCTGTCCGGACTTCTGTAAGGTCTTTGACACAGTCCCCCACAACATCCTTCTCCCTAAATTGGGGAGATATGGATTTGATGGATGGACTGTTTGGTGGATAAGGAATTGGTTGGATGATTGCATCCAGAGAGTAGTGGTTAATGACTCAATGTCTGGATGGAGATCAGTGATGAGTAGTGTTCCTCAGGGGTCTGTATTGGGACCAGTACTGCTGATAAGTAGTATCATAGTAATATCTTCATCAGTTCAGCAGAATCGAGTGCACCCTCAGCAAGTTTGCAGATGACACCAAGCCGAGTGGTGCGGTGGACACGTCCGAGGGACGGGATGCCATCCAGAGGGACCTGGACAGGCTTGAGAAGTGGGCCCATGTGAACCTCATGAGGTTCAACAAGGCCGAGTGAGAGGTCCTGCACCTGGGTCGGGGCAACCCCTGGTATCAATACAGGCTGGGGGGGATGAAGGGATTGAGAGCAGCCCTGCGGAGAAGGACTTGGGGGTACCGGTGGATGAAAAGCTGGACTTGAGCCGGCAACGTGTGCTCGCAGCCCAGAAAGCCAACCGTATCCTGGGCTGCATCACAAGCAGCGTGGCCAGCAGGTCAAGGGAGGGGATTCTGCCCCTCTGCTCCGCTCTGGTGAGACCCCACCTGCAGTTCTGCGTCCAGCTCTGGGGTCCTCAGCACAGGACAGACATGGACCTGTTGGAGCGGGTCCAGAGGAGGGACACTAAAATGATCAGAGGGCTGGAGCACCTCTGCTGTGAAGAAAGGCTGAGAGAGTTGGGGTTGTTCAGCCTGGAGAAGAGAAGGCTCCAGGGAGACCTTATTGCAACCTTTCAGTACGTAAAGGAGGCTTATAAGAAAGGTGGGGACAGGCTTTTTAGTAGCGCCTGGTAGATTCAGACTAGATATAAGGAAGAGATTTTTTTACGATGATGGTGGTGAAACCCTGGCACAGGTTGCCCAGAGAGGTGGTAGATGCCCCGTCCCTGGAAACATTCCAGGTCAGGCTGGACGGGGCTCTGAGCAACCTGATCGCGTTGAAGATGTCCCTGCTCATTGCAGGGGGGTCGGACTAGACGACCTTTAAGGTCCCTTCTGACCCTAACCATTCTATGATTCTATGATCTTTGGATGGAGCAGATGCAGTGCTGAATGGAACTATTACAGCAGAGGCAGATGCAGCGCTGGGAGAAGGTGGCCGAGTCCCTGGTGCAGGCTCGGCACGTGACTGGGAGCAGGGACCACCACGAGTAGTCCAGCCGTTTGACAATACCCTCCTGCTTTCATGGTCTGGCTCCAGAGTACGCCCCGGTCAAGTCTTCAGTCAGGCTGGCCAGAAATCTCCCCGTCTTACTGAGTTTTAGTAGAAAATGTAGCTGCATCAGATACAACTGGTATGAGAAAATGTAATTTACTGATGTTTGCAAAAGCATTTTTCCCCAAGGTTTCTGGATCTGGTGCCTGGCTGCTCCCATCGGGCGCAGGCTCAACCGCAGGCTGACCAGGTCTTTACGTTTTTGTCTCCGAAGGTACCGTGTTGTGGTCCCGTACCCGCCACAGAGCGAGGCCGAGATCGAACTGAAGGAAGGTGACATTGTGTTTGTGCACAAGAAACGGGAGGACGGCTGGTACAAAGGGACGTTGCAGAGGAACGGCAGGACGGGCCTCTTCCCCGGGAGCTTTGTCGAGAGCTTCTGAGGACGGCTCGCCGCTCTCTCAACTGGAGAAGCTTTCAGGGGAAACTGCATAGCACAAGAAGAGACAGCAAAGAGAAACTGGACTGATAACCACTGCCATTTTTATTTCCAAAGACTCCCCCCAGGCCCTTCAGACTACAGCTCTGGAGACGCAGTGCCCCGCTGTGCTCCCGAGACCGCGTGCAGTGCATACAGTGGTATGTTGAAGTAGTGCCTTCCACCTGGAATCACAGACTGAAAGGACGCCCATCTGGACTGTACGTAACCTAAACTCCGGCTGTTAACCCTTTGTGTAAATTATAGAGAAGATATCTTTAAAAAAAAAAATTAAGAGGAAAGTTGTTATATTGCTGTAACTTATTTGTCAGAGCTGCAGTGTTCTTATTACTGGCCTATGCAAGATGGATTTGAGAGTTCAAGGAGGTGTGCTAGGAAGCTCTTAAACTGGGATTTTGTTTTTCCCGAGGGAAAAAGAGGGAGGGGAGGGTGGAGAAAACCCCAGCTAAAGATCGGTGCATCGTCGTGCAAGAAAGAATGAGGAGTCCAAAACGTTAATGTCATGCTTTCTATATACCTCAGAGATATGCTGCGCAAGTTTGTCAGTGAGTGTGTTAGTGCTCAGAGTCCCATACCATCCGGTGTCCTGGCGCTGCCGCCGGGGAGGTCCTGGAGGAAGTACGGCTCCACCATTAAACTGTGGTTATTTGAGCAGAATCCCTTTTGCCTGTCTTCTGCCCTTATTATATGCAGCATGGATTTTTGTCCTTCAGTATCACTTTCCATTGCTTTTTTGTATGACGTACCTTTTTACTGTAAGAATTGCTCTACTTTATATATATTCCTACTAGATCAGACATTTCCTCTTTTTCATACATCTGGTGCTATTTTTTTTAATTGTTAAAGATTTGGTTTGGTTAAACAGAGAGGCTGCACAAGATTTGCGTTCAACATACGAAATTAGAAACGCACCTGAAGATCGAGAGCAGACTGCTTGTTCGTGCTTCATAGAGGAAAAGAGAAAAAGTCACTTGGTCACCGACAGATACACCTGGGGGAGCGTGCCAGTGCAACACGCACACGCTCGCTCTCTCCTACCTATTTAGAGTGGCTGAAGACCCATGCTGAAGCACAGCGTTCTGTCTGGAGGGTGATAATTACTCCAGAATTGGAAGTAATTCCCAGAGGAGTTGTTTTAATTGACTTTTTCATGGCAATAAGAAGAACACTGCAGGTTCTAGCACGCGCGGGGACCGTGGAGTTTTCCTCTGTCGTTGCGTCACGGAGATGAGAGCTGATCTGCGACGGCTGTAATTAGGGTTATCAAAATGTGATTTCTTACTGTAGAAATGTACAGTTCTGGAGACTGTTCGATTTCTTAACGTGGTCAAGCTACAATACAAACCGTATCAGGCAATATAAGCTTCCATCTACCAGGGACTTAAAGGTGCAATAAATGTAAAGCGAGTTTAGCCAGTTATTCGTATGAAGCAGAATGAGGAAAAAAAATCCATAATGCGATTGTGAGAGTACTTAAAAAGACATCGGCTCTTGAAGAATGAAACCTGATGAAAGGCTTTTCGTAGCCGTAGCTGTACCTTGCCTTTGCCAGCAGCTGGCTGTTTGCCAAAGCCCACATGTGGTGGTCGTTTAAAAGCGTGTCGGAGGCACTGTAACCTGGAGATGATCTTATTAAAAGGAAGAGGCCCAGTGGGTGAACATCATTACTGCGTTACCAGTATTTCATATGCGAAGGTGTAAGTTTTGTTTTCATTCAAGCCGTGTATACTAGTACATATCAAAACCCATGTAAGTGAGCGTTCCTATTTAAGTTCAGCTCCTTGACTTTGTTCTCTGTAAAATAAGTTTCTTCTTGCTGTCACATGTAACAAACCGATTCCAGAAACACAGTCCATGGCCAAGTATAGCACCTTCAAACAGGGAGGCATCATTTTCAGGGTGTTTCTTTCTATACTTAACGTTGCCGCATTTGTTCATATTCCAGATTGTAATGAGTCAGCCACTAAAAGTTTAGTTACTGTTGAGAGGAAATTGCCTTTTTATAACCAATAAGAGACTGAAGAAACATCTTCTGGAAACACTTGCTTGAGACTAGAGCCATATCTGTTCCACTGCTTTGGTCCAGATCAGAATTGGTATCACTGCACCTCAAACAGTAAACTGCACAGCTAGCGAGTCAGCAACACCAAAACGCGTGTTATCGATTCCAGTAAAAATTCTGGGTTAGATCTGTCAGAGATGAGGAGATTTTTTCTGACAACTTACAGTGGTTAAAGCTCTCTTAAAATTCTGTTCCATGGGTGTATTTACTACACTCAGAAAAACGAAACAGGATGACGGCTTGCTTGCTGCCTATTATGTTTAGCCACATCTAAAACGGTTCCAGATTTCCACCTTTTCATGCTTAACTCTAACAGGACAAAAGTTGGTGTATGAGAAGATCAAGGAAAACACGCAGATGCCGTGTCATGAAGTCAGTGCTTTAAAATATATTTTGCAGGGAGGATGATGGTTTTTTTAATGGACGACAACCTTTCCAGTCATACCTCCTGCAAGGAAAAATATTTGGGGGGGGGCGGGGGTGTTGGGGGGTGTTTCTATTTTGATAACAGCTGTTTCTGTCCCCTGTTTATTGCTTATCATCACAGTTTGGGTTACTGAGTAATCTTCTTGGACAAATCACTTCCATGCCAGGAGCACAAGTGCAGAACTTAATACAGCTCAGTGATACGAAAACGTGACCCAGTGCCGTTTGGAAAGTCCTGGACTGAGGGAGGTTCGACTCGTACTGTGGTCTAATTTTTACGTGTCATACCAGGGAAAGGGGGAGGAGGAGGCATCTGCATCTCCTACAACAGGGAAGGGAAAAGAAAAGACTGCTTCTGGTGGCCTCAGTTTGTAAAATGCCAGGTTTGCTCTTCTAGAAATGGGTTCGAGTAATTGAACGATTCCTTTGAACTTTGCACAGCTCAGAAAATGTTTTTGTTATACATGAATGTTAACGTGATTTAGAAAATGTTGGCAGATATGAGTACAAATGAACTACAATGACTGTGTTTCTGATTCTTTAAATAAAATAAACATTAAGGCAACTTGACTGTGGTTTCTCTCTCTATTACACAGCAAAGTGAACAAGCGACGTCAGTGGCTCTGATGTTTGCAAAGGAAACGGGCAAGAGCCCTCTGCAAACCCAGCTTCTTTTGAGCAGACCCTACATCTCCTTTGCTTTCAGTAGTAGTTCCCACATAAATAAAGGCCAGGGTCAGGGGTTCTGCCGGCAGGGTCCACGTGTCTTCCAGGCTACGTACAGCCAAGGAACGGGGAGAGAGGGAAGGAGCAGGTTGTGCCCTGGGCATCCGAACACCCCCCTAACCCAGGTGAGGGGCGTAAGCCCATTTTTTTGCGCATGGCCTGAGCTTCCCGTCCAGCAGCACGGTGCAGAGCGTCTCGAGGGGGAGCAGGCACTGGGTCTGGATGTGTTTGCCTTGATTTGGATGGGAGATGAGGAAGAGGCACCCGCAGGTGGTGGTTCATTGCCCCAGTTGGGAGCGCGTAGGGCAGGGAGCAGCCAGGCTCGGCTACCTCACCAGGGAATCTTCGTCATGGGCTTGCTCAAAGGCAGACACCCTGCCAGCGAGGTGACACGAGTCTCTCTTTGCCTCGGCTGGCTCCCGAGTCGAAATTCTGCAACGTGGGAACCGCAAGAACCTGAACGTGGGCTGGCAACACCTCTCCCTCTGCTCGGCCTCGCCGGCTGCCCTGCCTGACGAGCGGCGTGGTGCAGAACACCGAACGGAGGAGCCTGCCGGCTATTTCCAAGCTGGTGTGGAGTGCCAGTTCCACGCTATGCTGGGTCCTGCTCCTCTGGCACCTCTGCGGGCCAGCTCTGCCAGCACATGCCGCACACCTCGTCCAGCCTTCGCGCCTCGCGCCGCCCTTTGCTCCTGCTCCAGCGCCTGATAGGAAACCCAGTCATGTTTCGAAAGAAAAATAATCATCGTAAAATTGTTACGCGGCTCGACTATTCCTAAACGCTCGGGGAGAGCAGAACCACCTGGACAACATCTGCAGGGCTTTCCTGCGGCCAAAAGCTCTTCCTGACATCAGCAGCTCCTTATAACATGGTGAACCTGGCAGCTACACGGCTCGGCTAGTCGGTGCCAAGCCAAATAAATGAGCTGTACTAGCAGGGAAGCCAAGAGGTGATACAGTCTGGAGAAGGCCCTGTCCTCGCGTTCCAGCCTTTCATGTAGCAGAAATAACTTTCCAAGCGGTCACAGATGTATTTCCAATCACTGGGGCGCGGGTGTCTCCCCTCCCTTCAGAAAACGACTTGATGTTTCTCAGCCGCCGAGCAGTACCACCTGCCCCACGGTGCCACGGAGGGGCCACGAGCCAGGTCACCAAGGGGCTTGGAGCGGGGTGGGGGGTCCTCTCGCCCCTTACCCATCCCAGCAGCACGCTGTGCGTCCCCAAAAGATGGGGGGGGAGTTGCCTCGGGTGGCGAGGTCGCTGTCACCCATGGGCTCCCCGTGGGGAGCGCAGCAGGGACGGGGAGCACAGCTAAGTGCCGGGGTGGAGGAAAAAACGAAGCCATTAAGAACGGAGGGAAGGGAGGAGTGTGTTCAACTTGCTGTCAGAGAAGGAAAACGTATTAAATTCGCACTTCCCATCCGCACAAGAGCTTGGTGAAGGTGGTGTCAGCCGTGACGGTACGCGCAGCCCCCCCGGAGTGCAGTTTTGGGGCGTGCATGGCAGCGGCGGAGGGCAGTCCCATTGCCAGGAGGACACGTCCCCTGCCATCGCACCACAGCGAGCACTCGGGGGGGTCAGGGTCCCCGAGGAGGGCACAGGCACAGCCCGGGGGACTGCGGAGACGGTCCGACACATCCCCACCACCACTCCTGACCCGCCCGTGGGGCATCACCGCCGCCTCCGCAAGGCGCTCGGGGCTGGCTCTCGCGTGTGATGCCGCACAGCCAAGGGGTCCGTGAGCCGCCCCCCGCCTTTCCCTTCTCCCCAGCAAGAGCAAAAAGGCGTTCGCTTTCTCTTCCTCATGGGTATGTCGAATTTGCCCTCCAGCTGCCCACCGGAAAAATCAGCCTAGCAGACAGGAGGGCAATTTGTTAAGGTTTTTTTCCCCCTCCCCTCCCCAGATAATTGCCTGGGATCTGCATTAATGGAAACGTAAATTGACTGCCACTCTGCTAAATGACAATCAGGTTTTGTTTGACAGAGCTGGGAAGTATCTTATCCTGAACATTGGCACTGAACAATCTAAATGCAAATTGCAAAATGTTTGGGGGTAAGGAGGCTGTTTATCTTCTGATGAGGTTATATGATAATGCAGAGGGGGGAGAGAATTGCCTTTCAGTTCCTAAAGGCTATCAAAATGTGTGACGGTTAAACTGTGGGGCCAGTGTTTACATATTTTTTTAATGGACCAGACTCAGTTATTCGGGGCGGGTTTTCTTTTAACAAATCACTTTTTTAAACAAGATGTAGCACAGTGGCATTTCAGCCATATTTCAGCAATTCTCAGGCACCCAGGTTAGCGTGGAAAATGACAGAGCAGCCACCATTTTAATCCTGTTATGTCTATTGCTCCCAGCTTGTTCTCCTCTGATGAAACACATTGCGCTGTCTGGGAGAGGCAGAAAAACATTTGCTGCACTCCTGGCCTATTTCTCTTGTTAGATTAGCAGGTTTATACACGGCAGCAGTGCCCAGGTATCTCCAGGACACAGGTGAAAAATGAAAAGCAACCACCACCATCGGCTTCCCGAGAGGTCACCACGCGCGGGGGGTTACTTCTCGTGCTGGCCACCCCACGTTGGACGTGCAGCAGCTTTTGTGCCGGTTGGTTGTAAAAAAAAAAAGTTCCTGCAAAAGTCAAAGCCTTCAAACCCGCCCAGCACATCACTTTTTTGCACGCCGGGCTCCAGGCTCGGCGGGTACCGGGGCACGGAACCGGAGCTGGCGTCTGCAGCAGCGGGCCATGCGGGCATGAGATCTGGCGTTTGGACCGTGTGCCGTTTCCCACGGGGAAGGCAGTGGTTTTCTTTAGGCTTGTCCTGGAGGGAAGAGGTGTCTGCGGCAGCTCAGAGGGGTTCAACAACTTGAAGCTTTCAGCAACTCGCAGAATTGGTCTCCCTGAAGTTTTTCCGCTGAAATCTAATCTCGGAGCTTGATTTAGGCTTCTGCATTTCTCCATAAATTAAGGAACAGGTCTGAGCTTACTCCAACAGTTTTGCTCATCTGGGAGGCAGAGGAAGGAAAGGATTAATGTGTTATTTTTATTTTTCATTTTAAATACGTCTCGTGCAGAAAAATGCACATGAATCTCTACAAGGCAGGAAAAAAGCAATAGATCTGTAAAAGTGACACAAGTTGCATGTGTCTAAATTGTTAGGCCCTCAGAGCATTTGTTGTAGAATAGCCAAATAAGTCACACAAATCTACGATTAAAAGGACATTTGAAAATAAGTGAATACACCAGGGGTGGCCATGGTAACCTGGACTTTTAGGAAGGGAAATCAATGAGCAGCAACTGTAGCCTCACCTAGGGCTGCCTCTGGTCAGGAGGCAGCCGGGATTTCGGTTTCACCCACCAGCTCTGCTCCTGTGACCGAGACCTTTAGGGACCAGCCAGGGCATCCCTCGAAAGGGACTCATCACACCACGGGACAAGAAGGACTAAGGACAGTTTTGCAAATTCGGCCAGTTAAGGAGCGCTTGTTTAACTTACTGGTGTTTGTTAGAAAATAGCCGCAGGTGATTTTCAAAAGGCTTCGACGACGGGGCTGCTAACCTGCAGCTCTTGTGAGCGGGCGCGTTGAGGAAAGCCGGCGGTTATTGCTCCTGCCAGCGGCGAGCTGCGCCCGTCAGTGCAGGTGGCTGCACACATTGAACACGACGGATCTTGCCTTCAGTACTGCGATAAATATATATACATAAACATAAATATGTATATACACATATATTTATACATATCAGCATCGCTACTTTAGTGCCAGCCCCCCAAAAAAGCCAGGCATTCTTGCTGAGCTCTTACAGTGCTGCAGCGTTGCGTGCCATTTTGATTGATGCTATTTAAGCTGGTCCAGGGCCACCCGTGCTTGCGATAGCGGAGGTTACGTTGCAAGAGTTTCAGGCGTCAGCTGTAAAGCAGCGCTGGGCACTTGAAGGAAGCCAGCCTGAGGGCTGAGCTGCGAACGACCCCCTTGTGTGAAGGGCATGGCCCTTCTGGCAGCTTCTGGATTTCCTCTGATGACCTCCCACCAGTCTGGAGATGCAGCAATAGGATTCGTTTAAGAAATGATCCAATGCCCAAACTTTCTATTAATGTCAGAGGACTCTGGAACAGGCATTTCAAAGGGAAAATGAAGAAAAAAATGAAGTCCTCCTTCCTTCAACTCTCCAGTCCTCGTAGAAGAGCCCTTCATTAAATAGGGCAGCATTCATTCAGATTTGAAGACAGAAAAATGTATCCTTGAGCATTTCCCACGGCTTAATATGAAGAGCCGTTGCAATATTGCACCTCCGTCCATTTACTCTGAGCAGAGGACAGTAGAGTGCTCTGGAAACACATACCCAATTAATGCTGAATTTTGCCCGAGACAATTTGTTAAAAGCACTGCTTCACTTTTTGTCTAAATAAATATTCATTAGCTGAGAGAGAGTGAGCATGAGAAGGCGAGGGGGGGGGTAAAACTGGGGCGGGGAGGCCAGTTGCTGCTCCATCGGGCATTCGGTTATTTCTACGAAGCAGAGGGAGACGGCGAGTGCCCGAGGCACCTTCCACCCTCCGCATCCCACCGTCTGCGCTGGGAGAGGGGCCGGCAGCTCAGGACGTTGTCCCAAGGACGCGGAGGATCTCATCCCCGCCCCAGTACTGGCGCCGGTGAGGTTTGCAGCGGTGCGACGGTCGTGATGCTCGGCGTTGCATCCCTCCTGGGGGCGCGGCCCCGGCGGGATGCACGGATGCAGTCGTGGTGCGGGGACGAAGGAGCTGCTGGGCCACCCTCCGCAGCGCGGGAAGGGACACCCACCCGGTACCCCATTTGCTAAATGGTTATAAAGTGATTTAGTTTGTCATTAGTCTTATCTTGCTTTCTAAAGCTGACTTAGTTTCTAAAGTATATTCGTTATTGCGCTTTCATTAATCTCCTTGGCTTGATAGACTAATTTAACCTTTTTGAGGACAGATGAATTTTCTTTAACTTTTTCATGGTCAAACAAATTTAGGGATTTTTTTTTTTTTTTTTAACTCCCAAATTTTCCTTTACTAAAATAGGGGAAGCATACACGTGCGCATCCCTGTAACCTGAGCATTGGGGAATTTTTCTTCCTGAGCTCTCCGCTAACTTTTGTACTGAAGCCTTCCTACCACATCCCAGATGTTAATAAAATTGGAAATGAGCTGCACTGAGAACGCAAGCATGAGAGAGAGACAGACAGAAAAAAAACCGATGAGGGACTGTCCCTCATATCAATAAAATCTGCCGCATTTCTCCAGGCAGTGTGTGAAATATAGCGGGCACATAATCTGCCCGGCAATAAAAGGCTGCCACATGACTCCCCGGCACCCGGGGAGCTATCATTTTCAATTAGGAAAAAAAGCCTCTGGCATGCGACAGCAACGGCAGAAGAACTGAACGCAGTTAAGGCAAAATTTAGTTTCATTACAGCTCGACACAGATTAGAGTTTTTCTTTGTTTTCGCACCTCGTCCCTCTGTCATCGTACGGGAGGTAACGTGGCAGCGCGGGCTTTTCCAAAGGCTCGAGCACAACCGTAACTGAATTGAGGAGACCCTAAAATAATGTTTTTAAGAGGAGTGCCGTGCAAAAGACCTTGGTAGCAAGTCTAAAACTACCATCCTCGCTGAGCAGAGTGCTGTAATTTAAACATTAATCTGTTTCTGGAGTGCTGAATAGCAATGCCAGTAATCATCTGTGGATGTAAAAACTGTCTGTTTTCTATTTAGGTGGGTTTCAGGCTTGATTTTAGCCCCTTTAAGCCATTGCCTTTCCTTGGGCCAAACTGTGATAATATGAATTTAAAAATCCACCCTTGGTGCCTGCTGCTTCCCCTCTACTGATGGCATCGAGCGCTCATATGATGCAGTAGTGAAGTGAAGGAAGGCACGGTGCCAGGCCTGCCTCTGACAATAAAATTACAGCAAATCCAATATATTACTTAGAACACATCTCTTTAATGTCTCACTTAAATCTCCATCATATCCTAATAAAAGTGTAACTTGGTTTTTTACCTCAGGTATTCAGAAGTTAACCTGCTACAATATTGACTTGCGTTTATTAAAGTATTTCTTGAATTTTCAACCAAATACGCTTTGCAACCCAGTTTTGGATAGGTAATTTTTTTTTTTTTTAAGTAAGTGTGTCAAATTTATTTCTTCTCCTCCTTCTTTTTTCGTTTTCTCGAATATTTATAAAGTGTCTTCAACCCAGGGAGAGACATGAGAGCTCGGGTCAGCCCCCCCCCACTCCCGTGCCTGGTCCTGGCACCAGCCCGACGCTCCCGAGGCCACCCCACGCTTTTTCCTCTCCGTGGATTTGCTCCGGGCTGGGCGGGAGCCGGGACACGCAGCGGGAAGCGGATCAGCCGCAGAGATGCCAGGGGCTCTTCCAGCATCCAGAGGATGCTCGGCGAGAGCACAGCTCCGGCCCGACGGCGACGGGGCTGTCGCAGCCGAGGCGCGGGGCTACACCAGGACCACGAGCCCACGCGGCAAAGCCGAACGGGAGGAAGGAAAAAGCTGATGGCGCAGAAGCAGGACCCACCAGACGAAGAATAACCACGGGTTTATGCAGCGATGCAGACCTTTGGTGGGGCCGTGAGGCTGGCTGGCGGGGGGGGGGATGTCCTCCGCGCTGCCGGCACTTTGCCTTCCGCAGCCTGCAACAAGGGTCAACATCACCCGCCAACACCCAGAGCTTTTATCCCTCCTCGCCCGCGTAACCAGAGAACCAAAGCAGCGCTCTGGCGGGTCTCCAGGAACATTTCTGCTTGCCGCCTCGCCGCGGCGTCTTGGGGCTGGGCTCCTTCACAAAGAGAGCTGGGACCCAGCAATCCGCGCGGCCACCCTTGTGCCACCAAGACTCGGGGATTTACTTCATCTCCTTTCGCTGTGGCTGCTCTTTGGCCAAGCTGCTTTTGGCCAGCAGCACCGAGTCCTTCCTAAAACCTCTTGAGACAGCCCCAGCCAGCAACAGAAAGGCTGCAGCTATGAGGGGGGGAGGGAAGAGGAAGGAAAAGAGAAGCAAACCGCCGAGCAGAGCAAAAATCCCAGGCAGAGCAAGTGGAAATGGGTGGCCCCAGTGGTATGGGATGGGACCGTCCCGTTCTTCCCTTGGGACGGTCGTCAATACGGCTGCCTGACCGCGCTGGCAGTGAAATCCCCCGGCGCTAACACCCCGGGGGAGCGGAGGTGTAATGCAGATATTTGCCGCTCAGATTTTCTCCCTCCCGGAGAGCTCCCGGTCAACCCCAGCCCACTTCTGTCCTCCATCCCTTGTGGCCCCTGAAGCTAAATATCTGCTCTCCATCTCTCTAACACCGCGGGACCCGTGAAGCCGTACGGACACAAAGCTGACAAGCACATCCATCAGCAACAAGCGCAAAAGAGCTCCTGGTTGCTAATATATTTACCCAGCCCTTGTGAAAATAGAAGGGTAGAATAACACGAAATGAGCACTCTTCCCGCTCTAATCAGTCATTTGGGGAATTATCCTGCTTTATGCATCCAGCAAGATGTGCTTTACCTCTGAAGTAAAGAGCCTCAGCACGGATGTGTACGCACAGACTCACCCATGTAATTGCCCACAGCCCTGGCTCTTATCGCCTACTTGATTTTTGTGCAAGCCTAAAGTGAGTCCTAGTCCCAAGACGGTAATTACCGTGCCTATTCCGTGTCTTACAAAATGACAAAATTTGAGTCTTTGATAGCTGCTCCTATTAGGCCCAGAAAGGTTATTTTCCAGCACTCCTGGCCATAGGGAAATACCGTCCTCGTTCGAGAGCTGAGCGTGGACAGGCAGAGATCCCAGGGCTCGTGCGAATGTCAGGGAAGAACGGGGAAGCAGGTTCAAGTCCCAAATTCAGGACCACTGGGTCTCCCCAAACTACAGCTCCTTCCACTTTTACATTTTAAACACAGGGGCTTCCTGATAACTGCCTCTGACCGGGTTGCTGCCACGCTGCTAAATAAATACGCCGTCATACTGCTAGTACGGAACTTCTGAGCACCAGCGAAAGGCTGAAAGCTCTCTCTGACACCAGCAGCTCCAGTAGATTTGTCTCCCCATCGCGTCGGGCTTTCAGGCTCGGTCAGGAAGGGTCGGAGATCCCCACACCCCTCGCGGGTCCGTCGGGGATAATCCAGATTTTAACACCAGTGACACACGGACGGGCCCAGCCTGAATGACCACCCGGTCGCAGCTGGTTGCACCGCGCTCATCGGCGGAGGCACAAGGCACGACCTCGCACCCTTGGCTATGAGGCACGGCACCCCACCGACCTGTCGCTGCTTCATTTCTTCAGGGCGTACAGCAGAAGAGCCGTCTAGTCGGGAGCACGTGTCCCGGCAGATATCCGAGTCGATGTCAAGCTGATGTCTTCTTATTAGTCTTTATAGAAAATAGCATGCTGCATTCGGAGCCAATATGGAGCTGGGAGGTGTTACCATCACAAGTGAGGACAGAGAAATAATACAACAGGACCTGAAAAGTTTACAAATCCTGTACGGACAAAGAGTAACTGTGAAGTTTAACCCGGAGATGGTGCAAGTCGATATACCTGGGGAAAATAATCAAACCCACAGGTATTTCGTGAAGGAAGCACTCAGAAAGCAAAGGCTAAAATAAGTCTGCAAGCAAGATCTGAAGAATGAGCGTATGCATGTGTGAAAGCGAGAGAGCAAACAGGAGCCTGGAAGAGCACAGCTTTTCTCAGCGGGAATTACCCAGCACTAAAAGCAGGGGGTCATATTGCAGTTTTAAGGACATCGAGATCCGTATTTAATTTCCGCACAGTCGATGCTGCGATAGCATTATCTGGGGGGGGGGGCGGGGAAGGACGCAGAACTCCTTCTCTGCCCCCGGGGAAGAGCCCCTGCCCTGCCAAGAGCCACGGGAGACCGGGGGCTGTCCCCAGGCTCAGACCCCGGGGCAGGGGGCTACGGGCAGCTCCATCGCAGCCGGGTGCCCCCGGGAAGGTACCCCCAGCACCGCAGGGGCTCCTCACTCCCGCTGCCTTCCTTTTGGGTGCCACGGCACACGGTCCCACGCTGCAGGAGCGACAGACTGCGCAACAGCGCACAAAAAAGGGGCAATTTGATAAATCAGAGAGAAAACCCTCCCGAGCAGTGCTCAACAAGCTCTTAACGTTCAAATCTTTTGCAAAAGGACGGCAAACGTTACTTGTTGTCCATGCTACATTTGCACTACCCGAACCAAAAGCTCGCAGTTAACCAGCTTCGTTCCCGCGCTGCATTTCCAAGGAAGAGTCGCATCCCTCCGGGGTAAATCGTACGGCTGCCCGCCCCGCTGCCAGCAACTCGCTGGCAGGCTGCAGACACTAAGGCAAGGGGATCGGACCCCCCCGTGACCTACAAATGAAATCACGGAGAGGGACAGAAAGAAAAAAACAAGCTGGTGCTGGGCATCAGCCCTGAATGGGAACCAGCAGACGAGGAGACAGAGCTGGAGATTATTTTTCCTCTTTGCCAAAAGGCCGGGTTTTCACCCCCACATTATTTGAAAATCAGCCCCAAGGTGGTAGCCCCCTCCCCTGCTACCACCAGCTGAGCAACTGGGGCATTTACCTGAATGGCAAAGAGCTAGCGACAGTCTTCACCTCTTCCCGAGCGAGGTCGGACCTGTCCCGTCAGGCTCTGAGGATGCTCCTCCAGCCACCAAGCAAGGCTGAGGCTCAGCCATCCTCCTGCCGGAGTCAGACCGCCCGGCGCGAGCAGTGTCCCTTGCTGCCCAGCCCGGCTGCAAGGACTGTTCTTTGGACGCTGTCCGTCCCACAGCACCATCAGGATGCCCGAGGCGTTAGCACAGGAGCCCGGACCAAATCCTCTCCGGCAGCTTGAAGGATGAACCTCACGTGGCAGATGAGCGTTGAGACCACGCTGACCCACTCGTGCCTGAGAACAAAATGTTTCATTGTGCCCAGAGGAGCAATTTGTGCAGAATGAAATGAAATTACATGTTTTATTTCACTGGGGTTTCTTCAGAAAGGAGAAGAAAAGGCTTTCTCTTCAGGGACCTGTACGAAACTGTCATTTAGGAGCCGGGACTCAAGTACTCCCTTTGCCTCGGACAGAAGGAGAAAATACTCCTCCCACCACTGCTGACTTTCAGCTGCTGAAGGAGTTTTTTTCTTCTACAGTCTCTACTGTTTGCTGCAACGGGACTGCTCCCATCCTATTCCCCTCCTTGAGGACCAGACGTCACCCCCTCCAACCCTACAAGAAGTCATGTCAGAAATCCAAGAAGGGTTTTCCTTCTAAAAAGAGAGTTTTCTGTTGTCTTACCTGGTTATATCTGCACCTTTAATCTCTACTTTGAACTACTTCCAAACCCATCCTGAGACACCGCTACAGAGCATCGCATCGGGAAGCGGCGAGCATCCGCACGGTGCCTGACGGAGCCGTCGTGCCTTCCAGCTCCGGTGCCAACGCGCCAGGGCAGGGACAGCAGCTGTGCAGTTTGTACTTTGAAGGACATTTTGGGGATGTAAACCACTGAGTATATTACCGAAGAGCATTCTTTTGGACTTAGGTAATGCATATTTTCAGCTTTAAGGCTGAGAACGTTCACCAGAAGATTTAGTGAGCACGCGGTAACGTGAAAGAGGAAGGATATGCTGTTATGTCTAGAATTAAAGGAAAAGAAAATGTGCACGGTGAGAAAATACACTATTAAACTGGTCTAAATCAAAAGAATCTCTCATGTATTTGACAAGTAAGACAAGACAGAAAAATCTCAAGAGTCTTCCTTTTCGACACCCAAGCTTTAAAATATCCTGTATGAACCTCCGCACCTTGGGAAGGTCGAGATTTTCACTCCTACCATGCCATGCCTGCCCCAGCAGCTCTCCCCTCTGCCCAAGACCTCGTCCCCTCCGGCCGGCCTTTCGCATCTCACGCTGCTGAATCCTTCCTGCCCCTGCACCCTCACGGGCTCCGAGCTGCCCGAGGATTTTCCATCCTGGCTACTTCTGAGGAGTGAAATCCTGACGATCCGTTCGTTTTGGCTTTCACAGCTTTCCTTTGCCTGTTTTGGGGTTTTTTTTTATGCTTAAACATAACTTTTTGGCTCCCAGCAGGACACAGCTCCAGGAGCTGCAGCCTCTCCAGGATGGTTATTTAGCACCCCTCACTGGCAGCCTCCATAAACTAGACTAAAACGGGCTTTAAAATACAGAGAGAAGACATAAACAAAAACCGTACCAAATAAATAGAAGATCCAGAGAAACCGAGACTGACAGCAACCACAATATACCTTTCCTTCCTAATTTCCATGAAATTGCATTTCCAAAACAATTGTAATATTCTTTAAAAACAGTCTTTATTTCAAACAGATCTGGTGTTTCAAAAAACAGAAGTCCTTGGTCTCATGTCTATTTTTTTCTGAGCATCTACATCAAAACATTTTAGCTGAAGAACGTTTTTAGTAACTTTAAGTCATTGACTGGGTTTCAGCTATTGAAAGCGAGCAGATTAAGGATGACACCAGAAATACACACTGAGAGGACACCTCGATCCGTGTTTCTCTTACATTTGGCATAGTTACAAGATTAGGGCTAATTTTGTAGTCTTTCTGTTTAAAACTTGACTGAATACTGGCCAGGGTAAAATCAATTTATTTGAAAACACACACATCTGTAAATTCGTCTGCAGAGTTTTGGAAGGGCTCCTTGCCATTTTTAATACTTTTAACTTCATTTCATACAAAACAGGAAACTTTCTTCTTCCCCAACCAGTCAAACTCACCGATGTACCTGCAGCCTCCCGGGCTGCACAAGGCAGGTCCCAAAAACTGAAGTTAACACTTCTGCATGGAGGTTTTGTCTTTCTGTTAGAGGGCAGGGAATTTACTGGTTCAGGTATTATGTCCCGAGAGATGACATTTATACTACTGTATCTTACAAAAATTTTAAAGCTGTAAATCATTTTTAAAGAGGACACAGAATTGTATGGGGTTTTTTAAAGACTCTATACAGGCAAATATCCAAACATGGCTTTGAGCAATGAGTACTAGGCTGCAATTCCTTTATTTGCGTACTTATAGTGACAGCAACCTCAGCCAACTCTTTGCAGCAATCGTTAATTCACAGCTTGCAATGCAGTATCTTTACTTATTGATCCAATAAGCTCTGCCAATATACAAACTCCATTATATCATCCAGTAAAACTCTCAAGGATCACTCCTGACCTCGCAGGCAAAGTACCATGTATTCAAAACATATGACTGGCATGCAAGTTCTTATTGGGGAAAACTGCTGTTCCATCTACCGTAATTACATTTCACTTACCAGGAATGTTATCAGCAGCGCCCTCGGGTTATTATGTGATCATATTTACAATAACTGGATTCATAAACTGTGCCGTTTCCAGCCCCACCAGAATATAGGATAGCACTTCCTTGGACGTCAAGATAAACACCCTGCAGTCTTTTAATTAGGATTTTCCTATTTTCTTCTAAAAATACTGCAACATAGCATCAGCGTTGCTGGTAATCTTTAAAATTCAGCTCACTGAACTGTAGCATCCCAAAGACACTTGGTACATCTCACGTTTGTCCTAAAGTTTTTTCCAGGTAGAGAATCCGGGCTACACACAGGTCAGCCCAGCACAGATTTATGAGGGAGATGAATGACTTTTGATGCTTTCCTCCCGCCTCGGTCTGCCGGCAGTGCCCTGGGGTAGCCATGCCACTGCCACAGGATGGCATCGGTCAGATGGCTTGTTGGTCTCCTCTTTAGCCACCTAAATATGAATTAAGGCTTTGCCCGCGTGCTCAGGTGGAAAGCAGTTTGTGCCTAGATGGTGTCCATCGGGTCAGAAACTGGCTCAGCCTCTGCCAACGCCGGACCTGCGAGGTCAGGGATGAGCCTGAGGTCGGATGAAGGCAGGAGGCTGCAAAGGGCTCCCCGGCAGCGCCAGCCGGAGTGCTGCCTTCCCCGAAAGGGAAGTTTGGGATGGAGTTTGTTAAAAGGGGTTTTTTTTTTCTTTTTTTCCCTCCTGATGACTCCAGAGCCTCCCAGCAGTCACACGTAAACGCCTGCCCTCCCCAAGAGCATCATCACTCAGCAACCTGAGAAAGCCCTGCCTCATAAGAAACTATGGGATATATATTCACAAATAATTTCAGAGCGTGAAGAGTTTTAAACCCAGCCCCATGCTTTGCCTGACTTGGAGCAGGGATTTGAAATAATGAGCTTTCTCACCTTTCAGACAATGATCTTGTCCACCAGGCTAGGGAATTTTTGAGGAAGGTCTTCCTCATCTTCTGTTGAAATAGCTTCATTTACTACAAACAACTGCACCCATACTGGACCAATGAGTAAAATAGGATGTGAACTTAAACTTGCTCATTTTTTTTCTTTCAGGATCAATGCATACTTTACTATGTAAATAAAGCTGAAGAATGTCAGCAAGACAGACTGACAACTCAGGATAAATTACATATCAGTGGGGAAGTCTCTCCTCTGATGTGGATACACTCACAGACACTTCAGGTCCACACCATGGATTATGTTGCTTCAGGAACCCCTGTCATGTTGTGGAGACATTAAACATGTACACGAGAACCTCTTTAAAACCTAAGTGACTGAGGAATCCAGAAGCAATAGCATAAGGCATTTAAATTCTGGATTTGGGGAGACAAAGGTCTCATGCAAACCTAATCCAAAGTAGTCAGAATTCAGATTGCATCATCCTCCTCCTTACGAAGATCACCCTCCAGAAAAGCTCCTCTGTTTTATTTATCAGCCAAAACAACAGCAGGTTTGAGAATTATGTACAAGTTTGGGAAGCACAAACCCGCGCTTAGTAAAGCAAAGGATGTCAGCCCAAGTCCCTAGTCCATCACGGATTCCCTGTGTGACTGTAACTACATATTAAAAGCTATGATGGGTTTACTTCCATGGCTGATTTTCACTGAGCGTGTGCAAATAAAAAAAAAATCTAATTATGCTTAAATATCTGAGCCCTATGCACTGTGGGTCTCATTTTCCAACTGTAAACACAAATAGTATCTTCCAACTTCTTAATATATTTTGTGAGAATAAATACATCAAAGATTGAGAAGTAGTCAGAAGATACTCTAACTTGCCTAAGAGATTTTTTTCCTTGAAAAACTAACATGAGCAAAAGAACTTCTGTAACTTTGGAAGCAAAACGCACAAGCCAATCTCAAACTCCATCAGGGTAGACAATGGAATTATTTCTCACATACAGGTATTTGCATTATGCATTTGCACGTTTTGAATTATTAGGGCTATAGAATGATTTGACCTTGGGGCAAAGCTGGATGCCATTCATCTACTGTGAACAGAGTCATAAAACAGCACCGGTATTTTGTATTCCACTGCACAGTCCCTCAGTATTGCCTGCTGTGTTTCTAGATGGCAGCTAGTAAGAATTTTTCACTGAGCTTGCAAGTCAAATGAGCCTTTAACGGCGTGACGGGAGGCTAACAAACGTTAGAGGAACGGCTGTGACAGAATTCTGCGTGTCTTATCTCTCTGGCTGCTTGCACACCTCGTCAGACAGCTCAGCTCTGCTCTTCTATGGAAATGCACTGGGATCGTCACGTTTCCCCAGAAGGCCAAGAGGACCGAGCATCTTCACACCGCCAGCACGAGGGAGAACGGAACTCCGTCTCTGGCGTTCCCCACACTAACCAAATAACCACCATCTCAACAAAACAGCCGTGAGTAGAAGCCATGAAAAATCCAGTCCAAAAAGGCTACGCAAATACCGACACCCTCTGACCCTTTTTCTAAACAGGCTAATTATTTTCTCTTCCCTCCAAAGGGGTGATGGCTAGCGGGGTCTCTGCCTTTTCTAAGCTTCGCGTGAAGGAGTTAACGTCTTTCTGAGGAGGAAGGACCAGCTCCACAATTCCACCCTGTGAGGACAGAGGAGCGAGATCTTACCGGTGCCGAGAGCTCTGCCTCGCAGTGTCTTCTCAGCGGGAAGGATCAGCCCCTCCAAAAGTGTGCAGGCTAATGGGATAGTAAAGATTTCCTACTCCCAGCACAAGGGAATGGAGAAACTGCCGGCAGGCACCACGACCAAGCGTTAAGCACTAAAACAGTCTCTTGAATTGATCAGGGATCGCACAGCCTGGGGACCGCTCTTAGCTAACTGTGGCACTTCTTGCGAGTGATCTATATATCCATATACACGTATCTAGACACACAGGAGTGAGATACATCTCTCTATGTACATTTATAAAAAAATCTATGGGTTTGTATATATAAATAGGAACATATCCAAATCCTACACACTTAGATATGAAAATCAGAGAAAGGCAAATTTCTGCTGGAAGACAGAATTTAATTCTGAAATCATTAGTTTGGTGGGTTCCTTGTTTATGAAAACTACACTGATAAACTGTGATACATAAAAGTGCCAAGAGAAATGATTACTTACGGATCGCAAGTACAGGTACCCCCAAAATAAAGAGATACTTAAAGATCTGATGCCAAAAGACATTTGTGCAGCTCCATCATACTTTTTCAGAAAGTTTAAGGCTCACAGGATGATCACCCAGAAACTACCCCGATACATCTCAATAGTATTTCCCAACAAGAAAAATATGGTATTTTCACAAACATTTCTGGGAAGTCTTTTAAAAAGGCTTTGAATCAGAATGAGATGTAGCTATATTCTTAAGTTTTCAAACTTTAGAGACTGATTTCAGCTTTTTAATGCCCTAGCAGATATAATCAACCACATGAGCTCAGAGATCTCATTGCACTTACTTTTAAACTGCCTCCTGTGCTTGCAGCTTTGTTTCTACAGAAAATAGGTTGATATTCTCTTCTGTGAAAAAAAATGGCTCGTGCTCAATGAGTTACAGAATTACAGAATCACTGATGTTGGAAGGGGCCTCTGGAGATCACCTACTCCAACCCCCCGATAAAAGCAGGTTCAGCTAGAGGGGGTTGCTCAGGACCAGTGACACAGTTGCTCAGTGCCAAGGTCCTGTCTCCAAAGGCAAAATCCATGTTCTTTGAGCGCACCCTAGTGAAAATCCTGTTGAAGCCTTTTTTTCTGGTTTAAAATCCTGCAAGTGTCTATACCTAGCTATCAGTGTTTTGCTGCCTTGATGCTAGGGTCTGGATTTTAAAAAATATATTTAGTAAAGAAAACAAGGAGAGGTAGATGCCTCGGTACCTTATAAAAATCCAGTTAGGTAATTTACCTGTCAATGAATTACAGTAAATTACTTTTTGCAGTGATACACTGAATGCGAATTACACAATTCTTCAGAAAGGTCTTGAAAAATTAGTCATTTTTCTTTTGAGTATTTTCCTTTCCATATAGAGATGATGTTGTTGCTGTTATGGAAGAGGCTTGTATTTCCATAAGTTAAAATCACAGAATATCTCAAGTTGGAAGGGACCCATAAGGATCACTGAGTCCAGATCCCTGTTCCTCGCAGACTAACCTGAAACTGAACCATATGACTAAGAGCATCGTCCAGATGCTCCTTGAACTCTGACAGCCTTGGTGCTGTGACCACTGCCCTGGGGAGCCCGTTCCAGTGACCGACCACCCTCTCTGTGAAGGAACCTTTTCCTAATGTCCAGTCTGAACTTGCCCTGACACAGCTTCATTCCATTTCCTCCTGTCCTATCACTGATCACCAGGGAGAGGAGATCAGCACCCCTCCTCTGCTGCTCACCTTGAGGAACTTGTAGACCGCGACAAGGTCACCCCTCAGCCTCCTCTTCTCCAAGCTGAACAAACCAAGTGACCTCAGCTCACCTCTTCCAAAGACCTGCCCAGGTGCCTGCACCGGTTTTCTTTTGCTGCCCAGTCCTGCCTCGCCAACACGTGCAACATAAACCCATTCTGACCGAGACGTGTGGTATCCCTACGGTACACAGTTCCCAGCTGGCCGGGCACAGAGCTATCTAGGTCAAACAGTACTAAACCATCTCAGGCTTTGTCCTCGGCGAAGTGGCCATGCTATGGACAGCTAAATCTGTCTTTTGATGCAGTTTTGTAACGCTCATGAAGAGCTGTGCTTGAGCTGACTAACATCAGCAGGCCTGGATAACCCACGCAGGCATAACTGAACGTTGACAATACACATTACATTCTGCTCAAGATCACTTGCTAAACACTTCCAAATCTACTGCTTAGTTCAAAAAATGCCTTTTTTTTTTCTTCATTTGGCCGTTAACCTCCTTTAAGGATGACGCATCCCTTATTTCTAATCAAACAGGTGCAAACGGACCAATCGATGGTACAAAGCCAAACAAAAAAATACAGTCTTTCATCAAGCTACACTTTGCTTAGGAAGGAGCAACCAGACAGCAATCACAGGCCCTGGCACTGGCCCGGGCCCATTTTCTTCTCTTGAAAGAAGCAGCTAAACGGGCATCTCCTCTTAACCCTTCCCTCCTATGTTAGACTGCTGTGCCTATGGAGCTGATTGAATTCGCAGTTCGACCCTTTCCTGGTCAATGAAGGGCTTATACACCTTAGCATCTATTCTTTCCCCTTGCTGCAGAATTGAAGGAAAACATTCTTAAATGATATGCATCACTGTGTGAGTAAAATAGAAGGTGAGGTGGGTCACTGGAACGGGCTCCCCATGGCAGTGGTCACAGCACCAAGGCTGTCAGAGTTCAAAGAGCATCTGGACGATGCTCTTAGTCATATGGTTCAGTTTCAGGTAGTCTGCGAGGAACAGGGATCTGGACTCAGTGATCCTTATGGGTCCCTTCCAACTTGAGATGTTCTGTAATTCTATGGCAAGTACAGTGGTATATGACAAGTATATCACAAGTCATATTGCCTTTCTGGCACAGTATGCACAAATCGCCTATATTTCCATTCAATAAATGACTTAAGACATTTAAAACAGATGCAAAACGTTTATATTTTTCAGATTAATGTGAAATCTTAATCCTTGTTTTTAATTACATGGGAGGGAGAGGAAGCAGAACAACAGAAACACCTGAGCAAAACCGATGTATTTTATTTCTAGCAAGTTAGTATTTCATTTTTAAAGAGTCGCACAAAACAGCTTCAGAGAACTGCACCTCTTATAGTTTCCCATTAGTTATCATAGCTACTGAAAATATAAAAAACATTTTAAACTAGTTTTAACCTGAAGCTCTTGTAATTAATAGTTTTTATAAAGTTCAGCCTCTGCTGTAACTGAACACCACAGTCACAAGCATCAAAAAGTTCTGGGTACTTTCCATATTAAGTTAGTAATGTCAGATAAACTATCATGCAATAGTACAGCACTGCAAAAACATCTCAATAAATTTGGATTAGAAAGATCATATCTGAAATTTGGGACAGTGCTTGTACATAAAGCCTATAAACAAAATCTGTCAGCAAAATCAGTAAATGGTTGAATTATGTCAACAGTTGTATTAAATAATATTTAGTAGACTAATATACCATACCATATGCAAATAACTCTTTAGAAAGGTTGTAGTGGATATATTCACTGAATGCTTTTGTACTACAGCATTCATATTATGAATGGAACTGTTTATGGCAGGGACATTTGCTTTGGTACAATGCACTTAAAATGAAAGCAAGCTGGCCACACGTATGTAAGGCAAATGTGTATCAAGGCAGACTCATAACAGAAAGTCCGTGATGGCAATGACAGCAATTGCCGCACCGTATTTGTACAGATCATACTTCAAAATTCTTCTTTTGCAGCACGCAGCCACAAGAGATATTTTCCAAATCCTTTAGTAAGAAACTGCAACTCCTCTACCTCCAAAAGCACACTGTGAATCATTGCTTCCTGAAGAGAAATTACCAATATTGTTTCTTCTATCATCAGTATTACGTAAAGCTGGAACTGAAAAACAAAAACAAGCATGTAAACTGTAACATACTCTGAAGAAATAAAGCTAAAACAGAGAAAACAAATCTAAAAATTTTCTGAAGTTGAGAGTTACTCATAATAGTGCAGATAATGACTTCTGTTACCAAGAATTCCACTTTCATACGTAAATCCAGAAAAAGGAGTCTAGGAAAAGGAACTCAGTAACATTACTTGAAATGCAATAAATTTTGGCAAAAACACAAGCAGGCTGATAGCATACACTCCAAAAATGTCAAAGCTGTATTGATGATATTTGTGGAAATGCACAAACCCATCTAGCTTCTAAAGTTTTTCATAATCTAGCAGTTATGAATAATTTCTGTACCAAAAAATCTGCTTTCAAGTGCAGTGAGATAGTAATCAACAAAATGTTATCGGCAGTAAAATTGTAACCTATCAGGAAAGGAAATGAGTAAGTTAATTCTGCTTTTAGAGGAGAAAAAAAACATAATTCAATTTAATTCAATGTTTATATATGAAGAAGTCAGGCATGTTATTCTGAAGACCACTTTTGAATACATTTCTGAAATTTTGCAATTTATTTGAGGTTTTCCTTTCGGAGTGGAGAAAGAAAAAAGTGGGTGGGAGGGAAGAAAGTGAAATGCTTATCAGGTCATATTCTGCACTCAGTGTAATTTTACAGCCAATTTTATCAATCTGTCCTCTCAAAAATCTGTACTAGGAAGACACATCTAGTATTATGGGACAGCAGCAGTCAGACTGCTTCATAAAACTGACATATCCTACATTCAAAACCTGAGTGCTGCAATCAAATACTATTTCTGGAATTCCCTGGGTGAATTTCTCTCCCTCTCTAACTTCTCCCTCTCCCTCTCGCTCTGTTCGTGAACATTCACAGTTTCTTCATCTCTGACATCAAAGCACAGGAGTTCAAGCCGAAAACCTTGGTTCCTTCATGGAAAAAAAAAAAAAAAAAAAAAAAAAAAAAAAAAAGAAGAAAGAATGCTCATAAAACATACAGCAATTACTCTAAAAGTAAATGCAAGCATGAGGGTATTTTACACACTTCTGTCTTCTTATCACATAACAGAACAGAGCATCTTTGTATCTTTTAGAAAAGATTACTGAAATTTGCATTATAAAAGTGATATGTCAAGGATTTTTCTATTGCTGCCTCTGATGACTAGCATCAGCACTTACTTTTTGCGGTCCTTGTCTCTCTTCAAACTAACAACAGGGGTAGAGACAGATGCTTGTGACTGGAGTAATTCAGCATTAGCTTTCTTCTCAATAAACATAGCTATTTCATCTTCTAGAACTTTTTTCTTTTTCTCTAATTTCAGTTTCACTTCTTGATGCATTAGCATACGATGTTCAAATTTAGTCTGTACCTGTTTAAAGAAAGCACAAAAAATAGTATTTCCAACTAGTAACACAAGGTGGTGATATCACAATACAAAAACCCTCTGCAATTAAACAGCAAAACCTACCTCGTGTTAAAAGTCATCAGAAATTGCAGTTCTTTCCTAAAACTGATAAGACTAAAAACCAGCAATCTAGAAAAATAATCATTCATATCAGATTGTTCTCATAGAAGCCAGGCTACTACACACACAGTACAGGTGGAAACTATGGAAGGCACTAAGTAAGTATTAGATTTCCTACTAGATTTTACTATATCTTTATTATATCAAAAATAAGGAGGCCTTCAGAGAAGAAACAATTACCAACAGAAGGATTAAATCAGGAACTACCAAGTAGAATCTACTTCCCTAAAACCAAGTGGGCAAGGAATCATACATACTTTAGTTACACAGGTATGTATTTTCATATATATTATTTTAATATGTATATTGATTACATTTACATATTAATATGTACACACACAGTAAGTCTGGTTGGGGGAGTTACTTGTGGGCTGCAAGAAGTTAACTGCTTTTCTGCAGTAACTCTTCTTTGACTGTTCTTTTGACATATTAATGGAATTTACTCTCCAGATGCATTCTACCAGTTTAAACCTCCTGTGAACTTGTGCATGATAACCAAAGGGTTATCATTCTCTCCACCCTTCCTCACCTCCCATCTCCCCACACACAAACTCTCCTAGAATCCTGCTTCTGTACCCATCTGTATTGCTGTAACTCCATCTGAGTGCAGCTGTACTGGTATAGAAATCAGAGAGATTTATTTCCATCTTATGCAAAGAAGGAACTAAGAAATAACTAAGATTATAAATTTAACAGTATACCTGTTCTACACAGTAGAGCTGTCAGATTTTATAAATGTGTGTGTATGTGTGTATGTATACTATTTATTTATTTCATTGCAACAGTTAACCAGATGCACTGCAAAAACAGGTGCCAATAAAAAGATACCAATAAAAACATTCAGGGTAGAAACACTAAGGTCCTAAGCGACTATACATCAGGAGTGGTAATGCTGCACATTGCACCTACAAGTTTCCTCTAAATGAAGGATGCAAAAGCAATAAGTACAACAGAAACTCCTGGGGGTTTTTTAGTTTCCAGATACACATACACACTTCTTGGAGAACAAGCAGCAAGAGTATATCACAAATGTTCTTTAGGAGTGACTGCATGGTCACTTTCCCACACCAGGAACTGGGAAAACTAAGATCCATAATTCATTTGCAATATGCAGAGCTCACAAACCACCTGGTATAAATCATAGAAGGAACACATCAAAGGGTACCATAGATACTGTGTAAGACCTAGCTGAACGTACTTTGAACATGGATGGCCAAGTATTCTTCCAATTGGATAGGCTTATAGTGAGAAGGATTGAACCTGACTTTTTTTCTCCACAAGTAGCACAGGGGTCTTAACAGACTTAGAAAACAAAGTATTAAGCCGCCTTCTTATTTAAAACATGCATCTGAACACCTCGCAAAAACTGCTACATCTTTGCTGGGAGACTGAGGTACAGAAAAGAACATTAATAAATATACACAGGTTTCCAATTTCAGTTAAACCAGTGTTTGAATATAAATGCACATGACCATGATAAAGCCTGGCAGAAAGTAGATGAGAAGATCCTGTTTTGCCAGTCCAGCTTGACAGGACTAAATCTGCAACAACATATTCAAGAAATGTTCCACATCTCCAAATATTCTTAAGGCAGCTGGGAATGGATGAGATTTTAAAAACAAAACAAAAACAACAAAAACAACTCCCCCACACTTTCAAACCTCTCAATGTGAGGGTTGAGCTTATATTTATTAACTGCACCTGAAGGTCATACAAACATACATGCCCCACTCTCTTGGGCTGAAAAACAACACATGGGATTCTTTCCTGAAATCTTGGGTTTTACACAGAAACCAATGCATGAGAAGCACCTACTGTGCTGCTATGGCATACTGATGTTTCTCAGCATACTGCTGGAGAAGATGAAGAAACATGCAACCATTATGTTCATCACTCTCTTACTTCACCATATCACACCCTACTCTATTGACTTGTCCCAGCTACCCACCAAAGCCTTTAGACCATAAGCTCCCTCCTTCCAAAAAAAGACTGCCATTTATAGAATCACAGAATCATTTAGGTTGGAAAGGACCTTTAAGATTGAGTCCACTGTTAACCTAACACTGCCAAGTCCACCACTAAACAATACCCCTAAGCACCATGTCTACACATCTTTTGAATACCTCCAGGGATGGTGACTCCACCACTTCCCCGGGCAGCCTGTTCCAATACCTGACAACCCTTTTGATGAAGAAATTTTTCCTAATATCCAATCTAAACCTCCGCTGGTGCAACTTGATGCCATTTCCTCTTGTCCTATTGCTTGTTACTCAGGAGAAGAGACCAACCCCCAACTCACTACAACCTCCTTTCAGGTAGTTGCAGAGAGCGATAAGGTCTCCCCTCAGCCTCCTTTTCTCCAGACTAAACAACCCCAGTTCCCTCAGCTGTTCCTTGTCAGACTTGTGCTCTTGTTTGCTTGTGTCTAATCAATCTGCTAATCCAATCTGTGTAATCCATCTGCCTTTGATTTTAAGCATTACTGCCCTCAAAATATTAGGAAATTATAAAAATCAACTAGTTGTGATTTTGCTAAGAACTTAACTGTTCCAAATCTCAGCAAACAAACTCAAGATAGACAGACAGGCATGCTTACCTGTTGCTCTGCTTCTTTCAATACTGCTTCTTTCTCCTTCACTCTCTGCACAAATTGTTGTCTCATCTCCTCCTCTTTTCTTTGCAGTTCAAGGTAGAACTCCTGCCTCTTTGCCTCATAGGCTTCCTGTAGACTGAAGTCCAAAAATGTAAGCAAGTCTCCAGCACGCTGCTTTATTCAATGTGGAAAACCAAAAACATTATTTAAACAATTAATATTCATCTGAAATATTAATTTCTACAGCTCCCCACATAAAAATTTGTAAACAAACCTAAACAGAAGCAAGCATCTTACCTTTCTAAATTTTTATTTAAGTAAACAACCCTGAGTAAAATTATTTATGCTAACAACTCCTGGGCAATTTATATTTCAAAGTAAATACAGCACTTTAGGAATCTCATGTTCTAAAAGACTTGAGTTATAACTTTTTGCCTCCAACATGCATAACCTTTTTCTTTAAGTTACTTTTATTAATAAGACACCGAATTTGCCAGAAAAATCACCCAAGATTTCTTCATTGTGAAACTTCAGTCTTAAAATAGGACATTACAAAACCAATGCATGTGGAGCATTAACACAACTAACAAACTGATTAATGCTATATAAAAGGAAGGAAAATAACAGGACCTTAAAAATATATAGGACTCTCTTTATGTAATGTCAAAATTTAAATATGGCAGACTTACATTAATATGGAATAAATACAATTTCCTAAGTAGTTCAACATTCAAAAGAAAGGGTTACTTTCCAACATGCATCAGCCAAAACCTCCACACTGCTTGTTTTTTCCTAATCCTCTCTCCCAGAAGCTAATATACTGCATACATACCACACTTATATTTGAAATTATATAGAAGGTGTATATTAGTTCAGATCATTGAGCAAGTATCTGGCAACAGAACAAAACAGCAAGTAATTAAAACATTTCTTTACTTTTAAATCTATGCCTCCCTTCCTTTCTTTAAAAAAAAAAAAAAAAAATACTCTACTAGACATTTCAGTACACAGCAATTTTTTTCCTCCAAACAACAGGTCTTTGAAAATGAGAAACTTCTTTCATATCAAAGTATATCAATGCAAATTAAAAGATCCTGGTAATTTATTCATATACTACTACAGGTTTGACATTGTCAGGGTCTGCTATCACCACAGTGCTGGCCCAAATAGTTCTGCTTTTCAGGAAAAAAGAAATGGAGCTTGTACACAGATGTATCTCATATACCAAAGAGCACACTACCTTTGAAAAGCGTACCTGCTTAATGACACAAGTTCTTCCAACAAAACATTTACCACAAACTTCTCTCAGTCACAAAATTCCAGAGAGGCAGAATTGGTGGATCAGAGCTGTGCTAATGGTTCTTACAAAAACAAAAGGATCTGTCCAGATCTTGTAGGACACAGGGCTTATGAACAGATCAACACATGGATAATGTTCTAGCTCTTTATTCTGGGGCTATTCTCTTACACCATTCATCTCTTCTAATGCTTCCTGAGTGCTGACTAGTCAGCCCCACTCAGCTATCATGAGTTACTGTCCTTTGCCACGTATCTCATGCCTTCCACTCTGATGTAAAATAAATATATATGTATATCAAATATTTAAATTCGCTTTAATTTTTAATACACATACACACTTTTGTACCAGTTTTTAAGTCTCATCTTTTACTGTTTCTATTAAAACAGTTTATAAATGGAAAGACTTACAAAAAAGGACACCTAAAAACTTAATTATTTAGAACAACAGTAAGCTTAAACAGCTCCTTCTAGATTTAAATTTGCGATGATTGGGCAGTTTCCCAATCCTAAATTTTCTTATTTGTATTAAAAATATAATCTAAAGAGAGAGAAGAATTGTCTTGAAATTGCACATGCAGACTTAATGTTTGTAAGAACTCAAGGTCAGAGCATTTTTTCCTATTCTATCTTATTTGAGCAATACATTGCAACAAAACAAATTCAGACAACCACCTTTTTGGGTTTGTGGGGGATTTTTATCAACTGTGAAGTAACTTAGGTCATGCTGAAATTGTATCTACTGCATGTAACAACGGCATGGTTTTCACACAGGTATATTAATTCACACTATCTTTCAGTTTAGACAGCATATGTAATAACAATAAAGCTACAGCACAGGTTTCTCAAGTGCTAGCAATCTCACTATACACACTTTTGGGCCCTGTGTCAGTTCTGCTAGCTAACATGCTGCCTTTGCGTGCAATAAAGCCACTAGAGCAAGTGCTAGACTAAGCTAACATGCTGCAATTGCACCTTCATTTCATTATGTGGACATCTTTAGACTCAACCTAAGCTAGTTTATCAGGTAAAGGCAATTTTGTCTTGAAATCAGTAAAAGATTAACTTTGAAGACACTGGATTTACTAAGTAATCAATACATGTATAAGGAAGAGGACAAATAAAAGTGTATTTTTAAATCCCCCCTCCCCCTGGATTTAATTGTTCTGGAAATCACAAAGACAAAATTAAAACAAACTTTCCTCTTCTGTTTGGCATATCAGCAACATAATGATCCAAACAGTCTTTGGTTTTAGGAGGTTTGGGGAGGAGGGGAAAATAGTTCACCAGGTATTCAGCCAACCCTTTCAACATTACTGCATCCATTGCTCACTGTAAAACGTTTTTCAGTTTACCTGATGACTGGTTTTACTGCTTCTCATATAGCACATTATGAAAATCAAATTCGCAGGTTGCCTCATTCTTCTGGGCTGGACCTCTAGAATTTTATACCCTGTACAAAACCCACTTGCAAAATTAAGATGTTAAAGATAATTATTTAAATAATGTCTTCTTATTGAGGATTTGGAGGAAAGGAAGGGATTGTGAAGTCTACACCTTACTAATCCATTACATACCTCATAACAGCACTATCACCTACCTTTCTACAGAAGCATAGCTGTGACATACAGTTTTTGTATCTGCGTAAGACTTAGAACATGGAAGCCTAAATATAAAGATGCAAATCAAACATGTTATGTTCACAAATAAAGACTCTGACTGAAGTGAATTCAGCTCTTAGTGGAACACAATGTTTGTGTGCTTTGAACAACACAGATATTTACACAATATTTTAGTTTGTTCATTTAATGTAAAAAAGCTTTCAAATTTGAAAACTACACTTGTAACTTTTTGCATAACATTCAACTATCAATTACAGTATATCAGAAAAACTAAAAAATTTAGAAGTTAACTACTGGCAGGTATTTTTAGCACGGTCCCTTGACTCAGTGAACTACCTAAGCTGATATTAAGCAACACTAAGGATGTGGTATATCTAAATAATTACCATTTTCCCAGTGGAGGCATGAAAAACAGGTATTCTGGATGCAGTTCAGTCTTACCATAAGGAGGTTAAAATACTTAGTTCAAATGCAAAGGTCTGCAGTTGGTCAGATGAACTCCATTCCCAAGTGACTTCTTAAGGAAGAAGTCTAATAGCCTTTCAGATATTAGGTTTCCTTTCTTAGAAGAGATAACTAGAGTCATATCAACCTTCCTCTACGTATAAACTTATTCACATTACTGAATCCTTCCTGTTTTTCTGTCATCATCCTCAAAATAGACTGAAAAATAAACATGTTTTTGTTCAAGAACTGCAAGGTCTGAATATCTCAGTTTCAGGGAGGAATAAAGCATGGCATATATGATTGCTCACATGTTGAGAAACTGAGATGTTTATGTTACAATTATCTTTAACTGCAATTACGATGAAGAATAAATTGTAACTATTAGCACAGTAAAACAACTAAACAAGAGAATTATTAACATCAGAGAATCCAAATATGTAAGCATACAGCCTGAATAACAATCTTCAGCTTTTTTCAACAGACCCTCGCCTATTAGTTTTCTTCTTTCAAAACAAGAATGTCCCCTTAAGCAACAACATAGCTTAGATTGGAAAATTGCCCTAGAAAACATCCAACTTCAAAATAGAAATAATCCTCTCCTCCCTTGCAAACATCTAAGCTTACTAGGTGTGTATACATTTAGAAGTTTGTTTGGCTGGAAGCACTCTTCATGTCTAGATTTCTGTTTCCAACTATCCCCAATTTTTCTATTTAGGACATCTCAGCAATTATGCCTTGCTGAGATTGACCTGAAACTAGGAATTCATGCTCCTAATGGACATAATCGGACCATCAAAAAGGTAGGACTAGACCATCTACACAAAAAAGGTCTATCTTTACTTTTCAACAACAAAGAAATGCAAATCCCAATTTTAAGTATTAAAAAATGATAATAAAAGCACTTCCTGGATTTTACATCCAACAGATACTGTATAAAATGCATAAACCATCCCCCCAAATACTCTGCTATCCATTGACTTCATTACATAAATTTTGCCGTAACAGGCTTTCCAAGCCCATTCCTGATTGGCTGCTTTTCATGGCTTGGAAACCAAATTATACCCATACGACTAAGTTTAGCCTTAGATGGTATTCCATTTATTCCCTGAAGCACCGTACGGTGGATTATTCATTTTTAAAGTGCTTTACTACATGTTATTTTAATCTGCTATGGTGCATACATGACTGTAATTCTCATGACCTTTTGGAATGATACCCCATCACAAGACTGAACTCTTCTTTTCATAAAAAAGTTCTGTATACTGTTTTTGCAAGGTATATGAATGAGATTAAGTAAATTCCCAATTATCCATTAATTTAAGTTATGCTAATTACTGTTATCCAATTTAAATAAATAATGGTTTGATAAAATGCCAGTATAAAACAGGTGTCCTGAAAGCAGCAGAATTAATAGCCCAAATTCCTATGGATGATTTTATGTTCTATTCTCTCAGTGATTGTAATACCCAAAGCCCTGCCTACATCCTTACACTTTTTTAACTATACAGTTCATATCCCTCCATACTTCCTAAATATTCTTTACTTATGGTGAGTACTTGCATAGATCTTTCATGTGCAGTAGCCTTAGCTACTTCCAAATCACCTATGACCTTCTCATCCTACCGCAGTACTGCCAAGCTCCCAAGAGTTCCAAAAGACAGTACTTCATTCAGAGGTAATGATTTACTGACAACAAATGTACATTGGCTGGCCAACAACTGGTAGGAGCAGAGGTCTTCTGCTTTTGCTGCAGTGAGAACACTAACGGTGTAATCCCCCTGGAAGCATCCAACCCTCTACTGAAGTTTGAAAATGGAGAGTTGGTTCTTATGTTATTAGGGAGAGACTAACAGACTGATCATGCAAACTTCATTTTCCCTGGAAATCTATTTAATGAAAAAGTTAATTCTTACAATGCAATTGCAAATAAGCAAATTAAAAAGTTATTATCATGCAAATTCACAAAAAATATAGGATTAGGGAATAGATATTTTTAAAAGTGTACACAAGACAGTTGTTTCAGACTACTACTATCTTTATTTCCCCTCCTCACGCCTAGTAATAAAGCTGCAAATATATTTTTCCACCGTATGCTGAAACCTTCTCTTTCCTGTCTCCCATAAAAAAATAAAGCTTGCCAACATGTTTTTTCCACATGTAAGAGTAAAAGCCTTTACAGATGTCTGCCCACAACCTGTCTCACAAGGTAGCTAAAAATCCAAGAATTATTGGATTTGCTTTGCAGTGGCATACAATTTTGGATGAATAAACTACTGTTGTACTTTTAAATCTAAAAGCGTGGTACAGGAACTTCATAGGCAGCTTTTTCACAACATGCCAAAAGGCAGGCCATGTTAGCTACTCAAGCGTCAATGTTCAAATGCTACAAATCCCAGTGCAGTAAAAGCAGCTAATTATTCCAGTCTAGCAGAAATTTTCTAAATTTACATAAAATAACCCAATTCAGATTACCAAATTTAGTATGTGGACAGCTACATCACAAACCTGCCACTTTATACCGTTAGTAAAATACAAACTGTTTAGGGGTTTCACAAAGACAATACTTGTGTTTGTGGAAGAAAACAGTTCTGTGGATGATAAATTTTATAATTTAACTCTTATCTTGAGATGGCTGTACATTGTGAAATTCAAGTTCAGAAAAGCCAAAGGTACTACAGTCAATATTGCCATGTACAAATCTCTAAAAAAAGCTTTCCCTAGACAAAGATAACAAGATATCAGCTGTTAGTGTATGTTCTTCTACTTAAACCTAAACCCAATGAAAAGCCTATGGTCAGTTTCAGTTGGTTTTAAACCTCATTCACCTTTGGTTCTCTATTTATGAAAAGAATTTATTCCTTTCTTGCTAAGTCAAGAGAAAGGTCAAGAGACCACTGTGATTCATGGTCAGCTCAAGATCATCTAAATGAACTAATCTTTAAATGTGCCTTGACATTAAGACTTCAGAAAGTGCCCACATCCAACATCTTCCTTGGCCACATTAATCTTATTTAATTATTGTTCTTTGAACAATATGTAAATTAGACCTAGTCAAAGTGAAACAAATGCTGCTCCATCAACACTCTACGAGTTACTGTAACTGCAGCTGCCTTAGAACTTCTGTACAAACTACAGGTGAAAGCAAAGAATTTAAGCCACTAAAAACAACTATTTGGAGGGAAGCCATTTAAAAGTCATTTATTTTTCCCAGAACAGAATGGGTAAAGACAGTCTGATGACTAAGTAAAACAAGAAGTAAACAAACCAGCTGGTTCAAAGCACTAGAAACTGTTTTTAATGCAAAGTCGTATTTTGTTTTCATGTCTGCTTTAAGTCGGTATTTCCCACCATGACTATGCAATAATAGCACTTTGCTGAACTGTGAAGGCTTGAACAACTCCTGAAGAATCAGTTCTTCCCCATCAGGATTCTAACCACTTACAAAATACAGTCCCATGCATTGGAAATAAAAGATTAAACAAACTGGATATAGAAATTGTAAATACCTCCTGCAGAAAGCAGCTTTACTACATGAAAGAACCAAGTGTCTCCAACCCTCTGCTTAACTTTCCTTTGGAGTCCTCTAGTAACTTCCTACAGTCTAGCAAGAGATTTCTTGACCTGAAAAGGCTAGACATTTGTTATTATGGCAGATAATGTGGGAAGCCAACAGTGTAACCAATGATTTTGTAAAAGTTTTTGCTTCAGTTCCTTCTGAACTTTGAGTCCAGCCAAACTGTTGTTCAGAAACAGACATTATTAAGATAGAAAGCAAAGAAGCACGCTAATATGTGATGAAAATAATTTAAAAGGCATAAAGTACCTGAAGAAAACTGACATTCTCCATGACAAAAATTAAAATGGTTTATTCTAAAAGATTTCAGAACTACAGCTAGCTTGTATGCCTTTAAAAGCAATGCTCATATAATCCCATATACTTCTCCATGAAGATAACTGAATGAACAGCTACATACTTATTCTGATTTAAAAAAAAAAAAAAAAAAAATTCTCTCCCTGTTAGAAAACCTATTCTATGTATGAGCCCTGCTCTGTATTGGGTTGATACAGTCAAATGTGAAGTGAATGGATGCTGAAAGCAAATGCTGCACAGGAAGTCCTTTACCTGACCGGTTTGTTCTCAGGGCCGATGTCTCTGAAGCCCATCTCTTCCAGTCTGCAGCGTCTGTACGACTCATAATGTCGTGCATGAGTCTGCTCTCTTAAGTCTTCCATATTTGTGCAAATAAGCATCTTGCGAAGCTTCACAAAGTCACAGTGGTTCTCATTTTCCACTAAGCAGTTAAAAGAGGAAGATTTTATTATTATGCGCAAGTAACAAAATTGTCAAAATATATTTAAACAGCATTGAAATTCATTTATTTTGTTTACTAATTATACTTCCAGAAAAAAGTATCTCATTGTTTATTATACCTCTTATACTTCCTTATAATTTCTAATATGCACATTGAAGCACTAACTGTAAATACTAGTGAACATGTTCCAACACGTCCTGATTTCCTGTTCAAGTTGAACAATGATAAATTTCTCTCTTTTTTTCCCCTCTTCTTTACTGACAATCATTAAACTTTGAAATTTGGTAGTGCTAGAAGCACTGCCACCATACTAACCTACCCAAGTATTACATACACTATTTCATAGCTTGATTCCAGGGATGCATCAGTGCTGATGAAACTACCAGTTAGTGCACACCTCAAGTATTAATTGCTAAACTCCTTAAACTGTTGATCCAAAATACAATCAATATGGCATCAGTGGATAATACCAGCCCCTTTTAGTATTGGTGAATTTTATACTTCAAGAACAACAACAATAATCTTGTAAAAATACCTTTGAGAATTCATTTACCTTGTACAGTGCCCCAAGGGTACTGACGAGCTCTCACCATTTTGTTTCCAATTTTCACCTCTTCCGTACTTCCTACTACGGCAAATGGCAAATGGCCCTGTAAGAGTCACACCAATACAGTCTTATCTCTCAGCATTCTTATGTCAGAACTGAAAAGCAAACACTTCAGAAATAAATTAGGGGGAAAAAACACCACTTCAGGAAAAGCCAACAGGCAGTTTCAAACCAAAAACCACTTTGAAGAGATCAGTAGCTAGTCAAACTACTGATACAAAAGTCAAGCTACAATAACAGAAGCGGGAGGAGCGGTTGATAGACCAGATGGGTCTGCTGCCAATTCAGAAGAACCTCAACAGGCTGGAGAAATGGGCCAACAGGAATCTCACAAAGTTCAAACGAGAGCAATGCCAAGTCCTGCACGTCAGGAGGAATAACCCCATGCTCCAGCACATGCTGCGGGCCGACTGTCTGGAAAGGCACTTTGCAGAAAAAGATGTGGGGTTCCTGGTGGACAACAGGTTGGACCTGATTCAGCAGGTTTGCTCCAGCAGCAAAGGCAGCCAACTACATCCTGAGCTGCATTAGGAAGAGTATCAGCAGTAAATAGAAAGCTGCTCTAGAACACATCCCTCTGATTCACATTCAGCCACAGTTCATATCCCCAGTAACAGCCATGAGATGATCACAAGTTTGAACCCAAGGTATGGTTACTGCTGCGGGCTCAGCCAAATGGCCAGAAATACAGGCTGGCTACTGACTGTCTGTGTGCTGACCCACAACAACTGACCAAATAAAAAAAAAATACCATGAACTGGAAAACAAATCACTAGCAGAGCATGAAAGGGGTAAGTAACAGACCACCACCTTTCCCCACAGCAGAAGGACCTGTTACTGAACGACAGCCTGCACATCCTCACTCCCTGGCACAAGTGACAGAAGTTGGGACTGCAGAGCCATGCACTCCGGCATACCGGCTCCTCCTCCCTACTTTCAAACCCCAGTACATGCAAACATACGTTCATGTGCATCTACAAACATATGAACAAGAACAGCAACTACAGACAGAGTGCTCAAAGCAAAGACGTGTCGCTTCACAAGCTTAGTTGAAGCTGGCAGACACTCCTGGAGGATCTGAAAGGACAATAGTAAAAAAGTCAAAATTATATCTGACCTTTTACTCCCCAGAGAAAATCTGTCCTAATTTCAGATGAAAATACTAAATAAAAGGAAAAAGCAGATGGAAAACTTGCTATCATTAAGACCAGAGAAAACTGGAGAAATGAGGCACTGGAGTATCTTCCCTAACAGATGTAAGGTAGTATTTGCTGAGGAAAAGAGCAAAGCCAATCTGTCCATCTACTTTAGTAATTATATATTAATTATCCAGAAATTAGAAAAAGTATTTCTGAGTGAGAACCTCTTTTCTGTTGCTGAGCCAGAAAATAAAAAGCCTCCTAAAACAAGTGGTATCAACAGCAGAGGGACAGGAAGATTTGCAAGTAGGGAAAAAAAACCCAAAACATATGAGCTTTTTAAGGAGAGAGAAAAAGAAACAAACTTGTTACATACAAACCTATAAACCTCAAGATAATGGTGAAAGAACAGGCATGAATCGGCATTAGAGAGTGATGCTTTAGTACTGAAGTATCAATGTTTTTGTCGTTTACTTACATTCATGATGGTATTAATTTCAGAAACGGTTTCGTCGTCAGTTGGAAACTGGTATATCTGGACGCCATTACTAACTAATTCACTCATGATTTTGTTCTTGAACTTCTGTAGTTCAGTTTTAGAAATGCTGTCTGCTTTGCCTATAATTGGTATAATGTTCACCTATTAATGATACAAATTATATGAAATGTGTAAGACTTCAATTTTGACGTGACAACTTTTATAAATTAAATTGTTTGGTGATAAGCTCTTTAAAACTTCCCCCGCAGTCTAAACTCTTCCATTAATTGATATCAAAGCTTCACAAAACATGAAAAATACATTCACTGGCATCATTTAACAAAAAACCAACAGATTATTTCATATACTCCCTCAAAATCAATTGATTCTGAGAAAAGAACAAGAAAGGAGGATTCATACAGTGAAGTACTCAAAGGAACAGCAATGCCTACCTATTAATTAAATGACATTAAGTATTTATATCTCTGCTAAAAAAATAGATTGTTTTAGTTCATAGCACCGGGGGACATGGTTCAGGTGTTAAATGAAAGCTGACAGTTTGAATACACAAAGAAACGGAAGCTGGCTACCAAACCCAGCCTACCCCTGAGCCTCTTCCTTGGGTTCCTTTCAGCTGCAACTTCTTGTTCACCTCACCACTGCAGCAATCAGTTTCTCAAGTATCTGCTGCAAGCAGAGGAATGACTAAGACTGAAGAATCTTGCTTACAAGCCTTTACACAAATTGGTCCGAACTCAAAATTCAGTTCTATGAAGGTAAATTGCTCTATTTCCTAAAACAGTTATGACAGGAACTTTGTGTTTTTAAGAAAAATTTGGCATCTACTACTTTCCAATCACCACTCCCAAAACACGCATTTTTCAGAACTATGCACAAAGAATTAACGTCAATGTCCAAATATTTTAGCAGAACAATGCAAACGATTCTTCCAGATTTCAGAAGACTTCAGTTACAGAGTTCTTTGATCACAAATGCAAAAAGGAAGGGAAAAAAAAAAGAAAAAGCCTTGCACACATTCTTTTTATTCTTCTGAATATTCTGTCTGAATGGAAATGCCTAGCATGGAATCTCAAGAACAGATTCAAAATGGATATTTTTGAAATAAGTCTTTTCTCTCTCTTAAGCAAAATGTCCAAATGAAGAAAGCATACCAACTCCAAAGCATGATTTCTAAGATTACCTGATGATAGTCCTTAACTGCGTAGCATACGCAACCTAAGCACATATGGGGCAAGATATCTAAAATCAAATAAATCAAATAAAATGCTAGAATAATTTTTTTATATAACTGAGTTAATTTAGGATTGTATAAACAATCTATTACAGCTAGGAGTAATTTGCAGCTTCTATCAAATTAGCTGAGGGACATCAATTAGGTTTTCTATCGTATAGCTTTAAAAATGAATGGAACACAGAGTCCTCAGAATTGAATTAACCTTTACTCTGTCTTTTCAACATGAAAGTTTTTCAAACCCTCGTTAATTAGGAGAGAATTTCTTAGATAATGAATAGCAGAGAAAGACTACTGAGGAGACCAATAAAAAAGAAAAACAAAGTTGCCGGAAACTGTGATTACAGCTATCAACATTGATGTTAAATCACAACCATTGTATTAAAATTTAAAAGCAATACTACTCTGGCTTTAGCTGAGCAACAACAACAAAAAGTTATCTTTGCTTAATCTGTTAAACAAAATTAGTATCTGCTTGCAGCATCTAAGGCTTACTTGAAAACTAGTATCTCAGTACTTTCATCCAAGAAAAGCATTAATTGAAAGCACACATTTGTACTAACAAGGGACTTAAACTGTATTGATTTGGGCCGCATATAGATGTGCCCCAAGTCCCACTGCTCCCTCATGTGCCTACTACTCACTCAGAAACCGACTCCCTTCCAGCCTCTTCCCCAGCTACAACTCTGGACAACTATAACACTGAATTTTGCAACAAAACTGAATTTTGCTACAAAACGATAGGCCATTAATACAGAATCACTTTAACCCCACGTAAAAAGTCTACACTTGCAATAAAACCAACAGTCCTGCCCTTCACCTTGCCTGCAGCTGCTCATTGCCAGGTAGAACTAAAATCTGTGCAGCTGTCCAAGGAGACAGATTACTTTTCAGCTTGATCAGTTCCCTAACCAAGCAAAAATCTTCAGGTTTCAGTTTAAATCAGTTCCCTCACCCAGGGAACTGGCTGCCCAAAACACTTAAGCATGCACAATGGGAAGAAGCAGCTGAGACTACCTCATTCAATAGCAATGCAGAATGACCATATAAAGTCACCGGGATAAACTTTATCCATGTACATTACTTCTCTGTTTGCTAGCACCAAATTCAGCCCTCTGATCATCCTTCTGCCTGAAATGCAAAGTGTCACCTCCCCTCCCCCCCCAATTAGAAAACATTCTATTACTCTAAATTAAGATTTTCATGTAACACCTTACATGAATGTCAAAACATCTGCTGCCCCTTTATGCTATAGAGAAGAAAAAAAAATACATATACTTGAAATTATTATTGGCTGATATCTTGCAGGCTGATTTAAGTGTATCTCTATGAATCAATACAAAAATTTCCAAAGGTTCTTTCTGAAGAAAAAAAAACAAAACAAACTCAAAGCCCACAAGATACACTTATGTCGTTTCCTGACTTAACAGTCATCTGTATATAATTCTGCAAGAATGACTTAAAAATGCAGATCTATTAGTTGGATAATCACCAGTTCCCAGCAAGACAGCATACAGAAGAAGATTCCCTTAATCTGTGAATGAAACCTGGCTGGCTGTCGTGATTCACTCCTAAGCAAAACTACAGGACTTTCCAATGTCTAAAAGCTAGAGGCTAAATTCTTAGCTAGTCATCAAATTTATAAGCAACAGAGAAAAATTAATTGCCCACAGATACATCTGTTTTTTTTCTCCCATGATTATAAAGTATAGGATGACGTTATCCTATTCCAAGGATTCCACTCTTTACCTCTGAGCCGTGTAATCTGGTCTTGTTTTATACCAAGCAGACCGTAACAAAAGCATAACAGCATACACTGTGGTGGATTTAGGAAGAAACCGAAAACAACTTTTGACATAGATTTATATGCTCAATGTATGTATGTTGCTGTACCACCTTCTCTTTACGGAATCCTGTACTCGGTGAACGCTCCCAGGGACTTCCACATCCTGGGAAATCCCGAGTTCTGAATTGCCTAGAATTAAGTACTAAGAGCATCACAAACATGTTCCACAGGGAGATGGAAACCAAACTACAGTTAAAGTATCTACTTTTTTTGGTGTATACGTATATTTCTGTAGTAAGATCAGGAAGTAGAATCCATTGCAAAGGGATAAAAAAACAAAGTTACATGATGTTCATGTTCTCTCTGAGCCAAAGCAGAACCAAAAATATTTAGAGTAGGTGGCGAGAAGCTAAAATCCCCCAAACCAGAATTACTTTAGTTTTATCCTGATGGAAGAATACTTTCTCAGGATGCTGGGACATTTCCTTTTCTTTTGGAAGAAACTGTTCTAAAGGGAGTTCAGTAAAGAGAGGGCACAACCTAGATACCAGGTATTTTTGTGGTTTAACACAACCTCCAACTTCAAAACTCAGAGTAGAACAATATGCTCCATGAAACTGTCCCATTTTCTAGTATCAAGGCTCTTTAGCTATCAGTGCATATTAGAGTAGTTTCACAAACATTTTAATCTGACATAAACCAACACCATAGCAGAAAGAAGTGACCCTGCTCTCCCCTACCTTTGTCCCACAACACCCCCCCCACTTACTCTGTGCTGTTGACAAAGTTCAAAATGCAAAATACATCCATAAACAAAATTACAAAAATACCAAATCATCAATCACAAATATGGAATAGACAGCCGATTTGATCCTTGTTATCTTGAAGAAACATCTCACGAACAAGAAAATGCAGAAAGAAAATTTAGCAGGAGAGGCTCTAGTAAAGCACAAAGGAAAGGGCTGGAGGAACAGCAAATGCATTTAAGTTTTCAAATTTCTCAAAATTTCAACAAATTAAACCCAGATGATGTAAGGTTTCTTAAAATGTGTTAAACATTTAGCTTCATCCAGTTCACACAACCCCATCACAGGAAGAAAGTTAAGACTTCAGAAAGCGCAAGTGATCACACTAGAAACTGCTATTTTAAAGCTTTCAAAACAAATCAAGGTGTGAAGTTTAAAACACTAATGCAGCCTATCTTAGAAAAAGCCATGCTGGCAGGGTGTTCTGATCATGGCACTTGCCTCTTCAGTTATCTATAATAAAGATCTTCACAGTGCTGCAAAGCTTTTTATATGCCAACTTTCCAGCAGTCCCAAAACTTGACAGTGAACTAGAAATAAGCTTAATTAGAAATATTACAGGACTCATGGAGGATACCCTATCCAATCACAATAAGATGTTAACAGTTTGTTAAAAGTAAAGTTGGTGTGGTTCTATTTTATTTTTTTTTTTAAACCTCGTTGTGCTTCTTTTTTCAACGTTCTTGCCAGCTGTGTGTGTGTCTCTTTGATTTGTAAATAAACAGATGATGGACTGCAAGCTACTTGCAGAGCCGATTTATTCCCAACTTAAGGTATACGAGTACCAAAAAACATCCCAAAACCAAACACATGGATATAAAACTGAAAGGTGGTAGAGGATCTAAAAGCTGCAAGATGCTTCAGAAAATATGACAAATTCTTGAAACTCTTGTTTCAAAGTCTTACCTTGCTGTCTAGGCTTTTCATGGTTAACAAATCTAGGGTTTTTAGGGAATGGCCTGTAGGTGAAATGAAATAGAGGCAGACATGGATGCGAGTATCATGGTAGCTAAATAAAGAACGTTTAATTTTCAGTTCTTCCTGGAGATAGGCTTCAAATTGTGCATCTATATAATCCACTATTGGCTGATAGCTGTAAGAAATAAAATTTAACAACCAGAGATTAGCTACTCCTAAACAGAGCCAGACTAAGAAAGGAATTCCTCTTGTATTGTTTTGTGGATTTTTGCTTTACATGTCAAAAGGCTGCTCAAGTATTTACCCAGGACAACAGAAAATTAAATGTACAGAGTAACTTAATCTCTGAAGGCTACTCAAAAAAGAATTGTGCACCTAATACAGACAAAACATTTCCTAGCTACTATTAGTGAAAAAAGCTACATAGTTACGATTATAACTGATCTTCCCAAGTGATGTTTTATAAACTTTTGCAATCAAGCTGTGCAACTGCAGAACTCTTAGATACAAGGAAGATACAAGAAACTCTTAGATACAATACAAGAAAAGAAAGAACATGCAATTACCAGTACAAAGAAATAGGACCTCCTTTATCTTCTGAAGATGAAGTACTGTACATGAGAGAGCTCTTAAACAATAGACAAAAATTGAAAAGGAGGAATGTAAGAGAAGAATGTAAATCTGATTTGCAATAAGTACAGTTTAAGTATACTTTATCCTACTTAAAACCAGACTATAATCTGCTTTCTAAAAGATAGTGTTGCTAGGTGTACAAGCAGCATGCCCTTACATTTCTGCCGCTACACAAATTTTATAAACCAGATCAAATGCTATCAAAATTCAGAAGTAGTTGTTACACACAAAATTAAAAGAAGGACTAAAAGGCAACTCCCCTATACCACACATCAAACCCTCTAATATCTACACTAATATCCACTTGCATCTCATTCATCCAAGTCACTAGCAGTAGCTATTTTCCAGTCACCTCATAAGTCATAGCTCTCTTGTTAATCTTAATGTGACTCTCTAACTTTCAGTCATAATTACCACCATTTCGGCACTCATATAGCACAAAAGACTGCTAAAATTCTTTACAATTAAGGTGAAGGAAACAAAATCTGCTGACTCATAGTTCAATATTTTAAAATCTTCAATTCATAAAAGTAGAGACTCAAAAAAAGTTCTGAAAGACACCACTAGTGGGGTACCTCTACATCTTCTGATTAAGCTGTCCAACATAAAAAACAGAGGCCTTCAGTAATCCACGTGATATTCCTTCCTGTTTAAGGTCTTTGATATGTTCCAATCAAATTGTTAAAAAACCTATAGATCTTCATAATCTACAGTACCTTATAACCTGTCTGGTTGTTTAAAAAGCCCCCTGTTGACCTTCTCCCTGCTTTCCTCCACCTCAAAAGAAACTCTAGTCACTATTGCACATTTTATTTACATACATTTATAAAAGATTATATCATAAAGAAAGGGGCAAAGTTCATCCAATTTCTCAAATCATTTCCTAGACAAGAAGAAAAACTTGTTTACTTTGGTACACAGAGAAAACAGTTAACCAAATATTTGGAACATACGTAAGACAAATATTTACTACAAAGCCCAAAGAAAAATCAACTTGCAATTGAAGGCCAAAACTCCTGCATATGGTAGCAACAAGAAGGCACTTACCTATCTTCTTTGTTTATCTGGTCACCAAATCCCACTGTATTTACAATGGTCAGCTTCAAAAGAACATTACTTTCCTGGAGTTCATAAGTCTGGGCTCTAAGTTGTACACTGGGCAGAAAATGCGTTGACACAGGGTCATCAAAATTGGTGTTAAACAAACTGTTTATCAGGGTTGATTTCCCACTTCCAGTTTCTCCTATAGTTAAACAGAAGGGTTGGGGAAGACATTTTGCACATCAAATAAATACCTGCTAAGCATAGAAAGTGTTATCACAGCAACTCGACAAATTTACATAAAAACTTGTCAACTGATTTCTCCAAGCAAAATGGTTGCCTGCATTTCTTTTTCATAATGAGCACTAAATATCTTTTAGTTAATTTTTTCATCCTACAGACATGAGAGAGTTACCTGCTAATGAGTAATAAGCAGAACAGTCTCTTGACACTTTGTTTTCTTTAAAGGCATGAACTAATTTCCTACAGATTTAAAAAGCTAAGTAACTAGCTGTGGAACCACGGTGTTCGACACAAGGTTTTTATGAATAAGGGTAAAATAGAGGAAACATTTTATAAGTATACAAATACTTCAGTAACACCACCTTGGAATTTTAGGATTTTTGGATCTGAAGCTATTTGTTACAGTACAGAGTGTAGCCCAGTTTACTCAAAAGAATCCAAGAAGCTGCCCATAAATCAATAAATGCATGGCATCCATTTTCAACATTTTTGGTCTTCATATTATTTATGAAAATGCTAAATATAAAAACAAAGGATGGATACAAATAAGCAAAGCTGGGGAAAGGGGTGGAATTATAGTTCATGCTTAACATTAAAGAAAGAGCTTAACATTGCAACTGGATTTAAATTTCAGTCACTTCTTAAGGACAGGTATACTACTAAAGCCTTAAACCATGCAGATACTACTTACCAATGCAAAGAATGTTGAAGCAGAAGCCCTGCTTGATGGATTTTTTAACCAGTTGATCAGGTAAACTACCAAAACCAACATGCCCAGACAAGGATAAAGTTCGATAGCCATCATTTTGCTACAGAAAAATCATTTAAAAGCATGTTAGTGAACTAAGTTGCAAAGCAATTAGCAATGGCAACAAAGGAACTCTACCAGTAAGCTAGAACACATTCATTATGACTTACATGGAACCAACGAAAGCAGAAGTCTGAAAAAAAGATCTGTGAAATCAACCGTATACCATGATTTGAGAAAACATACAGATTTACTTCATAGGACAATTTGCAGACTCAAAGTCCATGTTTTGCAAAAAAAAAAAAAAAAAAGAAACATGAACAAAATAAAGCAGACAAGTCCAACTGAAAATGTAAACTGAAAACTGTTGACAGAAAATACATCACTGTTGGCTTGCTCTTAGAAATATAGAAAAAAATATTTTAAAACAATTTAAGCCACAGAATTCAAAATAGAGACCATAATCACAGGAGGGTGCATGTTATAATCAGAACTCATTCTGAGTACCTAGAATTGAAATTGTTATTTATGTAAAATAATACATTATCTACACACCAGAACTCTAAGAGATAATATTATATTATTAGAAATGTCTAGAGGTGCAATGCTTTCTCTTATGTTTCCAATCCACATGGAATTGGAAACCATTACTGGTTCCTGGGAATGTGTATATAGCCAACAGTAGGAAATTTTTTATTTAACACTTACAAGCCCATAAAAGCGCCACCTTTTATAATAGGTATGCATAGCAAGTTTCAGAATTCTTGTAGCTAAAAGGATATGGACATTCCTCACAGAAAATACTCATCCTCTTCTTGTTTCGCACAGACTTCTTGTGTGGGACTACAGACTGCACCAACTCTCATTTTAGACTATTATAATCAGGTAACTCCATTTTGGACTAATATAATGAGGAAAAATGTGTAAGCAAAGTGAACAATTTAAAGAGAAAATATTACATCTTAAGGCTATAAAAAAAATAAATGTTCATTAAAAGCATGTCTGAAAAAAGAAATTTCTTGAGGTATTCTACCATATGGAAATTACTATTAAAAAGGGCTGAGAAACACTGAAAACTGTCAGTATCCTGTCCATTTAAAGACAAGCGTAACTGAGACAGAGCGGCAGCACGTCTAACAACTATAGTTACACAGTCTGATATTCAAACCACCTCTATCACCACCAATATAAGACAGCTCCTCCAAACCATTAAGCCTCCACACCAAAAGCCAGTGCAAGAGGCTCAGTGTAACTGTAGAAGGGAAGCCTTTCACCTTCATGTCACCAGCCTAAATCCAAACCGTGCTGGGCTACCTTCAAAATCCCTGCATAGCCATTTGTTACTCTCCAAGAAAAAACCCTAGCAGAAAGAACTTTATTTCCCTCCAGTCCACTTGGATTTCAGTGGACAAACCACCAATACCCCCAACCTTACTGACCATTTCCAGAGGTCATTAGAGCACTACCACATCATCCACAAGAGACTATATCAGGATTAAAAAGTGTTTAGCTGAGGAAACTGGTATTACAGCTGTATTTGCTGCACAAAGCTAAGTGCAGAACCAGACGACTGGAGTCCTCATAGCCATTAACTCCGTAACTTCATTTTCAAAAGGAAGGGAGAGATTAATTAAAATTTAGCAATTAAACTCAAGAGTTTACTGTTTTCTGGAAAGGAAAATCAACAATAGTTAGTTCTTCCACTGCTATATTGGCTGTTTATCACTGAAAATTTGACCAAATTTCTGTGTGCAACAGAGGACAATGAGAAATAATAAACATGAAAAACCAGGTGCCTTCTCTGTGTTCTGCTTAGAAAGCTAAGGCTATGCTTGTAACTTAACAGACATCTGGCTCTATCACTACTTAAAAATTCCTATCAGATGGTTAATTTCTTTGTATTTCTAAGTTTCTCCCAAAGATGCTTCTTACAGATACGTATTGCAGTCAGGAGAGTAACAATTTCTGCAATAAGTATTTACACAATTGCCAAGATATTCTCAGACATCTCAAATGTGCTGTTATTTTAAGATAGCATATTTCATCTTTCTTCAGTGCATAAAAGTTAATTTAATGACACTACACAGTTATGAGTGAAAATTAAAACCATTTTCCTGGAAATGTAAATATATAAAAGTATATGGCAAGTTCTAGGTCATTCCAGACACAAGACAAAAAAAATTGGCATAAGACAGAAAAGTCCTGGTAAGTTGTAAAAACAGCTTACAGAACCTGGTACTTAGAAGAACTTCCCCAACAGAAAAATTGTGTTTTATGCACAGCCTGCTTCAGCACTGTCTAGGGGGGGGAAGAGACATATCATCTTCACTTTGTGCATGCGGAGATGACACAAAGATATTAGTTGAGATAATAAAGGGAAAGACTAAGAGAGCAAGACCATGAACCTCACTCACCCCATGTAGCACATAACATACAGGCTAGGAGAGAACAAGAATTTCAAGCAGAAATAGTACTATTTGTATCATTCATGAGAATGTCTTTTAACATCTTGTCCTAAGGTTCTTGTTTTAAAGAGAAGACTGGCAAACTTAAGTATGATCAGAAAGGGATTCAGGGTCTCAAAAACCATTTTTACAGAGAAACAGTACAGAAATGTAGCCTATATAAGTTCTTTCAAGAAAATGGCCAGAGTTGACTTGATCACAGTACATAGAATGAGATTTCTGGTTGCACACACAGGCAAAATAAAAAACTCAACACTAGATTAATAGCAAAATTTTAAAAGCTAGAGACAGAAAGATGCAGAATCGATTTCTATTTAAAAATACAACTTTAAAAAATTTTTTTTACTTTAACTGCTCTTAAACTGTTCAGACTATTGTCCCAAGACACAACGGAGTCTTCAGGGATCAGCTTCACAAAAAATGCTGCAATAAAAGTTCTTAATTTAGACTTCAAAACTTTGAAGAAATACTGCACAGCTTAACTTGAGACAGTCTCAGTCACGCTGATTTAGAAGCCTCCATTCTTGCATGTTTATACTTCTCCACGCAACAAACATTACAGTACTGAGAGCTACTGTTCTCATTTGGAGACTCGCCTCCTTCCACCTTCCTTACGGAAGAATCACTTTGTGAACCTGTTCCATGTGACATCACTCAGAGCATTCTCTTAATGGAAAAGCAATAGCCTACATTTTTCCTTCTGAAATTTTCCAAGGGCATCACATGTCTCTCCCTCAATGCCAGCACCTCATACAGCTTCACTCTGCTATGGTCTAACAAATACACAGAGAAATTAAATCCACAAAACTGACCCTGTGATGCCTGCATTCTTACTATTTCTCAAAGAAATAATGCGTCATCCAGTTGACAAACAAGTTACTACCGTATCACGAGTTTAGAAAAATGGTGACAACTCAAAAATTAAGAAATACAAATCAAGCTGAAAGCAATTAAGTCACCAGATTAGCCAGTCTTTCCAAATTAGTATCCGTTGGATGGAGCAGCTAAATTGTGCTTGAAGACAGCATCTCATCAAACTTTATTCAGTGAGTAACTCAAAGTTTGTAATCTGAATGCTACAAGAGCTGTAATACTCCCGTAAATACTTCCGGTTTCTCACTGCTTCCTCAGAATTCATATTCTCATCAAAATAGCACACAATGTAGACCGCTTGAGATGGTCCAAATCACATCTCACTCCTTCCCTCCTCCCCTTTTTAAAGGGTTGGTAGCATAGCTTTCACAGAACTGCATCTGGATTTCTGCAAATTCAGTTAATGAAGTATATTGGTTTATATAAAGTCATCTTGCCCACTAAAAACAGCATGCAAAGAAAAATCATTGCCTGAGACAAAAGTAACATTTAATTTTTTTTTTCTTTCAGAAACAAACTTAAAAATCAGTTATCTTTAAAATTTGCCACCTATTTCAGGCTAAAACTGCACAACACTGGGCTGTTCCACAGCAAAAGCTGGGTCTCAGACTACATGCATCTCTGCAGAAGCCTCCCACAGAACCACCCTTGCAGTCCAGGCAGATAACTAGCTTGCCACTCTGCCTGTAGAGCTGACAGAAATTTGCCCTCCAAAGCTTGAAGAACAAAAGGAATCAATGTTCATGTGCTTAGGCAGGAGGCGGGGATCCTGCCAGGCCCAGGAGGCTACGCAGGCTGCGCAGAGGCTCTCGGAAGGATGCCTGGGCATCAGCCACGAGGGTGGACATGCCCATGGGTGCTCCGAATGTGACTCTCTCAGAGCCCTGAGTTTTCCACTATCACGAACAGGTGTGGACATTCATTAAACCAGAAAGTCTATTTTAATCTTCCAATAACAAATTGCATTACTCTCTTACAGTCAACTACTTTCCTAATAACCAAAGTTACATTTCATCCCGTAAATATCAATGTTGCTATTGCCTCATAACACGAGGTAAGTAGAAAACTACAGATTTTGGAAGTAGAAAAATACTTTCCATTTTTGGGTAGTCAAAATCTAAGATGTAGACACGTAGTGTAGGCATGCATACCACTGACATCCCTCGATGTCAATACATGTGAGAGAGAGAGAGAGAGAGAGAGAGAGAGAGAACAGATTAGATGAGTAGAGGGAACAGAAAGGAAACCTTAGCAAAATAACACAGAACGGAACAGAAAATATAGGAGGATGAGGCAGAAGAAATAAAAAGAAAGAAAAGTCCATGAAGATGCAGAATAAGGAAGGAGATACATTAAAAATTACATGGAATTAATACATCAGTCTATTCTATAAAATAAAAAGCAACACACAGGAGTCAAGTATGGAACAAAACATTCCTCCCAAAAGGTGTGTAGAAAAAAGAAGTATTGCCCAAAAGACGATTCAATGAAAACTCATTTGACAATTTCACTCACAGTTATCAGGTAATTTATTCAGTCTGACAGAAACAGTAGACAACTTTGAGGGATTGGTCCAAACATCAGAACCCCAGGATTCTTCCCTCATCTCTTTCAAATTACTTCTCATGTGGCATTCTGGTACGCCAACTATTTTCCTTTTCTAGCCTACTTCAACACAGAATACAGCTGAAGTTGCCTTAAACCACATGTCACCACAAGATTTCCTTCACACATGTATATACGGAGAGACCTTAGAAAGAACCTTAAAAAAAAAAAGTGACATTTTTGCCCTATGTTTCTGTCTGAAGAAATCTGAGGCAGGACAGAATCTTCTTGAATGCCCTGAAATCACCCAAGATGGGCACAGGAAAAAATGACAGCCTTGTCAGTAGAGAATAGCGGGCACAATGTGCAAGTTGCCACTGAAGACAACTTCTGGGCTGTAATTTGAGGTATTTAGGAACAAACAAACAAGCAGAGACACTCTGCTAGTTTTCCAGTTGTGATGAGGTGATTTCTTCCCCAACAGGCGTTTAAGTAACTTGAACATCTAGCACATGTAGTACCTGTTCCGCCACTGATGCCTATGGATAGATGTGGCAAGAAGCAGCAGGTGGGAATCAAGACTCAACAACAGAAAAGAAACCAGTTCCTCACAGCTAGTACTCCATGCACCAGGCAAAGGATGATGACGACAGTGCTGCTTCAGATAGGACTGATCAGCTACTGCTACGCAGGAAGAGAAAGTGTTCGGTTTTGCGGTCCGCACAGAAAGGCCTCTCTTGACCTGTGTGTTTTCAAGGAAGTAAAAACAAAGAAACGGAAATCTGGTGCAGCCCTCCGAGATGACTGTGACACAGAAAAATACTCACGCTGGTATCAGTACTGGTATCACAACTGCACTCACTTTCAGAAGATCTGCACCTCTTTGGCTGTGCTGGCTCAGCTGTGCCTGTTGCAGCTTTAGCACTGTGTTTCCTGAAGAGCAGCAAGTCAGTCTTCATCACCCTTGACTACATCAGCCCCTTGTTGTTGATGCTGCTTGTCCGAATGAGAAAGCAATGCTGGTCTTGGACGCGACAATGGCGGCTGCTATCAGAAGGCCTCTTGGACTGCAACAAGGAATTTTTTTTTTCCTTCTAATTCATCAATGACGAGTACTGTATGCTGTTGTATGGGGGCAATGGCTGCCAGAACTTTCCCAGAAGTCAAATTTTCAAATATCAGAAGTACTAAATACTTGCACCTCAGACTTTTTGCAGTCTGATTGTAAACAGATTTATAGAAGGTCAGACTGCGTTCTGAGATTGATTTTACATTTCTTTTGCAAAACAACTGAAAACAAAATGTTTCCCAGAATGTAGTAAGAAACACTTTAACAATTATATAGCATGGGTTAAACTAGGAAATATTATTTGATGTCAATATAAATATATTTTACATCATTACACTTACATAATTTACATCATTTATGTTTATAAACTTAACGCAAAATCACCCTCCTCCACTATAGAACTATGTTACACCCCTGTTTTTACAGTATTCTCTGTAAAGCTTTCCACATACACGCTTCTCTCTCTTCCCATACCAAATCTATCCACTTAGTGGACCCTCAGTCCCGCTGCCACTCACTTTTGCTGATTTACTGCATCTCTCCACACTCTTCACGCGAATGTTAATTAGCAAGATCATTTTGTATTGTTTCTCATACTTGGGTTCTTTTCTTTCCACATTTTTCCGGTCTCCCACGAGAGCCAGGCTGTGAAGTACTGACTCTCCATCTCGCTATATATACATATTACTTATGAAGAGAGAAAGCTTATATAAAGTTAATGCATTACACTACGCTACACTGCAACTCCAAAGGATTCGTACAGGCCTGAAAGAGAGTATGTGTGAAATGGAGCTCTCTGGGTGGGAGCCCCGACAGAAAGCAAGCTATGCTCAACAGTCAAGTTGTGAGCAAGCGGGGGGAACATGAATGAAGCCCTTTCACTCTCTGGCAGACGTTGGCCGGGACGTGGTCGTGCCCTGTGATGGCTCTAAGAATGGTCCAACAAATAACTCTTTCAGCAGCCAAACTCAAAGCAGCCCCTCTTCCTTCTCGCACTCCCACGCCACTCCCTCGGGTGTGCCATCGAGAACCAGAGCGAGACACTGCCCCGGATGACAATCACTCCAAGGAAAGGAAACTTCGAAAGAGTAACCGTTGTCTTCCATTTTTTTTCAGTTCACGGGACAACTTCGCACACAGCTCTACCGGCGTAACTGAGGTGTAACAGCACGGTGGCAGGAATGAGCCAAGAATCACCAGAGACAAGTACTTTATCTACCTTCCTGCTACCAGAAAACACAAAAGCAGCCAACTATGCAGCCAGGGTGGAGGATTTTTCCCCAAATTCCTCCCACTTCATGTTGTTTCTAGAACCCTTCTGTGCTTTGCACTGCTGAGACGTAAAACGCAGCTGGAAACTCAAGTCATAAGTGAATCCATTTATTCCACGTTCCAAACCGGAGCTGACGCTCCAGCACTCACGTATGGATGGGTTCCGCATCTTAAAAGCACAAAGCTGACAGCTTTGCCGTTATGCGTAAGAAAAGCATTTCCTCAACGGCCAAGATTCAGCGCTACAACCTATTACTTGCAATAGGCGATAATACGCTACGGGACCTCTAAGGAAGGGCGACACCTGAAAGGGACAGCCTTTAAGAACAAGGGTTTTCTTTAAAAGCCTGGCAACTCCGGGAACTACACGGCACTCCGAGGCTTTATTTCGCCTTCTGACCTAAGCCCCGCGCTCCCCTCAGACCCCCCGGCGCTGAAGCAGCCTTCACCCGCTCGGCAGAGGGGGCATGGCCGCCTCTCCACACGCTCTAACCGCCGCCCTCCTTCCCCTCCCACCGTCGGTGCTGCCTGAGCCGCCTACGGGGTGACACCTACCCCCGGCTCCCCCTCAGCGCAAGAGCCGGCGGTTATCCCCCGGTGCTTCAACTCTCGGCGGAGCTCCCCGTCCCTTCCCGCTCCCGCGGAGGAGGACTCACCGGCTGCCGACCGCTGTGGGGAGCGGCCATAACCCCGCGAGGCGAGGCGAAGGAGGGAAACGCGCGGGCGGAGCTGCCTCTGAGGGGAGAGCCCGCGCTTCCACCGGTAGCCGGGACGGGGCGCTGCCCGCCGCCGGGCTGAGGCAGAGGCACCGGCGGCGGGGCGGGAGCCGCCCCGCTGAGGCGGGCGCTTGGAAGCGCGGGCCCCTCCCGGCCTGAGGGTGGCGTGGCGCAGCCGCCGCCGCCGCCGTAGCGCACGGCAGAGATTGCCGGGGCATGCCGCCGTGAGGAGGAGGAGGAGGAGGAGCAGCCGCCGGGGAGACGCGATGGGGTAGGGGCGGGTGATGGCGGAACCGGCGGAGCTGCGGCAGGAGTCGGTGGTCGGGTTTCTGGCGGCGCGGGGCGGACGGGCGCGTAACGCGGAGCTGTTGGAGCATTTCCGGGACTGGCTCAGCCCCTCAGAGCCCGGCCGCCGCGCCGCCGCCCGCCAGCGCTTCAAGGAGCTGGTCAACGCCGTGGCCACCGTGCGCCAGGAGCCCGGTACCGGCGTCAAGTACGTGCACCTCCGCCGCCGGTACTGCGCTCCGGAGCCAGCCGCCGCCGCCCTGAGCCCCGGCGAGAAGCAGCAGCAGGCGGCGGTGGTGGGGGACAGCGCGGAGCGGCCGAGCCCGCCGCCCTCCCCGCGGGCGGGCGCTGAGGAGGCGCCGCCGCCCGCCGCCGGCGGGCGAGGATGCCGGCAGCCGCCCTCAAGCCATGGGTCGGCGGGGCGAGCCGCCCCGGCCGAGCCCGGCGGCGGCCGCCGGAGGCCAGCGGAGGGGCTCCCGGCGGGGACCGCCGCCGCCGCCGCCGGTCGGGCGCGGGGGAGGCGAGGAGGCTGCGGTAGCGGCGGGCCCGGGGCGGCCTCCCCCTCCGGCGGCGGAGGAGGCCGGGGCGGCGGAGGGTCCCCCCGGGGCGGCGGCGCAGGGGGGCGGCCGCAGGAGCCTGCGGGAGGCGGCGCGGGGCGGTTCGCCTCAGCTGAAGCGCGGAGCTCTCCCCGGGGGGGGCCGCGGCCGCGGCGGCGGCGACTCGGACAGCGCCTCGGTGGCCTCGTCCTCCGCCGAGGAGGAAGGGAGCACCACCGGCTCCGTGGCCCTGGATCCCCTGGAGCACGCCTGGATGTTGTCGGCCTCGGACGGGAGGTGGGAGAGCCTGGAGGGGTTGCTGAGCTGCGAGCCGGCGCTCCTCTGCAAGCGGGACTTCATCACCGGCTTCACGGTGCTGCACTGGGCCGCCAAGCACGGGCGGCAGGAGCTGCTGGCCACGCTGGTCAACTTCGCCCAGCGGCACCAGCTGCCCGTGGACATCAACGCCCGCACCAGCGGCGGGCACACCGCCCTGCACATAGCCGCCATGCACGGGCACGCCGAAGTGGTGAAGCTGCTGGTGGGAGCCTACGACGCCGACGTGGACATCCGCGACTACAGCGGGCGCAAGGCCGCGCAGTACCTGCACCAGGGCACCTCGGGGGATATGCGGAGCCTCGTGGGGGCCCTGGAGGAGGAGGAGGAGGAGGAGGAAGGGGCTGCCGGCAACGGGAGCGGGCGCTGGAGGCTCTCCAAGGTGTTGCCCGCCAATCTCATGAGCTACCGGCTCTCCCACCACCACCACCACCACCATCACAGCACTGGGGAGGAAGCTGAGGGCACCGAAGGGGCGGCCGTGGCAGGCAAGGGCAAGGAGATGACCAGGAAAGCCTCCGGCAGCGGGCGGATGAAGCCTCGGCTTAATAAGATCCGCTTCAGGACTCAGATCATCCACAACACGCCCTCCTTTCGTGGTGACACCGAGGAAGAAGAGCACGAGGAGAAATCCCTGAAAGCGTCGTTCAAGCTCAGGCCAAAGTCCAATGTCTTTGGATAAGGCCGGGGAGCAGGAGGTCTGGGAGGTGGGCGCACGGACCAAAGTGCCCTAGGGTGTAGCGCGGAAGGTGAGGCAGGTACAAGCGGGTGCTCATCTACACTCGTGGACTCTGGGCAGATGGGTCCCGAGTATCTTCCTTTAACTCTCAGTTCGGTGGGGTCAGTGAGCCTGGTGGGTCAACAGGGCTCTGGTGGCTTCCAACTCCCAAGAGCAGCTGCCTTGTCAGGGCCCTCAGCGCTGAAATGAGAGGCTGCAGGTGCATTGAGAAACGCTGGGGTGTTTAAAAGCTGTGCTCCTTTCTCTCTAAAAGCAGGCTTTGGGATTGGAGACCTGTGTTAGCGAGTCTGCTAGGATTAGCAAGTTGAGTGGGGAAAGGAAAAGTGCAAATGCCCTACTCTTATCAACTGGTACTATAAACTACTTACAAACAACTTGCTATGTAAGAACAACACCTCAGTAATATGCAAATATACTTTAAGTTTCTCTTTAACAGCAATACCACCTGGCACAGTGTGGAGTTGGGTACCCAAAATGAGATGGTAGATAACGGTTTCCTGTCAGAATCCAAGCTTCAATCCAGCAAAGACTTGAGCCTATGATGACTTTATTCATTGAAAATTGCCTGATTTGACATCGTGAATATGTAAAAAAAAAAAAAAATAATAATCCATTGCACTGCAAACAATGAATAAAGTTGACCATGTGCAGAAGTCTCTGCTGTCTGAGGTACTACTGAGCTTGCTTAGTGCTGTTGGAATACTAATACAAGATAATGGAAGCAAAGAGTCGTCTTATATATTTGGTATCATATGTTTTGTCTTAGGCAGAGCAGTTTTATTTTAATCACTGTGAATTCTCAAGTGCCAGACCTAGCGCAGTTCCAGTTATTAAGTCTGGTCAATTCTTGTTAATGTTGTTTGTGTAACTCGCTGCATTTAAAATCAGAAAATTGTGTTGTTATGTGCTACCTGTGAAAGTTGTTCTCTTTTAGAAAAAGAGCACAGACACCATTGCATGAAGTCTTCATGAAACTCTAATGTGGTCCTGTAATGTAATAGCTACAGGTCTGTGTTTGCTAGTAACTTGTGTGCCAATCCCTTCGACTGACTTTGTGCAGAAATGGCAAAAAAAATGAAAAAGGGGAGAAAAATGACAGAGGGTGTGTAAATTCACATGCGAGGTAAATAACTAGAACTTTGAAAATCTATCCCTGTTTATCATTCTGAGTGAAAGCAGTATAATGACATATTCTAGTTAAGCGATGGCAATGGTGTTTGAGTTCTTTTAAACCTGTATTTCTAGAGAAGTGATAAGCAAGGCTTTGAACTGTTGTTTAACAACCCAGTAAGTCTTAATCTGATTGACGAGCCTATCCGTCTGCTAAAGCTTTCAGAAACCTTGAATCTTGTTTTTCTGCTTTAAAGGTAGCAATTCCAGTGAAATCTAGGAGGCAGATTTGTATCCAGACTCGGTTTTCCTTAAGAATGAGGTATTGAGCTGACCCTGAATGCTGCTCAAGGTAGAAGTTCATCTGTGCTTAGAAGTTAAGGTACGGCCAATTTCAATGCAGCTTTTGTCAAAGCATGTTTTGAGTTGGCTTCTTCAGAATGTATGTACATGTCTGGCCAGTAACTAACCAAAAGTAGATAGGCTTTGACATGTTAAAATCCAAATTTGAGACACTGATTAAATGCATGCCACAAGCTCTAGAACACCTCACAGGGAAACTGCTGCTGGGAGTTGTGCACTTTCAAGGTAACAGCTCTCTGTGGCTGTTGCTGGTGGCTTACATTTCTTGTAACGGCAGAGGAAGGGAGTGCTGGTGATTCACTGGTTTCAGACTTCCCGTGCAGATAAATTACCAATCTCTGCACTTTGTGTCAAAACCTAATAAATGACAGTATTTGCCTAGGCATTCAAGCAACACTTAACTATTTCTGGGAAAAGTTACATGGAAAAAAAAAAAATTGAATCTCTGCATAGGTGCTGGTCATTACTTTTGTGCAAAAAGACTAGAAATTATACAGAGGTTCAGCTTTAGTTTATAAGCTATATTATTATAGATTTCATGTGCCTTCATTTTGGGTTGGTTGCCACAAATGTGATGGATAAAATCAGTCTTGCAAAGCACTTTGTCTTTATGTCTGTGGGGCAGGACCAGAAATTTTCCCTAAGCCCTTCCCGTTTAAGCTTGTACCAAAATGGGTTGTCTGAAAGGGGAGGGTGAATAATCATACGAATTATACTGTAGAGCTAATTCTTTTGTAACAGAGAAGAGAATTAAATGCCTAAGTCTTAAACTTCCTTCACTCTGGAAGATAAATAGCTTTTTAGACTTCCATAGAAAGGAAGTTTCTGACTGAGCATTAGCAACATGAGCCGTCTTCAGCATGGCCACTTCTGAATTGAGCACATGTTCCGTGCAACTACCTATGTCCAAACCTTGTTAAAGTAACTTTCTGCTTTGAGAGTTTATAATTCTTTCATATGAACTGTTGGGTGAAGTGTTTCTCTCTTCACGTGCAAATAGCAAAGAATTGCACAAAAATACTGAGTCTTAGATAGTTGTTGGGGTCTGGGGAAATGATTTGAGGGTTTTGATGCTTTGGGATTTGGAATACAGCACACTTTGGATTTTAAAAGACTAACTGGAACATAGTTTTTTCTTGCATAATACAGTAGAACTTTGGTAATTACTAAGGGAACTTAAAAAATGGTAAAAAGATGTCTCGTTTATAACTCATCATTTGAAGTATCAAACTGTTGGTCCACTCATACTGTTTAGCTGTCGATTAATGCAATTTCACCATAATGGTCCAAAGCTCTTTGCAAGGTGGGGTGCAACAGAGCAAACATCTCTGTTGGTGTTTGAGATGTATTGACAAATGGCTAGATAACCACTAGTGTCTGTCTGCGCTATGGGGCTAAAGCACTTTGATTTCACATTATGACTTGTCACATTCCACATGGTTACTTTTTATAACATGAGCTAAAACTTAAGTTTTGGTCGGAGATAGGAAAGGCTTGATGCCCTGTTTCAGGATATTTACAGTCTAAAGGTACTCTTGAGTCAAATATTTTGGATACATTGCCTAGAAAGATGTGAATTTGAAATAAAGTTGTATGGTACAGAAAACTGGAGCACTTACTGGTGTCTTTTTCATGGTATGCTTGAAGTTACTGAATGTGTTTGTTCACTTTTTATGATGGTGTGTAAGGCAGCAAGACTGTAATGTAAACATTTGATATCTTTTATTGTATCTTATGTTTGAAATATTTTAGAGGCCTGGAAGCCTGTCAGTTTTTATTAATACAACTTTTTATGGGTGTCTTTCTGAATGGCTATGAGTTAAGAATCTGTAAGCTTTAGTTTTACTGAAATAAAAAGAGCCCATGAATAGTTTATGTTTGAATTGACTTCTGTGTGCTACATACTTAGGTGCTACTTGCATATTGGCTGTTAAAACCATGTACTGTTTTGTCTTTTTTTTTTTTTTTTTTATATCATGAAGATGCCTGATATGGGGTAACACTTGAAGAATAAGACACGGAAAAAGTACAGTTGTGTTGTTTGCAAGACAGTAATGTTTTTCTTTGGCAGTTGCTCTCTAATAGCTCATGTCAAAGTAAATGAAGACACAACGATTTTTTTTTTTTTTTTTTTTTTTAAGAGAAGTATGTCTAAATAAGGGCCTGGGAGAGTGGCACTGCTTAACTTAAAATAGCGTCCTGACCTTATTTCTAGGCAGCTAAATATCTCTGACTCTGGGAAGACTAATACTAGTTTTGGTCACTATGTAAAGGTCAATACCTAATTAAAAAAGGTTTAGGATTAAGGCTTTTTGTAATGTGTCTTAACTACAGCTGGCAGCTTCTCTAAAGGGAAGTTTCATTTCATTACCAAGCTAGACTGTGGGATTTGGTATATCTAAACATTCTTTGAAGCTGTTGCCTTACCAAAATATATGTTAAAACTAGTAAACCTCATGCTGCCAGTAACTCCGCTGAGAGACATCCAGATTTGTGCTTAGACTGAAAAAAGGCTCGGCTGTTACCGTGCCGGTGGGTCAGGACGCGTGCAGCTCCAAACCAAGCAACCCCAAATCAGTAGTCTGGGGACACGAGTGAGAGGAGGAGGGAGGGGGAAGCGTTCTTGGAAGCCGTGGGGGAAACGGCTGAGGTTATGGGGAGGCTAGAGGACTCTAGGAGAGCAGTCTACGTGAGCCTTGCTGATCACGCAATGGCTTGAGTAGTTGTTTAGAAAATTGTGTGTAAACATATATCCCTTCTCCTACAGAATAACAATTGAGAGAGATGACTTGCTGAGAGCTCAAATGTAAATTAATGTCTGACGTTAAGTATTTTAGTTGGTCCTCTTACCAACATTTCTTAGTGTAGCTAGTACCATTTGCAAAAGCACAAACAACTCTTGTGTTGAGTGTAGCTACAGCTGTCGCAGGACAGTCCTGGTACGTCAGACTGGTCCCACTTAACTTTAGGCTTCTTGCTGGGAGAGAAGCCCTTCAGCATTGCATTGCTAACTTACTTTTCCATTGGCTAGAAAGGAGGGGTCCTGACTTAGTATGCCTTGAGTTACATGGAATGCCTATGAACCTGAAGACATTAGATTAAACTTTAGAGACTTCATCCAGAAAAAAGTAGTTTAGTTTAGTTTTCTTGTTGGAGTTGAAGGAAAAGAAAAAAAGTACACACTGTCATTTTTTCATGTCCTCAACGGGGTGTGGGGAGGAGGAAAAAGTCTGAGATTAATATTAGGGTTTGGAAGAGGGACTAGCTTTTCAGTTTCAGTTTATGTTAAATTGTGAACACTTTGGCAGGAAAGGAATGGAACGTATGATTTTGAATTTCCAATTTTGTTATAATGAAACATCTTGTCTTCTCATTTTGTAGGTGTTCCAGAATTTATCTTGTATCATTTTCTAGTTTAGCCAGAATTAGTACTGATGTGTCCTAATATGCACACATTATTGGAAAAACTGAGCCAAGCTACCAAGTTTTGTTTGTTTTCAATAAAACTGTGTTACAGGTGAGGTATTTCATCTCCTGTGGTAAAACCTGAAGAAACCCTGTTCTGAGATTTTTACAAGGAGTTAAGCTGCTAGTGGCATGTGGAAGAGTTACCTTAAAAGCAGGTAATACTGGGGTCAAGGTGCAAAAGCATTCTGTGTTCTTTCAGCTAGATTAGTCATGCCAAATGAACCACTGTCATTCAGGTGCACCTACCCTTCTGTACAGACAGCGGTAAACTGTCTCCTCTCCTAGATTACAGGGAAGCATGAGAAGCGGCTAGCAAGTCATATTAATCTATTTTAACGTGCCCTTATTTCATTAAAAGGCATTTTGCAAACCTGTGGTAGGACTGTCAAGAGGTGATGATGGAAGTCAACAGACCTGTGTCCGTGCATGCCTCTGCATCGATGCAGGTAAATCGTTGAAGGTTTTTGCTGTCAGTCTAAAGCAGCCTATAGAATGTATCCTTGCATCAATCCTTGTCCATGAAAAGAGACTTTGAGAACTTAATCTTAAATGTTTCTAACAGAATAATTCAGTTGCCTGAGCTGTATCTAGAGCTAGCCCTAACTTCAGTTGAAACACTGGGCATTTCCTCAGTAGTTTTCCCCTGAAGCTAGAGGCATTTCACTTTTGCTAGCTGGCTGTTGAGCTCTACTGGTTATTTCACTTTGGAGTTCCTTAGAGTGCCGGAGAAACTGGTAGTAGAGTGGGCATAAATAACAGATACCTCTTTTTGAAGCCAGGTGGGATGATGTTTGTTTGGGTGGGATGGTTGGTTTTTCTGGTGGTGTGGGGTTTTTTGCTTTTAAAAAAGAGATAAAAGATGTCTGCAGTATTTGTTGGGGCACAGAAATCCCTTGGGACAGTTCATACTAAAGAGGTGCCGTCCCTGTTACTACTTCAAATACAGAAAGACAAAATTAGCTATGCAGGCTATAAAGATGTCCTCTGCTCGCTGGACATTCACCTGCATGACACAAAGCCTCAAAGTACCAGAAAACTTGTTTGTAACACTTGAATGTATAAGGACATTTATATTTGCTATTTCTCTTCCTTGTTACCTATCACATAGTATCTTAGTATCGTAGTATGCTGGTTCGACTGCTTCCTACAGCAGGACCGTTAGCTACCAACCTCGTGCTTGTCTTCTGCCTCTTGAAACTTTCCTTTCTGTCGCAGATGGGCTGGGTGGAATAGGCTGCAGGTGTTGTAGCTGCCACCCCGTGCAGTCTGCAGCTGCACGGTGTGGGCTGGTAAATCTGAAGCCTTTGGAAACTGCTGGTAGTACTCGCCTTGATGGGGATGGAAGCAGAGATGCTGCATCATTTCATCTGCCTGGGACATTTATACAGGTATTACACTCTTGCATGTGAATAAATGGCATGAACTGAACTATGGATGAAACTGGAGTGCTGAAGAGACTTTAAGTGGTGCCAAGTACCCTGTATAATAGATATGGCTAATTGGAGTATATAATTAATCTTCAGCCACTGATAGAAATCAGTTGGATCAACACTGAACAGCTGCTACAGGAAACTACTGCAGAGGGCTGCAGAATTATCATATCTGTTCTTAAGATACATCATTTGTTAAGGATGTTTTTTCATTGCATAGGAGTTGCAAAATGAGTTAGTTGCATGGAGGGCAATAGCTTGCAGTACTGTATCTCAAAAAGTATATCTTTTAAGGGCTGTATAGCAGGTCACTGATAGCTGGCAGGGTGTTAGGAAGTCTTAGGCTTTGGGGTTTTTAACCTGAAATTTTCTTGCCTTCTAAAGTTTGCTTCAAGTTCCTGCAGCAATCTCAACTTCCTTTTAGCAAAATTTTTGTTTCTGGGATAACTAAAGCCATCCTCAGAAGAGGCCATTGGAGGAAAAAAAAAAAAGGGTCCAACTGAAAACACAGATGCTCTTGGCCACAAAGGTCTAGAGTCTTCCATATTTTAAAACCCATTCCTTAAATTCACTATAAAAAATGCAAACCAGCAAAACCCAAGTAACTCGTGTTTGATCTGGAAGATACGCACCTTCAGTAACAGCATCACCCCCACAGTGCCCACATCCCTAAAGTGCTGGGCAGTTCTCAAACTTGTGTATGCAAGAGAGATGTGGTAGTGACCTTTCTCCAGTGTTTACATTTGTGGGGCTTAAGCAAGATGAAAACCCAAACCCTGATCTGGAGTAAATTCATCTGAAGTAATGTTTGTGAACAGGTGAGTACAGATAAATGGAGGCTTCTGCTGCGTGCGCTGAGGGACCGTGCTTTTTTTTCCTCTCTGATATACCAGCTGTATGGAATAGCAGTTGTTATTTTTTAAGTTGCAGCAAAGTTTAAGATTTAACCTCTCGGAACAGGTAAAAACTCACAGAATTCTAAATTAAAATGGGAGTCCTTCTAGGCTGGAACACCCTGGCTGAAAACAAAGCAACCATTTTCCACTAGGTAGACCTGCTATGAAAATGTCTTGCTGATGGTGCTTGGCGAAGTGCAGAGCTCTCGGGTGCAGTGCTGTGCATCTTCATCCCTTCTGCACCTACCTCCTCCTTTCCTGGCTACTCCCCATTATTTTGCTATTTTTTAGTAGCTTGAATTGCACAAAAATTGATTAATAGAGCTATAAAGTTCAGACAATGGGGGTGCTTCAAATAAAGACATATCTTTATTAAGAATTAAATGGAAAAGCTAAACATAAGCTTTCCTCTCCTACTTCAAACTTAAAGAGTGGGAAGAACAAAAATTGTTTTGATGATAAGGGTCTCCAGATACAGAGTTCTAATTATAACACAAACAAGAAAACTTGAAGTTGGTGGGCAAATGTAGAAAAAGACCACACTTTCACCTCAGTGATTGCAGTATTGTGTACCTTAAAGGCAACAGTGTGAATAATAGACCACTTTGTAGAAGAAACACTAAGCATAGTTCACAGGATTTCCATTGATTATTCTATTAGCCATGTCAAAGCTAGTATTTTTTACAATGGGTCCTAAAAGGGAGTTCTGGCTAACCCGAATGCCCACCTCATCCTCCTTTGCGGATGAGTCCCTTTTGATGCCCATGTAGTTGAATCCAAATTTTGGAAAACTTCACCTCAAATCCTGTTAAAAGTAGAAGACCGTAACTGTAAAGATGACTAACTATTTTGAAAGTTCACTTCCTTACACACCCTTCAAACTGAACGCCTGAGGTAAAGAGAAGGGAAAAAAAAAGTAACCCATCTCAAACATGCCAGCACACACAGTGACTAAGCAGTACAGAGCAACAGCTCCTTTTTTTTAATCACTGAACGGTTTTAGTGTTCCCTATTCCACACTAGTGCTCTCCAGGGCTCCTTTTCTGGTGCCTGGTTTAAATCCCTCTGACTTGTTACTTTAGTGGGTCAGTAATGAAGAATTACCTGCTCTGAGAATATTGCTTTTTCCCCAGTGGTCTTTTTAGAAAGGAATTGTTACCATAAGCTGTGGCGGTGGTGTTGCCAGCATGACTTTTTATGGTCCTTTACGGCCTCGTGAAGGTTTCGCCTGCTCTTTTGACTTGAGGCTGAATGACAAAACAGGGAAGTGGTGCTGAGGAAGTGGAAATCGATTGACTGGGAGTGGAGGAAATGTATCAGGCTGTCAAAACTTCTGTTGACAACATTGCTACTGCTACTGGTTGTAGGCTGGTATTGCTAAATCATAGTCGGTATCCCATAATATCAGGTGTTGTCCTAATACAACAAAGGATGTAGCTCCTCGCCCACTGTCCCTAGAATCTTTGTAGCCTGCTCGAACGGCGGCAGCCAGGCAGGGATCATATATGGAAAATAGATCAAATGTATATACACCCATACAAAAAAGGCATACCACTTTTGGCTAGAAGTTTTCCTACGTATCCCTCACGCCTCACTGTGACTCCCCCGGGAGCCAGTCTACTTATTTAAAAATCTTCTAGGACATTTGGCATTCATGAAATTTCAAATAGCATTAAAGGCATATTGTTAGCCTAAATCTTCAAACCTACATTCTTAAAACCTAGTTTAAACAACACAATGGAATGCAGGCTAAACTGATTTAATATTCCTGGGAAGGAACTTAAGCCCAGCCTGGTCAATATATATGTGAAAATCAGTGTGTGACTGCAAGACTGGCTACAAGGCTTTAGCTGACAACTTGCATTTAGATCCTGGGCTTGATACCTAACTACCGTAATGATTAGTGCTACAGAAAATCTACTTTGTGTGCTCCTACACTAATGTTTACAATTGCAGGGGGGAAAAAAGCTCTGTTAAAAAATTGACATTTGAAATTCAGTGTAATCTTGCAGTGTAATTTTAACTGTACACCAGTTAAGAATCTCACTAACCCTGCTGCTCCCTATAGTCTGCTTTTTGATTTGGGGAATGTGAGGGGAAAAAAAGGCAATTGTTGTTATAGGACTCTCAGGTTCCTCTGTTTCATCATAACGGCAGTGTTACCCTACCCGTACAGAGCATCTCTAGGTTCTCTACAGACACTACTAAATTGCTTCCAATCCACATATAAGAATGGGAAATACTGCTGTAAAATATACCCCAAAAATTATAAGCCTGAGGAAATGAGGCACACAAATGCTGTATGAGGTGTCCAAGTTAACACAGGAAGGCTGTGAATAAGTAGCAAATATAATGTACTGTACCTGAAAAAAAATCTGTTCAAATTCTCATTAAATATTCAGTCCTACAATCTTAAATATGGAATTTATGTGGGATACAAATATTTGCTAATTTTAGAGTTTTGGACTAACCTCTTTAAATAGTTGCAGTTTCTTTAATCCCATGAATGATAACTTTGCATTTGCTAGTTGTTTCCCTTTTTTTTCCTCCACCCTGTGGCTTACAGTGACAATGTGGCAATTCATGAATGAGTGGGTGACATTAAATGTCACTGTTAATCCTAGCTGGTATTGATGTAAAAGGTCTATTTGTGTTTGCTGGCTAAATCCTGCGTCTAATAGAAGGCATTTATTAGTTCTGTTGTTAGAATAATTGTTTCTTTAATGACACAGTGACGCTGGATCTGATTGTGCACAGAAGCAGAAAAGACAGCTGATGGAATTACAGTGCAAATTACAAATTGCAGTCTCACAGGGAGATAATAATAAAATTTTAGGGTTTTTTTGCTGAAAATTGCTCTCCGTTACACTAATTTATGTACATTGCTTCTACTTCACTCCAGAGCTATGATTAACTAGAACTTCCTTACGATTAACCTTAGCCACACTTTCTTCATGCCAAGTGCAGGAATACATTTGGTGCCAGCATGCGTCTGCCAACCCTTATTTTATCAGCAGCAGTATTAGTGTCTTGATTGAGCGGGTTCTACAGGACTAATACAGTCATCAAGAAGCTAAATGACTATATCAGTTACTTTTTTGAATCTTTTTATGGTCAAAGGAGGGAAGAAGGACTTTCTGAGGATAAGTACTTCTAAGCCAACATAAATTTTTATGGTAATTACTCAATAGAGAGCCAGAGTTTTCCATCATTTGCACACCACAAACCACATCACAGCAAATTATGGCATTGCAGACCAGTTGTTAGTCCACAGATTACAGAACAACTGCAAGAAAGTACCCCATCCTACTTTTATTTCTTTCATTTTGTTCAGATAATTGCAAATTGAGCCAGATGTAACTTCAAAAGAGCCGTATTCATGTACAAGCCCTGTACCATTGAGTGAATAACCAGCTGCCTCTCCATGGACGGCAACAGAATACTCCATGCCTCAAAGCTTAAGGACTGCTACTCCAGGATAAGAAGTACCTTCCTTGATTTGGAAACACTAAAACACTCAAGAAGAAAGTTGGATGTTTTGCAATCTTGGCCGTCAGCAAAGCTCTGAAGTAGCAAACCAGCACCTGGAGGTGGCTTTATGCGCAATTTTTGACCCTACACTGTGGTTTGATGTTATACCTATGCAGGCCCACCTGGGCTTCCACAGGGAAGACATTGATTCCCTCTGTCCCGTCCCCATCCTACTCCCAAATATATGCACCCACAGCCTCTTACACAGCACCGACCAGTTGTGCAGGGTGAGGCCCTTCAGCCTGCTAACCCAACTGCCACTGCCTTTGCACTGAATGCTGGCCGAGTACTTTGGTGCTCAGGGAGTTAGTTCCACCTCAGGGTCAAGAGCAGCTGAACGGGGATTTTATGAAAGCACCTTTTGACTTGGACAGTGGGAAATATTTAAAAACCAAAAGCCACAAAGGGACTTGGTTCTTACTTGTTTTCTCAAAAGGTATTGGGAAGATCACATGGGAGGATATGGAGTCTGTTCTTTGAGGCGGGGGTGACAGGGTGATGGACCTTGTATGACTATCTAAACTAAAGTAATCTTCTAATTCTGCAATCATTCTCATTGGATCTCTTTTCAAATCTATTCCTTTTTCCTCTTCTCCTAGGAATTCTACGGATTTGTTTCCTCACCGCGTGTTACGGTGTAACCTGTTAGGCACTCTATACAAATGGGTTTTGGTGTACGCACTGGGGAGCTTCCAGGGGCAGAGGAATGGAACGCTTTGCAGCACAGAAGACTGGTAAACTGCAGCATTCTTTGCAAACTGTTCAGCAGTCATTAATGAGAAAGAAAAAAGAAAAAGGAACATTGATTGAAAAACAGAACAGATGACTAAGCAGAAACCTAACGCCTCCCTAGTTTTTACTCTGAGTGTTATATCGAGCTCCAGTTCTCCCAAGCTTGGATTGTCAAGGAGTGGGAACTGAAGCTCGGAACCCCTCGAGCTAACCTCTGCTCGTACAAGATTTAAAAGAAACAACGGTCAGAAAGCAAACAGTGAAAGTTTGAGTTGAACTAACCAAGTCCTCCTTAACAAATTTTTGTGGCTTTGACCCCAAAAAATGAAACTAAACCAGAAGTAGTCAAAAGTTTAAGAGAATGATAAAAGAACTAAGTAAAGGTATTTTAAAAGCTCCCTTTTAAATTACTGGGATAAACTTTAGCACAACTGCTCCTGCTTTACCAGAAAATGAATAATAACAATAACCTCCAGTCAGACCTCCTTATCCTGCCAAGGTTTCTACTTTGTTGTAGCCCCTAAATGCTGGTTTGAATTTAAGAGCTTAATTTTTTTTTTTTTTAAATCACCATGGAAAGCATTCCATTCTTCAGCACTTTTGTATGTGTAACAGTTTTTGTGTATTTGTTTTCTTTTGTTCCTTTCTAATGAATTTGGTATTTAAAAAGGGTCAGAGCTGGAGCTAGTACTGCTCAGGAAGAGTCTGTCATCTGCAATTAAATAATTTATATCAAAATTTTCCAAGCTGGACATGGCAATTTCCTCATACTATTTAATAGAAGATATGTGGCTAAATCTCCTTTACTGTTCTAAAAGTCCCAAATTAATCTTTTCTGCAGAATCTAGACCTCCCATATACATTTGCAGTTTTAAGCTGTCCTCTTTTGAAGCTTTGCTTAGACTCCAGAAAATACCATGGAAATACCTCAGCGTTTCAGTGAGACTGCAGTTTAGCAGCAGCGACTGTCAAGTTGGAAGAGCAGCACGAGAGGCAGTAACTGCAGCTGGCGTAGCGTTTTAAGGAGCAGGCTGTGGACTGATACCAACTCGAAAAGAGCAATGCTTATACAGAAAAAAACGCATTGTGCCAGCAGTAACCCTTACTGATGTGGTTGCATCTGAATGAGACTTTCAGCTGTCTTTGTACTATTTCTCTATCTTTTTGAGCTTTCGTGGAAGGGACAAACCCTGGGTATTTGAGGCTGGTTTGTTGACATGATGAGAAACGTTGACACTGTAAATTCACAGGAACTGGGAGGAGAGAAAAAAGGCAAAATTTGAGTAATTCTCAGTCCAAAGGCAAGCTTTCTCCAACCCTGTTTAGAGTACGCCTGCCAACTACTCAAGGCCTACGCTTCTTACTGTAAGGGGTACATACTCTGTGCCCCCAAACAAACTGTTTTTCCCTCTACACTCAGAAGCTCTACACGGAGAAAAAGACAACGCAGCATTACGAATCCTGGAGAAAAATTATGGACCCTTAGAGCCGGGGAACAGACTCCTTTGAGTCACACAACTATACCGCACAGTTAATGTACCTTAGCTCCCAGGTGCCGCCATACGACAGAGCTCTGCGGTCCTCTGCCAGAACCCCTCGCACCGGCTGAGAGCCCTCGACCTCTTCCAAGCGCTGGCTCTGGTGCTCGTCTGATGGAACGAAGTGCCAATTGAGATTGGTGAGCTGACCAAAAATAACCCTGCCAAAAAAAAAAAAAAAAAAAAAAAAAAAGGTGAGCGGTTTCTGTCAGGTGAGAATTGGCTCACCAATTCTAGTCTGAGAGACAGAGGTGATTCAAGAGAAGGGACAAAGCTGTGTGGCTGCAGGCAGGGCTGGAGGGACTCGGTTGGGATCGATGGAGAATGGCTGGACTGCTCCTTCTAGCAGTGGCAAACTGCTAGTAATCCTCAGATGTACTGTGCAGGTACACCCCAATGTTTACATGTGCTCTTGGTGCAGCCTAAACACCGTGTAATATAGTTTACCTTAAACCGCTTTTACTGTCATTCCCAGGCTAATTGCAGTTATTTTCTTTGTGGTTCCCAGAGTTCCCTTAATGCCAGAATTCACACAGACGTATTTTGCAAGTACAATTTCTGTGCCTTAAATTTGTATCTTACTTATGCTAATGCATTTTCCATCTAGCCCATCTTTTCCTGCCTGTGAGGACTTCTGTCTTCTGCTTCCCGAGACAAGTGAAGCATCGCCTCTCCCGAGACCAGCAAATGCTTCCAATGCAGTACTCGGCAAATAGCAACTCACAAAAGAGTGACCTGATGAAAAAATTATTGTGTAACTGAACATGTAAATGAAAGGGTTGGTCCCTCAAGTGCGCTCAGAGTAATAAGCACAAGGAGACCAGACAAATCAGAACCAAATGGAATGAAGACATCCTAACTGCTTAAGTATGCTTGCTTATAAATGACAATGGAGACTCGCTAGCCAGAACCTGCTGTACCAGAAGACTAGTTTAGCTGAATACTAGCCTCCTACTGCTTGGAGTGATTGCCACCAGAAGGAGTTCTGTGCTGTGTTTTAAAGTTATTGTTTCTTTGCCTTGTCCTATGCCAAAATACTTTTTTTTTTTTTTTTAAATCCACGGCGTACATAGTATATCCGGAAAGCAAGCAAATGCCACATTGCAGTGATATGCCCTTTCAAATAATGACAAACTGCCAAAACACTCCAGTTGGAAAGTTTCCACTGAATTATATATGAAGATGAGGCTTTATCTTTACTGGTTCATTTACACCACACACACACCTTATGGTCACACCTTCCATCACATTAGTACAAAGGTGCCTCTGCAGATGGATTCTTTTTTCCAGAAATAAGCATTTCCACATCAAGACGGTTAAGCCATTACAAGGCAGTACAGTTCATGTGCAGATAAGGTTTCAGAGCTCAGATAGTCTGCCCTGAAGAGTAGGAATCTCCCATATATTTTTGGCAAAAATGTTTCTTCCCTCCTTTGTATTAGCTGTTTGATAATGGTCTTGCAAAGACAGCCAATATGACTTTCAAGAAGATCAAAAAGGAGAAGCAAGCTGAAGCATGGGTTGAAAATCAAACACAAAGTGGTCTGAAAATTCGGCTTGAAGTTGAACGGTGGGCATCAGAGCTGCACCTGGGCTGCGATACCAAGGCAGTAGTCACATTTTCCTAGCGGAATCACTCGGAGCATGGACTCGAGACCCTCAGTCCCTCTGCTCTTAGTGGAGAGAGACTGGTGCTTCAAGGGCCGACCCAGAGGGAGGGGAGCTCCTGTCCTCTGGAGTTTGCCCCGAAATCAGGGCTGCGTCTCAGGTGCCACTCGCAAACAGGGAGGGCGTCACAGAAAAATCAGTGTTCTGATGGCTGTTCCTTAAATCCACAGATACAGGAAATCTAAATGGGTTATGCTGTCGGTAAGAATTTCTGCTTGCTTTAACATCCATATGGAGGTCTCTCCCTCACCAGATTAAAGTCGTTTCAGAACAAGAGGTTTTGATTTTCTTCCATTGGCTCAAGACGCCTCCATCTGTGCACAGTGTAGGCTGGGAGCCCCAGGCAGATTCCTTTTCTCCAAGAGTCCTGCCAGTAACCCCGGGCTGGGGCCCCTCAGGACCCCCACCAGAGGAGACGGGCAGCAGGTCCTGCAGCTACTGTCTCATGGCTATTGGCATCCCCCTCCTGCTCTCTCTTCTTCCCACCTGGAAAGCAATTTACACGTACAAATGTGGGAATTATTTCTCAGAGAAGCTTCAGTAATGCTGCGACATTTTGTGAATTGATGCTGGGTTTTAACTGTCTATTCAGAAAAAAAAGAATTCTTTTTGAAGAAAATTACTTGTTTCACTTCTGCTTTTTGAAAATGAAATGCATTTCTTTTCAGCTTTCTGTTTTGGTATTTCCTTGAAATTTACTTTCTAATAAGTTTAATATGAATGACAGTGCTCAAAGCAGAAAGAATAATGCATTTTAGGTCAAACCAAATATTTCATTTATCCTGAAGTTATTTTTCTCAAACCTTTTGATTTCACCAGCCATTTCTGAAAGGCTTGTGTTTCGATGCAACTCAAAACTATTTTTTCCTTTCATTTTTTTGTGAACTATCTGTGATTCAAAATATCCATTATCTTCACTATCCTACTTGCCGGTAACTTGAATAACGAGGACCTGCTTTCAGAGAAGATTTTTCCATTACTGGTAATTTTATGCAGAGATTCTTAACTTTCTGATAAAAGAAATGGAAATATTTGAGATCCTTCATCTCAATAATAAGCTGAATGCCAGCAGGCAGAAGATACTGCTTGTGATAAGTTCTATAGAAACGATGGTTTCAGCATGTTATCTAGACCTGAGCCAGAAAGGAAAAGGACATGAGACGAGATGAGGCATCTTTAGAAATGCATTCATTTCAGAGCTGGCTTCAAAGCATTTTCACTGTCAGTTAAAGAGTACTTAGAATTTCTTGTCCAGAAATCCTCAGGAGATGAATTGTAGACATTCAAACTCATAGCATTCCATGTGGATTTAGTGTTTTGCTTACTTAAATTTTTCCATTAACTCAGTTCTTGTCACTGTGCGTGTCTGACACTCCAGGGCAAACCCCTCTAGCTATTTTAAAAAAATCTGTTAATATTGGGGACAACACTGATATCTTCCTCACACGGTTCCCTTCTCTCATAAAGTTCCTTCCTATAGACCCCACCTCGAACACACTACCCCAGGAGCTGGCTCTGTTCTCTGCTCCTTTAAGAAGGGGCCATTATTTTGTGCAGGGCAGCATGTGGAACATAAACGTTGGATGTCAGTGTGTATACTGTAGGCACTGGGGCTCCTTACTTGAGAGGACTGGCACAGCACTCTTATTCTGGAACACAGCACAATTAAAAAAAAAAAAAGATTATGAGGAAGGCAATGGTAAAAAAAAAATCATTTTGCCAATATCCATTACACCTAAATATCTAATGTGAAGGAAGAAAAAAGGGATTGTTATCTGAAAGAATTTTACATCTGGAAGTGATTTTGAAAGCCAGCACATATGCCACGACTTAAAAAGAAGCTAAAAAAAAGTAGACAGATGGTCAGTCACCAAATTAGATGCAATCAGAATATGGAAAGATAATTTATCATATTCCCTCTTCCTAGTTTTCATGTAGATACTGGATTTGGCAAGCCATTAATCTGCTCTGATGAGTGCTTACAATAGAGCTGGGATCTCTGAACGCTGCCAGACCCTGCAGAACTTGTCGTTTTCTGCAGGTTTAGCCCTACCAGCCACTGCTCCTGAGGTGCCGAGTGCTTTGGCCTCACGTGGTCGTTTGCACTCCCCTTCCCGCGCCCGTGATTTCACGGTAAATCCAGCATTAGGACTCCTGGGTCAAAATTGCTGCAGCCACACAATGTAAAGTGCTGACTTACGCTAAACTTTTGCTGCCGAGTCAAGTTTTCACAGCTCATTTGTTGTTCTGGCAGGGTTGGGTTTTTTTTAATAGGAGATCTAGTATCATCGGTTTGTGCCACTCGAGCATCGTGCTGGATCACTCGTCATCTCCTACAGCAGCACAGATCCCGGGACACGCTCCTCCTGACCCCGCGGGCTGGGACCGCCTGCCCTTGCCTGATCCACGTTATCTTTGGCCTGGCACGTTCGGCGCCAGATTACAACACCACCTTTTCCTCTACCTCGAGACCCGAGTGCCTTTCAGTAACAAATGTGCTGTTCTGGTTTTTCATTTCACTTCCCCGGCAAGGTTTTGGAGCAAACCGGTTCACCTCAACAGCACTGGGGAGGGGATGCGGTACCTGAAGCAGGATGTGGGGCTACTGCAACTGGAACTGGGGAAAACCTCCCTCTCCAGTTCCCCTTTCCTTGGCCTTGTTTTCATGTCTCTGCTGTCCTCGATTGCCACAGAACTTCACCCAGACCGGAGGCCCAGTGAAACCCACCCACAGCCTGCCCTGCCTCGCTGAGGGACGGAGCTGGGGCCGGGAGCTGCCGTGCTGCCAGGGCTTGGCAGCCGTGGGCAAGCCATGAGCAAGAAGGGTGCAGTTAGATGAGAGAGCCTACCTGCTCCGACGGCTCCTTGTTTCCAGACGAGAGGGACCTGCCCCTTGCTTTCCCAATCCCTGAGCTTCCCCAACGTACAATCCCTGCCTTGCCAGCTCTCTGCCCCTTTAGTGAACGGACCCAGTTCCCTGCTGCAGACCCAGCGGTGATTCACTTTTTCTTTGTAGAGTTAGTTTTCTGCGATCTTAACGAAGTAACTCGGCTCAGAGAAGGGTCGGAGAAGCACCGGTGTCCAGCCAGACAACGTGGCAGTAGCAAATACTTGAGAGACTGGGGAAGAAGGGAGCGGTGGGACCGGCGCAGCAGCACCTTCCTCAACAGATTCAGCCTGTGCCGTCTAACCACACTTCCACCATGCTCCGCCAGCAATAATACTTCCTAAAATCACTGTATCAGAAAAACCAGGGGCTCTCACGCTATGAGGTGAATATGGGCTAAGAAACCTTAAGCCAGGATGCCACTCTGGATCTGTGAAAGGCGAGAGAAATACAAGTTTGTGATCATTTGTCTATGCTTGTCCCCGTCCTGGGACCTGTGCCACTGGCAAAGGAACCATCTTAATTTTAACTAGCATGTTTTTCCAAGGGGCAAGATAGAAATTTTGAATGCACTGTAACCATTCAAGACATTACTCCTCTGTGCTGGTGGGGCCCTCCGACAGGAGCCCATTACAGTCCCTGTCGCCCTGTCTGACCCTGGTCCGATGGTGTCTATCTCTCTGGAAACCCAGGAAGGACAGACAGATTTTTGTCCTGCCACGTTGTGACACTTCACTACTTCGTTTCCTTCTCAGTGAGATTTAAGCTGTCAGAGATTTCTTAATTACCATGGCGATGCAAGAGCCCATACCGTAGATCTGCAGCCACATGCTGGGAGACAGCTTTTTGTCGGATTATTTCTGGCTCTTCGGCTTCCGCAAAAGAGCCTGAATCTGGCAGCCACTTTGATACCCCGGCAAAGAGGAAAATAACAAAACTGCCCTTCAAAACTACAATAAGCCCTTAGGGCGTTGCCGAGTTTTCCAGAGGTGCTTCCACAGGGTTTTATCCCTCTTTAAATCACCCTCAGCTTGGCCTGAACGCAGGGGCCGGGGGTGGGCAAGGTCTCCAAGGTCGCCACGGCAGGGCAGGCTGGACCAGACAGACCTTGGGGCTCCCTGTAGCTCCTTCCACCTACAGGTGACGATGGGATGGAGCCCCAGCCCAAAGGAAAGACACTTCCCATCCCCCATGTCAGCTAGATACCGTTCTAGACAACCTCAGAAAAACCTTGCTGATAGTTTGGGACCCCCACGTCGCATCCAGTTTTTCCTTTTTTACTGCGATATGAGTCTCAGAAGATAACCGTTCACCAAACGCATGGTGCTGCAGGAGACAACTTACCAGTAGTTACCTACAACTTACCTGCTCCAGCCCAGCCTCCTGCCGATGGGCCGGGGACCTTCGCTAGCACGCCTTCCCCTAGGTCATGTAACAAGGTGGCTGCTAGCTTGGCAAATTGCTTTTGGAGCTGTCAAAAGAGAACTAGGAAAGCTTATCAAAACCACTTCCTACTTGCAATAAGGCAGAGAGTTCAATTTACTTGAGTATTGCTCTCCCCGAGATACTGCAAGCTCTGTGAAGCCTCCTCCAGATAAAAATAGATTGAAAAGATAGGAAACGCTTGGAGCAGTCCTAATCATCAGGACGAAAGCCAGGAGAAACAGATTGTCCCCTGTCTACTATTAGCATAATTAAGGAGAAGTTTGACTCAGATTTGCTTGGGTTTCGGTTCCCCCCACCTGGCGAACTTCAGAGCTAGATCTCCTTTGCTGCAGGGATCTCGTTGCAGAGTGGCTGAGACACTTCAGTCCTATGCCAAGAACGCAGTTACTGCCACCGGCACTTCTGGTAGAGTAGCAAACACAGGCTTATGGATCTCAACAGCGCTGCCTAATCAATTTAAGTAGTAAAGACCCAAGTCTTAGAGCTAGGCTTGATCCCTCTGCCACGTTTTCTTGTCCTGCTAGCAAGCTTTACTGTCATGTATTTGTCTCATCTTTAGCTTGTCCCCATCCTGAGATTGCAGAATTAAATGATAAAAGTCTGACGCTTGGTTGCTTTCTCCAAGGACTTGACATCAGCCTTCTAGCCCAATTGATCTCTTTTTTGTCAAAGCAGGAGAAACGAAAAGAAAGGAAAGAGTAAGAGCTGGCAGCAGGTACCAAGCACCCCTGCTAAATACCCCCAGGCTTGCCCAGGAGCGTTATTGTATCCTGAGCTGCATAGAGAACAGCGCTGCATGGCCATATACCAGTTCCTACAGGCCTGCTTGCCACTCTTTTACTCATCCACTCCTAGCACTTTATATGAGCGAATTTCAGCGCACATGAAAGCAGCTACCTTGGCCAATTCACTGTTTGCAACACACGTTGGCATCGTCACAAGAAGGGCACCTGGGAAGGGCTGCAAACAGCTTTGCCAGCTTTCTGTCAACACAGGGGGGCCACAGAAAAGGCTGCGTTGCTTTTACTACCCATCTTGCACAGACACGTTCACGCAGCAAACGCGGCAAGAAAGACGGATCACCCCTTGGAACAATTCCCCGCAGCTGAAGCACTACAGCTGGTCGACAGAGCAGCATCAAGGGGTCCTGCCACCTGAGCTTCAGCTTCACAAATATTTTAACTTGGGTCTGGGTCTGGCCTTTTACACCCACAGGCGGGGTGAGATGGGGAAAAACATTGCAGAAAATTGTGGGATTTTTAAAGCAAAAACCTCAAAAGTCCTCTTTGAGGACTGAGTGCAGAGGGGCAATTTTTAAACACGGCCAACCAAAACGCAGCCAGAAAAAAATCCAGCTCCTGCCGGTGCTTGTTGCACAGAGGTGAGGCCTCCCGTTTTGACCCAGCTTCAGCTGCCATCTGCCACTTTTCCTCCTCGACCCCCTTCTCCGTCTGGAACCACCCGAGCAGACGGCGCAGCTGGGCAGGGGGGAGGACGTGCGAGGAGCCGCGTTCAGCGCTCCAGGCTTTGCTGCTGGAAGCTTTTCCACCCGTCCGATGGTGCTCTGAGCCACCATCTGCTCCAGGCTGAACAAAAAGGGAATTACAACTGAAACAGCTACTGAAGGATACAGCTAAATGTGACTGTTGCACCTTTCGCCTATTTGGCTGCCTGGCTCCTTGTGACGGGTCCGTGGCACAAACCCAAAACTGACTCGGGGCTGCTCCAAGAAATACTGGGAGTTTGTTAGTCCGTGAAAATGGAAGAGCAGTTGGACCCTGGGAGTTTTGCAAATGGGTAGCTGGCCTCCGAAACAGAGATGGGAAGCACTCACCTTGCTGTTGAACGGGGCAGGGAGAGGGAAGAAAGTGACTGCCTTTATCCCTCGCCCTGGGCAGACAGCAAAGTGAAAAGTCATCTAACCACCTGCAGAAGTTTTAGTAAAACGAAGTATGGTGAAAGTTTAAAAGCTTGCTGCTTTCTACCGAAAAGACTGTCTTCTGGGGCTGCGGCTGCCTCACTCCGAGGAAAAGGTGTGTGGTTGGTACTGACACTGATTGCTCTGCTGTTTACTGCAGAGAAGAGGTGGTTGCCATGCCACAAAGGGAAAGCTGAAGTCTTAATGCTGTCAATAAGAAATTGGAGGAAGGAATTATTTTACCGCACAGGACGAGTGGTAAAATGAGAAGGAAGTTGCCACCTTCAGCTCTGAAGCTGAATCCCAGCTAAGCAGAGCGGCATGCAGGAATTTGTGGCCGATGACTTGAGTCACTTCACAAGTCACAGATTTGCTGGGTACGTGCCCCTAGCAAACATCCACGATCTGATGGTGACTACTGGCCCATGTATCAAACGGTAGATGAGGACCTACTTAATCCAGTTTTGTCATACTAAGATTGTTAGCTAATTAAAAATGGAAGCTTAACCCCAGATCTGCAGTGATAATGTCAGATGAGGATATTGTTGGCATTAGAGTGCTTCGCGCTCAGCATCCCATCCCTTCCAGATGGGAATTATTTGTACTTGGATATGCGCGAAGTCTTTAATTAGCGTGCTCAGAGATTCATAGATGAAAAGAGCTACACAAGGCAAAAATAGTAACAATTATTATTCCTACGGTGATCTTTTCCATTACTGTTTAAAAATATGTGTAATATGCTAAATATGGGTACTTATTACTTCCTTTGTTTAACTCTCTATTATTTTAATTCTTTGCAATTGTTTTTTTTTTACTTCTTTCGCTTTAGCTCCTCAGTATTGTCATCATGAGCTAGACCTTGCTGGGCTAGGTGATACACAGAAAAGGAGGAGCTAGTCACTGCCCCAGACCTTCACAGTTTGATTGCAGTACAAGAGACGGGGGAGACAGTGACCAAACGCGGAGACAAAGCTGATCAGTGCAATTTGCAATAGCGTCATTGGCCCGCAGTGCCTGCTGGTGGGTATCTGCGAGGCTAGGTGGCATGGCAAAGAAGGATTTTAAGGAGAGGTTGTGAGGAGAATCGGGAGGTCACTTTGATAATGCCTGCGGGGAATGGCTTTCTCAGTGAACGGGGAAAAGTCTCAGTGCTCCTCTTCAAGGTGCTCCACGAGCAGGGCCACTGAGGCAGGGGCTACAGCCACCCCGCCTGGTTTGTCACATTCCTTGCTGCTGCAGAGGGTCACATTTGCAATGCAGAAGAGACACACATGCCTTGTGAAACACTGTTAATTACCCCTTGCGTAGAAAAAAAATCATAGAAACCGAGAGGTGGTGTTTCCAGTGCTCCTCAACGTTTGTAGTCTAAGGACACAGAAGATCATTTGTACAGCAATGCCACAAAGATTTGCATTTACAGCCACAAAAAAGGGCCAAAGTCTGAAGGTTTGTCTCTTACCGCTACTTCTTTTTGTTGTTGTTCGCTCCTATAGCTGAGTAGCTGCATGAATGATTGGTACAAATATTATTCTGCAGCCTTTTCCTGGATCACCTTCTCATGCTTCACAGAGCCGATCGCAGACTGGGGAACGCTGATTTTACCTATCCTTGTGCCTGGAAGCGGGCTCCACTGTACTTCAACTACAAGCCCAGCCTGGGCTACTGCCGACAGCAACAGCAAGGCGATGGCGAAGAGCGGGACGATGATGAGTTCTGACTAGTTCTGCTTAATCGAGCTACAGCTGATGGCCAGACACCTCCACAAGCAAGTGGCACGGCAGCAGGCTGAGACAGAAGTCTTTGCAGAAGAGACAGGCTTGTCGCACAGAAAAGTGTTTATGCAGTGATCATTCAAATCGATTCCCGCTCATGGCAGTTTTCTGTTCCGTGTAATTGTGCAGCAGGGAACTACATCGCAGTGATTTACTGCTTTGTATTAAAAAGAATAGGATTAAGGTTACAGAAGTTAGGAGGTACTATTTCAAAACAAGTCATTAGCGGTGCAAAAAGGAAATGTAATGAAACATGTTAGAGGCTTCATATGTTTTCTTAAAAGATCAATGCGTTTTTGGCCACATTTTCTGTGCGAAGAAAATGGTGAGACATCACTGCTTTTTTATTTTGCTAATTTTTACATTGCGTATGTCCTACACTGAAAACACTAATCCCTTCTAAAGAACATTATATTCTTTCCATAGTACATCCTGTGACTCAGATATAGAAAATCTGTTGCTAAAGCCCGCCGTCTATGCTACCTGCCAGTATACTGGAAATGAGTAACCCTCAGAAGTAGAACAAACGTCCTTAAAGAGGAAAAAGGTCCCTCCTTTCCTAAGAACACAAAGTTTGATAACGAACAAACATTATTTAACAGACTTGGCTTATTCATAAGAAAAGAAAAAAAGACATCCCAAGAGAGATACAACTAATACTAAAGACATTGGCTTCTTGAAAGTCAGGCTGGCACGCCAGACTACTTCGGCACCAGACAAATGCCCTGCTTGTAAAATTGATGTAAGGTAAGGAACTCCCCCAACATTTCAAAGCTACAATACTACTCACATATTAATATTGCTAAGCAAACACAAAGAGAAAATATTTCTCTCCCTTTTTAAGACGTTTGTACTTTTTAAAGAGTCCAGCACTGACAAAGGCAAAAATCCACCACTTTCGGTGAAGACCTTTGACGAGAAGTAATAGAACGCTTCCCCTTTGCTGGAGAGCACAGCTGATGGTTGTCTTCCTAAGGGTGTGTCTGTCTTCTTTGTAGGCACGTACAGCTCTGATGCCATTGTCAAAGACATTTTTAATCTGTAGCTTTTAATTGCTTTTAAATAACCCTGTTTGTTTTTGTGTAACACCATCCTCCCAACCAGCTGTTAGGCCAAGTGCCTCTTTTGCCTACCTGTCTCACCCTGTACGGTCAATTCTGTGCCTTAAAGTCTCTTTTCCATGTCTCCTGTCAGCGCCTCCTAGTTTCTCATCCATGTCTGTGTCCTCAGCACAGTCTAAATGAACGTAGTAAACGCTGCAGGAAAATAGGATGTGTAGCAGGTCAGTACTGGTAGAACAAGCACTCAGGATTTTTTTGGAGGGACAAGAATTACAACCAAACCCCGCGTCACCTACATTGTACACATGGTTAGTATCAAAGGACTTAGAATAGCATGTTAAACATTTTGTTTGCTTGTGTATAACTCGTCGGTCATCTTCAGGCACGTTTCTGGAGCAGATTGGGCTGCAATGCCAATGCATGAGAGAAGACACCCTTTGGAGGGAAAGTGAGCCTTTCAGCAAAGTGAATAAAGACAGACAAAGCAGGATTGAGAATTCAAAAGCACAGATGATCAGCCTGCTCGGTGGTAGGTAAAGAGGCTGGGGGGTGAGGAGCTTGGCTAGCCAGCGCTGAAGATCAAAGCACAGTATTTGTCTTGATGCAGGTCAGCATGAGACCTTGCCCTGAACTACTGACAAAGAACAGTTGAGCCACGTTTCAATACGGACTTAACTGGCATGCTGCTACTAGGGCTAAACCATAAAACTGTATTTTTTGCTGGAGTGAATGCTAACCCTCCCTGGCTGAACAAAACAGACTCTTTTCTTCTTGAGGGAAACTCCCAGCACTTTTCCACACACCGAGTCTAATCCTTAAGATTGGCATACCTCCTGGGAGAGGAGTCGTCAAATACATGACACATTTGAGTAGCGCTTTGCCTCGTTAGGGAATGTGCTTGCAGAGAAAGACAGGCCCAGTGAAGCCACCCAGAAGAGGCTATTCTTTGCAAGAAGAGCTGATGATGTACTGCAGTGGTAAGGAACAGTGTCGCAGACATGTAATATAAAATATGGTGCATCCTGCAAAAATAACTCTGAGTCCCCGAAATAACTCAGAGCACCAGGCTGTACTGCCAGTAATTCATGCACCCATCACATTTGTTAACAGGCAGATGACAGACCCTGAAACTACACACTCACACACAGTCTTTCATCAATCATGATGCTATACGCAAGGACAGGTTACATGTGGGTGACAGGGGATGCTGCTGTGGGCGGGGGGGGGGGGGGGGGGGGGGATCAAATGAAAATGCAGAGATGCTTCAAAACATAAATCTCCTTTCATGTCTTCAGAGAAATGTAAGATTTATTTCTGAATATAGAGGGGTGGATGCATCCTGCTCAAGTACAGCTTTCTAAGAGCTCGATGAGCTGATCCAAAAACGGTTGCTTAGGCTTCCTGTACGGAGGTGGGTGTCTGAAACAAGACGGAGGGAACGTCTTCGGGAGATGCCCACATGCGGCTGCTGTTCTCTGACCGCGGGGGGAGTCCGGGCCCTGGGCTGGCGGGACACAGCCAGCGTTCGGGTGGCCGTAGCTGGACAGGGGATCCCACAAAGAACAATTAATCCTTGTGGTGTGCGCAGGGCTCAGAGCAGGGCACCGTGCCCCAGCTTCTCTTCTTTTAGACAAATAGTCCTACGACTGCGAGGAACTCATCGAGAGCTCTCCCGTCCCCAGGAGCAGGATTTGGTGGGAACTGGGTATTACCGCTCCCGAGGGAGCCTGGCCTCCAGCTAATCCCCCTGTGAGCTGGAAAAACACATTTCGACATGCACGCTTTGCACGGCTGACCCGACCACAAACATCTACTCCGGGAGGTAAACGGAGGGCAGGCTTCTTGGGGCAGCACGGGGCAAACTTCACCTGTGGAAAAACGATGGGAGAGACACCACGGGAAAAAGTCTCATGGGAACAGTGCTCTCCCTCACATCTCCGGTGTCAGCCCGGGCTTTACTGGTCTCCCAGTGCTAGTCGATGTGGAATGAATCACTTCAGCAGCCTGATGAAGCAGCAAGCCGTGAACACATTTCCTTGTGTTATCTAACGGTGATACACTGAGGATGTGGTTAATTAGGGAATCATCCTCACCCTGGCAGACTTTCTCAAATGGAAATGGGTTTTGAGGTTTGCTGACTGCTGGGGTGAAGCTGCTGAGCTGATAGCCGCAGAAGTATTTAAATGTACGTACTCCCCTGCAGGTCACCTGTTATGCAGCAATAGCCACAAATATGTAAAATATGTAAAAAACGCAAACGATAAAAAAAACCCAACCCTTTCTTCTTTTTTCCTTTATGAGGGTTTGGAGACTTTGTGCTGTTAACTCCTCCGAGACCATAATGAAGCCACAGATACTCATGTCAAAGAGCTATGGATGGAGGATGAAAGTAATTTGCTGCCAAGGGTGGCAACAAACCCACATGCCATCTGAGTGTAAGCCATTTTTGTAAGCATATGCAGCTATGGCTTGTGAACAGTACCCTTGTTTTTGACTCTGGAAGAGTATTTTCTCCCTGTTCATCTTTGCAGGAAGGGGATTTTTGTGTTTGTTTTGCCTTTCCCAGTGCATTTGGAGCTCTAGATCACAAATGTATTTGTATGGGGAAAATAAAGGAGCACAGTTTAAAGAATCGTAACAAAACCTAATTATTGTAGATATGATTGATAGCTCCGGCCAGAAAATACCTTGGTTTCAATTGTTTATAACTTTGAACAGATGGTCTGAAATTTTCCATTCTCTGACTTCAGTTTGATTTAATCAGGGGCTTTCGGCAGGGGGGAAGGGTGTTTCTTTTCATGTCAGCTGTGGGAGATCAGGCACCACAGAATAACACCAAGGGACAAAGTGGTGTTTTTCACGTTAAAAAATATGTAAAGGTTGCAATGTCACCATCCTCGGGAGGAAGGAATTGCAGTTTGTCATGAAATGTGCTTTTTCCTATTTCCAGGTTAGAAATGTCTGAAAAAATATATGTTGCGTACACTCAGCAAACACATGCTAGCAACTTTTACCTTTATTTTCTGGAAACATGGTCCCGCTTAGAGCTCAGTGGGCTCTTCTCTATAAGTGCAGCTCCTTCACTTTCTTGACCATCCTCGGTACAGGCAGAGGAACTGAGACTAGGAACCCTTTCTCTGCTGTGTTTTCTGTCCCAGAAAGAATTTGAGAAAGAGCCTTCCCACCAGGCTTACCTTGGGATACTGGCTTTGATTTGAGAAAGTGCCAAATCATGCCAAATGCTCCCAAATGCTGGGTCCGTACCATCTCGAAAGTAGGACATCCAAAATAATTAACACACACAACACGGACACTTCTGACACGGATCTTAGTTCCTGCGGAGATGATGCCACCCCTCATGGCTTGCATAAGCCATCAGATAGTTGTTGATACGAGCCACGTAGAAAGTCTTCTAAGAAAATAATTTTCTCCTCTGAACAAGAGTTGAGGGCTGTTCAACAAACAGGGCTTGAGACCCTATAAGATAAAAAACCAAATTATTGCATAGCTGACAGTGAATGTTACCCATGCAGGGACTGTCTGCTATCCACTCGCACTGAAAGGAAGTCCTGCAGAAAAAAGCGGTATGTGTAAGACACGTTTGCCATCCAGCTCTGATTATATTTTCCTCCTTCACCAAACTACCCGGGTCAGAGGCAGACAAGTTTGATCCCTGGCACGTTACCCTGCACGACCAGACGGGTACGTTTGCCACTCAGAAAGAAAAAACAATCCAAGGGAACTCAGGTGGATTCTGACCCAATATCCAAAATACTGGACTGGGAAAGTCGTGATAAAATTTTCAAAGGGCTGAAGCACCATTGGCTTTGGTAGTTTTAGGTTATGGCCTTATGTCAACCTTATTTCTGCCTTCTCTGCAGCGGGAGCTGGCATGACTGTCCCAGAGGTGACCCTTGGGAGTGCTGGTTGAAAGAGAACCAGGCACCTTCCATGGATGAGACTCATCCTCTGACGTAGCCCCGTCTAACAGCAGTGGCGAAGCCCCGCAGATTCGAGTGCCTACCACTGCAGCGGGGAAGGAACCTAAATTTATGAGTGAAAAGATACAAGCACTTGCCCCAGCAACAACAATAACAAAAAAATTAAAGCAACAACAGTAGCTATTTAGTAATAATTGTGCTGCGATGGCTGGAATGCAACATAAAGATCTATCTAAATTCTGCCAGGGAGTTGCATTGTTAGAAGAAAGTTCTCAACATGTGTGTGGCTGAAATAAGAGTAAATACATTGCCTCCTTTACCTCCATAATAAATGTTGCCCCACTGTATTCTGATGGTATATAATACATTTTTGCTAAGACATAGTTGTGCCTCATTTTTTTTTAATATCCAGTCAATGAGAAAGCTTTGTTTTATTAATGAATTTTAATTCCAGCAAGTTTGTTGTGTCAGTAAAACACACAAGAAGAGGACAGGATCCACAAAAATACGCATCATTCACAAGGCCAGGGAAGCACATGTCTCCCCGCTGGGTAAGCTGGTATTTCATTCTACCTGAATTTTCATTCTCTGAGGCCATCAGCTCACGTAAGTGCGTGCCAGCCTCCTTGGCAGGGGAAGCATGGAGCCCTCTCAGGAATACGGGCTTGATCCGAAGCTCAGGAAAAAAATCACCACTTCACCACTCTTTACAACAGCGCCTGTGCAGAAATGAATACCAGAAAATGGTCTCGTTCACCTCCCAGTACTGCAAGTTCTTAACTCCCCGAAGCAGCACTAGGCTGTTCGCTTCTCTTTTGTATACAGTTGCAAAGAGTGAAGCATCTTTAACGTGTCTTTGTCTTTTTGAAACTGCCCGTGGTGCTTGTGGCAATGGACTGGAATGATTGCAAAGATGTGCAGAGGAGCCAGCTCCCTGGCCAAAAGCCAGCTAACTTGCGTCCTCTCCAGTTACTGGACTGCAAGGATCAGGGAAATGATGTAGTTCCTAAGAACTGCTGAGGTCAACAGCTGAAATCTGTTGTTTGCTGGGTTTTTAAATCTTTCCCTACAGGGCACGGACAAAAGTTGCCAAGATAGATTGAAGCGCGTTTGAAGAGAACAGCGTGTCGAGCACTAAAAGCCCAGCTCCGCAGGTGGAAGAGGACCTCCGTGCCGCGTGGCAGCAAGGGGGAAGAGCAGGACGGGAGGGGAACGGCTGGGCGCGGGGCAGGCGCTCCTGCCAGAGCACGATGGGCGCGAGCAAAGACTGTATCACCAAGGCAGGGGTCGTTCTGCGCCAAAGACAAAGAAAGAAGGGACAGTTTTCCAATTTCTTTCTATGCATAGCCCAAATGTCTCAGGAACTCCTTCAAGATTTCATCTCCAAACCTACAAACTATGATCACTGGTGATGTCATGGGTTTTCCAGCATTGACAGGGAAAATGACACCAAAAAGTTTTTTGGAAAATCAGCGTTACTAAACCAGGGTTTAAACTCAAGGCAGAAAAGTAGTTCAATTGCAAACACTGTCTCCTTGGCTAATCCTACTCAGAAATCTTTTCTTAGTATGAGATAAAAATGCATGTTAAATCCTCTCCTGTTTAGAGCAAAGCCATTTTAGAAGCTGTTATTGTACAGACTACATCCAAACAGCACCTAAAATACGGCAGAAGCTTTATTATGTATCTGTTAGCTTAATTTACCATCAAAGTGAGAAGACTCAAGGGTCACAGAGCAGCCAGTGTTGTTTCTGGTCACAGGAGAAAGCTTTCTCCTCTGCAGAACCTGAAGTCATCTGTGGGCAAACCAGGGCCTGGAGAGTCCCCATTAAAATCAGATAGCAGCTTGGTTCCTATCCTCACTGCGAATCACATCAAACCTTGACACCCCACTTTTCTTGCCAATAGCACTTCAGGGTGGTAGGACAAACCCATGTGGGTTCATCAATTACCAGTCAAGGAAAAAATTCTGCAATCAGTTAGTCCAAACTCCTACAAAACATGAGCTCTAGGAGTGTCCTGAAAGAGTTTCAATTTGAGTCAATGTTACTCCTTCAGGAGTCTTTTGGCTTAATGCTGTGTACGTTTGGAAAGAGGTGGGATTTTTTAACCATAACAGCTTGCTATGAGACAAAAAAAACCAGGCTGTAGGAAGATTTGCGTTTAAATATGTCAGTGGCAATAAAAGCATTCACATTTGTTCCAGTACATTTAGCATCCAAAATGAAGCTTTAATGCTACCTGTATTTTTTTTCATGCTGAACTCGCCTGGTCTCTATTTCAAATGAAAAAAAAGAGATCACTTTGAGAAACTAACTTTCAATGTTAATGTGCTTTAATATTCAACTGAGACCTACCGCCTCCCCTCCTCTCCTCTTCTCTCCTCTCCTCTCCTCTCCTCTCCTGCATATGTTTTTACCACTGTCATTAGAGTGGAATGCAAATGCCTTCTAACCATGCATTAAATGATGCCTCTAGGAGCTGTCATACCTGGTTTGCTCTCTTCCCTTATCATCTCCCCAGGGCAAGATGGGTATCATCTTCGATGTTTTGGTAGAGGTTTCTTTTAGATATACATGCTGCTCTGTGTTTACATTAGATTAGACAGATTGAAGTACACTTGATACTCACAGTGGATGACAACACATTTGTGTAATTCCAAATGTCATCTTCGTTGTTTGCTCTATTTATTTCAACACTTGTTTTTCACATTTTTTGTGGCTTTAACCCCCTTGCCCCTAGCACAAGCTGCTTCACACTTCTTTTCCAGAGTCCTGTATGAACTACTTTTGTAATGATATATTAAAAAATTGCTTGTCCTCTGCAGTGCATTCCTGTTCCAGTGACAAGTCAGTGTTCCCCTTGCCATTGTGGGTGGTTTTTTTTGTTGAAAGATACTTTTTAACATCAGTTTTTTCTCTGACCTGGCTTATACTACCCATATGAAAACAGTTGCATCAGCACAACCTAGAGGGACAGGGTGAGCAGCTGGGCTGGGGGACGAACTGGGAAATTCTTCAGCTGCTTTCATTGCCAAAGCAAACACATTGTGTACCTACACCATCAGCACATGGTGACCATGCTTTAAAAAAAAAAAAAAAAAAAAGAAAGAAAAAAGGAATAAACAAAACCCCTATGATACAGGAGATGAGTCATAGCCAGTAGAGCATGTGGTAGAGGACAACTACCCTGAGTCTGCTCCTGCGGTGAGGTTTCTGTGTGATAAGCTCCTTGCATGAGCTTCTGTGTCAGAAGAACATTTGCTGCACTGGGATATGCAGCAAAGAGCGTGTTTTCCTTCATTTGGTGTGAGGTGGCACGAAAGGGGGACGTTCCCTGTGTTGTGTTTTTCCCTATAACCAGCTGTAGGCTCAGAGCCCAGGCCCCTAATTCCCAGATCTGAAAAGGAGGCAGAGGGAAAAATCTCACATTCTTGGTGAACAGCATGATGTCCAATTTCTTGTCCCATGAGCTCTTTCTAAAATCTCACACATATATTGTCAGAAAAAACCATCCTGGGAACACTGGCACAGTGGTGGACATTGTGGAACTGTCTCAGCCAGACCAGGACAGCCGGTCCGTGTACTCCAGTGCAGCTATTCCAGCGTGGACCGCTTGTTACACCACTTTTATTCAGATGAACGGTGCCGATATAAGCGCTTTAACAAGAGTGCAGTTTCAGCCATGCTCGGGGGCTGCACGGCTTTGACTTAAACTTGTCTAATTGCACTGATGCAAAAACCATGCACGGGCGAGCCCTAAGACCTCAAATCTCAGCGACTTGTTTCTGACTCACGGCCACGCTGAGAAAAGGCAAGACTGTGCTTGTTTAGTCAGCAGATGAAAGTTGTCATACTAGAAATACCATGATGGCAAGATTAGCAGTGTGTGGAACTTGTAATAATTAGTTACCGTACCAGTACATAAATAAAAAGACAAATTGCTGACAAAAAAGCTTTTATATATTTGTTGTAAATAAAAGTAAAGATGATGGGCGTTTTCAAAACAAGAAGGAGGTATGGCAGTTTTTATTTGACCTATGACACATCCCTTGGGACGAACACTTTTTTCCTCTGGAGGATTATGATAAAATTCCCATGGTGGGTCACTCTGGCTGTTCTATTAGAGTTTAGCCAAACATCTGCAGGATATCAAACTTCAATGTATACAGATTAAATCAGTTCTGGAAAAAGTATCAGCGCTCTCCTGCAAAGCATTAAAAAGGAGGCGTTCTTTATAAGCTTGGCAAAAAAGCACGAAGCATTGAATAAATTCTCGTAATTTAGGGAAGGGGCGTGTCTGTGTTATTTTTGTCAGGCAAAAAAAAAAAAAAAAAAGAAAAAGAAAAAGAAGAAGAACAACCAATGCTCCTGGTAAGCGGCGCGAGGACAGTCCTAGCTCCTGCTCAGGGTGGGTATTGAGCAGCCGGTGGGCACGGAGGGTACTTTGTCACGCACGCCGTGGTTTTACCCCGGCGCTGTGAGTGTGAGATACCCAGGGCCGTGGGTTTGAACCACGCGGCCCCGTCCCTCGTGGCCGGCCCCGGAGCACAACCCCGTGCACCAGCGCTGGCCTCAGAGCATCTGCTCCTCTCTCCCGCCGGCAAACTTCGGTTTAGCTTCCAGCCAAAGGACACCGGAGAGGCCGCATTTTCTCCTTTGTTGTTCCTGCATAAATATTTCCTAAATCAGTATCTTGAAAAGTATTTCAGTCTCAGCTGGCTGATTTGGCAGGCATCCTGAGAGGTGTACACACACGAGGACACAGTGTAGGGGCAGGGAGTGGAATCAAAACACAGCTGGTACGCAATGTATACTCCCCCTCATGGCAAAAGTATGGCACGTAACAACCAGGACAAGAAAATCTGACGGCAAACGGGACCGTCGGTACCGTGACCACACAGGTACCACTCTTACAGCTAACTACGCTGCCCGTGGAAAGTCTCAGATGGGACGGGCCCTTCGTCGTAACCCACAGCCTGTGCCCAATGCATTGCGTCTGCTTTGCATGGATAATTCTCTATAGCCTGAAGACTGCCGTCAGTGAGACGGGCTTTCTGCAAACTTGCGTACGAGTTTCCAGATGACACACCCCAGAAAGACTATCTGTCTCATCTCCCCAAGATTTACAGATGTTTTCTACACGGCCATAGCCTTTGAAGGTAGAGTCCCTGCATTCCCAAAGGCACACGGGGCTGTACACAACCACAAGCACAAATCGTACATTAATTTTTTCTGGCTATTTTAAAAGTAAACAGACTCCAGAATTACCTTCAATGATACTGTATGTTTGAAGACTTTGAGCACCATGTGGTAAATACAGCTGGTACGAATATTGTGTCATAAAGATGCTGTAATTTTTATGCGTTTGCCATCATCCACTCTGGCTGTAAGGAGTTAAATTAGAGGCGAGTAATTGGAGGGAGGAAAAAAAAAACGGGAAAGGCAACAATGGCAAGGCAAGGTGGAGTTCGGCTAACACAAGCCCATTGCAAAACAGCAGGAACTCTGCGAGCTCTGGAATGCCCCGGTGAATGCCCGGCCGGTGAGAACGCAGATCTGGAGCTAGGATAAAAGAGGAGACTAAAACCTGAAAGGTGCTGGCCTGCCAAAGAAGCCGGGTGGAGGGGAGCGTGTGTTGGGGGGTGTAAGGGGAATTGTCAACACCACCTGGTGTTGACTCCCTGGGAGAAACAGCCATAATAAAGGGTGACTCTTTGAACTCGAGAACGAGAGCAACCAAACCAAAAGTATCTTGCCAAAGCTTAATAGGAGAGACTAAAGTTAAGGGGGAAATGTATGCATGGGCTTCACGCCATTCCTCCCCTCTTCTGCACTCCACATCCCTTCGGATGAATCCAGTGCTTTATTTCAATGGATTTGTGTTTGGATCACTTTGGCTGGCAATTGATAGCATATTTCCATACATTCTGTATGGTGTGTCTAAATATTTTGATGGTTTTAATATTTTGTACCAGCCGTGGAAACTGGTTTGCTGCTAGGTGACTGTAAAAGTGAGATTTGGTAAATAATTATTAGAAATCTTATACTAACACTATGATTGAAACAATAGACAAAAGTATAGCCAAGCAATTAACTAGTAGAGGTCGTTACTCATAAGTTTTGCAGTTCTTTGCTCTTATGACTAGATGTTCCTGTACACTAGATGAGAACAATGTTGAAACTGACCACATGGGATTGAAACTGCGTTAAGCTTCAAGGTCAAAGAACAAGTACAAGAATAAAGACTTCAAGGACAGCCAACGAGAACTTCAAATGGGTCGGTGGTCGCAAAAGCAGCCCTTCGACTCAAATGGATCCTTCATTGTGCATGATCGGATGTAGGCAGTACTAAGATAATCAGTTGCAATTATTTTTATGTATATGTATACTAATCTGATTAATATGCAATTAGTTATTCTATATAAGCTGTTTGTGCTGAAGCTGTGACATGCACGCTAGGTGGAATTATCCCCCGTGCATCCAGCGCTGCAATAAAGAGTGCCTGCTTTCTAACACTCCAAAATTGAGTCTTAGAGAGTTTCTTCGACCGGCTTTTCGGTATCACAATCACCCACTCTCCTTCCTGACACGTTTGGGCCGGGTCTTGGCTGGATGCCTGCGTCCCCTTTGCAGCCGGGGGAGGGAGGGCAGAGTTTTGGGGAGGAGGAGGCAGCCCCCCCATCCCCACGACCTGCCCCAGAGCCATTCCCCGACGGTACCCACCGCTCTCCATCGACGGAGGGAGGACCCTGGACGACAGGCTCAGGCCAGGCAGCTAAAGCTAAACGAGATGTCATTGCTCTCGGCATCAGCCAGACTCCCCGAAGACCTGGGCCTGTTGGATTAACAGCCCTGGTAAAGGGGTGTAAGGAGGAGAGGCGGGGAAGTGCCCCGAAGGCACAGATCTACCCCAGCGAGACCCTCGAAGAGAGGCACCCGTGAAAAGCAGTGGTGTCCCTGCACATGCCTTCTTCTAGGGCCTCGGCTGGTTTTAAGAGAAATAAGTGACCGTTTGGAAATACACATTAAACCATAAGCCAGTAATTTTTATTTTTTTTCCTACCAGAGTATTTTGCAGTGGTTTTGCATACATAAATAAATGCTACCTGAACCCTGTGTAAGTTTGGTGTTGCCTGCAGTGAAGTGGGTAAATTCATGCTCATCATCATTATTTAAATGACTATGCCACCATAATCAAATAAGTAAAATGATTCATGCTAGCCTAGATTGGTGAATTAAGAAAGCACCATAGTTTCCAAGCACAGATTAGACAGGCAGATGCGTTTAAAATAAATATAAATTGCAATGTGAGGTAGGGGGAGTGTACAGTAGAATAATAAAAACAAGTATAATATAAAGAAATGCAAGTATTACGATTCTTAAAAGATTCTCAAGATTCTTCCTTGACAGAATCAATGTAATCAAGCTGCTCACTGGCAATACAGCCTTTCCTTGGGCCCAGCTCAGCTGCACCCAGGATGGGACCTGGGTATGTGTGTACTGCAGCACGAATGAACAGAGAAGGTGTTTCGAACTTCTCCTCCACCTGAGATCCACATTCCTGAGAACCGGTTTATCATCAGGACCCACCAAAGTGCCAGCCTGACCGCTCCAGCCCACATCCCTCACACACCGGTGACTCAGGGCAGGTGGCTGAGAAAGTACTGTCAACCTCAGCTGTTAATGTCAGAAATCACGTCCCACCGAAAATAATCTGAAAATACAAGGACCTTAGGAACTCAGCTCACCTGCAGGGTTTTGAACTCCTTACACATCACATATGATGGCAAAAACAACAACTCTAACTGAACTGAAGTACAGCCACAGTGACATTTAAGAACCGCCAAACACATTAACAATTGCATTTGGAGACCAGCAATTTTACCCCGTGCTCCACCCAAGAAACTGGAACAGCACTATTTGCAGTCATGATTATTCTTAGCTAAGTTGCCATGGAACAAAGCCTGGTTAATCCTAATGGACTGATTCAGGAACAATCTCTCTTTCTAATCTTATTGTCTAATACTTTATCACTCCCATTAGGCTAGTATTTATCCAAGATGTAAGAGCGGCAAGATTTTCAAGGAGTCGTTATTTCACTATGTTGAGCGGTAACAGTACAGTCCTCTTACTAAGAAGAATAAAGGATGTTTTTGTTTCTCTTTGAAGTAGGCAGAGCGAAGAATTTTTCCTTCCAGAAGCAGATTAAATCTCCATTGAATTTTCCTTGAATTCATAGGATTCAGTACACATGAATTCATATGTTCCTTTCAGCCTTGGAATTACAAACATTCAGTCAGTGAGACCGCCTCATTTGAATGTTTTGGAGAATGTGTATATCATAACACAGCTGGCCTGTTAAAAGAAGTTACTGGGGTTTGTTTCCCTGACGCCAGCTTCACAGCCACCTTGCTTCTATCACCTGAGCACTAGTCTGACCTCCTCTACTTACCGATAGCAATACATAACATTAATTTCAAATACCTCACAACCCTCCTGGAAACGAGGCAGGAACCGGTATTTGTGCCAGCATCCCCCAGTGAGCGCGGGCAGCCCGGCGGCGCAGCCGGAGCCTGCGACAAATGGTCCCATGCTGCAACCAAGTCCAAGGGGTAAAAGCTCGTGCTACGTCCAGTCACTCAGTTCCTCCGGGCTGTGCCATACAAGAGTATTGAGAGATGCTCAAGATAGCTGGCTCATATATCGTGACATAGCTCTTAAGAGCAAGGTGCGTGCACGTACATGTGTATGTGTGCCTGAGTACCACGGGGAGAGGTGAATTCTTCATGGGTTTTTTGAGAACTAATATCGCAGGAATTAAACCATGGTCAGGTAGTGGAAAGGAGGCACTGGGGAAAAGAATGCCATTCATGTTTGCAATTTGCCTCATACAGAAACACATACACTAAGACCTCCTTGAATAAATCCCCGGAAAAAATCACGCAAGCTTCCTGCACACAGAGCTAAGTTTGCAGAGATTAGAGCCACAGCAATATTTCCTTTAAAAGACATCACACCATAAGGTCACTGCAGACGCCACCACTCTGTTGTCTGCCAGAGATTATGGGGAACAACGTAATTTCATTTTACTGTACCTCCTCACTGGACTAAATTTGAGAAAGATCTTAAAACCAGCCCTGACAATAGAGGTATTCAAAGCGAAAGAGTGTTTTGATGAAACAGATGGTAACCGTAATTAACTTTGGCATTTTCTCCCATAAACCACATAGCTTTAACTCAATTAGCCGGCCTTTTATTTTTTTTTAATTAAACAAACCCACTTGCATCTAATCAGCAACCAGTTTATCTCCAAACAATAAAATAGCCAGTTTTAAGAAATCTAGATGGGAGGCAGCCCAGGCCAACAGCCACCAAAGGCTCCAGCGCTCGCTTTCTCTCGGCCGGGGAGCCGCGGGTCTGCGGCACCGAGCTGCCCTCGCGCCCCGGGAGCCCTCCCCTACGCCGGGATCCTATCTGTTTGTTTATATTAAGTGTAAAGAATGCATCCTGCAGCTGCTGCAAAACAATGTAAGCTATGCTGCGCCAGCCAGCGGCGGGGGTTTGATTTTCTGGGTTAGTTATCAGCAGAACTGGAATCTTCGCTTCGGCTATTTGGACATAAACGTGCCGACATAAACCAGAGTAGAGAAATTAGTCCAGTTCTGTTGTAAATGCATTGGTATTTGAATCCTTCCTTGCTGCTTCAAAAACACAATGAAGGCTATGCCAGCAGTCCCGCCTAAGATCATTTATCCCACTTACTTTGTCAGTTTATCTTGCAGCAGCAGATCATTTCTCAAAAGCAGCATTTGCTTCCAAGTGATGTGACCGTCTTTGGTGACCGTTTTTAATACAATTAAAATGTCCCTACAGCTTTACCTGGGTTTCTTTAGTGGGAAGTTAAATTTCAAAGCATTTCTCACTGACAGGTTTGAAAGATCAAATTATGAAAGTCTTCTGGCTTCTTTCTCCTGATATTTTGTGCAACGCCTTAGTGTGTGTGTGTACCAGAGAAGTCTGAAAGTGAGTGAATTAAGGATTTCTGACTGATTTTTACTGTAAATGAAGCAGGAAGGTCTCAGATTCCCACGGCTGAGGCAGTACATTTGTGTTTCCCCCTACTTTCAACGACATTATGACTATGTCAAGGCCAAGTTGGCCATTTGGCTTATCCAGTTTCATCACTGCCTGGAGTAATGAGTGCAGTGAGAAAAAATGCTGGAGCTGGCCCAGACCACAGGGAGTCAATGTAAAATAATGAAGGACAGAAGTTTCGGGGCTTGTTTGTATTTTTTAGCTGTAAACAGCTTTTGCCTCAGTAAGTCAAGTAGTGCACGGCCTCACTCTAGGCAAAATTCCTGAGGGTTTCAAGGGGAAACTTGACTGCGGATGAGCAGGCTGCATCTGAAGGCAGTGCCTCGGAGCACAGTCGCTGTCTTGCTGCCCATGAAATAACCAAGAAAGCGCTGTCAGTGCTGGAAGCGGCAACATCCTAAACCAGGGTAAGTGAGGCCGGCGGTCCCGCCGCCTTGCAGGCAGATTTCCCACGGCACTGCCAGCCGTGCCTGGATTCGTGCGTTCAGGTTCCCTGCTTGGAGGTTGCCCCCTCTCTGCTCAGACTTGGGGAAGCTTAACCTCGGTCTAAATTTGGCTTCTCGTGTGCATCTTTTCCATCTCGCCCGTTCCCTCCCGTGCGTTTCTGCGCGGCCACAAATCACGCACCACCCTCCCCGGGGCGAGGTTTGGGCGAGAAGCTGTGCAAACGCTGTACGAGCAGGACTTGTGGGGAGTGCTGGTGGCCCTGCTTTACCCTCTCACCTTCTGGCGGTCAACAGGTCTGAGAGTTTAAACCCTCTCGTCAGCCAGAGGCTGCATCTCTGTTGTGTGCACCGGCCGCTGCGGACTGTACTTAAATCCTCTTTGCACTTACGGAGCTTATCCCCAGCAAGGGTCCTTGGCACAGCAGGCTGGCGTGAGGCAGCTTCGAGTACAACCTGGCTCTTCAATACCACCACGGGAAGGGCAGGCTTCCTCTGCAATTCCCTTAGCGTTTTTTTTTCTTATCAAGATAAGAGTAGTAGTGACCTAGGGAACAAAAGAGTGATTATTTTTTGGAGATTACATAAGTATTTCCAGCATCCTTGTAAATAACACACGTGCTATGGGAATGGGATAACCGCACGGCAGGGAGGGGTGTCAAAGAAAATAAACAAGTGCTTTAAAACAGAGGACTCTGGGTACAGGGGTGAGGAAATCAGTCCTAGTAGGGCTAAAACTAATTCACCATAAAAAGGAGAAAAGCCCAGAGCCGTTTCTGAACCTATCGTTGATGTATTTTTATTCCCTATGTGTATCTAACATGTTCAAAAACTGTGCCTTAAAGCTGATCTCCTAATAAATTGCTCTGTAGCTCCCTCTAATGGATAACTTCACCGAAACCGGGTTCAGGGGAGCAGCGAGCAATAGTGAGATCAAACTGCCCTTGGTGTAACATAAAATCAAGATCTTTGTGGCAGAATAGTTGTCATGTGTGCAAAACGACGACACTGTTATCATTCCCCATCCATCCACCATTTTATTTTTATCTCGCTAGATGTTACAGCTCTTCTTAAAAGAGCTTAAAGGAATAGTGAACTAAGTCAAGAGGCAAACGGCCCCACGGCCCCAGGGGGGTGGAAGGAGAGCAGAAGCCAGGCAGGCTGCAGGCAGTGGCATGGCAGTAGCCACTCTGCATCCCGCATCCCGCATCCCACCTCCTTCATCCCGCATCCCACCTCCTTCATCCCATGTCCTGCATCCCACATGCCGTGTCCTGCATCCCGCATCCCACCTCCTGCATCCCGCATCCCACGCTCCGCAGGAGGCTGTACCACCCGGGTACGGGCTGCGCCCAGACCCAGGAGCCCCGCGTGGGGCACACCACCATCTAGAGAGGCTGGCCACGCTTTATAACGCTTTTGTTAGCGTAAGAGCATTAGCTCAAACCTCGCCCAAACCTCTAGCAAGGTTTGCAGTCTGGGAGGTGGCGGGCACCTTCCCTGCCAGGCTTCCCGGCACGAAGTCACGCAGCCAGTGTTCATGCGAGCAGGCTGATGAACTCAACCCCCAGCCAAATTTCTTTGCAGCTACAGCAGAGGTACTGCCTGCCCAAGAAATGTGTCACTGAAGCCAGGGCAAATTAAAAGAAACCTATAACAAAGAGACTAAAAAATGAATGACACAATACAGTAATGCACAAACGGCAATGTCAGAGTATAGGATCATTTTAAATGCGATTGCATCCACGCTGAATTAAACAATTCATTCTAAAAATCTGTACATTACAATTCAAAGAGAAGCCAGAACTCCTCTTGTGTAGATTAAAAGGTACACCAAAGCTTCCAACACAGGAGCGTGGATTTTCACACTAATCTTTTCTAACACTTTGCACTCCTACAGTTGCAGCTAACACCAGGGAGATTAGCACAATCAAAAAGGGGCAAAGTCTGTTCAGTTTCCAGTTCTGAAAATTGTTTTAGCTCTGAGATCCTCAGGAAGTCAGACATGAGAGAAAGCTGTAACAAAACAATCTCTTATATCTGAACAAGTGATACTGGTAAAAGCCACATTTATCTGCACGCACATAACAATTTCTGTCCAACACATACTTATTTCGTGCACCGGGAACATTTAGTTTGTTTAAGGGCTTATTTGTATCAACCCCAACCTGCAGTTAGCCACAACAATTACTTTTTTTTTAGGAGAAGGTAATATTCCATATCATCAATTATTTCTAATGCTGACTTTGAAAACAAGATGCTGTTTTAGAAGCAGAGGAAGAGTAATAATGGACAGTAGGCTGGGTACAGACCAAAACAGCAGCCGAAAACAAGAGGAAAACAGTATTTAGCAGTTCTAATGTTGGGTTTAATCCCCACAGAAATAATTAATTTATGCAATGAAATATTTGAACCTTAAGGAATAGCACTTAACATTCTAATACACGTTGATTTGCCTCACAGTGATGTAGAAAGCATTTATTTATGAGGGAGGCCTGCAGCTCAGCTGCTACAAGTCCCAGACCGCTCAGTGGCAGGGTCTTGGAAGGAACCTGAGGTGACACGTGGTGAAGGACTCATTCAGACAGGAATATTTTGGTCCACGTAGGCTACACATGGGGGTGCACATGCTCTTTCACTAAGAAATATGTAATTACCACCCAGCATTCCACCCTACTTGACGTTTTCTGCCCCTTCTGGATGTTAACACCCCATCTGCACCACAGTGGGATGCTTCATTTAACCATTAACCCAGGCGCTTACAAATTATTCTGGTTTGAAAAAAAATAATATTTACAGTCAAGACTTTTTTACAGACTAGTTTCTGCTTTAGAAATCACACAGGTAAACAGTCTGACAAGAAGAATTTAGGGAACAGTGCACGGATGAGGGGAGTCGGGCAGCTGACAGCAGTAACCCCTTAAGCCAAAGCCGCAGCAGAGAGGTCACTACATTATCTCTTTAGTGCACATATGGTCTTCGTGTAAAACCTTCTGTCCCAGCTGGGAGGCCGTAGTACCAAAATGTGTGTTACTGACATGCCGAGGCATCATTTCAACTGCAGAGCTGATTTCCCCCAAACTCTTCATTTGGTCGTCACCAGCTTCCTTGTCCTCCCTAAGAAAACAGCTCAGGACGTCACTGGGCCAGCTCAGGTCTGTAGCAGCCGCATTGCTGAGCCTTTATAATGTTACATATTTGGAAACTCTGCAGAAGGAGGGAGAACTGAAAGAGCTTTAAGATTCCTTGTATGTACATCCCCCTGCATTTCTTTAATTTTCCAGAAGAATCTGTCCTCGGAGTCAGCGTAAGCATTAACATTCATAGAATGCCAGTGACAAATGAAGTATCCATCTTCAACATCTATTTTTATCAGAACTATAAAGATTAAATATTTGCCAGGACCAGGGAAATTCTGCACCATCCTGAACTTTCCTGAAGATGGGTGCAACATTTGCTTTTCCCCAGCGACTGGGGACCTCCCCCAAACTCCACGAAGGGTGATACACAACAGCCTTGCAAGGATGCTGGCCAATTCTCACAGCACCCTGGGATGCCACCCGTCAGGTCCCATGGACTCGTTTGAGTTGAGTTCTCTCAAGTAACTCCCAACTCAACCCTCTCTGCTGGTAGTTCTTCCATTCCTTCAACCCTTTTACTAATCCCAGAGGCCTGGGAGACCTTGCTGGTGAAGACTAAGACAAACGTGGCACTGGGTACCTCAGTCTTCTCTGTGTCTGCTGTCGCTAATCCACCCACCCCACCCAGTAATGGGCCCACATTTTCTTTGTTCAGACTTTTTCAGACAACATGTGATGAACTGACCCCAACCCCCATTCCCCGTCCCCCTCCGCTGCTGGGGGGGGGAGGAGGGAGAGAATTCGGGAGTGAAGCTGTGCCCGGGAAGAAGGGAGGGGCGGGGGGAAGGTGTTTTAAGATTTGGTTTTATTTCTCATTATCCTGCTCTGATTTGACTGTTAATAAATTAAACTAATTTCCCCAAGTGGAGTCTGTTTTGCCCATGACAGTAATTGCTGAGTGATCTCTCCCTGTCCCTATCGTGACCCAACGAGCCTTTTGTTATATTTTTTCTCCCCTGCCCAGCTGAGGAGAGGAGGGATGGAGCAGCTTTGGTGGGCACCTGGTGTCCAGCCAGGGTCAACCCACCCCACAGAGGCAGTTCTTCTTACTGCTCTTGATGTCCCTTGCAAGTGTCAATCCTATGTGAACTTTGGCTTTCCTGACATCATCCTGGCACACCTGGGCGATAAGCTTTCCTCAGCTCCTTTACCCTTCAGAGCTGCCTCCCACGCGATCCCACCTACCAGTTCCCTGAATAATTCAAAGTCTGGTCTCTTGGAAGTCTATGGTCTGTACTCTGTCTGCTACTTTCCCCCTCAGGATACTGCACCCCACTATTCCATGGTCACTACAACCAAGTCTACCACTGATTATCAAATTTCCAACCAGTTCTTCCTTGTCTGTGAACCCCAGTGGCCCGTCTAGTACCTGTATCAGGAAGCTGTCCCTGACACCCACTAGAAACCTCCTGGATTGATTGGATCCTGCCACACTCCCTTTCCATCAGATGTCAGGGGGATCAAGTCCTCCACAAGAACCAGATTTTCTCAAGTTGTTCAAAGAAAGCTTCGTCTGCTTTTTCACTCTGGTCAGGAGCTCTGCAACAAATTCTTACCACGCTGTCACCCTAACTGACATCTCTGATCCTGACCCACACGCTCTCAAACCAGGCTGTTGTACGTCCCAGAGAAGTACCACGCATCCAAGCTGCTCCTTCACCTGTAGGGCAACAGCATCTCCCCGTCATCTTCCCTTCCTCTCTCTTCTGCAGAGCCTGTAGTTGTCCATCACTGCAATTTAGCCGTGTGAGCTGTCCCACCACATCTCAGTGATTCCAACAGTGTCACTCTGGGACCACACACAGCTCTCGCTCCTCCAGCTTGTTGGCCAAGCTGCAAGCGTTTGTGCGTATACATGCACTTGAGGCGTAGGCCTCCTTGCACCATTTCATTCTTCCTGAGGTGTCTCCTGATCCCATGACCCTCACATCCTTTATTTTCCACTCCTTTCCCATGTTTTGTTCGCTTAATTGCAGGTTGCCATCTCCCTCCCCCATCGTTCTTAGTTTAAAACTCTCCTCGCCAGGTTTACCAGCTTGTTGGCAAAGATGGTGGATCCCATTTCTCCCCAACAGCCCTCAACCCTCACACAGGGTCCCTGAGTCATAAAAGCCAAATTTCTCCTCCATCTCTCCCTAAGAGTCCTTGAGCCTCAAACAGGGTTCCACAATGATGAAAGTCAAATCCTTGCCTACAACACCAGCCTCACAATTTGGTGGTGACCCGCGTGGTCCATCCATGCTTCTGCAAGCCTCTGCTCTTCACTGGCAGGAACAAGACCATGACCTGGGCCCTCCACTTCCATTATTTGTTATTTTTTGAAAACTACTTTTTTTGTTCCTAATGTTTATTTTTTTACAGATGAGAAGGCATGTAGGACCTACACTTGAGGAGCTACCAGAACACTTTTGTGTCTGTGAACATTTGACTGTTCCTAAATAGAAATACATAGCACAGATGCTGTAACTGATAAACTCTTGTCTTCCGCAAAGTCAGGATGACAGGTACCTATGATAGGTATCTTTGTTCTTAACACAAGCACTTCATTTTCCCCATTAGGTTTAAATGATTTATTTTTCTTTTTACTTTCAAAAGGCAGGAGGCTTCACTTAGGTTTGGAAATTCCTTAAAAGGAGTTGCTTTTCCTCAATATGCTTCAGGTTCTACAGCTGTGCATGGAGGGAAAATTAGGAATAAACTTAAATGCTCAGTGTACAAAGAGAAAACAACTATTTTTAAATTTTCTCTTGCAGCACTGGACGAAGCCATTGGGAATCAATGCCTGCTTCTCCACTGAGTTTTGCTTTAAGTCTGGAGTTTGAGGTTTTGGGTTTCAGAAGGTTGTGCACTTTGAAGAGTCAATATTAGTATAAGCATTTGAGACAAGGAATCAAAAAAATCTGTTTCTGATACCTATACAAACCTCCACCGCAGTCAAGGATTGTCTAGGTACAATGAGAGCTACCCCGCAGCTTCAACAGAACAGCAAGTCTCAGCCACTATGCCAAGGCTCCAAGGTCAGCTAAGGAAACACGAAGCACGCATATGTAATTTATCCATTTTGTCAGGGGTTATCACTTGTGGCTTTGGCACTCTTTCATGAAGCATGAGAAGAATCTTGCCTGGAGCATCCAGTTAGACACAGACTAAGAAGGTAGAGAGGCAGTGAAAGAAAAGACCAACCCAGCAGACAACTGGCAGGATAAGAGGTAGGTGTGAGAAAATAATACAACCGAGTTGTCAGGACATCCCTGCTGAGCAACTTAGCCAGGATGTCTGTGATCCAGGGTGCAGTTTCAGAGTTACCCCAAGCCCGCTTGAGCTCACTGTCCCTCCTGGCCTTGGCTCTCTCCCTTCAGAAGAAACGTCCCCCTCACACTCATTTCCATCGCCTCAGCACTTGCAGCTGCAAGGTGAGTCAGATCGACAGACTAACTCCACAACACAAGGAAAAAGCAGCAAGTTTCCAGAGGAATCTGCAAGCTGATCTGCGTCACCACAAGGCTGTACGACAGCAAAGCGGATAGAGGAAAAATGGTGAGAATGCACTGCCAGGGCAAGGGAGAGGCCAGGACTATCCAGAGAAAGGCTGCAGTTACATCGCCCTGAGCTGATCACGAAATGATATGGTTGATTTTTACGAAGTGGAGATGGCAGCACTTCTCTGGTGGGGGGAAAAAAAAAAGAAAATAAGAAAAAAATAAAATAGACATATTATTTTGATTGTACAGCTCAGAAGAAATACCTGGTCAAGTATGTCAGACAATAAAAATAAGCAAAAATTACTTTGATTTGGCTGCTACTAAATTAACTAAAATTTAATACTTCTTTTAGAGGCTCTTTCTCAGAACAAGGGATTGTGAAATACACACGATTCTTACTTTAAAACATTACTATTGAAACCTAAATGATCTTCAGGTTTTGGTAAACAACATTTTTTTCCACAATTAATTTGCTCATTAATACAAGAACAACCAGTACCATTAACATTATATAAACATTCACATTCAAGTAGTTACATCCCACATAATTTCTTTGATCTAGAGTTAAGCAACTTACTGATACACCTAGACAGATACTCTTAGGTATGCTGAAAGAAGATAAAATGTTTATTACTGAAAGTAGTAATTCTTGCAAGAATCTCTTCCCAAATGTCAAACAAAATAGAGCTGTAATCTCTGACAGAAATGGACTTTGCTGAAAAACACCTCTGAGTTCTCTACGGAACATGACTTTTAATCTAATCGAATGCTTGTGAAAATGCACTTTAAAAATATGACTGGACATTCCATACAATTATTAACCCTTTTTTGCAATAAAAAGATGAAGATAAGTTTGTATTGCACATATGGCCACAGCTAATTTAGCTGAAAAACATCCTCTGGTGTTTCTTTATTCTGTTTCCATTTTGTACTTTCCATTGAGCATTCTCCATGAAAAGGACTCAAACCTGTGTCCTTCCAAGCATACACAGAAGAGATTCCTCTCCAAGGACGGGGATCGTATAAAAGGAACTGCCGTGTTCACTAGCATCTTGCCTAGAAGTTCATATAGGACCATTTTCTCAATCATACGTATAATCTATTAAAGTAACATTTTTTTAAAAATGCAGAGAGTCTTAAAGTTGATTATTGTGAGTGTTATACCCAAGTATATATTGAGGATATACTCCAAAGTCAGGAAATTATTTCACTATGCTGATTTTCATTAGTATGTATTATTTGTCACTGCAAGAAATAATGTTTTCTAATACTTGGGAAGCAGAGAAAACTAATCTTCACAGACTTCTGTGCTGTCATGAGTAAATTACTTCTACTGGCTTTTAGTTAACTTCACTCTTCCTACACTGAACTGCAGCCACAGGACATACAAAGTAATGCATACACATACACAGAATGCATTCACGTTATTTATATACACATGGTAGGAAGCTAAGTCCTTCTCAAGTCCCTGAAGTTTTACAAAATAATGTTGGTAATTATACATCGGATGCTTATATTTGTGATCTTTAGAGATAACTGATCAACAGCCATGTGGCAACCCTGGCTGGGTAATGCTTAGTCAAAAAGCAAATTTTTTAACTTCTCTTTTGACCAAGAAATCCCTTAGAAACTGGGGTTTGGATTTTTTTGTGTGTTTTTGATTTTTAATACGTGTTAAACTAAGTCATGTAAACCTACAGGAAAGAAAATGCAAAGCATTATACATATGCTGTGAAAGGTTCATATATATTCCATATTTTAAAAGAACACAATTATGCTTTTGAAGTCTATTACAAAGCATATACAGAAAGGTTAGAATTCAGGTGGAACCCTACACCTTCCTCTACTTGCTTTTCAGTTTCATATTCACTTTCCCAAAGTTTGCATTCTCCAAGTTTTAAATTGATTTATCTAGCTCTGATACTTTCTTGAGCAACCTTTCTCATTCCCCACAGAAAGTAAGCAACAAAAACGTTCTTATATGCTTATACTTTAGAAAAGCAATTATTTGACCAAAACTTACTTAAAACGAAAGTTTCTTCAGAACAGGTCGTAACAGCAGTACAGTAGGAAACAGTTCCAACTTCTTCCTCTCTCTTCTCCTTTTAAAAATACATATATATGAGCATAGCAATGGTTGTGGTGACCTCAGTGCACTCATGTTAGTAAGATACGAGCAAGCTGTTCTACATCACTAAACAGTCATGATTAAAAAAAACCCCTCTAAAGGACAAAACTATGAATCCATAGACAAACCTTCAAAAATTGTATTTTCTACAAGATTTTCTGCTTCTAAAATTTCATATTAATATACAAAGAGAAGGAAAGGAATTTTAAGTACATACAACCTGCTATATCCAATCCCAAGATTATTCTTAAGCATGATGAAAAAAATCTAAAGATTTTTACAAAAATCCATAAAAATTCCAAGTTTAATTGTACTCATCTCTGTTACTTAAACGAGATTCTCTTCCTGCCCCACTCCAACCGGAGCTCTACACTTTCTCTACACCCTAATACACTGGTTCCAAATGGGCTTCTCATCTTTTTTCTACCAAGGTAATTAATTCATAACTGTATACATCACCTGTGAACCACTGCATACCCTGTATAGACTGGAAAATTTTGTCTACCACATTTCTCAGCATAGGCTATAAATAGCCTTTTGGGGCGGAAAAAAAAAAAAGAAAGAAAAAAAGAAGTGGAGTTGTCTTCTTTACATCTAAGGTCTGTAATCACATTTTTCTCAGGCAGGAGCAGCCCACAGGGTTCAGAGAGGGAAGGAACTGCAGTTATCTGAAATACCCATACTGGAAGTAAACTTTGTGTTTGCCCCAGCTGCTGTCTCCTGACCCGATCACGTTGTTTGCCAAGCAAACCACCTCCACAGGAAACCTGAAGTTACAACTACTGGTGCTGACCCCAAAGGGTCCCTGTGCTAAAAAACAGGAATGAGTGAGACAGTAGCACGCAACACCAGGGGCTTTGATAAAATGCCCCAGTGACTTAATACGCAGTAATTTCTGGAAACTGCAGACCTCTTTATTTACTTCATACTCTAACATATGAAACAAAATTAGTAATGATTTCAACTGATGTTATTTCAGAGAGTATCCAAGGACTACATTATAGCATTAGGCATATTCCAAGCAAATTCTTTCACTGGTTAAATCTTGAAGTGCTTCACTTGCATTTCTTATGTCAAAAAAAGAATGATCACTGTTTCTACTCGAGTATTCATCCTTCTACTCAGCATCTATAATAGGTCATCTGAAAGGGAACAATAAACCCACAATCTGATCTGTCTACTGGTGTCCTACAGTTCCTTAGAGAAATCAGTTCAGATCCCAGCAGTACATATCTTAAAGATCTCAAACTAGCACGGTGTAAGGGAATGGTGAAAGAACACTTAGTCTGGACAAAAAAAACACACAGCAGAAATGTCCTTCAACTTCCACGAGGCTCTGACAAAATTCTGTACCTATTGAAACTGGAAAGTGCCCATCATACCTGGATTTAAAGAGATTCAATGCCCTAGCATCAAGGGGACTTGCAGAGTTCTTCTCCAAGAGTTACAAAGTACACTCTGACAGCTGTAAATCAAGATTAAAGAATCAAGTAGTCAGTTACTAGAAAAAGTATGTAGAGAAACAGCATCAAGTCTTGATGATGGATTCCCAGAAATCAAGGAAGTTAGCTGGTACAGAGTAGTGAGAAGTATCTGTCAGTAGTGAGACACAGAACTGTAAAGGTGACACCGCTGCCAATTCAAACAAATCCTTCCTTGATTTCTTCTCTTTATTCAAATAGCTTAAGGCATCTTTTTAACCAAATTACTGCGCCAAGAGTGATGAAATGATAGCAGAGGAGAAAAGCAGCTTTTATACCAACTAAGTACGCTAGCAGAGCCATAATAGTCAAGTGCTCTCTTTTAGATTTATCTATAGTCGCTCCTAGAAAAAAAAAAAAAAATTCTAGAATCCTAGTCCAGACCCCGTGAAAGGAAACGAAGGGCACTGGACTTAGGGGCATGGAGTGGGTTTTGTCCTGTGTGAGAACCCTGCAAGAAAGCTTGCTCTTAACAGGCAGCACTGAGAAGTCACCTAAGTGTAGAGCTTTAAATATTTTTTTCCCTTCCTTCCAGAAATCCTCTTGAAACACAAAAGATATCAGGCACAGGCTTCAATCAAATCAATCTGAAGCTCTTTGGTAGGAGCTTACACCTGGAAATTTTAAATTATTATTTATTTAACACTATCACCTTCATATTCTAAGCAAATATTTACAACAGCTGAAGTCTAGGCATAATTTAGCCTGAGGAGAACAAAACTGTCCTTGCACGACCTCCACTTAAAATCTATACTCCTGCTGAATTATAAAGTACTTACGTTTTTTGAACAGTTAATACGCAAATAGCACAAAAGCAAGCATGCTAAATAACAGTGCACAAATTCCTGTTTTTCATGTTTTCCCTCATTTACATCTGGTATGTTTTTCTGAAGCAGACAGGAAATTTAGACTAACCTTGCTTTCCTAGGCTGGTGACTGGAAAGTTGAAGTATTCAGAGCAGAACTCCAGGACAATTTTCATCTCCTGTTGCCAAAGATACTTAAAAGACAGTATGTTCAATGTGAAAGGTTTTGATCTTGATTTGGAAAAAAGGAAAAACAGCCAATGCCAGGTTGGGTTTCTTTTTATTGTTAAAAGATTAAAGCATAACATTTCACCAAATACAAGAAATTTAGGGGTTTTCTGACATTACAAACATCTGAATCATCAAGAGAAAGTGTTGAGCTATACATATTCTTGACGTTAATCCATCAATTTAAGGTATATTAGTACATGCTTAAAACATGGCCAAAATACAGAGTCACAAAATAAGTACCTTGATGCTCCTAAATCTGAGACAATAAGTCAGGGAATTGAGTGCAATAAATTTCCAATGAATGACTATACACTCAATTACAACCTCAGGGCACAATTACTCCAGAAGGATTGGTAGTTTCTCATGCCTGGCTCATTCACATTCCATTTGGTGAGAATTTTAATTTTGAGAATTTGATAAAAACATTTTGAAAAATACATTTAACAAATGTGAAAAAACAAGTTCAGTCTTCACAGGAATATATGGATTGCTTGCCACTCCAGTCCTTAATTGCCTGTATGTTTTACAAATCTTTAAAAAACTAATTTGTATCAATTTTGGTTTCAAAAACATAGTACATCTGAAAAATAAAATATGACTCTACTGATGGGTAATACAAAGACATGAGCACATATTTAAAATGACTTTCGAAAGTAAATCATTTCAGTAATACAGCTATAAGACAAGTTAAACATAGTACAATAAACCATGCATCTTCTGACTTGTCAGATCAGCTAAACTACTCGGTTAACATACAGCAACACTTTTGAACACTTCTGTAAATTCAGCTTTTCTAGCACAAGGGAAAAAACAGATTAAATTTGTTCTTCAAGTGGTTCAAGGCTGTCCAAGTGTTTTTTAGGTGTATCATCACTATGACGGCTTTGGCAATGGGTCAAATGTTTCTTAAAGCCTCGGGGAAAATTTGATTCAAAATTACAACGTGGACACTTCAACAAACTCTGACCATGAGCAGCAACATGGTTTTTAAGAAGAGACTCCAAGAGAAAAGCTTTGCCACATATTTTACATTTGTATGGGCTTTGAACATTATGCTTGTTAACTAAATGGTGCAAGACAGCACCTTTTTTCATTGCACGACAGCAACAAATTTTGCAATAATACTTTCCCTTGCCACGCTTCATGTATTTTGCTATTTCTTCCTCAGAGATGAAAGCCTCTTTCTCTTCGGTAAACTGCAGCACACACTGTGGCTGCACGGGAGTAGTTGCATCTATTTTGCTCTCTTTGCCGTAATCAGATGACTCCATATCATATTGCTCTTGGTCACTGTTGGATTCTTGCTCCTTTATCTCCATTGAGTCCATCTCTGTTTTTCCACACTCACTGCTATTTAGTTCAGAATCTGAGTTCTCCTGGTTTTCCTTCTTGGGCTTCTTTTTGGGGCATGAATATAACATGTCTTCTGGTGATTCTTTGGCTAATATTGATTGTTCATCCTGTGAGAATAAATCATCCAGTGGTTTCTGATCATCTAAACTGTGAGAAAGAAAGTCACTCTCACCAGACTCACTAGGTGTCTGGGGCTCGGAGGAAAAACCTGGAGCAGACTTGTGAGGCTCGGAAAACAGGATGTTCTTCTGGATTTCAGAAGGTACAGTAGTTTCAACATGTCTCTGGACATCAGAGGATAAAGCAGCAGCAGGCTTCTGCATCTCAGAAAATACAGCGTGCTTTTGAACATCAGGGGAAACAGCAGATCTCTGGGAGTCAGTAAAAACAGCTTGTTTGGGGGTCTCGGGAGAAACAGAAGGAGTAGGTTTCTGGGACTCAGTAAAGAGGCCGTGTTTCTGAATTTCAGGAGAAGCAGATTTCTGAGACTCTGGAAAGGAAGTAGACTCCTGAACTTCAGCGGAAATGGGAGCAAGTTTCTGGGCTTCAGAAAATAGGGCATGCTTCTGGACTTCAGAAGAAACAAGAGCTGATTTCTGGGCTTCAGAACATAGGGCATGTTTTTGGCCTTCAGTAGAAACAGCAGAAGTAGACACCTGATTCTGGGGCTCAGAAAAGACAGCACGTTTCTGGGCATCAGTAGAAACAGCAGGATTAGGTTTACGAGACTCTGGGAACAGAGCTCTTTTCCGAGGTTCAGGGAAATGAGCCCGTTTCTGAACCTCAGACGAAGCAGCAGAGGTGGATTTCTGAGTTTCAGAAAAATACATAGATTTCCGGGACTCAGAGAGTTTCCAAGATTCAGGAGATACCGAAGCACCAGGCTTTCGGACCTCAGGAAAGAAAGGCGGCTTCCAAGAGTCAGAGGAAACGGTGTGACTAGACTTTCGAAGCTCAGGAGAAACAGGGGGAGAATGCTTCCAGGTGTCAGGGGACAGAACAGGTTTCCAGCCTTCAGGGTAAACAGATGAGATGGGTTTCCATGGCTCAGAAGAAACAAGAGTAGACTTCTGGGATTCGGAAAAGGACGTAGATTTCCACGAGTCAGAAACAAGCCTCCTAGGTTCTGGCGACACAACGGGGCCAGGCCTTCGGGACTCGGGGGCAGACCTCCGGGATTCTACGGACACTGACATGGCAGGCTTTGGAGCCCACGGAGAAACCGTGGAAGACTTCTGCACTTCGTGAGGCGTAGATCTCCAGGGTTCAGGGGAAACAGTCGGACCAGGTCTCCACGACTCTGGCGAAACTGCAGGAGCAGGCCTCCGGGTTTCAGGAGAAGAAGCAGAAGCAGGCCTACGCATTTGAGAAGGATGTCTCCGGGGCTCAGGAGACCCAGCTGGGGCATACCTTCGTGGTTCAGGGGATACTGCTGGAGGAGGTTTCTTTGGCTCTGGTGACACTGCTGGGGAGTATCTGCGGGGCTCCGGAGACACAGCGGGAGAATGGCGGCGGGGCTCGGGTGATACAGCCGGGGAATGCCGACGGGGCTCTGGAGACATAGCCGGAGAATGCCGACGGGGCTCTGGAGACACAGCCGGAGAATGCCGACGGGGCTCTGGAGACACAGCCGGGGCTGGCTTCTGAGGGTCGGGGGACACAGCAGGAGATGGCTTCTGCGGGTCTGGGGATACAGCAGGGGATGGCTTCTGCGGGTCTGGGGACACAGCAGGGGACAGCTTCTCTGAGTCTGGGGATATGGCTGAGACTAACTTCTCCGGATCTGGAGATGTGGCCTGGGCTGACTTTTCTGGATCTGGGGACGTGGCCTGGGCTGACTTCTCTGGCTCTGAGGAAGTCGCCTGAGCCAACTTCTGGGGCTCCGGGGACACTGATGATTTCTGAAGCTTGGGGGAAACAACAGGTTCAGATTTGGGGAGTTCAGGAGAAAGGGCAGGTTTGCGCAACTCGGGGGAAAGGGTAGGTTTTTGTGGCTCCAACGTGACACTTTTTTTGGAGGAATCTGAATCTCCTTCTACCTGTTCTTTCCGCTCCTCATTCCACTTCTCAGGTGCTGCATGTTGTGCTGTGATGTGGTAATATACGTTGCAATACATCTTGCTTGTAAAGAAACATTTGTGGCAGTGAAACAGTTTTGCACTTTTTTGATAAAATATAAGTTTACCCAAACCAGCAGCATCCATTTCATCACAATACTCTGGGTGTATGGTACCCATATGAATTTGTATATTTTCATAGTCCGTTCCTCTGAAGCTGCAGTGATCACACTCTAAGCGCTCGGTGGTCTTACGTAGTATCTGCAACACGTCCATTTTTCTACGGTCAGTAACACTTTTCACAGCACTGCACCTTTCAAAGAGCAAGCTTCAGTTCCTGCAATAAAGGAAAAAAAAAATCTGTATAGTTAACTGTCAATGTTAATTTCAACTCTTTGTCATTCCTAAATAACCACATGTGCTTTTTTTCTCTCCATTTTAGAGAGCATATCTTCTGCATAGGTACTAACTACTTCATAAAGAAATACAAATATAGGTCTCTCCAACTTCTGCACATCATTTTACATCAGTAGAACTTGAAAAGCAAAGCTTATATTTAACAATAGGCCTTCCCAGCTATGTAAAAAAATCTGGAAGCAAATGCTAAAAAAAGAACACAGGTGATGAAGAGCTAAGTTTGTTTCCTTGATAAATGTGATTGCTTTCTCAGTTGTCTTTTCTTCCCAGATTTGAAGTGTTTTTATTTACATTACACCTGTAAACTGCAAATAAAAAGTACTCTAAAACAGTGCTACTGAGATAGCCATTTCAAAACTGCATCTTCATCATAAAATATCAAAACAAATTAGCTGTTTTTGACAAAGGCAAAAAAAAATTCAAGAGGAAAACAGCAGCTTAAAGCCTAGGCTCTGTTTTCATCTGCTGAACACTGTTTTCCTTTCACAAATTACATGAAAAACAAAAGCTCCTGCTCATAAAGACCTTATCCATTATGAAAAGAATTTTTTCCATTCCATTATTTCATCTGCTGCCCTAATAACAACAAAAATACTATTTAAAAAAAACAGTACTGACTTTTTTTTCCAGTTGGTGTAGTTGACAGCCCTCTGTATTCAAAACATTGTTTGCCTCACCCCAAAGAGAAAGATGGAAATCTCTCAAAATCACTGTTTTTGCAAGACCTTAAAAAAACAAAACAAAACAAAAAAACCCACCCAAAAACCCCAGAAATGCAGCATCTGAAATGCAAATAATTTTTAATGATTTGGCTAGATTCCACTATTTCCAACAGAATTTACTCGGATTAGCTACTACAATAAGCAGAAAACCAAGTCTAACCATATTCCATAAGTCATTTTCACGTAAATGTGGGAGGTATCTCTATGGTGAAAAGGAGTATTTGTGAAATGCACAGGCTTTTTTCTTGTATGTTCAAATGAAACAGATGTTACATGATTATCATGCTAAGCTATCAACCTAATTCTGGGGGTCTTGTAACACACACTGTTTCAAAACACACAAAGTTTTTGTGTCATTTTAACATTAATTTTCCTGTCTAAATATATAGTAGACTACCAAGAAATCTAAAAATACGCATCCAAACGAAGTTTTCTTAATTTATTCCTAAAGCATTTTTACCCTGGTTTCTTATGGAAATGAGGCTTATACAAACACATTGCCCTACAGTCATTGCCAATCAAATTGGACAAAGCAATCCAGTCTCATTTTACATTTCTACAAGTTTCATGAAAATCAGGAACCAAGTAGAGAATGAAAGAAATGGCTCCACTGAGGCTAAGGCTGAATATTTCACTTAACAGTTACTGGCTCTGTTTAGCCTGTAATCAGTACATGAATGGTCAGTATGCAAATAGTCTTAAAACCTGCAGAACAAGCAGTGTCTGATTCAGCTTGTAATTCAGGAAAAAGAGAAGGAATTAAAAATACAACAGCGGTGAGCTGCTTTGGGTTTGGGGCAGGGACAGAATGAAAGTAAATTAGCAGTGCTGCTAAAGGATGACATGGATACAGAAAAAACAACAGGAAAGGGGGATTGGCTGAGGAGTAGAAGGCACAAATCCCTAAGAAATAAAGGTTCACTAGCTCAGTTCCTCATGGAACAACTTCTCTGCACGCACTATGCATATGCACCTCAGATCAAGTCACAGGAATAGGTAGATTTCCAATCGGGAAGCACAGCGGGACCACAGACAGAGCTTTAAGAGGGATCCTGCTTTACATCTCTGAGACAAATGAACAGCATCCGACCGCAGGCTAGCTACACATGAAAAGGAATTGCACTGCTCTACAAATACTGAAGTGGAAGGACCTTTGGGATGTAAGTTGCAGTTTCCCAGCACTATTAACAGCCATACAAAAGACACCCCGAAATGCAGTCCACACCGCATTCGGTGTTGACCACAAAACACTTCCCAACATCTTATAACAAACTTTATATTCCTGTACAAGATCAAAACAAACCAGAAAGCTAACAGTAGTGCTCAGTGGTCTGTATCTCTGCAATAGCAAACAACTTGCCAACTGAAAAACCCCAAAGCAAGCCGTGTCTTAACACACCAAAAGGCCTGAAAGACTTTATGAATTAGGGTTTATTTTTTGGCTGGGGGATTTGGGGCAATGGGAGGAAAGGAAGATTTCAATTTGAAAGCCAAAAACTCTGAATTGATCATACGAGCTAAAGAAAAATAACTTTTTTTACCAAATCACAGCAAAACATAATTAGGACAATAAGAACATACTGCACTAATCACATTTTTAGAACTGAAAGGGAATTTGTCACTTCCAAAATTGGTGGTAATCCTGCATTGTCCATTTTCTTTTCTCTAGAAAAAAAAGGCTCTTCCAAACTGAATTTATCATAGCTTACAACAAAGTTTACCAGACAACCTCTTCTACCCTTTTCACACATTACCTAACTGTTGCCCTTTCTGGAGTTTTCTGTTACTCACTCCTCTCAACTACACTTCACCCCACCTCCCACCCTCTCCTTTTATTCAGTCCTATCTTACTTTACAATGGAAATTTCCATTTTCCTTCCAAATGCAACAGTGAGAAAAGGTCCCTGGCTCCCTTTCACAAATTGTCCAAGTTGCTGTTAAGCTTTTTTGACCAGGAGGTTATTCTGGAACTGGAGAAGTTACAGGCACTTCCTCATTTTCATCTCCAGACATTTAAAGGTTGACATTCAAGCCTTTGGCATAAGAAATAACATTAAAGAGTTGGTGGTACTTTCTCTCACACTGCCATAGCTCACCATTTTTAATTTTCTAACTTCACTACACTGTAGCTGGCAGTCACTGAAGAAACTGCCTCTTCTGCTGAAATCTCTGCTTAATTGAGGCATACTACTAAGCAAGACAACTCTCTGGTACTGCAGCACCTTAGGCCATGACTCCAGGGAATAGTAAACCTAGTTTTAGAATAGGGACTGTGAGACCAGTAACAAACTTGAACAGCGCTGAGCCACTATTAACTCATGCTGTCAATTTAAATTTGTTGAAAAACTTCTGAAGGAGTTAACTCTGAAATGTTGCTGGTTCACTTAGCACACATCTGAATAGCTAGTCTAGAAGATTTTTCCATCAACCCCTCCTGATCCCTTCTCACTTTGAGCTCAACCACCACTGTCTCTACATAGCTCTGATTACTGCCCTCCTCTATACTCAGGTTTGTCACACAGATAACGGCCTGCTTCACATTTCTCTTTGCTGTCAACCCCTGCATCAGAACTTGTTTTGCACTGGATCCTGCCTTGACTAGTTGGGTGAAAGTTTGAGGAAGAGTATGTCACTGCTTTCTAAACAGTCCCACGCCAGCACAGCCAGCCAGGCTAGAAAGCATATGGTCAACAACCAGGTCCCCTTGCCTTTGGACCTGCATGAACTGTGATGTAATCTGTGCTCAGTGGCATCTTTTTTGGCAACACTAAAAAAGATGGACCACACTCCCTCTGCGTAAATGCTTTATTACAGACATCAAAGGGACCTAGCTCTGCACTGCTCCAACTCAAACCCATAAAAAGAGTAAGGAAAATAACTGGTATGATCAATCTGGCAGGGTGTCCCATGTGCACTGCAGAGAACTTGACCAAATACTAAATCCAAACATCATTTTAGTCATCTGAAGCCCTTCAGAGAGAAGTACAAATTTCAGGATGAAAATCAAGTTGTCATGAGAGACAGGTGCCCCATGAAACACAGCAGAAGGGAGAGGGCTGCCAGAGTATCTCTCAAGCCCCCTTGAAGACTCCTAGAGAGACAAACAAGCTGCCACCCGTCCAAGTACAGATAGCTGTTGTGCATGCCCCAGGCTGCTTTGTTTTGCTGGACACTCTGCCAGGCCCTACCTGGTTTGTAAAAAGGACACTTCAGCATTGCCCCTACTCAAACTCACAGTTACAGGATGTGCCATGCCACAGTGGCTATAGCTGAGGCCGTGCTGCATGCCACTTGAAGACTACAGAGCGCGCCGCGTTCCTTAACCACTATTTCTGCATCCCCTCCTACTTTTCTCACTTTTCATGGCTCCAACACTGAGAAAACAAATACAGATACAGCCAAACAGAACTATCTACTCTGAGAACACATTACAATTGAAGCAGAAGCCTGAAGCCCAGCATTTATGCTTGTCCTGTGGCCGCATCCTGTCTCCACTTCAAGACGAAGTACTAAGATTCAACTAAGATTCTGGAGTTTGCAATACTAAACTTTAGCTTAAGACAGCCAAGACTCGCTCTTAGTCTTCCTGAGACATGAAGATTTCCACTGGAGTCTACCTGAACAGGCAAATGCTTCTGTCTACAAGCTCACTATAGCCACAGATACCAAGCACAGTAACAGCACCAGCACCAACTCAGCTCTTAGCTCGACTGAAGGTTTTTGCTGACCTGAAGTGATGTAGATCAACGTCCACCACTCAGGTTAAAAGCTGCTTGAAGAGACCCAGACACATCAGCAGTGGGACCACCAGTCTCCGTTGCTGCTCCATCAGCCACCTCCTCCCACGCCCTTCTTTCACACATGTCTAGAACCTACACACAAAGTTCCTACCACCAGCTCTCCCCTCTCTCCGCAGAGATGCTGAAGGTCCTTACACCAGTTCCTGTCCCCTACACTGCAGTTCTCACCGTGATCTCCTCCATCATACAAACAGCAGGGGAAAAGGATCGGTAATGAGGACCCGTATCTACCTGAGAAAAGAACAACTACCAGTACTTTTCTTGCTCAGTTCTCAGCATCCGAGAGGCCAAAGTCATGATTTGGCAGAAAGAAAAAGTACCCAAGGAGTCAGAGGCAATGAGATAACTGCAAATTCTGAAGCTGGCTACGTATATTGCAGGGCAACGACAGAGTGCAGTCAAACAGCATCAGCAATCTCTGTCGAGCTCACATCAGACTGAGCAATAGGAGTGGCCAAAGCTACTGTACAGAGCAGACAGACCTCCTGGTATCTACCCAGCCAGCACATACAGCCACTTCAGAGCCAGTTCCTGAATTCGGCATCCCATCATCCATGAGGATCCCACTAAAGATTAAGCCATACTTCCTACACCCTCTCAAAAACCTCCCAGTGGTAGAAAAAGAAATGCGCAGGAGATAACTGTGTATAAGAAAGAATCCACCCATGGGATGGCACAACACTGACTCTGGCAGCTAACAAGATGTCTCCACTTCTCAACTCCATTCCAATTTCATAGCTACACATCTACTAATCATTTCAGTTATTTTTAATAAACACATTCTACACTCAATGTTGCAACTTTTAATATATCCCTGAATTTTTCCTCTACAGAGGATACACTGTGACTGTCATCAGGCAGCACCAGAGGCAAGCAACGAAGGGCTCAAAGCTAAAGATCTAGACTGCCTGTTGAGCACAGAAAATTACGGGTTGCTTTTCATATGACACGTAGAATTTCAGAACACAGCAACAAGCAGTTTGTCATGTCATTCTTCAAAATCAGACTGTCTTGGTTCCCCTGGCAGAAGGATCTATACCTCTTTTCCTCTCAATAAAGAATCAAGCCTGGTGAGACACAAGCAGATAATGAGGACATGCAACACACACCAGTGATGCCAGCAAGAGTTGGGAAAGCCCTCAAGAAGAAAGGCCTCTATTTTCTGTGATTCCCTACAACCACATTGGAGTCCCTGTATCAGTCACTGCACAGGAAGGATGGCTGTTCGTTCTCATCAGCCTTGGAAGTTTCTTGCAGGCAAACAGTTCAGCCATATCCTCTATCAGTGAAGAGGGTCGATGGTAAAGTTTGTTCCCAGCACAAGAAAGCTGAATACAGCCACATCTTTGCCTCCACTAGCAGGAGCAGATCCAGACTACTATTGCTGTGTCTAAGCAAAAGGAAAAATGACATGTTCCTGCAGTGCCAAAAAGTAAATGGCAGTCTGGTGGCAACATGATGCTTCTCTTGAAGCTACATCCCTGTGTTGTGACTGACAAGAAACAGAAGTTTAGCTCCCAGAGGAAGCTGCACACAAACACCCCCACAGTGCAGCAGAGCAGGCACTTCACAGCGCAAATGGCAGGTAAGGGGGTCACTTCCACCGCACCGTGAACGAGACAGGCAAGCGCGATGCTCCTGCTAATCCAGCAGCGTCCACAGGAATCTGACTGCATCCTGACAACTGAACTCCCAGCTCCCGGCCCATCTATATGGGCTAAGTTCCATCAGCAACGATCGCTGAACCACGTCTTTAAAATTACACACCTAAAAAAGGTACAAACACTCTGACCCAGCCAGCCACTGAAAGGGTGAAATACGCTGTGAGAACACGTGAGACACCAGATCCAGGCAGAAAACGGCTGTATTATGTGGTCTTCTGTTTCCAGGAAGGGTTCAAGTCAGTAGAAAAGTGACAATACTTGATGCACATGCAGATGACTTAAGAAACATGAAGGGGACAGAACTGCAGCTATTTTGCAAGATTTGCACCTTTGCTAAGAGAACGACAAGTCTACACAGCAACATTAATTCTTAACACAAGATCTAACAACAGCCTAAACTGCAGAGTAATATCAATACACCTGTGACAGATTCGGGGTAGGAAAAATTAACTCCATGTACTTCTGATAGGGCTTTCTAACTCCAAATTCACAATTCCACACAGATGGCTTCCAAAAAACGGTCCCAGAAACCTTACTTCTGCAGTGCTGAAGCTGAGCTAATGAAGTGCCACTGGACCCACCAGAGCACACAATCTAGTCAGGAATCGTGAATTAAGGTTGTGGATCTTGGTGACACCAGGCTACGAATTCCACTTACATTACCCTGGAAGCAAATGAATCATAGAATTGTTTAGGTTGGAAAAGACCTTTAAGATCATCGAGTTTAAGATCACAATGAGGTTCAAGGGGAGCTCGCAGAAGAGCAAAATGAAATCCGAAGTCTCCGTGTTCTTCACTTACCAACAACTCGGTCCAAGTCCAGCTTCCAATTACCCCTCTTACTTCTAACGGTGCTGAACTGCAGCTCCCTCCGCACGGTCAAGCATCAAATCCTCCTAACACCTGCACCAGCCCCTTACAGGCAGTGACTGCTCCCCCGGCCCTTCTCCAGGCTCCCGAAAGTTAACACGCAGGAGCCTCCTTCAGTTCAGCAGCCAGCTCTAAATCGCCACCAACAGTCGCCATCCCTAACGATGTAACCCAACGACACGTTCTGAGCCTTCGCTTTGCATCTGCTTCGCTCCGCCTGCGGGGCGATGCAGTCCCCTCCTCGCAGTCGCTTCTGTCGCGACCGAAGAGGACGGTCCCGTGGGGAACAGGGCCCGTGCAAAAACTCCCCCCCCCCTTTTTTTTTTTGTCTCCCCCGAGCTGTTCTCGCAGCAGTTGCACGACCAGGAAAGCAGAACTCGCAGCGTGCTCCACCTGCTCCTCGATCCGCCCGCCATTGATTTAACTTTCTTTCGGGGAGGGGGTGCCTGCGGGATGGGCTTTGCCCAGCCCCCCCCCCCCGAACCCCCCTCCCTCCCCGGGATGAGGCGGGGGGGCCCCTCACCGCCCGCCCCTTCATTCCCGGCCCACCGGGCGGTCTCCCCCCGCCGCCTCCCCTCTCCCTCCCGCCGGTTTTGTTCCCATTTACCACACACACCGCTGCGGCGGGGGCTGAGACAAGGGGAAGGCCCAGGCCCGGTGTCCACGGGGAAAGTGGAGCGGGCCGGGCCCCGGTCGGCGGCGGCGGCGGGAGACGGGGGGAGATGGGGGTGTCGGTGTGTGAGGGATCCCCCCCCCTCCCCTCCCCGTACTCACCGTTGAGGAACCTCCGGGGCGGCAACGGGGCGCCGGGCCGGAGGGGAGGAGCTGGGGCGCAGCCCCCCCCCCCGCCAATGGCGGTGACGGCAGCAGGGCCGGACCGGCAGCGCTCGCGGGCTCGGGAGGAGGAAGAGGAGGAGGAGGAGGGGGAGAAGGGGAGGGGGGAAGGGGAAGGGGGGGGGGGCTCCGGGAGGAGGCGCGCGGCCGAATAGCGGCCGCTTTATCGCTCCCCCGGGCCCGCCCGCCGCCCAACCGGAAGCGTCGTGAGTGAAGGAAGGAGGAGGAGGAGGAGGAAGAAGAGGAGGAAGAAGGGGGGGGGGGGGGGAAGCGGGAGCCTTGTCACGTGCCGCTCGCTGTGGCGGCGGCCCGTCACGCGGCGCCCTCCGCTCCCCGCCCGAGCCGGCAGGGGGCGCTGCTACACCGGAGGGGCGCGCGGCGGCGGCGGCCGCCGTGAAGGGGGAGGCCGCCGCCGTTTTCCCGCGCTCGGCGGTTCGTCGGTCGGTTCCCGCTGCTCCGCGCCGTTAACCCCCGCGGTCCCCGGTGGCGGTTTGGCGGTGCTCCCGGCGGGGAGGGTGTCCGCTTACGGTTACGCGGTGTGAGGCGGGGGGGGGGGAGGCCCGGGCAGCAAAGGTCGGTGCGTTCGTGGAGCTGAAGGCGGGCCTCGCCTGGAGGGAAGGAGGCTGAGGGGCGACCTCGCTGGTCCCTGCAGAGTCCTGAGGAGGGGACGTGGCGAGGGGGGTGCTGAGCTCTTCTCCCCGGGATCCAGCGATGGGACGCGTGGGAATGGCGCAAAGCTGCGCCAGGGGAGGTTCAGACGGGACATTAGGAGGCATTTCTTCACCGAGAGGGTGGTCAAGCCCTGGAACAGGCTTCCTCGAGAGGTGGTCGATGCCCCGAGCCTGTCAGCGTTGAGGAGGCGTTTGGACAACGTCCTTAATAACACGCTATAACTTGGTCAGCCATGAAGTGGTCAGGCAGTTGGACAAGATCATTGTCATACGTCCCTTCCAACTGTTCTGTTCTTCTTCCTACCTTCTCCTTTCCCTAACAGTACGTGCTGAGGAAATCCCTGATGACATTTCTTCCCACTGGCAGAAGGGATCGAATGGGTAACCGTGTCCCAGGCTAGGCATTGGCTCTGTCGCTTTGCAGGAAGGAGGCACGTACCTCCTGATGGGGGCGAGAGCTGCGGATCATCTCAAGATAATTTGACCATCTGAACAGGCTTGCAAAAAAAGATGTGGAAAGTGCAGTTTTTGAAAGTCTTCTGTGCTCATCCAGTTTAGCTGGGTTTCCGTACCACCTCTGACACTATAGTGAGGCTCAAAAATCAAGCCTGGGTGAAGGTGGGCGAGTAGCCTGAAAACCACCATTGGCCAAAAGGTACCAAGCTCGGGGTTGTGAGCATGTGCAAAATCACAGCTTTTCTGTGTCCTGCCGGTCCCTCTCCCAGGTGAGACCCGTCCTCCAGCCTCCCCCGGGGCATCCAAACGGGTGGGAAATACTTGCTTTTGAGCAGACTCTCATCTGGTGAAGATCTCAGCTCTGCCTGGCTCTGCTGCAGGAGAACTTTCCAGGCAAGTGTCCTTCTCCTTAGACCAAGCCGGGCTCTTTTGCTGAGGGGAAAGCCAGCCCCGTGCTAACACCGACTCAAGACAAAATCCTTTCTCTGCAGTCGGGATGAACTTGGCAAACAAGGTAAACTTTAGATGGAGCTAAACCCAAATGATGCTCTAACAGCAGTTTTACTTAACCTTGAAGTAATTTTAGTTGGCCACTCACATACATAGCTTGATATTAAAGTTCTTCTCAACTGTATTTTTATCTGCTTCTGAAGACTACAAAGTGGCATAGCATCTTACTTGATTTTCTAGAGTAATAGATGAAAAAATCTCAGATCACATCTCAAAATCATAGTCAAAATCTTTTTGCTTTTATTCTACTTAATGCATAATATCTGGGAAAATACAATAAATAATTTTTCAATCTAGAACAATTAGATGTTATGCTTAATAATAAAATGTTCAAAGAGGATGTAAAAATAAATTAATATCTTACTATTTAACTTCAACGACAAAGCAGGTCTCAGTTTCAGACAACTAAGAAATTTTCAGCCATGAAAGATAAATGAACGTATTCTGCCCTTCTGTAAACATGCGGCTACCATTGAAACCAATGGAAGATATGTATATACACACACATATATATATACCTATGTGCCTGCATCAGAGGGCAGAATTTGGCCTAGATCTTACAAAATGGTAGTTTGCAGTTGACATTCATGTGTGTTTATTTTTTTAACAAATAGAACTGTAGAGCGTTCACGTATCATATATTTTCCAAATCCTGCAACTGCAACTTATATGAAACATTAGCATATAAAAAGTCATCACTGTACAACCACTTTTTTTTAAAAGTCAGTGTCAAAAAACATAAAAAACAGCTAATTTATTAAAACCAGATATACTGTATAAGTGCTGAGGTTTGCGTTAGCTTTCTTCTGTTTTAAGCACAAGAATCTATTAAAACATAAAAGGCAAAAGTGGCTCAGAAAATTATAAACTCTCTAACAACATACTTGTAGCTTTACCAACACTTATCTGACGCTATAGTTAGTTGAAAAACAACGTAAACACAATGAGGTACAGATACCAACGGACATTCCTCACAACTGTGCAAACTGTGGGCCTCATCCTGCAAACACTGCTGGCTCCAGAGCTTCCTCCCAGGGCTGGTCCCACCGAGTCCAACGGCAACTCCCTGCAGCAGCCTCTGCCGCTGCCATTTGCAGGAAGGGGTCCTGTGACCCTCACGTCATGCACCAAATACATTTAAAGTGCCTCAGATTTCAAGCTGATGCAAATTTATATTTCATTTCTTTAGACTTGAAAAGGTGAAATAGCTTCTGAAAAGTCTTATATAAATACTCCTTTAAAACTATTACTTTTTCTATTTCAAGGTAAATCTAATAAAATATTGAACTGCTTTTAAATGAGGCAAATGGTGTTTGCACTGCTTTTTGTAAAAAAGCAACAATACTCCTTTGCTGTAAGATACTTTATACATCTCCAGTCACTCTTCCCTTTATTTTACAGAAAGTAAGAGGCAGAGCAATTATAATTTTGTTGGTGCAATCGCCTGTGGAATTCTGAAACAGCCCTGTGGAATTTTTTTGTGATTACACTGAATCTTACGTTCATCCCTTTTCACAAGTCTTTCCTCCAGTTTGTTTTATTCTGCTTCTTCACTCTTCTCAGAACCACCTCCAGCTGAATTATCTGCCTCGTACTTTTTATCAAGGACATCTTCAAAGGATTTCCCACTGCAGTCATAGGTTTTACTTGTAGATCCCATATGTGTTCGAATGCGAGCTCCTGGCTGGTATAACTGCATGGCTGGGCGATCCTAGAAGGAAGGAGATGTGGTTAATGCTCTGAGAAACCCGTGTGGGATACATATGTGGGATTTTAAAGTGATGAATATTTGTGAAGAAAGTAGATTTTGTGTTAAATCGCTTTACATTTCGTAAGACCCAGGAAAAAAATGGAGTGTAATGAAAATTGACTGAGTATTTAGCATCTGTCTTGTTTATAACACTATTCTTGGGAGCCAAGCATTTTGAATAAAGCAAGCTGTAAAAATTAAAGGCCCTATGATACAGTTAATGTAAACAAGGAGAAATACTGCAGACAATTATCAAACACAGCATTACAGGTAAAACCGAAAAATGCTGCTACCTTCACTAACATCAACCCGGAAGGACAACAGCCTGGGCACTTGCAACTCTGCAGATGAATGACAAATACTAAACATAAGCATAAAAAAATAAGACAAACCAGAAAAGTTTAGCAGGTAACAGCTAGAAAATTATCCTCAACTGAACTTTACCAAGTGATATGTGTGCAATGCTCTTCAAATCATCAATCATTACCACAATTTAAACATGGCATGCACATTTGAATTACACGTATCAAAATAAAATTGCATAGTTATTGCTCCACTTCATCATGCCTTCCATACTGAGTATAAGAGGAGGGGAATTCACCTGCTGATAATAAACAAAGTAAGTACAATTTGAGCATGTGCAGGCTTTGGGAGTGACCCAATCGTACACATGCTGATTTGATCACTGGAAAATGGAAGGAGCCAGTTTACAAGGAAGACACCTCAAACATGCAAATGGTGATGTTCTGTAGCTCTTGAGAGCACTTTTTATTCTTGAAATTTCAATAATAAAACATACTGTTTAGGAACTCTGCTTAATAAGTCTTTTCCTACTAGGAGTATTTTACTCTCACAAATACCAGTTTTTAATGTTATGAAGCAACCCATTCACCAAAACCTGAGCTTTTTGACCAAAGTCTTCTGTTAAGTTTAGCAAACAAAATTAAACAGCCTATTTTAAGACAGTGGCAGAGCACTGAAATTGTCCTACATCAAACTATATTAATTTCCAATTGCCTTCATAATTTGAAGTCATTCTGATCTCTTGTTTTTTCATTCTGTTTTCTTATTCCCAATACACAATTTCCCTTTTTCTTTCTTTTCCCTTCACCTTTGTCTTTTTTGCTCCACTTTTTTCTCCATCTCTTTAGACCAGGTATCGAGATTCAGTATTGGGCCATACAACTAGATCATTCTAGTTAGTGCTTTGTGGTGTGGTATGAAATGCATAACATGTATCTTTCTACATCACAAACAGCTGCATAAAACTAGATCCTCTGACAAGCAGTGCCCACTGGAAAGTTTATGATAAAGGGTCCAAACGATTTTTCGTATCACAGACTCTGTACTTCACAGTTCGCATGAAAGCTAGCACAACTGTTACTGACACCGGAAATTTCCTGTTTTCTAATTAATTCTTACAAACTTCAGAAAGCAGCTCAATCTCTGCCTAAAAACTTGTGTTGGCGTTGTTAATTCTACTGGTAAGTTGGAAAACTCAGCCCCTAACTCTTACCTACATGATAAATACTCTAAGGAAAAAAGTCACCACACTGCAAAGAACTTTACTGATATTGCTTATTCTGTTTAAGGAACAAATCTAGCACTTGAAGTGTGCACTAATCCACAGACTCAGCAAGCTACCAGAAGTGCAACGGGAAGAAATAAAAAGGAGGTGGCTTCTTAAGGCTTGGCAAAGGGCCCCCAAGACCCACCATCCAGTTCCAAGGTTGCAGATTATTTCATCAGACTTCAAGAGCAGCATGGCAAGCAGGAGGAAAATTGTTTTTCCCACCTTCCTGTTTCTGAACTAGCCATTTTTCTGACTGTTCTACAGCTTGAGCCGCTGGTGTGTGTGGAAAGTGGCTGATGTGTATATGCAGACAAATCTCACCCATGCTGCCCAGCTGACCTTTGCGTAAACAAAAAGCGGGGCACACCAGGCTTTCTGTGTTTGCCCAAGGTGACTTGCTTGACGCGCACAGCAAGTCCACCTGGACTTGCTCTATGCACACTCCATACAGACTCGCTCGGCACGTGACCACTTTACTCCTTGTCAGCCTTAGCCCACATCACAGATCAGTCACTTGGTTTGAAAGAAGAGTTTCACAGACAGAATAAATTTCTACACAAAACAGTGTTTCGGTCATCTTTTGTGGAAAATCTAGGATCAGAAAGGGAGAGAGAATGAGAGTAACAAGGAGAGCCACCTCCTGAAAAGAGCCTGAAATCAGGCATTCTGAGAAAAATTATGCCCATGTCTCTGGGAGACAATAAGGGACAGCTCTACTGCACTCCCTACTACAGGCCCCGCTTGCGCTGGTTTTGCACCTGCTCTTTGCATGACAACGACCACGAGAATAATTCATCCTAACCAAACAACAGGCTTTTCATACTGGCAGGTATACAATACTGAAGAATTTGCACATTCACACCCTCTAAATACAATGGTCTCTGAATTAGCTATTTATTTAAGTACTTATAGTTCCTCTACTGAGCAATGCCTGGCTAATCCACAATTACTTTATGAGCTGGGTAATGAAAGTACATTTTTAAAAGACCAGCATGTCACAGTTTTTAAATTTCATTACTGATCAGAAGTATAAAAATCTTTAATACATTCATAAAATACAAGGCTTCCAAGAATAGCGTTCTAAAAATGCTAGGGTTGAAAGGCAGACAAAAAGTCTTTTATATATTGTAAATATGAGTGAACAGAGACCTGTAACCTTATTTTAAATGCTGCTGTCCTCTGATAACAGTAGAAAGTAGTCTGCATTTTACTGAAAATGGAATAAAGAACTGCTTTTTTTGAAAAAGCATCTTTATGCTGAGTTTGCAAAAGCAAAACCTGTGATCTCGAAGCATATTTAACTAATGAAAGATTATCCTAAATGAATAAAAGAACCTTATTTCTTATGCGCTCCTTTTTGGATGCCATGTCATCACACTTGTCCTCTTTACCCAGTTTGTCTACTGCCTCCACAGTGAAGCTGTAGTTGTAGTTCCCTTTCTTTCCTCTGTCTGGGTTGTATCCTTTCCCCCATTTCAGCTCTTCTTCATTCCTTCTCACAAACTTGTCAAACTCATAGTGAGCTCTATGCTTTCTGCCATCATCCAATCGATACCTTTGTCTTTCAGGTTCTTTTTCTCGAAATCTTCTCTCCAAATCTCTTTGCTCTTTGTCACTATCATTTTGTGACCTACGAGTACGTATAAAAAGAAAGAAAATCCAAGCAATTAACAGTAAAACAAAACTGCTGAAGGATGCAATACAAAGCCTTCGACTTCAACAGTATTCAGATCAATTGTATGGCAAGGCTGGTTTCTTCTCATTAAAAAGGGGTTATGTGCAATTTTGCTGAATGTGTCATCCATGTATGTCCGGCCCTGGACTATGCATTCAGTTCAAAATAGCGGTCAAAGCTTTGCAAGCAAAATCAGACTTTTGTGCAACTGTTGTGGAAGGCACATTCTTCAACTTTTATCCCTCTTCTTTCCAGTCCCATAAATAGTTCCCCAATACTCTTCACATACATACATGCTGCATGATTAGGTCTTGTGGCCTGTTCTTGAGGTGACTCATGTACATGAATATTCCCTTGAATTGGAACATGCAGGGCCTGGAGTAATTGTGCAGGTATCATGTACCAATGTGTAAAGTTTTATGACTAACAAAAATTATTCACTGACATTGCAACTTGCAGAATGCATTTGTGAAAATGAAAACTTACATTGCAGGCTTTTGTTTATTATGTCTCCAACTAATTTAGCCTACCTTTGCATATTTTATTTAGGCAAAAGACCATTACCTTACCACAACATAATACTTAATTTCTGCTATGCTGCAATGAGTCTATATTATAAAGACTATTAGTTTGCAACATTTTGCTGCCTGTCTGATACAATTCTCAGCTCTCTTATTCACTTCATTGTTCCTGTTCAGCAAGCGGGTGCTTCTCTCATACAGCCAAACTGCAAATAATGAAGAAAGATTACAGAATAGATTGAACTTTAAAAGGAGCAAACACAGGCAATTTCTTTTTATATAGTACATATGTATAAATACTTAAAATTGAAACAGGAAAGTTGCTTTCGACAGTCTGCTCACATTTTGGGAATCAGCACACAGAATCAGAGAGGATGGAGATTTTCTAATGCTGTAGTGATCAAATTGTGATACGCTTCTCATTTAGAATGGTTTAATATCAATAAAAGTTTATCTTTCTATATCACTTTTTTTTTTTTTTTTTAAATAACAGGACTGTGAAAATTGTCAGCCTCTGCCATGAACTTGGGCACTGGTGGGGCTGCCAAGACAAGGGCCCCATCTTGGGAAGAGCTGGAGGTCAGCAACAAAACCCGAGTGACAGGTAAGTTACTCAGCACTCTGCAAGACTGTGCTTGTGTTAGCTATAACACATTCACCAAGTGGAAGCAACGTCCCAGCTGTCACAGACACTTGAATCAATCACAGTTACAGAGATACTGTACCTGTAGCATAGATACATATATATAAAATACTGTGTTAGCTCTCAAGCGGTATGTGGCTGTAAGTTGTTTTGTTTCACATTTAATATGCTATTCTAGACACTAACTCCAAATCCTAGCAAGGCTCAGAGCGTGACCTTCCAAAAAGCCAGAAAGACACACCTCCACTTGGTGCTGCAGCACTGCCTGGTACCCGTCTCTTCCCCTGCCTGTTACTGCGGGTGAGGAAGGAATGGATGGGCCTGGAGGTGGGCAGGTTACAGGGATACAAGCTCCAGTTCAAGAGTGGTTGAAGTGTCTTTCTAAAATTCAGTCGCGGCGAATGGGCAGGCAAGAGTGGAAATGGCAGGGTACAAATGACAGGTAGAAGAGAAAGTTACACAGCCAGAGAAAGCAAGCAGAAATGAATGGAAGGGAATGGAAGCATACTTCTGTTTGGGATAGTTTCAAATCCGTATGTGACCATGTACACTCATGCACCTACTGAGGTTTTAATTCATGGTAGAAAGCTATTGCTACTGAGCCTTAAAACATGGTTTCAAACAGGCAATTCAGTCTCTTGCATGTAGAGTTGGAAGTTAATAGTTTATTACCGATTTCTGAGTCAGTGACAAAGTAGGTTCAACTTTAATTCTCGATTCAGCTGAAATAGCTCATAGCTTGCTACCTAATCACACCCACTAATAATCATGATGAAATGAGCGCTTGGAAAGACAAGGTAACACTTACTGTACCTGCGCAGCCAAAAGGATTCTGTTTTACACCTGGAAAACCTACATTAATGCCTTATTAAACTTACAGGATCAATAGTAAAAATGTTACATGGCACCACCAAAAGCTTCATACATAAAAAGCCTTATTAACATACAACTGACTTGCCCCTGCAAGTGTTTCTGTTGAGCCTGTTCTGTTTTCCTTTGTTGAAGAACATCAACAAAAGAGTTGCTGAATATTTTCAGTTTCCATTAGAGAATGTGAAATGAAAGTTTTCAGCATCTTTTAGGACATACTGAACATACTGAAACATTAGCCCATGTCTGAAGTCCTTAGTCAGAGACAAAAAAAGATGAATAATGCATGTAGGATATTATTAGTGAACCGTTTCTTCAGTTAGCAAATTCAGTGGGTTTATTTTCCAGTGTTCAAAGTTTCTTTATTTTTCCATTTTCCATTAAGAGAACATTTGCAGTTCCTGCATACCTTTCATAAAAATCAAGAGCCTATGTGGACAAAGATAAAATTTAAACTACTTAGAATAGGCAGGTAGCCTGCAAGGCTCCTAGAAAACAATCCCAAACTTCCTCTAATACTTCATATATAATACCTTAGGTAACTAACTTAAATGCTCAAGCTTGTCCCTATGTACTGCAAAGTACTTTGGAGAGCTTAGCTAAACAACTCTACTGAAGAACAAAGGATTATTTATCTCAGCTGCATATTATTCTTAGTTATGTATCTTACATGTTTCATGGCTGAATCCTGCTTGCGACGGGACACATGTGCCAAAGGACAAGAGAGAGAACCAACTGCTGAAAACATCTGCAAGACATTCCCAGGCTACAGTAGTAACAGAACTGAGCTGTACCTCTTGTTCCTACTATTACATATGTAACACAAAAGGCAGTGGGGGACAGAGACAGCCTTCTGCATGTATCTATCGTAAGGCTATCATTCACACCTTAACTCTTCTGCCATTGTCCCATTTACCAAACATATTCATATGTTTATTGCAGAAAAACCAAGGAAGGAAAAGTAAGGCATCCTACCCAATTTAGTCTTTGACATCAGTAATGGAAGGAGGGCCTTACCCAAGCTCTTAATGGGGAACAGGTGAAATAACAGTGAAACTCTGAATGACTTTTCACGCAGAAATCCTTCCAATCTGGGATTTCAAAACATTTCACAAACAACAAACTGCATCCACTAATACTGCCATCAGGTCAGTAAGCTGTTACTAAACACACCTTTTAGAAAAAGGACAGCGAGAGGTTTGCTCACACAGAGAATGAAATCAGTTCTTTGCTGACAGCCAGTCAATGCACCACTTAATCATGTTTAAGCCTTGAGATGAAAGCATTTAGAATCAAAATTGAAGCCTAAAAGATATATATATTACTTACTTTTCCTTAAGTTCTTTTAGTGAACCCTCCAAAGATTTGGATTTTATACTCCCAGATCCAGGTGATTTATCCCATTTGTTTTCCTCAATGTCAGCTTCTTCACCTTTTTCTTTGTGCTTTTCACTGGCCAGTTCATCTCCTTTTTCAGGCTTCTTGAGAAGCTAAGAGATACTTGTTTATATTATTATGTGAAATTATTCTCCTCTGTTGTAACAGACATTTTAACAATGTATTTAATATATCAGTAACTTATTAAGATTGAAGATATCTTATTTAAATGCTAGGAATGTATTTTACAAAGTATGAAATTTAAAGTTATTTAAAAAGGGCAGTTTACTTTTGCTAAGGAGTGACAGTTATTAACAGGCATTCAACTGCATACTTTTTAATATGCTGAGAATACTGGAGAAAGCACTTACCTACTCTTCTCTCCTGAGTTTTATATATAAAGATATTATTATGGTCTATGATTTCTTAGAAATCATGTAACAGAGCTCAATGTCATTGACAATAAAATAAGTAGAACCTCTACAATACTACAAAGAGAGCAGGATTAATACTTCACTCCTTGAAATACTATATATCAAATGTGTGCCACATTAACTACTTGGGATAGACTGGCATATAGAAGTAGGTGCTTAGTATACATACACCCTGACAGAAATACAGACTGAGGAAAAAATTATAATACTAGCAGAAAAGATCACATTACATTTTCACCTGGGAGATTAAGATTTTCAAGAAGTCTGTTCCTTTCACAACAAATAACCCACACAGGGCTTGAGCAGCATCTAGCATTACAGGAATAAACTTTATAGAAGGACCCACTGTCTCAAACTATTTCTCTAACATTTCAGGTATAAGCAGAACATCTCACCAGTCTTTTCATTCTACCAGTTTTTCCTGAAATGAGCACAGGTTATTCTTCTCCAATATTTAAAACTTCTATAATGTTTCTCTCAGGTAGTATTTTCCTCTTCTTTCGGAGACAGAACTAGCTTTCAAGGTTACATCACCACAGTTATGTCATAAATACTGGGGTTTTTTGGACAACCAATTTTGGGTAATACATTTTAAGAAGCGAGTCCCTTTTCTTCTGAACTTCTACGGTGTTTTTCTTTATGCCCAGATATAAAAAAAATCTGTAATTCGGCTTCACAACTTACTGTTTTTATACATCCAGGTGAAGGAAACTGTTGTCCAGGAAGAAAAGAGGAAAGAAGTACACAGTTCTGTGGCTTCTCCCCACCACAAGATCTGGAGTGAGTCTGTGTGTCCTTGTGTTAAGCTACAGACTCTTTTACCAATTTTCCTCTTCAAAACAGCCTATAAAGCCTTTCCAATACCACAAAATTTAGTTCAGATGAATAGTTTTTATCTGTGTCATCTTATACAAGTAAGGTTTTAAATGTCCAGACATAATAGCACAAAATACACTCACCTAAGTGAAGTCATTAAAAGCACACTCATTCAGATTGTTATAAGGCAGCGCAGCCTCAAATTAGCAAGACTTGGTTAAAGCATACTATTAAAATACATTAGTTCTGAGCATAAACACAAAAAAACTCTCCGTGAATTTGGCTAGATGAAGATTTACATAACAGAAAGTGTTAAAGCCATATTTGCAATAATATTCCGACATGTTGGCACGGAACAATTTGGTTCTGTCAGGTTATGTTGGCATAGAATGCAGCAGTGTTGTATAAAGATATCCGAGTTACCTGCCATAACTGCATCAGCACATCATTGTACCTAAAGCAATTAGTCACACTTTCAAACAACGCTACTTAGTCAAAGCCCTACATTACTCTCCCTTCCAGTCAAAACTGGTTTGGTATCTCCACACTGTATACTAAATAAACAGTGAGATACCAAAGGAACTTCTGCATAACTTCAACAGAATAATGATCTTTTTCATTAAGGTACCTTGATCCTTATTTCTTTTTCAGAAATTTTCTTCTGCTTCTCCACTTCTTTTCTTTTACGTCTTTCCTCTTCTCTGCGCTTCCTTTTCTCTTCTTCCCGCAGACGTTTCTTCTCCAATTCTCTCCGCCTTCTTTCTTCTCTTTTCTCTTCTCGTATCCTCTGAAGAATTCAAAACAATTAATTGTAAATTGTCCAACGGAAAACCACAAGAAACATAAATGTTGAACTTCAGGCAAAAGTCTGAACGTACCTGCTTTTCTAATTTTCTATTTTTAATATATTCCAAAAGGGGTGTTGTTCTTCTAGCTAAAACACAAAAAATTTGTGATATAGTGTTCAACTCCTAAAATATGTACTCATTTCTTTACTTTAGTACTAACCCCTTTTTTCTAGCTTTGTCTACAAGGGAGCCAAATAATTAATAAACCTATTTGTTTTATATATTTTTGAAGGCATTCCCACCATTCTGCTTTAGAAACACTTTGTTGGTTTTTTGCTGTTAGGGGTAGAAGCAACAGAGATATGTTGCATGATTATTCAATGTTTAATTAAAAATCGTATCTCTTCAGTTCAAGGGAATGGCTTATTTCTCTTGCTCATCAAATGGTTCTTTCACCAAAAAGGAAAGAAGTGTGTTCAGATTCTACTCCTACATTTTAACTTCATACATCAAAACCTAGCTATATTGCTGTTCATATGCAGCCCACATTACTGTCATCTCACATAGCACTTTTCAATCCCAGATTTCAAAGTACATCATTAAGGAAACATTTTCATTCTAATACAACATTTCCATTTAACTACCATTTAGCATTCACCTCTCCATGGGAAAATGGGATGAATAAGAGGTGAGTGGTTTGTCCCAGGTTACATAGCAAAGTATCAGCAGATTCAATAAAACTCTGGCTTCCCAAATAACAAATAAAATGCCTCATCTACTGAAATCACACAGCCATTCTTATGTTACAGAGCTGTCTCTCCACACTCCGAAATCTAGCCTAAACCACCATCCTGAACCATCCCAGAATTCTACAAAAACTTGGATAACATCATCAAATTATATATCATGTATAGCATTCATGACTGTCAGTATTGAATTCAAACTTGAATTCATGTACTTACAGCTGTGAGTAGTTACAACACATTTTGTCAGTCTTGGATGTCCCAGGACAGAGTTACAGAAAATGTTTACTACTAGAAATTGCTCTACAGTTATGTATAGGATTCTTCCTTAAACCAGAAGAAAATTTCACTATTGGAATGTATGACAGGATTTGGAAGAAAAAAAGAAAAGAAAAAAAGGAAGAAATAAAGTTTTCATCAAATTTGAAATGGCACAGCCAAAATCTAGACACAATTCATATCCCAAAAACATTTGAATGTTTTTGTCTTGAAAGTATGAATATCCTGCAGGCAACCCATTCATTAATGATAAAACCTTATTACACAGTTATGAATGGGAAGGCTCGATAGGATTCAGTATTTATTTTTAGCAAGTATCAATGATCAAAAGCAACAATGAAAAAAGATTCTTGATTTGAGATCTTCCTCCCTCTATCCCTAGATTTCACATGCTGCCCCCCCCCCCCCGCCCCAGCCCTGTGCATAATTTCTGATGAATTTTAGGTCCCCAGCACCCTACCAGTTCCTCAGATTTGCAGCTCTGCCTCTCTCCCCTGCTCCCCTAAGTTCCCCTGTCTGAGCAGTGTCAGCCTCTGGGCACTTTTACATGCTGGAAGTGATCATAAATTGTAACTGGCGCGTCTGGGGAAAGGCTAAGCTGCACTGGGAGTCCAGAACTTGGCCCTAGTCATGACTAAGGCTGTGGTGCAAGAGGTTTAATCAGAAATTATAACTTGAAGTTCAAGGGAGAGAAGCAGTGTGATGAGTCCTATCAAAAGAGGAGGGCGAAAAAGAATGTTGATCAAACCTGAATCTTACCCATCTTATTTATGAGCCTTACCACAAACAAAAATCTAAGCAGTTTTTCTTACAATGTTTAAGAAATTTTACAAGAAAATAAATTGCAAAATGATGACCTGTGTCAGCAACAACTTTTATATTTTATCTCGCTCTCTACAAACAAGCCAGAAGAATGAGCTTATCTTCATCTTCTTACAGAGAAAATCTGTTTTATATTTCTCTGTCTGAAACTGATGAGCCAACACATCTGACAAGATGTGTAAAACATGTCAGTTTGCAGTAACACTACCTGGAGAAATGCTGAGAATGTGAAGCCCAATTCCACCAGCAAAGTCCTGGGCACATCTTTCATTGACTTCAGCAGGAGTAACACCTTTGAAACTGGACATACAACTAAATCCTTACTTAATTTTGCTATGAACATGCTATCCACTGAAGCAATCTTTGGTTTTACATTGATAGCAATGGCCACGGTTTTGAATAGCAGAAAAAAGCAAGCAACTAACTTGATTTCCTGTGATTTAACAGAAACAAAACATTAAAACTCCTAATGTAAAGCTGACTTCAGCCAATATTGTTACTCAGAAATCTGCAACTCTCAGGACTAATCATTTTTATTGATAGAATATTTTTAAGTTAATAAATCTTTCCTGAAACTGTAAACTTTTTGTAAAGTTCTTTAAAAATTTTGACTGCTTTTACTCTGCTGTCAAATACTAGGGAAGATTTGGGGTAAATAAAAATTGTTGGGGAACTTCTCTATCTAGAGCAGCAACAAACAAGTTTTATTGATAACAGAATTACCTAAATACCCACAGTTCCAACATTTCCATTTACTCTAAATTGTTGAAGTTCCAAATTTCTCCAGTCAACTCTCAAACAGGAGTAACAAGTGACAGGACAAAAGGAAACGGCCTCAATTTGTGCCAGCGGAGGTTTAGATTGGATATTAGGAAAAATTTCTTCACTGAAAGGGTTGTCAGGCATTGGAACAGGCTGCCCAGGGAAGTGGTGGAGTCACCATCCCTGGAGGTATTTAAAAGACGTGTAGATGTGGTGCTTAGGGACATGGTTTAGTGGTGGACTTGGCAGTGTTAGATTTACAGCTAGACTTGATGATCTTAAAGGGCTTTTCCAACTGAAATGATTCTATGATTCTATTCTATGATTCTAATCAAAAGAGGTGGCTACCTTTACACTGTAAAGAAATAATAGCAAAGGTAGATTTTTCTTTTCCTACTTGATCAATTGTCACACCTAATGAAAGAGTAAGCGTTCTGCATGTTGTCACTTGGAGATAGAGCACATCAATATTCCATGTCATCCTGAAAGCTGCATACTGGCACTGAAGATTTCAGTGTTGATCTTACTGAAGATTCCCCCTGAGACTGTGAAAGCCATGCTGTATGCATACAGAAAACAAGGTGTTGCCTTACTCTAAAAGCTTGTGCAGAATCTTGACTGTGAGAACAAAGACAGATCATTTCATGTTTCTCAATAAAAGCAGCTAGTATCAGGGATCAATTGTTAAGTATTCAGTTATTTTATCTTTTAAAAATAAATCTTCCATCTTTTAATACATCTGTAAGTATGCAGAAGTATTAAGGACCTACTTCTGAAGCCACTGTGCATGCAAAACTTCCAGTGAAGTCAAGCGATTCCATGCATAGAGACTTAAAAGAGTAAGTGGGGTGTGTCCTGCCACTACATGGCGAGCTAACAAAAATTTAACTGCAAAATCTGTTAGACTGAACAGGTCAGCTCTTGCAGGTAATATCATAAAGATATAAAAATAATATAGTTAATATTCTCAATAATAAGAAAAATCAAGAAAACAGACCAATGAGTTCCCTTGTTTTGGCCTCAATCTCTCCCAAAAGAATCTCAGGATTGGCACAGATTTTCTCTTCATCAGCACAATAGCTCTCTAAAAATTTCCTATATTCTGGATCTGTGAAGAAAAATTTTTGAATTATGTTAATACTTTGCAGTACATGACAGAAATAGAATCTATTTTCCACCATGACGCCAAGAAAATATGTTTACCGTCTTCAATGCTCCCAGCCTTGGCATCTTTCTTCTTCAGCTTCTTTTTTGAAATCTTCTGGAATGGAGCAAATTCAACCACTGCAGGATACTCCAAACCTTAAAAGAGATCAGTGCTTAATTTTTTGAGGGGGAGAAACATTCCCTATGTTCAATTAAGATTTTCAAAACTCTTGAAACTTGTGCTGGGCAGTCTTACTTGAAATCAAAAATGAGTGTTTCTACAATCCCATCCTAAACTTCTAATGAAAAATTACATGTAGCTGTATTTTAGATTCAAAACAAAATACATTTATATTTGAATTATATACATAAACATTAAATATTTTTTGGACATGCTGACAAAGACTGTCAAAATGAAGATGACTATTGTTGTACGATAAAATTATTGCAATATCATTTATAATTCCCTTTTAATTCTTCACAGATATGGACTGATTAGAAACATTTATAGAAAATCTCAGCCTGACAAGTGGTAAGTACTACTGGGAAATGAATCTGAAACAATGGAGTTGCTTCTGTAAAGTTCTGTTTGCAAAAAGCTTAAAAAATAAATAAATGCTGGGTAACATGCAATAATAAAACATACCACCTTCTTTCAGAAGCAAAACTGTAAAACTCAGCATGTAGAATTGTATGAAACCTCTTTGTTTATGATGGACTATGCAACTTCTTGCCTGTGTTTACTGGCATGGATTCTTTGTTTTGAGTTCTGCCTTAAATATTGGATTCTTGTTTGGACTGGAGTCAGAACTGTGTGTAGCTTTTGAATTTTGCCTGGTTTCCCCTTGCAGCCAGTTCAAGATTATACTTTGCTCAAGTCCACTGAAAACTTGGCTTAAATCAGTCAGAACATTTGTCAACCTTATTGAACCTGGTAATCCTTGTTTTAATTTTAGCCTTATAAATGCAGTGCCACCATAAACCTCAGCAGAAGGCACCTTTGATCAAAACTTGTGTTCTTTATTTGCACAATCATGCCAAACTGGCCAGCAGTGTCCAAACTCAGTTTTGCAATGTACAGAATACCCTGGCTTCAGTCCAGCCCAACACTGAAAAACGTGCTTAATTTAGGCAAAATGAAGTCTTGGCAGAACCATAAAAACAGTTTCTTTTTAGTTTTTCATCTAAAACACACAGAATTTGAAATCTGGGAATCACACACTGAGAGGAATGTATTGTTCTCCATCTCTAGGAAAATCCATCCCAATCTGATTAGTTAGAATCCTATAGTTAGAAGCCTATAAAATATCTCAGGTAGGAAATGCTGAAGAGGAATTTGTTAGTTTGACAGACAGCTTCTTTAGAGATCAACTCTCCAGTAAGAGTGGACAGGACTACTTTTCGCAGGACCTCCGCAACACTGAGTGTACAGAATAGACAATGTCTATAGAAGAAACCCACAAGTCTATGCCTGTTTTATACAACCCATGCAATTTTTTACAGAAGGTATGAGTGAATATGGCAAGGAACTACTAAAGGGAAACCACCATTTCTTGGCTATGGCAGTCTCATGCTACTGTAGGAGACGTGGATTTATCCACGCCTACATTACAGAGTTTTTCCTTTACTGTTGGGCAAACTTTTGCAAACTGAACATTTTAAAGATGGCAATCAATTTTGTTGCTCTTGTTCTTGGAACTCAACTCAAGATGTCTGCGAATGCTCTAAAAAGTCAAGCTGTACATATCTCAAAGTGGGCAACCAAAATGATGAAGTCAAGTTTTTGTCTTGCTTTTTCAAAATGAGAGTAAGTGGCACAACTTTATCTCACAAAAACACACTGAAGGTGTAACGATTCATGCTTCCAATGTGTTCGGTTCCTGTTGTGATGAACTTGCATAAGAAATTATCTTAATAGGATCTTGACAGTGTATTGCTTAAGGTACAAGAATGCAGATAAAGCATGCACACCACATAGACAAGCAAGACTGCAGGGACAAATATATTTTGCACTTCATTATCTTTTAAGTGCTAGATTTTGATACATTTTAATGTAATTAACTGTATATTGAGGAAAAAACTGGTGTAATTAGCAAAAAGGAAGTAAATTAATGTTCTAAAATGGTATATGTATATATACATACTTAATATCTTACAAATAGTCCAACCTTTATTATCAATGAAGACATAGCCATCAAAGCGATCTCTAAAAAGAAGGATGTCCTCAGGATTTCTAAAGTTAATGTATGCTCTTGAGTAGAGATGAGGATAAAGGCTGCAACAAGAAATAAGTTTATTTTCTGTTATTTACTATTCTGTTCAGGACTAGGAAAAAAGTAAAACTAGAAGGATCACACTGCAATTTTCATCTTTGAGAACTGGCTACGTTAAACATGCATATCGAAGTCTTTACATATACATATCTAATTACATACGTGACAAAAAGTAACCGAGCAACTGAGTTCCTGGATGCAACTGTGAAATTTATTCTGAACTGAAACAAATATTTCTAGTGTGTTTTGTCTCCCTAAATTGCAGAGCATACACTTCCATTGTGCAGGATCAAAGCTTTAAGTCTAGTATTTCACCATTTAAGAGATATGAATAACAGCAGTGCTTCTGGGGAACTTCTTGGGCATGCTAAGATAGTCTTCTGTCGTTGAAACAGAAGTAAAAGCATCCAGTGAAAGGGTAGTTGCCAAGCTGTCACTCCACCTTTAAGAATGATTAAATAACCTAATAATTGGCAAGATAATCCACTGAATTATATACAAATAAATAAACTCCCTCTGACATGCATGTGTATCAATATATATGCTATGTCTAGTTGTGAAGAACAATTACTGTGAAAATCCAAAGCATTCTAGCAAAAGAAAGAACAGGTACTTACCTAAAATAATTCTGATTCTTCAAGAATTTATTGGCATAGATCCCACCCCAAGGGTAAATATTTAATGTGCCTGATAAAAACCTCAGGGTTGGCACACCACCAACCACAATGAAACTGAGGTAATTTAATGAATTACCACCCATCAGCTAAGTTATTGTGAGTCATGGCATGTACATGCTTTAAACGCCCACAACTGTGATATAAAAGTTTGGCTTAAACTGCCTTCAGTGATGGCTATGCATTACGCCAGGTTTTTGAACGTACCTGAACATGAGCCCATAAATTTAAAATACTATTAATAATTCATAATATTATTGCCACACGTGGCCTGTCTTCAGACAAACTCACCACCACCAGCAGGAGACAATAAATACACACAGTTGCAAATGTATTTCAATCCCATAGCTATTTCAGAATCAGATTTCACAATGAGTGAGAAAGAGCAAAAATATGGGTTGGATCACAGTTTCCACACATGTGGCAGCTCAAAGAAACAGTTACTACAAACCAAATAATTTTTTCTTTTTCAAATGTGCATCCATATGGATCCCACTTTTGAGTGTTAAAAGTTGACCATAAAGAGCAGTGCTGGCAATAACTAACCAATGATTTTGTAAACCCACCAAATTTGTTTTTTGGTATGGTAGCCAGGAGAAACGTTTAAAAAAAACTAGAGGGCTTTTTTCATTTAGATGTTTTGCAAATACCAGCTACGGAGTGTTTCTACAGCATGCAGAAGATAAGCTGTCAAGAGTGCTTAGTGTATAAAAGCCTGATCACTGAGTGTTTCAGACCCCTGTCTTAGGCTTTTTACCCAGCAAAGTGTGTAATGAACCTAAAAAAAACCGCCTAAAAACCCCCACCTAAAATTCACTCTCTAAATGGGAAGCTGAGTAAACCTAGCAAATTGGAAATGCTTAGCACTGGCCTGCATATAAAACGCTGTCTCTTACTCTGGGTTTCAGATACCTGACTTCCAGCTGCTGCTCCCCACCCTGGATTCCCTCACCTATCCACTTTTGTACTTTGTATTCAGCAGTTATTGGATAAAATACAGCTTTTGCTCTTCAGGATTTTGCCTTCCAGCTGAGTCCTTCAGAAGGGCCACTGGACTCTGTGTGCCTTCTCCTTTTTTCAAGTAGCTACCAGCATAGGCTTCATTCAGGATTCAGTTTTGAGGTTGCATGGTTAGTTTTATAATCAGACAGCTGGTTCTATTCTGCCATATGTTTGCCATCTATAACACTGCTTTCCATCTGTATCATGTTTTGGACAGATGCACTGCACATGATGTTGGCATCTCTGAGATATCACTTAGAGCAATCTCTATGGAAATAACCCATATGAGTCTGACTGTACATGTTTCTTCAGTATAACACACTATTTCTTTGTTTTCTGCCATGCATTCAAGGGTATTCAATCTTTTAGGTTACGTGTATTTCTATGATACTCAGTCTATCATCTCTTCAAGCCCTTACTTTTATAGTAATTTTAGTGACAAACACATTCTAATAGTTTACTTCTACGAAGTATCTTTTAACACAGTCGTGTAAAAAGATTGGTATACAGGAAAGCAATTTTAAGTAGTTATCTACAATATAAACAGCAACATGCAAACTATAGAAACAGCCAGCTAAGTAAAAATACTTACCAACTTATTGATCATGGTGTGTATATATATAAACATATGTAGTATATAAATATATAGATCTCTACATTTAAATTTTGGAGTGTTAAATAAACTCCTCCGTCCATTCATATATTACATAATAATTTCTGATCAAACGGCTAACTCCTCATCTACATTGTCACGTCAAGCTAAAATCCACTGGCCTTCATCCTCTTGTCTCTCACCTTCTGTGGTCATTCACATAGTGGATGGAACTGGCATAATTTTAAATTAACTTAGCCTTTCCTTTTTACAGATAAAAATGAGCACAATTTGCCCGGCAGAGGAGAAGCAGAAATGCTGTGCAGTTGTGATGACACTGTCACTCATTCCGTCCAGAACACAGTAGTGGCGGTTCCCTTGAAGTTCTAAATGCACTGCCCCTTCAGAGCTGCAGTTCCTGGGCGCACGCTGCCATCCGACAGCATTAATGCTATTTGCCGACAGCGTTAATGCTATTTGCCTACAATAATCCCAAGTAAAATACTGGGAAGCGGTTATGAAGGGAAAAGGAGGCACGCTGTTTGCAAGAAGCTTTATCAATGTCTGTGATATATGGTATGGCATTGACTATTTGACTGGCTTTCACATGAGAAAAGCTCCTATCCAGATCTCTTTACTTTCATAACCTCACAACACTATTAACAAGTCCTAGCACTCAGCATTCAGTGCCAGTCCCAAGCAATGACCCAAACCCTGCAGGGCCAGAGCTAAATCACTTGACTGAAGTTTTAGAAGACTCAGAAACATTTACATGCTGACAAAAGAGAGTATCTGCGAAAAATAGTTAATATTTGGAGTCTGAGAACAAGACAGACTGTCAGGAAGGCAGAGTCTTTATTATCAGCTATAGATAGTGTGTCTATCCAACAAACATCCCTAAAGGCCATAGAATTAGTCACAGAAACAGTGTTTTGTTTGTATTTTAATGTCAATGTACAAGAGAGAATAAAGGTAATGCAATGAATCGGATGAATCTGAAAAAAATGAACAAAACACAATGCAACAGTCACTTTCAGAAATGATTTTACTGAAATGGATGTAACTGAAAAAGTGTTATACATTCATGACATTACTTAAATGAAATTTTAAGAAGTTTTATAGCTTGCCTATAATAAGACATTGTAAACTTAAAAGAGAACCTTTAGACTGCAAAAACAGAGAAACTTGAGTTGACATACGTATCTTGTTTGTTTTGTCCTGTAGGGTGAGATGACCTTGAAGTAAAAATGTAGAAACAGCTATAGTTAAGACCTCTCTATCCTCCCTCTGACAGCAACTAGTAGATAAATGCTTAGGGAAAGTTTATTAAAAAGGGGAAACTATACACTGACACTTCACCTAGTATATAATTTCAGGTACTTGCAGCCTAGGGACTTTGTAATACAAAACTTGTATCCTTGTGTTTAACAGGTTTTCATAGATAAATATTTGTCTAAATAAGTATTTTGCTAACTGCTCCTGAACCATTTTCAACCTCCATCATTTCTGGCATCAATTTCTGACAAGGAGCTCTACTTATACAAAAACATTTTTTTCTAGAGAGTTTAAATTTATGAAGGCAGAAGAGAACATGAATCCAAAACTGAGGAGGAAGAGAACATTTTTCTCCCAGATCATTATTTTATTACAGGGCTCATACACAGGACTGAAGGAAACTGACAATCCAAGTAATACATATCAGAGATACTGATGCTCAAAAAAAAGTTTAAAAACATGTATTCTTTGCTTGCTGCATCTTGAAGTCTAGTAGCAAAACAATATAAGAAATACAGCTTTATTTTCTTCACACTTGTTATTTTTAATCACTAAGATCTGCTCTTCAAGGCAAACGAATTTTTAAAGTTTTAAGCATGTCCTCATCCCTCTACCTGAATGAGCTCCTGTGTCATACATGCCATCTAACAAACTTTTTTATATATACACGTTCTGTCCCTAGCTATATTAAAGTATACAATGAATAACACAGCGTGAGAGAAAAACCACAGCATCCTTCAGCAGTAACCTGACATGGATGCAATTAAACGAGTGGACAGCAAGATTTTTGAGTACTCCAAATTTCATCACATGAAAGTAGAGAGAAAAAATGAAACTTTATATGTACAACTGTTGTCAGTGCCTTCTCTTTTCTAAGATGGCTGACTCCCTAAGTTCTTATGCCAACAATTGTTCTAGAAAATTAAAATTGTAGTTTTTTTAACTATGTCCTGGCATTTGTGCAACTAAACACACTGAAGACAGAGACACTCTTCTTCAGAGAATTTTTGGTTTGCCTTTGCTATTTTCCCCTTATCAAATGAACAGCTGGGACAGAAGCCTTAAAGAGACCCATTTGGAAATATGGATGATGAGGTTCAGAAGAAAAATATAAGTAACTACAAAGACTTTCAATCAGACTAAACTCTCCTCTTCCCTAACTTCACATCCTTTGTGGTTCTACCAGAAAAACGGAAGCACCTACTATTTAGTTGCTGCACATATGTGTAACTGTCTAGGTCAGGCAACTGCCATAAAGTTTCACTAAATAGACATTTGTTCCTTTCCAACTGTGGAATTGACTCTGAGAGAACCTATACAGTCAGAGTAAACCATCTAATAACATGGTGGTGGCAAGAAGTGGCAGCATCCTTTCAAATAATCAGCCCAGGAACTAGACTGTTCCAAGTGTAATTTGCCACAAACAATTCCCTAGAAAGGAAAGGCTATCTGCTCTGGGTGGGATCACCTGTAACTTTAGAGGTTGGTCAGTGATAAACATCCAGGATCTCTCTGTAGTCAATGGAAGGAATCTGGTGCCTGTGGAGGACAAGTCATCGCACACTAAGATAGGCTAAGATGGGCAAGATGGATCTTATACTTCAGTTTTTCAGAACACATGCAGATATAGCATACAGGGTATTTTGTTTATTATAATGGTTAAGTTCCTTCTCTTCTAGAAATTGTTTTGTTTGAAAGGGAACAGTATTCTACCACTATGATACTGAGTAAATTATATAAATATACTAGCAATTCTGATTTATTTTAAATCAACCACTATTTCTTTTTTTTTTTTAGTTTTGAATGTCACAAAAATGAATAAAACCAGCTTATTTGAAAAACTGTAAGACATAAATACAAAAACATGTAAGCAAACAAAGAAACTAAGCTCAAATGGCACTGATGAAAAAACTTCTGTGATATTTCCCCTAGGTTGACTCTTTCTCACTGCTGATAAACAGTCTGTTGCATTTTACCAATGAGAGTTGAAAGAAACATCAGAGTTTCAAATAAAATTACGTCCTATTCATACACAAAAATCTTATGTTTTAAAAACACCGGTGTAAAAGAAAAGGGCAGGAATGCATTGTCTCTGCATATGTATCCAGCTTTTCACAAATATTTTAACTAACAAAACTAACAAAAAGGTCTTGATGGAAAAAATACGTGATTTGGTATGTCCAAAATATGTTAATTAGGTTTTAAGCACCTGAAAACCTGCACAAACAGCTCATCCTCACCTGGGATCAGCAGTGCAAAACTCAAAATAATCATGAGCAGGTAGAGGATGTAGCTGTTCCTCCAGTTGCTCCTTAGTTAGACAAGGAGGAAGCCGTCGAATAACCACCTGCATATATAAAAGAAAATGGAGATTTATCTTTGATCTAAATACTGCAGAAAGAGACTAAACAAATCATATTACTCCACTTTAAAAGCTCTTCCTCAAATTGGGAACTTCAATTGGAGCATTAGCCTCCTAGTGATTTACCTTCTTCAACTTACGGACAGATGGAACAATTTCCCTATCTCAGTTTCTGTTAACATTGTAAAATTGTAGGGTAACTGACATATTCTGATGAAGAGCTTGAGAACCAGTGCAATTTAGCCAAGAACAGAAAATATTAACAAATAACCATAAAAATAGATATTGACTACACAAAATGTTTACAGTATATATTTTTAAAAATATTTAGTTTAAACCAGCTTTTAAGCCTTGTACGCCAACAATATTTTAGTGTGTTAGGTTTATGTGTCCAGGTGCTGGCAGTGGGGGCTGCAGGGATGGTGTGTGTGAGGAGAGGCCAGGGCTGCCCTGTGCTGGACACAGCCAGCTCCAGCTGATCCACCGCAGGGCACAGCGGAGCCCCTCAGCTACGATGGTGGCACCTCTGGAAAAGTGTACTTAAGAAACGACAGAAAAGGCTGCGCAGCAACGCACGAGACAGAGAAGCGAGGGGAAAAAAGCGTGAGAAACAGCCGACACCAAGGTGAGAGAAGAAGGAGGGGAGGAGGCGCTCCAGGCGCTGGAGCAGAGATTCCCATGGAGGAGACCATGGTGAGGCAGGCTGTCCCCCTGCAGCCTGTGGAGGACCATGGAGGAGTAGATATCCACACTGCAGCCCGTGGGGGACCCCACGCTGGAGCAGATGGAGATGCCCTGAAGGGAGCTGCAGCCTGTGGAGAGCCCACACAGGAGCAGGTTTTCTGGCAGGACCTGCAGCCCGTGGAGAGGTGCCCACACTGGAGCAGGTTTAACCTGAAGGACTGCAGCCCATGGAGAAAACCTGTGCTGCAGCAGTTCATGAACAACTGCAGCGTGTGGGAGGGACTGCCACTGGAGCAGTTCATGAAGGACTGTATCCCATAGCAGGGACCTCATGCTGGAGCACAGTTAGAATGTGAGGAGGAAGGAGCAGCAGAGAGGAGCTGTTCTGTCCACAACCCCTATTCCCCATCCTCCTACACTGCTTGGGGGCAGAGGATGTAGAGCCTGGGGAAGAAGGGGGGAGGGCAGGAAGGTGTTCTGGTTTTAATCTTTGTTTCTCACCATTCTACTCTATTGCTAATTAAAAAAAAATTAGAGTAAATTAATTTTTTCCAAGTTGCATCCGTTTTGCCTGTGATGGCACTTTGTAAGTTATGTCCCTGTCTTTGTCTCAACCCACTAGTTTTTTCATCTTATTTTCTCCCCCTGTCCTGCTGAGAAAGGAGTGAGAGAGCAACTGGCCGGGGGTCTGGCAGCCACCCAAAGTCAACCCACCACACTCAGGTAACCCGGCCAATAATAAAGGCCAGGAAACCGCACAGAAACCTTTGGGACAGAACGATGCCAGCACACAAAGCAGTAAAACGGCCATCAAGCTTCAGACAAGTCTATTCCCATTTCTTGCCAATATCTGAATGTCACCTGACTTAAGTTATAGTGATTTTCAGTGCTTCGGTTTTCCAATTTAGAAAACAGGAATAAATCAAATCTCACAGTACTCTATATAAATAATCTTTGAAAAGCGCTCGAACAAAGCCAGGGAGAGAGAAGTGCTCTTGTCCTTGCTTTGCCACAGCAATGGCCAATCTTGATTTCTGAAGAATTAAAGGCGAAAAGGCAGGCAAATCTGCAGCGCTGCCGCTGGGGATCTCAAAATACTGAAGTGAATAAACACCCTCACTCCGCAGATGAAGAAACGCCCGTTTAAACACCTGAATCTCCTGAAATTAAGACTCCGTCTGTGGGACGGGGCCTACCTGGGCCACTGACATCTCCTCACCTCGCCCCCCCCCCTCACCCCCTCACCTTGCTCAGAGCCGTTTTCTTCTCATCTCGCTGTTTACCCGGCGCCGGCTGAAGCGGTGGCGGCGGGGAAGATGGCGGAGGAGGGTTTGGCGAAGCGTCCGGGTCGCGGCGCGGCGACTCCCGCCTCAGCGGGGTGTCCATGGGCCACTTGTCGCGGCCGCCGACCCGCATCAAGCCCGGCCCGGCCTCCCGCTCCGACCGCATGGAGGAGCCGCCTCCGCCGCCGCCCGCAGCCAGGCGGAAACCTCGCGAGAACTGGCGGCTGGCCCGGCGGGATCTCGCGAGGTTTCGTTTGGCGGGAGGGGCGGGGAGCGGCGCTCCTCCGCCTCGTCCCCTCAGCCGCCGAGGCTGTGGCGGGCGGTGTCGTTGCCGCCGTTCCCGTTCTCCCTCACGGCGGGGAGAGGCGTTTTCAGCAGCCCCGGAGGGCCCCCACTGTGCCGGTGCGACGGGGGGAGGACAGAGAAACTGGGCCGTTTCCCTCCCCTCACGGCCCCCACCGAAGGTAGCCCGTGGCTGCTGAGGCCTGGCTCGGGCATCCCACTGCCCCGGCCTTACCTCTGCCTTGTACAGCGGGGTGGTCACAGCCACCTCGGGATGTGTCACCCAGGGTCTTAGCGTGCAGGGTCTGAAAGCTAGCCCGGTCCTGTGGAGAAAACAGGGTGGGAAAAGGGAAAAGGGGACGTCACTCGTTACTTGCATCAGCTCACAAGTCTTGTGCTGGTGGGGAGTTTGTCAGAAGAGCAGTGCCTGCACCCAGGCAATGCACAGCCAGCTTCAGCCTCCGAGGCCATGCCGCAGGCTTGAGGATTTTTCTGGCGGATGTCTCCCTGCCTTCCTGACCAGCTCCCCAAATTTCAGCTGCTGCTTTCGCTGTTACACAGCCTCACAGCCCGCGGTCTTCGGCATCAACCCCAACAGCTTTTGTCAAGTGCTGGTAGATGTTTGGCATCTGATCTATCTTGACAAATAAGAAGTGTCTCTAATAAGGACGCACAAATGGTTGTAGTCCATTCTCTGGCAGTGGCAAGTCCCTGGGGAGGTCACCAGTAATGAGCAGAATAAGGACAAGAACGCGGGAAGTATATAGCAATACAGCTTCAGAATAATATCTCACCTGCAAGCCGTCCCTGAATTGAGACACACACACCCCCAGGGGAAACTGGTCTTCCAGGTGGCTGGTCTGGAAGTAAGTACTGACCCATCAATCAGATCAAGGCTTACTCAGTCCTAGATTGCAATCAACAAATTTTGCTATGTCTAGATCCAAAAAGTTTCTTGAAACTCCTAGGTGAGTTGGGATGTCTTGGACTACTTCTCCTAGGCTTGGTGACAGAGGCACAGCAAACACCGAAGTAAGGGCACATGTCATGGGTGTACCAACGGACTCCTCTGGAGCTACTGAAACTAGACAGAATGAGCAAAAACACCTGCAGTTTAAGCAGAATACACATTGCCAACCTTCAGATGCTGCTGCATTGTCGGTCCTCAAACAGCTGTCCACAACACAAAGGAAATACATGATTTGATGCAGAATAATAAAAGCAGGTGGCATTGGCCGACGAAACTCTGAAATGTGTTATTCCTCTTCAAATTGTTTAGGCAATAGTACCTGGGAAGAAACTGTTGGAGCCATTTGCAGCAGAAATATCTTGTGGGTTTCCAAACTTATTCTGAAAACCTTCAAGGCAACAGCCAGGTCGCCCCACTCTGGGACAAGACTGACCCTTGCAAGAGAGAGATGAGGTTATGTGACAGAGTGAGGATGTCTCTTCTGGGGACATGCTGATAAGCTACTCAACCTGACAAGAGTCCTGAGGCACACATCATCAACCAGCTCAGAAGCTCTAACCTAACTGTAGCCACCTAAAGGGCTGGGAGCCAAGCCAAGTCATAGCAAGAATTCCTCTGACATCCAGGAAAAGTCATTCACAATCTAGGGCACTTTGCATACATTTCTTTCTAGGTAGCTTTTAATGCCAATAAATGAAAGCCAGCAACAGCCAGCCAAAAAACCTCCAGCAGATACCTGCCAAGGCACAGTGTCATGATATGCTGCCTTTATAGCAATGCCCGTTCTTGCTATTCCATCCATTTCTTCCCGCTCCTTCCACTCTGCCCCACTGATGACACTAATACAGCAGTGGTTTGCTGTCTTTGAACCCAAGAACTGATCAGACGGAGAAAAGGTTTTTAAACGCTGGACCAGTTCCCTGATTTGATTCACAACCTAACCACACAAACATTTGTATTACCACAGCTGAGGAAGTAGCACAGGGGTAAGTAGATTCCTGTGGGCAGTGGGCAGGGCAGGAATACTATAAACCAGTATTGTCATGAGAGCTGACATACCATCTAATCATAACTGGAGGGTACAGGAAGAAATAACAACTTTTATCAGTCTTTTAAAATACTTTGTCAATGAAAATAGTTGTAACATAGAAAAAAGGAAAAAAGCTTATATCCATGCCTGACATTAGACTAAAGGCCTGATTTGCCAGAAGACTTTTTTTGCCAACTTCCACGTAGAAATTGCCATGATGTTTTACTAGAAAACTAGGTTTACCTATGCTGGATTAAAAAAAACAACCCCCCCCCCAAAAAAAAAAAACCAAAAAACCATTACCGAGAAAAAGGAGTTCTTTGAGCATCAGCAATAGCCTTCTGGCTGCTCTTTGTGCAGCAAGCCATTGCTGTCACTTTATCCATGAGATGGTTGTCTTGGTTACAATCATTGAGGATACATAAGCACAGATATAAAAATAACTACCAAAATATCCTGTAAAGGATGATACTTTCCTAATACAGTAGCTGTTGAGACACAGTCCTTATAGAGTCTTAACTGGCCAGAGTCTTCTAGTATGCCCAGGAAAGATCTCCAGTTTACCTCAAACATAAGAATTCACCTGAACCACACACAAACTACCAGATACCAAAAGAAAAGAAAACCCTCTGTATGAACTTTTTAGCCAGCCACACTAAAGGAGAGACCCGATGCTGGCCAGGAGATGGGTATGCTTCCCCAATGATTCATTTTTCCCACGCTTTTCCACTGTGGAAAAAGTGGGATAAAGACTTTTCCTCTTAAGACTCATGGCTCATCCCATCTTTTTCAGAGCATGCAACTTTGGGTGAAGTCCTTTAGAACTAGGAAGTAAAACATTTTCATTCACCTTACTTCCTAATGTCTAAGAAAATATGGGATGGGTATTGAATTCTGCACTGGACATACTCCAATCCACATGTTCTAACATACAGAATGGTAACTTGGGCATCCATAATTCCCTCTGTGGAGCCACAGAACAAGTCCTGCTGTCACTGGGACAGAACCAGACTTTTCTACACTACTGTGCTGGTGCTCATAGGAAAGCGAGGGGATCTCCTGGACCCAACCAGATTTCAACAGTGAGAGCGTGTGCAATTGCTGTTAAAACACAGACTCTTCCCCTAGTTTTTCCGCATGGCATACCTTTGAATTTTAAAGCGCAGGTGTGCCTAGAACTTGAGTTCATGTTCAGTAATGCCCAGACACCTGGAGAACAGCCAATACCCTAGATTCAAACCATGTATGTGGCCTGCCTTGATGCAATGAAGTCTCCCTGATCGAGATGGGGATTCACGAGCATGCTGTTGGGAAAAGAGCCAAAGAATGAAGACATAATCAATCACAGCAAAGAAGTCTGCCTGAGCAGTGCAGCAAGCAAATAAGGTGGCAAAACAAAGGAAAAAAGAAAATTAGCATTTTGATTCACTAGCAGTTATCTCAGATTGGCCAATAAGAATCCTTGGATAAATAAAGGCCTTCCCACCTAGCAATCTTTCTCCAAGTAGTGGTCTCTACTAACTGTATATTCCTTAGGATTCAGAACCTGGCCCCTGAGAACTCAATGGGCCATGAGACAGATGTAGTGGGATGAGAAAGAGTAGTTTACATGTTCCAGTTTTGGTATATTTTTGCATAATTTAAAAAATAAAAATCACTCAAAAGTTTGCAGTATCAACCCATCCTTTGATATCCATTCATTGGCAAAATTAAAAGTAAACATTGTCTGCCTTGAAGTTAAAAGGACCATTAATCAAGAAAGATGGACTGCTGGAAAGCGAAAATGACAGCAAGGTTTCAATACGGGTACTTGGATTCATCCCTTGTCTCTTATTTACACAAAGTACCAAAAAAGGGTATAGGAAATATTTAATGAATCGCACTAATATGTCAGGGTTTTTTATACCTTGCCCCAATAAAGTGGATGAAAATTATATTACAATAACCAAACATATACATCTTCTGCTAAAAGTATAATTGAAAATACATGTTTAAACATTAACACAAATGTACTGAGATACAGTGTAGAAATTACATTTTAGACCAGTGATTTTATTTTGCTGACTAAAACAAAAATCATTTTTGTATTTCATGAAAAATCTTTGTCTACAGAAAAATTGCTAGTTCTTGAGTTCTGAAGTACTTCACACTAAAGTCTGGACTGCTAAACTTCAGGAAATCTATTCTAAACATTAAATGCCAAAGCTTAGCTGGAAGTCACAGAGGAAAATATTGACAGCTTGTAGCATTAAGTTTTTAAGCCCCACAGAGTGACATATGCGAAAAAGGCAAGAAGAGAATGGAAGGGAAAAATTTACACAAAACATGTTCAACATTTATGCTAAGAAGACAGATAGACCTGTCCTGTTTAGTGGATGGACAAAGCACTGCTGCTGTTTCAGAGGCATACGCTTTACTTCTTCATTTTTCAGAAAACCAATGACGTTTAAAAATACCACACTTTAACGACTTGTAAAAACTGTGTATGTGTATTATTCAGTTAATCCTTTGCACTGACAACACAACTATGTGTAAAGAGAATGACCGCGGTCCCTACAGTAGTACACTGTGGCTTACAACTTCATTATAATGCTAATTGCAGGTAGGACTGATTTATCTTAATGTTTATGCCATTTATGTTTGTTGTCTAGTCAGCTTACCAAAACCAGTTCTTAAACGGTCTTTCAGTAACACAATATAGAATGATAAAGAACTGAAATTAATAACTAGGAGAAAGTATAACAGAGTAACATAGTTTGTCATCAATTTAATGTATGCCAAATTAGAGTCAAATCATGGAAAACCATTGAAATTGCTCCTTAAAGGAACACATATTTATAAAGTAGTAAGTAAAAAACTTCATGGATTTTTTTGGTCTATTTACTCAGAAAGCATTCCTCACAGACAGGATGAAAACCCAGAAGCCACAACAATACTATATTAGACTGGCTATTCAATTTAACAACATTGTAAACAGTTCCAATGTTAAGTACTATTTTTAAACCTTCACAGTCTCACTGATGGTAGACACATGGATCAGTAAACAGTTTTAAAAAAAAAGTGAATTTATTTTTTAGTTCGTCATGTATGATTAATTTTGTAGAAATAGTCCATCATGTATACTTTTTAATCATCCTTAAGGCAAGCATTATTTCTCCGGTGTTAAGTACAGAGTAGTAGTTTGAATTCATATAAAAATAGCAAATTCTTGAAAGTATAACACCATAACAAGAATGCTAAAACAAACATATTACACTTAGACAAAATGAGCTCTCTACCAGCATTTATGGTCACGTACTATGGTCTGACATTGATGTTTCTAACATCATATCACTTTCATTCATTTCAATCTCAAATGTTTCTTCCAGTGGGCGACTGGTATCTGTACTTTTCCTTTGATGTGATGTCTCTAATGTTACTATGCCACTTTCATCCAGAGTTTGTCTTTCTATGTCGAATTCTCTGAAATCCCAGGGAGGTGAAATTATGTTCTTTAATGTCTTCATTGTGTGTACATCAAAGTCATAACATCTTAATTTGTCTTTGATCTCTGTTCCTAAGAAAACAATCAAACCATTAGTTTATTCTAAGTGAACACTCGCAAAAATATCTCTCAAAGAAACTATCATCCAGAAACTACTATGATTCTCTGCTTTCAGAGCGACAGGGAGCTGTCATTGCTTAATAACTGAAGTTGAATAGCGTTGTTCTGAAAAAATCCAGCAGCCTCCTTTTTGAAAAAAGCACAATATGAGAAGTACAGCTCAGATTCAAGTGTGTTATGAGAAGTAATTGCCAATTCCCTTCCCAATTCTCTGAGAGGCTTTTTTTGTCAACTTACACACAGCATGGTTTGCATTAATGCATATCACACAGCTGCATGTTCTTCCAGATGTGTTAACTGACTACATAAGGAGCAAGACAATATTGAGAAGAAACACCTGCTTCAATTGTGCGAAAAGTCTGCAGCAAAAGCAACAGAGCACACAGATGGTTTTTACTGGCTTCAACCTCATTAACATGCTTGAACAGGACATCAACTGTGTTCATTACAGATAAATCGCTAAGTTCAATGAAGCAGAAATAGGTCGCTATGAAGTTGGGGGGGCAGAAATCTTTCACAGAATCTTTCAAACTATGGCAATATAATGTAATACTGTTATGAAGCACTTTTTTTTTTAACCATATGTAAAGCTATATTTTTGGAGGCAGAAGAATTTATCCTGTCTCCACAGAGCAGAGTTTTGACATGGTGAAAATGCCTTGCCCATGTCTCTCTACAGCAGCATTAGTGCTCTGACTTTCCAACTCCAAACTCCATATTTCTATTTTATTTTTAACCCATTCCCTTTGGTTACTAAGCTACCACAAATCAGTGTTTTCTATAAAAGAAACCATCACCACCTTCAATAGCAAAGTGTTTCTTTCTTTATACTGGTAAGAATTTAATGCCGTGATGCTTATAAAAAACAGCAGTCATCTGCAATTGCTGGTAAGTCCTGACTCATTTAGCCATAAAAAAAAAAAACAAAAAACCCCAAAAAACCCAAACAAATGGCCAAACAAAAACATACTCTACTTTGTAAGTTAGCTAGGTAATAGTAGCCAGTCTTTCTTGACATAAGACTCCTGTCAGAGGACTCGATGACTTTAAGAGTTACATTAGTGAAAGACTTACCAATGTAGGCTTCAGAATCACCAATATACATTTCTATGCAATGTCCAAGCATCGTGACTGAAAATGTGTCATCCCTCCTAAGGCCAAGGGCCTATTAAAAAAAAAAAACAGTAAAAAGTATTCAGTAGCAAATAAAACCATTTACATCTTCCGTCCACGACAGTTCTGAGTTAGTTGTTCTGTTACTCGACAATGCTATCAGAGCATAGTCTTCACCATAGAAGCAAAACATCACACAACCAAAATAATAATATCATATAAACTGGCTGTAATAGTAAGCAAGCAAAGCCCAAAGCCAAAACCAGAAAAGGATATATATACAGACAGAGAATCATTCATAAAGCATGAAGTATAAGGCATGTTGCACTGACTGTAAAATTTCTACTTCAAGGCATAGGTTGGAAATATTTTAAATTTCAGCTGCATGAGAAGTTTATGTACATAAAATGTATATGACAACTATGATATTCAATTAATTTTTAACAAAGAAGGATCCAAGTAGTAAGCTTCCCAAAGTGGCCATTTTTTACCTGGTCAATAGAAAACTTAGGAAGATTTTTCAAAAAAATTTAAGATTATAAAATAAAACACTGATGTGGAGGCTGGGTAAAATGCTGGTTCTCTGTTCCAAAACCAAACCAGAATGAAACAGTAAATAACAGAGTCTGTGACCAGCACTTTAATTTAAGCCAGTTACATACCGTATGAAAATAGTCGATTGCGCTTTCAAAATTGCCCATTAGACTATGTATGTAGCCAATGGCAGAGTAAGTAGAAGCATTTTGAGGAATTAGTACTAGAGCTTGGCGATGGTACTCCAGTGCTTCCTCGTATTTCCTGTTAGGGTTAAATACAGAAGATCTATTAGTAAGCTTCAGGGTGAAAGGTGTTTTTATAGTATTGTATTGGTGTTTTCCTTAGTTCAGTGGCATGCGATCCTGCAAGAACTTAAAAATTATTGCTATTGCTTCATACTCTGAACATAACAGAATGCACAAAAGACTCAGGGATATTGACAATTTTCTTCTTCAACGTAACTGAGGAATCATTGTTACCCTTATGTATCACAACAGCTGCCTACAGCTAGGCCCCATTTGGAGATGATCTTAGCAATCTGATATGGTAAATTCCTTTAGATGTTTAATGCCACTCATTGTAATATTAGCTTGCTTTCTGCAGCTTTCATTTTCCTCCCCAGGGGAGCAGAGGAGCAATACAAAACTAAATCACTCATTGTTCAAAATGAGAAAAGCTCTCTAGGCGGAAATTTCACAACCCTTAAGTGCTACATATACTGGTACTTTTGTCACTTCCATTTTGCTACTGTCTCTATCAGAAAAGAAGATTTACACATAATTGTAATTTCTTTCAAATATCAGCCACCCTTTCTTTAAAAATTTTCCATTAATTAGACTGCTTATTGCATTTGTTATTTTATAAAACAAGGATTAAATGTATGTTATGGCATTGCTCTGAGAAATTAAATTGTCACATTTGACATCCTAGTACCAAGTTATCAAAAATAAAGATAGCAATTGTCTATTCAGAAGAAATGTTAATGTCTATAGTTAAAATTAAATTATGCAAACAGCAATACATGAAGTTGTTAGAGGGCATTAAGTAACAATTGAGGCAGAAAAGTTATGCAACTGTTTGCTTGCTGCACGAAACTTTCACATGATTTGAGTTTTATTTTCACTCATAGTATTTACCTGTCCAATTAACTACCACTGTATTTTAACATGCTGCTTTCAAATTTCAACGACATAATGCTAGTCAGTAGACATATATCCAGTAAGTTTTTTTCATAATAGCATGTATTATGAACACTAGTAAATTAGTTATTACAGAATTTTTTAAGTTGTCAAAGCATATGTACAGTTGCCTAAATTCTCAGCTTGATTTTCCTGAAAGATGGTTTACAAGGATGTAGAAATACATTAAGCTGGCTTTCTGAACCTGAACGAACAAATAATACAATGCAAGTTGTCCTAAGTGTGATACAAACAGTTACTAACTTATTGTAGAAATTAAAAAGAGACAAAAGGAATTAAAACTGAAATAACTATTTGAAAAAAAACTGCAATTATACTCATTAACAGATTCCAGCAGCAGTGCCTTTTGTTTGATCTTGGCAGAAGGGGTAACTATTATACATCCGTATTTCATAATGACAATGAAGACTAATTGGCAATTCAAGCACAAAGCAATTACTACCAAAGCCAAAGCAGAAGTACAACTTATATCTACCATAATCACATTCTGATTAGCAGCTTTGAGACAAAGTTTACAGTATACATCAATTGGACAATTAACACCATGACCACCCCCTTCCCCCCCCCCCCCCAAAAAAAAAATTTTAAAAAGGTACTGATTACACAAAAGAAAACACTGGTTAAAATCAGATTAAGGTAGTTAATGAGAAAACATTTCTCTATGTTGAAACTGTTAAAGCTTGCATATGTACTTTGCACTTTCTTTTTCTCTTCCTAGAACAGAAATACGAGATGAAATATGAAATATTTCTGTTCTCAAAAACCATAAAGTAATATTTTATTGCTGTGTTAATATCACTGAATATTTCACTTCAATTAAAAAAAAAAACCCAAACAAACCACACATAAGCACTGATCCAAGCAATTAATCAGCACAAAACCACCTTTATGTTAATTAAATCAGGGGACATATTCAAGTATGTCAGGACTGGGACAGCAGCCAGTTAGAATTAAGACCCATACAAGGATCTGGAAGCCTACGACAAAATTTCTATCTAATAAGAATCAATAGTTAAGGAAAGGCTTTTACATTAAGTACTTTAACTTGCACAGTAAACTGGATATATGGGGCGATTAATGTATTTATGTTCACAAGCTGATTTAAGGAATCTTGTTTTTATAAGGTGATTCTACACTGCTCTCATGTGGTACATAATCTTGATATAAATGAGAAGTAGGCCTAGTGAAAATATATTTGTGCAGTATTCCAGATAAATGTAGCTCCAATACTCTCTGCTTACTTGAGTTTTCTGCAGACGTGTCCTAAGTTGTTCAATAAAGGCTCCCATTTATCAACTGTTACCTGCAAAATAATGCAACAATTCAAATAACTGCAGCTTCCCAGACTGTAACTGAATTTTGTCTACTTTAAAAAAAAAAACAACAAAAAAACGAATGAACAAGGCAATTCATTCATGAGCAAGAAAAATATCACAAGCATTTTCAATTCTTTTGAAAACACATATTAAACCTCAAAACATTTATTCAATAACTAATTTTTCTGATTTTTCCATTCCCCAAACCCAATTAAATTTCTTTAAATGGTCAGCGGTATTAAAACTTGGATGCAAACCAAACAAAATTTGTTTTCTACTTAACTATCACGTTAAGTCTCTCAGCCTAGCCCCCAAATTAGGTATGTGTAAAATAATCATAAATACTGAAGGTCTTCTTTACTGTCTTCTCCATAGTCTAACTTCATCTGCTCTAAATAAGTCAGCTCATTTACGAGGGACATAGAAGACAACCTGAACCAACAAAATCCTTAAAACAATTTTTGCTGAAATGAAAAGTCATTTGGACATTATCACATGAATTTGCGATTTATAACAATGTAAGAGTATCTCTGTATCTGTAGCTATTTTAGGCATTTCCCACTCTAATCCTAAATTTCCATTTGTGTTTATAGATATGTTGATATTTAGTACTTCTCAATAAACAAGAAAAAATGCCACACAAAAGAATTTAGGCATATGCATAAATTTAAGCCTGATCTACAAAGTTTGTGGTATTCGCATGAACAACAATACAGCTTTAACTAAAACAGAGCAACCCTATTTATATATTGGTGAATGTATAAAGTAGTTTCTGTGCAGGTTTTTTTAGTAAATGTGTGCCTTGTCCACATGAAGATTATAGTTTTTTCAGCGCTTTCCACTTTATAGAAAGTTTGTGCTCTAGAAGCAATTTCATTATCTTGATAGGAGATGCTTTGTTAACAATTATAATAGCATGAGATGGTGTCCTCATTAACTAAATTTAAGCTAAAAATTGAGAAAACCTATCTTAAAATTCACAAGAAGCCTGTCACAAGGTGGTACTGCTTTCATTAAGGCATCTTAAGTTACTCTAGCACAGTGTGTTTCTTTAGACAAGATGACGACACACAAATAAAATAAACGGTACTACCAATAGGTACGAGCTCATTTGTGTGTTCCAGCGTTTGAGGAATCAGGGTTGTAATGGCTGACTTCTGATTCACAAGAGCACCTGAACTATGAGCACATTTCCTGACAAACTTTTTGCCAGTGATTATTTTGATTACTTTCAGGAAGTTAGTTAAGCATCCCTGGGCTCATTCCCACACAGTGTCTCCATCTGGTAGAAAGACAACAAATCCATACCTACAGGATTATGTCCAAACAAAAGTGGAAGTCATTCAAGAAATGGGTAACACTTAAGGTGGCAGAAACTGTCTTCACACGTGTACCCAGTTCCACCCTCAGGTCAAGAACCATTGGTCTACTAGCACTGAAGATAATGTGTGATGATTCCTATCTAAAAACCCAACATACTCAATTACAAGTAGATGGTCCAAGTTTTAAAGTCAAATTTATATTGTATTGCTTCTATCTTAAAATAAGCACAACATATTTTGTTACAAGATATTACAGAATTTCCTGGAGTTTTACATATTTATGATCGTGCATGTTATTAAGAAAAATACCTCATTTCCAATAGCTTTGATTTTTTCCAGTGCATCAAGAAACCACTTTTCTGCAGTTTTCCAGCTAAGAATTGAGGGGGTGGGGGGAAAGAAAATTAAATTAGTGAAGAGTTTTCATTAGCAGTATGAGAAAACTGTATTACAAGGAACAGTTCTTTGACATTATTTCGTTGTGTGAGTGAAATTAGATTTAAAACCCAGTAATTTAAGTTTCGCTGTATTTTGCATGTTCTCCTAAGAGTTAACAAGACAAAGTAAAAAAATCAGAAGCAAACCAAGAATATTCACTAAACATTTCTTATATCTGTTAGGTTTTTTCAGAATATATTTGGAACCTCCTGAGCTGCCAAAACATTTTGCTGTACAAAATTTTATAGCATGTGTGCGCTTGTGTGTACAGATGCCTTTTCAAGGCATGCAACTACACAATGATGGACACACACAAGATAATAATCGATTTCTGCATGTTCCTCAAGCATTAAATTCTTTCCTCGTTCAATCTTAAACAACGAAGAACAACGTAGAAAGCAAGGGTTTAGGGTAAACACCATCTAAACTAGAACCAAAAGAAATTTTGTGTTCTGTAGTTCAATGTAAGTACTTCAGTACATATACTGGCACATTACACTTCAGAATAATCCATGTTTAAGATTGTATTTAATCCTATTTTGCAAGCTTACTCTCCATTTTGAAATGCAACCACTCCAACTTCATGCATAACAAAAGGATCTTCAGGTGCAATGCTTAAAGCTTGGCTGAAAAATCTTTCAGCTAACTTGGAGTTGTTGGTCAAACCATATTCCAGTCCAATATAGAGCATTGGCAAATGACATCTAAAAAAAAAAAACAAAACAAAAACCCAAATATGCACTTAGCAGGAATGGTGTCACAAACTATAAAGAAATGCCAACTGTGTTTGTGTATGTTCATGTACATACAAGTAAAAGCTGATTTAAATGGACTATTAACCTAAGGGGCAGTTTAGTTCTGGAGGCTTTTTCCTATTTTCCTTCATGCATTTCATTTAAAAATGGAATATGGAAGAAGTAATAATTAAATACAATGGTTTTATATGCAATATGACATGATTAGTCCACTACTCATTTTACAACCTTCTGCACAGCATGAAACAGCAAGTTATTACTATACAGCAGTTATGACTTGGTATGACAAACAGGCTTCACAAATTGCAGAGAACTTTCAGGTAGAACATAGATTACCTAAATATAAATCTTGACTTTAGAACTTATAAAATCACAACAGTAATCACAAATAATGCAGTTAAATGCAGATGATGAAATTATTTGGGTTTTTCTCTCCTTTGTTCTCTACCAGATAATTGTTGCAAATGTATTCCTACTGTTTAAAAGGATATAGGTCAATATTCTACACTATTTATGGATTAATTTTAGTTTTTCTGAATACGACATTTTTGACATACCCTTTCATGAGCTGTGCAGCTGTGAAGTATGCAGCCATTGCTTGGTCGTGCTCACTCTCAACTGCAAATGAATGTCCATATGCTATCCACGCAGGCCCATAGGTTCTCTCAAGTGTAGTAGCTTTGCTAAAACCAAAAGCAAGTCACAAGCAAACACATCTGAAATTAAATTTCATCTGCTTCAGATGACTACTTACATAACAATGCTATGCCACATAGTTAGGTATCTATTAAGATAATCTCCTGTAATGACTAGGTAAACAAAGTATCACACCTTTTCAAGAGTTCATTATATTATTTCTGTGCTGTTCATGGACAGCAGGAATTATTTGATATTACTGAACATAAGCAATGATGTAATGGGTGAATTGGGCAAAATACAGAAAACATTAGTAGTGACTCATAATGTTTTACAGAATTCTAGCTATACATTTCAAAATAAATATATCTTAGCAAATGTAAGTTTCGCAAGCAGGATATGAAAATACCAAATGAACACTTAGGTTGAACTGTGTGTTGAAGTTTTGCCATATAATTGTACCAGCCTTAACAAAAACAAAAGTATGTGTCACATTGCAGACAGTTGCTGTGCATCAGAGAAGTATAAAAAATGTCACTCAAGTCCTGAGCTGAAGACTGCAACCTAGAGTCTTTACAGAAAGATGGACTTGACAGGAACATTAGAAAGCTCTGTAGGTTATTTTCTCAGTCTGAAGGCAAAGGCATTCATAACTAAACAGCTCATGACAGATGTGCCCAATCTTTTCTAACGGCATCTGACATGGAGATTCTACCTGTTCCACAAGTAATCTATTCTATTGCTTAACTATCCTTAAACACTTCATTTTCTTCTAACATTTAATCTAAGTGTTGTTTGTCACAGTTAAACTCATTATTTCTCATCAGACATCCCAGAGAACAGTTTGTTTTCCATCTCCTAGGACAAAACTTTACATATTCAAACATTTGCATCTTCCCACCCTACATCCTAGACAGCTTCGATCACTTCAAAAACTTTCCTCATTGGCCACCTTCTCCAGAATGCTTGTTTACTACCTTCTCTCGAATTCAATTCAAATGTCTCACATCCATCTTGAGTTCTCCACATATGTTGACTTGTCAACAGCAACACATTACAAAACAGCTTTCTTGTTGTTATAAAAGACGAATTATGTTCATCACAAAACTAGTTTTCCTAATTGGTGCTGAGATCAGGTAACCCCTTTTGCAAGATCTGAAGGATGCGATAGCTCCTTCTGGAGCAGCTGGAAGGATACTTCCCTTACATGCTACGGGGCACTGCCCAGCTGTGCCTTCTATCCTGTTCAGCATGCTCCAGCATGATGTCCTGTGACTCCAAAACAACAATACGGGAGCTTGTGTTTTTATCCATGGTATCTCCAGATCCTTTTCTAAAGACTACTGCCTAGCCCACAGTTGTCCCTAGCCTTGTAGTTGTACACTATCATTCTTCTCCAAGAAATCTGGGCACCTTGTTACTATTTCACTTTTACCAGACCTTTTTTCCTCTTTGTCAGAACTACCCTCAATTTTTATGGTTTTTTTTTTGTTGTGTTTTTTTTTTTTGTTTGTTTGTTTGTTTTTTTACCCCTAAACACATCTATAGACTCTTCCTGGCTAGGGATGCTTGCAGATTTAGTAAAGATGTTCTTTATTTCACCACCAAAATCACCTATGTCACTCAGGACAGCTTCTTGAACAATTTCACACTGGTACTTGTCAGGAATTTAAATAGTTTACTCATAATAATCAGGCATTTCAACAGTCTAAATTACTAACCCATCTTTACATACATTGTTTATAAAGGTCTCGAGAAGAAAAATGAAAGCCTTACAGGTTGATTTAAGCCTTCTCTGTTTAAGCTTACAGCACCAAAACAAATGCTCTACTTCACAGCAAGGTCCTGCTCCCCAGTGCTGATAACCAATACGCATACAGAAGACCTACAGGAAAGAGCATTGGACTGACTGACCAACCTAAAAAATCCAAGGCTGCTTGTGCAAAGAAAGAACTAGTCAGCCAAATGTCAGAATTTTCTATCTAACTCTTCCCTTTAAGATAAGAAACCTGAACATGGGAGGATGCTTGAGTGTCCTTAAGCTAAGAACTGAGGCTTGATTACCCCCAGCTGTAGTTAGCTTGGCAGCGTGAGCAAATGCAGGGACTACACCTGCCCATAACACAAGGTGACTGCCAAAAGAGATTCCACATAAGTCTGTATGTCATTTTTACAGTATCTATAAGGTTGAGGTCTAAATTGCTATACCAAAAATAGGGTGTCAACAAAAGGAATATTTTAGTAGTAACCAGTTTACCAAGGCTTCTGTTTACTTTATGAGCTAACAAACAATCATGAACATTAAATATTTATTTAGCAAGTAAGCAAGAGATTCACTAAGGAAAACCAGGAAAAAAAAAATTTACCTGAGATATCTTCTGGCGTGTTCATTTTTGTGGCCAACCATGAGATAGTAGCATCCTACTGCAAACCATGACACCTACACATTAAAATCAAAATAGAATATTATTACAGATATCACACTGATTTTAGTGAAACACCACCATAGGTGATGCAAAACAGAAGAACCGATTATAATCAGAGAAGTCAGGAACATTTTCACTGAAATCACAGTCAGCTTTTTGAATTATTTGATATTACAGACAAGCTAGAACTGCTGGCATGTACGTCTCTACCTGGGTTTGTCCAGCCTCGTGAAGAGAGAGCTAAGTGGAAAGCTTATTGCCGTCTTCAATTATCTAATGGTAGGGAACACAGAAGACAGAGCTAGACTCTTCTCAGAGGTGCAGTGATAGGATGGGAGGCAATGGGTACAAGTTGCAACATGGGAAATTCAGATTGAGTAAAAGGAAAACAATTTTCACTATGAAGGTGATCAAACATTTGAAAAGGTTGCCCAGAGAGGCACAGACACTTATTACTGTAGCATTTGTTTTAAATTATTATTCAAAGTGAATATCTCACATGGAATATATTTAACAGATACTTTGTTTTAAAAAAAGAACCTTGGTATAAGAAAATTACAATGCATAGAAAATAAAAAGGAGCGAACGATTTTTATTAGCTCCATCCAGAAACAGATTTTGAATTCTGTTGCTCAAACTGACTATTACAACTTTCACGTGCTTTCACCTAGAAAAAACTACCTGATAATGAAGGCTTAGAACAACTTACAGGATTATTTGGGTACAAGTCCACCAGTTTGTGAGAAAGATAGAAAAGCTCTACATAGCAGGAAGAAACAAGAAAAAAAAAATTAAAACATGCTAAAACATTCGGATGTATCAAGCCCTTTAGCTTTCTATATAAAATATCCAGAACATCTAACATTATTAACGCACAAGTGAACAAAAATGTTTTCTGTTTAGTGGTAATGCTTCAAACCGCCTCAAAATAGATTTGGTTTTGCAATTAACTAAAAAACCCAATGCTATAAGTCTTCACGTAAATAAGCACCTATACATCCCACCCCTTAAGAATTCTGCAACAACTTAGGTCATTAGCATACATTAAAATAAATGCCTGTAGTATTACACTTCAATTTATCTTGTCAAGGTAAAACACTACTGAACTTCCTACACCTAAAAGGTATAACATACAGGCTAGATCAATCTCAAAGTAGAGTCCTGTGCATTAATATGCTGAAAATAGGACAAAAGCAAATAAATTATTATATTATTTGGAATAATTCTAAGTGATTACTTTTCAAATAAGAATACTTCTTCTAGTTATTAGAATAACTTACTACGGATTTTCTAGTAACAGTGGAAGTAATCAGATACAGGATAACAATTCTACTGCCTATGCAATTTCAAAAGAAATAGCATTACAGTACATAAAATTTCTATTTCTTCCGAGTACACTGCTCTTAAATCGATGAGTTTGTCCTAGAGTACTTTGCATCAATTCTTGGCTTCAGAAAAATCAAATATGAAAACTGGCTTACAAAATACCAACTTATTTACAAAATGCTTCTTAAGGCAGACTTGGAAGAAAAATCACGAGTAGTGGCCACATTTCAGATGTAGTTAACTGTAAAGTAACTGAAAAGTACATTACTAAACATTGAGAAGTACTAGTACACCTAATGACCTATTTCCGTACATACAATGCACCATCTTTTGAGAGACTGCAAATCATATGAGCTCCTTATTTTATATTCCAACTGGTTTTAAAGACATTCAAGCTCCTCCCTTGCTTTGGATGTTTATACACAATCTGAAATGAGAAAAAGCCATCCCAGCTGCAAGTAAGCTATTCTTCTAATTCCAGCAAAGGTGCTGCATGATTATTAACTTGTTTGAACTAAAAAGAGGCCTTCACAACAGCAAAGGCAAGGACAGTCTAGAATTTTTTCTAATATGGAAGAGCATGTCCACCTAAGCATACACACTGCTGAAGAGTTCCTTCTAGTTGAAATTAATATATTTTGTTGTGTTGTTGAACAGAAAAAGTACACCCAGATACTCTAGGAAGATCACCTCAAACCAGAAATCAAACAACAGAAATGAAGCAGTGTAGCTCACTAACTTCCTGGCTACATAGCCCAGTGGTTAAGACAGTGACACTCGTGATCACGAATGAATAAAGACTATTTGCATAACTACTCCCCACCCCACCACTGTCAGCTCTGAAACTCCCTTCTTTTCCAGTTACCACTGTTTTCTTGAAACTGCAGGTAGGAGGATAAATATATGTAGTTGTTTAAATGATACATAAGGGCGTTTCTTGGCATCCTTAATTCTTTTTTAAAATTGAAGCTTTACAATCTTCTTTTAACTCCTTAAATATTGTGTTTCTTACCATTCGCTTTATTAAGCTCCACAAGTGTCCCTATATGCACAGGTAAACAATTTGCATGGAAAGGATCTTTTTCCATCACTCTAAAAAAAAAAAAAAAAAAAAAAAAATCTGCAATGCGCATTTCAAAAATTTTAATGTTATAAGCAAGCTGCTTTTATAGTGTGTAATGTTCCAGTTAATTACCACTTTAGGCACTGGAAAACTTTGTGACTAGAAGGTGACTATTAACAGCATAATAAAGGCTATCTTAAGACCAGAAAAATAACTATTAATTTAGCTTAACAGAAGAGGATAACAGAAAATTTTTGCAAGCTGAACATACAATTAGAAAAACAGAATACAATGCACATTTGTTTGCAAGTCACTTCAATTTTAACCTGCGAACAGCAAGCAACGTTTCTGTTCATCTTTTCCATACGTTTGACAGCAACTTTCAAGCAACAGTCCTCAGCCTTCTGAGCTTAAGACTAAGCAGTATGCCTCAGGAAACATATTTAGCTCAGTTTTTAATTTTTATTTCCTGTGCTTAGAAATGGAAGATAGTCTCACAGACAACAGACTGCATGCAGGACATGGCTTGTAGGCATGCGTCCTTTTTATAAGCACTGGCATTTGGTAAACTAAGCAGAGGAAAAAAAGGATGTCTTGAAACCTGTCCACAGAATCTCTTAAATCAGAAGCACAAGTTTATGACTCCGTTCTCGGAGAAGTACACCTTGAAATAGAAGTTTAGTTGGCATTTTTAAATAGTTCAAAGTATTTCAAATGAAAAGTATAAAAGAACATATAAACAAGTACTTTAAATGGTCTCTTGAAGAGAGTCTAAAACTTTGAAGTTATGTGAACTTCTCAGACTCTCATTTCCAAGCTCTAGCATCTGTGATAGTCTCCTCCTTAGGAGACATTTACTCCTGCCACTTTTTGCTAGGCAAGATGTGGCAATTAAGTTTCAGAAACAAAGATGCAATAGTATAATTTTATTGACTTAACTGGTATAATTTATTTCAACAGGATCATGATTTTACTTGGCTGTTTAAATTCACCCTAACTATCAGCATTCTCTACAGCCTTCCCAAAAATCTTGCCTGTACTGGGTTCCATGGGATATTCCACATAGTCATGGCTTGCTTCAGTTAAGAAAAAGCTGTACTATAAAAACCCCCGACAAAACAGAACCCCCAAAAACCCATGAAACAAAAAACCCTTCTGTTTTATAATACTAATATTCAGAATCTATGCAGTACATACACAAAAAATACATTTTTCTTAAAAAGGTAGTCAGACCAGCAGAAAAAAAATAGCTCCACAACCATGTGTTCAGATTTACAGTAGTTGAGAAACAATCCATGGTGTTCTTGTGACCCATCTGACAACTGAAGAGCAGTGTATGCCCGTGCTATGTAACAGCAACACTTGGCACATCAAAATTAACATAACTTTTAATCAGCCAGAAAAATCATACTTCCTAACTGACCAACTGATCCAAACCCATTCATTCTGAAGGCCAAACAAGAAGTAGGTAGGGAACACTGAAGGTACCAGTATAAGGAAGAGGATGGATGAAGGGAAGTGCAGCATAGTGCTGATTAACTAGAGTTTTGCTTTGGATACTTCTTCTACATATCATAAAAATAATGTGTCCAGCCAGACACAAACTACACATTTTAAATACCTAGAACTTCGTATCAAATTGTTATGTATGTCAATGCATTGAACAATGATATTTGCTCTAAGTCCAGGCATAATTATTATATACACCATATGAGAAAAAAACCTCAAAGTTGCTTTGTATACTTACACTGAAGTAAGCTTGTAACACATTTTGAAATCACAGTTATAGTAATGTCTTTCAGCTAAGGATACTACCACATCCAGGTTTTCCTGAAGACCATCTACTGATTCAGGAATCAGTGTTTCACTGGGTTTATTATACTGAAAGACAAAAACAACATGTGAAACAACCACCAATCTAAAATCAGATGGTATAAGTATTAATATTTTTAGTTCTAAAAGAATATTTAAGAAGCATTAAGCTTCTTAAAATTCTTAGTTTTAAACTGAAAGTCTATAAACCATGTATTTGGTAAAATGGTTCTTTATAATATACTTAAAAGCTCATTTAGAACATGAAAGATGCTTGCCAGTGTCAATATCTTAAGTGTAGGCTGTAGAAATGAATACTGAGCAATATATAGTTGGCTTTCAGTGCTCTCACATTATCTTTCAAAAAACTAATCTGGAATAATGTTGGTATATCCCATTATTTTCAGGTAACTGACATTTTGCCTACATTATTAATGTTCTTTTTCCCCACCTAGAAGTTTGTCAAGAAATAAAGCTAAAAAAGATAATCAGAATTTCAAGTTGTGTACATTTATTTTCTGGTGTGGTGACAAAACTATTATACTACTACTCCCATAAAGTGATACCTACTGCATCATAAATTCTAAAGACACCAAAACTACAAAGCCCTTATTTATTCCAATGTTTAGAATAAATGGAATCGAAGAAAATTTACATCTGAAGTCAAGACTTACAATCAATTCTCCAGCTTTTTAGCCAGTTTTGGGGTTTACCTTTTTCAATTTATTCTCAAATAAAAAGTGAAGCAATTCTTGTTCTTCTTCTGTACATTGTCTACTAAGAGGTAGAGATTCAAGAAGTTCTTTTTCTATGTGAATTAAAAAAAAAATTGAAGTGGTCATTTACAGAAGAAATAGCAAGATCCGACATTTTAAGAACTTAAAGATGCAAAGAATTTTATGATGCTTATCCAGAAACTACAAGGAAGATAAGACTACAGATACACTAACACAGATAATACTACTAATTATGGAAATTAATGATTGAATTCTTAGTTTTTCCTTCTATACTTTCAAATAACATTTAATAAAGATGACATAACACACCACTATTTTTATTTATTCTACATGTCAAATTTTATCACTCAGAATGCTATATTAAGCAATGCCTCATATAACTAAGCAAACAGCAGTAGGTTTTGTGGATTCAAAGTCTGTCGAGTTGAGAACACAGGAAAACCATTGTTTAGGCTGGGCAAAGAGCATGGGAGTTTCCAGAGCTAACAAACAGGATAGCTGGGTTACTTTGTTTCTTTTAATTCTTAGCACTGCAAGACTGAAAAATAAAGTTCACATATAAATTTGAGCAGATTACAATTTTCACTCATTTCATACATTTCCTATTGTTAACATTTTAGTCTGTTACTTGTAGTATCACTTTAATTTTTACCCAGGAAAAAGGCGTATTGAGAAAGCAGCTAAATTTTACTTGTATTTGAGAAATACTGCTATCCAGACCTTCTTGTGCCGTCAGCATATGGTGCGACGTTAAAAGATCAAATGCTTCAAAGCAGTAAACATCAAGCTTCAAGGCCTCTTTGTAGCTGTATGTTGCTAGGGTTCTATTATCCAAAGCATCATAGATCTTCCCTCGCAAAAGGCATATAGAGCTCTTGATCTGGTGGAAAAGCAGTGCTGGAGGTCAAAGACTGAATCAATGTTTGCAATTTGGTTTTGAGCACAAATCAAATGGGCTCCCTGAAAAGTAAAAAGCATTTCATGTATGACAGAACCTGTTTTTCTAGTGCTGTCTTTAAATAAAATATTACCTCTACTATCTTAAAAAAAAAAAAAAAAAAAAAAAAAAAAAAAATGCTCTGTCAGGTTATCTACTGCCAAACGAACACATGCTTGAAATAAAGAGAAGGAAGATAGAGTTTATCTTTTCTACTTCCGGCATCCAGCTCTCTGATACTGAGTTGTGAGCTAATTATACTAAATTCCCTTCATATTCAATATAGGGAAATTGTCACTTCCAAAGGCGATTTGCTACTTTGTTGACTATTAAACCACATATTTCATGCAAGACAAGAATGACCACAGTAGAGACGAAAAAGGCCAAATGGACTCAACTACTTTGAGCAGAAAAATATATCCTTTTTTTCATTCCAAAACATAGATGTTTCAGAAACAAAAGTAGTGAAAGATTATTACCATAGTTAGCTGTGCTAAGATGTCTAATAACTAACGTTCTTTTAAAACTCCCCAGACTCACTTCAGTCAGAAGGCCACAGAAGTGTCAGCAAGTTACCTGGAGAAAGTTAACCCATGACACATCCGTGTCATCAAATTAACCAGACAGACCAGCTCTGTCAGGAGTCCGAACACTAAACAATATAGCTGCATTAACTACTAATAAACCCCAGGGGGCTGCTAAAGTGGTAATATTGTTACCAGCTCAGAGACCAGTCATTCTTACCCTGGAACTACTGTCTGTGCAAGCTAATCAAGTTTAAGTTTGAAAAAGCTACGTTCCTAAAGAGGAGTTTGATCTAAAATTTCCTGTAGCAGTACCCACTTCAGTAGTTCTCTCCTTTGGAAAACCAAACCCATCTTCACATTAGTGAACTACATTACCACAAGCATTTGTGAAGTCAAGGACTGATGAAGTTGAGGTTTTTGGCTGGGTTATTTTTCAGTCAAAATACTTTCACAATTTAGTTCAATTATCAGCCACCCAAACACCTGGGCCAGAGTACCATGAAACAGGTAGCAAGAATGAACAGCCAAAGCTGAGGACTTCTTCCTTTGCTTGCAGTGGTAGCTTACATGTTCCCATTAAGGCTCACCATAGTAACTCAGTCTAATCTGCTTCTCCGTTAAGCCCATTAATACCAGCATTCAAAATCAGTTCATACTGATGATTTAACCCATTTTGCTGCTTCGGTGTTACAGGGAAAATGCCATCTGTCAATCACCTTCACTGTAGTTTCAGCTAATAAACTTCAATTCATAACTCCAGAAGTAAAGACTCTTCACAGACTCTTCAGCCTATCCGTTGTGCCAATCCCTTTTAACTGTTGCCTACAGTGAATTTTTTCATTGAGCTTCAAAAACTTTACGTACATGTCACATAATTTTCAAGTGTGATCAAAAGATGTCCCACTGAGAACAACACTTGAGTGATTAAGGAAATATTTCATTAGAAGTAACTGGAGGAGAAGAAAACTTGCTTTGTTATCTCAGAACCTGCAGTCTAATTGAAAGAAATGTTAGTTTACATTATCAAGACTGAAATTGCAGCATAGAGCTAAAAGACTTTAAAAACCAATGCTAGATCATGAACTTCCTGCGAAGTGTCTGCAAATAATTTATGGGAAGTTGTTGAAAAGCACTCTTCATTTTTGCAAACCAAGTTACTTTCATACAGCCAAGCTAACACATGAATGACTGAAAGGAGAACAATTGAGCATTTTTGAAAATTATGTTATCGAAAAAAGAAAGCTTAAACACAGAGTTTCAGATTCATACAGCTGTAAAATCACTTCCTGACTTCACACATTTTTTTCTCAATTATAAAAACATTTGTTTAAAAAATGTCACTTACAGAGGATTGTGACATCTCCCAGTCTGTAGTAGAGTCTTTCAATCCACTTTCATCCTTCAAGTACTTTTCAAAAAGTCTTTTGTTGATTGGCTCTTCCATATCAAGAATATCCAGGGCCTGTTGATGTTCTTTTGCAGCATACTAGCCAAACATGTGCATGTAAAAAACAAGGTTGGGATTTGAAACATCTGTACATAAAGCACCAATAAACACAGTGTCACATTTCAAAGGCACAGATTATAACAACCAGCGCTTATCAGCAGGCTTTTCATGCACGCTTATTCTTATTTGGATGTATGTCATTTTACAATTGCAGTCAACTATTTTACTAGTCATCTATAATATGCAAAAAAAAATAAAATTAGCACCTACAGAAAAATCTATTATTCAGCATTACGCAATCACAGAAGCAGATATGCTTCTAAAAATAGTTAATACAGGTTTTAATAATACAATCACCTTAGTCTATAAGGAGCACATTATTCTGTTTCAAGTTTCTATATTTAATCTACCAATTGATTCAGTTGTCCTGTGAAAGCACTGCATTTTACTATTTATGTAACACATTTTACGCAGAAGTATAAAGCTGCTAACTATATTTATACAACCATAAATCACATCTCCTATGGTCAGACTACAATCAACCAATTAAAAATGTAAACATAAAGACAGGAGATGAAAATGGTTCACATTATTTCCCTGCAAAATATTATAGGAGTATTTTCCTTCCTGGAAAAAAAGGTCAGTTGGATTTCTTCAGAACAGTACCACAATGGATATCCCAGTGACCATACTAAAGGTTAAAGAATGAAATCAACTGTCACAAAATTTAAACCTGTTATTCCAATGAACATGAACATCTACATTGCCTGTCAGGTATCTAATCTTCCCAAGATGCAGCTTTTATTTAGTTTGGTTTGTCTCCAATAGAGGTTAAAATGTGTACTCACATGACACCTAGCTGCAAGGTAGCGACACGCTTCATATAACTGAAAGAGAAGTTTCATACATATTAGTTATAAAAGAGCAAGCATGTTTACTTACACTGCTAGACTCCATTTTGCTCCTTTCACCTCCAAAAATCTTTCCTGACCAAAATGACTAAGTCTGTAACACTTTTCTACTATTAAACTCTCTTACTTCACTCTTCCCTTCACCACTCATTAGCAGAGTCGAAGGACAATTTAAACAACTCCACCTGAAGCAACACTCCCCCTTCCCATACCTGCTGCAGTTACATCCTTGCATCCCTTCTCTTTTCTGCGACCCTATCTGGGGACAACAGTTTCAATCTGGTTGATTGAACACAGGGCTATACTTGGTTTAGATAAACTACATCATGCAGGGTTTTTAATTACTCTTCCCATAAACCTTACCCTTTCACAGTGAAGAAGTCACTGTGGTTAGCAGCAAAGGTTTAAAAGTGGAATAAGAGTAGCAAGTCTTTGAATAAAATGACTTACCTTATCCAACTTACGTGATCGAAGGGCATGTGCTGCCCTATGATACTGAGCTGTTAAGTAAAGACATTGGGCCAACCAGTAGATATCTTGTGGTTCCTCTAAAATAAAAGAACAAATTATAAACCATTCATTTATAATATATCATTAAACACTTTCATACAGAGTATTCACTTTTGCTTCACTAGAAAAGTATTTTTCCCCTATTCTAGCATCCCATTGAGTTACAAAGCTTTATTTTTTTATATATATATATGCATAAACAACTTATATCTTCTATCAGTAAGAGATTAAAATGAAAAAATAAACAGATTTTAACTTTAAAGACATCAGATAGTGCACTGGACAGTGAATACAAAGAATTTCATGCTACAGGTGTGTCATGAGAAGGAGACAACAGTGATACAGATCTAAAAAAAGTAGCAATTGTAGGTTACTCTGCCCTTGGACATAGGGTAGAAAAAACCAACCCAGAATTGTCTTTCTCAAAAAAGATCAGTGGGAACTGAAAAGCTTCTACACCAAACTCAAAACTTCAACATTTAAACAAACAGCTTTAAAAAAAACCATCAAAACCAAAACAGAACTCTATCAGAAAGAAGTTAATCAAAGACAATTTAAAAAGCAACTACTTACCATGAGACAGTGAAGCTACTTTGTCTGCCCAAAACAGGGCACTTTGATACTGCTGCTGTAAAAGCATGATAGAAATAATTAGTATTTATTTGGGATTAGCTTTCCTGGATTATTTTGAAATATAATATTGTAATTTGAATATAATATTGTACATAATTCACATTTCATATCTTATGCATGTAGTCTCTAATGAATGGCGATTCACATTTGAGATCTTTATAAGTTAAAAAAAATAGTTTAAAAGGGCCAGTACTGTAACTTCTAAAGGATATAAAAAAGTAATTTGAGGTGGGGTTGTTCATTTATTTTCAATAAAATGCAGGTATCTTTGACCAAAAGGTATGCCCTACATAAGTATGGCAATAGGTCATTAATTGATTTGCTATCACTGAAAAAGTAGCAAGAATCCCTCCCTTCCAGTTAAAATAAATGGTACATTTTAGAAGAAAGAGAATGCTATACATTAAAAAAAGGACATATAAATTACTTCAGGAAGCTTCAGCAGCACCATCTCTGATTAAGAAATTTTCATTCTCCAGTCAAGATGCTTTAACTATACACAAACCATAGTCCCTACCTGAATCTCCCCTTATTCTTGGATACAGTTTCACTGTTAAGTCGCCAGTTCAGTAGAAGTGGGTGAAATAGAGAACACTGGTGGCAACCAGAGATCCGATGGAAGCAGAGTTTGCAGGTATACCCCACTAACTCAGCTAAGGTTGCCATCAGGTTTGGGTGCTAGGCAAAACCTCATAGAATTGGCTGGGATTATTCTCCGAGAAGATCAGCAGGGGCTATTGTTGTTCCTTTTTATCCTTCTCCATGCTATGAGGCATAACATGCTTCCCAGGATCTGCAGGACATTTAACAGATATCCTGCCATTGCAAGGACTTGCTTGCAACACTAGAAAAGCCTTGATCACTTCTGCTCTTTCCTGCAACATTACAGTTGTGGAGTTTGTTTACAATCTTAGAGACTGTTTTACGCTTTTGGAGTAGAGGTTTGGCAGACTTTTCCAAAATGCACACTGATGGTATTCTAGTCCTCACAAAGCACCACACTCCATGACCTAAGTGGTCTCTTCTATCCTGCGTTCCCACATTCCCTACTTGATGAGGATTAAGAATGCCCAGCAAAATCACCAAGAGAATAGTTTAGTTTCAGTCTGCATTCCCAGGAAAAAAACCACAACGCACCAAAACAACAACAAAAAAAACAAAACACCAAAACCAGACCAAACCAAAGCCCCACATATATATTAGCTGTCTACAAGAACTGAGGTTTAAATAACTCTCTCAGGACCACAAAAGAAAGGCATAACCCAGGCTTACAGGGCACTATACAACTTCTGTTGAGCAGTTCTACAGTGCTATAAACTGACTGTATCACACGAAGAAGCAGTCCCATATTCCTCCCGATGCCCCTTCCTCAGAACTACACAAGTGCCTACATAGCCGTGTGGCAAAGCAGCTTGGTGAACATGTTTAACTTAAATGAGCACAGCAAAACAAAACAATAAAATCTACCAAATTAACTTAGGTCTCCAATCAATCTTCCATTCAGACCTGCTGGCCACACACATAAAGGATTTTGTGCTAACTAAAGGGATGGGTTTCTCTCAGTAGCGATGCCAGTACCGAGTCTTTGAACTAGAAATAGAGCAGCACAGTTTCATGCCATGCTTAATCTAATTTATTAATGCGTTTCCTGTTGTGAGTTGTTTTTGGTTTTTTTTTCCCCTGCAACAACACAACTACTGAATCCATCCACAAATAAAAACAAGCCCGCCCTTCCAACAGCAGTCTGCAGCGTCGCAGGTTGGAACGACGGGCATCTATAACCACCGGGTAAGCACGGCCCAACGGGGAAACAACCCGGGAGGGAAGCAGGGATCCTGCAAAAGCGCCTTCGCTACACGGCAGCCCTGCCGCTCCCACAGCTCGGCCCTCCTCCTCCTCCAAACGAGGAAAAAACCCACCCAAATCCCCCCGTTCACGCTGCTCGGAGGCCCCAGCGGAGACCGCGCAGGCGGCGAGTCCGGTCCACACCCCCCCCCCCCCTAGAGCAAACGGGGCATTATTTCAAAATTCACTCCCTCTCCCCGGCTACAGAGGCTGAAACCTGCTTCTTCCCCCCGGGAGCCGGGCCGTGAGGGGCTTCGCCCCGGGGAAAGCTAGCGGGCCAGCCGCCCCTTCCCCACCAAACCCCAATGGTCGCTTCCCTCCCTCCTTCCCTCCCTCCCCGCGCCTCACCTGGTCGATGTACTGCCGCACCCGCTTCCTCAGCCGCTCCAGGTTCATCCTCCCCCGCGGTCCGGTGGGTGAAGCTGACGGGAGGCGGCCCCAGGCGCCAAACCGGGAGCGCTGGCCTCTCCGCCCGCCCGCCCGCCGAGGCGCCTTGCCCGGCGGTACCGCGCTCAAACCCGCCCTCCTCCTTCCCTTCCCGTCCCGTCCTTCCCTCACCGCCCCTCTCGGAAACAACGCCCCGAGCGCATCGTTCCGGGAGCGCTGAGGGCCGGCGGAGCGAGGGGAAAGCCCGCCGCGGGGGCTGCTGCCCACCCCCCCCCCCCCGATACATTTGTTCTGAGACTCTTCTCCGCAGCTTTGAGGAGAAGGTTTGTCTCTGTGAGGGCTCCTATACAGACCGGTCTGCCCCGAGGACACCCCTTTGGCCACTGCGGCCTTGAGGTGAAAATATATCCTCAAGACTTCGCAGCGATGGCGGGCGGTGCGTCAGGAGGTCTTTCTACGAGTCCTTCGTCGTCCAGTCATTTTTGGTGTCACGCAGATTAGGGAAGCGTTATCTACGAGGGCACTCCTGAAAAAACATCAGCTTTTACTGCTGAAAAACAGATAACGTAAACCATTAAAATGCCTGACTTGAAATAATTCAGACGCTGGCCAACGCGTCTTGGAGCAGTACAAGAAGAGCAATCCTCTGCGTCTGCTTTGACGGCGAAGGAAAAGCTGTGTCAGTTACAGCGTGGAGAAGGCCACGAAGGTGGCAGCTGGTCGCGAGCACACAGTATTCATCTGACAAAAATGGATCCGTGCGCCCCGCCTTGATCTGTTTGCAGTAGCTACACCTTGATGTAAAACTGTTCAACTTCAGTGATTTCCTCCTGTTATTAGTTAGGTCAGATTTTCATCTTGCACCGTGTCACCCTTTTGGGGCTGTTTCTTCTCTGGCGCTGTTGAGTGTGTGTGCTGCAGATGGCAGACACTCATTTTATGCCTGCAGTAAAACATACATTTATTTTGCCTTTTTTTCACTCAACTGCATTTGTAGGTCTGCTACTTTTTCACATTTTGGTAACCAAGATCTTGAGAAAAGCAAAATCCTTGTTCCTCTTTCCATTAGATCGCATAATGAAGAGACTAATCCTTTTGATAGTGATTTCTTTAGATCCAACGGTCCTATGTAGTGAGTGTTAACATCATGTTCAACTTCCCTAAAGACACCTTCAGGTGTCCAAATAGCTTCCATGGCAGAAGAGAGGATGCAATCCAGCTTTTGTACCTTCAGTTCTCTGAAACCTGTGGCTTGTTACGAGTGCTACCACTGCACTCATCCTATCTGTTGCTTTAAAATCTCTTTGAAATTAGTACAGTTAACAGCACATGTATTTGTCAGTTTGTGGATCTTTCTATATACAATAAAAGATGTTTGAGTGAGATTTTGATACAATTTAGAAACTGCTGAGTGGTGGAGCCCACAATTTGCTCATAAGTGGCACATTTCCTTCTTAGACCAGGTGTAACGGTAACTCACCAGATCTCAGTGGCTTCTATTCAGCATGAGATACCAGGGCAGCAAACTGCAGGAACTCAGCAAGAACAAGATGATTTTAAATATCATAGAATTGCAGAACGGTTTGGGTTGGAAGGGACCATAAAGATCATAAAGTCCAACTCCCCTGCAATAAGCAGGGACATCTTCAACTCGATCAGGTTGCTCAGAGCCCCGTCCAACCTGACCTTGAATGTTTCCAGGGATGGGGCATCTACCACCTCTCTGGGCAACCTGTGCCAGGGTTTCACCACCATCATCGTAAAAAATTTCTTCCTTATATCTAGTCTGAATCTACCCTCTTTTAGTTTAAATACCTCAGTAGGGGACTGAGTTTGAAACAATATGAAATGCAGGGAAAAAAAAAAAAGAAAAGAAATAAAATATAAAAATTAGGAGTTGGTGCTAACCTCTAAGATAAAAGTCTTGGCTGGGGAAGAAAAAAAAGATGCACAGGAAGTGTGGGGGTTGGAATAGAAGAAAACGCTCTTGTTGGGGATGGGTGACAGTTAAGAGCAGCCATAGTCACAGGGAGCTGGTCTGAAGCGTAGAGAGGACTTGTGATCTGCAGGATCTTGGAGGGGCCAAGAAACGCTCTATGAAGGTGAGGAAACAGGCACAGGAATGCACACAGAGTATCTTATTACTACGTTAGCATCTACCTAGTTCTTACGTTGTCAAAGCAGGGTACATCATCTCAGGTTGCATCTGTGTGTTATGTGCTGCTTTCTTGTGTTCTCCTGAAAAGTTAGCTCGTCTGAGCGAGCTATTTCTGGGGCTGGAGCTCTGAGAAATGGTTGCTTGAGCTATGCTGGGAGGCTACGGCAGTGCTGTTCCAGTGGCTCTGCTCAGGTGGGCTCCAGTCCTGTTTCTGCAATGGGAAGCTGCTCTGATATCACCGCTTGTGAAGTAGCTGCTCGTTCAAGGAGAGCATCCTTATGGATAGACTCCGAAGTTTTGCTCCTTCACGGGGAGCAATGTAGGCGTGTGGGCAAATGGATAGAGCTGACACATGGTGCTGTGAACAGCAAGGTCTTTGTGAATTGGTGGTTGAAGCTTAAGAATTCTTTTAGGTATGAACAGGAGAAAACTTGAATTTTAAGTAGTTTCAAATAATACATAAGCTTCTCTTTCAAAGTCAAAACTAGTAACGAGCAAAACTAATGGTTAAGTGGTGTTGATATACCTACTGCTTTGCTAATAGTACTTATAACAGCTGTGAAGGTATGGAGAGTCAGTTAAAACAAACTGCTTTACAAATTTGCACTCTAGTATCTTAAATCTTGAGAGGAAGGGGAGGGTTCCACAGTCATATTAAAACTTCTTCACTTTGTGGAAATGTCTGTATTTTTATCTACATTGAGAACCTTCTTTCTTTCTTTTGTTCTAAAAATACCTATAGGTACTGTATGCTGGTGCTAGCACATAGCTTCCTTCTGCTGCTTTTAAATTACTGTTTCTGAGTCAGTTTGATGCTTGCACATGTAAACCTGATGCAGTCAAAGTGGGTATGTTCACTTTGAGTTCACTTTGAGTACATGAAAAAAGTTCTCTTCGAAATTGGAAAAGTGTCCTCGTTTCTGGCTTGAGTATTCTAACTGAAGTGAGGCCCCTGAAACAGAGAAGTGTGTTTAGGTGGGAGGGGTTCCCCAAAATGCACCAGGAGCAGATGTCAGTCTTTCTGGGAAGTTTTCAGAGGCAGCCTGTAACTCAGCTGTTCTCTCCAGGTAACTGGAAAATGAGAGTAACTTTCTACTGCCCTCATTTTGAAGCTTTTCGTCTTGATCCCTGCAACCCCAAACCCACGTGGACTCCTGTTTCCAAACCTGTGTATAAGTACCACAGACCCGTCAGGGTGCAACCCTTGGCAATCCCCACTTTACAAAGGCAGAATATCTGAATTTCTCCCGTGGTGTGACTCGCTCTCTGCTGCCTGCAGCATGGCTAAGCTTTGGGGTAGGGAGATGGAAAAAGGTGTTATTTTGATTTTGAATGGGTCTAAAAAAAGTGAATCTGGAAATAGACTGAACTTGGTAAACTGGGAGCATCCATGGCATGCACGGAGGTGGAGAAGGATGGAAAGCGAAGCCATTGGCTTTTTCATTTCTCCCAACAGCATTCTTCAGTTATCTAAGAGAATTCCTGCCTTTTCGTATAGAAACAGTATCATCTCTTCTACTTCTAGACTCAATAGCATGCCATTACTTTCTGTATCCGAATCTCCTATTATTTGATTGCCCACCATGAACTGCATAAGCTGTCAAGAAAGCAATCTGCAATTAAACTGAGTGTCTTTATTTAATTTTTGCCTCTGTTATTTTAGCTTGGCTTGCACAACTGTGCTGTAAATCAGTCCTGCCTCTTCCACAACATCTTTCATCCTGTTAGTCACCGTCAAGCAAGTTTGACAGGCAGAGGTCTCCAATAGCCAAGTTAGTTCCTACAAGTTTTGTGAAAGTCAGTGGCAAGATTAGAGCGAGCTGGATGAGTGCCCCTTTTCCCCCAAGGAAGGCTGCAGCCTCAACTAAGTGGTTATCTGCTCCATTTGGCCTGCCAGCAGTCTAGTAAGGGTGTGTATGGCTCAGGATTGCAATCAGACGATGTGTCAGGAGTCTTCAAGGACATGGGAGGACAGGGACTGAAGGTATTGTGAAGAAAGGGAAGCCGGGGCTTGGCGAATCGTTTGGGGGGAGCACGTGGCTCAGTCCATAAGAAACCAGCCTTTATTGGGTCTGCTGTTTGTAGAACACTCTTCTTCCTGTGGTTATCTAGATGATACAAACCTATTGCTCTTGAGGTCTTTTTTTCTAACATAAAGAATCTTGGTTCTTTTCTTCTTCAAAAAAAGAATATTTGTTCTCTGCAGCAGGTTTTGATTCATTGGTGATGAGTGAGTCCCATTGAATGTATCAGAATAACCAAGATCACATTTGGCTTTGTTTTTTTCCAAGAGTTTAATTTTAGAAGAGTGGCCTCTTTCATGCTCATTTCTGTCTTTCATACATGCAGTATTACTCCATTATGGCTATTGGAGATGCCAACAATGAGCTTAAGGATGTTTAATCCTTCTTGCTCAGAAGCCAACAAAGAGGAAATGTTTTGAGGAAATGTTTTAAGGAAATGAAGAAAATGCAATTTTCTTTCGCTTCTTCATGCTGTTTACAATAAAATGTAAAGCCTTCAGGATAAATTTTAATACTGACAAAGAAATAAACATTTGCACCACAAAAGGCAACTTTTATTACAAAGCTGTGCTACTGATTACAATTAGGCTCCTCTTTATGTAAGTTTAAAGAAATTGTATGAGTATGTGTAGAAGTAAGACTTAGCACTAAGAGTTATTTTCTGCTTCATTAAGATTTTCTTTTAAATGTTATATCCCTTATATTTCTCTTGAGAAGCACTTGAATCGATTATGTTGGCCAGTACAGAAAGTAATACACCTCTTCTCTTGCAGTGTCTATGTAGCCGTAGTCCAAAAATAGTAAGGTTGGTGAGCCAAGCTAGATGTACTGGGAGGCAGATGAGATGCTCTTGGCTTGCTTTGCCATCAGTCTAGCTTTTGCCATTTTCCTAGAAGTTTCCCTTGTCAGTGGAGCAAAAAAAAATAATTCAGCTGACCAAACCCAGGTGTCTGCATTAGGGGGAGCTGACTGGCTCTCTGGACTCCATTGGTTGTGTTAATTAGATTTCTACTGACAGGAACGAGACTTTAAGCACCTATCTCAGAGTTACGCAAATGTATGTATCTTAATATCAAATGGAGTCTGCCCTAGGACCTCGGTTCATTTCTCCACATGTAGGTGTGTAGTTAAATTTGAGTATTATCTCAGTTGCTGTGGAGTATCTGTGACATCTGTATGGGACTAGTGTGCTGAAGAGCCTTGCCCTCCTGGTCTGGGGTTGGGAGGCCAGATGAGTTCACAGTAATACCTAAAATGGTACTAGATGCCCATGTTTAGGGACATGAATCCTGTCCTGTGTGTCTACACATGTGCTGGGCATCTAGGTTCCCAAAATAGTCTGTAAAGTCCTCCTTGTAGTGGGACTTAGCAGACTGACCTTTTTAAAATATCTTCTTCCCATTTCCCAGAACTGAAAGATGTAGAGGGGTAGCTCAGGTGTGTATGTATGTTTTCATGCTCAGGGCTGCAGCAGAGCAATCTGGAACCAAAAAATTATTTTGCATGCCATAACGGTAGCTCTTACTGTTCAACACAGCACAGGTATGGGAGCAGAAAGCAGTCAGATAGTTGGATGCAAGAGAAGGGAGGAAGCAGACTAGAACATGCTTGTGAACCATAAGTAATGCAACATACACGTGCTCTGATATTTTAAGAGCTTTGGGGCTTGGGGCATAGTTTTGATCAGTCTGACTTTTCATTTGAAGTAAAAATACTGATGTTTACTTGAAATGTGCATGCTGTGTGTTATAGGAATGTGCCTGCTTCATTAAGAGTTTGCTCTCTAGACTTTGGGACAGTGAAGTAGTGAGTAATGTGAAAACTTTATCTGTTGACTATGAGACTTAACACATATTGCACAGACTGTAGCTTGAGCAGCTGTACAGCTTGTTGTTCATCTCCCTTAACTGTGAAGAGGACTGCTCACCACTGTAGTTCATCACAAGCATGGACAAGAAAATCCATGACTTGTTTTCCGGTTAGCTAACGTGAAATCCAGTTTGTTGGCATTTCTTCTTAAAGAAATATGGACTTTGATTATTCTGCTACTAAGATGCAATGTTTGAAACAATCATATACAGAAAACAACTTTTACTTTTCTCAGGTCACTGTACCAGACAGATGCAGCCTTCTTACGCCAAGATGTTATACTTTGGCACTTGTATTCTTCAGTTCTATAAAGAAAAGGAATCAATGGCTGCGTGAGATGCAACACATGCAAAACAGAAAATAGCTAAAATGAATGTAAGTATGTATGCTTCAACTTTTGATTTCCTTGAAAAGCAGTTTTGTAGCTTCTTTGGAATGAGTTTTTGTTGCCTTTTTTTCCCCTCCCCATGTTTATTGTTGTCACTATCATTACCCTCTGAAGGTTGTCTTTTAGCTCCTATCATTGCTGTTGCTCTGAAGCTTATAGGTTTTCAAAGATATGATGATAACAGTATATGCAGATTCTATTTTCTTGTATGGTTTCGTTGTTCTGCTGAAATGGATGAGAATTTAATTTCAGAGGATGAAAACAGTATTTTTGACTAATCATCCACTCTACTGAGATGCTAAACTTAATCCCTTGAATCTCTTGCCAGGACTTGTTTTTATTTATTTATTTATATTCCAAAATAACAAAACTGCTTTAATCACTTTGCAGTCCTTATACTGAACGTTGCGTACTGAACCATGCATCAGTATGCATGTCAGAGAAGCACTTCACCATTTCATGGAAACTTTTTAGCCAAAAAAAAAAAAAAGAACACGTTCCCACGACAAGTAGACAAAAACTCACGTGTTATCTAAATATTAGATAGATCGCCACAACTGTTCTTGCAGGTGCGTTTGGTATTTTGCATAATCACATTTGCATTTTGACAGATTTGTGCTCATGGTGTGAATCCCCTCTTCATCTTGCATCCCTAGACACTTGTGTCATGTAGGAGTGAGAATTGAGCATGCTGTTTCTTGTGACTGGCTATTGAGCCTGTGATTTGTTCCAGGGGCCCTATGCACTCCCATTTTAAGATAGTGCTGGCTACTGCAGAAGTTCCTAACCTGAAGTTATAAACTGGTTTTGGTTTCTTTGTTGTAGTGCCAATTTGCAGATTTAAAAATTCTCTGATATGACAAATAGTTGTTCACGTCTCTGCATCTTATAAATAAATAAATATTGTGGTCACTGGTGCCCAGTGACAGGACCAGACGCAATGGGCACAACCTGAAACACAAGAGGGTCCGTCTGAACATGAGGGAACACTTTTTCACTGTGAGGGTAACCGAGCACTGGCACAGGTTGTCCAGGGAGGTTGTGGAATCTCCGACCTTGGAGATATTCCACAGCTGTCTGGACAACCGGCTCTCGGTGGCCCTGCTTGAGCTGGGGCGTTGGACCAGATGACCTCCAGAGGTGCCTGCCAACCTCAACCAGTCTGTGATTCTGTGAAATACTATGTTCGGTGAAATATGCTAATTCTCACTGAGGCTAAATATGATCACATCTTCCTTGTACAACAGTCAGAGACACTTTTGACCCAGGAGAGGCTTTTCATCTTGACTGTCTGTATCAAGGAAATTAGTTGTGAGAGCAGAACCTGATGGTCCTCAGCACATGGATGGGGAAGGAAGGCCAGTGAATCTGAAGAACAGCTTGTGCTGGTACCTGGGAATAAAAATCATTATACTTGTAGCAGATATGAGTAGTCTATAAGAACAGAAATACCTTATTTCCATTTTGTTCCCTTATGAAAGAGGAATTCCTCGACACACCTTTAGCTAGATGAAAATTAACTGCTGAAATTGCAAGACTTTGATTTAAAAGCTGTTCTCCTGCCCTCTAGTGTTACTGTACAAGTCTTGAAATAGCTGGTGGGTTTGTGCGTGTGAATTTCTGATGTCTTTTGGAAAACTGAAAACATACAAATTGATCCTCAGTCTAAGTGGAAAATGACACTGGGAGATTAATAGGTGTTTTGAGCTTTCAATAGTTACCTGCAGAGTGAAAACACTTCTCTTTTTCATAACCATTATTGTGTATTCTCTCTCTCTTTCTTTTCTTCTTCTCTTTTCTTTTCTTCTCTTATCTTCTCTTCTTTTCTCTTTTCTCTTTTTTCTTCTCTTCCCTTCTCTTCTCTTCTCTTCTCTTCTCTTCTCTTCTCTTCTCTTCTCTTCTCCTCTCCTCTCTTCTCTTCTCTTCTCCTCTTCTCTTCTCTTCTCTTCTCTTCTTGTTGTTTGTTTTAAAGCAGGATGGCATTTGTACTTTATTTTCCACTGTAGGTCTAATAAATGTGTGGAGATATGTATTAGGTAGTGATTTTTTGAAATGTGTCATATCATTAACTCTTCTATTGATCCAAATTGCTATGTAAGTTCCAAAGTAAAATACACAGTAGAATAGGTAATTCTGATAATTTTTTTCTTTTTTTTTAAATGTTTTTTCATTCTTTTGTTTATTTATTTATTTAGGGTTTACTGATGGAAGTGCCTGGTTAAATTCAAGTCAAACTAGACACTTCACATGTGGTTATGGCTACATATGGTTTAAGTCTGGGTTTGCAGAGGTAATTGTAGTGATTGGAGACCTGTACCCATTCTGTCTTTAATGTTTCTCACAGATCACAAAATTGTCATAAAGTTCACTGTCTTCTCTAGGTTCATTTTTCTAAGTATGTTTACTCATGCAGCCATTATGCCTAAGATCTGAAGTTTCTCTTCTACTTATTTCCAGATTCCCCTCTCCTTGCTTTTTACTCTCCTGCTCCAGTCTTTAGATATGGCTCAGTCTCTCCCTTTTTGGTCATCCTACATGGCTCTCATCAGAAAAAGCTAGCCAGCATTTAATATCCTTTGAAATCCCCAAATGTAGACCCTGATTACTGCCAAAATAGATAGATAGAATGCCATGACATTTTGCACTATGTAAATAATGTAAACATATGAATAATAAGACCAAATATTAATCACATTTGTAACAATAGGCTTGACTGCAAAAAGAAGAGAATTCCTTAGTGTGATGTTGTTAAAGTAAAATGTTATCATCACATTTGTCATCTAGATCTCCATAATATGTACCAGTGGAAGTTTTTGTGGATGTTTTTTCCTTGGGTTTTTTTTTTTGATAAACTGTGAAATAATCCTCCAATCTTCAGCCAGACATTGGAAACTTGGTCTTTACAATACTAAAGCTAAAGAGAAATGGCTAACCAATACACAGCAACATAGTGTTGCGCTCTCGGTTGGATTTTTACGGACCCTTGTGAGGTTGCGACAGATACACTCCTGACCCCTAGCCCTGCTTTGGTTCAGGCTGACTAAGCAGCAACAGACCTCACTCCCTGTGGTGAACCTGTGAGCTGGAAAGTTCCTGGCTCACGTACAAGGGAGTGAAGGTGCCTCCGAAAAATATTTCAAAAGATGGTTACGAAGCCCAAAAATGCAAGATAACCAAAGTACAGAACAAGATACCAGAGCTAAAATGAAGACATTATCTTGTCTGTACTATTGACTAGCTGCCAACTACTTCACTCTATAAATATTACCATCAGGATGGGCCCAATTTGAGCTCTCTCTGAATTGCATCTGGACTGCACACCAGGTGACTCCCCTCTTGAGCAGGGATGCCTCTCAAGGTTTGAGATTCCTTACCTGAGATTAAGAGAACCTTCCTTACCCAAGGCGGAGAGATCCCTTACTCATGACAGGTCCTTGGTAACTGACTGATAGCATGCTGAATTAATACTAATGAAACATTACTAATCCATGTAGCTACACAATATTATTATAAACTTTGTATCGATAATTCCATTAGGCATAAACTGAGTCTAAGACTAAGATTAGACCTAGCTGCACCTAGGCTCCATAAGGCATTTAGAAAGCAAGAGGGTCCACTCTGAACCTTGTGACTCAACAGGAGTCTTCCTTACCCTTTTGCATCTCTGGTCTCTGTGTGAATCATTCTAACTCAATTTTCCTTTGTATGTTTCTTCCATGCAGTAATTAATAGAATGAACCTTGCCATCAAACTTACTGAACTTTGTTAAACTACTGTTGAACTTTGTTAAATTACATCAAAATTATTGAACTCTGACAAACTATTATTTTACCTCAATAAAACATATTGCTGCTTCTCTCTTTCGACTGAAGTGCATTTCACCCATCCGCGACAGAGACTGACCATTGATACGGTCCTGCGGTATAAAGGCAGGTTCATTTCAGTCTGGTTTATTGGATATTCTTTGCGTAACACCCAAGAAAAAGCAAAGATGCTGCCGAAGGACACTAGAGGTCACTGTGAGATGTGATATAATGAGTCTTGGGGCAGTTTATTTGCAAACTGAACCTGTGTTCCTCACATCCATATATTGACCATTCCAAGACTTGGCCGTGTTTTATTTCTCTTGCTATTTTATTTCACCTGGAAGGAAAATAAACAAATGGATACCAAGTTTTAACTGGGGGGGGGGGGGGGGGGGGGAATTATCTTCTGATTTGTGAGCAGTATTTACAAAGACATAACTTGTGTTTTGCACTCTTCCATGCTCATTTGTCACAGTATGCAATGATCTTACAAGTAGTTTTAGTCTCTTTGTGATGAGCAAATTGAGATAAATGCCCTGTCTCAGTCTAGATTCATGGAACTAAACAGCAAGCACTGCGCAGTACCTGAAGTGCCACAGAGTCAAATTAGTCAGCAGGGGCTGAGGATGCCTCTTGCAGAACCGGTACCTTTAGCTCCTGTTTGGCACGGCTAAGCAGACAGAGCCCTATTTCTTGGGTATTTTATTTTTTAACAGCGATTAATGAATTCTTCACACGTATTTTAGGTTTGAAAATAATCTCCTCTTGTTTTTTAGATTAATGAGAGATGAGAGTTGCATCAGCCTCAAGTCTTTGTCCTGAGCTGCATGGGAAATTAGAAAGCTTTCTATAGCCTTTATTATTTTCATCTTGTTCAGTGTGTGAAGCTGCAGGCGCTGGCTTGTACTGTGAGGGCACACCTCTTTGGGTTGTATGTCTTTCCTCGGCAATATCATATTATGCGATCAAGATGTACTGCAGGGGAAGGCTGCAACCTTAGAAAGCGTCTCTTCCAGCATGAGCCCTTTTGGCTTGTGTATTGGGGGGAAGGGAGGGAAGAGACCTAGTGGGAGGCACAGCCTTTGCCGCTTTACAGTGCAACCACCTCTCTGCTGCTCCAGGACCGCTGGTCTGGAGTAGGTGAGTTGCTGGTGCACTGTGATAAATTGAGACAGAGGTCAGCTGAATGACTTTTATGCACGAGACTTGACAGGTCTGCTTACAAAACGCAGGAGTATGTGCTTGCTGTACATGTCAGGCAAGGGGCTCCTAAGCAATGTTTTCCTCCTGTCTGTTCTGTTCCTCTTCAGCACTGGGGAGGGTGAAAGAATAGCACCTTGTATAAATGCTGATATGGGAAGCTTCAGGTGGTCCTGGCATTTTGCAACCTTGAGTGCTGAACTGCTGACTGTTTTTTTCTGATTTTAGACATCTTCAAACTGAAAATTAAATAAACAGGGAAAAAAAGGAGCCCTGCCCCAAAGTGTGGCAATCTGTGATTGTTGCTATGAGGAAAGCTGAAACTGTGGCAAACTAGTTACAGCAAGGCTTTGCTACGATGCCTTTATTTTGTTTGCTGGTCAAGGTTGTGAGGCCGCACAGCTGTTATCATCTATCTGTCAGCTTGGATGTATTAGTTTTTAAAAGCTATGTCTAATCAATGCAAATATTTTAGGGAGTGTTTTAGGCATCAGTGGGCAGAACTGTAATGGTCTGGGCATTAGAGATTGGAAACGAGAGGCAATCACAGCTTCAACCACTTCCACAAATGTCTGCAGAGCAAAAAACTGGTTTTGATGGATGGCTTATAGGACCCTTAACTCATCTGTGCTCAGAATTTGATGTGGTAACACCATGAACTACTTCTTTTCAGACAGGAAAGAAGCAACACTGTTGGGAGAAATAAACATGACAGGAGGAGGGAGAAATACACTGAGCTCTCACTATAGATAGGAAGGAGATGGAAAAGTTGCCCAGGGACCTTCTAGAGTGAATGGAGGTATGTGTGATTAATTTGGTCCTAGAAATGCTGCTAGTCTGTAATCCCTTAGCAATTTAATTCACTGTGCTTACAGAAGCTGAGGATACTTTTTCACTGCTTTTAGAAAACAGAGAAGTAACATTATTGGAGCTGTGGTGACTGGCTGCCTTTATCGTAGGAATGATTTAGCTTGTTTTATTAGAGTCTACCTATGAGCTGGTGAAGAAAATGTCAGCATACTTCACTACTCATATTGATAACAAAAGAGCTTGTACCACAGGTGAAATTTTTCCTGGGCTAAGAATAAGTACCATGTTCTTGTACAACATATTCTTTCAAAGCAGGTCCCATGATCATTGTGTTAACACACTTTTAAAATTGCTTCATTTCATTTTTGCCTGTGGTATTTCTCAATTTATCCTAGCTCCGAATACTTGCAAGGAGGTATGCATGGGTGTATACACACCTGCTCATCCCTCTCTGCCAAAATAAATAAATAAAGTTGAGAGAGACCCTAAACTGCGTTCCTCAGTATATTAATCTAGATGACCCTACCTGTCCTTCAAAGGCCAGAGAGAGAAATCCTGTCCTGATCTTCTGGGTTGCATTTTGCTACAGTTAAATAAGTGTCACAGAAAATTAACAAATTCCATAGAATAATCTGCCTTCCTAATACACACCTCACCAAAAAATATGGCAGGAACTGGAATGTTGCTTTTCAAGTTCAGGCTTAATATCTCATTTGTTCCCATTTGGTTCCTTAGTAGATTCTATGCTTGCCTTGGGCAATAGCAACATGTTTCTTCGTGATGAAATGTGATCAGTTATTTGGATGCTAGCTGTAAGAATGTAAGTGGCATTTCTGTTGGTTTGGCATGAGTCTTAAGAGGTACTTTTTTTCCTAACTGCTGGCTTGATCATTCTAGCCTCTAGATTAATGCACTTTTTTGGTAGCACAGCAAGCCGGCCTCGGTATGTGTTACTTTTGCTAACTGACTCACCTTTGGCATGCGTTATGCCTCCCATTGGTTCTGGCAAAGCCAAGACCTGTTGACTTCTTGACTGGACATCATTCAACTGACTTCATGGTGCGTACAAATCTTCATATTTACCTGGACCTTGACGAAAACCTGCTTGGAGATCTTACAGATCCAGAAGGTTATGGCTGGAGGGAGGGCCTGTGCAGCTGAGGAGCGACTTGCAGAGAGGTCCCAGGTTCTGTCTCTCATCACCAACATTCTCTAGTTTATCAGACTTCATTTTTCAGTTGATGCAGGGGATTGAATTGTGCTTGCAAATGGCCAGTAAGGAATTCCCCTGGAGGAGGAAAGCTCCCAGCTGCCATAGAGACAGTTTCTGCATGCTGTTCTGTTTCCGATCCTCCTGCCTGGCAGCGGCTGATAGGAAAGGACTGAGGCTGGGAACAGGGGATCTCACTGAGCTTTATGTGGCTCATTGGACCAAACTGTAAATTATTCTCTCCTGCATTGGGATTATCACAATCTGACCCAAAGGTCTGGGAGGCAGGACCTGCTCAGAGATGCTCTGTTTTCTTGTGTTCATTGTTAGGAGGGATGCCCTGACTCACAGCACCTCTGGCAGCATTTTCTACTGGCAGTGTAAATTACTCGGACACTCGGGACGCAGACCCAGCTAACATGCTTGCTTTTGTTTCTGTTCAACAGCACGGTAGGAACTCGTGAGACTTATTGCACTTGTGATACTGATTGTGGATGGGCATTAGGCCTTGTGCATGTTCAGGGTACTCCAGGCTTACTGCTCAAGGACATATATTTGTGCTGAGTAAGCACGGTAACTCTGAGTGTCCAAAATGTGTCAGTTACCACAGGTGAGTCTGATGGGCCTGGGTAATGGTTTCATTGTGCGTACAGAGCAGGGTTGCTCTGCACAAGAATCACAGGTAATGGTCACTGCATGTGTGCAGTTGTGGTAATTTAATCCTCAAAGCAGCAGGGTGAGAGATGAAAGGAGTAGAGTTGGTAGCCCTGTCTAAACAGAAAACCACGCACATGGGGCAGCTTCCTCTATCTTCCCATCCGATCTCTCAAATCTAAACAGCCTGTGCTTTCTTCTGAATAAAGTCAGTCTGGTATCTGGGCTTTCAGTCTTAACGGACTCAACTAAGTTGAATTGTTTAGCCTTGCGGAAACTGAGGATTTGACAACCACTTTCTAGAACTTCACATGTTCGTCACAGTCAAATTAACATGGTCACTCTCTGCTAGCAAGTCACAAGTAGCTGGGCTTTAAAAGAGCTATGCATTTCAATTCCATGGGATAAAAATTCCTCTTGTGGAGCCTAGGAAGAACATACTTCTGTGATGTAAAGAGAAACTGTCTTTTCCTCCACATATAAATATATGTTTAATATCTTTATCAATGATCTGGACGACGGGATCGAGGGCACCCTCACTAAGTTTGCAGATGACACCAAGTTGGGCAGGAATGTTGATCTGCTTGAGGGTAGGAAGGCTCTACAGAGAGATCTGGACAGGCTGGATCGACGGGTGGAGGCCAGTTGTATGAGGTTCAACAAGACCAAGTGCCAGGTCTTGCACTTCGGTCACAACTACCCAACGCAGCGCTACAGTCTTGATGAAGAGTGGCTGGAAAGCTGCCCGGCCGAAAAGGACCTGGGGGTGTTGGTCAAGAGTCGGCTGAATGTGAGCCAGCCGTGTGCTCAGGTGGCCAAGAAGGCCAACGGCATCCTGGCTTGTATCAGGAATCGTGTGGCCAGCAGGAGCAGGGAAGGGATCGTCCCCCTGTACTCAGCACCGGTGAGGCTGCACCTCGAATATTGTGTTCAGTTTGGGGCCCCTCACTACAGGAAAGACATTGAGATGCTGGAGCGTGTACAGAGAAGGACAATGAAGCTGGTGAAGGGTCTGGAGCACAAGTCCTGTGAGGATCGGCTGAGGGAACTGGGGTTGTTTAGTCTGGAGAAAAGGAGGCTGAGGGGAGACCTTATTGCTCTCTGCAACTACCTGAAAGGAGGTTGTAGTGAGGTGCGTGTCGGTCTCTTCTCCCAAGTAACAAGCGATAGGATGAGAGGAAATGGCCTCAAGTTGCACCAGGGGAAGTTTAGATTGGATATTAGGAAAAATTTCTTCACTTGAAAAGGTTGTCAGGCATTGGACCAGGCTGCCCAGGGAAGTGGTGAAGTCACCATCCCTGGAGGTATTTAAAAGACATATAGATGTGGTGCGTAGGGACATGGTTTAGTGGTGGACTTGGCAGTGTTAGGTTAACAGTTGGACTCAATGATCTTAAAGGTCCTTTCCAACCTAAATGATTCTATAATTCTATTTGAGAGATTTGCTCAACACATGTTCCAAGAGACACATGGAAAGATCTACAAAGATCCCAGTCACTTTTATGAACAATATAACTATACTTAGTAATTTCCCAGTCTTTCTAAGGCCATTAAAATACCTTTTGCAAATCGTGAACTGTTTATTGCTTTCTTCTGTGCAAATAAGTTTATTTCTTCAGTTGCATAATTGAGCCAAATTGTATTTCAAGTTAAACAGAACACTTATTGGGGGGGGGGCAGCTTTAAAAGTACTAGTAAATTCAAGTAAACTAGAAAAATCCAAGCATTTTACTGAACTTATCAAAAGAGCTTTTTTAGTGAGATACATATATATGTTAACCAGACCATGCATGGTTTAAGGGAAAAAGTTTCATCTTAAAAGTTTAACCCCAATATGTTCGGGAGCAGTGATTTGGTGAAGCCTTCTCTAGACCACTAAGGTTGAAGAATAAATTCTAGAGCTGAAAAGGTGGGATGTCACATGTACTCAGAGGTGCGGACTCTCCACGAGCTTTTGTTTAGATAAATTACTATGCAGTACTTTGCCCGTCTAATTGTTAATCACACCTGTGCCAAGATGTTTGCTTGAGTTTATTTCGTGCAGCTGCTGCAAGCCTGTGCCAGATGGCAACTTAGCTCTTCCAGCACGAAAAAAAAGAACTGAAAGAACTAGGAAGGTCTCAGATCTCCATGTAAGGCCCTGATCCTGTAAGCAGTGGGAGTTTTCTGTATGAAGGGCTTGTAAAGTCAAGTCTTTGCATGCTTTAACCTAATACAATTAGCCTACCCTTTGATTTTAGTGGCTTGAGCTGTTTGCCATTACAAGTGTGGTCAGATGAACAACATTTTTTAAATGGAGGAAAACATTTTAATTAAAATTTGATTATCTAATTAAGATCTAGAACCATATTTAGACAGCCAACAAAAGAAGGCTTGATTATTTTGGTTTGCTTTTCGTCTGGAAAAGCTGGGTGCCTTTGAAAACAAGATATTTTATTTGGGCATCTAATTCAAACTTCCAAATCTGAGATATTTTTTTTTTCCCACAACTTCCAGGTGAGTTTGGCATGGAGGCCATGTATCTTGTAGTGAGAATGTTCATTGCACAGAACACACAGACCAAGTACGTTGAACTCTAATGTCTACCTCTGGTACTGGAGGTAACACAGCATGCAAAATATCCTTATAAGAAGACCGAATTACAAGAAAGATTTTTACAAAGTGTATGTATTTACAAACTCAGTAGCAGAAAGTGTTTATTATTCTGAGAAATTATAAACATCAAAATAAAATTCTGTTTACAGTGTAATAATTAGTTGCATCAGGATAATATGTTATATGATGGAAAAAATGTGCAAGTGTGCATCTATGCCACCCTTGGTCCTTTTCTCAGAAAGGTCAGAGGATAAAAGTATTATGCCCTGTCAGGCAGCCAGCACCATTTTACAGCTGTTATTAGTTGCACTCAGCATAGAGGAAACGGGCTCTTGCCTTCAGCTCACAAAATCAGCGCCTGAAACGAGTTGTGCAAAACATTCAGATTGGATCTCTAACGTACTTGAAATCAGTCTTGATTCAAGTCCAGACTAGCTCAATGCACTTGCACCCGTTTGCTGGAATTTTGTTTGTCTGATGTTTTCCAGCAAAGGCAAATATGAATCTTTTTTTTTTTTTACCCATATCCGAAGATTTGCAAACTTTTGCAGGCTTTCATGACTAGTATTATGTCATCTGCGTTTTGTATCATTTTTAGCTGATGCCATCAAGAGTTTGCCAATATCACTTTGATTTTTCACAGTTGAGGAAAGGCTCACTTCAGCTGATGTTCTAACTTAATCCAATGAACAGAGAGCTGCCTCCATGTATATCTGCACCGACAATGAATTTGAACCAGTCAGGTGGTCTGTATCCTTATCGTGTGTCTGCCAGCCTGTGTGTCTTTTCATGTTGTTTAATCTATCGGTCACATTTTGTCCAGCCTAGGATGTAGCTGTGATACTGAAATGCTTTAGCTAATGGCTGCTAATATGTTCTAGAAGTGTGATATAGGATGTATCAGTACTGCAAAACACAGTTAAGAAGTCTAAGCTTTAACTCAAATCAGGTAACCAAAGCTAACTAACTCACGTTAAAACAGCAGCAAAGATGAAGTAATTTGAACTTTAAGTTCACACAAGGACCTTGCTTTCAAGGCTGTACGAACAAGCTTAGCAAAAAGGAGATTGAACTGCTGCAAAAGACATCAAGTTGAAAAGCTGCAGCGACTCTGGCTAGTGGGTAACCAGTATTTCCTGAGGCTTTATACCCTCTTCGCTTGTCTTTCGGCGTGTGTTTTCACAGGTGTTTATGTAAGTGTGTCCAAGCTACGGCTGCACCCCATTTGCTATGTCGCAGCTGGCCCAAAATCCAAGGTGTGTTCTCCTCTGGAAGATGAGAGCTATGCCTGGTTAAGACCGCACTTTCTTGCACTGTAACCTGTTAGTATGTATTCTGATTTGTGCTAAGCTTCAAGCTAAGGAGTCTAGAAGTGAAATAAAGCTTGTGCTATGTAGACTGTTAAAGAGCTCAGCTGGGTTTGCTTCGCATGCTTCTGTTGGATGGAAGCCTGGCAGAGATGGGGAGACCAAATTAAACCAATTATCAATAATATGCTGTTCCAGCAAATGCTTCTGTTTCCGACGGTGTTAGCAAAGTGGCAGGAGCAATTAAAAGGCCGCAGTCCCCGCAACAAAGCGCTGGCAGCTCAGAAACGGCGCAGCAAGCGGCCCCATGAAGGACAACCGGAGGGGGTGGGGAAGGCAGAGGCAAGAAGTGATTGTCTGTCTCCTAATAATGGGACCAATTTTCAGTGCAGCTATGCCAGCTGAGCTCCAGGGAGGCACCAGGGAATCCAGCTCAATGGGCTTTGATTTGTGCATATGTGTATAGATTATATATGACAGGCACGGTTCCACATGCCTTCCAAATCATGGCACTGTACTTAAACCCTAATACATAGATAATGCAGATGTGAGATAATCAAAGCAACCTTTGTCATACTGAAAACTGAAACTCTTGAGGGCAGAGTTTAATCAATGTATTATGGGAACTAAAATTCCAGCCTTACTGTAGTCATTGTATTACTAGGTGCCATATTTAATTCATGAAGAAAACTACGAGCTTTAAAATTGAAATGAGACTCAAAATCTGCTGGTTGATGCAGAATGTAAAATTAATTTTCTGTTGGTCATGGGCATCAAAGAAATAGGTACGAAAGAGCAAAAAATCTGTCTCATCTGTTTCTGGATTGCTTTTATCAGATTCTTAATGGTCTCAAAAAATGTTACGAGAAAACACTGCAGAAAAGTAGCTGTGATTCACTTCACAGGCTGCATCTCTGTTTTTACCAAAGAAGGTTTTTCTTCTATTCCTCTAACAATGTATGTAAATGTCAAGCTTCTGTAGGCTGAAGAAGGATTTCAGCATTATTTAAATATATATTTATAAGAAAATTATTACTTTCTTATGGTTTTGATAATATTACCTCCTTTTTTTTCCTTTTTTTCAGGCAGGTGAATTGCTAGGAGGTCATAGTATATCACTTCTACATACATATATAATGGCAGTAATCATTACCCTTGTTCTTGAGCTTGTATGTTTTCCTACAGCTTTGGCAAGATTTGCTTTAATTAAAAAAAAAAAAAAAAGAATCTGCTGATTCAAAAGAAAATACCACAGTGAAATAAATCTGGGTTATATTTGGGTAATAAGGAAACAGAGGACGATGCCGGATGTGGAGGTGACCAGGATGTTCCATTCCAGCTTTCCTTCCTCATTTAACTTTTCTTTGGCTGCTCCAGTTAGAAACGGTGCATGAAGGCTGGAACAACAGCAGGCATGGAAGTTTTTCATTACCTGCCCCTCTGACAGGGTAGCACAGCAACCACCATACCTCCGTCTTCCTTCCCGTGGGCTCCTTCTTTCCCATCCTGGGGATATTCTTTCTCCTGATGTCCCATATCTTCCCCCATGTATGGTTTTATAGGTACTGTTTGCAAAGTCCCAGCAGAAGTTAGCTTGTAAATTGGAGAGCTGTAACAATACTTCAGGATGACAAATTACGCAGTGTCTTCCTGTAGCCCAACAAACTCTAGTGCTTCCACACATTGTGGTTCGTATGTTTGTTCAGACTCTGGCTTTTCATCTGTAGAAAAGCAAAAGAGTAACTGGACCTCTTGTTGGCAAGGAAGTGACATCCACACATGATATTTTGAGCACCAACCTCTCACTGACTTGTGAACCTGGACCTCGAACTCTGTGGTTATCTGTGTACAGACTTAAGTAAGTGTGCTTGAATTTGCAGAAGTGGCTGGGGACAGTTGCATTTATATTTAAAAGTAGAGTTCAAAATCTTCTTATGCCTGAGCTGCTTTGCTTGGTGATCTAGTTGGGTTGTCCTGAAATATAAATGGTGAGTTTGGAGTCAGGTGCAAATAGGACCCTCTGACTAATGTGACTGTAGCCTTTATGCCAGAGTTCCTCGTACCTATGGTGGAGGTAGCGTTTCCATCCTTCACAGTAGGGTCTATGGAGGGATGAAGCCATTTTAATACTGAAGGGACAAATCAACAGCATAAACCACAGATTTAAACAAACCACCATGCTGTACTCTGTCCTGGTAACCTCTAGTTGCTGCTACATGACGCTGCTGCTTTCTTTGCACTTCTTTTGTGCTGATTTAAACACATACAAGTTAAGTGTGTTAATACACATACTACATCCCTTCTTAAATAAACCTTACCATTTATTTTTAGAAATGCATTTAAAACATAGAGCAATTAAGCTGACTTCAGTGAAGTTAGCAAGGAGAGTCAAATGTGAGTGTTGGGAAGGAGCAGAGATCCTCACTGTTACAGTTTTCTTACAACTTTTGTGGTCTCTCTCTCTTGTTATTTATTTATTTATTTATTTTAATTCAAGTTCCTGCTGGAGCATCAAGTGAAAACCCTTCAAAAGAAGGTTTCTTAACTTCGCAAGAGCAAAGGAAAACTTGAAAACATGAAGCCTGCATGTTCTTCTGTGACTACAAAGCAAATAAAAAGATTCACAATTCAGATTTCAACAAGATTTCACAACTTTTAATGCAATAATACAAATGCAACATTTTTGGAAGGCCTGATTTATTTTTTTAGACTGTAGGCAATATGGTTTCAACTCATTATTCATACTTAAACTCAGGGCCTGGAAATCCAGGTGAATAGTTTTTTCCTGAAATCCTAAAAACTCCATGTTAAAAAACCACCACAACCCCACAACTGATAATTCAGGAATATTTAAGTAATATTCCTTTTATTGTGGTAAATATAAAGAAATAATAAAATGGATACACTCATACTTGGTGTTTGTCCAGTTAAAAGAGGGGGTGGTAGTGAATACCAGATTAGTCATTCCTAACTTGGACAAACCCTGATTGTGTCTATATTCATAATTTTTCCATGGTAACCAACGTGGATTATTGAGTTGCGACCGTTTTGCTGGGCTCCATGTGTTTCTATTGACCCTTAGGAGAGTTATTTTGGTGTTAAATACTGCCAGGCAGTGAGTAACCTTTTTTCCATTTTACCGAAGGAATATGTGGCTTTACTTCTTCCTTGCATCAGCTATGGCCTTAATCTTAAATTCATCTTCAATGAACTGATTCAAATTATTAACCCACTGGAAAACTATTCTCCTTTCTTAAAAAAAAAAAAAGAAAAAGAAAAAAAAGTTTTTCTTCGTGACTTTTATCCTGGAGCTGAGCTTGCTCAGGGTTTAAAGAGCACAAATATTGGTGTAAGACAAACAGAATGGAAGAGGGGCACAAGGAGAGGGGTAAAAGGGGGAGAGTGACCTCTTGTTTCCCATGGCAATGAGATGGTACTTAAGCTCAGCCCAGCCATCTTTAAAACTTCATCATGAGTTTTCTTTTGACACGGTCTGTTAATGTAAGGTTATTATATCCACAGCAATTCCAGTACAGATAAGGCTGCTAACCTGGGTTTACAATAGAAAATGGAAGCAGAATTTGACCCTCAGATTCACATTTCCTGTAACTCTTAGCACTGTTTTTGTAGTGGTATTTCAGGTCTCTCTTGTTTCAAGTATTAGCTTGTAATCATACCGGTGTTTCAGTAGCAGAGTGTTTTAACTTTGGAGCCAGGGATTTGAAGAGAGTAACATTTCTACTTATTTATAAGGCAAGTGGCATTTGGTCAAACATTTTAGGTTATTATCATCCCACTCTGAAGCTTTTAAAGAAGAAAAGGAAACACGAATTTTGTTTGGTTCAGTGGTGCAACTTGTTAAGGATAGCTGGCCCCTTGCAGAGTGACCTGATGATCCAACCTGGAACCACATGAAGCGGGGGACGTCAGGGGTGTTTGACTTCAGCCATAAAGGCATAGGACATTTTCTTTAAGGAATAGGATTGCTAGCAAAGCCAAGCTGGCATTTTCCTTCTGATAGTGAGGGAAGTTTTGGTTCGTTAACTTACTGTCTTTTTGGCTCTTGTTAAAGGGTGTATAACCTCTCTTTTAGAAACAAGCTACTGTTGGAGGGACCAGTTGACGTGTGCTTGCCCGATGTGATTGCTGTAACAGAGGTGCACAACAAAGGCTGAGTTTGTCTGTCCTTGCTCTCTCCCATCACGGCTGGTGGCTTGAGATGACCTCCGTCCAGCCACGGAGCCCTGTGGCTGACCACCGCATGGGGGTCACCCCCTCTACGCTGGCTCTGGGCATACTCCATGCACTCTAGGACATATATTGCCGCAGAACATTGGGCCAGTCCCACTATTGCTTTGGGCAAACAAGAATCCTTTTTCCTTCTCGACCCAGGCACTTAGGGACAGTGAAGCTTTTCTCTCTAGCGTGGTGGGTTTGGGGATCCTGCCCTGGGAAGGTGTGAATTTTCTGAAGCCAGGAGTTCGCAGTTGTATGGCAGAGTCACTGATGTACTGGAGGGTTGGTGTTTATGGTAGCTGTTATTTCTACTCTCGCTTCAGTACTATAAAGACATAGTCTTGTATTTTAGAGTTTCTGTGCTTCAGAAACTAAGTTTTCATCATTAGCACTTCAAACATTATTCACTGATCCATATTGCAAATGAGAAAGGAGAGAGTGTCTTAGAAAGCATTTCCAAGTGCCAGGAAGTAAATGGTTATTGCTGGGGTGTCTGCTTGGAAAGTTGGCAGCCTCCAAAATGATTACGGGTGAAATTCTACTTCAGATAAAGCAAGAGCTGATATTGGTTCGATGCTTGGTTTTGACTGATACCTCTTCTGAGAGAACTGCTGCTACCCCGCTTGGCTATGCTAAGACCAGTTTGTGATTTTAATACACATTTTCTTTTGAAGAAGTGTAATTAAAAAACAAGAAATACAGAACATGCTTTTCAGAACAGAAGCGTCTGTCCCCTGAACTGTAGATCAATGATGGTCTAAAAGCGTGGCAGATGATAACATGCAGAGAGCTGATGGGTCACGTGGTGCTGTTTCTCCTCATTTCAAGCTGCTAAATCCCATCAAAAGGGAAGCTAGAAACAAATTTTATGTATTTTCAGTATTTTCACTCTGTGAATCCAATTACAGTGACTGACACAAGCATTGCATAAAATCATGAGTAAATAAGGAAGTGTCGTGGTGGTGGGAGGGCATTGGTCCACCGAGCGCTCTCCCTCGTTCATGGCAAGTGGCTCAGAGGCTTCAGAGAGCCTCGAAGTCTTTCTAACACCCTCACTCTGCTGTATTTACTGTCGGCCAACTGGTCCTTACTGAAGAGACCTTGGATACCGAGACGAAAATTGTCACGTGGGAAAAAAGCCCAAATCTTAATCAGCTCAATTAGTTACGTTACAGTTGCTCGCTTACAGTCCTTTTCCCAGTTAGGCTCCTTCTTTGCTCGCAGTTATGAACCCAGGCGAGCTTTGTTGGTAATTATAAGGGAAATGGCTTTTCTGTCATTTTGCTTTAAGTTTTTTTCACTATACTGAAAACATGGTGTCTTTATATCTCCACTCTTACAGAATACCTAAACCCCTAGTATCCTAAACTATGAGAGTCCTTCCACCTGATTCTCCCAGGTACCCCAGCTCGTTCTGGATTTCTGCTTCCAATTTTTGCTGAGTTCAGCTGCATAGCTGAAAAGGTTACCACCCTCACAAGTCCAGTCTTTTCTGATGCTGGAAGTTATCATCCACATAGGAACAGTGGTATTTGAACTTAAACTACAGAAATCAAGGTATGCTGATGCACAGGGTCACAATCACAAAATGGACTCGCAACCCCCTGTTCTGCTGGTCCACCACGCCAGGAAAGGAGTGACTTCCAGAATAAGGGCAAAGCAGAAGGCTGAGGACAGTAAAATTTCCAAATGTCATCGTTATCCAAGAGGGAGTGAGAGCCCTTTGCTACTTCCTAAATTGCTTTCACAGGAGACTACTGGAATAACGCTATTTCTGGAACTCTGTCTTGTTCTAGTTCTTCTTTCCCTTTCCATGGTGGACATGATCTCTTTCTTTTTCCTTCCTCTTACTTTTCACACCTTCTAGTTTCAGTTGCTTTTCTCTTTTTCTGTCTTGTTTAGATGTTTGGTTTTTAAATTGTTCTTCCTGCCAGAAAAGAGAAATCAATATAAATATATGTAAAACAAAGAACCTGTCACTACCTTGATTTTCCAACCTTCTATGATTTGTTTTCAGGATTATTCCCTTGGCACCAAAGCTCAGTTAGCAAAGAAAGGTGACAAGTGCTTGCTGGTGATACTACTGCTGTCCCCTTCCAGAGCAAAGGAAGGGAATTCTTCCTTTCTTTCATTTATTAGAACTGCCTGAGCCACCAGAGTCGGAGCAATTTCCGTTGGTCAGGCCAGTGGGTAGACTGGCTCAGATAAATAGTTTCTTCAGTTGGGATCAGTGAAGAATGTCCTTATATAAAAAAGGTTCTCACTTTCTCCTGCTGTTATAGCATACCTGTGACCACTAAAAAGCTTTAAATTGCAACAGGGGGAGAGCAGAAGAATGCTTGATGGAAGAAGCATGACTTGTCATTTATTAAGGTTGACCATGGGCTGGTGTCAGGTGAACTGTAAAAGCGTAGAGGGATCACCCAGTAGCACAAGTTATTGCAGATCTTGCCAAATACTTCCACTGAGCCAATTTTCAGCTGTAACTTTACTGGATTTCCTTGGGTCACCTGAAGAGCTCTGTGGCAGGTATCTGCATCAGGTTTGCTTATTTGTCTTTTAAATGTCCTTCAAAATGGCTCAACCATTTCTGAAAGGGAGACTGGAAAAAGGTGTTTTCTAGTGACTACTTCTTACAGATGTTCTAGTACCTACTAATTACAGAGCCCAGCCTTAACAGTCGATGTAGGGAAGGTTGCAGGGTATGTTTACTTTGCCATAATTTTGGTACTTTCTGACTATGAAGGGCCTGGCTTTACAACCTTACTATTTTTAATATAATTCTTTGGTTTGTAATGATACCTCCACAGCAATTAAAGCTGCCTAGTATTTTCCATTATCGAAGCCTCTCTTTTAGTTGCATGTTTCTTCTTCAAGTCTTAACTGTTTGGATTGAAGCTTTCTATATTTGCTTTCTGCCTCAGACTGAATAGTTTTGGGAAGCTTTAGTAAAAATGATATAGCTGTACTCAAGAATTGTCTCCAGACAGAAGTTGGGGAGAGGTTGTTTCTTGTTTGCAGTGCCATAATTTTTATTGCTTTTTCTTTCGAGTGCTTTGCCTTTCCTGAGCAACTCCTCTGGAATTAGAACTGGGACCAAAGATTTGGCAAAAGGATAGTCCCGGGATAAAAGAAATACCACTTACTGTCCTCCAAAGACTCAGACAGATTTGGATGAGCTACATCTTTGAAAATCTTTTTACATACGTTCAGAAAATACAGACTTCAAAAAGATTTGTTTCAGTGGCCTCAGGCTGGAGGTAGTAGGTAAGGTAGTGAATATAGCGAATGTATATATAGTGAGTATGAGCCACACCCATATATGTTGAATCAGTCTTGCATGACAGAGGACATACCTCCCAAATGAAGACCCACGATCGTGGAGGCCCAGCAGTTCAAGGTGATAGGGAGGATGGGTAAAGGCAGAGCTGATGCCAACTCCCTGCCCGGTGAGCAGTGCTGCACCTTCCCTCTGCTTTGTTTGGGAGGAAAGTTGGGAGTTTGTGAGTTAGCGGCCTCAAAGGCAGGGAGTTTGGACATGGAAGGATTAAGGACAGTCAATTTTCTTTCTCTGGGAAAGCTTGCCAATACCTCATATAGCTGTTCTGCTGTTGTTTTCTTTACCTCTGTTACTAAAGAAAATAAGAAGTTGGTTACTTTGCACAGAATGGCCAGCGTACGTTTTGGAGCCCTCAATACATATGCCTGCTTGGTCACCTTAAATGTTGCTGCAGTGGTTGACTGTTTCTCTCAGGGAACTGGTAAGCCATTGATTCTTTTTTTAAAAATTATTTTTAGATTTATTTCTGAAAGCGCTGTCTCTCCGTGGTGGACAGTCTGATTGCAGAAACTACAGCACTTACAAATCACCTAATAAAGCCTGAAGAGTGCTCTGGGATTCATTGGATAAGAGTGGCTGTATAAATGAAAGGCTGTTAATTGTGCGGCTGGCTGCCACGTGCGGTTAATCCCCAGCACGAAAGCGCAGTGAAATGTGCTCTATGGGCAGTTCCGATCCAGAAATAACCGGGAAGGAAAGAACAGAAGCTCAGGGCTACCTTTCGGCTCTGTGATTTACACCGCCCACGAGGATATCTCTCAACGTTGGCCATGTATTTTTCAGCTCGTTGCCAATCCTCATGCCATCGCTGAACTTGATACTGAGGCTGGGACTTTGTAATCCTATCCAGAATGGCACGGTTCTCCTGGTTCACTCTCCGCAGCTCCTGCTTTCGTTTTTCTCTATTTAAACTAGAGGGAAAAAGCATACAAGCAGAATCAAACTTCTTCACGCTTGTTTGTGTTCCCGTGCCTGGGAACTCAGAATGTGGAATATCTGTCAATCTTGCGTCAGGGGAAAATTTGCCTAAGATTTTATACCTCTCCAACAGGGACTTGCTTCTCCTTGATCTGCATTAACCGGCCCTTGCAACCCAATCCTTTTGTCCTTCTTAAGAGGCTAGTCTTTGTTCAGTATCTTCCAAACGCACCCCTGCCTGTATGGAGGTTTGGTACATTTTACAAGAGGAAAAGTGCTAGCTGTATCTTGGATTAATGCCAACCCTCCAGTCTTGGAATTGCCATAGTGCGGTACCGTAGGGGAGGGCATGGCTGGTGTCTGAGATGCTTAACAATCAATTTCAGTTACTTTGGTTTATACGTTTATTTTGGGTACAAACCTGATGTACCGAGTTGGGAAGCATGAAGATAATGGAGATAAGCCTACTGCCTCAAATGCCTCGGAAACTTTCTTTGATTTCTTAGACTGTAATTTCCCAGGCAGCTGAGCTGATCTCATAGCAGTCTCCCACCAAAAAAGGGAAGGACTTGCTCTTCTCCTTCCCCTGCTCATCTCCCCAGTGCTGCCAGCTGTGTGGTCTTCTCCACCCCTTGCATCAGCCCTGGAACTCATCACTTTGCAGAAAGTGGCAGAAAAACTATCCAGGTTTGTTTGGTTTCGTTGGGTTATCTTTCTGCTGCTGTCTCAAGTTTAATTAGCTAATTGAGAGATTTGATGAAAACCAGAGTTGACCCAAAGAAAACAAAAGTTTGCCACTTGAATCAGGAAGGGAGAGAGGGAATGAAAAGGGGGAGGATGCGGTGCTCCTTCCGTATCTCGTGGAATTGCACCTTTAGCAGCAGAGTTAACTGATGCTTGTTGATGCCTGCACTGATCTGGATATTATTCACTAGTGACAAGCCATAAGTGCTATGATGTGGATTTGCATGATGTAGACATGACCAACTCTGTTTCAGATAATTTCTGTCTTCCCAAGGAACTGTGCAAATGTCAGGATATTCGTGACAGTGACGTGTAGTGAGTTCTGCCTAGGTCACATGCACCTGAGCTGCGTTTTGCTGTCTGGAGACACTTTAGGGCCTGATGAGCAGTCAGTCTGTCATGAAGTCGTCTGTCTGTGAATGAATCACAGGAGGTAACAGCTGCTACCTGAGTTTTACAAACCATTCTCTCCACTTCAAAAGCCTGTCCCTGTTGTTACTGGTTTGCTGTGCCCTATTCGGGGTGTGAATTTCCTCCTAAATCAAAAATATGTAAGCTGGTTCTCTCTAGTGATAAATCCTCAAGGCGTATTTTGCTTGGTCTCCTTTGAGCAGTAAATTATATTTTCACTTCTGCCTGCTTCCTGCTCCACTTTTCTTTTTTATTTTAATTCTATTTTTTGCTCTGTTTTTATTTCATCTCTAAGCTTTGGATCTCCCTCTTTCCGGTGGTGTCTGCAGGAACAACTGGCAAAGTCAGCAGCAATGACTCACTTAGCAGGAACAACAGCTTTGCTGAGACATAATAGGTTTGCTTCATTTATTTCCTTAAAGTAGGGCAATGTTCTCCCTCTTTTTTTTTTTTTTTTCATTCCCTCAGTTATTAAACTGGAAAACTAATTTAAAGCCATCTTCTCTACAACAGAGGGTGGGAGGAAAATGACCTGGCATTGGATTTCATGTGACAGGTCAAGCAAATGGCTTTCTGAAGTGTTGATTATACCTTAGGCTGCCTTTTAAAATACATGTCCTCACAGAGCAGTTTATCCTTAGCTATGTTTGTCACTGGGAAGGTAACTTGATAACTGCATAGAAATAGTGCTGCTGATGTTACCTCTTGGCCTTATAGTCATTTTTGTTGTCGATTTGTCCCTTTGTTCTCATGATGCAGGACATCTTCTCCAGCAGCAAACGGTTGTCTCTTTCGATGACGGAAAGTCGGTCTTCCTCCAACTTTATATACAGAAAGGATAAAGAAATGCTTCTGTTTTTACAAGGCCATAGCAAGCAGCAGTGGTGTACCATGGATACCTAACAGGGTGTTCAAAATTGCTGTCCCCTTCCGTACACAGAGTGTGACAGACACTGATCATGTAAAGCTCTGTGCTAGTGTTGAGAGAACCCTTTGTTTCACCATTTTAACGGTGACGCAGGGAGAGAAGGCCCTTTGCAATGCTGTGAATTTGACCCTGAAACACTTTCCTGCAACCACAGCAGCAGCCTGCGTGATTAGCAAATGCATTTCATCAGGGTAAGCAGAATTTCTATAAATATTTGTCAACGTATTTTGCAGGTTCATCATTATCATTTGTGTCTCTAGCAGCCTTCACAGACTCTGGCCAAAATCTGGGCTTGTGATGGACAGTGTACAAACACATGATGGGACTTATCCAGACTCCTCTGAAGTCAATGGGACGCTTTCCATTATCTTCGGTGGGCTTTGGATCAAATGGTAAATTTTCCATTGACTTCAGTGAGATTTGGATCAGGTCCAGTTGCAGGCCATTTTTGTCCTGCAAGCTAGTGTAAGAAGAGAAGCAACAACTGGATGTAACGAACAAATGGAGAGAGGTGTATGAAGCAGTATAAGCTAGTTCTGTTCATCGTTAGCATGACTTTAAGACTCTTTAAATTCAATTTTAAAATGGAAGATATTAATAATCTCAATCTCTGAAGTTAACTGTGTCAAAAATGGGATGAAAATTGAACGAGTCCAGTGGAGGAGAGAGCATCCCTTTGGATATCCTGGCGCATTGTCTAATTTGTAAAAAATGTGACCATATTGTTTTTCAAAGAACACAAATCCATGCTAAAAGTGTGTTTGTGGGAATTGGGAAGGAATGGGGGTGATGGTGAAGAGAGAAACTTATTTTCAAGGTTATCTGAGTCCCAAGAATGCCTTTTCCAGCCGGGCTGAGTTGGAGGTAACAAGAGACGCTGGATGGAGGAAAGCAGGGAAAGCACACAGAGAGGCTGGATGGAGGAAAGCAGGGAAAGCACACTTTTCATAGCTGGGCTTCAACACCTCATTCTCAAAAGCTTCTCAGAACAGAATCCCTGAAGAAATAGTCTTGTTTTGAGCATGCTAATTCACTCTTCTCCTTTCTCCCCTTTTTTTCCTGTATTTGATTCTAGGCACTCCAAAAATATTGCAAGTCCTCTATAAAATGAATAGGAAACCCTGCTCATCCTGCTCTGATAGTTTTGAGTGACTAATGTTAGAGCAGCAGGTTTCTGTAGGGAATCTAGCACATCTGCCTTGTTTGCTGGGGTTTTTAAACAAAGCGGGTCGGATCCTGGTCATGCTGTAGTATAGAGGTACCTAAAACTGGTGCATTAAGTAATCCCATCAGGCTCTGAATAATCCTGAGGAGAATGATAATAAAGAAGAACTGGTTACTAGAAGACTGCAACATTACAGGTTTGGTTTTTTCTTTCTTTCCATAGCAGTTTGGAAAGGAGGAGGATGAGAAAGAGACTAGGACCACAGTCTCACTTCCAGGTATCAGGACCTGTGGTTCAAAGGAATGTGCCTGAGAGTAGTAGGTTCCTGCTGGTGGGTTTTTTGTTAACTTCTGGGGGGATTATGCAGTGTTTCATTTTCAAAGGAACTTTATCAGCATTATTTTTACAGTAATAGGAAAAAATTAACAACAGTAATTGAATCCATGTCCTAATATAGCATATGATTTTATGCATGGAGGAGAAATGAATTGTTTTGCTAGTGAAATGATTTTAAGGTGCCTGGGGATTATTATGTCGCAGTGAGATGATAAACAATTTTAAGGAAATTCATTCTGAAGTCCTTACATGGGCTGCGCTCCCATTGCCTGAGGGGCACTGCGTTAGAAATTAAGTCTTTGACAGGGTTTAGCTGCACGTATTTTCTACTGTGCTCACGTTTGGTTTTTTTTAATTGTTGTTGTTTCCTTTTAGTGACCAGAGTTAATTAGGTAACAATTTATTTTCCACTCTCATCTTTAATAAAAATTTGCCTCTTGGGAGCAGTAAGATTTTGAAGGATAACTGCCAGTCAAGGCTACCCATTGTTATTTCTTGTGCTTTGAATATGTTAACATCCTATTATTCAGTTCATTGCTCTGTGTGTATCTTGGTGATTGTGCTATTCTTGTTATTGGCGATGTTTTTTTCATGGTTGTGCAGAAATACCTTTTAGGAGGCTATTTGAACACTTTAGCACTTGTTAATCTGGAGCGCTCTGATTTCAACAATAATCATAAAGTAAGTTATTTAATGGTGCTGGGAGTGTGCTATTCATGGATCCTGATAGTCCTGTCGCAACAATCACTGCACTGAGGAAAAAAGAAAGGCCCTGAAATTGTGACCATCTGGTAGTCTCTTTGTTTTCTTTGAGAGGAGACGTGAAGGTAAGCATGCTAGTGCTCAGTGAAATAGCCAATACTGTACCTTCAGCTTCCCTAACTTCAGATGAAGGTGACTGTATATTGCAGGGGCACTCGTGTCCACTAATGGTTTTGCTGCTTGGATCTGCAACAGAAATGAAATGTTTATCCATTTTTGTTGGAAATACCCTTGCATATAATTACAGGAAATCTTTTGATTCTCATGTTCTCTTTTGTTAGCCAGCAGTAACACTATTAAACATATGATTCATTATATCAGCAAAGCCAGACTTGCCCAGAAGAGCAGTGGGTAACGAAAATGTTAAAGGCAGTTGTTCTAAAGTCTGCTGGAGATGCAAAGGCTCTTTATGTTGGAGAATTGTAAAAATACATGCAGTCTGGTTACAGTGGTGTTGATGTTATGATACAGGAAAGACTGTATAAGAGAAGGCAGGCAGTTTTTATTAGGCATCCAGCAGAAATGAAAAGGCTAGTGTAAGAAAGTCCTAGGTACTCCTAAGCTGTGCCAGGTCCTCCAAAGGGATGCGCATTTAGGATGCTGCCAGAAAGAGGTAAGAATACTGGGAAAGGACTTCTTGTGTTGAAAGTATTCCCAGGCCTCTTCGTATTAGCACTCAGAATGATCATCAAAAGCAAACTGTGGATCTAATTATTCTAATGGAGTTGGTAGTTCAGTGGCACAATAATATTTATTTCCATCCTGACCTAAATAGCCATGCAATATATGAGGAAGAAGAATAATCTATGAGCTGTCTTGGACTGAATAAACGCCGTGGAAGAAAAGCTGGTGACGGGGAGTGGAGCGAGACAGGATTTAGAGGGGATACCACTCTCTCTCAGACTGGAGTCCTGCGGGGAGTGAGACTGGATCAGTTAAAACAATGGTACCATGATTTTTGTTGTGAAATACATGTGATAAACGTTCTCCCTCTGTCACACCTCATAGTCGAAGCGTTCCATCTCAGGCAGACTCAGTCATATAGAAAGAAGAAAGAAATACTTGCTATTTAAAAAAAAAAAGAGGCTGCCAAGTAAGAGCAGCAGGCCCAGCACCAACACAAACCCGACGCAGGAGGGCAGGACCAAAGCACTGCCCGAGTCCAGAAGTTTTCGACATCTCTTTCTGTAGCAGCTTTGCGATGGGCCAAGGACCAGGCTTGAACCCCTGATGGCAGACCTGCCATGAATACTACCAGGACAGGTTCCTTGCTTTTATAACAGGGCAAATAATTTACAGGGACAATGTTTAGCAGCGTCTAGCTTTGTCCGAAATTCACTTGAACTGCCTGGCTTCTTGTGAAAACATTCAGCTGCTTTTTTGGGGCAGTCGTCTCCGAGGAGGTGGGATCCCAGAAAGGGCTAACTGCTCTCAACTCCACCTGAGTGCAGGGGGAGATGAGGGTGCTCTGCTTAATCCTTTCTAGATCCCATCACGTTAAGTAGCTGATTTTTATTGGATAGCAGAAGTACACTTGGTAAGTCTCTGAGGGTTTTGGTGGTTTTGGCTTCTGCTCTCTCCTCTGCTTCTCCAGGTGCTTTAAATTATGATGCTATTAAGTTATTTTTAAAATAACTTTAAGACGACATGCAATTTGTAAAAGAGGGTTGTTATTGTATCAGTCAGTAGAAATCACCGGTGTGAAGAATAAAATGTGATATTTATGCAAACCCTGATTTTGATTTATAGATATGCAAACTGCTTCAGACTTGAACCAACAAAAGGTGGGGTTAGAAACAAAATTTCTTCGGTGGAATTCATATCAATATAATTTCATTTTCTGGAAAGTGTTATGATTAATCTCTGTCTTGTCCTTATATGCACAACTGTAAAAGGTAAAACCTGGTATTTTTTAAGCCCACCCTGATCTCTGTTGTGACACTTTACAGAGCCGTAGTGGTTTTGGACCCATTTTATATCTAATTCTATGCAGAATGTTGCAGAGAGGAGATGCAACTGTTTTTCCACCCCCAATTCATTTCTTCCCTTAAGAAAATAACAAAAATATTCAGACTGGAAGCATTTGCTCTTGTGTACATAAAAACATGCTGGTGTTTTTTGTACCTTTGCATCATGGAGAAAATTATAACTTATCCCTAAACTTTGCCATCTTTTTAGTGGTCTTCTCCAGGAAGTGTACCTTTTTTTTTTTTTTAAAAAATGTTACCTTTTTTCCTTCCTTGCTCCCTATTTTTCCCCTTTCGCTCTTTCTTTGGTTCATTTGTTTGTGACCTCCTTCAATGCAAAGCCTGCACATCACCAAGCAGAGGCCCTAACGTTTTCCCAGAGCGTTCCCTGTCTCTCTTGGCAGAGCAAAAGCCTGTGCCACGCGTGGGCTGTGTCATTCAGGACAACCTGCTGAATTACCCTGCTGCCTTCAGGTACCCCAGCCCGCAGGTACCGCTGCTCTGGCAGCTGGCGTTCACCGCAGCGAGCCTGAATTCGTGCCAGCAGAAGGCATGGTGAAATTTCTGGGCAACTAGCGTGGGAATTTCGGAGCGTGCCAGCATGACAACACAGGGACACTTGAAAAGGCCGTTTTTTGGCCATGGGAGACCTCGTTAATCACTACTCAAGCCGTGTGTGAACCCTGTAATAAGGAACAAGATTCTGTACCTTCTAGCCATCCTTTGCCCAACATGATAGTTACTCTTTCTCTTATCTTGCACTCAGAAATTAACACTCGTGTTTAACCCAAGAGCAGTTGAGTCATGGGAAATGTTGTTCTCTATAAATACATTTCTTCACTCTATATCGTGGTGATATCTAACCTCTATTCGTGGTCTCTGAATGCCTTAGCGCATATACGAAGTGCTCTGTATGCTGAACAAAGGAGAGTTCTGTAGGCACAGCAGATTCTGAGAGTATTTCAGCTACACTAATACCAGTTCCCTGCTGTAAAAGAGCCACTGTTTAAATAGCCACGCTTATATATGATAGTAAGCCTCGCGAGGTTAATTCACACAGGAGGAAATTTATTTATTTATTTCAATATTGTCAATTTGGTTAGAAAAAGATGTCAAATTCAATTCTCTACCTCATCTTTAACTTTTTTCCACCTGCAAGTCAAATTATGGGAACAATGGAAGGAAGGAAGGAAGGAAGATATTTTTATACAGTTAATGAAACAGACCCAGTCTGGAAATAATGAAGAACTATTTCTTCATATTAAAGCTAATGATATTGCGATACAATCTTCCTAAGGCAGCAATACAGTTGAATCATCACTGATGGTATTCACTACTTGCGTATTTTCAAGAGGGAGCAGTCCTGCATTATTACTGATCTTGGAGCAGATGACCAACGGAATCATTTTCACTTCTAAATTTGGTGAACATCATTATGATAACTCTAAATGGACACAAAAGCTATACCTGTATTTGCTGAACATTCTTAAAATGTGTCTCTTGTACCTTATCGCTGATCAGTAGCTTTCACAACAGTATTAAGAATAAGTAGAGAGATGCTGTAGCCTTTTTGGGTAAGCTTATTCTTCCGTGAAGGCCTCGGCTCTTTATCAAATAGTTGTACCTACCCTTTTCTTGTGTTCTTCATACTTTGCTTTGTCCCATTTTAGCTGAAGATATTTGTTGCCACAGGGTAAAATTGGCTGGTAGGCTCGATGCATCTTGCACGAAATAAAGCATCTCTGAATCTGGGCTTTTTTAAAAAAAAAAAAAAAGTATGAGTAATACCAGTCTGAGCCTTTCCTAAAGCAAAGCCCTGGAGACTTGTGGTATGTTTGTAGCCGGTCACGTGGGGGTTGTCATGGCATCGCTGCTCAGAAAAAGAATGAATAGCTGGTGGTAGCATTTCAAACAATACATTTAAGGAATAACAAACAAGAACTGAATGTTATAGCAAAGCATTCCAAAGAGTATTTTATTAATGTATGAAATAGATTACCAGTTATGCTTCAGTAACCAGACCTACCTTCTGCTGTGAAGGAAAGACGGTGGTGTAAGCTATTAATAATGCTTTGCACACTACCGTAAATATGCAAAGGACTGTATAATGGGCTGTATTTGCCGAGCCTTGAATTGAACAGCATGCCTCAGTAATGCTCTGAGCAAACCCACAGTGGGAGGTGTCATCTTTTGCACTGCAGTAACTTGTTTAAAACACTTTTTTTAATTGATAAGTTTGCACTTTTCAAAAGCCACAGCAAATGAGTTCATAGTGAAATAGTTCTAGTTTTTAACAGCCTTTTCACCTTTCTTTATCTGCATGTCATCTGATTGCTAATGAATTGCAGAAAGCTCAAACAGACTTCCAAAAGTCAGTTATTTACCAAGCTGACCACCGGTTCTCACGCAGGGCCACCTTGGCTTTCATTCTTTGTAGGCAATGTCTGGCAGGGAGATGAATGGGCAAAGATGTTTTCTCAGGCCCACCCCAAAATAGAAAAGGTGCTTCTGCTCGTTCAAGCTCAGCTTGGCCTCCTCCAAAGCTGGGCTTGAGCTGACACAGTTCATTCGATGTTTCTGTCCTCGTGGTGTGGAGCACCCTGAAGCTGGGGCCAGCAGACTGCCAAAGGACTTTGCTTTTGGCTCATGCTTTTTCTTGATGAGGCCCGTAGTTCCTAAGGAGAAGACTTGAATTACAACTTGCGGCTGTCATGGGGTCTTTTAAAACAGGTAGGATAAGGCATATTATATAAAAGCACTGGGAAGTAAGGAGGGAACCTATGGCCGACAGTACCAAAATTCACTAACCAGAATGGGTCTGTACGAGGATGAACCGGGGGATATTCCCTTTTAGCACAAGGCTGTTGGTGCAGGTTGTTCTTACACAGTGTCTCATGTGGGTGCAGGGGAAGAGCAACACGTCTGTCGCACAACTACCCAGCAAAGAATCGGGGTCAGTGCTCTCCTGAATCTGTGTCCTCATTCACTTTTGCATTTCAGTAGTGAAGTAAGGCTGGATATAGGGGTTTGTCATTTTTATTACAGTTGGTGTGAAATGGTGCTTAAACAACAGAAGCAGACGTAAAATTAAAACCTAGATGCATACTACTTTTGAGCTGTAAGGCAAACACTTATTTTCAGACAAAAGATGGAGAGAATTGAAGAGTGGTTTTTTTTCAGCTGCGTGGTTTCTTATTATTTTCCTGTTAATGTAACAAGAAGATGTGGAGAATGTCAGTAAAAATAATAAAGAGTACAGAGTTGAAATGTATTTCTTCAAATATACATAAAATCTAACTGTGCACACTAATACAATTGTAATTTGCTCTTGGACAAACAGAAATGCTTAGGCCCTCATTTGCTTGGCAGGGTCTTGGCCTTGGTCTTTTAAATGCTACATGTGTAATGACACGTTATGGACAGATCCGAAGGGTACCATTATCATTATCTTTTCCTTGATTTTGATGAAGCCCTTAAAATATAAGGAAAACTTGGCCTTCTACATTGATGGAAACATGGCTCAATAAGAAATTGAAGTAACTTGGAATAGGCTCCCAGCTGCTTCTGAATTAAATTTGTGACAGAAAGGAAGTGGCTTTAAACTTCCTCTGTGGTTGTCTGTTCTCTCCTCTGCCCTCAGAAACTGTGGGCCATATATGCATTCATTCTAAACTTGGTTTTGGGTGGGGTTTTGTTGTTGCTGCATTTTGGTTTGCTTTGTTTTGCGGTAAGGAAAGCAAAACTCAACAGTTTCAAACTTGGCTGTGTTTGTGTTGAGCTACCTAAGGTCCAGCTCCATCAGAAGCTTTCCATCAGAAGATGGTGCTGGAAGACAGGAACAGCAGCTCCTACCTTTCTTTCTAATTTCAGTCTAAACTTACAGCTACAACAGGGGATTCTTTAGAATAGCATTTCACTGCTTAGTCAAAGCAGTCTCGTGAAGTAGAGGACTGGACCTGCTATCTCTACGAGATAAAGCAGATATTGATGAATTTTTTATTCTGTATACAATTTTATGAAGTGACAGCCATGGGAATTTCCATGTTATGTGCAGAAAGACTTGCATATAATTTGTTAATAGCGAAAGGTACTTGCTGAAGAACAGATGAGAAATAAGTAGATAATGACTGTAAGAAGATTTTTGCAAAAAATTGCATTTTCCACTATATATCAAGACACGCGTGCATTCAGCTTTCCCACAAAGCAGGGAGAACTGTGTTTTCTGCAGCATAAAAGCAAGGTGGTCAATACCAGTCTACTTTTTAAATGTGGCAATCTTGGAGTGTGCTGAGCATCTTTTCTGAGATCTCAGCACCCCACACCTCTCATAGGTTTCTGGGTTTGTTTTTTAGTCTCTTTTTTGTTTTGGTCTGATTTTCAAGCAAACCTGTTCATATAATATATAGGGCTGTAAGCGCTGCAGGTGGTATTGCAGCTAGGAATTTGAATCTTGAGTTACTTCCCCCTTGAACTACGTTGCAAGGTTAGCGAGTTGCTGCCCTTTCCTCTCCCACCGTCTTTGCCAGGAGAAGAGCTCGGGCTGGCTTAGCTGCCAGCTACAGCAGCTGCTTATGCTTATGGCCCAGTTACGGAATAAATTAAAGAAGATGCTTCTTCTCCCACTGCACCCCCAATATAGATCATGGGTTTGGAGGTACTGTTGCTCACCGTGACCAGAAGTGTCTTTCCCGCTGTTTGCTTTTGCTGTGAACTTTGTATATATAGTAAGAAAATGTAAGAGGCTGAGTGTACGTTTTTGAAAGCTTTAAAGGTTTTCTGTACGTGAGAAGAGGAAAATAAGTCCTGATGTTTTGCTGACAGCTTTCCTGGTTATTGTAAAGTCATGGCAATTCTCCACTTTATTCTATAAAGTGTTTTATTCTGACCAACTTTGAGCACATGCACAGGCTGAACGGCAGGATTGGAGTCACTTGTGGGTGTGCTTGAGGATCCGGTCCAGTCCCCCTTCATTCATTGCCTTTCCCTGGATGGGCATTTGGAGATGTTGAGAAGAGCCAATTTTTTTTTTTTTTTTTGGTCAGTTCAGTGTGTTATATGATAGGATCCAATGCTGTGACTTTGACGCTGCAAGCACACACCCATATCATATAACGCAGAGGCAAACCACCCGACGGAGTAGCCGGAGTCCATCTGTAGTCAGGGGGATAAAAAAAGCAACTGGAAAACCTGCTGGGGTGAGTGGGACCCGTTCTGTCTGTGCATGCGGCGTACCTAGCCGCTTCCATCTAAGGGCTGTTTGCAGTCACGCAGAGTGTGTCTTCGTGCATACGTGTGCAGCAGAGCAAACCCTTCCCGGTGTGGCACGAGCGCTTGCTGAGCTGAGCGGTGCAAAGGGAGGGGGACATGAGGGCAATGACTCCCGCTGCAATACAAAAGCAGATTTACCAGATGCTTCCTTTAGACTTGACCCTTTATGGAAGCTTTCAGCAGGAATTAATTTTTGGCTGGGAAAAAGAAAAGGTTGTTTCCCACTTATTGTCTGAGAAATTGAGAGAAGGGAAAGGGGGTGGGAAGAGAGGAAGAGGAAGGGAAAAACATTGCCATAATTATATGGAGTTTTATTTATATATACATATGTTTATATCTGCATACACATTTTTAAATCTTTTGGACAATGTTTGGTAAGATCCAGGATTTCCTTGATCTGCAGCAGAAATGCCAAGTAGACTAGTGCTGATAACTAATTTTCCTCAGTGATTTTAACATGGGAAGAGGGCACAGAGGGAGAGGAGGGTGGTCGAGCTTCTGCATTGAGGCCAGTTCGCCTGTGCAGTAGTCCTTCGCTTTCTGAGGAAAGCTGGTCTTACGACGTGGGTGCGATGGAGTACGCAGAGATGAGGCCAGGACCCTGTCCCCCACCTTTGCCTGAGGAGGGGAGCACTTTCAGGGTAACCCCAGAAGGCCCTGGAGAAGGTAACTGGGAGCAGGCTGTTGCTGCCGAAAAGCTGGTCCGTAGCCAGAGGCCAGCACATCCTGGGTTGGAGGACTGGGTGAATTGGCCTGGCAGGCACATCATCCCCCCCGAGGCGAGCATCTGCATTCAGCCATGTGCCCCATCTGTGTAGGGAACTTACTCAACCTTTTCCTGGATACAAACGTCACCGCAGCGATGGCTGCAGCAAAGATGAGAAGATTGCTGCTGTGGACAGGCTGGGGCTGTTGCTGATTCTTTGTCTGGCAGTTTTTTGATTTGTGGGTCTCTTCTTTGCATCCAACCCTTGTCAGGCTTTACAAGAGCAAACCTCAGCCTGCTTGTCAGCACGAGGCATAGTTAGATTTGCGGCTGGAATGAGGGCAATTTGGCAGTGCAGACAAGGCCCACGTTGCTGGAAGAGAGGTGGTAGCCTCCTAAGAGCAGCACAGAGGAGAGAACTTGGAGGGGCCTGAAGCATAGTGACCTCCTAAAAACAGAAAAAGCACTGTGAAGCGGCAAAGGCTTTTGGCTAAAAGCAAATGCCAACAAAAACATTGTTTTGTGCATTTGTAGGTGGGTGTGGGAAGGGGCTGTGGTTAGTAATCCCTGTGTGAACGCTGCCCACTGCAGGAGGACACACATGCCCCTGCCCAGCGGTGTGCACCTCGGGCAGGGCTGGCCCTTCTGCTTCGCCGGAGGCATGGGATAGCAGATGCCAATGTTAATTCTTGCTAATGTGTTGCTCAGTGTTTCAGATTTGTTATATTGCTTTCAGAGCTTGTATTACTTCTTCCTGCTATGAACATCTGATTGCTTCATAATGGCTAAAACAAGTTAGTGGAGAAAATGAGGAATTAGTTGTACTTTTATTAGGTCCTTGGATGTGTATTCTCTTTTTCTTTCTCCACTCCACCCCACAGACCTGGATAACCTTCAAAAGTCACTTGTATCCCCATGTTCATTTTTGATTCTCCTTCTTTGCCCTCAGAAATAATTGAAAGGTACCCGGAGAAAGGCACTGCTTCCCTGAATGCAAGCACTAGCTAAACGTGAACCCTGGGCTGTTCTTCTAAACCTGTTGGGCACACAGAATTCAGCTGCTTAAGGGCCTGGGTGTGATTTTTGGGAAAAAAAAAAAAGTCTGAAACTCTGATCTAGTTGTACCTGTCTCTCTCTCCCCACCGGCTTGGGAAGACCTACCAGCTGCAAAATTACACCAGTACAATTAGTCCCATCATCGGCCAGTCAGACGCAGTAAGCCAGCACACTGACGAGAACTGCTAGTCTTACCTGTGCGTCCTGATACTATTCAGCCTGTTCCACGCAAGCGAGAGAGGAAAGTGAGTCTTGCAGCGCTGCCTTTGGATTTACCCTCTGGCTTACTTGGATTACTTACTCGGGTTTGCTGGCACAGAGGCAGCAAGTTACAAGGTCCTGGCGCTCTGAGGAATACCTCATCCAAACCCTCTTGCTTCGGGTTTTGCTTTTTTTTTTTTTTTTTTGAGTGAGAGCAGATGTCTTGGACAGGCAGGTTTTGTTTTCCTTAAGGGTTTTATGGGCCACCATAATGCCAGAATGGTCAAGCTCTTCAAATGAGGCTCAAAGACGATGCTAGACTATGTTGGGTAGAGGAAGGAATCCTTTGGGAGGATGGCGTGCGGGGACCTGCAATTGTGCCATTTCCAGCAGAGTGGCAAGAGCACTATGCCAGCTTGAGATGGGATTAGCTGGGTGCATTAGTCTCAGATTATGTATCTTGCCTTCTGGTCAGACACAGACAGATAACATTATTCTCAATAGCAAATTCAATTTCTGTTTGTTTAAACAATGTCATGTTATGGCTTCTCTGTGAATGCACGGAAATACCCCCATGTGCAAATTAAACTGTCCCACTGAGTGCAAGAGGAATAAGCTCCTGGGTCCAAGGAGCGTATTTTGCTCTTTGACATTTGTGCTTGTTCGATGAGTGGCCAGACCTTCCATCTGTGGTACTTAGTTGAGATATCACAGCTATTTCCAGCAGGTGGCAGATGATAATCACGCTAGTAACCAAATCTGGGTAGAAATGATGTGTTTTCCAGACTGTTTATTCAGCTATTGACTTAAATATACGCATTATATAGCGGCTAAAAATGTGTTTCCAACAGCAATAAAATAAGATTGTGTAATTGGAGCCGATTAGTAGTTACCCATGATAATATGTAATTAAATACTTGGGAATCAAGTGTGGCATGATTTTTTTTTAATTCAGCTTTGATTTTTTTTATCTCCCAGATCAGAGAAATTGCTTCTCTTCCAAAAACCTCCAAATAACCATCTGGCTAATTGTGTTTCATGGTATAAGATTATCTTTGCTCATGTACTGTGAAGGGAGAGAGCTCCTCCATGCAGTCATGCCTGGATAATTAGCCGATGCTTTAAAGAATTTCATGCTAAAAAAATGGTGCCAAATTGCACCACATTGCCTTTCCTAGGTAGGATCTCGCTGGCAGGGTTGCTCTGCCTGACTGGTACTACTCACTGAGGGAGGGTTTTTTTCAGATTCGCAGTCCCTAATGAGGACCGGATTTTGCTCCTTTTGCTCTCGTTAGTAGTTACTCACACACATGAGTAATCCCAGTGTGTTCAATGGGAGCTATTCACCAGCCAGAGAGAGGGTGGCATTTGCAAGCTGACCCACCAGCATTGGCTTCAATGGGATTTTTGAGCAAATAGAAGACCACAGGATCTGACCCATAGTAAACGCGTGACTACATGGAAAAGTCTATTCAGGGTTTATAGCTGCATGTGGGATAGCTGTGTCACTCACGGCACTGCTTGTGGATGAATTATGCAAAGCTTCTCGAAGTCAATGTAAACTTTATAGCATCTGTCATATATATCTTGCTTATAGCACAAAACTGGGACATATCTGGGAGGCAGAGAAGTGTTTGCTTTATGGGTGGTTTGGGGTAAATGTTGGTAGTATAATCCCAGTGGCTTCCCTCTGGGGGACTGTGCAATCCCCTGGGGTGGATAGGAGGGAGAAGATGGGGTAAGAGCTTGCCTTGCAGTCCCCTCAGAAGAGATACTACTGGTGCAGCTAAACTGGGGGGGGTTGAAGCATTGCCTTGGAGTTGGAGAGTAAGGATGGAGTCCTGTGTTGTCAAATTAATTCTCATAAAGAACGGAGAAGACTGCAGATGAGCTGATGACATAAAAGCAAAGAAGATATGAAAGTGATGATTATGGCTGCCAATATGCAATGACTTGTGAAATATGGGTGTTTATACGCCTGCTTGCATAACCACATATTTATTGTAAACAGCAGTACCCAATATTTAAAAAAAAATAGAAAGTCCCATTGCTGCTCAGTTTTTCTTTCTCAAGATCATTTGCTGTTTTCACTTAGTTACAGCAGTTCCACAGAAGGCTAATGTGGGAGAGATGAGAATGGATGCATACTTATTAAACTGCGGTAAAATTCATGACATTTCATTCTTGTACATAATCACTGGTTTTGGTTTTTTTCCTGTAAGATCTTAATGCAGTTTTATTACATTATAATCTTTTATGGAAGGACAAAGGGATTTGTTCCTTAATAGGAAAGCAAAGTTTATAGGCTCAAGCAAAGCAGATATGACCCAGAACACAATGCTTCTACGAGTTTAACCAGAAGGTATTTCATGTTGGTAAACTTCACTGGAATCCTGAATGTTCTGTGCTTGCTGCTGAAATGACTAAGATTTTAACATAGTTACATTTTTTAGGAGGACACTAGACTAACAGATTTTTAGAAGTGATGTACAAGAATTAAAGGAGCAAATTGCTCTTTTTAAAAAAAAAAAAGATTAAAAAAACATACAACATGAAAATTAGTTGTATTGTCTCAGCTATTGTAACAACCAGTTCTCACTGGCCCCTTTTTCCTGTAATTAGAGCCATTTTTCTTTTCCCCCTTCTGGCCTCTTCCTGGCCCAGTGTTCCAGCAACAACCAGCAAAAATGTGAGATTTTTTGAAAAGGCAAGTAGTAAGAACAACAGGTAGACATGCTTTTCTTCCTGTACTCTGGGGTCACAGTGGAGATCTTTGCTTTCCTTAAGTGTAGTTACTGCAGTGCAATCCCCAGTTTTCCTGCTTCTGATGCACAGATCTATTTTTATCCAATGTGTGAGTGCATCATGCATGTACATACTGGTACACCCCCCCGTTCAGTAACAGCCATCTCAGTAGTATCCACTCTTTCCCATGTTTCTCCTTCAATTAAACTTCATCACTTTTGTATTTTTGTGAAATCTGTGCTTTCTTGTCACTGTTGGTGACATTTTGCTAATTAAAACCTTCTTCTCGTCATCATTCTCTTCCCTTCCTTCTTTCATTTAGTGTAATGGCCAAAGTGTTTCTCTGCCAGACTAATCAGACAAGCGATTTCATTACTGTTTCTTCATTCCTCTGTAGCTATGTCAGATGCAAACTCTTAGCCTTTGGAGACACAGGTAATCACAGACTCATTCTTAATTTCCTGCTTACATAGGTTCATTATATTTCTGCCATACTTCACTATGCATGGAGACTGGGAGAAGGACTGCAGCCCTTTCCTGACCAGCTGGTTGGTTCTAGGACTTCAGGAGCAAAAAAAAAAAAGACTACTCTTACTATCTTATGGTGAAAGGTATCACTGCAAGGGCTAAATTTATTGCTCAGTCAGGGAGTAAGATTCAGAGGCACTACCAAAGACATCTTTGCTTCTCCACTCACTTTGCCAGGGATAAATGTTTATTAGGTCACCCTAGTCGGAGTAGTCATACCATGCAGCATCTCTATATGGATAGTAGCTGCCTGGTATAGATATTATTAGTTGAAACTATCTATGTCTTCCTAAAATTCAATCACAATATCTTGCTCAGTCATCAGATCATAGTCTTACTTCGTGTTACAGTGATATTTCCTTAGATTTGTCTTAAATACATTGTTCCTTCACATAAATATAGGTAGCAGCTTTGTGGTACCCAGGGGACAGTAGGTTCATATTTTGTTAGTTTCTTGCATAATGCAAAAGGAGATTAGAAAGCTTCTTATACTCTGTTTCCTCCCGAGAGAAAGCTATCATGTAGATCAAGAGAGGAAATGATTTCCTTGCTTGGCACAAATGAGTCACAGAAAATGACCTTCTTTGTAGTCTAATTTAGACCCAAGAATCCTCTGAAGAGCTGATAATATAAACCCATATGGCTTGGATGAAGAAAAGTTGGAGAAGATATTGTCATTAACAGACTCATCCACATCTTAAAAAGAAGCATTTCACTTTGCCTAGATTTTTTGATCAGACTGCTAGCAGCTGCAAACCTCATGTTGCCTGCACATGTTATCTGTAATACACACACACTCCAGACACACACAGACACACACAGACACACACAGACACACACACGATATGCTGCTGCTGAGGTTTCATTTCAACAATGGAGATATTGAAAAAGCAATGCACATACTTTGGCTGTTTCTTATAATGCATTTAACATCTTTAAAAATACATATTCATGTGAGTTTTGAAACATTGCTTTCATTTGCATTGTTGGACTGTATGGCATGCAGATTTGGAGACAGATGTTTATTACAGAGGAAGCAAAAAGCTTTTAGCCTTACGCAAGAAAACAAGAGACAACAGAAAATAAACTAGCACACTCATACATGAAAGCACTGTCAAAGAGCTTCAGCAGAAAAGGGCTGGTGGGAAACCAGAAGAGTAGCTGGACAGCACAGCGAGCCGCAGGTAACAATTTGTAGATTCTTACGTGAGGAAGCTTGCTTTATTCCTTGTCAAAGAGTGTAAGAAGGTTCCAGCTTTTTTTTCCCCTTTTTTTTCTTTTTGTTTTTTCCTTGCTGTATTTTTTTTTTTTAATTATCAGAGGTTTTTTTTGCTGGTTTGGTGTTTTGTTTTTAACATTAGTCTGTTCTCATTGTTGCTAATGTATTCTGTAGGCATCTTGGTAGTTTCTTTAATCCTTAAGTGCAGAAGTTGGTGGTACTTGACTACGTTTTAAAGGAAAGGCTGGGTTTACACTTGACTTTTGCCACAGCCTTCCTGGACATATCCATGCTCTTGGTAAAGGTAGGCCATCCCAAAAAACAGCCTGGAAGTGTAGCCATGGGTAAGCACACACTCCTAAAGCTGCCCAGCATGCCACTGTGCCCCAGTCACACCTTTGGATTGGGGTGCTTTCTGCTCAGGTTGCTTATGATCCTGGGCAATGAATTTCAAAGTGTCGTGGCTTATGGGCCTCTTGTTTTTCATAATATACAAATGGGAGTCATTACAGTGTATTTTTTTACTTTTTTTTTAACCAAGAAATGTGGTTCACCACACACCCTTGTGAGCACCAGTGCTAGCACAGGGAGAGGTTGCAAGCAACACCTGAGGTTAGGATGTGGGGGACAACCGTCACCTTAGATAACAGGGTGAATTTATGCTGGGTCAAATGAAATTAGATTTAAGAGCGGTGGGCTCTGACTGCAAATTTGGGTGTGCAAAAAGGGGTGGGGAATTTATGTATAGCCTGGTTTTGTGAACGTATAATAACTGGGTTATAGGTAGATACCTTGTTTTGTTTCCTGGACATAAAGGAGCTAGAAGTACCATGACTGTCTGAAAAGAACACAACTGCAAATTGGGAAGGATAGTCTGTTGAGTATCTGCTAAGCGTAACTCTTACAGCAGCAAATGCTGGGAAGAGAATTGGTAAATTGATTTTTTTTTTTAAATGACTACTTTGGGGTCAACTTTCTCCAGATGAGAAAAGCTTCAGATGAGGAAACGAGGTCAGTTGAAGTCTTTATGTACCAAAGGCACACATAGAAAACAGAGGGAAGTAAAATATTTTATCTGAGATATCTATAATATTTAGAACATGGAAGCAGGTTTCTCCCTGATGCTGTTGCGGAAGATTTATCAGTTCCCAGTATCAGTGTGTAGAAGAAGTTTCTTTGGTTACTGAATCACCACAAGTACAAAGATGACGTGTTTTTAAAGAGATCTGTAAGCTCAGTTTGTGAGCTCGTTTGGGGTCAGCTCATAGGCATCCCAGCAATAGGATCCATTTGCCTTTGCTTTTAGCTAAACTTTATCCACTTGCTTACAGCTGAAAGTCCTTGTTTCTGCCTGTGTACAGCATTATGTGTAACAGTTGCTTTGCCATTCTCCTTCATTGAGATGACTCAGTAGGCCTGTATTTATTTTGTGCAAATATGTTCAAGGTGTGTGCATGTGTGGCGAAGGAGCAAAAGCAACAACAGCTGTTGTATATTCCTTTTTATCTGTGAGCATGTACAGAGTGTTAAAACAGACCTGAACAACATGCGTACTCCAAAACTGTTTGTTTGTCATATCTAGCATCTGAGAGGCAACAACAGGTTGGCCAGTCTGAGTCAATGTCCTTCTTAAAACGTGAGCTATCTGATCAGCATTCTTGTAGCTTCTGTTCAGGCTGCTGCTTGTGTTGCCTCTTGTCCAGCTGGAAGGTGAGACAAAAATAGGGGAGTCAGAAGTATTGTGACAGGTGAAATTGGGGCCGTGGTGAAAAAAATGCTGAAGGTTATTAGGACAGGGAGCACTGAAGGTATCATGGGGGATGCAAAGGACCAGCGGGCAGAGGAGCTGAAGTATTGCGGTGAGCTGGGAGCATTATGGAGAAGAGATGACACACGGTAGGTGGAATGGGGATAATGTAATAAGGTTACAGAGGACACTGGGCATACTGCAGCAAGGAGGAGGGAATTATGGCGTGGATGTTGGTAAATGGAAGCCTGTGCTTTATAAAATCGCTTCAGAGTCTTCTGCTATAAAAGTATTTTTATCAAATTACATATGTCACTTGGCTGTGCAGACAAGGAGAACACAGTAAGTCAGGCAGCTCCTTAAGATAACTCACTGCTTCCTTTTTTGGCTGTGAGCTTACCAGTTTCCTTCAGAGTTAGGCCCATACCTGTGTTGGAAAACGCAGATGCGCCAGGCTGTCCTACAAGCTGACTTCCACCGCCATTGTAGCTCCTTCCCAAGTGTTCATTTGCTCTTACATATTTCAACATCTCACTTTATTTTTTTTTTAAATTAAGGGAATTTGTTATGTGTTCTACCTGCCATGATTCAAGCAATGACGGACTGCCCAACTGTATTCTTCTGGCTTGCCTGGACAACTTTTTGCCTACAGAATTCATACTGCATGTGGCTGGCTTGGGATTTGCCTTCTGAGTTCTTGCTGTCCTTTAATAGTTTGGTTCTTTCAATACTAGCTTCTTAATGTATGCATAGATTGTCCTTAGTCTGTTTGCCTTTCTCTTACTTCTGAAATTATAGCTAGAGTGGGAAGGCATTTGATGGTGGGGGGTTTTTTTTCTCTCTTTTTTTCCTTCTTTTTGCTGCAGGCTTGAGAAAGGGCGTTTTGTTGTTCTCAAAGTGTGATGTGCCCTTGCTGTTCTGCGTAGGGATGTTCTAAGCCTCCTCAGGGGAGCTGTGACTGTCTGCACCAAAGGTAATTTGTTTTTATTACTTTTTAAAATAATGTAATCTGTAGACCTCTACTGAACTTTGTGCTCTGCTTTTGCCAGACCTCTAGGGAAGGAGTATTTCAGTTTCTGACTTTACAAGACCCGAAGTTTGGCACCGAATGCTGACACAGGTCCTGTTTCTTGCTGTTGAATGGGTAATCATGCAAGTCTGAATTCCCTGCTCTTCCCATGCAATCAGGTAGAGCGAGCTTTGCCGCCGATCAGATGGAGCCAGGAGACAGACTGGCCTGCTCCCAAGTCCCCAACGGGTTGGTTGGTTTGTTTAACACGGGACTTCTTTTCCCCGCTAACGAATGGGTTTCAACCTGGGGCCATCGCAACTGCCCTTTCTTCACGGCTCTCTGGGAAAGAGGACCTGAACATCCCTCTCTCCCCTTCGCCATGACGCCCAGGCCCCGCGCCCGGGGCCGACGGTCGGTGCGGCCACAGAGTTAGTCAGCCTTCCCGCTGCCCCCCCGCCATCCGCTGCCCCCTCGGGACTGCCGGCAGGGCTCGGGATGTGTGTGTGTGGTGTGTGTGTGTGTGTGTCTTACCGCGGCCGGGAGGAACGGCGCCCTCCCCTCACGCCCTCCGCCTCTCCCCTCACAGACGGGGACGGCGACGGGGGCGAGGGCGGGAACGGGACCGGGCGGCTGAGGCGGAGGCGCGCGCCCCCCCCCCCCCGCTCCCGCCGCAGCTGGGCGGCCGGCGCGCGCCAGCTGTGGCAAAAGCACCGCAGCGCCCCTCCCACCCCTTCCCCCGGCACCCTCCCCTCCTTCCCCCCTCCCGTCCTTCAGCGGGCGTGCGGTCCAATGAACGCCGCGGCCGGCTACACCGTTGGCCAATGAGAGGGCGGCGGCGGTAGAGGAGGGGCGGGAGTTGGTAGCGTGAAGGGGGAGAGGCGGGCGTTGCGCTCCGCTCGCTCGCTCGGTCGCTTGCAGGCTGCAGCCCGGTGGCGGCGCGGTCCGAGCCGTCCGCTCGTTCTCCTTCCCGTCGCGGCGGAGCGGCTCGCCTGCCTCCCCCTCCTCTTCTTCCTCCTCCTCCTCCTCGTCCCCGGTCCGGCCCGGCCCGTGTGTCTCCGCGGCGGCGGGGCTCGAACACCGCTGAGCGCCAGGCGCGGCGGCACCACCAACCACCACCATGGCGGTGGAGGAAGAGGGGCTGCGGGTCTTCCAGAGCGTCAGGATTAAAATCGGTGAGGGCGGTTGGCTTGACGGCGGGAAGCCCCCGGCTGGAGCGGGGAGCGCCGGTGCGGCGAGGGGACCCGGCACCGTCCGCTCCTTTGCCGGGGGAGAGGTTGGCGGCGGCGGGGGGTCGCGGCGGGGCGGGCGGTGCCCGCGGGGCTCCGCGTCGCGTCGGGCCGGCGGGGAGCGGTGCCGTGAGGGGCGGCCGGCCGGTGCCTGTGAGGCGGCCGGGTGCCGCGGTGACAGCCCGGCCGGCGGCAGCGGGGTGCGCGTCCGGCTGGCGAGCGGCGCCGGCGGGAGTCCGGGCGGCGGAGGGTATTAGGGGGATTTCGCGATTTTTTTTTTTTTTTTTTTTTTTTTTTTTCTCCTGCTTGTTCTCCCCTCCTTTTCGTTGCTACGCTACGCGCTAAAAGTTTGAAGGCGGTCAGCGGGTCTCGGTACGGTGTGTCACTGGCAAAGCTGGTGCGAAACCGGCCAAAAAAAAAAAAAAGCGGCTGTGGGAAGGAGCCGGTGCCTCAGCGAGCGGGACGGGCTGAGGCTGCTGCTCCGCGGCTTCCTCCGGCTCGCCTTTGGAGATTTCACTCTCCTCCTGGCTGTTGATCGAGTTCCAGACCACATTATTAGAAAGTAAGCGACAGATGTCAGCGTGCAGATTAAACTCTCCCTGGGTAGAGTTCTGAGTGTGCCGGCTGGGAGGGAAATCCCTCGTTTCCGTGACAGAATCGCACCCGTACGCAGAGGGAGCCGTTTGCCTCGCTGAGATGGGGTATGGTGGCTGGGAGCGGGAGGGGAAGTGGAAAAGTTTAGCGCCGGGCTCGCAGTGGTGGGTACTGAGGGAGTTGGGCTTGTAGCTTCCTATTCACACTGTTGAAAAACCTGCACTTGCATATCCGTGCGTGTAAAAGCAAATTTGCAACCGGCAGTTGGCACGTCGGTTAAAACTGCAACTTGAGTTTGCGTAGGAAATCTCATTATTGGATAGTGGCATTAGGATTTCAGAGACCATTGCTAGGGTCGTTTCTTTATTGATTGTTAGCAGGTAGTTTAGCGATAACAGATTTTAAGAAGTAAAATTTTATGACATAAAGTTATGTGTTGATTCTGTGTTCTTTTATACATCCAGAAAACAGATTCAGAAAGGCTATGAAGTATGGTCAGAGACTTGTTTTCTGGCTCTTTTCAAAGAGGAGAGGGGGGGGGAAAAAAAAGTCTTTTCGCAAGGGAGAAATTTGGACGCTATGCATGTGATGCTATTGCAGGTTGTTCCTGTCTGGTGATTTTTAGTGAAAGGAGTAGGAACACATGTCACATATAGGATGATGACTCTTGGGTGGTTTGGGTTGGTTTTTTTTTGAGAGGAGAACAGTGATGTTGTCATACCTAAATGATTGATGTTACTAGAGTGTGGGAATTTCTTTGAGTGGTAGAAGAGATCGAAGATAATAACAGCAGCAAAAGACTTGAGATTAATCTCATTAAATCGGGGACTAAAGTTAATCCTACTGCTGACTTCAGTTATCAGAGTCCTCATCAGAGCTTGCAGTAAGGATTTCTGCTGCCTTTTAGCGTGGATAGTAAGTAGGAAAAGCTACGGGCATCATCGGTACACGGGTGCTTCACTTCTGCCTTCTAAGCAGAAGGTCTTTTTACTCAATGAACTGCAAGAATAATGCCAGGCGCTTTCTGGAGCGCAGCTGCGCCCAGGTTTTCTGCTGTAATACAGCAGAGGGCGGTAATAGGTACGCACAAAAGCGAGCTCTTCCCTTCTCTTCACTAGAAAGTACCTGAAGGCATATTCATCAGCTTTCCTGGCAGGAGCATGAGTTTCTGGGATTTGTTTTTGAAAGTTAAATACCTTTCTGTAGCTGACTATCTTTTGTGAAATTTGTCAGAAAAATAGAAGTGGCAGGATTGATCTGATGGGTTGAGGGAGTATTTCTAATCTAACAGGCCTTGTAAAGCAATCCTAATCTTGAAGAAACACTATACGGAGGCTTGTAGACTCCCTGCAAAAAATCCTGCGAATGGATTTGAAAGTAGATGGTGAACATTGGAGGGACACTACTTTTGTCAGCTGTTCCCAAGAGTAAATTTGTCTTTCAGTGGTTCCCATTCACTAGTATCTTGTAGGTTTCTCTCTTCTCTAGTGACAGGAGGCTTTGAATCTTTTCATGGGTTATTTGAGGACAAAGGGATAAGTAATTTCACATCTGGATTTGCTTTGATTTATCATGCTCTAGAAGTGGTCAGTTCTGTTCTTTGGGAGCTTGTTTCATGGCCAAGCTCTGACGGGTCTTTAACTTTCAGATATTTTGTGCTTGATCTGGTAAGTTGTTCCCTTCTCTGTAGCACCTTTGCTGGCAAATTGTGAATGGGGGCACTGATATACAGGTACGCCTCGGTATAAATCTGATGAAATGTAGGACTGATGCTTTGAAGAATCGGTGCAAACACACTGTGAGATCAGGGTGGGGCACCCGCGGTGGTGGCGTGCCTTTCTTAATAGAGAGGCTGATGCAGTTTGGAGGCCTCAGGCCATGCAAAACATCTGTAGCGTAGAGATGTTTGAAGGCCCTAATGGAATGTGTTGCTGTGGTTGGGTCTTGTCCTGTATCTCCAAGAAGCTGCAGGTAAATGAAGGCATTTTCTACTGCCGGTGTAACTTTGTCCTTTTGAGACTGATGCGTTGCATAGAATCAGCTGTATTTAGCTAGACTGGTAATTATATCCCAGATCTCCTGAATGCTTGCTTCCCCATTCTGAGTGGTGGTGTTTCTAGTCATGTTTGGATTTGGCTTGAGCCATCTGTTTCATCTATTGAAAACGTGAACCCTTGAGCTTCCTGGGAACCAGTGTTTCCCTCATTCTGTTGCACTGCCAATAATGTGCCGCTTCCAAAAAATGTCTCATTGAGATACTGAAGTTCTGGAGCAATGATGTGAACTCTGTCATTGTGGGTAGCCGTGTTAAGAGAAATTGTTACTGTGCTACCTCTTGTCCAGTTTCTGGTTTGTTTTGTGGTTTGTTGAATTGAAAGAACTCAATGGCCTGGCTACTTCTGCTCCTGTCTGTTGCAAGGAAGTAACGTACAGTAAAAAGAAAAAAAGTAGTAGCTGCGCTAATGAATGCACTGTTCAAATGTCTATTTGAAATTGATTTATTTTGGCTTCCCATAGCTGAAACTGTTGTCCTCTTGTCTTTTTTTCCTCAATTGAAAATTATTTTTACCGGAATCCCTTATACATAAACAAAACAATGTGTCATGTAAGACTAAACAAACACTTCCTATAAGATTGCCACTTTGAGGAAGTGTGCAGTGCTGATATTTCCATGACTCAGTGTTTCAAAACCTGAAAGGAAACAACATAAGGCTCTATGGCTGATGATTGGCTGGAAAAACTACAAAGAGAGTCCTTCTGCTTGACAACATGACTTGTGTTGTAGTGTTAATAATACTCAATAAATATACTGTACTTAATTGCTACTTTTTTTTCTCCTTAAATGGCATCAACTGTTAAACTTTCAGTTGAAAAAATAAAAGCTCATATTCAGCATTTCTGCTGTGGAAGGCTGTATATCGGTTCACGGAAAACTTTCTGCCAGATTTTACTTTGTGGAATTATTTATATTTGAAAAATCTGAAGAAATGGCTCATTTGCCAATTGTCACTGTAAAGTAACAAGCTTGCCATGTCCCTGAAATCAAGTACTCTTGTATCTAGGAGTGTTAGGCTCTGCTCTAAAATTGTATTTTTCTAGCTGTAGCAGAGCTTGTTATAGAGGTTAAACTGTCCTATAGTTTTGGAATCATAATTGGGACAGGAGGATACTGCACATCAAGAGGCTGCCAGGGGCCATAATAAAGTGAGGAGGACCCTTTGCTCGTTGCTCTGTTGACCTCAGAGATCATAATGGTCCACTTGTACACTGTGAGGGCTTGTTGCAATTTAAGATGTTCTTAAACTTCTAAAGCTGTTTTATCATCTTCAGGAAGGGTCAGGGATGGACCTTTTCTGGTTATGGCTGTTGAGGTCATAGTCTAAAATGTGGGACTTCTGGCAGCATAGTCTCTCCTTAGCGCTAAGTGTGGTCAGAAGCATGAAGCTGTGAAATTTTTGTGATAAAGGTTGGCTGCTACCTGATGTGGGTTGGTGCTCCACTCGCAGCTTACGCTGTTCAAAGGGTAAACCCACCATTTTCTGAGAACTCAAAAACCTCATTTATGTTGTGATGGCCCAGTTGACTAGATGAGGATTGTTGGTCTGTAGGCTGTGCTGTCTCTCTGACTCTTAATTTTGCTGTGTCTTCTTTACTAATTCATACAGAACTACGTAGGTTAAGATGTTGTGAAAGCAATTGAACTTTTCTTTGGGAAACTGAGAGTCTTGGGTGAAGTTGGGCAGAGTATTTGCTTAAGTGCTAGTGTACTAGTGTTCCAGCAGGTCGACTGCCAAGAGAAGGTATTTACTGCCCTTCTGCCATTAAACTTGATAGGGAATAGATGTTTGAGAGATGCCTCTGCTTTTCGGTAAGGTTAAGGAGGAACTGTCTTGTCTCTGACAAACTTAAGACCTCCCTTAAGTCTATAATTCTAAGGTTGATCAGGGAAATCCATTTTGCCTAGAGAAGATGTCCCTTGTAATGTCATCGGTTGGGATTTAGTGCCTTGTCTTAAGTGGTTACTTGTAGAAGTAAGTACGACTAAATATGCTCACTGCATAATACTGTAAAAGGATTTATCCCCATTTAAATGGGGCATAAGGTTGTTGAATAGATATTTTTAGAACGAGAGAATTTTTCCCAGGTACCTATCTATATGTAGATACGTATAATAGAAAACTATTATTTAGGAACTGTAAAATGTTTCTTATAAAGATAACAATGACTTTTCTCCTGTTTCAAAGTTAGTGGACCAACAAGTAAAGAAAGGAAGAAAAGTTATTTGTGTTTTACCTTGAATATATTCGAGACTTCTCAAGATCATTTCTGCACACTAAAAAGTTAACAAATACGGCTTAAACTGATGTTGTGTAGGTAAAATAGTGGCAACTTATGTTGTTATTGATTGACTGCAATGCTATTTAAGGCCTGAGTCTGACAGGCTGTGGAGGGTGCAGAATAGATTGTACAGATTTTTCACCGCTGGTTCAATATTTCAAACTCTGCTAAATTTGATGTTGGTTGTGTTCTGACCAACTTGTGTTCAGTGTGCTGAGTGGAAAAGATCTGGGACCAGTGCTATTTCTAGAGGAGGAGTGCTGTGACTGTTCGTGGACTGTAAGGAGCAGCCATGGCTGGAGCAAAAAATGGAGACGAAGCATAGTTTCTGCAAGTGAGAGGAGGAAATGAAGGTAGCAGTGGAAAATGCTCCAGTGAACTTAGTTTTGAAGAAAGGGAAGATGCTTGTGTTTGGGGCTGCCAGCCTGACATCAAATTATCCATAACTTTCTTTTAAGTAGAAAATGATTCCTATGTGACAGTGGAAGCCAATGTGACTTGGCTTTTAGAGTGTGGAGAGGTAAATTCGTAGGAGTGAAACCATTAAACTGATCTGCTCAGAGCCTCTGATGTCAGGAAGCAAACTTTCTAGGTTTTTTTGTCCTCTTTTGGAATTAGTACATTTGAAAGAAAGTGTTCTCTAATCTCTCTCATGAGAACTAATAGTGTTTTCTTGTCTTCTCATTGGGGTGATTATCTGCTGGTCACAGTACCAAATGCTCTTACATGAGGACATTATGTAAGCGTTGGATATCTTAGCTTTGCAGTTTCCCAGAAAATGCTTTTGAAAACTTTTCATTGCATTGAATAACTCTTCAGAGTGGTGTGTTTTGTGAAATTTTTTAATCTGATTTTTTTATTTTAGTATTAGTGGTTGAAAGTAAACTTCTGTTTCTGAAATTACTGGGTCAGATAGATACCAATATTAGCTTCTCCTCCTGTGTTCTTATATCTCTGTTCTGCCTGATGCTGTTCTCCTCCATGTTTCCCATGTTGCTTTGTAATTCTGTTCTTGTAAATGCAGTCCAAGGCATGGCATCGTGATATGCTAACCCATGTTAGCAGCTTGCTGCTGCTGAAAAGGCAGGTCTTGCTTTTCCCCTTCCCTACTCATCTTGCTCCCAGCTATGAAACACTTTTAGCACCCCCTACCCCAAACACACCTGCTGTTGACTGATGCTCCTCAGCTGACAAAAAAAAATCCAGTTCAATTTGCAAAGCAGGCCCAAGGAATGCAACTTACTTTTCTTGTTGGGTTTCACTTTCTTCCATTTTAGTGAGCTGAATCTGTGCACTCAAGTGAATGTCAGAGCTGTCTCTGGACAAGTATCAGGAGCTTGACTGGGAGTGCGTGTGTCTGGGAAATCAGATGGAGGGCACAGCAGGTGCATCCCCTGCTTTCGTGTGTGTATACTGGCAGCGTCATGAGACCGCTTGAATATTTCTATGCTCTTCAGTCCGCTCCCCTTCATTAGTGCGTGTTTTCTTGATGATGCTGTATTTGTTAGCCTCTGATAGACACTGGCTTGGTCAGCTGCTCTGGAGAACAAATGTGAAAACTCCAGCAAGACCACCAAGAGGATAATCTGACGAACTGATGTATCTTTATCTCTGACCTTCCACCTGAGAACTACTTGCATCTTGTACTCAGTTCAGGAGCCTTAGCTGCTTAGGAAAGTTTAGGTATTTTAGTTGGTATTAATTGATAATACTCACACACGTTGCCCTGCTTCTCCATCGCGCACTTGTCTTCTCAAGCTGAGGCACCTAATGTTGATTATCATGTTCATGCTTAAACAGAACCCCCCCCCCCCATCCCTTTCTTTGCATCACAGCGAGATTTCTACTTAAGCTGATGTGCTGTCGAACACTCTGTTATACGAAGCCATTTATTGCACTGATACTGCCATTTAATGAAGACCTTCTCATGCAAACACTGAAGGGTGTTGCCTACAGCAAGATTAGAAAATACAATTTAAAAAAAAACCTTCTAAAATACCTTTGATAGTATACATTAGGTTAAAATTCTTAGAGCAGGTAGACACTATAGACTGCAAATAGGCCTTCAGGTATTTCCTCTATCTTTCCTTACTCTCTGACTGATGAAGGACTGACTGTTCACCATTACAGGGGTGTAATTTGTGAATAATTCTGTTGAAGCCAATAGTTATGCTTCTGTGAGAGCCGAATTAAGTCTTTGTGTAGCTCGTAGCAATTTTTCTCTTGGAGAGGGTGGGGGAAAGGATGAGGCAAAATCCACTTGGTTTTGTTAAGGAGTACTTAATACCTCTCATGTTGTGACAATTTACTTGTGAAAAAAACCCCTCTGCAAACTGGTGTGTTTGAAGAATAAATCTTAGTTTCCCCATGTGAGAGCAAGAAGCCTAGAATAAAGACGGAGGATTGTAGTCTTTGCTGAATACTATAAAAGATGTAAATATCAGACATTTAGATTACTTACAAAGATTTCAGACCAACAAATGTTCGGCCAATATGTTTGTCTGCGTCGGTGGACTACTAATGTGTCTGGGGAGCAAGTCACTTAAGGCATATATTAATGGCTAAAACATGCACTAGTATGTCTTAGTGTTGTGTTTTTAAACCTTCTAGTACCAGAGGTTCATCTATTTTGTGGTTAAATCAAGGAGAATCCTGAGATATGCTTGGAGTTAATAACACGTATTTTATTAAACTGAAAAGATGATCATGTACTTGCACATTCTGAATAGCTCTCTTACCTTCTGATTGTAGCAGTATTTATTAAACATTATGAAGTATCTGTTCTTTAGCAGTGCCTGTTTGATTTCTTCGGCATAGTGGACTGGTGTCTGAATTTAGGATCCAACTAACAGCTTTGTTTTGGAATAAAAACAAAACAAATCTAACTTCCTTCCTCTCCTATCCTAACCTCTACCAAGGGAAAGCAGCTTCCCTGAAACTTCACATGTTGTTTTCCTCCTACAGAAGACTTTTCTGGGTGAAAGTTTTGCAAAATGGGATGTGAAGCTTCAAAATTATGAAGAACTGGACATTTTTTTTCCTATTTTCATTTCTCGAAATTTTTCATGGACCATTGCCAACTGTAAAAACTTGAAAGATTCAGTGGAAAGTCTGAAGGCTTTTAGTCGTGTCCCCCCCCCGCCATTTTGTCTGAAAGGGAAAAAAAATTTAGTGTATCTTGTATCTGTATTTTTGAGTTCTGTTGAGGAGAGAACACAAATATTGAAGACTTACAGCCTGGTGTGACTTGCCTGACTTCTGAGGTTCATTAAGAGTTCTGCTCTTCAGTTTTCATTCCAGACCTCAGAAGTCTTACCGTTTTTCTACCTGACTAGACTCATGCATTTGCTTGTTATTACCTCTCAGGGAGCACTGGGGCAAAACAAAGATCCCTTCATTAGCCCAACACTTGCTGGGGTGTGTAACTGTGTGACTGCGTTGCCATTAACCAAAATGGATTAGTATGATGTGATGGTAAAAGGGAAGAGTGTTTCACTTATTTATGAATGACTGGTAGGTTTGAACAGGTAGCATTTGATGCAGTGTTTAATTTGCATAAATAATAATGTACTTTACTTTTATAAGCTGGTAGCAGGTGAACGAACATGAGATTAAGCATCTTAATTCTGCCATGTGCAACAAATTCATGAAAAGCCTTGAAGTTGGGAAGAACACCTATTTCTGCAATAATGGGAGGAGGGGGAATTTTCCATGAATGCAGGTCAGTGTTCCATAAGATGCATGCTTAAGCTTTCTTTTCATCTTTTACAGTGACCTTAGGAGGAAATATACTTGTCTTTTTTTCACTGTACTTCTTACTCAGAGGTTTCAAAATCCATTTAAAAGAAGTTTGCGTTGAAAGAACTGAGTTTGTGTTTCAGAAAAGGAACAAAAAATGTTGGAGACGTTGGGTTCCATAGGGAGCAGAAGGCTATTTGAACTTGTGAAGGAGTTCTGTTTCCAGGGTTTTTGACCTAGAGTGTTTAACTTCTTAATTTATAGCTGTAGGAACAACGTTTTTGAGTGACTGGTAACTTGTTTTTTAGCAATTTATAAATTTAAATTCCCATTCTATTTCAGTTACATAGAAGGCATGTAGTGTAAATCAACTTTACTGTTTTGGTTTTCCTTGCTTTCAAGTTTCATTCAGCTTTAATATTCCAAGTATTGAAAAACTGACAACTTGAAATACTTTATTTACAATTGTGCTTCTGTTATAGCTGCTTATACAGAGTTCTTTTACTTAAAAAAGCAACTCCAAAACCCAGATGCACTGATGGCTGGGTTTTAAACTCCTTAAAATTAGGAGAGAGGGGAAGAAGTTTATTTTTACTACTGTTTCCAATTTCTTCTAAAAATACTTCTATTTACAAATTGTTTACAGCTACTTACTTTTGCTCAAAAACTCTAGAAGAAAACAGTTAGTGGTAGCCTTTTACAAGGCTTTAGTTGATTCTTGCTTGTATTTCCCAGCTGGTGTTAGAGTACATCTGGAATCTATGAAATTCCTTTCTTTGTTCCTCATTTCCTGTTCCATTCAGTACTACAGTGTGGCATTCTGAAAGCTGTTTCTCTTGGTATCTTCTTCTAAGATGTGTGTTTTAAAGCATTTAGTGAGTTCTTAAGGGTGGCTATATGTTCCTTGTGTTTAACAGTGTAATTGAACTGTATCATGAAACTTCTCAGAGGTTTTGTTTTGATACTTCAATGAAAAATAGTTTTGTTGATTTTTTTTTTTCTTTTTTTTTTTCTGGCGGTCATTCAGCTTGTAGAATTGTATGAAGGAGGGTGGTAAAAAGAAAAAAAAAAATCTGGTAGATAGTATAAAAGCTCCCTTTCTTAGTCTCCCTCTCTCTCTTCCTCTTCCCCCTGCCCAGGAACAATCACCAGTTTGTAATGGAAAATTAGATCTATTTTGCAGGAGACACAGGGTGTGACATCCTACAGTTGCTTTTAGATTCTGGTTTGAAAAGCTGGTGACTGCTACAGAACATGTGAACACAACCTTGGAAAATTGAGCTCTGACAGTATGACACAATGTGAGAGTTGTGTGTGTCTAAAACAAAAACAATTCATCCCTTCCAAATCAGCAATGTTTAAGTTAGATTTACTGGTTGGGATTGCATTGTTGCGGATCCCTAATAGTGACTAAGAGAGGGGATGCAATGGTCTAATGGAATTGCGCTTTTTTTTTTTCCCAAGACTGTGTTTTGTTCTTAGAACAAAACATCTGAAAAAAATTGTGCTTTTATGAATACTTGTGTATCTGAGTGGCTGGCCCAAGTTTTCCAGAACAAATGGACGGTCTTCATAGTCCACTGGTTGGCCCTTCTGTTGTCATTTGCCAATGGTGAGTGCTGTTTCTGAGATCATAGCTTTGCTCTCTACATGCTCTCTGTAGTCATGAAAGATCTGTAGTGGTACAATACATGCTCAGAAGCTTCTTCACAAAACACCTGCTATTAAGACGAGGCTTGCATTATAAGCATTGTTTCTTCTCTTTAGAAAGGCACTAGCTGTTTTCCCTTCCATTTTTGAACTGTGGAATATCTCTGAAATGGCAGCGTTTGCTCTCATGGAGAACTTAATTTTGGGGAAATATTCATCTTATTTTTAGCTGCCTCTTTGAATGTAATTTAGCAGAGAGAAGCAAGGAACGCTAGCAGTGTGAGACCTGTCACTCTTCTACAGATCAGTTTTTCAGATCTGCTGACTCCAGTTGCTTATCTTCTTCTGACTTTTTTTTTTTCAGGTGTCCCTAACAAACTTGATTACATTAAAAGGATTGTACATATGGGTAGTTGCACATTATATTTATTCCATATTTTATAGGGAAACCAGGGGAAATGCTACTTGTTTCCCACAAGGTATGCAAAAATAGTGGCAGAACTGTGAAACTCCAGCAGTTGTCAGAAATCTGTCTTTCAGCAGATCATGTGGGTGCAGTGTAAGATAGCACACTATTTTTTTTTAAGGTTCTTGGGTCCTCTGCAGTTATATAAAAGTAACAGTGCTGCTCAGTGTGGCTGAGAACTGGGTAAAACCAAAGTTACTTTGCTCTCAGGTGATTATTGTTACTTTAAGGCTGTGTTGTGCTCTGTTTCAGGGAGGCAGTAAAGGTCCTAGAAAACCTGCTCCTGCTCTGCTCAGGTCAGAGAGGACCTGTGCTCCTGTGAGTTTTGTGCCCTGCACTAACTGTCAGTAAGCTCCCTGTCTTGATCTAGGCAAATTCTTGGTAGCCTAGACCAAGTCTGGTGCTAGAGACCTCCTTCAGACCATGTTTACCTGCAGTACTGGGACATTAACTCTAACCTGGTTCACTTACTGGCATCAGGAGGAGTTGTGTTTTGCCTGCATGAACATAATGGTTAAGTTCTGACTTTTGTGTAAAATAGTCCCCAGTAGGTAAGCAGAAGGGACCCATCAGCTGTTTCTGCAGACGTTCTCTGATCCGTTCCTCTTTGGAAATTCGGAGTTGCATTTTTGATGTTTGGGACCTTGGCTGATGTTGCATGGTATTCAAATGTCAAGTTGTTAAGATACCCGAAGAACTGCATTTGTGCTGTTAGCACTTCTTGCCCCAAATGTAAGGTAGGAGTTGACCAACACCATTCTTACTTCTGTAAATATTAGTCTTACCCTGTGTTTGTAGATTGTTCCATGTAGCTAATTTTGCTGCACACTGTCAGCCAGCAGCCCTTGGGTGATTCTGCTTGACCAGTGCAAACACCAGAGTTCCCACTAGCAGTGTACAGTATTTTGAGATGAGCTCCAGGTAGTTGCTGCAGAATAGGCTTAGACTATTAGTGTTTCAGAGATGATGATGGAGAAAGGAGGTTGTGGTTAGTGGTCATAAATCCACCCCTGACTAAAGCTGGGGGAACTGTTTATGCCTCTTCCCTCTCATATTGAAGTATAGAGCCAGCCTCTATACTCTCTGGGGTGGTGCCTGCAGTGGACTTCAGGAAATTGGTGTTGCGTGTTAGGGTTGGAAGGAACTAGATTTCAGGATAGTGTAAGTGGTATGCTTATTCTCTCCCTTATCCCCTGTGGCTTCTTATTTTTTAGGCCTACTAAGCAAAATTGTCTGAGAGAGAAAAGAAAAAAAGAAATCTAATTTTTATTCAGACCAATACTCCCGACTGTCTGTTTTTGAGTGGTGAGGCAGAAGTTTTTGACAGGGAATAAAAAGTGCCTGGGGGACTTGGGATGTTGCAACAGAGCAAAATAACTTCAGTAAAAGTGAAGCTGTAACAGGCTGATAATTAGTGTGTTTTGACACCTGCTTCTGTGACAGTGTTCCAGAAGGTTGTGGGTTTGAAAGTAAAGAAATATTAACTGAATGACTTTTAAAGTCAGCTCCAGTATTAAATGTAACTGGTCTCTGTAATAGTCTAGTGGGAAATGCTGTATATGTTGTCATTATTGCAGTTTCCTGATAACACCTGCAAACTTTTGGTATGCTGATGCCCTGCTTCTGGTAATGGGAATTGGTTATCTAGTCCTGAGGGTAACTTGTCATTCATGCTCTTGAATATGGGCTTTACTTTCTTGTGCAAAGTGAATCTCTGGAATTGAAAATGTATTTTTCTCCCAGTCCCGTGAAATCTTACTCGGGTATAGTTGTACTATGTCAAACTCCATGTCTTTTTTTTTTTTTTTTTTTTTTTTTGTATGGTGGCTGTTTGATTTTGACAATCACCAGAAGTACCAAATGCTTGTAAGGTGGGGTGCCTACTTCAGCAGTACCATGCACACTGCTTTGGGAACTGTGTAGGAGCAAATACTGTGCTTAACAGACCATGCACAGTGACAGAACGAAATGGGGTGATGCATGAATATCTTATTTGATAAGGGCTTGGAACCAAATAAGAGCCTACATGTCTGTGAATTAGTGCCAGGCTGCAGGTATACCAAAACTCCTCTTGTACGGTGTGGGGTTAACTAACTAGGTGCTTCAGAATGTGATCTGAAAAACCCACTACTTGCGAGGTGACTTGCCTGAAGGAAACACTGGGTATGGGGCTAGGTCTGATCCCTTATTGCTCTCCAGAACTCCAGCATGCGAGATGGGGACAGAAGCTTCCATCCATTCCCTTCAGACTATGGAGTCAGTTGCAAGGCAGGACCTTGTAGCTATGCTTTAAAGGTGGGAATTTGGTTCCCTTTGTGCTTTTGAAGGAGACAGTGGTGGTGCTGTATCGGTGCTTTTGTTGTTTCCTAGGTAAAACATTTGGTAGTCTTTGGTGTTATGATGAAAATGCTAATGTGTTTTGCAGTGTACATATCTTCTAGGGTATCAGGCTGTGGGAGATAGAATTGGGGATATTTGTCTTGGGGCAGGTTTGGTCTGGACAGAAGCAAAGCACAATGGAGCATTTTGGTCTAGTGCAGGTGCCGTGCATTTATTTGATATTTCTTTTTGTTATTGTTTTGGACATGGATGCACACTTCTTTTTTTGGTGTCTTACCCTCTGAATAATTTTCCCCCAAGGTTAGAATTTGTATAGTGAATGAGGCTGGGCATGGTAGGGAGAAAAGAGTGTCTTATGGTGAACACATCTAGAAAATCACATGTGGGATCCATGCAGCTCACCTGCTGCAGACATCCTTTAAGAGGAGAACCAGTCTGTTTGTGTTGGCCAGAAGCCCCTGACAAGGTGTTTGTTGATTCTCTGTCCCCTGTGGTACACCTGAAACCAGCTGTGCTGGAGGGCTAAGCCTTCACAGCTGCAGGAGGAGCAGGGTGTGAGAAGGCTGAGCTGTAGCCCAGCCAGTGTGTGCTAGATTTTTTTGCTTTGCAGGGCTTTTTTTGTTGAATGATAGCTTTCTTTGGAGAACATGAGATTAACACTAGAATAAGCCAGCATAGGATGAAAGTGATGACAATATAAAGCTTCAAAACATCATTTTGAGCCAATGGGTTGGCTTTATTTTAATCAGGATTTTAATTTTTTTTTTAACAGACATTAAAGTAAAATTCTTGGACCAAAATAGCTTATTATCAAGAGTATGCTTAAGTATTTCTTTGAGGAGTGGAGCACTCACTCGGCTGTTGATGGCGAGTAATGCTAATTCTGTTGTAGGGCTGTGATTGAAAGCTTTTAAGGGAGAAAGGGAAGGAGGCTGAGGCCTTTGTAAATTGAAACTAGCTCAAGAGGATGCTGCTTTAAGTCTTCTGTGGTATTAGTGGTGCCTCTAAAAGGTCTTTAGTTATGCCCAGGCTTCAGAATCCTATCAGCAGTTACAGCTCAGCTGTAGACAGTGTAATCATGTTCCTGTTGGTTTGTACTCTTGTAGTAATCCAGATTGGATGGTTCAGCCCCAAAGCTTCAAGATGCTAGACTGTAAGTTTGACCTGGCCCACTTAGTTCATTTTACAGTCTCCTCAGGTGTAATTTTTTTTCGGTTCATTAATTGCCTAATTAACCTTAATGATAAATGAGTTTTTATACTAATTATTTGAAAGACAGCCTGATTTAGGAAAGTCACTGAAATGCATAGCTGCTGTTCTGCCTCTAAGACAGCCTTGGATACTTGTCTCACTGTGATGTTATGGTATCAGACATATGTCTTCATTCATGTTCCTGGCAGCTGGAACCAGTACCTGGAAGGCTTGCATTGTCTACCCCTGCATCCACTAAGCACCAGTGAGCTTCCAGAGTCAAACATGTGAATTGGGGGTTACCATCATGAGGGTTGTCCATTGTAACCTTGATCTGATCCCTCTGTGGACACAAAATACCTGCCACTACAGGAGTATATACTTACAAAAGGAAAACACTGTGCTGCTTTCAGTCCACGGGACGGGTGCTACTTGTGCGATGAGCAGTTATTCTGTATTCTGTTCCTGTAGTGGAATACGTGGCTTCCTGCACATATGTTCAGTTCAAAACCTGCTCTAGCACTGTTGATGAGCTCTTTCACTGCATTCCTCACCATACGATGGAATTCTTTATCTTCCAGCCTTTTCCAAGGCAGGGCTGACTCTCTTAAGTGGGGGACAGGATAGGAAAACAGTATCTACCAGTTATGGTGCCAATTTGAATCTAATTCTAGATTTTTCTGGAAGGCAATTTTGTAGAAGCGGCAAGGCTCTCGGATGCGAATAGCACACTGGGCACTGTTGTTCCACTCTGGCAGTCTTCCTTCTTGCTGCTTACTTGATTCAAGATGTGCCTTCCCCCTGCTGAGACATGCAGGGCAAGTGTCTCACAGGCAACTCTCCCAGCTGTATGTAGAAGTGGAATTGACTGCTTTTGGTTAAGCAGTGCCCAGGGTGGTAAGAGCCCTGCTAAGGGAAGGGACAGGGGAGGACAAGCAGGATTCTGTTTCTCTGCCTAGCCAAGTCTTGTTTCCTTCCTTTCAAGATCCTGTTCTTGTCAATCTGCACTTGAAGTCAAATGCCTTCTGCATCCTCCTGGTAGGGCTTTTGCAGTGAAGGTCCTGACTGGCATATCTAGTACTAGGGAAATGAAATGCAATACCACAGCAAATAGTTCTCGCAAGGATGGGAAAAGACGCTGGTTTCTATTTTCTGGGATTTCTGGGGACTTTGCTTTAATTGTTTAAGTTCCTATTCTAAAGCCAAGGGCTGCTTAATACTTAATTTTGATATCTGGACATCTGCAGGACATGCTGACTTCTGAGTTGATGTTAGCTGTTTTAGCTGAAACACTTGAGGGAAGCAGAAAGAGTTTAGCAGAAAACAGTTTTAGTGACTGTTTGGGTCTGGAGAATAGAAACTAAGGAGGAAGCTATTATTAAGAAACTGGTACTAAATTGTTGCTTTCCCTTTTCTTCCCCCTGTGTACCCCTCCTCCCTCTGCTCCTCCCCAGCAGAGCTTGTTCAGATTCTTCCTGTTCTTCTGCAGGGTTTAACACCAGTTTTTGCCTTTCTGTAAGCTGGAAGTAATGAAAATTTTGGCATTGCACTGCCATGTAAAGGTCCCAGTCCTGGTGTAGAGCATTGTTTTGTGTAAGTAGCTTCTGTTCTAGTTGCTTGGAGTCTGAAACAATGTAGAGAAGTCTGCTATGGCCTTAATAATACATCCCATTTTATATTCTTGCTGCTTACCTTTCTGAAGAGCTGCTGGTCGCTCATGTTTCAAATATAACCTTTTGCTTAGCCTTGACAAGTGTAGCCCTGTTCTGGATAGCAGTGATTACTTAAATACTCCAATGGTCCCTGTGACCTTAGTAACAGAACTCCCAGTGCTCTGCTGGTGTAGGGGGATGTTTTACTAGTATTTAGAGCAGAACTGAATGAACAAAAGATTAATTTAATGTGGCTCTTAAGCTGTGAGGTCATCCTATCGCACTTGTCATGGAGCACAAAGTGGATTACTTGGTAAAGAAAGGCAAGCTGGAAGCTGAGTGTGACAGCAAAGCAGGCAGGGCAGTGATCTTGCCAACAAAGCGAGGAGTTCTGTGGTAGCCAAACAAGAGTAGAGCAGGTCTGTGATGTTAACCAGGGTCAACCAAGAGCCTGGTGATCACCAGACAAGTCTGTAGTGATGGGAAGGTCCAAGGTAACACCAGGAAATTAAATCAGCAGTTCAGGGTCAGGATGGGTAAGGCAAATGGCCAGGCACAAACCGGCTACATAGCTCTGGCAAGGTCCAAGGGCGTGTGTCCGAGCTGGAATGCAGCTCCGAAGTGGAGAAAGGTGCCCAGTGAGGTTTTCTCACACAGCTCTCTTCCCAGCAGCCTGATCTGAGCTTACACAGCTGCACCATGTCACAGCTGGCCTTGAGCCGAGGCATTCAGACCCCTGAGGGGTAGGGGAGAGATTGTGCTCAGGGCCCTGGCACCACTGATGTTTTGGCAAGATCTTATCTGGACTAGCCTTTATCTCATAAAATCTGCAGTTCCTGATCCTGGGGTAGCCACGGTGGGAATCCTAAAGGGTGAAAAGAGGAAGTGCAGATGCAATAACAGAAAATAGGGCTGTGTGTTTTGTAACACTAACTGTGGCAATAAAATGCATCCTGTATGCTAGGGGAGCCAACCCCCCATTGGGATTCTTGAAGTCACCGTGACTTACACTGGAAGGGGAGTATTTCCACAGCTCTTTGTGGATAAGGAGGAGTGTGTGGGAGGCAGGAGGTATTAGGTAGCTATTGCTATAGTATGTAATAATGATTGCTAATTGGACTTTTGGGATGGAAAGAAAGTAAATTCTCTTGAAGCTTCTTTAACCTTTTGCAGCTGTGTTTTGTCCCTTTATTCGTCCATGTATTTTGGGTAATATCTTGCTCTCATTCTATGACATTATTTTACTGATTTATTCTTCTTCCCTTTTTCTGTGGTTTGAAAACCATGTCCGATTTTTGTGAAGTTTCTGGTGCATGTTCTTACTTCTCTCCGTGCTGTGGCAAGCCTGCCCTTACATCATGTCAGCACTATTCTGTTGATTAGCAGAAGAGAACTATTAGTGTAATGTTCCTTTGTTTCCTGTCTCTTTTCTTCCCCCCTTCCCCAGAAGGATTTTTTAGACTTCTCTGTGCTATTTCTGTGGGAGCTATATTGAAGGAGTTTTTGCAACAGACAGAGGGGTTGTGTAAAAATTAGCTTCTGAGCTCAACCAGTGGTTCTCCCTGCAGACCTGGGCTTGAGATGAAAGGGTTCTGTTTGCATTTGAGTTTCCTCCTGCTTTGAAAGACAGTGGTGTGTCTTGTAGCAGCAATACTTGCAGTGTGCTGCTTCCACAGAAGGGAGAGTCATGACAACTATTTTATAGATAGGCATGTGGTGCCTCAGTCTTCCTCTTTAATTCTCCCTGGTTAAAAGAGCTAGAAGTTATCAGTGTTAATATTTTTTTCAGAAAAGGTGAGTGATAACTCATGCAAAATATTTTGAATTGTAGTCTGAACGCATATCATGGAAGATTCACTTTAGAAAGTGCTAGAGAGTACTATTAAATGTATCTGAGGCTTGTTCTGCATAATCAAATTGCTCAGAGATTTTTATTTTCACTTAAGATGCACATAAAATCTGCACAGTGTGAGTTTAGTAATTCCTTGCTGCAGGACAGCAAGCATTCCTGTATGTGTCAGGGTATCTTGCCTGTGTAAGGGCAGGGAGATGACAGGGAGTCAAGTTAAGCAAAGATGTAAGGAGACAGCACTTGTGGGGTGGTGGGGAGGAAAGGTTTTCACAACTGTCATGTAAAGAAAGTGGTAGAGGATCTCCCCAAGCCAAGAAGCAGAGACAGCTCATGAGAAGTGTACAATAAGTTATTGAATGTTCCTTTATAGCATGGCTCTACTGTTAGTACTGGGGTTTTGTGAGCTCTTTTACTTAAGTGCTGTGCTGATTCTGGCACTGTCTAGGTTAGATTAGGTACTCCTTTGAACCAAAGGCTACAGCAAGAAGGTGGAGAGAAGTTGAAAGGACATGCTTATCTGGTTAAGTGGCTTTTTCCTCCCTTCAGGGAAGACCACAGAGCTGTACTATCTGTTCAGTAGACATCTTCCACTGGGTGTGAGCTGTTGGTAATTTGCATCTCTTCATGATAACAAGTGAGAGAATTTTATTTTAGATAACCCAAATGATATAGGTGATTGTCATAAAGCATTTTAAATGGTGATCTGTCAGGGGAGCAAAGGGATGAGTGAGGAAGGAAGCTTGTTGATAAATAGGTGTCCTTCTCATTCCTGCAAGTACGCTGTAACTGGTTAAAGCTCAATGATGTAATAGGATTCCTTGGCAGATTTATTTTAGGTGGTTATTTTGCAGTTATCAACTGTACATGTGCCCCATCTCTTTCATTTTTGAATGTAAGCTTGACTGACAGCATTTATCACCTCTGATTCCTGAAGAAAACAAGGCAGGGTCTGTGTTTAAGATTGGAAATACAGCTTCTAATCTACAAGACAAATTATGAACATATGTGTTTACATGTACTTTGCCTTTACAAAAGGGAGCAAACTAATGGAAGAGGTACAATTTAAACAGGTTTGGGTGTGGGTCTGATAATGGGGAATGGCAGTCTCAACACCACTTACTTGAGTTTTATGGTTTGCAAGAGATTAATGATTCGTGGGTGTGTTGTTTTTCTTTTCCTCCGCAATGTGGACATGTGTCAACTTTGGTTAGCCATGCCAGCAGGAGTTACACAACTTAGTTGGAATGGCAGGCTGTGCTGGACAGAGGATATCCCATGAATTTGAGAATGAAGCTTGTAGATGATAAATGCCAAGGCAAGAGTTAATTTAGTACCCACTTTCCATAAATAGAGGAAGTTGATTCATACAGTCACAGCTAGAGAGTACATGAGCATGTCTGAGACTTCACTGTCTTGCTTGAGATCACAAATACGCTGAATAACGGGGCGGTCAGGTTGCAAAATCCAATCTTCTTCTACCCTTCGAATGGAGGTCAGAAAGACAAACTGGTGTGGAAGGAAGCATCTTTTTTCTGTAATTGTTCTCCTCGCTGCTTGGGTTTTTAATACTCCAAACAATTTCACTATTCCAGACATTTCAGATGGACTTATGATCTAGTTTAAAGATCAGCATTGTATGATATTTGATTATGCTTGTAGAAGAAAAAACCCGCTATTCTGTAACTCAGATAAAGCTGTATCAAAAAAGAGCAGAATAAGTACTGTCAGAAATTAAATGAAAGTTTTTAAAATGTTAGCTGAACAGAGTTGCAAAGTTAAGTTGCTTGAAAGTTGCACATATGCGTATAAAATATAAAAATATATTGCAATAGTTATGTAATTATAATACACTATATAATATCATCATTACCTGTATAATGTCACATATATTTTATTATTATATGCTATATCTTTTTGCTATATATTATTACGGAGAACAGTATTTCAGTGTGTATATATGCTTTAGTGACCACAAGTTCTGCAGTTTTGAGGCACATTGGCTACAAATTACTACAATTAAACATTATATGTGGAAGAATCACAGGGACCATAGCTTGGGTTATGCTGTCAATAATATGCTTGAGTTTATCCAGAGATGAGCTTACGACCATCTCCATCTCTGTTTCTAAATGTGCTAGCCATCTGGTGCAACTTATGTGTGTGGTTTGTTTTTTGTCTGGTTTTTTTTTTTCTTTTTTTTTCGGTGGGGGGGTGTGATGAATAGATACACACACATATAATGTAAGTTTTCTTTTGGACCAGTTTTGATGCTGCTGTAAAGCTGGTGTCTAACTGCTTTGGTTATCTAATTTCTAGTTATTTAGCAATGGTGCTAGAATAGGTGCTAGAGGCTTGTACCTGGCATGTTAATGGAATAGGAGAATAGAAGTGGGAGTATTTCTCTGTGGATCTTCTGTGGGGCTTGGAAACATGTTTGGATTGGCAGAGACTACTTTGTTGGTTTTTAAAATAAATAAATTCTGCCTGGAAAAAATGATGCACATTGTAAGTTCTTCAATGTATACCAAACTGAGTAGTCACTTCCAGGAAAGAGTCTGTCCAGAAAAATGGTGTAGTGTAGCATTGTTTTCTTCACTACTCTAAATGTGAGTCTCACAGACATTAGTAGATCCTGAAACCTGGGCTGGTAGTTCAGGGGTCTACTGCAGACTGCATTTCAGCCCTAAGCATATCAGAAAAAAAGATAAACCCTTCACTTACCCTGAACCTTGTGTTTCCTTAAAGTAGGTGCTCAGAAGCATAGCTTTCACTTCTGCCCAAAATTTTTCCTTTGGCTCTAAATTGGTCCTGTAGAAGGAACAACCAATTGAGTATTCATTGCTGTCTGTCCAAAAATACTGCTGTTTTGGTAGGAATTTTTGGAAACTCTTAAACAGTTGTTTCAACATGCGGTAGCTCAATAATACATGGTCTCCCTCGAACTATGTTTAAAATGTTATAGTGATGTATTTATAGTTTCTTATATTCTACTCTTAAGTGTATGGAATGTGCATGAAATGCAGTTGATGGACTGCAGTTGGTGCCAGACCGACACAAATAAAATCCCCTCACTATGTTCACAGGGATAATTAGTATGACTTTACATATTTTTCTTGCTGTTTTCCACCCCTGTGAATCTTGATTGAACTTGCTAATGAGTGTTAAAAAGAATACACCCCTTATTCTCCACACCTGTGATTGCACTATCTTGATGCTGTTGGGCTTTATAGGTGTTTAAGAGAGGAGATACACTATGTTCTGAGTGTTTTTGTGTGGAGTCTACAGCAACAGCTTTGTGATCTAGGGTTCTATGCAGCCTGCAGTTTTTCTGTGCAATTTGATGTATTCTTTGTTCTGCCCTTGTTTTTAATATGTTAATCAATTTTTTTTTTACTATTCCATTTGGAGATGCATGAGTGGAAGACATCCTGTACAAGTGTCATGTTTTAGAGTTAATTTTTTAAAATTATCTAGCTCTTGTTATGTTGCCATCTGTTTTCCTCCAGCTTGAAGAGGAAACAGCTGTTGTGAATAATCTCAAGATGGTATTTTTAATAAAGTCTAATGGGTCTGCGTACCTTCAGCTTGCATGTGTATCAGAGTGAATAAATGTGCCACTTAGGAGGGGAAATGTGGTTTTACGGTAGGAACTGTAATGAGTTTGGTAATGCAGTGATTCTGGTATGTCTCCTCCATAGCTGGATTTGAATGGAGAGATCTGTGTTAATGGGGCACACTTCACTTGCTTTAACTGTGTGTTTGTCTTGTAGAGGGGCTGCTCTCTGCTGCTTCTGCCCTCTGAGTGCAGTGATTGGCAGGCAGCTGGGGAGTTGGCTGAACCTGGTGGTGTAATGCAAAAACTAACTCATGGCCCTACCATGCCAAACTACAGTTTGCTGATCAAGCGGAGGCAATAGCTAGCTGTATTTGACCTCAGGGAAAGCATTGGAGATGGAGAGCCAGCGGCACAGCCTCTTAGGTTGATAGTATGCAGTTGTACAGAGTTAGATGCAACATGTGCACCAAGAAACTTACAGGAAATATCATTTTTGGGAAAATACGTAACTCTCAGATGGAGAATAAATGTTACTGACGGTGAGTAGGGTATGGATGCACTTAAAGTAGCCAGCGGATGGTTACCTTGTGGGTTTCTTGATTGTGTTTTAGACTTCATTTTGGTAAGGAGTGAGGGACCTCATGAAAGAGATGATGTACAATGTAAGCTTCAATCACAGTGGTGATTCAGCTGAATTAAAGGGAAGGATAAATGGAAGTAGACAAGTTGACTCGCAAAGAATGCCTTGAAAAAACAAATTTAAATCAGTTTATTTGAGCTCAAGCATTGCGGAATGGACAAGATTTAGTACTGCTTTACACAATTGGCTTTCTTCACTGCTTTCTATCTAAATCAAAGGGAAATATCTTGTTAGGTCTGGAAAACTTTGCTGGATGAGTAGTTATTTGAAGTAAGGGGGCTCAACAGTAAAGTGAGTGGAGGAGACTAACCAGCAGAGAGCATTAAGTGGTGGTCAGGGAGCATGGAATTGAAGAAAGAATGACGACTGATTGAATTGGATCTTTTTGTAAGTGGAGAGGCTTCTTTTTGTCAGAGGCTTTGCTGCTTTTGAGTGAGCCTTTAGATGATGGCGTTATAGAACAACACTAGTAAGAGTAGCCTTGGAAAGTGAGCCTGTAGTCCAAGTAATTGTGAGACTGCAGCCTCAAATCTTCCAAGAGTGTGCATCCCATAAACCTGTCCGAAATACATGTCTAATACCATGTGGTTACACAAGCTCTGTCCTGTTAGCTTTCATTGCTGTCCCACCTCTTGCAACAAGGCAAATGTCTGCAGTGTGAATCGGTTGGGAACCTCTACTGTGCCAGAGCTAGTTACTGCACAAGGTCTTTTCTGTCCTGAGATGATCTGTTCTGCAAAATGGATTTGTGTAGCACATGAACATGTGTGGTTGCACCATGTGGGGGAGGATGGGCAAGGAGCAGTCAGCTGGCTTGTGGCTGTGAAGCTACAGTGTTACTAAAACAGGTGAGAAAATCACTGCTCCCTGCTTAAAACCCCGCTCAACTTCTTTTTTGTCTTTTGGAGCAGAATGAGTGTGTTGGAAGTCCAAGAAAGTAAGAGACACTAATTTGCAATTCACTTAATAATAAAAATCAGTTATAATACTTGCCTTTGAGCTTTCCTACCAATTTTATGCTATTAAATAGTGTTTGCTGTCTCTCTCTGGAGGAATATCCTGTATGTGCTAAGAACATATTACTACAGAAACCAGTTCTGTTATATCTGGCTTTCAAAAGAGAGAAGCTCTGATTAATGACTATAAAAACTCTCAGGAAATAAGCAAATAACAGGGACCCAGAATGTTGTCACCTAAGTAGCTATTTCTTTTAAAGAGTGATATTTTTACTTATCTTTGCAAAAGATAAGCAATTTCTTTGGTTGAATAGTGAACTTGGATTTGTTTTCCCACTTGCAGGTGTATCTACTGCTTCACTTCTGAATTTACAATGGGAGTACTTTAATTTCCGAAAAAGTTAGACCTGGAGATATGAAACAAGCAGTTTCTTTTGCAGAAGCCCCACTAGTCAAATATATCAAAAGATGTGCAAAAGTCAGAACAGGTGCTTTCCTGTGCTGAAGACCTTTAACATTCATATTGACAAATGGTTCATTTTCTGGGAAGGCAGTGTCTTTGTTTAGATCTCATAAATTTATAACTGGCAGCAGGGTGGTGGTTATGGCATGGTTATTTGGGATGTAACGGTGCTGGAGTATGTAGAGGTGAACTTACGCCTCAGTGGGAACTGTTCTTGGGCTTCTGTCTGTGTTACTCTGTGCTTCTGTTCCATGTGCCTACCTTCTTACCACTCGGAGTTCCTCTGCCTCTCTATTTTGGTACAGTATACCTCAGGCAGCTTCCCATGAAGAGTGTCTTTTCTATCAAAGTAATTTCTGTCATGAAGCGTTTTTTTGCCAGGTTGCTTTGCAGCTGTTACAGTACCTTTTTCATGCCTGAATTGGTGTTCTTTCCACAATAAAGCCTTTGGGAGCCATTTTTTCCTCTCTCTACGTATGTGATAATACTGCTGGAAGTACGCACTGCTAACAATAAGATATTTCCTGTCATGGTTACTGGGAGCTGTTTGTCTGCCTCCCCTTTTTGTTAGAAGGACCAGATGCTTTGTCTTCTACTCTGTGTTGGTAAATCCTGGTTTGTGTTTGATTTCCCCCTTGCTTGTGCTGTTCACAAGTAGGCAAGAGGCTTCCCAGACCGAGAGGATGCTGATCTTAACTTGCTGTGCAAGAGAGCCCTTTGGTGTAAGGCACGTTCGTCAGGCTGTGGTTTGGCTTTGCTGGCCTCTTTGTAGCTAGCCCTCACATGCAGTTCCTGCAACATCTCATGCAGTTGCATTAGCAAATACTGTAATGCAATATTCTGATGGAGCCTTTCATCTGAGGGATCTGAAACTGCATTTTTAGTATGAAGTGCTAGAGAGGGAGGTAGTTCAACTACAGAAGTTAGCTGTCTGACTTACTATGCACAATCACAGATGGAGTCTGCAGCAGAACTGGGATGGAATCCAGATCTTCAACCAAAAGAGCTGACTTCTTGCATGGGAATACAAACTTCTTGTGCAAAATAGCTCAGCTGTGTGGTATTGCTTTGTAAAAACCAATGGACCAGTTTTGAAACTACATGGAATGAAGAAGGGGTTAATGGAAGCTGAATGGCTTTCCATTCTTGGGTGATGTTTGTAAAGAAGCATTGGTCTTTTTTGGTAGCCGCATGTCTGGTGTGTTCATCCCTATCCCCCAGCATTAAAAATTACTACAGCGTGCACTTGGATTTGTGTGCACCTACTGTATGTAACTTGTGTTCTACCCTAAAAGGTAAAAATGGGCATTGATTTATCCAACAACTAGTCTTTGGATAGGCATGTCTATTTACATGCTTTAAGTTTTGCAGCTGCTTATTGTAAATGTCAGTGAGGAACTTTCTTACAGGCAGTGAAAGTGTGTGATACAATCCAGAAATTTACTTCATTTTATATATCATTATCAGAAGCATTCCCTGACTCCAGTCTGCTGTTCTTTTGTAAGCCATGAATTTGCACAGAGGTTTCAGGAGATTATTTGAAGACAAGCAGATATTGCACAGGTATAGCTTGGCCTATAGATACTTACTGACACTGGCTGCATGTGATTCCATAGCTTCACTTGACCCTCTGAATAAATATGAAAGGACTTTTTGCTTTTTATTTTCAAATTTGTGATAAAGCTAGTACATGCTGTATCTGCAAGGAAAACATGATGTCTATTATATTGCTTCTGTTGGGCTCTGAAAAATGAACTATAAGTTGATGTGTGTGTGTGGGGGTAAGTTATCACTGTTTCCTGCTTGATGTGCTCTGTAAACTGCTGAGGACAGGGTTGACCAAGACTTTGTGTATTGTGGACTTTTGGTGACTGAGTAATTGCAGCACATAACTGTGGATTTAAAGCTGTGAGTTTAAACTTACTTGGGTGTGTTGCTCTTACTGGCTGAGGAACAAGCTGGGTTTGATTTGGAAGTTTTCAGTATACGACTTCTTAATTAAGATTAACATCACTTTTCTATATATATTTTGTATTGCATTGTGTTTGGGAATGCTGTGCCTTTATACCTGCATCCTGTCAAATATCCTTCACCTGCCCTTCCCTTTTTAAAGCTTAATCCTCCCTTATCATGTATGGATGTTTGCATAGGCTTAAGCATTTCAAGGAAGAGAATGTCTTCTATGTTGGTACACCTCTCACTACAGTTGGACCTCTGCTACTGAAGCAAAGTCAGAGCAGGCTTGTGCTGTGTTAGACAGATTTGTGGAACTGAACATGTTTATAAAAATAAAACTTTGTGAAGGTATTTCAGAGCAGTTGCCAGTTGTCCTTCTTGTTTTAGAAATACCTCGCTTCTGTATAGGTAAATGAATTCTGCTTTGTCACTAGTAGTAAGTATGCAAAATACTTGGTATTTCCACAGGGCTTTACAGGCAATATGTCTTGCTCACCCCCTGCAGCTGATATGACTAACTTGTAAACTGAAACTAGAAGAATAAAAGAAAACTAACATCGATTGAGTTTCATTATATTAACACTTTGCATAGTTTAGAAAAGGAAAGTAGGTCACTTTCCATTTTTAATACCCTGCTTTATACTTTGCCTAAAAAACCAACAGCTGGATTGCAGACATTTCATGGAAAGTTATATGTTTCCCTGTAAATATGGATTTTAATCATATGAGCGTTTATAGAAATTACATGGGACTATTGTGTTTTTGGCTTAGATGTTTCTTCAAAATCTCAACTGCTTATACCAGTGACATGTTTTAGGTGCACACAGCTACACTAACTTCTGAACTCTGGTTTTGATATCAGTAAATAAGTAAATGATAAATGACTATTATAAATAAATGACTATGCTCAGCTTTTTGCTTGTTTTTCTGCAGTATTGTGCCTGTGTTATCTCTGCTCAGTGCTGAGGAGTGAAGAAGTAAATGTTTTTTCTCTTCCTGTAGTTACTGAAGTTGGATAGTCTAGCATTTGGTTCTCATCACATTGCCTGCACAATGAGTCATTCTTTCTTGGTTAGGTTTGTTCCTCAGGCCAAGATTCATGTGATGTTCGCCCTTTAAGGGCAATCAGATTAGTCACTGTTTGAAATCTTGTTTAAAAAATAAAATGCACCACAGGTTGATGCCTTGCTTACCAGTTACATGCTTTCCCCCCCCTCCCCTGCTTGCTGTTTGAGTTCAGCAGCATCATTATATTGAGAAATGTTTTGTAGTCATGGTAACTGATACTTTATTGGATTCCCACTGAAATTAGCATATTAAATTCAGGACTTTTGGTACTAGCAAGGAATTGTCTGTAAGGCAGGTGAATTTAAAGTAGTTCAGTGTGCTAAAGTACATCTAGCTTAAACTTGGGCTCCTTTCATTATGCTGTTAAGAGCAAAAACTACATTGCAATTGTGGTAGTAGTTTGAACTTTGTGAAACATGCAAATTTAAAAAAAAACAGTGATAATAATAAAAATTATTAACACGGATGGCCTCTTATGTTACTTGAATTGGACTTGAAGTATTTGGGGCATAAACTCTTCTTGCAGAAATATCTGTACCTGGAAATGTTTGATGGGGGCAAGATCTGATGGAGGTTTCAAACAACATTAGGACAGTGGCAGAGTTTCCAGACCCTATTGTGCGATATGTTGTTATGAAGGCTCTTGAAGTTCTTTATGTTGGTACTAGAAGATTTTAGGGGTGATGGTTCATTGTGGGAAATAGCAGTCTGAAAGACTAGCCACGCAGAAAATCCAAGGTGGCTAGATCAGAAGTAGGAAGAGAGAGGGGAAAAATACCTACTGTGTGGTTGTAAACACTTAACCTGGATGCTGATGTTAGCCGGCTAGGCTCCCTATCTAGTCAATGGACAGCGAGAGGAACTCATTCAAATTACAGTTCAGAAAACCAGTTATGTTTGTGCCCCGAACCCTCTTATACAGGAGTCTGTGTGAACAGTAGATGTTAATGCTGGCACCTACATTGTGCAGAATGTTGAATTGTATGAGTATCCATGGGAGCAATGTCTGGTTTGTGCCTTGAGAGCGAGTCAGGGTTATGACAGGGTGGAGGATTGGAAGTTGGTGAAATAAATGGCTATAAACACTGTCTTAGTTCATAGATGAAAGCCTGAGTAGAAGGAAAGATGAATTAATGTTCCACATTAAACTTTGATTCTGGCTCTTTTGAACAGCATTATTTTCCATCTTGTAAGTTGCTAACAGTGTTTTGATAGGAAAATGCTCATGAAGTAGGCAAAGATGCAGACCAGTGGGGTAGAAAACTAGATTATCTGTAGAAAGTTCAGAGAGTGGAGTTTGGTGTTTTTTGTTTTTTTTTTTTTGTGAAGCTTTTTGTGGTGGTCTTGTTCTGCCTCCAATTTTCAGCTGATTTTTACAGATATCAGATGCTCACAACCGTTATTAGTTCAAATGGTTAGTTTTCCTTTCATTCTGTGCGAGACAGATGCATGTAGTGTCTAAACAGACAAAAAAATTCAACTTTGGATGAACTTTGTGGGTGTGGACAAGCAGCTCATAGGGAATGCCCAGCTTCCAAAAATTATTCGCAGTTTTGAAAAATGCTCAGCCTCTGCATGACTACCTGCAAACAAAATTTATTTTTAAATCTTGCTCCCATTTCTATAGGAATAACCACTGAAATAAAATAGACCTGTGTTTCTTTGAAGTTCATTTGCTCCTACTGCATTGGCTTCCTCTGGAAGACAATATGACCCTGTACTTTGGCAGTTACTTCTTTGGTGCAGAGATGAGTATGTTGGGTTAAAGCTTTAGCCGAAGTGAATCGGCTTGTATACTGTGAGGTGGCGACCTGACCCTGTGACTTTAGGTCAGGCAAGAACAAGTGTACAAGAGCAAGCAAGAAAAATCTGGTACACTGTCAGCTTGCAACTTGGAAACCTTCAAAGACTTAAGCTTAAGTCTATCCATATGCATGTATTTTGGACTTGCATGGACTTTGGCACTGTGAAGAATGGATGCTATTGGGAAAGGGGAAACCTTACTATTACTGTTACACTGTAACTCATAAGGAAAGAAGCTTAATAATACTTTTCAATTTGTATGAAACTGAAAGAAACAGTTTTAATGTTTTTGATTTCTGTTTTTTCCCCTCACTCCAGAGTGAAGTGGCCTATTTGGATCCAAAAGTTTCTTCACTTCTTCAGTACTTCTTTACTTTCCCTGTCACATATACTAGCTAACTTCCTTTGTTATTCTGCTGTCAACAGGTCTGAAAATATTTTAGGATGTTCTTAAAACTTCTCTTGCTAAACACTGTTTCTGGCCATCAGTGTGTTCCTCTATCATCATCATCTCCTCTTTCTCCTTGTGAAGAAATCTTTGGTTGCCTTTTGTCTTCGCAAAGGTGCCTTAAGAGGATGGAAACGTAGCTTGTCCACTATAGCTCAGCTTGCTAGTGAAGCAGTCTGGTTGCTGTTGACTCTGTTAAAGGACCACTTTAACAACAGAGGGTGTTGAGCAGCACTAATCAGAGGGGGTAAAGGAATATTCCTTACATGAACCCGGGGAGAACACTGATTGTTTAAATAAATAATAATGTCTATATAATAATGCCAAATAGGAATCTGAAAATACTGAGAGGTTAGCTAATGTTGTATGTATTGTTCTTATAAGGTGGGATGGCATGGTTTGTTTTTAGACAGAGCTTTTAGCTGCTTGTGATTTATGATTTTATGAAAGTCCCTTTTCTTCATACCAAAATATACCCATTTTTCTTTAAATATACTTAATATTTGAGTGGCAAAAACACTTCTGTCCTTTGAAAACAAGAAAAAATTAAGAAGCTGAGGAGACAGAATTACATAGAAATGCTTGCACTTCAGAGAGAAGTTATTGCCTGAATTTATGTTAATATACTTTATCTTCATGCAGTCCAGGCAGAAGGACTTGTAGCATGTCTTTCTGTAGAGCCCCATTAGACCCAGCAGAACTGTGCTGGTGGGCTTGCAGAGTGACCGAGTGGAGGTGACAGCTCAGCATGTCAGAGCATTCGGAAGTCTGCAAAGAGCAAACGCAGAAGACAGTGGTAGGTGACATTGTCTTTTCCTCCCTATACCTAGGTCAGTTTGTCTTCAACTATATTTTCTAATTGAAAATTTTAATTCAACGACAAGTCAGGAATCTTCTGCTGATGTGTCTTAAAAATAAGTGATTCTTTAGTAAAGCCCGCTGACGTGGCAAATTGAACATTTAGGATCTTGGATGGTGATGGTCCAGTTCTGTCAATGTGTGGATATTCTGTAACTAGCTGCTACTAGAAATTCTTGGGGCAAACTGTTTGGTGGCAGTAGTCAAAGCAGTCCGGGCTTCAGACTAGAGGCATGTTGTCCCCTTTCTTTCCACAAAGAAATCAATAGGTCTGTAGATCAGTTGCAGTGTATCCTTGCTTGTTTGCAGTCTTAAGAGTTTAATTGCACAGCATTGCAAACTGGCAAGTGATCACTTTGTTAGTCAAGCTCAAATACTTCTAAGCGTCTTAAAATGTCATAAGCAGAGATGCTATTGGTTTTGTTTGATTAATAAGACTACAAGCTAGCAACAAGAAATTAGCAGCACCTATGTAAAATGTTGTGCATTGTCAGCATGTATCTGTGCAATACAGGCTATGCAACAGTGAAATAAATCTTTGAGGTAATTTAAAATGTTTTTAAAGTCCACCAGCATGGAGAAGTCACCTGTAGATCATATAAGGCACCAAACTTAGGAATGACTAAGTAAGATTTATTTTTGTTTCATTCTACTAGAAAAAAGTGCTTTGTAAATGAAGATCCAGTAACTAAAGCAAAACAAATATTGTGGATGACTTGGATAATGTCCTAATCTGAGCATTCTGTTCAGTACAGAGGTGTGTTTGCAACATAGCATTTGTCAGCTGCCTAAGACTGCAACTAGAAAGTGATGATTTTCCTTAAATTAATGTTTTCATTCAAAACCCATCTATAAGTAAGTATGTAGTCTGAGAACTGGTTATGATCACAATTTTTTTAAAGGATTTTCTTTTACATGGTTCCTTAGTACATATGATGCTCTTTGCCTATGAAGGAACAAATGAGGAATATGTGGAGTAATGAAATATCAAGACCATGTGAAGTTTGAAGTAGTTGTATTCTTGCCTGTGACTGGCTTTAAGGGAAGCTGCTAATTACTGCAAGTTTGGAGAAGGATGTTTCTGTGTTTGGATCTTTACATGGAAAAATGAATTTGATCTCCTTGTAAGAAAGTACCTATTTTCACTGTTTTTGAAGAAAGGGTAACGGAAAGCAAGTTGGGGAGATTTTGAAACCTTTTCCTCTCCCTTACGATGATTAATTTTGTAATAGGAAGAGTGTTCTGAATATGGGGAGGACACTCTGCTCAGTTAATTCCTAAATCTTAGGTGGTTTTCAAGATTGCCTTGAACTGATGTTCTCCGAGTCACCCTGTTTCTCAATAGCTAGGTTTTATTGTGGTTTTGAACACTGTGGGGCCAAAGGGACAAACTGAACTTGGTCTGAACTGTATCCTGTGAAACTCTGGTTAGTGAAGATGTTTCTAAATAAGTAATTATAAAGCAAGAGCAGTCGTGGACAACAGAATCATTAGAGGTAACAGTTATGGTTTTTTAATATTGCCGGTAAAGCTTCAACTCTTCAGCAATCACTCCTTTTGTTACTAGATTTTAATCTAAGCAAAGTGCAACCTTTGGTAGATTTGTATTTTTCATGTTACTGTAAAAGTTTTAATGTCACTTGTTGTGATAAAGTGATTAATGTCCTGGAAGAGAGAGGGCATCATTCCTTTTTCATTGCTTACATTTGTGTGTGTTTGTTTTTGTTTTTTTTTTTTTTTTTACACAGCTATAGCTTTTTGTTCTACACTAAAATTGGGATGTATGTAGATAAAAATTGTCCTTTTTTTTGGTCACCTGGCTTTTGTTTTTATGTGTGAATAATATAAACGAAGGCAGGTGAAAATAGATACTTATTTTCACAGAAACTTCTTTTTGCTTATGCTGATGTTTTTGAGAACATTACTTCTGTTCTTTAGCAATGACTAGGCTCCTTACTGTAGAGCAACTATCTTAAATTATCCTAAAGTACAAGAACTCTCAAAAGGGAACAGTTGAATTATTGTTGGATTTCGGTCACGTCTTGTTTGATGTTGTAAATCATTTGCTTGTATTTCCTGTCTCATACTGTTCCTCTAAAAATAGCTGAAATTGCTTGCTGTTTGCCCAGTGCAGCTCCATGATGGAATAGCCTGTTTAAAGTTACTTCCTCTCAGCTCCTCTGCCCCTCCTGCAGCCTGAATCCTCTCCCTCATGGCCTCCCACAACAGATGTTCAGTGACTTAAACTTTGCTGAGAGAAGGTATTTGGTAACTTTAGGAAGCTGATTTTCTTTTTTAAAAAAACAACCACCATGAAAACCAAACCAACCCCCCCCAAAACCCCACCTCAAAAAACAACAAAACCAACAAAAAAACTGCACAAGCCACCAATCTAAACGAAGGTCACAATTCAGAGACACAGAACAACCTGTAGCCAGTCCCTACATTACTGAAACTGGTGGGAAAAACCTCAAGAGCCTCTATCAAATGCACCTGGGAAGTTGCATGAGATGATACTTTGCATCAAGACACATCTTCAAAATATAAGCTGCGTTGAAAATTAGTAAGTGGGGAGCTGAGTCTAACATTGTATCAACACAGATAAAGAGACAGTTTGGTTAAATCATGGGTTTTTCTGCAGGAATACAAGAAAGTCACATCAAAGAAACTTGGAATGCTAACCCCAGAGTGCCACAGGAAAACTGAATTTGAATGAAAACTCCTTGAGAACATCTTTTTCCTGGCAGTATCCTACTTTAAAATGATCTCTTCAAAGTGTCCATTTACACAAAATAGCTTCAGTCTTGTTAAAAAGCAGCTGGACTGTACAGTTTTTTTTGTGCGATTATGTTACCATCCTAAGGGAATATTTAGAGAAACCTGATTCCTGCTGTTAGACCATTATATTGGCACGTAGCATGCAACCAGTTATGTTAATGAGTTGAGGAGAATTATGCTTTTCTTGTACAAACTAAAACCTTAATTTTGCAAGCAGCTCTCATGGAACTTGCTGTATAGATGTCTTTGCTCTCAGCCCTGGGATTTGATTGAACAGCCCTTGTGCTGTGAGCCCTTAAGTACTTAAGATCATGACAAGATCTTTTGAGCCTCCTTGGTGTTTGTTGCCTCTTACAGGAAAAGTAAGGCTGTCAGCCTGCAGCTTCTCATTGCTCTCCAATGAAAATATCCTTGGCTGCTTCTGTTATGCCCGGAACAGTAAAGGCAAGGTATTTGGATGGTCTATTGGACCTACAGGGCTGCAAAAGGAGAACTGGGATGTCTGATCACATGCATATAGGAAAGGGAGTTTGCCTACTAGCCATTCTGAGTGATAGATCTGAGTCTGTCCACCATGGGGGCTATACCTGATTAGGCTTAGCTATTGTTACAGCTGATAGAAAGGCCTGTCATTTGCTGTCTTGGAACAGCTTTTGATCACCAGAAGATCTATGTGAAGGTTCCTAACTGGTACAGAGTAAGTTTATTCACGTGAGGGGAAAGGGTGGTAGTGTAGTAGTATGGCACCATGTGCACTTGTGAAGTGAATTGTCCAAAAGGGATTTTAAGATGCCAAATGTTCCTGTCACCAGGCTGTGAAGGCGGTAAAACTCCACTAGAAGTACTAGATCTAAGTAGGTATAAGCAGTTTTTGGCAGGGAGATACCAGCTGGTGGTGGTCTTCAGTTTAGTGCCAAAGGATTTGGGGTTGATGCTGCTTATTGCCCCTAAGCCAAGAAGGTTTCCATGTGAAGCTCTTGTCTAAAAAGTTGTAATTAATACAGTGTGCTTTGTTTCCTTGCTGGTTACTTGCTGAAGCAGTGCTAGCGGTGGTATCAAGTTGCTCTGGGGTTGTTGCTATGGCCTGGGTGGTCAGTATTGTTTTGTTGAGGAAGTGCTTTCCCTGGAGTCTTCTAATGTGATGATCATTTCACGTGGAAAGAGGCTGGCAGGCAAGGGCTTAGATTAAGAACAGGTCATCTAAAAATCTCATTTTTCAGATCATCAAAATCCGTTCACAGATGGCTATTTTTGACCTGGTTTAGAAATCTAATGCAATCTGTCTCTGCATGAGAGCAAAGTGTGTGTGTGTGCATGTGTATGCACACATAAATACCTACGGTTAAAGCAAAGAGATTGTTGGACAAATAGTGTTTCTAGCCACATCTGTTTTGAAAGAAATCCTATTCTTTTTAATATATCAATTTTCTTTATTAGATATTTATGAATTTCATGTGTTTTTCGTATTTTCAGGCTGTGTGACCTATATACGGAAGTGGAGGGGAGAGAACATTTTTGACACTTGGCATATACTGCCTAAAAAGCGTTTATTGTTTTTAGATTACTACAAAAGTACATAAGAATACTAAGCTACTTACATAATCTCCATAGTTGCACTGGTACACCGGTTCTTGGAACTTCACTTTTTTTTTTATTTATTGCTTTTTCCTATTTGGAAAGGCAAAAATGAATTGAAGCTTTCTGTTCTGAGAGGAGCACGTAGTATGTCTACATACAGGAATTATATACAAATGTAACTATATTCTGCTTTCAAACACTATGTTAATTTCACATAATTATCACATGGCTGTTTAGTAACTAAATTGGTTTCTGATGTGAATAGAAGTTTTCTAACTATGACCATTTCAATATTAAAAGGGATTATTTTTTCAATATATCCCTTTTGAGATATTGCAGTCATACCCCTCCCCTTATTCCCACCTCACCCCCAAAAAGCACACCTTGCAAAATAAGAATTGCTTTCTCAACATTCAATGCTAATGCAGCTGTTTCTGTTCAGTTTAAATTCATGCATAGGCACAAAAGTTAATGTGCTTCTAGGTATTTCTGCATGTTTTAATTGATATTGAGTCGTATTATATTTCTGTTTGAATTAAAATTACTTTAAGTATTGATTATAAACTTGCTGGCATCTTAATATTTTACATATATGCTGGGGTTTGTGCATGAGGAGCCTTCTAAGCATGAATCGTGATAGAGAATTGAGCTCTGTGTGTACATACATTTTCCTTTTTCTGTTTTTGCTTGATCTATGGATGTTGAAGGAATAATGCTTTTTCATAGGAAAGAAAACTTGAAATGAGTGCTTAAGAATTTTTTTTCGGAGTCCAGCATCTCTATTGGTATAGAGAGCTTAAGGGAGAACAGAAATACATTGCTGCTCTGGTTTTGCTCTTGACATGCTTGCCTACGAGCTTCTTAGGAGAGTGTTTTCCTGAATATGGCAGAAACAAAGTGGATTGCTGTTGGTTTGGATATGTTGCCCTTTTCAGATTTTAGGTATTTTGTTTCTGTACTCAAGTCTTTCAGCATGCTCCCTGAAGTCAAACACTGTGGCATTGAAAGCTCAGCTGCTTTTATTGGGTTTATTTTTTGGAGGTAGATTTTTGTTTGTTTTCTGAAATAGTTTGGGAAATGATTCTCCCATGCTATCTTGATAAAATCAAATACGTTGCTGGTAGAAGACAGCGAGCTAAATTTGTTGACATGTTACAAAGCCTTCCTTAATGCACTCAGATTGGCAGATGTGTGCTGGTGACCCAATACTTAGAAGCATAGGAGTAGCAAATTTTGTTCCAAAAGGTAGAAATAATGTCTGGCTTTTGTGCATTCTCTGCTTTTCAGAAAGTTGCACCTGGGGAAATATGTCAAAAGCAAAGATGACACAATGTCAAGTATCTAAATTCAATTAAAAATACCAGATGCTTAAAAAAATTTAAGGTGTCAAAACCTTAAGGAAATGTATACATGTATGTATATATTTGTTTATTCCTAGAAACATCTTCAAAGCTTTTTTTCTTGTTTTACCAGTTATGCTCCCAAGCATCTAAGCAGTGCTCTTCCCTGCCATGTATGCAGAAGAGCCCTTTTTTCTTGCTTCCCTTTTATTACTAGTGTTTTAGCAGAGCAGGAATGTATAACATTGGAAGGAACAAGATGATGGATGAATATGGTTTTGAGACATTCACTCCTCTTTTTCCAGCCTGTTGTGTTCCCTGTGCCTAGCTCAAGCTAAGCTATCTGTGCTGCCACGGTAGTCATTTTTCAACTGTAGTAACCCAGTATTCGTGGGGAGAAGGTAGCAAGACAGTGAAATATTCAGAATTGTATAGCCTATTCTTCTAAGACTTGTCCAACATACCTAATGATAACTTCTCCATAGTTGAAATCAGCTCCTTGGTGTTGAGTGCATCACACAGTTAAATTAGGACCCATGTATATTAGAAGTGCAAGGATACATAGAAAGAAAAGCTATAGCAAACTTGAACTGATTATTCTGCCACTGTAGCTCCAAATGGAAGCCTTATGCTCCAGAACAAAGTGCTCGTGTATTTTAAATTGTCAAGGACTTAGACATCTTAAGAAACATTCTGGTTCTTCTTAGCAGAAGTGGAAAACTGAGGGTTTTGAAGGTAAGTGTATTGACCTTTTTTCTGCAAACCCTGTCCAAATTCTTTAGCATACAGGTACTTCACAAATATGGAGAGGGGGGGGAAAAAAGTGGATCTGCCTCTTGAAAATACAATTGATGAAGATGCCTATTCTATACAGATAGGTTAAATGATGAAATTCTTGCCCAAATTAAATGATCTCTTGCCCAAATTAAATGATCTCATCAACTCTGGTTGTTGAGAATATGGAAACGGTGCATGATTGTATCAAGTATTCTGGGCTTTCTGTTTTTTTCATTTTGGTAGTAGCAGAACCAAAAAAATACTGAGCAAATTGTTCAGCTTCATTGTAGATGGCAAAACAGTGCCACAGAGGGAACGTTTTTGTCTTGGAGGAATCTAAAGAGCAACTGAAGCTCTAACAGAGCGCATTTGTTGACATAAAATGTCTGGCTAGAGAGCTGAGTCTTTAGCTATGCTTGAAAGCTTGACAAATTTTTCTTTCTCAACTGCTCAGTGCTGGAGGAATCTAAACAGCCATTGGCTGGTGCCAGTGTTGGGAAGAAACCATGGTGGTGTTTTTTTGGTTTGTTGTTGGTTGTTTTTTTTTTTTTTTTTGTAAGCTCCTTCTTAAGTCAGTAACATGATTAATATATTGGGTTGGTCAATTAGTCCCTTGTTCTAGTCTCAGTGGTTTTTCAGGGCCTTTTTCCAGTTTGAAGAAAGAAATTACTGTAAAATGCCTTCTCCCTCTATCTTCCTTCTGTGCCCCACTTTCTAGTATTGTGATGGAGGTGAGCTTTAATTTGCTGTACAGACTGTGCAGGCAGTCATTTTCTAGCAATGCTAAATGGTGTCTTCCTTTGCATTGCATTTAGGTTTCAATATTGTGGGCTTTTCTACTGTAAGTCTTTTAACAAAGAGGAGACCTGAGTTTTCAAAATACAGTTCTTAGAGGGCTCTGACATGACTAAGTATTAACTTTAAGAGCATAAGTGAATATTGTGCACATCAGAAAACTGGAAATCAACATCACAAAATCCGGAATTGGTTTTGTGTCTGTGCGTTCATGTTGAAGTAGGAAGTAGAAGAGTGCAGAAAAAGGGAAACTGCATATTTTTTTGGTTTAATTTTGAGCTTGAAAAGTTTTGTCCCATTCTCTTGGAAGAACCGTGAGAATAGTGTGCCAGCCCCAGAGGAAGACTTCCTTATCGTTCTGCTATTGAAACTCTTCCTGTTGACACGCACGCTCTCTCTCTCTGGGGAACTTTAACCGGTCATCCAGAAAAGAGGCTGGTTTCATGTGACTTTAATGTGAGAATAGATAAGAGAAATTTGGATGCTTGGGACTTGGGGAGAGGAGACAAACTCAGAGACCTCAGTCTGTGTGAGGCTAGTACACTTGATTTGTAACTTGCTTGAACGTGGACTAATACGAGTAAAAGTTGAAGGTTTACTATGGCAGAGTAGACTTCAGTGCAGGCTGAGTGAGCCATCAATAATCCTCAATACATTTTTGGCTAGAGCTGCTGCAGTTAAACTATTGCTAATACTTCAGCTTAGTTTAAAGACACATTGAGCATGCGAACAGATGTTCCAGTCACACCTTTGAATTACAGCAGAGACAGCTTTTTTTATACAATGTCTCGCAACTCTGAAGGAAGTGGGAAGAATGCTATCAAGTTGCATCAGCTGACCTGAGAAAGCAAACTTTAGAAGAACTCTGAAGTGAGGCATTACTGTCTGAAGCAATGTTTTCATGTCGCTTTTCAATGCCTCTTTGTATGTTCCATGGTTAGCTTTAGAGAATGTATGCATGTATGATCACCCATATACAGGCCATTTGTGAGAAGTGTGGATGTGTGGCGTTTCCAAGAGCATGTCATGAGTCAGTTAGCAAACGTGTGCGAACAGTGTGCCAGAAGGAGATCACAGGCCAGAAGACATGGAGTCCTGTGTCACTTTATGCTTTTCCTTTAAAGCTGAGGATGCAGGTTGGCTTAATCTTTCCTTGCTGTAATTCTTCAGTATTTACATGCACATGCATCAGAGTGCTGTTGAACAAATCTACAGAAAGGAAAAAGTATGTCTTTACTGAAGACAGGGTTGAAAGAAGCAAGATGATTCTGTTAATAGTATGAAGCTATTTGGGAGCTGGAGACTGGGAAAGCGTGTGTCTAGTAAGATGCACTTAAGCTGAGCTGCAGACATCCGATAAAAAGTTGTATTTGTTGCTGTCATTTAGAGTTCCCTTATCTACTGGCAAACAAACCTGTGTTCTCTTGGTCTGTGCATTTTTAGTTTTAGACTTTTATTTTTATTCCTTGTATTTTTACTAGGAGAGAATGATCTAGTTCTCATGGTATGTGCTAGTAATTTCCAGGTACTGAAAGAGTGAAGGTAAATAAGGCCACATGCATTGTAGACTTACATTTAGTCATTCTTTGAGAGTTCTAAGTTTTGTCTTTAGAATTAAACTGCTCATCCACATAGTGCTAAGGTGCTCTAGCAAAGCAATGAGGAGCATTACCCAATTTCCTGTCTGAGAGTTTTATCAGTCTGCCAAGGAAATTTGGTGCTCAGCTTTGGTTATTAATGGACATGTAGAGGGGAAAGCTGTGGTTTTATTCTTGTTTCATACTCTCATGTTTTGTAGTCTTTGTAGTCTTTTGGTTACCCTTAGTTCCTCAATCCTGTGTCTCTTTTGGGGGGGGGGGGGTTGGGGTTCTCTTTTTGTTAAATATACAATAATGTAAATGTTTCTTGTCGGGGTTTTGAAACAAATGTTTATTACAAAGAATATTCATGACTTGCATGGTACCTTAGGCAGCTTCAAGTGCTAATTACCTCCTCAAAGTGCTTTGAAGTCCAATGTGGTGAAAGGCTGTTGGCTGTAACTAAAGTGACTGTTTTCCATCGCCACATCTGTGGAGGGTGGTGGAGCTGGGGGTCAGTCCTCATTTGCTGTGTTCTGGTAATGCCTTAGGATAAAACCAGTGGGCTGGATCAGAAAGCTTTATTACCATGTTGTATTGTGTTCCCGGTATCTGATAGGAGGACTGATCAAAACCTAAACACAAATTTGGAAGGAAGCAGTATGTACCAAATACATGCAAATAAATCGGACGCAACAAACTGTTGAGTTGTTGCTGGCTACTGCTGAGCTCTAAACGCAGTGACTGTCAGGACCTGCTGCCTTGGATACAGAATACTGCTGCTAAGTTTAATAGAGACTTCACATTTGGGAAGAAAAATACAATGTAATACTTGCTTTAGCCATGTTGCTGACACTGCATTAGTTGACAGATGACTAATTTATGGATAAGTCTTTAATATGTAATCCTTGTGGGTTTTTTTTCTTTCTTGTCTTTAGGCGAAGCCAAAAATCTTCCTACGTATCCGGGGCCAAACAAGATGAGGGATTGCTACTGTACTGTAAACCTGGACCAGGAGGAGGTTTTCAGGACCAAAATAGTGGAGAAGTCATTATGGTAACAAATACACATATACACATTCTGTTAACTCTTCTCATTCTCTGCTTGCTAAGTTTGTTTAATGTTCCAGAGATACTTTTTTGGGGGGGGGGAGGAGGGAGGATGAATATGATCCTTCTAGTTTTAAGAACCCTAGTGGTAGAACTATTCATGTCATGATTCCTATTTCGGTATATGGGAAAAGGTCTTCACCAAGGCAAGCCATATTAACTATTTTCCTAAGCCAGTACTCCTTTCTTTCTGCAATATTTGTTTTGAACTTCCTCAAGCTTTTTAGATCTCAGCTTAGAAGGGAGCACTGAACTCTATTTCGTGTCTACGCTTGGTGTTTTGCACTGGTCTAGCTACCCTAATGGGTGGAGTTAGGGATTTTTTTTTTTTTTTTTCCTGTCATGAGGCTGCAACTGAAAGGAGAGGTTTGAACAGAAGATGCCTGTCTGATTATCCTGGACACTTCCTGTGAGATTGTAGAAGCTAAATGTAGAATGAAACAGAGCGAGAAGCATGTAGCAAAACTTAAAAACGTTTTCTCCTGGAAATCCCCAAGCATCAGAAAAAGAAAGGGAACCAGGCTGGGCGTGTATGTATATGCTGGCAAGTGAGGCTTTTTTGGGAGTTGAGGCTAAAGTAACAGCGTGGAACAGTCAAGTTTATAACTTTATATCTTAAGTGGGAAAAGAGTGAGAGTTGAGTGATACAGTTAGGAATTTATCTTGTTGTTGCAAATAATTTACTTTAGGAAATAGCTCTAGACCCCACCCCCACCCCCTCAGAAGTACCCAACGCATTTAAGAATGTGAGTCTGAGTAGCTTGAGGTGGGATTTATTCCCTTAAGTTGCTTTAATTGCTCTCGCCCATCATTTTTTGATGTCTTTAAGTCTTTATTCCTCATCTCATATTCTGATACGGTGTACTGGGGTCCATAATGGAGACTTCTGTTTCTTGAGGCATTTAGATTGGCTAAACATAATCAGAATGATGATGCTAACACTTTCTTGTTCGTAGTGTACTGTATTAAAAAAAAAAAGTGAAAAAGGAAAGACTGATCTGTATGCTTTTTTTTGTTGTTGTTGTTACAGTAACTTGCATGCAGTGTCCCTGAACCAGTTGTTTCTCTAAGAGTGACTTTAACTCATTTAAATTCGTTTAGCCCCCCTGCTCACAACTAGAAGTAGCACAGTGGGGTTTTTTTGCTGCATTATCATTAGTGCTTTGCAGGGAAGTGAAAGGTGGGGAGTGGGGCTGTATGAGAATAGTTGATATAATTTCCTTGAACTAATCTAAGTATTTTTCTGTCGAGAAAATAAACTCTCAGTAGTAGGAATAAGCAACAAGTGTAATTCCTTCAGTGGGAAAAATTCCATCTCTCTTTAGATATCATTATAAAGCTGAAGAGGTATGCTGAGGCTGTGCAGAACTGGAAGGTTTCTGGTTTCCTGTGGAGCTAAGTTCTTTTCATTAATTGAGGTGAATTCAGAGGAGAGCAACACAATGATCAGAGGTCTGGAAAACATAACTGATGAGGAAAGGTTAAAAGATTGGAATTGCTTAGCCTAGATAAGAGGGATGAGAGTAGATATAACTATGTAAATATATTAAAAAACAAAAACAAAAAAAACCCCCAAACAACAAATGCCCCCAAAAAACGTAAGAGGGGGGGAATTGCTCTGTATGTCCAGTATGGATATTGCAAGTAGTGATGGACTTAAATTGCAGTGGGGAAGGAGTTTTAGGTTAAGGTTTGTTGTGAAGAAAAATCTTTTTGTTGTTAAAGATTCTGAAGCACTGGAATAGGTTGCTTTGGTTTTTCCATATTTATTGCTGAAGGCTTTTAATAGGTTCTGTATAATCAGTCCTGACCAAAATATGGGGATCTTCCTGCTTTGGAACAGTGGTGGAGCTCTCGAAATCCCTTTACAGTCCTATTTTCTTTGATCTAAAGGTTGACTAAAGATGATCTCCTCTGTCATTGTTTCTTCTCGCAGTGAATTCCTGTTCTCAGGGGTAGTGTGCCTTTTCCCTCTGTGAGCTTCTACTTGCAAGTATTATTTCTGAAAAACTTGCTTCTTCACAGTCCTTATATATCCACTTATAGACACTGATATCAACTGAATTTTGCATTTATCCATATAGGTGTTTCTCTGTCCTTGTTTTTCTGTTGCATAAAAGAAAAGCAGACAAAAGTCCCAAATATATGAATGCTAGAACTGGGATGTCTTCCCAATCTGTGATTAGGAATTGCTCTTATTTAGTGAGGCATACTCAAACAGCTACTTAATCTTTTATGGCTGTGTTTACATCTATTAAAACAAGTGCATAGAATTCCAGAGGAAGATGTTTTTCAAATGATTTCAGCCCCTATGCAGTCGTCTATTGTTTTTTGTAAGACTCTGAGATGAGCACATAGCTGAGGAGCCAGTCATGCTGTTACATTCTTTAATGCTTGTTTGTAAATTGATTCAACCCATTGAGTAACTGTGAATTATTGGGCAGGCGAGGCTTATGTGCCCTAAGGCCCATGTAATTTGTGTGAAGCAGAGAAATACCTGCTTTCATGTACAGTGTTTCTTTGCCAGGCGCTTGCTAATGTAATAGTGAAGCATGTGTTGGGTCCCTTTTTCTGAGGTATCACTGCTGTGATATGCAATGTTAGATGGGAGCAGGGATGTGAAGCTGGGCCAATGCATGACTAAAATAATTGAATCCTGCCTGAACATCTGTGTGGCTGGCATTGAAGTGGGTGACACAGCCTTTGACTACAGTTTGAAGGGGAGAACACTGGCTCTGCTCTGTTGTTCATGTCCATTTTCTACTTCCTATCACTTTATGGCTGACATGGGGGTGGCTTGCTATAAAGTAAGTTTTAAGAATTGCCTGTATTCTCACTCATACTGGTGAGTCCCCCACCTTCCAGTAAGCTCAAAAAATTATTTTCATGTAGTCTGTGGAAAAGAAGATGCTTTTTGTGAATGTCTGAATTGAAAGGTGTTTCATATTCAGCCCTAGCACTGTTGACTCTGAAATGATGTCTTCTCACTCAGATTTGCCCTGGAGAAGCTTGTTTTCCAGCATATCTGCATAAAATGACTTTCTTATCTGCAGGAAAAGGCTTATAATTAAAGTCATGCTGAAACACTGTCTTGTGTACTTGGGAATTCAAGGGCTGCTTGCCCTTTTTTTTTTTCTTTTTTTTCTTTTCTTTTCTTTTTACTCAGTTGAGCTTTCCAGGCAGGCCTTCTCCTGATGTAAAGCTTAAATAGAACTGGCAAACGGGAAAAGGAAGCAGTTATCTCTCCTTCCCAGAGGGGCTTGGATGAATGTCCAATTCTGGCTTGCTTGGGATATCTGTGACAGAGCCTTCAGACTGACTCATGATCTCCTGTGTTTTATCCTGGGACAGTGTAAGAAGTTGCCTCCCAGAGCTCTGTCCTGATGTTCTGCAACAGATTTTTATTTTATTAGGCTGTGGCAGAGGCATGAGAAGACAGCTGAGAGTAGTAACCTCTTAAATCAACAAAGCATGAATCATTCAGAACTCCAAGAACTGATCCAGCACATCCTGTTGCCCAGTCCGGTTCACTTACCAGTGTTCTGAAGAGAATCTCTGTGAGCCTGATGCCTTTTGTCTAAGTTTGCATCTCAAAAACTGAGAGCAGCCAGCATGGTGAACCTCAGCTCCTCTGTTCAGCAGTCAGGTGGGACTCATAAATTAGAATCAGGAACTTAAATCATTCCTGCCATCCAGCTTCTGTGGGCTTCTGTTAAACAGGATGGTGGCAGTGCTGCCTTGTGCTAGAAGATTTTGAGGGCTGTTGTGAGGATAACTTGGTAGTGTCTGACTGAAACAAGTCAAGGGTACAACACAGGCAGGCCTTTCTATGAAACCACAGAGCAATTCTAAAGTACTGTTATGTGGGGCAGTTCAGAGTGATCCGACTTCTCTGGGGATCTTTGGACAAGCACAGTGAATGCATGGGTTGGTCAGAGCAAGCTCTCCAGGTTCCCAGGAAGAGAATCTTGAATTCTTCAAGCAGCACTGTTTTCATAAACTCCTTGGCACAAGCTTTTAGTAAATTCTAAGAAGGTCACATGCAAGTCATAAGATATGAGGGAGAGGTCAGTTACAGCCAGGATTTAATATGTTTCTCTGTTTTGTATTTGTTGTTCAATATTTATATTACCATCATCCACAAAGGCACTGAATAGAATTGGATCCATTCCATATAACCTAGCAGAGATGTACATGAAGGGACTTACGTAAGTTATGTCCTAAAGAACGTGTGAGGATTACTATTTTTTTAAATGCATAGTTCTACAACTTTTTCTTTAGTTCTGAGCTGCCAGTAGACAGCCTGACAAGAATTTTGCCTGTTAATTTCGTTTGCTGAACCAACTATTTAGCTTCCCCCATGAGTAGCTTCAAACTTCAGGTTCCACCATCCAGGACTTGTTCCTAGCTACAGATCTTCCCTGAGGATAAACTTTCTTGGCTTATTGGTGTTAAGACTGACTTTGCCTTTGCTGTTTGCATCAAATGTTTCCATTCACTTAAAGGGCAGTGTCAGCTGCAACAGGAAATCAAGGCAGCTTCTCAGATCATAGGTGAAGAATGGAAGGAATGTGACATCTCTAAATTTGTTTCAAGGATATGAATAAAGGCAAAAACTGTCGTATGTTAAGAATCAAATGGCTGACAGCGTGTGCATTAAAGAAATGAGCAAACTGTCTTGAGTCTGTGATTATTTAGTTCTCCACTGTTTCACTGAGGAATTTTTCACATGCTAAACATAGTGATCAAAGCTTGAATGAAACAGCAAATGAAGCCAAAGGCACTTTCCCCATGTCCCCCCCCTTTTTTTTTTTTTCTGGTCTCCAGTGAAGGTAACAGTGAGAACTACAAGTCTGCAGCGTTCTTGTGAGTGTATAGTGAAATGTGCTGTAATTTCATAGTTAAGGCTGTGTTCTCTTTCACAAGAGGTTTTTGTGTCTTTGTTTTAGTATTAGATCAGTTAACAAATTCAATCAGTAGCTCTCAGAACTTTCTCTAAGTAAATCTACTGCCATATTTAATGTTGTTATTTTTTAATTCTGGGCTTGGTTAAACCCTTTATTTTCCTATGTTTGGAGTTCATGACAGCATAGCTAAACTTCTCTTGTTCTGATAACATCTTGGATGCAGGCCACTTCCCAAATTTTAAACGCAAAGTTGTTTCCCTTAGTTGCCAAAATTAGCTGTTGTATCTGAGTTAGTTCCATTAGTTACTTCCATATTCTTATGCTGCCAGCTCACCTCCTTGAAATAAAAGCTTTCCTCATCCTGGAGGCCTTAAGTAAAGAGACCTTGAGCTGGATGCTGTAGTATGTTCTGCAGCTTCTCTCCTGCATGCTCCCAGGTCAGTCCTCAGTGTGCTGTCTGTGCCATGGCCTGCCATCTTCTGCACTTGACTACATCCAACCATGGCTTGAATCCCTAATATCAATAGACTTCAATTCTGAAACACCCCAAGCCTTTAAGGGAAAAGGATAAGATGGGTATGGGTACAACTTCAGCCCGGTCAGGTATAGTATTGAAGGCAAGGACTGTATGGTTGTGTAGGGAAGTAATACAGCTGGGAAATGTGCCAGGAAGGGAAGCAAGACTTAATGGAAGGAGAATAATGAAGTGAGCCTTGAGACCCAAGGCAGGGTTTATGAATGAGAGCGTTTATCCACATGAAAAGCCACCCATGTGAGTAACAATTGTTGGTGTTGTAGGCTGCTTTGAGTGATTAAAAAAAAAAAAAGTAAATGCAGCTGTAATGTGACTTCTGTTGTTTGTGTGTGTCGTCTTACAGAATATTTTGGGAGGTGACTAGGGGCCAAACGGCTGCTGCTTCAAGTTATCATAATCCCTGTAAGCCTCATTGAGCCAAACCAGCAACTGTCAAGTGAGGATGATAACTATAGCTCGTGTGTCTGTCTGTCCCTTCTGAGCATAGGGTTGAGAAAATGCACACTGCTTTATTTTTTTTCTCTGTGTAGTAGGGGTGGTTGTGGCTGTAACACAGCACTGTCCATCTGGGTGGGTGTCTCTGCACAGTGACACAAGGAGAAACTTGGATGTCTGGAAGACTGCAGCCTGTACTCTTAACAGTGAGCATAAGCGTTATGTTTGGATTTAGATGTTGCCTTCTGTGCCATATACTTGCTGCTGCGTGTCCTCTGCCAAATCTGTGCTTCAAATATAATACTAGGTATTTTTAATAAATTGTGTAAGGAAGCTACCATGATGTCTGCCAACTTTGGCTCTTAGAGAGCCTGTCTTACTTGCCTGTTGTCTTGTAGCTCTGTATCTAGTAGGGGACTGAAGTATATTCAGATTTTACTTGGCTTGCTGTATATGCTTTGAATAAACCTTCTCTTCTCTATCCCACTCCCTTTACATACGCTGCAAAGCATAGTATAAAATGTATTAGCCAAGTAGTAGAAAAAGCTTAGTAGTAGAAACAAGCAAGTGTACTACTCCTTTGTACAGACTGATTTTGCTTCCCGCTCACATGGCAATGTGAACTCTGGTCTTCAGTTCATGCAGCAGGATGAATCCAGTATTTCTAAACATTTTAAAATAGTCAGAGGATGTGGTGGTGTCTGTGGCATGTTAATAGTCCTTACTTTCAATCACAAAAGCAGTTTAAAAAAAAAAATCCATACACAAAGAATTCTGGTTTGAGGGGTTTCATTATTATTCATCATGCAACTCTTTCACTTCATCCACTGAAGTACTGGTGCCAAAACAAAAACAAAACTGCTTTAGCGAATCCTAAGTATTGAGAAACAAGCACGAGGTGTTGCAATGCAGCCTGAAGCTGAAGAAATATTTCTACACTGAGATTTGTTTTATAAAGTCTCTTCCTCTCTGTTTAATGTTATTTGTGATGATTTCAGTAGATATCTGAAGGTATGGAATTAAAGTTGCAAGTATGCCTCTGGAGTTGAGTAAAACATGTGAAAAGGAACAAATTTTGAACCTTTTCTAGGGGAAGAAGTTCCCATTCATCATGTTTGAAATGAGGATTCTCTTCCTTATTTGCTTTCATTCCACTTGATCTACACAGTAATTTGTTTCTCTTCTCCTTCCCTGTCTCCTCCTGAAAATATTCATTGCCAAAACACACATTAGAAGAGATTCAAAAATAGATACCTTGAAATGGGAAGGGCTCTAAGCTAGATAGCTGTATGTGAGTGAAACAGTACCTGGAGGGAAATTTTTGGTTTTGATTTCCTGGTATTCCTGTTCCTGTGAGCATTTAGAACAAGCAAGTTTTTGGTGAGGGGAGGGTATACCTGAAGACTCAAATCCATTGCACTATTCTCTGTGCTTTTACTTGACTTTTTTTTTGTGTTTGTGTCTTCTGTCGTGTGAGTTGTGGAAGCACCCTAGGGAAAGTGCCCTGACGAGGGATCGATTAGTGTATGTGTCGGTGGTAGGGGCTGTATAAAAGCTGTGCATTAAGAGAGCCCCACGCTTCCTGAGAAAAGGATTGCTGAGGTAGAGCATGGCAAGGTGATGGGTATGTACTGGAAAAGATGAGAAAGGGATGTGAAGTGAGGGTATGTGGAGTAGAAGGCTACAGAGTCAGGCCCTCGTGTGCCTGAAATCTTGGAGCAGGGATTTAAAAATTGGTACAGGTCTTTCTCTGTAATTTCTAATCCTGTCAGGAAAACAGGAGAGTCACAAGAGACTGTGACTTAGGAACAAGCCCCATTTCATAACTGAAGAGTAGCTGATGTCTGCACTGCTACTCTTCTCATCGCTGTGATAGCAAAACTAAAAAGATGTTAGTAAAACTGTTCTAAACTTAGTAGTCTTTAGTCAAGAAGCTGGGTTTGCAGATGCTTTTATATTCAGCTTGGAAGGAGCTGAATTGCATTTACAGTGGAGGTCTGCTGTTTCTGTCCTTGCATGATCCTGCTCTCAGCACTTACATTCTGTCACTTGTTTGAAGTCCAGAGGAAACTGAAATAATGACAACACTGGTCTTGTCTGTGCTTTTTCCATTGTCACCATATTGACGTGCAGCCTACGCTGCAAGGTTGGGGAGGGGACCCTCATTATTTCTGCTCCTCTGAGTGATTAAAATTTCTCCTGACCGTAGGGTTGGTTAATCTACAAGGAAAGCTTAACTCAGAACCTGGAAGTTGAATCTGAACTCACTTGATTCTGAAAGGTTCCCAAGTTTTCAGCTGGGCTAGTTCTAGTATTTGTTTTGGAGGATCTTGTCAGGCTCCTGAGGGCTGTGTAGACAGATGCTGCTGCTTTTTATTAATTGCTATGTCAAAATAAAAGTACTCACTGAAGCCCCATCAGACGAATTCTGGCTTTTGGGAGAGAGGGTACACTGAGGGAGGGATTTAGCTGTTCTTTTGGAAAAACCATTCTGGAGCCCTGGGGCTCATGCTCAAGATAAGTTAGCTTGGGAAATAAATCATGGAGTTTGACTGCTGCGACCTCTTGCTCTTCAGGTCTGGGTGGGAGACAAAGCGAGTACTGTTCTGAAGAGATAACATGGAGGAAAAGCATGCATTTAAGTGGAAGCTGGAAGCATTTGTGTGGTTACTTGTGATTCCTTCAGAAAGAAGATACTGTTTCTGCAGAGCTACACAAGATTGGGGCAGGGGGATATCGGATTTATCATGATGTGTATCCTTACAGTTAAAACTTTGTTGGCTAATTATCCGGTGCAGAGTGAGTGCACTTATATTGGAAATCTGCTTGCTTGTATTAATTAAGAACGCAGTGCACCTCAGGGGTGTTACCTGACTGCTGAGAGGTTATGAGTCTGCAAGGGGTACAAGATCTTGGAGGGGGAAAGACCAGGAGCAGAGCAAAGCTTCTCTTCTGTTGATAGTGGCCACAAATAATGTATCCTGTGAAGAGTACCAGCTAGCAGGCGCTGCTCAGGCTAATAAGCCTTGTGCCTAAAAGTAGTGTCCAGATGTGGTCCCTGCATGGCTAAGTCAGCCTTCGTAGCATTTCTTCTGTTAATCAGTCTCTGATACCATGTATTGGACTAGATACTTCCTGTTGTCCACTCTGCTTTTCTGAACCTCGTGTTTGTTTTGCTGTAGTGTGGTCTTAGTTATCTTCTGCCCCGACCGTCACCAGTGACACACATTAGTAGGGGACTTGCCAAAGACCCCAGTTGTCTCTTTTCTGCTATTTCCCTCAGAATCAGCTAAGCTGAATTAAAGAACGCTGAGTATAAGTGTCACTTGTATTTACATTGCCTTTAGACTTCCAGTATACTGAAGTTTCCCTTGTATTCTTGATAGAGGATTGGGTATATAATCCATGGTTCATTAAGTATCATTTCATTCTAAGGTCAGTAGTGAGTAAATTCATCTGTCGTGTTCTTCCAGCAGAAAGGACAATTTTATGGCTGAACAGAGTATTAGGGCTCGGAATGATAGAAGTGTTTTGCATGTATAATACACTAGATATTTGGGCAATGTTTAAGCATTTGTGTAGCCCCCTTGGGTTAAGCCTGTGCGTGAAAACTTGCACCAAATGATGTGCACAGAATGAGGCCCTTGAGGCTGCCAGCAGAAGCATGGCTACTGGGACAGTCAGATAGTTCCCAGTCTGGTAGAAGCTCTTTGTATCAAAGAACTCATGTATTTTGTGTCTGAAGCAGTGGCTGCTGAATTCTCGATTCCAAATAAAATCTCTCAGAGCAGAATGGGTAAAGAGGACACAACCGCAAGTGCTGAATCGGAGCGGGCATTTGGGACAAACAGTCAAACTAGCTGCTGGTTCCATATCTGTTCTGGAATCTGCTGATCAGATTCCAGAAAATCTGCTGTGTCAGATTTTCTCCCCTGCCTTCAGTAGGGATGACTGAGTGGGGCTCACGTTGGTTGCCATAACTTACGGCTGGATGCATTTATTTCAAGGAATGGGAAACCGTTTCAGTGGTGGAAGTTTTACCTGTGGGCATGCCTTGGGCTTTGTTGTTTATCCAATATGTGTTCTTCCACATGGCTGGTGGAGTAGTGACTTAAATAATGTTCTTACTGAATATTGAGTGATGTCTCTGGACTTCATGAAATTAATGTGGCATATTCCCTTCAAACACAGAGTGGTTAGCTAATTTGCAGTGCCTGTGTGTTTTGAGTGAGACTTGTCAGCTGGCTCTTGAGGGAATGTGGCAATTCTGGGGGAGTGTATTTTTACTGTAGGCAGAAATACATGCAAAAGTGTATGGTGATGTAAAATATCCTGAAAGAAGCCAAGGGAATGACCTCTCCTGACAAAATGCTGAAAAATTTGAAGTTAATGCAAGGAACTATTAATAATTTTTGGATATCTAATTTTCTAACATAAAAAGCCTTTAATAACGATTAAAACTACAGCACAATTCTGTCTCCCATTTTTGTGCTTAGCCAAGACAATAAGGAGGTCTGTGTATAAAAGGGGAAGAAAAAAACCTGCTGGCTTTTGGCCTGTTGGAATTAGATTTATTTTTAAGTCTACATCTGCAATGCTTGCTGTATTTGTCCGTATGCCTCAAGTTGCATCCACTCATTTAGATCTACTGAAGCATGGGTGACTTGGAATGAAAAGTCTGTGTAAAATGGTAGACCTGTGAATGAATAAATAATGTTGATATATGCTTATAGTTCTCAGGAGTAAATCCTTAACCATATAATTGGATAGAGAGAAACAGAAAAAGTTGCTATTAGGTATCTGAGGTTTGGTTTTGTTGTTGTTGTTATTTCCCAGTTAAATTGGTAGGATCCAAAGAAAGCCCCTTAAGTCTCTAGAGCTTTTCATGCTGAGATAGTATTTATTTTTTTTAAATCTGGTCTTACTGCAGAAGAACTTATTCTATACAATTCCAGTAAGCAAAAATAGACAGATATGCAGTGTTATCAGGTAACAAGCATCGTGCCAGCTCCAAGGCTTAGTTACCATCAGTTGACTGAATCTGACTTTAAATAAGAAACTTTGCAGGGGATGAGAAAAGAGGCAATGGCTGTAGGCATCTTATTTTAAATGAACTAACTCCTTTTAAAAAAGAAATGAATATATTATTTTTATATATATATATATATGTGCCGTGAACCATGCTGTATTTTGCTTATCATGTTCATGAGTATGGTTTTGTGATCTCTGTTGTAATGGTCTGTTGTAAGCATAGTGTGGCAGCAGGGGCCTCCCGCCACCCTTCAAGGCACTGTATGTAAAACAAATAATGTGGTCTCTGCCCTCTTTGTTTAGGGACACTTGTTTTCCAGGTAAAAAGAAGTATCTGTTCGTTTTGCACATTAAGAAATCTTGTTCTGTGGGTATTTAAGATAGTTGGGAAGAGTCAAAGTGGAACAGTGCTTGAAGGTGCACATTCATGGGCAGGAGAGACCATCAGAGTCCAGAGTGATATTCTGGGTATGAAGTGTAAACACGCTGGCTCCTCCAGGATACCAACACTAATTTCTTTTTTTTTTTTTTTTTTTGTGTGTGTGTGTTTATGTGTATGTTTTTTTTTGTTTACCCAGCCCCTTCTATGGAGAAGACTTTTACTGTGAAATTCCTCGGACCTTTCGCCATCTGTCATTTTATATTTTTGACAGAGATGTTTTTCGAAGGGATTCCATCATAGGTATGTGTTCATAAATTATTGTTTTCTTTACAGCTTGCTTCTCTTGGATTTTAACTGTTAGATCGTATGTAGTCTTATGAGTTGGGGTCTTGATAGGACTGACAATGACAGTGGTAAGTACTGCTCAGTATTGTCGTTTTTTATCAAGTGACAAAAATGCCTTCAGTATTACATATTATAAAAGAGGATGGGAAACAAATGCTGTCCGTTATGATAGTAAATGTGGATTGCAGTTTAACTGAAATAAACAATGCTTTATTGCCTAAATGTTGGCAATATCATTTGTTACTGCATTTTTTTTCGAAATGCAAGGCCTTTAGTCTTGCAGTTTTCCAGGACTCATTATACTTACCTGCATGCAGTATTGTTAAACTATGACTACCATAATGACATGCAGAGTAATAGCTACTGGTCGTAGCTACCCACAGCACAATGATGACAGAATTTTATAGAGAGTATCAGAGCAAGCTGTTGCCTACAGAATAGCTCTGTAAGACCTCTGCTTTTCCAGATATTATTTGCTATGTATTTTACCTGCAGCAAATTGTATGACACTCTATTTATCTCTTCAGGGATAAAAATCTTGTAAAAGCCTAGTTGTTATTGAGGGGAACACTTTCCCCTTCAAGTAATTTTAACTGTTTGGATTTTTTTCAGTTTTTCATCTCTTATTTTTGAAATAAGTTGTGTATGACTACCATTTTTCTAATTCCAGTATAACACAACTATAGCTATCAATGAGGTGTATATGTCTTGACAGAGCTTGTCATGAGGAAGTTGTCTGATGTTGAGCAACAGTTTGTATAATGCTGTAAAGTGCATTATGTTAAAGTGCACAGGGTGGTGGTGCAGATCTCTTCGTATGTATCTTTACGCTTTTTTATCGTGCAGTCACTAGTTTTTCTTTAATTACTGTTTTACATATGAGCTAGGGAACTGGGTTGTCATTCTTTTTATGTCCCTAACTGAGCTGATATGTGTATAGCATCTAGCAATCTAGCATCCTGGGGAGGAGGGGGTCAGTTTCTGATTTTTTTGAGTGAGCTTTTGGAAAGCTTTTTGGTCTCTCTGATCTCTAGTTTCCCCTTGTCACGCAAAAGTAATACCTTCTTTTTTTCAACTGATGAGTTTTTCATTGTTGAAATTGCCTCATCTGATCTCCTGTGTGTCACTGGTTTTCTGCAGCTGCAGTGACCCATGAACAGGCCATGGACTGGAATTTTTCTTGCTCAGGGCTTTGCTCCCTCTTTTGGAGCAAGGGTCTCTGAACACTTAACACAAGCCAGACCCATGAGATTGCAGATAGAGAAGTGCAAATTATTTCCTTTTCTCCATGTTTCCTAAGTTCCTGTTTTAATAATCAAGCTCTGACATTGGAGGGGAATTCTTCAGGAGCTGCTAGAGTAATCTTGTCTTAAAGGTACTGGGAGCAGTTTGTGAAGAAGGAGGACTGGCAGAAGATATAAAGAGACTTTTGTTTGGGTGCTTGAATGATTGATCAGGTTTCTATTTTTCATTACTCCTTCAGGAGAAGGCAATGTTGACTTCTGTATGCTTTGCAGAATCCGTAGGTGGGCAGTCTGGGGTGTTACTATACTGATGTAGCACTAAAAGTCAAAACCTCCAGTGTTACCTGTCTACATCGAGATTTTACAGTGCATATTAGCTGTTGTAGTCTGAGTTTTCTCCCCTCTCCCTCGCTTTGTTCCCCTCCCTCCTTATCACAGGCATATTTTGAAGAGCATTTGAAAGATGTGGAAGAGTGGTAAATAGCAATGGAGAGAAGAAAAAAATCCAGAATTACTGTCACTTTGATACTGACTCTAAGTTCTGCTTGTAATAGGAAAATGTTCTGGAAAGAGAACAGTGCTCTGGAGTAACTGCATGTGGTTATTTTCAGTAGTTCCTATTGAACAGGAGTCAGCAGCAGCAAAGCTAAACAGTGGAGGTTTTTTAAGAAAGGGAACTCTTTCATTGGAACAAAGTCTGTAATATTTAAAAGGAATAGTTGCTCTATGTGTATCTTCATCTCAGTCTTAAGAGACCTTTCCTTGAAGAGGCTTGAGCAAGGGAGGTTTGGAAGAGGTCCCTACTGAAAAAGTTTGGTCAGAGTAGTGCTAGAATAAGCTCTTTTCCACTGAAGCGCCAAATTCTGCAAATAGGGGCCCTTTGTTTGCATTACAGAGATCGCTTGTTATATTATGTCATCATGAGACACTTCTGCTGAAGAAAATGTGGTTTCCCGTGCTTATCCAGCAATGAACTTTCTCAGAGAAGGGAGTTGGGGGTTGTGTCTTCCATCCAGAGAGATTAATTTTAAGCTCAGATGTTACTGAGCTTGTGAATTTGCCTGGGTTTCCTGTGTGATCTGCTATGTTTAAGACATCTGTTTGCATTGATTGTTTGGCTGGTTTGGCGGGGGTTTTGAGACAGAGAGAAAACAGAGTGCATGTGTGTCAAAATGGTGAGAATTTGGCAAATAGCTATTTTTTTAAATTGGTTGGCTAGCAGAGTTCCTTTTGAATCACTACTTAGTATTGCCAGAACTTTCTCTTGGTGTTACAATATTGATTTCCAGGGTGACTCGAGCTCAGAGTAGGCATGCTTTTATTTATTCAAATATGAAGTACAAGTTTTGTGATGGCAAATTCTTTAACATCCGAAATGCAGCTCAGTGTGTGATAGATGAGAATGCTCAAGCCACCAAAAGCGGAAGGAGTGGGGGCAAGAAAATGAAAAATAAGAACCCCCTGAAACCTCTGACAGAAACTTCCGAGGAGAACCAAACAAATTTCAGAAACTGTAACACATGTGTAGCAGATATGTTTTGGAACATACTGTAGTATTTTGACATACAGGATGGGAGGATTGTGCAGATAAAGATATCTTTGAGTTTGCATGTTTGTTTATTACATTTTCATTTTCCTAATCATAATTTGCTAAGTCATCTAGGATTTTGTTAGCTAAACAGATAGAACTCTTCAACAACTCTGTCTTGTAAGAATCTTGGATGTCGGTTGAAATGCAAATTTAATGAAGAAAACGCAGAGCTCTGGATCTGAAAGACGATTTGTCTTTTTTAGATAAAATGTAGCAAATACACAGTTACTGTGGAAGTAAACTAGTCTTAAGGTGTTTAATTGATATTGTGTCTTGACTGTTACTGGCTAGAACTTATATACCGATTATTATAGTATGTTGAGATGCTTTGAGTAGGAAATGTACTACTGAAAGTAATGGTAAATTCCATTTAAAATTCGATTCGTTTGTTTGTTTCCAAATGATCAAATAGGAGTAGTAGACCAATTTGATGGAACAATAATACATAGGATAGCTATTTCCATCTAGTTGTTACAATGAGAAAGACGTTAGGAGGGGGAATTAACTTGAAAAACTGTCAATTGGTACCCCTCTAGTAGTAATGGGAAAAAGATATCTCTGGCTGGATGCAGTAGAAGGAATATTAGGATAGTAGTGCTGCTAAATAAGGCAGATGTAAATATATGTTCTTTAATGATTATGTTTTGATATTCAATTTTTCTAAAAAGCTGAAAACTAAATGAGGCAAACTGTGCCAATACAGTGGGACAGAAGGCTTTTCTCACCCTTTAATTGAGCTAGATTTAGAGAAGAAAACTGTCTCCACAATATGCCCTGAGCTGGTATTCTCCTAGGTGTGTAATGAACAGTTTAGGCTGCCAGGCTGTGACCTTGAACATACAGATCAGTTAAAAAAGAGGAAATGTGCCACACCAAGTCATTTAGCACTGTGCTGAGAGAATAGTTAATATCATATGCCCTTCAGGTGACAAGTACACAATTATTTACCTTCTATTTAAATCACAGATGATGTTTGGGTTTTTTTTTTTCACCCCAGCACTTCATTTGTTTTGGTAACAGATGCCTGTAACTGACTTGCTAACATCTATGTTAAGCAGGAACCTGAAGAGAGCACAATGCACCCCCTGTGAAGTTCTGAGGGGGAAGAGTAAATCCAATCTGGGCCCTTACACTGCATTGGGGAGTAAGAACTTTCCTCTCTAAGTTTGTGGTACTCCTGACTGAGGGGGAGGCTTGGTTGCCGTGCTGATGGGTACTGAATAAAGCACGTGAAATGCCTAAGCTCTTCAATGAAGGAGCAGAAAGTCAGCAGGGAGAAGACTAGCGAGTGATTCTGTTAATTACATTTACTATAACTTAACTGCTGTAGGTCACCCTCAGAGAGGTTATTAGGTGTGTTCTGCAACAAATTTAAACTCTTGTGGACATTGTATCCTGGCAGGTTGTAACTGTCTTCCTGCTTAACACTAGATGAGCTGAAGTAAAGTAAGGCAATAAAGCAAATTTGCCTTTGGAGGTAGCTAAATTTAGCTGCTCTGGACTGAAGGAGATGAAACTAAATCATAGCTCATGGACACTTTCACAGAATGAAAACACCCTGGAATTGAAAGTTGTTAGAGGTGACTGTGCCTTTGTTAATGCCTACTTCCAAAGTTGAGGAGGTGTGTCTGTGCAGTTGCTACCATTTATTACCGAACATCCAAGCAAACTGTCTATAGGTAACTGTTCCCGAATACAGCTGAAGCATCACCTTTTGATTATTTTATTGGTTTAAAAGAAAATTTGAAAAAGAATCATACCTGCTAAGTTTTGTTTCTTGCTAGCTAAGTGGAGGAAAGATCTTCCAATACAGCGTGAAGCAGAAATCAGGATTTTAACAGAAAATTGCATTCCTCTGTTTCTTCTACCCTGACCGTGGTTTAGGCAGCAGTCACAACTTGGTTTACTGTTTCCGTGATGTGCTGTTGGATGACATGGGAATAATAGCTACTCAGTATGGTATAAATATAGCTACTAATGAAATAAAGGAAACAGATGACTCTGTCCCACAATGACAAGTTTTGAGAAGCTATAAACTAGAATTATCCTGAGAAGATTCTCTACAGTTGCATAGAAAGCCAAAAATAAATACTTTCTGCATAGACTAAATTGTTTGGATGCACTCACAATATCTTTTAACATAACAGATGGTCACAAAAGCAGGAAAACAAAGTTGAGCTTTCAAAAATATGTATTTTTCCTTTTTCCTCCTACAAGTATACATATTATAAACAAAACTACTGAGTGTGATGTGCTAGAACCTTGACTGTCCTTTTATGCAACCTTCCTCCTTACCAAATGACTGTGTTAATGCTATCTGTATTTGGAATATCACCATAGATCCATCCTCCCAGCTTATCTCTGACTGCTATAGTTTCAACTGGGCTTTCTGTATTTTCTGCAGTTGTTCAGTGCAGGCAGCATGCTCAGGGTCTTGGTGCCTACTGTAAGGCAGACAACAGGGGCTGCAAGTCTAGATTTTAGGACTGCTCTCCCGTGGCAACTAGCCATGGGCTATACTGCCCTGCTCAAATGTGTGGATGTTTTAAGGGCCCAGAGAGCATCTGGCAGAGAATTGATACCAGAGGTGTGGTTGAGTAGGGTTTTTTTGTTTTGTTTTGTTTTGTTTGTTTTTTAACAGGAAGGGAGAGTAGAAATTGTGGTGTAAGCCAGGTGAGATCTTTAGGATTGTGGCCAGCAAAACTACCCTGATAGAGGATAGTCCATGCAATGCGGCAGCTTGCTTCTTTGAAGGATAAAAGCTATGTCATCAACAGCCTATTTTTCTCTGCATTATTATCCAAGATAAATCCCACGAAGAGGAAAAATGGGTTTCATAAGTGATATTATATTTGGACTAGTTATTAAAAAACCAAACAAAACTGGGGTCATGAATATAGTACACATCAGCAGTGGTGTAGGATGCACCACTGCTGTGCTGGAAGTGTTCTGCCATTATCGCCACTAATTCTTACCTATGGTGGCAGATGGTCTAGTAGTGTTGTGCTTCATGGTGCACTGCACAGGATCTCGGAGGGAGCCATTCTGCTGCTTCTAAGGCTCTGAAGCTTTATGTTGCTCCTAATTCTCATCCTTATCTTTCTAATCTTCAAGTAGGGAGATCACTTGTTTCGATCTTTTTCTGTGTTATGGCAGGGGTGAGTGAATTTGGTTCTTGAACAAGGCAGGGCTCTAGCCCTTTTTGTCTTGCAAAGTTTCTGTACTTTGACAAATAACCTTTCATACATATAATTATAAAATTCCAGGTAGTCTGGAATAGCAGCAGTGTTTCTTGGTTGGAGATTTCAAGGTAATTAAAGCTTCATAAGGCTTTCACAGCCTAAAATGTTGATTAAAATCGATTCTGATTTGTCCTTCATCTTTCCAGCTATTGAAAGTGACTATCCTTGTGCATCTTCATATCAGTTATTTTAAATGAATTCACTGATAACAGTGTGTGCACTTAATATACTAGCATGAAGCAACTCCTGAACCAGCTTCCAGATACTCTTACTGCCTAATATTGCAGCACATAGGAGGCAAAGTAATCTCTGCTCAGAGCTGAGAGAAGACTGAATTAATTAGGTGTTTGGGGCCTTTTAACATGTGACTCAGACCTAACCCTTTGCTATAAATTAACTATACTGCCATCGGTGTTAATGGAGGATGTTGTATTAAAAATATTACATTATATTGCTTCAGCTCACTTGGCAGCAATATGCAAAGTTCTGTGGTTTTCACTATGCAAGTATTCCAAGATAAAGATATCCTAAAGAGAAGATACCAGAGCTCCTGAAATGCTCTGGTTTTAGGGTTCTGTAAAATAACTGTTGTATCACTTTTCAGGTAGAGCCTCCTGCCCTTTTAAAATTACAAACTCCTGTCCTGTTGCTGTCTTGACTTCTTTTTTGGTAAAGGAATGTATCTTTTGCTAATCTAGCATCTGACAGAAATATTCAGGTATCTCAGTTGTGAGGTAAGCACTCTGCAAAGTGGCAAATGAGTATTAAAAGGTGAGATGTAATCCTCAAACTAGTGTCTAATCCTTTTGTTACCAACAGGTAATCCAGACAGAAGGTAGTTGTGACTGCATGGAGAATGCCTGAGCCAAATTATCAAGTCTGTTAGTCTTTGTACGGAAATGTTAGACGCTGAATTGACAAGCCCAGGCATGTCCAGGGACAAGCTAATGGGCTGCATTGACTTGCCTGGGAAGAGCTTTTGAAACTCCAGTGAGGGACAGGCACTGAGGGCGCAGTGCTTCCACAAACACTTTCCGAAGCGGTGAAGCCAGAAATCCCTACCCATCTCTGTTGCAGATTTCTGCCTCTGTGCCCAAATTATTGACATTCTACTATCTTCTATCTTCCAGCTGTGTTAATGTGACTCTTGAGTGGGGAAGCCATAAAACAGGTCAGTTGAAATGATCTGTGTGTTAAAAATGCCAACAGCACCCACACGTGACCCCTGAAACTTATTTCTTCTTCCCTTCTCCTCCCCCAGAATGTTTATTTTCATTGTTCAGTGTTTTTTTAGTTTTGATCCCTCAACAGTTTCAGTACAGCCTGCTGCAAGGACAGGGCTGCATGGGTGGGGAAGGTAGGAGACTCTTAAATCACTTTGAACACCAGGGATCGTAAAGTGGAATTTGCACCCTTAGGACTATCCATGGCCTAGGTAGTAACTTCATCCGTGAGCTGGCTGCATGTTTGAAATAATAGGTTGTTGGTAGATTGCTTTTCCCTAAAGAGAGATTCACAGAAGGAAGGGGTCAGGTGGGGCACGTCTCATCTTTGTTTTGAACACAGGGCTTAGGATTTAAACGTGCTAGTGAAGATCTGTTTGGTCTGAACTGGGGGGACATAGGGAAATTACTGCCATATGGGTGGAAAACGTGCAGGAGCGTGTGGGGTTTCCATGCTCTCCCCAAATGTGAGGTCCTGGTGAATGTCAGACTTTGGAAGGAAATCAGTTCAGATGAGAAGAATGCTTTCTACCTCATCGTTGCTGGTCTTGTTGCTGAGAATCTAACTTCTTAAAATGTAGACTTGACTAAGGTTCGAAATGACACCTTTACTGTTCAGCATGCTCTGCTGTTTCCTGCCTCCTCCCATACAGTGTCTCAAAGCTTAAACAGACCCAGTCTCTCTGCAGCCTGGGGTGGCTCTGAGGAAACAAGCAGGAGCGGCCGGGTGCCTCAGGTGCAAGTTTTGGAGTCTGTCCCTGCTGCCTGGCAGCCACCCAAGCCTTGAGAAAGAGCACGGGACAATGGGCTCGAGTTTGGGAGCACGCTGAAGAACCACAAAGAGGAAAATGTCCCGTAAATGAGTGGTGGTAAACCTTTCTGACCTCGTGTGTCAGGTTTATCTTCAAGGAGAGTTGTAGGCCCTTATCGCATAGTGTCCAGTCAATTGACAGGTGCCAACAACTTGTGATTGTTGGCCTAGATTTAACCCAGTTCTGGTGAGGCTAGAAGTTGTTTGAGCCAGGTCAGACGTAGGTCAGCTGGTGGCAGAGCAGTGACTGTATAGAGGAGGACAGGACCTGACCGTGCTCAGCACCTGCACTGTGGCTTACGCGGGCCTGGTGAGGAGGAGGAGGGTGGCTTGGGTGAGCGTATGGTCGTGGCCGGTGCTGGCGAAGAGTTATGAACAGAAATTGTGCAGGGCACTCCTGTACGCAGAGAATTGTTTAATGGGGCAGATCAAACAATCTGCCCGATCAGTGGTACACCTCTGTATATGTTTAGACTAGCCAAAGCGTAGGTCCTGTTTTTTACTCTCCCTTCCGCCCCCCTTTTTTTTCCTAGTAGATATTTGGTATGCAGTGAAAAACCCTGGATTCTAGCCAGTCCAGTCAATAAGTTTCACTCATTAATAAGACTTGCTTGTGTGCAGAGCAAACAGTGCTGTTCAAACAGTTTCCTAATGAAAACAGTTGTACCACCATGTTAACCCTCTTGGAGCTGGAAGCAAGTACCATTGCCTCCAAACACTTTGCTGCAATTATGTACTGACAGTGCAGTCAGGCCCATCTGGGTTATGTTGCCATCCTTGATGTAGAGAGCAGTGGAACTCCCTGCTGAAAGAGGGGACAGTGGTAACACCATTTATACTACATACAGGTGCAGATGTTGCTGAAATTGTCCTTGAGTTTTCCACAAGGACGTTGCCTGCATGGGAGGTGACTGTGAATGAGACTGATTACGGGCAATGGTGTTCGGGAAGTGCATGATACGCTGTAGTCAGGTGGAGGATTTCTGCAAGAGATTAAAGGGTACAGTGAGGATAGAAAGCAGTGAAAGTAAACCATTTCAAGTGACGTCCAAAGCAATTATTGGAAGGTCACGTGTTTAAATGAATTCCTCTCAAAACATTTTGAGAAACTAGGCTGCCCACAAACTGCTGTGGTTGAAGAATAAAAGTAGAAGCTTTGAAAATACACAGCAATCATCACAGATTCTCAGCAGTGTAACTTGGTGTCCTCTGTTCAGCGCTGTTCAGTTGTCTTATTTACCCTTTCTGCCATATTATTTTGTAGGTTTGTGCTATTTAATTATTGCTTTTCTAAGAAGTTTCAAGTCGTTTGCATATCCAATAAAGAGCCTGGTAATGAATCTGCCTCGTTAATCTCTAGTTTAATGTTTGCCAGGAGATGGATCTGGTAATCTCTAAAGGACAAGCAGGGGGAGGAGAGCACTGAGGGCAGAATGAGCAAGACTTGCGCTGTGGAAGCTAGAGCAGAAACCCTGGCGGATACTACGGAGGGCAGTTTTGGAAGGATGGCAGAGTACTTCAGAAACTGGGACTGGAAATCTGGAAGCTGTCACCAGAAGCAGCCCGAGGGTGACAGAAGAATGCAGCAGGGTGCCATGGAGCAGTCCAGCAAACAGGAGGGCTGGGTGGAGCCATCCGACAACAGCTAAAGGAAAAGGCCAAAATTTGAGGGGTGTAATAACTTACTGCTGGGACTTCCATAAGCTTTTCGATTTCAGAAGGGAGAATGCTTTGTATTTGCTGTTTTTGTAGTCTTCCATTGTATGGATTTTTTTTTTTTTGTAAATATGTTCTGTTAACATTTGCTGGGGTAATGTATTACTGACCTCTGGCCAAACTGCATGGGTTTGGGAAACCTTGGAAATTTCTCTCCCGCTAAGACTCTGTTTGTTGGTGTGTTTTATCTAGCAGGATTTGGTTAAAGAAAGTCCGTGTTTCTGTAGCAAAGCAATGGCTGCAAACTGTATGCGAGCAACTCTAGCAGAGAAAGTCTGCTACCAAACCACATTGCCAAAAACCAGCTTTCTCAAGCCTTATGAATGTCTCTGACTGTCCTGGATTCTTTCATTTTGAATATGCTGCTTTGCCGAGTGCCTGGGGAACCACCCAGCCCAAAGCTGCTTTCTGAGGATCACGTGCTCCTCAGGCATGCCACGCTCTGCTTTGTATATACAAAGAAAGATGCTTGGAAAAAGTTTCATTGCCCCTCAGAGTGCTTTACATAATGCCTTGAGAGACTGGGCAAGATAAGAGTTTCAGCTTTACATGTATATTAGCCCTTAGCGTGCATGTACATTAGTTCACAGCATGGAACTGGCTGCTGTGGCCATAACTACCAAACCAGCTAATTTTGTAGGGATAAGAGGGGGGGTAAAAAGGTAAGGGGAAAAGCTCTACAGTGGTTTGGTTTTTTTTCTTCTGTATACAGTCAGGGATAGTACTTGGGTGCCTCTGGGTTGCGGAATACAAAAACTGCAAGACTTGAGGGAGGGAAGTAGGTCAACAGGGCCTCAAAATGCAGATCTGGGGATCTGCTGTGACTTGACATCTCTAGTTGCTGCCCTTCTCCTGCAAAACTATGTAGTGAAAAGCCTCATCCTAAAATATTGTTAGCAATAACCCCATGCATGGAGCTTTCTTTTGGGATTGTTATAGACATCTGCCTCAAATCTCTCTCCAACAGTTTTCGAGCTTTTCCTCCCACAAGTTTAATTGTCACGTCAAAGAAGTAATAATGATGTTTTCACTATAAGCATACTTACAAGCTTATCCACAGAGCCCAGTGCTTCAGTCTGTTAGGTGAGTATGACGTTAGGAATTTTAAAGTCTTTCACAATATGAAGTGGAAAAAGCTGCTCATCAGAAGGAATTCTGTATTGTGTAAAGACGTATGCCCTGAAGAAATCTTTCCTTGCTCTGAAGCCTTTCTTGAATAGGACAGTCCTTAAATGATTGTTTTAAAAATTGCTTATGATGGAAATGTACTTTGGGGGAGCTATAGCATGTCTTAAACTGTGCTTCTGGTTTGTTTTATTTCCAGGAAAGGTAGCTATACAGAAAGAAGATCTGCAGAAGTATCATAACAGAGACACCTGGTTTCAACTCCAGCATGTTGATGCTGATTCAGAAGTACAGGTGAGATTATCTTGGCAAAGGAGTACTTGTAACAGGGCCATGGCAGCTTTATGGGTTCTATGGCTCTAGGACAGATGTGTTGCTTCCCTAGAAGAAGGAAGCACTGCTCATTAGTATGGTTTAGGTTTCAGTGACATTTGCAACTTGTGTGTGTAGGGTGAGTTACAAGTGTGCATAAATCAATGGGGCCAGGATTCTGCCTACAGAAATAATTAAAACTATGTGAACTATCAGGGTCACTGATACAGGGAGGGGTGTGGTTATCTCAAGTATCAAATAACTTCAAAACCATATAAATAACTGTTGATTCCTCAGGGAGCAGAGCCAGCTTGAAAATAGTATTTGCAGGTAGTGTTTTAAATAACTATGTAGGCAGGTTGTCACAGGAATGGCAACAAGTACATCTTAGATGAAAAATACACTCCCTGCCAGATTTCTAGACCCTGCTCCAAACCATGGAAATGCTGACAATTATATCACTTCAGCTCCATTTAGGGTTTGATACTTTGCAGATTTTGGTACACAGTGAGATTCCTTTATTGTACTTACTCTCTTCTGAAGCAGATTCTATTTTCTATTACAATATTAGGTCTTGTGAAAACAGTCACTATAACAAAGCAAGAAATTGAAAATGGTGTAGCAGGATATCAAGTCAATATAAATCAGTTACTTTTTCTTTTTTTTCCTCTAAGTATATATTACAGGTCACTTTTGAACCACAGTATTTGCTTAGGAGGCCACAGACATGAATGTCTGACCTCTGCAACAGCCTCCAATAAACGCAAGGGGAAATGCTGCTTAGATACTGCTGTGTGGTAGGGTTCGATGTAATGTCTTGGCTTTTCAGTGTGCATGCAGGTCAGAAAATAAGACTTAAAACACAAACTTGTTCCAACATGTAGCGTGGTTGTGTGTAGTGAAGCATACGTGAAAATACATTCAAGGTTAGGTTTTCTGTTTGTTTGGAGAGACAAATAATACATGGTTATGCATGTGATGCAAAGAAAGCGTCATGACAGCCTGTTCAGTCTGTAACATTCTCTTGTAAAATATTGATCCTCTTTAATGCTACATTTCAATGCCAATGGTGATGGAAAGGCTTTTAACAGCCTTTTAACTTAGAGGTCTATTCTATTTACCCTGGTCTCCCTTTCTTCTTACCCCGAAGCCTCTTATGACAGTGATTTTAAAACAATGGATTTAGTGGTTATTTCCTGCAGGATATGAAAACTTTCCCTTTGTAATTTATCAGCTGAAGAAGGCCAATATTTGGATAAGCTTCTGCATTGTTTATTTTGTTACAGTATTTACACAGAGTGAGCTTGTGGAAGCTTTTTAGACCAGGGTGCTTTCTAGGGCACCACTCGTAATGTAAGCTGTAAATTCATAACAGAAAGGTTTGCAGGCAGCTCTAGCTTTTGGAGACACGAGGAGCACAGTATTTGCTGGAAAGCATGTTCTCTGTAATTGTTTGTACAGTTTATCACTTCCGCTGTTTGTATCTTTACAAGAGCCCAACTGTTAAAAGCTGTTTCTGGGCTCCATGATAAGCATTTATTACAACTAGTGTAAATATGAACAGCACTCTGATTTTATCCATTTACTTAGATGTTCCACAGTCTTTATGTTAAGGAGTCTGCAAGAGGGCTTTGTTTTCCGTAATACTGGGAGCAGATCTGTAAATATTTTGTATGAATTCTTATGCAAGTGAAGACAGCCAAATGAAGGAGTGTTTTGTGTTTGTGTCTTTTCACATTTGTGGTATCTCAGTTGTATTTTTTTCTAAATGCTTTTTTATTTATAAGAGAAAAAAGAATATTTGTGTTAATGATAGGTATTTACGCAATGTTATTCAGTTTTTCTCCAATTTTAAGGAAAATAATTTAAGATATTTTAAGTAGTTAACATTTGCAGTGAATCATGCAAATACTAGTAGTCAAAAAGCAATTTTAATGTGCCAACTATCAGTTTTATCATTCTAGCAGTTGTCCCCGTTGGCCACATAATCTAGTGGATTAAACATTGAGCCATGTGCCAGGGAACTCCTGCATCTTACTTCTGGTTTTGTCGGCCAGTGACCTTAATACTATTTTCCGTGTTGTAGAGCACTTCATGTCTATTTAGTTATGCATCAGAGCACCATATTGAGGTAAGCTACTGTCACTCCCACGCTTTTGAATACAGTGAGAATAAGTGTCAGAAAGAATGTGACTTGCTTGAGGTCATACAAGTTAGAGTCAGGCATTAAAAAAAAAAACCCCAAACTATCAAAGAGACCAGGTTTCTAATTCTTTCTAATTCATTAGGCCAGGATATGAAAGAAACTGGGTGACAGTGAGAAGCCTGTATAGGACTATTCTTTACTGTATGCAAAGCCTGGAAATACCCAGGTTTTAAGCAGACCAAATCAGCACAGTCAGAAACTGAAAACCAGCTTTAAAAATCAATGGATTATTGAAATAGTAGTGATCTTGGGTGCCATGGTTCTCAGATGCCCAGTTACAGGACACATTTGGCCTCATTTTTCAGAACAGGAGGACTGATTTGAAATTAAGGGTAATAACTTTTCTGATATTCTGGTATTTTGAGCTGTCTATCTGAAGTTTAATGAGTAGAATTCAAAATTTTGTTCTTGGCATGGTTTGGACCTCACTTGTATGAGTTCCAGAAATGGTACAAATTTTCAAATGGCAATACTGTTTTCTGTCTTCATACATAGAGAGGGAATAGTATGTGATGTGGAGACTCCTCTCTTTTTTTGCAAGTGCCGTATAATACAACAAACAAACAGAATTGTAGTGTTAATGGAATTTGAGTGGATTTCTATAACTCTTAATGCTGTACAAAATAAATAAGCCTATATATTTAAAAAAAAACCCCAAAGTATAAGTGGTCATGTTGTATAACTCCATCAGACATAGATGCCAAGGTGTTTAGCTTGAGGCTTTGCATTCAGTTATATGGTTTTTCTACCATTTCCTAATTCTTAATGTCTTATAAAGATGTTTTATAGTGTCAGGAGTGCAAGGTGAGAGTATGACTTGATAAACTTTATGGCAGATGAGGATGTTATTGACAGCAAGACTATGTTAATTGTCAGCCTAAACAGATGTGAGCATTATTGTCAGATGCTTTAATGCCACATCTATTTATTGCTTGACAGCAAGATGTACTGGAGTCTGGCATGATTGCTCATCTTGAAGAAAAAATTGGGGCATTGTCTATCTAGGCGCAGAGCTGCTAAGAGGCCTGTAATCTCACCACTGCCGATGCTGTTCCGTGTGGTGCACAGTCTCACACGAAGCAGTACAGGTGCTGCGCAGCTGCTCAGCCCACGGATGCAGATTGGGCATTACCCACCCATGTGCCCTTTGTGGCTTTGGTTCATCATTTGGTCTAGCAAACTAGCTAGTGGAGATAATCAGCATAATCAGGTGCACCTGAATTTCCCTGCATCTGAGTGGGTGGGTAACAGTAGCTGTCAGAACACAGCACCCTGTCATTTGGCAATGGACTGTAATTGCCCCTTGGGGTTGACAGGCTCTTATTCTGTTGGTAAATCAATGCCCCAAGACCTTACTGGCTGATTTTGCTCTTGCTAGTTTGAAAATAACATACTGCATAGTCTGCTATAGTCCTGTCAACGCATACCCTGAATGCTGTTTAGATATAACCTGGGTGATGAGACTGTTGTGCTGCAAGTGGTTTAACTTCAAGCTCCTCTGTGGAGAACAAATTATTAAACTCCATCAAAACTGTATTAGTGTTCGGTACACAAATATGAAATGACATGATTTCTGAATATTTCCATTTTAAATATACTAAAACATGTTAAATGCTGTCAGGAAGACTTATTACACAGAGTGCAGAATGAAACTTGACAGGAGCTGTTAAATGCATAATTCATGGCTTAACTTCCGGACTGGAAAACTTGTTCTGGAAGTATGAAGCTGTAACCAGGTGGGTTTGTGCAGATTTAGTTGAAGGAATTTTAAGTTCCCATCTTCTGATGGAGCCTGCCTACTCCTCAGTGGGATGTCACCATGCCCAGAGCTAAATACCCAGTATGTGACAGTACAAGCGCTCAAACGTTTCAGTGGGAAGTAAACCAGAAATTGAACCATTACTGAAAATGGTTTAACTTTTGCATCAAAAGAGACTACGAACAATCAGGTAGCCTCAGCTGGAGGGGAGGAACTAGCAACAGAAGACACAACTTTCTAGACTGTTTGAAGTCAGTAAGAGCATGATGTTGCACACTTTCCAGGGGATGCATCTCTTTTTCTGCTAGTCATTTGTCTTTCAGGACCTGCTATATTCTCATTCTCATGCTTTTTGAGGACTGGAAGCAAAAATTGCAATGCTATTGTGTGTACATCTCTCTTGATCCACGAATGTTTGCCTTTCCTTCACATGCAGAAATTTACCCAACAGTAACTGATTCAGATATTTGCCTGGGGCTGTAGATGACAGATGCTCTCAGTGGTCCATGTGTTCTCAGTGGCATTTAAGCCCAAGTGCACATGCGATCTTTAAAAGGCCCTTCCTGTTTTGAGTAGTTTTCCCCTTCATTTTTTTCACAGTAACTTCAGCCCTGCATAGTTCAAGTCTGTTTTGTGAAGTTTAAGCTTTGCAACTCAAACACCCTTTGTGTGTGTGTAATCAGTGAAGTAGTTAAAGATCCAGAGACATTCTGATAAATATCAAAATATCCCAGCATACTCCAAACCATCTAGTCTGTATATGCCAAAGTGGGGGAGAAATGCAAGGGGAGTTAGATCATTCTGACATGTTTTCATGTGCAGGCTCTTGCTTTAAAAGTTCCCCTTTTCAAGTGTCATTTGAGTTACTTCCTCCACAGCATTGACAAATGTGAAATGGTCATATTCTCTTACAGCTGAGTTCTTGGTACTGGATGACAGAGTGCTTTTTCCAAAGCCAGTCATGCTCAAGGTCTTATGTAAAACTCATTGTTGGGGGTGAAAAGATCTGACACAAAAATTTGAAAATTGCTCATTTCCCCTTCCCCCTCCTAAGAACTTTGATGTGTCTGAAACATATCTATTTGGCTATCAACTTTATTTAAGGAAAAAAAAAAGGCATGTAAAGAACAGATAACCAACAATGAGGAAGCAAATTGTCTCACATTTTAACCTTCTGTACTCAAAGCTTTGTGCAAAAGATTTACTGGTGTTAAGAAATACTTTCTTCAGACACCAAAAGCCCTTCCTCTTCCTTCCAGCACATTAGCATTTTTCCTACACAGGCCTTTGATTATTGTTGATTAAACATGCCTGTTCTTGAGTATGGACTGATACGAGTGCTAGATGGTGGACTATACATTATTAGTAGAAAACATTACTTACAGGTATGTTTGGAGAGTACACCTAAAATCCTTTTCTTGTGCTGGAAATCACTGCTGGCTCTGTGATTCGCTTCCTGTATGTTAGCTAGAAGAATATATCCAGGGCAGTCTTTGGTGCTCAAAAAAACCTCTACTTCTTTGTCAGCACCTTCCCATTGAATGCAGAATCTGTAGCCCAAATGTCAGGCTTCATGAATGAAATCCTGGCCTTGCCAGGGTGGGAGTTTTGCCATGACTTCAGCAGAGCCAAGGTTTCACCACAAGCTTTTGAATTAGCTCTTCTCCATTCAGTCCTGTGTGACAATTAAAGAAGTTTATCCCAGATCTGCAGAGGAAGCTGGAAGTTATTTCTCTGTTATTTTCTTTTGCCTTACCTTCATAATATTGTGGAAGTTGCCATGGTCTCTCCCGTATCTGCCCGCTTCCTGTTCTGTATAAATCAATGCTTTTTATATATGTAGAGCAAATCATGTTGAACTGGAAGAGCTCTGATGCTAACTGTTACTTTTCTTAAAAATATGGGTTTGAAGATAAACTAGGTTGAGCAAATTGTCTTTAGGAGCAACTGTATAAGGCTGTTTCACTCCAGTGATTGACAGAATTATCTAGTCTGTTAAACAGTTAGGACCGTTGCATGCCCACAGTCCAACACTGACATTAACTATCTTTGTGTAGGTATTTAAATGCTTCTAGCGTAAAGACGAGTCACTGATGCATTTTGTATAACCTACTCTAAGCATGGGTATATGCAAACTGTAAAAAGAAGCTGCTGCTTCCAGGTTTGGTGTCAGCTTTCCACTACACACAGGAAATATAATGGGTGTTACCCTCTATTTTATGAACAGTGGCTTTTAGGTTTCTCTCTTCTAGTTGTTTTGAAAAGAGATGAAATCTGTTTTGATAGGGTGGGAAGATTCTCAAGGCTACATGCCTACTGACAGAATTATTTCAGAGAACTGAATCATGCATCACAATGGTAAATAATGTTTGTGATAAATGAAAAGACCAGTTATTGACCAGATTCTGCTTTGTGGCAAGACTTCCTGTGTGAATGCAGGAGTGCAGTATTCAGGCTTATCAGCACAAAGGGGTAAGACAGTCTATCCAGTTTTGGTCTGTTACTTTTAAAAAGCTAGTCTGTAACGTGGCGTGTGGTAAGGAGCACTTACTGTGGAATAATAAATTTACATTATTTCAAAATAACATGCCTGGATTCTGTATCTGCAGAACAAAATCTCTCTGGTGAAATGAAAGCTGGGTGGTGTTCATTTACAATATCTACATAGTGTGTTGCATCAAAGTATTTGAGAGGAGAACATGACTAATTATAAGGATTTCAACCATGTGGAGGTATTCTTCCTTTAGAGGAACAGGAGGGTGAACATTGTGCCATTTGAAGATGTTTGCCAGTTACTGAGCAATTCTGACACGCTTGCACATACAGAGACCAAGCAGACATCAGTTCTGCTTTGCCTAGCATTTATGAATCCATGCAGTGTTCATTAGAGCTGTTGCACTTTCCGCAGCGATAGACTGGATTTTGTTCCAGATTCTTGTGTGTCACACTGTGGTCCAGCAGGCAGGCTGTGATCTGGAGTGTGATCCTTAGACCTTTCCCAGCCGCCTGCTGCCCTCTGCTAAAGGGAGAAGCAGCTGTTAGAGCAGCAAATGTAGACAGCAAACAAACTCTTCCTCCTGCTCTCAGACCTGCTGTTAGGCTGTGACCTTATGTGGGGCTGCTGATAATACTGCAGGGCTGCATTTACCTAAAGCAGTAGCTGCACCCTTGGTCTTTCCTCTCCCAATCCCTCATGGACAGCATTTAGTGAGCCCTTAGAGTTTGGGTCAGTTCTATTGTTTGCTTTTAAGCTTTACCAGTGCCAGAAAGTGACATCTCAAAGTCGCCTAAGGGGATTTCAAAGTAGACAGGATCTGTCTAATAACATTTGCTATATCCTGAAATAAAATCTGGAAGGACAGAGAAAGCAGCAGCAGCACAGGTTATCCCATAGTTTGGAATGGTCTGTGTGCAGTGCTGAGTTCTTCCAGTGCTCCTTTCTCCAGACAACTTTGTGGCAAGGAAAAGTAAACCAACATACCAGGGGTATCACAATGCTAAATTTGAGATTCCAAAACAATGAAGTGCTGGCATTAGTCATGGGCATGGTTCATGTCACCTGCTTAGCCTAGTCCTCTCCTGCAACCCATCCCTGTTACATGTCTTCCCTCCTCCATCCCCAGGAGCTGGGGTGAGACTGCATGCAGTCACTCTGTACCGGCAGGAGGAAGAGTAAAGAGCCAAAGGTGGGTCCCAGTCCCTCTTTCCACACTCTGAGCAATGAGCTGAGCTGCGGAGCTGATGAGGTTGGGGAACTGTGCTGGGATAAGGGTCCCCATATGGGGTAAATCACAGAATGGTTTGGGTTGGAAGGGACCTTAAAGATCATCGAGTTCCAACCCCCCCTGCCATGGGCAGGGACACCTTCCACCTCCATCCAACCTGGCCTTGAACACTTCCAGGGATGGGGCATCCACAACCTCTCTGCACAAGCTGTTCCAGTGTCTCACCACCCTCACAGTAAAGAATTTTTTCCTAATATCGATCTACCCTCTTTCAGTTTAAAACTGTTACCTCTCATCCTATCACTATACTCCCTGTTAAAGAGTCCCTCCCCATCTTTCCTGCAGGCCTCCTTTAAGTACTGGAAGGCTGCTATAAGGTCTCCCTGGAGCCTTCTCTTCTCCAGGCTGAGCAAGCCCAACTCTTTCGGCCTGTCCTCATAGGGGAGGTGCTCCAGCCCCCTGATCGTCTTCATGGCCCTCCTCTGGAACTGCTCGAGCAGGTCCATGTCTTTCTTATGTTGGGGGCCCCAGAGCTGGACGCAGAACTGCAGGTGGGGTCTCATGAGAGCGGAGCAGAGGGGCAGAATCCCCTCCCTCAACCTGCTAGCCACACTTCTTTTGATGCAGCCTGGAATGTGATTTGCTTTCAGGGCTGCGAGCACACATTGACAGCTCATGCTCAGTTTTTCATCCATCAGTACCCCCAAGTCCTTCTCCACAGGGCTGCTCTCAATCCACTCATCACCCAGCCCGTATTTGTGCTTGGGATTGCCCCGACCCATGTGCAGGACCTTGCACTTGGTCTTGTTGAACTTCATGAGGTTCATACAGGCCCACCTCTCAAGGTCCCTCTGGATGGCATCTCTTCCCTCCAGCGTGTCGACCGCACCACACAGCTTGGTGTCGTCAGCAAACTTGCTGAGGGAAGTTTGGAAAACTTCCATGCAGATGCACTCCCACATTGGAGGAGAAAGTCCCTAGCAAAATTGGGTAGGCTAGTGAGAAGTAGAATGGTGGGATCACAAATGCTTTGTCCAGCAGGTTTAATAGTAGACAGATACCTTTTTTAGGAGTTTTTGTGATATCAGCTGTTGTTCTTTTGTAGAAGAGAGAATTATAGTGCTGTGTGAGCCCTGTATATGAAGATAATTGACTTGGTATTTAATATTCAAACAAGCGGGTTGTATATTTTCTGGTTTTGTTTAAAATTAACAGTGAAGACTTGTTCTTTCCCTTTGTTTTTAAAAAGTGTAAGATTTCTAAAAACTGTTTCACAGTAACAAAAAGGATGGAGATCTGGTTGATACTTTCTTAAGAGATAGGATTTAAGAGATTTGGGTAGATTTGGCTTCTGTCTTTTGAACTTAGGCAGACTGTCAGTCTTTTGTGCATTTACTAGAGCCTCAGATATAAAGCACAGACACTTCTAGTGTTTGTTGGTGTTTTTTCATAAATCTTTCCCTGAAAAACCAGATTGCATCTGTTTTGAGTTAGATCAGATGTTGCATCTGAATCTACAGTCACTAGATCATGTGGTGTGTGTCAGATTCCAGGCCAAAATGTGTGCACATAACTGTGCTCAGAAATGGCTCCCAGTGGTGTCCTGGTAACTTTGCAAACACTGCCTCTGAGGCCCGCCACTTGTTCAAGATGCTAAAGGTGTTTCATGCCAGGATGACAGAACTTTGTTGTAAGAATAATTTTAGGATAATCTACGGTCATGTGTTTTCTTTTTTCCTTCAACATACTGTGTTTAAATTAAACCACAAATTTGCAAATGCTGGAAACATGATACAGGTAGGTAGCATTTGTATACTTTTACTTGCTTTACAACTGTTCTCTGGCATTTCAGTCCACAGTAACTCACAGCTGCATTCCAAGGAGAAATGAAGTGGCTGGAGACAGGCTTTTCCTGTATCTATAAAAACAGGACTTCGAGTCTGCCTTTTCTTTCCTTTGCAAGTTTATGATCAGTTTCAGTTTGTTTTTCAGATAACTGTGTGTGTAGTTGTCCCTCATACCTGTTAGTGTTATGAGAATGTTAACAAGACGGGAACTCGATTCTGTTATTGTTTAGTAAAGGGGATATTTAACAAGCATAGTATAATTTTTTTTTTCTGCAGTGGGGCCCTTTAAAAGCTTTGTTTGCTACTGATTTCCTTTTGAATACTGTCTGCTTCCCTACAAGAAATTCAGTCTACTGATGGCTGCTTTAATCAAGAACTGAGAAATGGAAGCTGACTGGCCCCATTATGTGATGTTAGATACGATTAGGAAGGACGTATGACCTATGAACCCACCCATCCATATCAGCTGGAGTTTATGAAAAAGGAAGCGTTCAGCAGTTGAGTTGGCACTCCTTCAGCTTGTTCCTTGAAAAAGTCCTACCCTTCCAAATGTGAAGGGTATGCTAACGAGCATAGCTGCTTCTAGGAACATCCTGAATTTTTTTTTTTTATGGAAATGTTCTTAGTAATTAATGCATTCTACTTCAAAATTGTCAAACCTCCAGCTTCTTCTCTGATTTTCTTCTCTGCTGAAGGAAGAAAGCTTTATGGCTAGAACACAGGCCTGGGACTGATCCTAGACTCAATTCCTGGCTCTGCAACAGGGATTCTGTCTGAGCAGGACCAAGCCGGTGTGTCAGCTGTAAAACGAGGACAACGTACTTTTTATCCTGCTGCATTATCTGATCTTTCGTGCTTGTAAATGCTGTCAATAACTAGCACTCCTAGTACAATTGGAGGCTCTTGTTATTATCACAGTAGTTCTTTTGATAATAAAATAAGAATTTCTTTGTTATGAATTCTCAGTAAATATACTGGCAACTCCCTGTTTCTGTGGTACATTTAATCCAGTATAGGTGATCAATTGACCTTTTTCTGGTTAGATTAACTGTTGATTTTATGGTACTGATTCATTGCATAGCTTTCCGTCTTCCCTTTGAAAAACACATTATCCGGTATTTTGTAAACCAACTGATGGCATTGCTTAGGAGTAAATTTATGCAGATGAATCCTTATGTTTTGCCTAACGGTATAATTGATTTGGGGAAAAGCATTCTGTTTATGTAGGAGTTATATTTTCTGTGCATTAAGCCTCCAAGTATGTTACTGTAGTCTTATTTTAATGTATTTGAGTGTTTAACTGGAAGCAAGGAGGTGTTCTGGGAATAGTCGTAGGGCTGCTGGTCCCAGTGATTCCATGACCTCTGTTTTGCTGTCTGAAGCTTTGAGTCACTTTTTGAGCAGCTGACCATTTTCAAGGTCTTCAGAAGAGAAAAATGAGAGCTACAAGAAAAAATGGCTCTCAGCCCAAAGGAGGCAGCGCTATATTTTTGTACTTAATGTAGCTGGGAAAATGTGTGAAGTACTACTGACTTTAAAAGATTTTTGCATCTTAATTTCTAAAATAGGGAGCTTCCATCATAGTCTGTGTGAGATCGAGCATATTGGCACTGTCAGTAAGTTTGCATTCAGGCTTACCTAAGAGTACTGAAGCATTCTTTCTTTCCCAAGAGGGGTCAGTCTCACTGTTGTTGAAGATCAGCAGAAATATTTCAATAAAAACATTATCTCACCTTCTACAAAGGGAAATTTTCTTTAGAGTTCCTAAATCTCTGTTCCTGTCTCTTAATTTCTTCAAAACTTGTATTAGTGTTGATTCCTGTAATAAAGGTAATACACAGGATATCAGTGAAGTTGGCAGCAGTATTTTTACAGGTCCATAATATATACTTGTTCTCTAGAGACTTGTGGTTTAGCTCCTGTGATAAAATGTGACTTGTGACCAGTAGAAGAGAGAATAGTGAAGAATAAGGAAGAATGTAGTAAAACTAAAGCCAGAAAACCATTCTGCTTAACTGAAGTTCTCAGCTGGTTGTGTGCTTAGCCCTTGTTACGCATGGGTGCGATGGGCACTGTAGTGGTACTGAGTCTTAAAGAGATGGGTCTAGAAGTGGCTTTACGCATTTGTGCAGAGAAATCCTTCTCTCATTCATGAGGACAGGCTTCAGTTTAGAAGAAGGTGACAGATAATGACATTTGTGTACACTGACAGGGTGAATGAGGATTTGTGTCTTGCTGAAATGGACATGAGAATCAGGAGTCTGACAGCCAAATGCAACATGTTTGGGTTTTGCATTGTTTGTTTTTGTTATTTTGTTTAAAATGATGTTTAAGATGCCTGGCAGGAGCCATGTTTTTAAACTCCCACACGTGTTTGGGTCCTTCCCTGTTGAAAATGCCAGCAAGCTGCTGCTATGCCTCTGCAATATGGGCTTTTATACAGCTTGGAGAGGTCTCTTTTTTTTTTTTTTTTTTTTTTTTCTTGTTTTCTGGACGAGCACCAGTATCATCTGCCACATGTACTTGAAAGGCCTATGTTCCAGCCCTTGGACAGGAAAAAACACTACTAAGTCAGAATACTGAAGGTGTAAGTAGGTGATAGAGGTTTGAGGAGTGAAAGCGTGAATGCGGGAAAGCGTGAAGTGTGCATTCAAGATAGTGCAGAAAGAATGGTGCTGAGAAAGGGGTATACAAGGAAGGGGACAGAATGACTGTTGCAGTAAGAAACAGAATCTCTCATAGGCTTCTCCAGGACAAGTCTTTGGGCACTGACTTCGGTGTTTGTTTATACTGCTAAATGTAAGAAGACTGGGGAATGAGCTTGAACTGAACTTCTGCATGTCCATGCTACTTCATTGTTACTGCACTCCCTGCTCTGCTTCGGACTGCTCTCACCAGCTTTCGTCCAGACAAATCTGCTGTAGAGGAAGTACATCTTAGCAGTGTAGGTGCAACTTGAGACCAGGGTTTTGATCTTCACTCTCCTCTGTTACGCAGGATAGACATTCTCATAGAGCAGGAGGTTGCTGTAACCGGTCAGAAGAGACACCGAAGTCTCTGGCAAGAGTTCTAGTCATGTGCAAAAAGAGGAAGGGTTACATCTGGAAGATCTTATGAAAGAGGTGGCAACAGACTTGTGTATGAGTTGAGGTAGATCTGAGTCAAAGATGACACCCACATTAGAGCTCTGAGTAACTAGCAGGGTGGATTTTAGGGTCCTTTGGTAAAAAGGGTGGAGGGGAGGTGGTTATGAAGGTGAATGACTCAGTTTTGGCCATGATGATTTGCAGATGATCACACAGTTGCTGGTGTGTCAGAATAGGTCAATAACAAAATGTATTTTGCATTTAGTATATATACACTTTAAGAGTGATGCTGAGTTTTTGCCAGTGGGAGTGGATACTCGTGTTTTGAAATGCAGTAGAGTTAGTAAGAGAAATACAGTTTGTATTCATGATTGCCTTTATTTTCTTAGTGTGTTTGAGCATAACATCTTGGCCCAAGTCATAATAAAGTTAATGTGATGGTAAGAAGTTGAAGACTGTGTAATAGTAGATGCTATGAATGCTGGCAACATGGTTGAACTTTTTTTTTTAGTTGCCCATTGTAGTTTTACTGACACTTGTCTCACAGTTTATATTATTTCGTAATTTTTGTTTTTCTAATGTTTAAAACATGTAAGTATGCGTTTATAATACACTGCTGTGATGTCTTTTCACTGATTGTGTTGCAGATCTTTGCTTAATATTTAAAACGCTAAATATCGATAAAGCTCTGACACAACATTTTTGTGTCAGACCACAGACACTCCATATCCCTCAATTAGTAAAACATACAGAGATAAGATAATGGTGGGAGTTATGCACTGAAATTTAGTGAAAGGGCTACTAATCTGGGTTCTCTGGCAGGTGAAATATGTTAGCCGTACAGCTATTTCTTAATCTTTAAACTTCTGGAATTACTTGCATTAACTGACTTGCTTTGTTTTAAGTTTGAATGGTGTGGCTGGCTATGCATAAAACTAATTTTTCATATGGTGTTTTTGGTGTGTTTCAGGGGAAGGTCCACCTCGAGCTGAGACTGAGTGAAGTCATAACAGACACTGGTGTCGTCTGCCATAAGCTTGCAACACGGTAGGATTTGAAATGTAACTGCGGAGTTATGAGAAACACACTAAATACGGATGTGTGCAATGCTTCATTTAAAAATAGTTGGAAGAATCAAAATACTGATTGGACATTGAATGGTCTTAATCAGTCCGTATGAATTTATACGATGCGAGATTTTTTTCATTTTCTCTTCTTCTTTCCACACAATCTACATAATTTTCTTCGTAATAGTCTTAAATGTTAGTAAAGCACTTATCCAATTTATTTGTGGCATAAACACTAAAAAGACATCAAAGGATAATATTAATGTCCTTCTGATTTGCATTAAGGACCTGACTAGCTAAGCAAATTTGTAGCACAACTTGTGTGATGACAGAGCATTACAAAGCAGACTTAACAAACAAAAGTCTGCCATCAGTTATTAAAGCAGTCTCAGAATCAGCCATCCAATCTCACTCGAACTGAAACCTAGAAGCCGCAGGACTCAGATGTGAGTCAAGATTTCGCCTTCCTCTGAGGAGGAGTCTGGAAGACCATTGCTCTGTGACCACACCAAAGCCTTTCAGGTGGCTACTTCAGGAGCAGTGGCAGAGCTGGTTGGCTTCTGTCAGGAATCTGCTTTGTGTACTCTGTCTGGCAGAAGAGCTGTCAAAATCGGAGTGTTGGCATCATATGCTTCTAGGTATTTGGCAATGGTGTCAATAGAAAAAAAAGCTCTGCTAGGAAAGTTCTGATCAGCCCTATTTTCAGACCAGTATTTGACATCATTTTGTTTTACTGCCTTTGCTAAGCCTTTGTTAATAAGCTGTCATGGTGGTCTCTACATCTAGGACCTGTTAATAAATGCAGGTGAGCCATGTGGTTGACCTCCATCCTTCCAGGCACACTGTTGATGTGAGGGTTGTGCTGGGGTGTGTGATCTTGCATGCCCGTGCATATTACCCTCTAGCCATCCAGGCCCTACCGGAGCTCTGCGAGTAGGTGCGTTTGAAATCATTCTCTTCGCAGTTTGCTGTGATGAGGCAGAGTGAATAACAGGGATAGTCTGGTGCAAGTTGCTGTGTAGGCTCTGAGCTCCAGCGAACTTATTAACCAGGGCACAGTGCCACTGGAACACAGGTGTACCTCTTTCAGAACAAAAGTTGCTATGTCAGTATAGCTGTGCAGCACCTGGAGGGCCCAGCCTTCCTTTAACAACTACCTGAGGACTCTCATTGTGTCATTTTCCATTGTGCAGTTTGAACATGACCGAGTGATGACAATCACACGCGTTCTGAGAAACCAGGGTTCAAACCTGCACCTACCAAGTCCTAGGCTGGCATCTTTTGTTGAAGTGTTATTTGTATTGCTGTAGGTCCTAGGGCTTTGCAGGAGAGGCGGAAATAGAAGTTTATCTTGATTCAAATCCAGCCCTTGGCTCTTAGAAACAAAACTTGAAAATCAGAGCCCAAGCAAGGTTTTGGCTGCTGAAGGCGTCTTTTCCCATTGTCATCTTCTCTTCCGTAGCTGACCTGGGCACTCTGGCTCTGGCTAGTTTCCATGGCTATTTGTTATTTCAGTGGTAAGTGAGAGTAGAGCTTAGCAGTTTAGATAAGGGAATTAGAAAATTAAAATTTCTAGAGTGTGTAGTTCCATTGGTGCGTTTTTTCATAGCAATGTGTCTTATGAGTGAGAAAGAAAAAGGGAAGGATGAAGAAAAAGAAAGGGGAATGATTACATTGGGGGAATAAAAAGCACTTTAGAATGTCATCCAGCATTTTCTTCCTGCCACACTGTTTGCTTTAGGAAGGTATACAGCAAACTGCAGCTCTTAATGTTTTTCTACATGATCTGTAATCTTGTTCAGGTTTATTCATGGATAGTTTGGTTCTAGTGCTTTGGCATGTAAGAAAAGAGTGCGGTAATTAAGCAATGCTTAACTAAATGTCTGCGTAGCTTGAATTTGCCAGTGGGAAGAGCAGCAAAGGTAGGGGAGGCAGAACCTTTGTTATAGGCAGTTCATGAGTGAAAAGCAGAGATGGTACATTACGGGAGTGCAGCTTCTGATCGAGTTTTGTGAAGATAACTGATTTTCTTGTGGACAGCTCACAAATTTGTTGCAGTGAGCAAGTAAGACAAGGCTGTAAAACCATGAGCAAGAACCTAGAATCACTTTATCTTAAAAACAGACTTTCTGATGAATCTAACGCTTGTCTTGTGAACTTCCTTGACTTCCTTTCTTTAAGTTTAAAAAAAAATTTTTTTTTTTAATGTTTCTTAATGGAGCTCTTAGCTGCGAAGATAAACACTACCCTGCAAATGGCCTCATAGATATAACTGGCTAAACAATTCAGGTTTGCAAGGAGAACAAAAGCTGCTTCCAATGGGCAGCTGTTTAAAAATACCTTAGAGATGCATGCTTTTTTAAGCCCCAGAATAGTGCTTGTTTTCAAAGACACATATGCAGGCTGAATGAAGACTAGGCCTAGTTAGGAAACTTTTTTACCTATCCAGAAAATAAAGAAAGATCAGTTTTACAGCTTACCCGTAGGTCTTCACCAGTGTGCCCTCTGAGTCTGTTCACACTGCGGCCACCTCTGCATTCCAGAAAGCCTCGAAAGCAGCTGGGGCCTTGCTGAGCCAGCCTGCAGTCCCGTGGAGCGCAGCGAACAGTCAGCTGGACAGGTGGATGGGAAAATTCATCTGAATGGAAGGGCAAATTAAAATGAAGTGCTGAGGTCTTGAACATTTAGTAGTAGTTTATTTTAAAATGCAAAAGGCATATGAGGTTCCTTAGCCTCTGCAGAGGAAGCAAAAAATTAGTTTAAAAACTGTTACCTAATAGCTTCTCCTTAGGAAGCATTCAGTACTTTCATTTAGCTCTAAACCACTAAGCTGTTGTGCTTCATCAGAGCCCTACAGAGGCCCTAGTCTCTGCCAGCTGCTACAGCACAATCTCCTGGACTGAATCTCTGCAAAAGAGATTATAAGGAGAGGCACTAGTGGATTTAAAAGTTACATTGACAGTAAAGATGTGGGCACCACACTCAGACTTCTTGTGTCCCCCAGCAGCTCCTGCTGTCATCCTCTGTAAGAACCACAACTCTCACTTTTGCACGCTCCTTCTGGGAACACTTTGCTACTTGTGGGCTCCCTCTGTGGAACTGCTGTGAAACCTGATGGTCCGAGTGACTGCCTTGGACACAGTTTTCAGCTGGGTCTCCGTAAGTGTCTCATGTCCCTGTTACAGGACTCGGTATGCAGGCTCTTGATACGTTGCACGTTCACATCATACAGAGAGAGCAGACCTAAAGCCTGCTGAGCACAGACCTTTGCCCAAGTGTTTGTCAGATAAAAGACAACATGTATGGACTTTATGGCCTGGTGCCTTCGTGTAACTGCATTTGTACTAACGACTGTTGTGCCACGTAGTGAGTCATCTTGAGTGCTAGGAAAAAGTAAGTCTCATTCAGTAGGTTCTGGCTTCTCCCTTCTCTGTCCTTCACTCACAAAAGACGTCATGTTCTCTTCCTCCACGCTCTTTACAGCCACAGCCTTCCTGGCCCTCTGCACAGTCAGCTGCTGCTTGTGGCTACCACCATCTGGCCTCACCTTCCATTGGCTGTAAAGTGCAGGCCATCTCTTGTTCGTCAAGTGGTTTGTCACCTGCTAGGAATCTGTCCATAATTTTATCAACTTTTAAGGTACTAAGGCCATGGAAAGAAGCAGTCAAGACTTTCCCATGCTTCCTGCTGCTTATGTCCATACCCACCCCTTTGTGCTGACACACAGCTCCTGGCAGCTGCTTGAGCAATGGTGTATTTTTATTTTTCTTCCCCTCACATTTCTTAAGCTGAATCAGGCCTTAATCCTGTGCATCCTAGAAACTGCACTATTATTTTTCTGTAACGCAGAGGAAGGAAAATGAGTAGCAGGGACTGGGGAAGGATGCCCTTTCTGCAGGTGTACCAGGTTGAAGTGTTTGAACTAAGTCACGAATGGAATGTGTGTACCCATATTCCATGAATACATCTGAAAAACAGTGGCACGTGCTTCTCCCTACATTTTTTTGAGCCACCACTTTCCGTATACAGATCTCCTTCCTGCTTCACAACAGAAGTACTCGGAAGGGAGCTCTAGACCTTTTGTAAACCTTTCCCCACCACTGTTAGAGTAGATTCTGTGCAGCACAATTGTGTTTAGCACAGAAAGGTGGTTCCCCAGAGGCTTTAAGGCCTCTGGGCTGGTCCAGCCGTCTTTCATCTCACAGAGCAACATAGGCTGGGATCAGCAGATACATGCATTCGTGTTTGTTTAATAAAGAGGAGGGCTCCTGCAGATAGCTTTGTAGAAATCTGTAGGCTTCGCTGTGGTTAAGCTACCAGAGGCAACTTTTAGAAGCAGTGTTCTGTATTTAGCAAGATGACATCTGACTTCCAGCATGCTTGAAGGAACAGACCACTGAACTCCTGTTGAAAGTCAGTGTGAGCTGGGAGCCTTGCTCCCTGATCTTCCTTTGAGAATTCCAGCATGTGTATGTAATTAGTCACATTTAAATGTCTGTATTTATTCAGTGTCCCCAGCTGCTCCTTCAAGTGTTGTCTTATGTCTTGTCTCTTAGGTTTAAAAAAAGCTTGGAAACATCTGCTTTGGAGACACCACCCCCCCCCCCCCCCCCCCGCTCCTTTTATTCTCCGTTTCCCCCACCCCCAGTAAATCTATGTATCTAAATAATAACGTATGTGGTTTAGTTGCCACTGCTGTCTTTCATATGTAGTAACACAGTTTTCCTGTAAGCGCTTTGTGAGTCTACAAATACGTTAGCAATACTGAAATTTTATTTGATAAATGAAGCATTTGTAGCTCTGGTGTGGAAGATGTGGCTGCTCTGCATTAATTTATGAATTAAACTTAAATCCTGTGCAGCTCTTGAGAGGCCTGCAAGATGTGTTCTGACCATGTGGAACAAAGTTAAATGGGCTGTTTGCAAGAGCAAGCAGGAAAGGAAACAATAAGTAGATATGACATCCCTAAGATAAACACTTCAGGGGTCATTAAGAGAACAGTGACTGAGCTGTGGGCATTTAAGAGCTTTAAAAGCCCTTCTGAAGAGGAAGAGGGAGGTAAGGAGGAAGGTGTCATTTGTCAAGTGTGGTTAAAGCAGAAGATCTCTGCTTAGGGGTGGGAGTGCTGGGACTTGGTGATGGTTCCCCAGCCTTCTCTGCCATGTGAATAGAGCACAGAGCATGCAGTGGGCAGCATCTGACCTTCCCCTCTGATTGCTCACATTATAGATTTGAATTTCCTTGTCCGTGAGCTTTGCTGGAAAGTGGCCTGGGCAGCACTTTGCTCACAGGTTGGCAACCATTGGCCTAAACCAGTCTGACTTTATGTAACTGTTCACATTTTTCTTACGCAATGTGATGTTTCTAAGGTTGAGGCAAATTATGCTCCATTTTGAAAATTTTAGAGGGTCAGCCTCTATGTTTTGCTTGTCCTTTGCTTTTTTTTTTCCCCACTGCTTGTGGATCAGCAGTCTGCATCCTAATCTAAGAGTAAGAAGAAAGAATGATCCCATTTTGTCTGGTGAAGGCTCGCTGTTGTCGCCTGTGATTGCATTTGGAGACACCTTGAAAAACTATAGGAGTGCAGCTAGTCCTTCAATCATGGAATATATTTAGATGCTTTTGTGTAAAATTAATCATCTTTGAGAATTTTCCTTTAACTAGCTTGTTTCCTGCTCTTCTCGTTTGTTGGAGCTAGTTTACTTTCCTGTAGATAACTATCTTCATCAGATCCCAAGAATAGGTAAAGAAACTGTCTAAATGGTTGGATTAAAGAGAGAACTTGGAAATGCATGGCTATATTGTATCTACGATGCTGAAGACCAAATTTTGTCAGCTGTCGTGGCTCTATCTCTGATGCTGATAAGAGTGGAAAGCGGGAGTGCAGGAAGGGTAGCCAGCAAAGTTTTAGATAATGCTTCTCTGTGCTGTTTTGTGATGTATTTTTTTTTTCTGAATTCCATTTTAATGCAGAAAACACTGGGACCCTTTAGTTTGATGCAATTTCTTTGATCTCTCGTAGTATTACAGTTTTCTTTAGTAGGTGGTGGTGGTGTTGGGTGGACTCTGGTTACTTGTTGGTGGTGTAGAGCAGGGTTTGCTCCTCTCTTGAGCGTGGTGTGCCATACTGTATTTTCCTTTTCCAAATTAGAGGTGGTGTTCTGCAAAAAAGTCAGCAGGAACCAGGAGATGTTCCCTCGTGGAGGCAGTGTGCTGATGACACTAATTTGTTACTGTGTGAGGCAGCAGCGCTCCGTCTCAGGCTCTTTAGGGTACGTTGGCCTGGTGCGAGGCTGCAGCTCCTGTTGAGTCTGGAAGTAGCCTGAGGCCAGAGCTGGCAGTGGGTGCTCTTACTGTGATGTTACAGCTCTCAGTGCGCTTTGCCTACATTCAAAATGGGTCCCTGAGCCACCCTGCCTCTTGGGTTTGCTGCTTCCAGGTTTGGGGAACATACGTTTATGTGTTGCTTTAGAGAAGTTTCTACTCTATCGCAGAGACATACAGCCAGCTTTGAATGCGCTTCAGGGTCAAATGAAGCTTATTTTCCTGCCTGAAATAGGAGCTGAATCAGTTGCGAGGGGAGGTATTGCTGGCTGCAAGCAGGCCAGTTTAATGTATGTATCAATCAGATCCCCGCACGGTATATTGAAAAATTTTGACTTCTGTTTGTTGCTCGTAGGGAATACTAATGAGGGCATAAAGTGGTTTCAAGGCTTCATTTTCAATAAACTCAAGCATCCATTAAAATGTGTCACAATCTCCTTTCTGTAGAGAGCATACCCTGCATCAAGCTGTGCCTTTTCCTGCAGGATTGCATCTTGGTCATGCTTTTAATCTTGTATGTGTTTCATAACAAACTGGTGGGGGAAAATTGCTCAGAGATTAAATGGCATAGTATCTGGTATTTTTATCATGTAGTGCTGCAATACTGTGGGTTTTGGGGAGTAGGGAGGGGAAGAGAAGGAATGGATATGTATCTCTGTCCAAGGCTTTAGCATAGCACATCCATTTTTTTTTTTCCTTCCTCCCAGCTCTGGTAGCATTGAGGTTACATTGCCTGCCATCTGAGTAATTCTCCCCTTAGCTTCTCCATCCCCACCAAAACTTCTCTTGACTGTTTTGTAGCCTAAATCAAATCTAATTTGCTCACTCCCTATATCTATAAATACAATCTCCTCCTGCTGCCCTGTTTCCCACTAAATGAAGCTTGTTTCACCCTTCTTTGGTTTTGTATTCAGTGTTTCTTCAGTGCTTCTCCTCTGTTCATGAAATTCTTTGTTTACTCAAATCACAAATATCTTCTTATCTGTATTCCTAATCAAGAGCAACTTCTTCAAATTGGACCCTTTGGCAGTGGTCCACCTCCAGCAGAACATGTTTTAAAGTGCTCACCATTTTGATATTGAATCGTCATCACATGACTCTGGAATACATATAAAACTGAGTTTGTAATTCAAGACTGGATTGTAACTCTTCTAGATCAGTCTGTTTCAACAGTAAGTGCCACTGTTTAAATAACGTGAGGGTACTTCCTGTTTTACACAGAGTAAACATAGTCTGGGATTATAAATGGAGGTAAATTATTCAAGCATAAATCCTTTTGATAAGTGACTTCTAAATGTGCTTGAAGTCACAGTGTTAGGGTGGTTTGGGGGCATTAGAGAGCATTCCTGTAGTATCCATATTTATAAGAGATGCATGGATTTTGAGAATTGTTAGCACCTTGGATGTGCTGACAGTACCCCAGATGTCTGCAGTTTTTACTTCACTGATGTCCTTTAATGGTGATCAGCTGGAGCAGTTCAATTATGTTTTGAGGTAGGGCCCTAGAAAAAATTAGTTACCTGTCTTGCAACATGACCTATATCAAAAGGCTCTTTGAAGTACATGGTATTTAGTATAATACAAAGGTAAATTTATATGCCGTTTCATTCTGAAAGACTGTTGGAATTCCTACAGCTTCTGTGGCAGGCACCATCCGAAACCGATGGTGGTGAAGCTTCTAAAGGAGCAATGTGATAGGACACAACTTAGAAATCACACTTCCCTCTGCAAGTTTTTCATCTGTTGCTCTAGGAGCAACACTTGCCACGGTGATATTTAGGTAGCAGAACAGGGAACTGGGGGCATCAAGGTATGATAGGAATAGGGGAAGCTGGAGGGTAAAGGGGAAGTCGCAGGGCCCCAGGTGTTGAAGTTAGGGTTTTTTGCAAGTATAAGGAGAGTAAAGACATAGTACACAATGCATAGGACGCACCCTTCATTAACTCTATTGTTCACAGAACTATTTGTTGAGAGGAAGTTGTTGCAAGAAGTCTGACAGTGTATGTGGCAATAATGAGAAAGTATCTCATTCCCTACTCCACCCGGATGAGCTAGAAATCATGTTCATGTTTCTGGGTACATTATTGTACCAGGGGCGCAACTGCTTATGTACTACGACCAAGTTCTTTCCAGAGTCCACAGTGTTAAAATCACCTGGTGTCTACTGTAGACCTTGGATGCCATTTTCTGGCATTTTCAATAAGAGCTGATTGTGAAATATTTCATCTGTGTTGCTAATTATGTATTTGTAACATACAAAGCACTTGTGAGTGGGAAAGATTAAAAGTCCTTTAACATACATTTGTAATTTAATACCACTTTGAGATCAGTCACTTTCACTGTCCCACTCTTTTACTTCCCACTGTACAAGGCTTCTCCTTTAATTATTTTGTTCTCTCAAATATAAAGAAAAAAGGGAAATATTTTGAAAGAAAATACAAGATACCATTATAACAAGCAAAGAAATTGGCAAGGAGGCCATGCTTTTGGAGGCAGTAGTGTCTGCAATTAATTTTAACTCATTTTACAGTTGACTTGCTTCCAAGCTGATGGTTTTGTAATTTCATACAGGCTTCAAACAGAAGCAAGAATTCAGCCAGACTGTATACAGCTGCAGATGTACTGGATGCACACGGTGTTACCCTTTTAGTTGTTTGACAGCCACTGCCTTATTGTCCAGTGTCCTGCCCTGCTAGCCTAAACATCATGTTGGTAAGAGGTGGCACGGTGTGATGGCCGACTCTTGCTATTTATGTACTGTTGAGTCAAAGGCTACAGAGAATCGCTGAGCTGCCATGTGCAGCCCTTTCTTCCCTGGGGACATCCAGTGGTGCTCTCTTTTCTGCACAGCCATTGGGTTTAACAAAAGTTGCAGAGCTGGAGTATCTTTTGAGATCTCTACCACTTTTTCAAATTTCGTGGAAATCACCAACTCCTTCAAAATAATCATCAGTGGGAGATTGATTGCCAAATGTAGGCGGAAAGGGTTTTCTCATAAGCCTGTATCTTTAGGAGATCCGGAAAAGGATGCTGTTAAACTCAGAAGGGTTCATAGAAGAGCTACAGGAAGAATTGAAGACCTGATAAATGCATCTCAAAGTGAGCGTGTTTGAAATTTTTCTTGCATAAATCAAAGTGATGAAACCACAGTATGCACGATATTCAGAGGAGAGTCCTGATTGCATGGTTACTTATTCTTACTGCAGTGGTACCCAATCGTTGGAAGCTAAAGGCTAATCTAGTGGGAAACAAGTAGTAAAACGCTTCTTTTTTTTTTTTTTTTTTTTTCCTTTAGTCATTATCATTAATCAGTGAACAGTTACCTGCAGAACATTGTAAGGATATTTTAATCATTGTGAGTCCTTTGAGTTAAGCCTCAATTTCTTTTAAAGAAGGTGCTCTGGAGATACAGTAGACATCACGAATTCATTGCACAACTTGACTAGGTGAGAGCTTTCATCACTGTCTTAAGAGGCCAGACTATGTGATCCCAATTATCCCTTTTGGTCCAAAAATATGAGGAGAAACTTAAAGCAAGTATGAACTATTTGTGCCATAACTGGAATTATAGGAATTATAAAGCTGATGTGGGCTACTAATTAGAGCTGGTTATACCAGAATGCCTACCTGACCATGCCCTTAATTTGCATCTTGTTTTTCCCTAAGAAGATCTAAAGTGACAAGACACTAAAAACTTTTTTAAAAGAGCACTTACTTTGCTTTTTTTTTTTTTTCTCATCACCAGTGATCTTAGTGCTGTACAAACAACAGTATAACCACCCCTTGGTGAAGCAGAGCCTTCTTTGGCTGGGATATCATAGGTTTTAGCTGAACCTAGGACATGACCTTTCAGGGTAGAAAGTAAAATGGGACAGTGTGCCAGTGGAAACTGTTCACAATGTGTGTAATGCTTTGCTCCTGGTAGGGTACCAGGTTTACCATTGTGATGTGCTCTCATTGTGCAGGAAATCTCATCTGGTGCTTTATCCCATCCAGCTGGTGGAGGTATTTCGTATTCCATTAAAAGTCTGTGCCTTCTTCTCCAGGCACCTTCTGGGTATTGGTCTGTGATGACTCAGTAGTAGGCCATCACTCAGAAAAGTCTAAATCATCTAATGTTTGGTGGGTTTTTTTTCTGAAACACTACCTGTAAGACAGTATGTTGATATGTTTTTAGAGGAGAAAGCATCAGGCAGGATCATTCCAGGTGGGTATTTTCCTAATCTCTTAAAAATTGTAGAGAGTCTTCGGAGTCTGGTGCTTTACAGTTGTGGTGTTGCAGAGGATGATGCTTTGTTAAGAAGGTTTTAGTGCTAATGGAAGGTTTTGTCTGCGGGCCCAGCTTTCTTTGGTGTTTCCACAGAATGGCCCCAAAACATCCTTCCTGCAACTTCTGTATTATATTCACAGTGTGATCCTCTAGACGCAGAACAGTATAGCATGTCTCCAGGAGAGATGGTCCCTTTCTTTGCTGAAGCTTGTAAGGGAGAGGCTGTAGCAGGAGCTAAGCACACCAACAGTCATAACAGTACAGCCAGTACTGTTATAAGTAGAAAGGACAGCAGTTGATCAACGGAGGTGTTACACCAGCTCTGAATAGCTTTGAAAAGCTGCACATGTATTGTCTTACATGTGAGATGTTTCAGTACCCACTTCAGTGATTTTAGCATAATCAAGTGTCACAATGAAGTAAGTGGCCTTGTAGGACCAGAGGAACGATTCAAAGTAGGCAAGTCACCATCCTGTGACAGCTGTTTTTCAAATGAATGGTTCATGAATCTTATTTGATCTCTCCTCTTGCCAAGTCAGAGACATTGAGGAGGATTTTTCAGTTGATTTCATGGGAAGGAGTATTACAAAACGTGCTTTTTTAATGCCTATGATGTTTGTGCTTCTTGGAATGAATAGCTCTGTCTGCCTTAGTGTAAAAAAAAATTAGGTAAATGAAATTCTAACAAGCCTGATCATGTTGCTGTTTGGATAACTAAAGAAGACTCCACAGTTCTGCTTCTTGCCTTTCACAAACTTGGTGTATCTGAATGCTGATTTGGATTGAACATTTCTGTACTTTGTTTTTTAATAAAACATAGTTTTTGAGGATATAATGCCTTGATTTTTACTGTTAAATAGCTGTTACTTTGTGATACTTTTTATAATTTTTTTACCTCCCCTGCTTGTTATTACAGACAATGCAATAATCAATGGGATGTTAACATCTTTTTAGTTATGTAAATCTAGACATCATCAAGTTATTAGTATTATTTCTTGAATTCTAATTGGAGAGCATTTTCACATTAACTGTGACACAATTTGTATAACCTTAGCCCAGTTCTCTTGTCGAAATGAATTCAATGCATCAGCATTACTTTGGGACTCAGTTGGCAACTTAACTGTCATCAGGTTTCAGTAGTAGTGATCAATCAGCTTCATTTGAATTCCTTAATGAAAGTATTGCATGTGTAGGAAAGATCACTGCCCTTTAATAAGTACTGTTAATCAAGATCCCAGATCATCTGATTATTCACATAAATGTAATCAAAAGTTGTTCTGAGTTGTTTCAAGTTGTGTTTTTAAAGAATTAAAAGTTCCACCTACCTCAGGTGTGACAAGGCATGCCCAATACAGAAGGTTGTAGCCTCCATGTAGTGTTTGAAGGCACCTTTGATTGTTTTCTAGGTCCACAAATAATTACTTCTTTTCTTTTTAAACTGTGAGGGTTTGTTTTTGTTTTTTTTCTTCATTTAGAAAGGTGTATTTGCTACTGTAACATCTAATTAAATATATGATGTGAGAATCTATGTGAAAGAGTCTTCAAGGATTTATTTAGTAGAGAAATCATTATACTTGGACTGGGTAGAGGTGAGAAGAAGCTGGCTGGGTTTTCATTCTGTTGGTGCCATAGCTTGCTTTAAACCATCTCATTCCCTTGTCTTCCCTTCCTGTGTGCACTCCCGCCACCCAAAAGTTGTTGAGATTTGATCCAGACTCTCAGCTGATGCATTCGCTTTGCCCAAGAGGTCAGGGTTATTGCGCCCTGTGGTTCAAGTGTGTTGTGGCATGAGATTTAGCTGCTTTCCTCCAATCTGCTGTACTTCATGCTCTCCAGTTGTTACAGATTTCTATCTGTTCAGGTCACTTCCCAGCATGTCTGAATTTTTATTTAAAATATTACCAACCTGGGATAGTAGTTTGGCTTGGCTATACTCAGCACTTTGGAGGAAATCCTTACTCACCAGCTAGGTAGGAAACCCCTGGGTAAGTTAAAGACATGCAGCTTCTGTTTTGCTGTTTTGTTTCTTACAGTTGAATACCCTCTCACCCCCATCCCCCTGGGGTGCCTTATTTCCTTCTCTCAGTCATACGGTCTTTAAAGCTTCTAGTTTTAGTCTCTTCCTCTCTTATATTTTTACTTACTTTGTAATCAGATCCCTGCCAGTAGGCTCAAAAGCCTTTTTGGGGGGTGATTTCTTGGTAACTTTTGCCCTTTTTGTAGATGTTTGTGGTCCCCACTGGCTGGCAGAGGGGAAAAGTCAGGACATGCTCATGCAGCTTATTTTGTTTGCTTATGTGCTCATGCACGTATGTACACAGTGACATGCAGGCACTGCCTGAAAGGAGGGATTGTGCTGTGTGCTGGCAGCTCCTTCCTGGGAGCAGGTTAAACTTGGCCAGGCCTCAAGTCAGAGATCATTGCAGTTTGCTTTCCAGAAACCCTGTATATCCCATATAACACACTGTGCGTCTTCTCGAGACCGACCTATGTTTCCAAGCAAAGAAAAACAACATGGGAGATTTTTGTGTCACTGGCTGGCTTCATTATGTAGCTATAACAGCCTTTCTGTGTCTGACTCCCATGCTGCCTTTTGGTCTTTGGTCTTCTTTCTTTCCTTATCTGCCTGTAGAGACAGTATCTCATTGTTTCCATGTAATATTGCCATAGGCCACAGTCAGCTCAGCTAAAGCTGTTGTCTAGGCTCTAATCGTTTGCTGCATGTTGTAATTGTTGTTTTGTGCTTCACTCATCTTGCATTCCTTGCCACGCTGCTTTAACACAAATGCTTCTGCAACTGCCTTGATATGTTGACCCATTCCTTGTCTTCCTGCCGTACTAAATCAAATTAAAATTTCCTCACTTTCCCTACAAGAACCAATATAGTACTGTCACTAAGCTGATTTATCCTTTCCTGATTGTACCTATTCTTTTGTGTTGCTATTCCCTTATAATTTTGACATACTTCTTGCTTTGCTGCAACTTGTATTTAGGTTTTCTGTCCCCTCGGAAAATCAGCGTGTGCTAGGAATAACTCCTTCTTACTTACCCTTCCTCTTTACTCTCCTGTCCTTCACCTATCACCCCCTGTTAATAACTGGGGTTGCAAGTCCAAGACCAAGGCAGGAGGAAATGATGATGTCAGTGCCAGTAATAGTCACTAAATCAGTGCAGTTAAAAATTTCAGCAAGCTTGTGTCTTTGTTTAAGGCCTCAGGGCACTGTCACAGCAGATAATTTAACCATTTTTTATATTAACTAAAAACTTTTCTGAAGTAGCTTTTAGGAAGCTTGCAACTCTTCTGTAATGACTCAAACTGGCTTAACTGCTAATGGATTAACTCCTTGTCCTGTGAGAACAGGATGGCTGACACCCACTTTTTAGTCTGTTCTCTTTATTTAGTAGAGAGTACAGATGGTACTCTGTAAATGCGTGGTTTTAAAAGTCCTTCTAGAGCTGATGCTGGGAAGCAAGTTGGATGTTTTGAACTGTAGCATGGAGGACAGCTCCCATATTAATAGCAGAAAAAAGTCTGTGTGATTTTTAAACTATTAAGAAATGTTTAGATGTCTACTGACATGAGAAAATTTTGCAGTTTATTTGAAGTGATAGTGGTTTTAGGGATGCATATGTATTAACTTTATTTCTTCCTTACATTTAATGAAACAGTTTTTTGCATTGTCTGTAGTTTTACTGTAATATCTCTAATATTATTTGGTTTAGATTGTGGAAGCAGGGGTTGTGCTCATTAGCTTTCATTTGCTTTCTGTATATTATTGATTGGCTTTGTATGAATATTTGTTCCTGATTTGCTATTAAATATCTTCAGTAAATACCTGGGAAGGAAATTGTTGTTCAAACCCAAACATTAACAGTCAATTCCTCTTCCTCTGCTCTGTCTGAAGGAAATCACCATTAACAGCCTTGTGTTAACAAGAATTGTGTGTGTGACAGAAGTGTTGTGCATACAGAGCTTTCTAGTTAAGACTAAAAGCTAATCTAGGTGCTGCATGAGGCTGCAAAAACTGCTGTAGGTCAGCTCAGGGAGGAGCCTATGTTCAGGATAGCATGAGTTTAAGAATGTGTTTAAATGTTTTGATGGATTGCAACCATTCTGGACGCAACTGGGAATGGAGAATAAGAGGGAGTACTTATGTGGGGTTGCAAGCTGTAATCTCAGAGTTTCAAGCTTTCTGTTGTGCTTTTGGTGTGGAGGCTTTGGAGAGTATTTTAAAGAGAAAAATCAAAATAGTTGCCTGCACAACCTGTTCCTCTGATCTGTATAAGCTCTATCCAGATTTCAGAAGCTGAAATGGGGGTGGTTTTGAGTGTGTAATGTACCTTGTATATAAATGTTTCAGAGCCAATGCATCAAATACTGTACAGCTTTTATTTTAAGGGAATATGCACTGAGTGAAATGCTGGTCCCACTTAAAGTTGTGCCATTTGTTTGAATGGGGCAGGATTTCATTTAGTGCCACAGATCTTTGTGGCAAAGTGAGTTGTCACGTGAAGGGGAAAAAAGTAGCTCTAGTTAAGCATTAATCCTCTCGGAGGTTAAGGGGATAGCAAGGGCTTTTTTGTTTGTAAGCCAGAACATGTTTGTTCACCAAAAAAAACCCCAAACCCAGAAGGAGGAGGGTATCATCCAAAGAGGATAGGGTACTGCTGGAGTTCCTAAAGGCGAGTGGTTTTCCTGGAGGTCCAGTAAAAGAGATGGAAGGATAGATTGGGGAGCAGTAGTGTGGCTGAGGATTGGATAGAGACTCTGGTTTCAGGTTTCCTGGAGACATGAAAAAATGTAGTGGGGAAATGGCTTGAAAAATCATGATGACAAAGTAAGCATTGCTCCCCCCGCCCCCCCGCCCCAGTATGCATATATCTACTTGGACATTGTTCCATCCTTTCCTTTCCCTGGTTCATTCTACCAGGTGTGGTCAGTGGTCACCAGAGACTACATAATGCTGTAATATTTAGTGTCTGAAGGTGAACCAGAGCACATCACTGTGGACAATTCACAGTATGTTCAAACTGCCTTCAGAGGAAACTGGTCTGTCTCCAGTACAAAAAGCATTCAGGTGAGAAGAATAGTAGGAAATCTCATTTTGGTAAAAGCAGATTACTTCGAAAAGTCAAGGAATAGGTACTTTTGAAATCTTACCTGACTAGAGTTTGCTTACTGGGAGTAGGCATGATCCTTTGGCTTCAAATGTTCATCCAGAGAAGGGCTTGACTCAATACATGGAGGCAGTATTGCTAGCCTCAATATTCCCTACGGACAGGGGCAAGGCAGAGTCAGAGTATGGATTGGTAAAGAAATTTTGAGGAGGTTGGGACATGATTATCTTAGTATTTTTGATGATGGAGTGTCGTGGTTTAACCCCAGCCAGCAGCTAAGCACCACCCAGCTGCTCGCTCACCTCCCTCACAGTGGGATGGAGGAGAGAATCAGGAGGGTAAAAGTGAGAAAACTCATGGTCTGAGATTAAGACAGTTTAACAGGTAAAGCAGAAGCCACACATGCAAGCAAAGCAAAACAAGGAATTCATTCACTACTTCCCATCAGCAGGCAGATGTTCAGCCATCTCCAGGAAAGCAGGGATCCATCATGCCTAACTGACTTGGGAAGACAAATGCTTTAATTCTGAATGTCTACCCTTTCCTTCTTCCCCCAGCTTTATGTGCTGAACCTGACGTCCTATGGTCTGGAATATCGCTTGGGTCAGTTGGGGTCAGCTGTCTCAACTGTGTTTCCCCCCCCAACTTCTTGTGCCCCCCCAGCCTGCTCGCTGGTGGGGTGGGGGGAGAAGTAGAAAAGCCCTTGGCTCTGTATAAGCACTGCTCAGCAATAGCTAAAACATCCCTGTGTTATCAACACTGTTTTCAGCACAAATCCAAAACGTAGCCCCATATTAGCTACTGTGAAGAAAATTAACTCTATCCCAGCCAAAAGCAGCACATGGAGGCAGAGTGTAATTTAAAACTGGAGTTGAGGAAATGGTGAAAATTTTTGCCTTATTCCAGAAGAAACAGGCCACTCAGCCTCTTGGCAAAAAAGGGTTGTGTGTTTGTGTTAAACCCCAAATGAAGATCTGGTAGATTACTTTGGAAGTGAAGAGGGAGTGCAAGGTTTGTCTGAAGGTGCACTAACAGCAGTTCAGATGTAACATCTGATCAGACCAAAAGCCAGGACGCTGTCTCTGAGTGTGTCCAGTAGGAGATGGAGAATTATGAGAACAGTCATACGGTGATACACTCTCCTGGCCTCCAGAAACTTATGATTCAGGGAATTTCTGAGCTAGATGTAGTGCCTTTGTGCTTAGTAGTGGTGGATGCAGATACATCCAGGCAAAGCCCCTCTAAAACATGTGAATATGACTGGTTTAGCAAGGTCCTGGTCACACTCAGACCAAGGGAATAAGGAGGAGGCCTGGGAACAGTCCCTGCTTGAAGTGGAAGACAGAAGTCAGCTCACTGGTCTGAGAGCAGCTACCACGTGCCAGCACAGATGTGAAGCTGGCTAAGGTACACGTGGAAGTCTATCATGCAGTGTTACCTCGAAGTTCCTCTTAAACCACTGGGAATGAGTAAGGAGCTCAGATTGTGATGCAAGGCTGCACTGAAAGAAACGGACATTCAGGAATGAACTGAATGCAGCAAGGAAAGGAGAAATGCCACTTCTTTACTGTCAGACTAGATGAAAAGGCTGGATTACTCTATTATGAAGTTAAAGATTAATAGCTTATTTTATATGCCCTGAGAAGTCCATTCACAAAGGGAGACTATTCAGAGGTGCTCTGTTACCCCTGGAAGACAAGGTACTCGGGATTGTACATATGTTACAAGATGACCCTATAGTCAGTAGAAAAAAAAAAAAAGAAAAAAAAAAAAAGAGGAAGATCCAGAGACATTTAAGAAAGTAAGTCACATACCCAGCACTGGGGAATGTACCTTACCAAACAAATACTTAGTATAAGCCAAAGATGCATTGTTTTGATGACAGTTCTGACAAATCTGCCAAAAAGTTTGCTTTTAAGTTGGTACTTCTCTGTCTGGTTAGGCTTACCACACAAAGTACTGAGTGTTCAAGTAGTTAGATCACTAGAGTCAGGAAGGAGGAGGAAGTCCCTTGTCTTTGAAATGACGCGGAGAAGAACCTGTGTGCGGCCAAAAAATACGCATATGAGATGGGACAAAGCCTCAAGGTAAAGAAATGGGAGAGGGCTGGAACAAGTGGAGGCTGGAAATAGAATATTAAGAAGACTTATCAGTAAAGTTGCCAAGCATTAAGATCGATCCCAGGAACCCAGTATGTACATGAAAGCAATTAAAATACATGGATTATGTACAGTGATAGAAAGCAAGACTGTGTAGAAAAAAAGATGTATTTATTTTCTGTTGAGGAATCACAGTGAGAAAACAGTCTGATCTGAGGAAGAGAGAATGGCAACAGTGTGCTGTTCCCTCCCCTAGGTTGAAACTGTGGGAAGAACGGAGCCTGACTAGCTACACTGGAAGTGATTCAGTCTGGAAGAACAGTAAATAGGGATACGTGTTTTAAGAACAGCTACGTCCCTTCTGGTTTCTTTGTGTCCGTTTTTGCATTGATCATCCATTCTGGCACACAAGGATGTCGATGACACATGTGCATCCTGAACTGATCGGAAGGCCTATAATTTTTAAATAATTTTTGCGATTCCAAGGAAGGGGTGTGGAATGCCTACAGGCTTGCATCACCCTGATGTTGCTCGCCTGTGTTAAACCTGGTTTTGAGTGTGATTGTGTAGGAGCTGTCTGTGACTACAGCCTACAGCTCTTGGTTGGCAGCCCAGAGACAGAGGGAATGCCTGTACTGTCAGAGGTGAGCTGCTTAGTCCTTGTTGAAAAATCTTGTCTTTTTTCAAAACCTTCTCCTCCTGCCTCCCTCTCAACTTCTGTAATCATGTAATTTAAAGGCAAGAGGGCATGCTCATGGTGTGTTTGGGTTTGAGGTTTTCTTTTCCCCTCTGGGAATTTTCCATAGCTTATTTACTCTCATGAAGGTTTGGTCATGAACCACACTGAAAACTGAAATGTCTTGTTCCTTGAAACCTGTTAATTTTATAAACCACAAGCAAAATATAGTGAGGCAGCTGCATTTAGAGTTTTCCCATACGACCCAGCACTAACCTTAGCCCAGCCCAGCCAGGCTAGCTGCGAGGGATGGCTCACCCTGCCCCAGCTGGGCTCGAGACAGCTAATGATCAGAAACTACCAGTTGGGCAGAAAAGATTCTAGCAGCCACCAGACATTTTTCTTCTGGGGCCTGATGAGTTGACTTGTAATTCTTGAATAATCTTGATTGCCTAGGCTTTTTTTCATTATCCGAGTACATGTATGTTAAATTAATTCTGCAGATGATTAGAGCGAAGGCATTTCATTTTTACTGGCTTTATTCACTGCTTCCCAGTGTGCCCCCCCACTAGAGATTATACCTTTATTATAAATTTCTTTTTGTATGTTTTTTTCATCTAATCCAGATATGAACTGTCAGTTGTCATGTGATACCCATGTGGCAGAATTGAGGCTCCATTTTATCATGTCTCTGGGTAGCTGTCATTTTGTTCTAGCTCTTTTCCTGCTTGCCAATTAAAGCCAGTATTTTGGTACCAGGTTGAGAGAGGAGGAGTGTTAATTTATCCAGCAGGATTTTCCCATGCCTGAAGAAAGTGGCCGTAGTGAAAGCAGCTCTAGGATTACAGTTTCCTGCAGCTAATGAGGGTATACTAACATGAGTTGACCAGACCTGTGCCTTGATGAATTTTATTCCCTACAATGCTTAGTAAAATATAAGAACCAGAATGAGTCCCTCTCCAGACAAAGCCTTCCTTCCTCAAAATCCTAAGTCTTCAGTCTTTTGCCTGCTTTCTCCAACGTCCTTAAACAATAACCGCTTTTAAATTACCTGAAAGGCTTGGGATACAGTTTATGTCGGTGTCTGTTTCCTGTTTTCCCACATTTTGTTTCTTTCAAGGTTGTTTTTGCTTTTCTGAGTTCAACTGCACACAAAGAAACGTCTTACTCTTAGGTCATCTTGACTGTATGAGAACACCTGTGTATTTTGTTTTTTTCTTTTGTTTTGTCTGTTGTTTGGGTTTGTGTTTTTTTTTTTTTCCCCTGAGAATGTAAAAACTACCCTACTGTGTTAAATCCCTCTCTAGTCTAGGCTAGTACTGTTTCTGATATTTGCTGGTGAGTGATACTTCAAATATGGTATGATTGCTCCAGTGTTACACCCTTCTCAATCAGCAATTTGGGCTTTCTTCCACTGGAGGAGGCTTCTGGACCATTAAGCTTTAATAGCTGCCTACAGACCTACACTCCATGAGTTCACGTAGTCCTGGTTTGAATCCATGTATTCTTTTGGCCTCCACAACATCCCATGGCAATAAGTTTTGCAATTTCATTACACTTTGTGTGGAAAAAGTACTTCCTTTTGTTTATTTTAAACCTGCTGTCTGGTAATTTCATTATGTACCCCTTAATTCTTATTTTGTGAGGAAATGTTCTTCGCACCATTCATGATTTTGTAAGCTGTTCATGAATGGATAACTTTTGGTTTTGGAGATGGAGAATACAAACCTGGGAGAACCACAAGCGATTAGAAGTCATCCTGTTCTTCTCCATATGTTTTGTAGAGCACGCACAATTCAAGATGCAAGTGCCCAATGATATATGTTGTTGTGGTCTCTCTGACCAGCTCGTGATACTGTTTGTCTTTTTAACTGTTGCTGACAGTTGACGTGATGATGATAGAGGGCTATCCACAAAACCTGTAACAAATTCTTGTGTGGCAATATTAGAATAGATCTTATCATTGTATATGTGTATAGTTAGAGTATGCCGATTTTTTTTGTGTGGATAACTTCACACTTTCCATCATTCAAATTCATCTGTGATGTTATTGCGTAGTGATTTATAAACTCTGCATGTCCTCAAGTGTAGATCATGCTGTCTGGGATCACTTTCTGTTGTCTGCATATTCTTGAAAGGACTGCTTTTATTAAAACAGGAATCGTACTTTCTCAGAACATGCTTTCTCTGTGTTTAATATCACATAGTTCTTCCTGTGTGGATGAGAGGTGCCTTGGAAGCCATTCATCAACAGCAGAAAATTGGCTGACTGCTATAAAGCCATTGAGTTACTATTTCATTTTTAAAGAACTTACGGGCTGCCTTAAGGAAGCAGTGGAAGGGGGTGAGGGGTTTGACACTGACACTTGGTGTTCAATTGTTCTGTTCAAACAGGAGTGTGTTGAAGCCACATCTGCTATCCTAGAAGAATTACCAGCAGTCATGCTGTAGCTCACTGGCAAAGTGTTTCTGCTGTGAACATAGTCATATTAGTGTAAAGACCACTAGAAGGAAAGTGGTCTGTCCTTTACTCATAAGAAAATCAAGCTGGACCTGCCTCTTCATAAAGGCTTTCTGCTGGTACTTAGGCGTTTTTCCTCCTGCACTTCTAGCTACTCTGCCAGAAGGCTACAATGTAAAGTTCCTTGTAAGTGTTCTTTCTGTTCACATCTGCCCTTTTTAAAGTTAGTAAGTAGCATTTTCCTTTCGGTTTTGAATACTTGTATTAATACACATGCAAAAAAGCCTATTCTACACCTTTTCTGTAAGGTAGGCTGGGTGAATTTGGAGTAGGACTTGCTTGAAAACAGGCATTTAGTCTGTTTATGAAGCCTCTGAGAGGCGTGGAGCTGTCAAATATACATGTTCTGTGGGTACCTCCTGCCTTTCTGGAGCCGCAGCAAGGGACTAGGGAAGAAACTGCTCAGTCATCTCAAATGGCACTAGATGCATGTGTTTAGACAACCAAATCGCATCTATTGTGTGTTGCTTGACGTTAAGGGTTCCTGGAGCTTGCGCCTTGCGTTTCCAGCTGGTGCTGGGATGGATTTTGTGGCTTGAATTTTGCTGTTTGCATGGTAGCACTCTGCAATATTGGATACCTGCTAAACTAGGCATCTGGGAGGCTTCTAAATTCTGTCTGTGTGGAAGGTAAACTTGTAGTGAAACAACAGAAGTCCAGAAATAAGTGCCTATGCAATCCAAGTTTTTCCTAACTTTCTCTATGGTTTTGATCTATGATTTCACTTGAGTATCCAGAATATGGAACATAATTCTCTTTGGCACTAGTGTTAGTGAATCAGCAATGAGGAGTCATCTAGGTTAATAACTAAATGCTTTTGCATGTGTATAGGGGCTATGCAAATGAGAAGCTTGAGTGAGTGCATTATTGGGGGCTGTCTGTATTAAGCCAATTACTTGGCCTTTATTCTGCGGGATCATAGGTGTGAGAATCCAGCTATGAATGTAACATAGCACTTCAGCTGCCTGTGTGTCCCCTTAGTGTGATCTTCAGTCTTCATGTACTTCTAGGAGTGTGGTAACCTACCTAGGTTGTACCTCCTCTGGCACAAAAATGATTTCTGTATTGGTGCAGAATATTTAAATTTTTTCCTTCCTTTATGCAGAGTAAGTAATAGGTCTGTATTTAAACTATATCTGAAGTTCACATCGTATGTTACCAAATAACTTGCTTTGTGGATAAAATTAGTGGAGCACTATCTGTGGATAGTGGAGCACTATCTGTTACTGAATTTTTCTCTACTGATTTTTAAATTTTTTTTTTTATTGGTATCAAAGTTGCTGTTACTGAAAGCAGTAAAATGGATATTGCTTTTCTTGCTGATTTTATAGCACCCAGAATTTTGCAAGATACTTTACACTGCAAGTATAGTACTACTCACCTGCCCAAAGAGCTTCAGAGTTTGTCTCCACTGAAATTTTCCAGTTATAATTGTGTGAATACATCAGCCCAACAGGCTTACCTGTTGGAAGCAGAACTTGTTTCAGGAGGGAGAGTCCTGGCAACTGGCTTGTCTGCCTTTGTTTCCAATTGGTGCTGCATTCCTCAGTACGTTTTACCTTGTGAAACATGAAACATTTTTTCACTGTTTTGGGGGGTTATGTTGGGTTTTTTCTTCTTTTTTTCCAAAGAGGTGTTGAAATGAGAGTGCAGAAGTACAGATTTCTCACCATGGCTTGCAGCAAAACCCAATTTGTTCCATTTTGTCCCTCCAGTGTCTCCTTGACTTCTTCAGTGTAGAACTGCTGGATGTGTTTCTTCAGTTTTGCTATTTAAAAGTTTAATGGAGAAAGATGGCTGTGTCATACTGTCTCCTGGTCTGTAGTTAACTCACCTTTACAAATAAGCCCATGCCAAATTTTGTCAAAAGCTCTGAGAAATTGCTTGACTACTGCTGGGATCTGTCTGTGTGGTTTTTTTAATCTTTTGTTACAGAAGTAAATTCTGGTTATTTTTTTGTGAATAAATTGTCACAGAATTTTGAAGTGCTGACAGCTCCCATCTTGTCAGCAGACTCTTATTTCATGAAACTTAAGTTGTTGTACTTGCATAATAAGAATCCTTTGAGTTAAGGTTTCTCTCTAATTTAACAGTATTTTTGACCCCGTTAAAGTTAGTATTTAAGGCCAAAATGTGTTTTCAAGTTTAGGTATAAATTAAAGGCTTGGGCTGAGTGACGCTTCTGTTCCCTAGTGTAAAGTATAGTGAAAAGGGAACAGAATGAAAATGTATTGCTTTTATTTTCACTCCAGTCTCCTCCCATTTCATTGATTTGTTTGTCTGCATTTTCTTCTCTTCTAGAGTTTTAGAGTGCCAAGGGCTGCCCATTGTCAACGGGCAATGTGATCCCTACGCCACCGTTACCTTAGCAGGACCCTCCAGGCAAGTATTGCACATAGAAGAGCTTCCATTTTATAAGGATGGTTTCTGTTTCCTTTGTCTATTATAAATCTGCATTCTCAGATGGACAGATGGGAGTATTTAGACTCCACTAGAATATGTTAAGTGTTGGTGTGTGCATGTATGAACTACTGAATTACACTAGAGTAAGTAATTTGAGGCTTGTTTCAGTTTTGATGTATGTAAAGGTCTGAATAATCCCTGAATAATTTGAATATCCTGGAGTATGTAATTTGTGGCTAGGCTTAATTTGTGCATCTTCTTACCTCACAGTTGGAGGCCAGTTTTTGAGCAAATTTATTGCCTAATTTTGGGCAGGGGCAGAAGAGAAAGCTGAATACATCAACATCTTGCAGAGTATGCACGTCTGTATGTGAATATTTAGAGTCTTTTCACTTTAAAGGTGTGGCAAATTAATGTGTATGTCAAAAGCCCTTGGTGGCTCAGTCCTATAATTCGATATATGTGGGCATAATAGCATGGATAAAATTTGGAATGAGGTTTTTGGTAACGAGATTCTGCATAATACTCTTCAGTCTAAATTTGGATTCAGTTTTCCTGTTCTGTTATAAAAATTTCCTGTGCTGTTGGATGTCACTGTTTTGTTTCTGCTTACCTAGAGTCATCTTTTAGGTCTGTGCCATGGTAGAAACAAAACAGTTCTGCTATGACCTCAAAGACTCAGATTTGGTAGCATGGGTTATTCATAATGTTGTATAACAATTTATTGAAAATACTATAAATAAGATGCATTCTTGGCAAATACTTACCTTGCATGCAGAAGAGTCTTTGAGACTGGTCTGTATTCTTCATCTTTGTCTCGGTGTGTTATGCCTTATCTCCATTAATCAGCTGTGTATTTGAGTTGTATGCTTTGATATTTTAAGCCCGTAACTTGTTTCAGATGGTACTGGGTGGCTATTACTTAAACTATAAGGAAATTTTTTGACTAACCCTTGTATCTTTGGATGTCCAAACTTACCTTTGTTTGCTTCCGTCCTCTCCCCAGTCCAGATAATGTATAACAACTGAAAATGTGTTTCCCTTCAGAATAAGGAGCACAGCCTCATCCTATTCCTGTCTGGTTTTTGGTGGGGGGAGAAGTATTGCCTCCTATCTCCAGCAAGCAGCATGCAGCTTATTCCCATCCACTGCTTTGTAATTGCCCAATAATTGTGCTTGCCTTAATCGCCTCCTGTTCTACATCCTGCTTCCCAGTCCCCTCCCAGATGGGCTTATCGGTAAAGAGGTTGACTGGCAAGTGTGACTGATGAGATGGGATAGGCAATCTGCCTTATGTCCTGGAGACGATTAGTCTCTCTTATCTCTCAGCTCCAACTAGGAATAGTGGGATATTCTTAATCTGTGCATCATTCTCCTCTCCGGATTTTTCAAGGCTTCTCCTTTTAGAGTAGGAAAGCTACTTTATTCTGCTGCATTTATGCAATGCCAAGCATAAAAATTTCAACAAATGTGCTGCTGCTTATTGCGTGATTTGTGCTTACAGAGCCATCAGACTTCCTGACCAAAACTGTTTCTATGCCTGTATTACAGATGGGAAAACATTGTATACTGGTGGACTGGCCCATTCAAGTCACACAGGAAGCCTGTAGCAGCACTAGGAATTAGACCCAGCTTTACTTGACCTCTGTAAAAGAATAGATAGAGTTGTCTGGTTCATATAAGCAGTTACAAGCTATCTAAGCAGCTTTGCTGCATGAGAAATGAGGGATAGATTCTGGGATGAAATGATTAGTAGGTCACTTTTACACATGGCTGATGTGCCTCTCCATCTGTGTCTGTTTTATCTATGCCTGCAGAGCTGTAGGGCAAGATTGGTGACACAGGACAACACAGAGCTTTTCACTTGTAGGTAACGAGAACAAATCAAGCATAGGTTCATAACATTTGGAAATCATCGAACAGCTGTTGGCTGGCCTGTGAGAAATGCATTGGCTGGCTCTAGCCCAGTATCAAGCAGTTAGATGTCTGTATTCTAAAAGGCAGGCGCAGGCGGATGGCACTGCCTGTAGAGGATGAATGGGCAGTGCTGAACTTTGTCAGGCCTATTGCCCAGTGAGTGGTTTGAAGGTCTGCCATGTCTTCTTCCTACAGAGCAGTAGAATTTAAGAGACTTCTGTACAGCACTGCTCATAATAATTCAATAACATAACATTAACTAAGTGCTGTTGGGGCTGCAGGGAAAAGGGTGGTAATACAGCAATAAAAATATTCTCGCTGAGGAAATAATTCTCGGGGTTTTTTTATTATTTAACACCACTGAAAAGCATTCATTGATTCCTCAGGCCAGGATTCTAAAATATAAAATACAGAAATGGCTTTGTCGATCCTCCTGTCTCCTGTGCTTTTAGGGTATGAGGAATTTTTGAGTCGCATCAAGACTGAGACCGTCCCCTAAATGTTGCTGCTCAGAGCCCCATTCTTGCCAGTTGTTTTGTACAGATACAAGATTCTGCTGGGTCAAGCGAGTGACAGAATCAGGGTTCAAGGACTTGTGTTTAAGAGAGGATAAGAAACTGTGATTACTGCCACTTCAGAGGAATAGGCATGCAGTGAATCCCTCTCTTAAATGTGTGTGAGTGTGTGTGCCTTGCTGTGCTGGAGCCACATGGCATTCCAGTTTTACCGGATAAATCAAGTGGATGACTGTTCCTCAGTGTCTGTGTTCTAGGATCACACTTCTGCTAACGTTGTTTCTTACCCTTTTCTTTTTTTCTTTCTTTAATTTAGATCAGAAGCCAAAAAGACTAAAGTTAAAAAGAAGACCAACAATCCACATTTTGATGAAGTGTTTTATTTTGAGGTTGGTATTTCAAAGGAACGGGTGATAAGCTGAAATACTATACTGTAGATAGTTGGCACAGCATCCTGCTCCATGTTGTGCCAGCTGTCATCTTTGAAGGCTGTTTCAAAGCATGGTGCAGGGGAAAGAAGTACCCAGGATCAGACTAGCTGTCTGCTGAGGGAGCAGTACATTGCTTCAGCTCAGGCGCTCTGTAGGAAAAGCTTCAGGGTGGGTACTTTTGAGCAGCAGGGTTTATACTCCCATCACAACTCACCCCAGAAGAGTTTTGAAAAAGAACAGTTAAAAATGGGATTTAAAAAAAAAAAAAAAAATAATTTTTTTTTTTTTTTTTTGCCTGTGTTTTTTTTATAGCTGCTCCACCCAGTCTTTCCCAGTCAATGGGAGGAAGGTTATCTCCTAGGAATACTGAAAACTGTAGAGGAAAAATACACTTAAACTGGGTGTTCTGGCTGTCTGCCAGTCTGCTGCAATACCAGTGCCTTTCCTCCAAGTGGGTGAAACCTCTGCAGCTTTTTTTAATACAGAGCATTTTCAACAAGTCCAGTTAAGACAAAGTATAACTTTTATGAAAGTGCTCATTTTGGTTCTTTCTGGCAAGAGTAGCTGTAATTTTGATATGTCCATACATATATGTGCATGTGTTTATAATTTGGATACCTCTTGAAACTTTTCATTCTGTCTTCTAAAGTATGTGTATCTTTCTCTTTTCTTTTTCTCTTGTACATCCTAGTGCTGGTCTATGCTTAATTGTGCTATTTCAGTAGACACATCAAGAATGTATCTGGCATAATGAAGTTGATGAAAAGCCAGAGTAGTGCAATGCAGTTGGCATATCATTGAAAAGCCCTTTCTGCCCATACGGCTTTCATGATTCAGGTCACATTGGCATTAGAAATTGTTGCTGGCATAGGGATGGCACTTAGGGATGTGGTTTCTCGAATCGGTTCAGGGCCACATCGGGAAGGAGAGCTAGGGAGAGAGCAGCAGATCTGAAGCGCACATATCATTCTTGGCAGTGCCAGTGAGAGGCTTATTGCTGTCTTCCCCCTCCTTCTACAAACCACCATCTTTGCCTAGAAGCTGACGGTTGTACCGACTAATCTGAAGTCTGTCATACCAGCAGAAACATGCTCTTGTTGGTGTAATATATTTGGATTTGAGGAACAGATATAGCGAGTTCTTTATTGGCAGGAATACTTTCTCACTGCCCAAAGGGGTGGAAGCCGTGAGGGTTGGCCAAGATAGCTATCTAAGGTAATCTCTCCCCTGCTAACCAACACGTCCCTTCCTAGGATATAACTTCCCTGCAGACTTAACTTTAGCAGTGAGCCTTTGTATCTCCTTGTCTGACTCCATGAGACTGTGTAGAGGTGCTGCATGGGCAAGGTTGGTGGGGGAGAGATCCCGTGGTACTGAGTGCTGAAACTGCACTGGGGTGTCTGTTTACTCAGGGCTGCCCAGGATTTCAGTCTGTCACCTGGCCCAGAGCGGTGACCTTTGGCAGTGACACAAGAGTGATGCTATAAGTAAACTAAAAGGACCTTCCTTATTCTCAATAGGCAGTTCTGGAGGCATCTGTCAGCAAGAGCTTTTTAATGAGAATGTAGTCCAGGAATTCAGACTGTAAACCACAAAACTTCACCTGTCTGATTGCTTAGCCTTCTGTGCGCTGCAGAAACAGTGAACGTTTGGTATTCAAACACTGAACTTGGCAGGTGGTGCCATATTGGGAGAGGAAGGAGAGAAACAGAAAGCATCTTCCAGCTGGAGTTGTGGAGGGGGCTGGAGGCTTGCTTAGCTTGCCTTTATGCTGAGAGCTGGGTTGCGTGCAAGTATCAGCAGAAGCAAAACCTGAACTCAAGCCCATGCCCCAGTTGTTCTGCTAACTCAGAGCAAAATGTTTTCTGTGTGGGTAAGAGCAGAGCTTGGGAAATGTCTGAATCAGCCAGAGCTCTGAAACATAAACATACCCTTAGTGCAGACAGAGCCATCATAGATTTATGTCATTTTGAGAGTAGTTATACATATCAGGCTAAATCTCTCCAAGGAGCAAGGTTCAGTAGAACTGCTGTGACTGGGAAATATATTCGCCGCTGAGACATGGGTAGACCTGTGGCTGGTGCATGCTAACGGAGTGCTCTGATTCCTTTGGAGCTGTGCAGATTAATGCTGTTGACAGCGGTGTCACTTACTGCTTCCAAACAGCTTCATCAGCTTTCCTGCAGCCTGCTAGCACAGTGATTGGCCGTGCCTCCAAGGAAGAAGCTGATCTGTAAAAGGCAGCGAATGGGTGCTTTCCTTTCTACAACCAAAAAGTCGCACAGATTTAATTTTCTAAATGGAAAATAGCTTATCATTGGTTTGGGAAATCTAAGGGCTTATTTAAGGGGTGCGATGAGCGAAACTTGCACCTGATGGTTAGGAGCCATTTTCACCACCGCTCCAGCTGCAGCGCGGTGTGGGGGCTTAGAGTTCTATATGCAGCTACAGAAAAATGGCCCTCTTATGGGAACCGAAGAAGGTAGTGCTGGGGACCTGTTTGCAAACCTGTGTGTGCTGAAAAAAAAATGAGCAGCTGATAAACAGCTTGCCAGCTTTGCCTAAAGAAAGGGACCAGTACAGCAGAGTTGTGCCCCCTTTTTTTGTAAAATGGTACGTGGCAGCTAGTTCAGCACTGGGGACTGGGAGTTCCCTCATCTCCACTTCTATCCTTGGAATGGATGGACTTCATAGAGCTGTCTTTTTAGGACTACCACTCTTGAGCTGTATTAATCTGCAGACTAAGCAGTTGTACAGGTGAACAGAGAGACCTTGTACATGCAGACTCCAGCAAAACTTCTCAGAAAAGTGCTTACTTAAGAGGGACATGCCATAAGTTACACCTATGCTGTAACTTTTTTTAACAACTCATGTATTACAGACAGTAAAAGACTTAAGTTTGCTTCCTTATTAAAAATTACACCATTAGCTTCACAATGGTAGTAGAAAGTGTCATTTGCAGTTATGTAGGACAATTTCTTGAAGCCACAGTGAAGACGGTTGCAAAGGTAGAGTGAGAAAATTTGTGCTGAGCTGCTGAAGTTGTAGGCTGTATTTAAATCCTCTGTGCCTCTGTGCTCTTGGGCTAACTGGTGCATTTGGTTCAATTAGTCGACAGGGTTTGGTCTCCAGTGCTGCTAGTACCTTATAGTTTTTATGTATCGCCTTGAAAATGGTGCCTGCCTCACACATACAGACACAAAAAAGGCTCTGTTGAGTGGCCTGTGCTGAAGATTCTTCTCTGGTTCCTCTCAACTTGTGCAGCTATATCTTTTCCTCCCTTGTTTGTACCGTCTGCATCTGTTGTACAATATAAAACCAAGAAGTCAAGTTTACAATAAAAGCTGGGTTTTCTGAGTGGGAAGTATTAAGCCACAAACGTATTTAAACCTGCAATAAAGTCCAGCTTCTGTGTGCAACCAAGAGCTGAACCCACACATCGTACACACTTGCATTTGATCAGTTCCTGCTGTGGTTTCAGCTGGGTGGGGTAGCCTTTTTCTCAAGTTTCTGACACACTATACAAAAATACAACTATTGAAGTCTTTTTATAATCATGCTAGAAAACAAATTTTAAGAAATGTTTGTACAAAAACTTTTTTTGCTAATGCTCTACACTTACAACTATCTTCCTGTTATTTTCTGCCCACACTTTGCTGTTTATCAGTCTTGCGAATATGGTTGGTGAACTGTGCACCTGGTTCTATATTCTGATATGCATAACACAGGCTAGCATTTCTTGGACAATTGATCTGCTTGGTATTTTTTGTATGGGCATGATAAATTGACTTCCAGGATATCACGATAGGCAGAACTTCCCAATTTTAATTGGATCCACTGTAAATGTTTTTAAAGGTGGTTTTGTGTTTGTTGGGTTCCCCCCCCCCCGCCCCCGCTTCAGAGTGCCTCAGGGCATCTGTTGTACAGTTGTATTTAAAACCCAATTATTAATTGTCCTTTTATTTCCCTAGATGGATTATAAAAGTGGTACTCCTCTCCATGACTTTTTTTCTTTTGTCAATGTAAACTTAAAGTACTGTAGTAATATTAAAGACATCCTTTTTCTGTAAAGAAAGTATGGAGGATCTAGTTACTCTTGGGTATGACTGTGTAACCACCACTTTTGTATAGTCAGGAATCTGTTTAGTCAACATGTTTATTCACGTGCATGAACGTTTTCAGAATCAGGACTGAAGTCACTGCTGATAGTAAAAAGTTTGCAGTCTTACAGGGCTTTGTACAAGTAACATTGGAATGCTTTTGTATCAGATGAAGTTGTTAAAGTTTCCTCCTTTTTATTAGGTTACAAGACCCAGTAGCTACAACAAGAAATCCCATTTTGATATTGAAGATGTTGATGAAGTTGACAAAATGGAGATTAGGTAACATAAAACACTTTATACTAATAAAGTTGTCTTCCAAAGTTGTGTAACTTTGTAGTAGACTTGGTTTTCAAAGTGGCAAGCATGGTTTTCCTGTTGATAAATTGAGATGAGTCTTTGTCACTGTATCTGTATGTTCATTTACCTCCACTGTCCTGTAGATTGTATCTGAACACATGATGGTTCTGCTGCAGGAGAGATCCTTATTATTTTCCTTGGTATCCTATATACACTGTGCATGTACTAATGTGCAGTTGTCATTAAGCACAGCCTTTTATGCCTGGGCTCCCCTTTCCTCCCTCCCTCAGTTTCCCAAGAGAGCCCAGAAGCTTTGTGATGCTCTCAGTAAAAGAGTGTGTTTTCTTTTATGACTTAATTTTAGCAACCCATATAAGGTCCTTCTTCCCTGAAAGGAAACTCTTGAACTCAGAGTTTCTCTGGGGCAGAGGCAGTTTCTCTTCTCTTTTGCCTGCCAGACTTTAACCCCTTCTTGCAAGGCTGGGTGTGATACATGTGAAATCCATTACACAGGAAAGAAATAACTCTGATTTCAAAACCAAAACAACCCCACCTCACCCCCTGCCATCCACTTAGTACTATTTTAAAACCTCCTGAGCGCTGTCAACCAGTGCCTGTGGAGACAGGTGAATAGAAAGAGTGGAGAGGAAACAACAGGAGGTGCAAAACCTAAAGGTATCACATGCATCATACCATCACATACATTGAAACTTAGAGACATAGGCCATCTGGTGATCTGGATGCACTGTAGCTGAAAACTGCTGTATCTGCATCAGGTGGTGAGAAATTTCCCTTCTCCTTTATGCTAGGATTTGGAGGAAAAGAGGTTGAGGGAGAATGGTGGCACCCCCTTCCTCCCCAGGTATTGCCACTAGAGAGGCAGTGAGGGCTTATCTCCCAAAACATTCCTTGGGCCTTTCAGAAGCACAATTGGCTGTAAGGAAAGGAGGGGAGTCCAGGAAGGGGGAACAACGCTTACTCCCAGCAAGCCAGACACATCTACGTTCACAAATGAATGGATGAGGGCTGTTCTAATTTGTCTTTCACTGCTGGTTCACGTAACCCATTAGTGTAGTATCACAGCACTTCCAAGACCATTAATGGATTTGTGCTTGCCCTGGCTCTGTGAGACAGGAAAGGGAAATTATTCATATGGAGAGAGACAAGAGCTCTATTCTGTTTCTCCGAGAACATCTGTGTCAGGCAGTGCAAAGGTAGCTGGATTAAGGGCAACCCACAGCCAATACATAGGAGAGAGCAAAGGCCCAGGTTCAGTGCCATGCTGCTTTGGTGGTGTTGGTGTTGCAGCACAGCAGATGACCTAGTCCTAGCACCAGACTGTATTTCTGCAAAGCTTTGCATGGCATAAGCAGGTATGAAGTAGCATGTCCCATACCCAGGGGATGTTTGCGGTGGAATGGGCAGCTGAACAGTGTCTTGGGAGTCCCAAGCTAGTCTTTGTAACCGTGCTGCCCAGCCACACGCTGATTTTAAATGAAAGCTAGGATTCTCTGGTAGTTTTGTGACTGTGGAAGGGGACCCTAGGCATTGGTGCACAGTGGTTTACGTGTTGCTTAATATTTCAGTTGATTCTTATTTTGTGCTACTTTGAAACGGAATTATACAGTTGTTTTCCTTACTAAGTATATTTTCTGGATAAATGACTGTCTGCAATGATAAGGTATGTGGAGCTGAGCTTCAGAAAGTCTTTCATTCCTTAAAAGCAACACATCACAGTGTGGTAAAGATGAATAGTTTCTGAGGAGGCTTACAAAATAGTTGGGAAAAGATTAAGCATTTAATAGACAAAAGCAGATAAAGCGTTGGTCTTGGTTGGGCAAACTCTTTGCTCAGAGGTTTTGTCCCCTATAGGACAGAGTGTTTTTGTTTCCATCTCAGGTTCCCCTTCCACCCCCGCTCACTTCCTCCAGTCTGTTTAGTCAGAGTTAGATTGCCCCCGTGCCCTCTGGACGGATCATACAATTTATGGGTTTGGGGGTTTGTTTTCTTCTTCTCTCCTGAGAAAAATACCATTCCACAGCGTAAAGAGAAGACTTAGTCTCTCATGGTTTCTCTCTAAAGCTATGAAAGTTTCTCTTTTTGAGTGGGTGTAGGAAGTTGCAGGCAAGGCATATCGACACTTAGGGACCAGATGTTCTGGTGAATTCATTGTTTCTCCTCCCCCTCTTTGCTGTTTCTTTCTTTCTGTCACTTACAGTCTGACCAGTTTCAGAATAACACTTGCCATAATTTTGCCTTTTAAAAAGCTCAGGAAACGGTAATCTTTTGGACTCTGAGGTCTATGTATTATGATTTTTAAAGTGCCGCTTATGCTTTGTACTCCAAGCACAAAACAATAATTTCAGAATTTGCATGCCTGCTTTGCTTACTGTGTAGTGTGAGATCTACCTTGAGCTGTTAGTTCCTCTCCTGCAGATCCTTTGCACTGATTTTTTTTTCTGTAACTTAAGTTGCTGTGGGGGAACACCCTTTGGCTGCATATGTTTGAAAGTGTTATTGCTAGTGGGCATCTTAAAAGAAGTTGGATAAACAAGAAGCAAGTAGCCTGTAAATACTTCTAAATTTTAAGTTTTTGACTACATGTAAGTAAACTTCTCAAAAGATTCATCTCCTCCTGAAGCAGCTTTTAGCTATCTGATTTAGTTAACAAGATAGTAACCAGCCAGATACAGAGAAAGGGGAGAGGAGGTTGAATTTTCAAAGATTTTTTTCTTTTTTTCTTTTTTTCTTTTTTTTTTTTTCATTCTGGGGAATTCTTGCCCTGCAGAAATACTGTCAAAATATCAGAGTTGGAAGAACTTTACCCAGCAGGCATGCAGTGTGAGCTGATGGTATGTCTAGTGTATGAAACTTGATGCATGAGACACTGTTGAGAGATACAAGGCTCAGAGGGTTTAAAAGTGACGCCCTCTGTGCTTGCATAAGGTAGGATAAACCTTTAGCAGCACTGTCAACATCCATTCCTTGACAAGCCTACTGTGACTTGCTTGAGACTAGGAGGGTTGTGTAAATATGTCCATAATTGGATGACTTTGCCCCTTGTCCAAATTAAAATTGCTCTTTTAAAAATCTTCATTATTTGAAACCCTGCATTTTTTTCCCATATATCTTTTTTCCCCCAAAGTTCAAGGCACATTCGAACTGTCACTTAGTTGCAAAATTCTCAGCTGAGCTTGTTTGACAGTTAAAAATGCCTCTCAGAGGAAACCTTAAAATATGTACAGAAACAACTACCCTGGAGTTTGAAACCCTTGCTTCAAGGTGGGTATTGTAGAATTTATCTACAAATGCCAGGTTAGACACCAATACTTCGGCTTTGAATCTCGGTGCAGTTGCTTTACATCCTGATGTTAAAAAGCATGTGAAAGGGAAGGAAAGTATCATCTAGAGATGCGTACCAGAACTTTCCAAATGTGAGGGACTGAGTGCCAAAAATTGTGTAGGCTTCAGTCAATACACAGATTATATGGAGTGGTAGAACAGTCTTAAGGTTTTGAGTATCTGTACGGACCTAGTTCAGCTGCAACAAATTTGTAAGCTTGACACAGTGAATCTTCCCAGGAGCTAGAGCACTGGGAAGGACTGTGTAGACATGCAGCCTAACTCTGTAAAGCTGCCGTTTAGCTGCTAGTAATCCCAAATTAGACTGGGATCAACAGTATGGAGTCCTTAAATATCTCTGCACTTTCTTCCTCTGCTGTCTATTTTACCTGTATTTTTCCATTATCTGGGGTAGCCAAGCAGCCCTCTGAATCTTTATCAATATGGATAGTGGAAACAGTGCAGATGAGGGAAAGGTAGTCTAGATGATTTTTTTCACTGATGTTTCATGGAGGTGATTTGCAAGGCTTCAGAAATCTAAGGTAAGGTTGTGTCTTTACTGTTTGGAAACCATTGTTGCACTGTTTTGAGACTTCCTAACTCAAAGGCTTGAGGGGAAAAAAACCAACAAAATTGAAAACAAGGTTGGGATTATTTGTTTTTAATTTTTATTTATTATGAATCTTTTAAAATGATTTGTTTTTATTACAGGGTTGATCTTTGGAATGCCAGTAACTTGAAGTTTGGAGACGAATTTCTAGGAGAACTGAGACTCCCTTTGAAATTTCTCCGACAGTCTAGTTCTTATGAAGCATGGTATTTGACATTTTTCTTTTGGAGAATAAGTAGAAACATATGTCTGCTGTGAAGACTTAAGAGTAATTACTGCTATGTGATAAAGTTTAAATGGATTTAATTTGTATCTTTTTTTGTAAGCAAGCCAAAGTAATCTTACCAAATGTAAGAACAAGAAGTTTTGATAATGTGATTAGAGATTTCGGTCTGCCTCTGTATTGCATGTGGGAGTTCTAATGCATTGGCTTCATGATATTATTTACTGCAGTTCATCAGCAGTGCCATAGTTTTAGTGTGTGGGTTTTTAATCATATCTACATAAATCTTTATGATCAGAACTTCCCATGTTGCAGTTGGTGCAAAACAGACTGGCAAACTTAATTAAATCTGATTTCAGAACTTTCAAGAATTTGATACATATATAAATATCGTGTGTATCTGTACCTTTTACATATGTATAGCCTGAGATAATCTTGTGTCTCAGCACAAACTTTCTGTCTCATTTTTTGCATATCAGGTATTTCCTGCAGCCCAGAGATAATGGTAACAAGTCATTGAAACCTGATGACCTTGGTTCCTTAAGGTTAAATGTGGTTTACACTGAGGACCATGTTTTTTCCTCAGACTATTACAGTCCACTTAGAGACCTCCTGCTAAAATCTGCAGATGTCGAGGTAATTTGCTTGCACTGCTTGTTGTTTACCTGCAGATCATCTTCACAGGGGTCTCTCTGATTGTTTGTCACTGTCTTGCTGGCACCATAGTTGTGTGATACCAGAGACTTCAGCTTCTTCCTTCTCAGACCTGAGGGCCTTCAGCTCTGCATATTCCTGGGGCTTGTTTTCAGTCCTTGCCAACAAGATCTTTATCTGCATGCAGTATGGTGGGTGAAGGCACACCCAGGAACACCAGTGGTTTTAGTAGCAGCATGTTCTCCGTGGCTTTCTAATTTTACATGTGAAAATGCAAAGTAAACTTCAGTTTGATCAATTGGTTTTCCTTTACTGGAGAGGAACAGGTTTACTTGCATAATTTTAAAAAAAAAAAAACAAAAACAAACAAAACCAAACCAAGAACTAATCCTGAAATGTCAGAAGGTTAGCCCATGTGTGCCATTATGTATACTTTTAGCAGTTGTAACAGTGCTTTTATTTTTTCAGTACAAGAACTGGGTTCTGTACTTACTGTGGCTTGAAATTGAGAAGGGTTAGAGTTCTCCCTCTTCACTTGCTTCACAGGCAACAGTGACATTTAGTGAAAAGACAGCTATTAAAAACGGGGGGGTGGGAAAAGAGGCTGTGCTGTAATAGTTTTTAAATTGCTGCCCTCTTGCGATCAGAACTTACAGCCAACAAAACCTGGAATGTAACGCCCACCCATGTAATGTACAGGCATGTTTGGGTAACTGGCCATTGCAACTGTTGTGTGGGATTCTGTGTTAAGGAGCTAATGGGAAAAGAACGAGAGGATGCTTGTTCTAGAAAGATCTCTCAAAGTTTTTATTTCTTTCCACTGTTCAGCCTGTTTCAGCATCAGCTGCACACATTTTGGGTGAAGTTTGCAGAGAAAAACAGGAAGCAGCCATACCTCTTGTCAGGCTTTTCTTACACTATGGCAGAATTGTGCCTTTCATAAGTGCCATTGCGAATGCTGAAGTGAAGAGAACTCAGTAAGTACCAAAAAACAAATTGCTATCAAACATACCTACTCTGTACTCTGCATTGGCTAGTGTTAGGATCCTCCACTCAGTTTCTAGGATTATATGTAATTGCAAAAGAAACTGTTGGAGTAGTTCCTGTTCCTCCCAGCTGAGTGGCAGAGTTCTTTATAAATGCTTCACTGCTCTGAAGATCTGGTGAGTTTGATTTTTTAGGAGGAATTCCCATTATGTTTTGCAAAATCTACTTTCAAGACTATTGTATGGTCTGAGAGCAGGGTTTTTCACTCTTCTCAGTCTTACATTTGATAACTGTGAAATCCTACATTACCTTCAGCTGTCCATATGAGATCATTTCAGCTTTATAGCGTGCTAATAAATCATCTAGTGCTGAGTAAAAGTGTTTGTTGAATTTGTTCAATACAAAAAGCAAGTTTCTTCCATGAATATTTAAGGCAAGCTGTGTGTCTAATCTTTCCAATTAGAGGGCTGAGGAACAAAGATGTGATTGGATCTGGCAGTGGATAGCAGAAAACAAAATCTTTGTTTCTGGTCAATTCTTGTAAGTCCCTTGTTTGACTTCCTGGTGGGCTGACAGTTTAGTAGTGTAAGATCTAATACTCACACCAGGCAGGTCCTAAAGAACATTTGTTGCCACAAGCCTTATGCCTATGTGGTCATACTCTTGACTGGCAGTAGAAGAGACAATAGGGAGTGAAGGGGAATGGCAGATACTGACTCTAAAGTAACAGCTTCCTCAGTACAAAATAAAGTCTTTGTGTGGGTTGGCTTTTTTCAGAGTGTCTGAGGGATAGAGTGTTTTCTTTCCTCTAGGTAGGTGTATTTTTTCTGTGCTGCAGGTTGGCTGAAACAGCTTGGTTGCTGCAGTATGAGGAAATTTGCTGCTCCCTAGTCAGTCATGTTCCTGTGATAAAACAGCAAAGATGGTGTTTGTTTTCAGGGCTTTCTGGCATTTGTAACAAGTAGTGAGCTTACTTTTTTATGAAACAAAATGATGAATCCAGCAAAGTAGTTCACCCTGTTATTCAGTGCTTGTAAATGGGTACAACTGTAGTAAGCTATGAACAACAGAAAAGACATTGGTGTGTGCACAAGAACAAGCTAATAACTTCATATCCAAGTTTGATCTGCTGTCAGTAGTCTAGTGCAGGAACAATTCTGTTCAAGTGTCTTTTCAGAAAAATGTGAGAGTCTGCATGGCATCAGCTTTCCACACAGTTCTCAGGGCGGAATTGGCATCTGCATTGTGTAATAGTATTATCACAGGACAGTGCTGTAAGTCACTTAGAAAAGATGGCAATGTTATTGGAGACGGTGTTTTCATCTCCCTGCCAGCTTACAAGTACTTATTTTGTAGAAGGTCATGTGTAATGTCCAGTGTTGTTGCGAGACTAAAATCACTGCCTCCTTCCCTTGCTCAAATTAACGCTGTTCAGTAGCATGTGAAAACAGGTGCATTTTCCCCCGTTTATATTGTAATCCCCTTTGATTTGAGCCTGCGTGTTGCTATGTGTTTGGATGGTGCACTGAGCACACTGCGCTAATAAAAGAAGAAAATCTGTAGTCCCTCTGGACTTACTGTGACTACTGCTTTTCTCTTATAACCTGGAAGTGCGCTAAATGCTACGTGACTGCATTTAATGGCAGGCTGGTATCAAAGGGAGTTTTTGCTTGTGTGTTCAAACCCAGATTTCATCACCTTTCACTGCTTCTTTTATTTCCATGTATTAGCAGTTTATCACAAAGAGACTAAATTACAGAAAATTGTTCACTTCCAGAGATCCAAACACCATTTTCAGAGGAAACTCATTAACTTCCAAGTGCATTGATGAGACAATGAAACTGGCAGGGATGCATTATCTGCAAGTTACACTAAAGCCAATTATAGATGAGGTAAGAGCAGTTTAAACTGTTTATTTGATAAAATGTCACTGTAAAAGGCCTTCAGGGAGCAGATACAGTTTATTCCTTCCCATTTTAAGATGACTTTGTAGGAATAATGCTTAAGAGCCTGTTTGTACATTAAAATCCTGTGTGTTAGTTTAGCCACAGCTGAGTCACCCAATTCAGAAACAGTTGGATTGTATTAAAGGAAAAGGAAAGTTTCCATTTATTTAACTAAATTACTCTGTTTTACAAAATCTAACATTTATTGTTTCTGAGAAATTAATAAAGTAATAACTTAGATGAATAAAGAATATATGCAGCAGAAAGCTGCTGGCAAGCTATAAGTAATACATTTCATCCGGTGGGTGTAAAGGAATAAAATTATTCTTAGATAACTATGTATGTGATGCATGTATTGTAACAACGTTTTATTATCTATCCAGTCCAGAATGGTGGGTGTGGGTATTTTAGTGCAGTAATTGGGCAATACTTTCAGACCACAGACTTCCTTTAAATGATTTGACAATTTCTTCAGCTGTTGTTTTAATGTTTCATCAGAAAATGTCAAGTTTTTCTAGAATATAGATATACTTTCAAAGTTGACTGTTTTGCCAAAATAGGACTTTTCTTGAACAGCCTCGCTCAAGAGAGTCTAAAGAACAATTCTTCGTTTCAGTTGAAGGAAAGGGTAGAACAATTAATACTACTTTTGGGAAAAAAATAAAGATCACATGTAATTTACCTTCAATGCTTTGTCAAAAGAAAAAAATACAATTAACAAAGTTGGCTTTTGTGTTTTACCTCAAAAACCTAACAGATTATGCTTTTTACAAAACTTTTTCTACTTGAAGATAAACTAATATATTAATTGTTCACTATCTTTTTTTTTCCTAGATCTGCCAGGTCCATAAACCTTGTGAAATTGATCCTGTGAAATTAAAAGATGGTGAAAACCTGGAAAATAACAGGGTATGCATTAGATTTTGAAGATATAATCTCTGTTTACACTATCAACTGAGGTCTTCAGATGTTTGATGTTGCAAATAATGTTGTCATTCATTAGAATACACTGGAACTTTTCTTAACACCACAAATTGTTATAGCTATTTTACAGTGGCTTTACATTATGCTATAAATACAGTGTCTGTAGAATGTTAATCACTTCTCCCCTTGCCTCTGAGGACAAGGATAACTTAGCCTGTGGATCTACTGATGATGTAGAAAATGGTGCTACGAAAAGGAACGATATGCCATACAGCCCTATCACTTGTTTGTTTTTGATAGGAATAATATTTTTACTCTTGCACTTGAATATGTGCATTTACCAATGAGTATCGAGTGTGAGATTGTTTTGCAAGTATTTAATATTGAAAGTGAGAATCTTTTAATGATGCCGTTATGAATAAAACCAGGAATAGCACCACTTTACACAGCAGGAAATTATACTATTTTTTTCATAATCATTGCATTTTTCAGGAAAATCTGAGGCAATATGTTGATCGCATTTTTACTGTAATTACAAAATCTGGTGTAAGCTGCCCTACAGTGATGTGCGATATTTTCTTTTCACTGAGAGAATCAGCTGCCAAACGTTTTCAAGGTGAGTTTCTATATATTGTTTTATTTTACATCACTGAGAGATTTAAATGTAGGTGTAGTCTAGCAATCTGCATGATCCATGATGGATTTAGTAATTGAACAGCAGCTTATCCAAAATACCATTTGGAGTGTGTATTAATGCTGTTTTTTCCTTGATTATTCATTCCCCAAAGAACATGACTTTTAATGATTGCATGAGTTTTCCTTAAACACCTTTCAAAGGAAAACAGCATTTAAGAAGAGCATTGTGATGGTATATATTTATGGTTTCAATATTTGCAAAGTATGGTCAGTTTTCAAATGTTCAGGTTTTGGTAATGGCTCATTCTGCAGACACCATGCAGCTGAATTATTTTCTGCTCATACGTCAATCTGTAATAAAGGCCAATCTATAAATTATTGGAGTTAATTGCAAGCTCATTGCCCTAGGAGGCCCATGTGCTGCAAAGGTTTTCTGGCTGTCAAGAGAGAATTCTTTCTGCTCCCTCCTAGTTGTTTTGGCTCTGTGAGAATAAGCGGGCAATATAAAACCAGAATTGAGCAAAACAACCAACCTGTGTATTTTTATGAAGGGAAGCAGATTACAACAGGGAAGTTTTAGAGAGAGTAGTAATAAGAGTTTAGCTTTTAAACAGTCACTTCACAGTAGAGAAGCTCAAGCAGAAAACTATTGACTGTGCTGTCATGCTCTTTATTTTATGTAAAAATAAATAAATAAATTGTATTTTTTGTAGCTACCAACTGGAATAGATACGTTAGGAGTCTGTACAGCACTTGTGCTCAGGGCTATAACTAGATAACTGAGAGTTGGCCTCTGTGCTGAACATTTCATAAGCTGTGTAAATTATTCATCATACTTTAGTTGCATAGATGGAATAGTAGATGTTTGTATGAAATTCTCTGTGCAGCGGAAAAGTGAATTCTTGTGTTCTCCTTGTAGCCTGTGTCTTGAACTCACTTCTTTTTAAAGGCTGTCATTAACGTTTCCTTGGTTTATGCTAGCTGATCTCTGGCTCCAAATCCTCCATCATCAGTTAATCCTGTAACTCACAAATATATACATTTCCAGCATGTGTTTGAGCTAGCTTTCTGAAGGCATTCTGATAATTTCAGAAGGTTTTTAAGGAAGGATTATTGAAATGCTGAGTGGAGATCTTTTTTTTTTTTTAATAGGTGACCTAGATGTGAGGTATACAGCTGTCAGCAGCTTTATTTTCCTGAGATTCTTTGCTCCTGCCATTCTTTCTCCAAACCTCTTTCAGCTTACACCACACCATCCAGTAAGTACTGTATCAGTTTCTTCTAGCTATGTATATGGTTCTGTCACCGCAGTCTTGTCTATCAAGATTCTTTCTTCAGTTCTTTTAATAGCCTTTAGGAGAAGGACATTTGTTAGTTCAAAGATCTGTGTATGTTGAATGACTGCCTATGTGAAGAACTTGGGAGGTGTGGGAGGAACAGTGAAATTGTGGAAAAGATGGTCACTGCTTTATTTTAGCTGCCTTACATTAATGCTGGATTGATCGTCAGCAATGTTGGAAATGTTTTGGATGTTAAGCAATTTATCCAAGACTTTTAGTAGCTGCTCTTACTGGGAGTGGGGAGGACCTGGACAGTCTTCAAGATAGAAATGTCTCTTTTTGTTTTGCAAGTGATTGCCTTTGATTCTCTGAAGAGCAATAGGGTAGCTATGAAGCATGATGGCTTAAGAATCAAAATCTTTAAAAAAAAAAAAGCAACTTTTATCCTGTAGTGTTTTATTGGGTCTTTTCTAATTTTATGTTACTTTTCTGCAAGTGAAATAAGAAAGAAGAAATGTAGTTTACCTTCCTGTATTCCATATTTTAAGTAGCTAGTCCATATAATAATTGTTCTCTTTCCTAGGATCCTCAGACTTCTCGAACTTTGACACTTATCTCTAAAACCATTCAAACGCTAGGCAGCCTATCAAAATCTAAATCTGTAAGTATGCCGTTTTCATTTAAAGGCTTAATTTAGGAAAGTGATTTTCTCTTTTCTGTTTTAATCTTTTATCACTCATTGTAATTAAGCCTTTAAAATGCTTGAGTTGCACTAGGCTTATGCAAAACTGGTTATGTTTGCTTTGATTATAAGCTTCTCATGCTCACAGAAAAACTAAATCTGCCTTAATCTGAACTAGATTTCAGTAAAGCAAAATTGTGTGACCAACCTAGGAGTCTGTTCCAGGGCTTTTCATTCCTTCCTTCTGGAAGAAAGATAGTGATCAGGAAAACCCATGAAGTTGTCTACTTGCCTCCAGTACGTGGTAACAGCTCTACAGGGCTTTACAGATTGTTTCAGCATTTTAAAGCTCAACTGAGAAGAATTGCCCAGTAAGGGGAAGGGCTATGCTTTTCTTTTCATACCAGTTCAGTTTTCTGCCAGTCAGTGGTGGAATTAGATCTAGATGCCCATGCTCTGGATGTTTGATGGAAATAAAACTTCTGTACCTAAGGCACCACACTGCTATGTCTTGTGATAATTTGGGGTCACTGGTGGACTAGTTAAGATTCACACAGGCAGCTGTAGATGAATCTGTACCTCAATAACAAATGGTTTCAGACACTAGAATTCCTTCTCTCACACTTTTTGTCAGCTTCTTTTAGGACCAATGTTAAAAGCCAAAGCAGAAGTTTGAAGCTTTTGAAGGATCTTTATTAACTGTAGTAACTGAATATTTGATATGCATTCTGCTACCTTTTTGAAATAAAAATTTGGTACTACTGAATGTGTGCTGTACAACATGAAAGTAGTGCTTTGCTTATTTTACCTCTGGCCAGAAAAAATACCCCACTTATCTGTGGTGGCTTGCCTCATGGTCTACTGCTGTTAACAATAATATTTTCTGTATAAACTGTATTATGATATGCATGGTTTTGGCTTATATTTCAGGCCAATTTCAAGGAATCCTACATGGCTACTTTTTATGACTATTTTAATGAGCAGAAATATGCAGATGCAGTAAAAAATGTAAGTAATGCATGTGAATGTCCTGAAAATCCTGCTGTGTTGTGGAAGCTGATGCTCAGAATCCTAGAATGTAATACATACTGTTTGTAAACCACAAAGTGTGTGCTGGAAAAAGCGGACTCCTGATATCTGTAATAATTTGACAAAAGTTTCTTGAATATGTGCATGTCAATAGTAGAATCTCTTTGGATCTACTTGTACTTAATAATTAGGTTGGTTTAACAAGCTGCTGCTTAGAGCTTGAGACATGTGCATGCTTCATAGGATGCTGCAGATGTGTGATGAAAATTGCTTAGTCCGAAAGGAAGTGAAAGGTACGTGTAACAAAGGAGAAGCACAAGAAGTGTTGGTCATCTGCAGTTTTTCTGCTTAAGAGCATTTGTGCTATTTTTAGTTTACAACTCAGGAAACGCTCCCAAATTCCTCAAGCTTCTGCTGTTACTTTCTGTTTAACTACTTTTACAATATTTTCTTGTAGCTCTGTGCTGTACAAATGCTGAAGATTTTAATTTGGGTAGTGCAATCCTGTCATTTTTATCTCTGCTTTTTGTTCACTTTTTAGTTTCTAGATTTAATTTCATCTTCAGGAAGGAGAGATCACAAGAGCATAGAGCAACCTATATTGCTTAAAGAAGGGTAAGCATGCATGTGCAACAAACCCCTCTACTTGTGTGCTTGCTACCATTCTAAGGCAGCTATCATTTTTTTTCTGCCATCCCTATTCCATCCATGCGTTCAGAGAAGAATGTAGGAAGATTCTTGTGTTGCTATTTCTACTCTCTGTGGCTGCTGTAGCTGATTTTAACATCTTTTCTTTTGATTTAAACATTTTAATTTAAGTATGTTTTGAAATAAGTGGACAAAAAAGAACCCTTTAGAACTCTATTAGCACAGCTAAGGCAAAATAAACTTAAATCAGCATTGTATTAAAATCAAGTTGATTTTTTTTTTTTTCGGAACTCCAGTGAACAAAAGCTGTAAAATTCCACTGTGTATGCAGGTACTGAATATCTTAGCGAGGGCAAAGCCTGCAAATGGAATTTGGTTTTGCTGCCCTGTAAGATCCGTATGCTAATCATTATCATGGCCATTTTGAGGAAAATTTGTGATGCACTTGGAACAGTTTCTAGTTTTAGTACCTTTCCTTTTTTTGGAAGCACGTTCCATATGCTGTATTAGTTTTAGATACTAATTGTTGACTTTTTTTTGTTACAAAACTGAGTTGTTAAGATCACCTAAGTGCACTGTGGAAACAGCTTCTTTGAGCTGGGAGGAAGAAAGTAAAAAATCCAAATTCTTCCTGTCAGAGCTCAGTAAGCTGAACTGCTGCTTGAAAGTAAGCTTTCATGGTAGCTGTAAGTCATGCAAAAACTAGGTTTTCAGTGAAAATGTGACTACCCCTTCCAGTTAACCTCTGCAGTTCACTTCTGTGATGAGCATCTGTCCCTGGAAGCGAGTTTGTCTATTTAAATTCTGTACATTTATCATTCTTTTGTTTTTGAAAATAAATGTATAGTTTGTAACATTTTCCCTCTAACTCTAAAACGTTATTTTTTCTGCCTCTGTCTTTCTTTTGCTCCTGTCTGATTTTTTTCTGTCTTTTCTTGCTCGGCCTGTGGCTGCTGTTGTAAGGACTCTTAAACTAACAGTAAAGAAAGTTGATGGTAATAGTTCATGCAGGTAAGATGGTAGGGGCAGTTGGTGCTTTGCTGTAGCTACTGGCTGACAGCATGTCCCTCCTTCGCAGCAATAGACTTGTCTGACTTAACTTTGAGGAGGAAGTACTCTGTTTAACAGCCCTGAAATGCCTGTGTAAACCCAGCAGAAAACTATTTGTTACCTATTTCTTGATGTTGACCAACTCTTTTTTTCCTTTTTTTTTTTTTTCCTTCCTTAAAACAAAAACCTGCTGTAAATAGAGAATAAAGGACTTTTATCTGTAGGCGGAGGCTCCAAGAAGCACTGAGATTTGCTTAATATTCAGTGTATAGATCCCAGTGAACTCATTGGAGGTGATTAAGAAGTGGCCATACACTTTCTAGGCACTTCTTCATTAGCATTCACATAAATTGTTCTCAAGGTTAAGGAGTGGCCTTCAGCTGTCTCTTTTTCCTGACATTTTGCATTATTGCCATGTTATGTCACGGGGAGTGGGTGGGAATTTTCACAGCCTTTGATTTGATTCTTTTCCAGATTGATTGGCTGGTTAGTGGGGTTTCTGTTTGCCTTTGCAATGTTTTTGGTTTATTTTGGTTTTTTTAATCTATCTTTGCTTCTATTAAGAGTATCTAGATGGAAAGCTATAGCGTATGTACTTTTTGGATGAACGTACAGTACCAAAGATTAGTCACTGGCACTTGGGTTTGCTGGTATTGATTATGCCATTACTGTTTAGCAGCTGTCTGCCTGGTTCTTTCCAAAAGGAAGAGAATTAAAAGGAGAACTAGTCCTGCTGTTGTTGTAGGTGAAAGGGGCATGCTGATACTTCCAAGCAAGGCTAAGGCAGGTCCAAACTCAGGTTTACCATAAACATGAGGAGAAACAGTATTTCCAACCACCAAGCACTGAAATGGGCTTCATCTTAGACTTTTTTTTTCCCTTCATGCTTCTGACTATTTGCTCTGACTTCTCACACACTCTGCAAGTGTTAGAAACAAAGAAATCCTTCAAATTGACCTTATAACTTCTGTGGCTTTGAATGCTTGTCACCTATGTGTGGCAAATAAAAGCACATTCTTTTCTTGGCTATGTTGTCTATGAAGAATTTAATTAGAAATGTGCTCTTAGCTCTGCAGTATGGAGTTTGCGTTTTTCAAAGAGGGAGGCTCTGTAGGAGTTTGCAGTTTGAAGTCACTTTTTAAGTGTTGGCATGAGAAGGAAGAGAAACTAACTTGGAGAACATATTGTCCAGCCCAAGGGTATCTGCTCTTCCCTTGAAATTTGCCTTAACCTTGCAATATGAAGACTACCACCAGTGGGCCTGGTGATGACCTGATGACCGTATGGTTTTATTAAATATTTCTGAAGTAATCCAAGAATAAGGACCAAGACAGTAACTGTCTGACCATTTTAAGAAGGAGAGAGGTGTGTAACTAACTGGTTTAAAAAAAAATCTGTTGCTGTATACAGTCCTTGTCAGCTTTTCCCACACAACTTGGAATGGGTGGCAGGCACCAGCCCAGCTACTTACAAAACACTTAAAGTCTGAAGGAACTTAGGTTTCTGTTTGAGCTTTTAACAGACCTGCAGTTCGGTCGGATGCAATGTAGTTGTTTCTGACTGGAGATACCAGAAGCAAGAAACAGTATTAACTGTTCTAAGCATTTTAGCTCTGCCATTAAAAATCTTCAACTGAATCATTCGCTGTTCTCTCTGTGTGCTCTTTGTGCTGTGTAGTGCCTTCCTACTTGATAAAAACTACTCTGTAGTAAGTAGTTTTTGCTCGCTCCATTATACAATTCTGTATCTGGCACAATAGTTAATGTAATGTGTAGAGTAGCTGTTATCAACTCTATACTGCATATGCATACACAGTTTTTTTCCAACAAAAGTGATGCTGAGCAGTATGAAGTCACTAGGCTTCCAAAGTCACCTTGAAGCTTTTGGATTGATTTAGTGGTTACGAAGGTGGTGGATGCATCACAGTTTCTTGTAAGCTAATTCAAGTTTGACATTAATTAAAACTGACAACTCACTAAATGAATGCCCCTCCTCTGCCAAAAAGGTGTGGCTGAGGGGTTCTAGCTTTCAGCTGTCAGATTGCTTTGTATGTTATTGAAAACGCGTTTCCAACTGCAGCATCAATGTGCAATTGCAAATGGAGCTGTGGAACATCCTGACTTTGTTTCTAGAGCCTGAGAGTGACTGAAGCATATAAGGGCACAGTCCCTGTGCTCCAGAGGCCTTACACCTGCCTTTTAATTATTAAACATATTCTAAAACTTCTGAGCTTTCGCACAGCTTTAAAAAAAAAAAAAAAAAAAAAGCTTGTAGAGTTAACAGGTCAAGCTTAGCAGAGCAGTACTAACCATGTTCTGCCCTTTTTCTGCTGTAGTAGGAAACCATTTAGCTGGATTTGTAACTGAAGAAAGGGCACAAACTGCAGTTCAGCTAACTAACTAGAGCCCCTATGTAGACTACACAAGTCAAGCTATATGTCTTATGCCTTATCTAGATCTGGAAAAAGGACAGGCTTAACTAACAGATGCACTAAACCTATCCAAATGTGACTTACCTTTCCTTGTAAAGACAAGACCTCAATAATTAGAAAACACTGTGTGTCCCTTCCTAAAGCTTCGCAAGTGCCATCATGTATGTGTGTGTATATATGTATATATGTATAAATCTATATACATAAATACATATTTTATAGGTATGCATATATTGATATGCGTGTATATATAAAATCTGCTGTATTGTAACAACTGTTGTCCTGTTTACTAGGTTCATGATCAAGAGAGCACAAGGAAGAAAACGATTTGGTATGAAAAACTTTAAGAAGAGATGGTTTCGTCTGACAAACCATGAGTTTACCTATCAGAAAAGCAAAGGTAACAAAGGTTTGCCAGGCTTTTTTTTGATACGTTAAAGCGAAGATTAAACATAAGGATCGTGTAAGAACAGAAGGCTGAGATCTAGATCTGTAACTGTAGGAGGCACAGTGCAGGCAAGTGTGTGAGCCTGTATGTTCTTGCTCTTCTTTTAGTATGTCTGTACTGACTGTTAGAGAAGCTTCTTGGATAGCACAGTACCTTATAAATTACCAGAATATTTGATAATATTTGTCTAATATCAGTTATCAACATCATCTGTAGGTTTCACAGTTACCTAGTAGATTGTCCAAGGAAATAAAACTTGGGATACAAATACCTTATGCTGGGATTTGGGTTTATGTTGAATATTCTCAGATGCATCTCAGCTTGTTCTCAGATTCTGTAGCATTGGCACAACTGGCTGCAGTAGGCAGCGATTTGCCTGCAAGCCTTGAACTTGCAAAAATTTGTTCACTTAATGTTGCCTAATACCAAGGATTTTGCTTTTTGCAAATTGTTCCTGTCTATTCAGTAGTACACAACAAATACATACCACTTCCTTCTATCATATAAATACATAGGGAGTGAGAAAGATACGGAAACATGTTCAGATCATGCCATTCATCATTTCACACTCAACTTTGAGATCTTACGTCACCACCATCAACCTAGTTCCCTTGAGCTGACAGGAATGATTTCTTTCATTGTCACCTTCTCAAGAAAGACGCTGCATCCTGCTGCAGTAGTCAGTTTCTAAGAGGTTTGCTAGCATAACGTAGTGTACCTGAAAACAGAAATGAACTTAAGATAATACTTAAGGACCATGCTAGTAAATCCCTGCTGAGTGACAGAATTTTTTTTTCCTTGTGCAGTCAAAATCATCTTCAAAGGAACTGAATCAGCCCTTAGAATAAGGGCAGAGGGTGAAGTTGAGTTGTGAATAAGTTGCTCAGTATCTCTCTGTGTGTGCTCTGCAGGTGATCATCCTCTGTGTAGCATTCCGATTGAAAACATTCTGGCAGTGGAAAGACTGGAGGAGGAATCCTTTAAAATGAAAAACGTAAGTAGGTCATCTTCATTAATGTACTTGTTAGGCTGGTCTAGATCCACCAGCCTAATCGCCTTTTTCCCTTTTGTAACCTGGATTGGGTTTCTATTGAAAGATGTACAACCACAGCTGCTTGTTCTGTATATAGTAGCAGGAGTTTCCAAAAGTACAGCCCATTCAGATTCTTAACAGCCCAGTCAGCAGTCTTTGGATTTCGTGATCTGCAGCACACTCAGTACTGACCACTGCTGATCAGCTGTCTGGGCTCCATAATGTCAGACACAGGTAAGATGATCGAGTCCCTGCCCTTTCTGTCAGACCTCTCTGTTGGGAAGGAACTGGCTGCTTATATAATTAAGGATCACATCTTCTTTCTTAGCTATCAGGGTTTCTTGATTGGTTAATGAAAGTGCATATATATTTGGGTTAGGTCATGTGCCAAAACAACATCTGTGCTGTGCTAGTATGGTTTCACATTTTGATTGCCACATTAGGGAATGAAATATAGCTGTATTTCTCATGCATGGAACACTACTGCCAACTTCTGTATGTGAGACATACCATCCATTGTGTAAGAACGGTTCTTAGACATGATCAGTTTAGGTGATGTTGGGAGCCTTTTTCATACTCTTCTGCTTGTAAAGCTGAGTACAGTCCTTAAAAAGTTTTATTTAAAAATAAAGAAAAAAACCCCAGTCAATGCTTTCCAGTTCTAAACATGCATCTACTACAGACTTCTTTATACACATAAATGGTTGTGAATTTTAGTTTTTCTGCCTTTAAGACTTTCCTGCCATCTATGCTGCTTGTTGACACCATGCAGGGCAGTGCTCAAACCTCCCCTAGATATTAGGTTCCTCAAACAGCGCTTTGTTAAAGTGAAATACAACGCTTAACTCCTCAGTTTTTTCCCTGTTTCAAGTATTGTTTTGGTAGCATATCTCTCTTTGTTAAAAGGTGGAATAAGTTTCAGTTCACTTGCTTCTAAAGCACGTCTTCATTGTACTGTAGCTGGCTCTGGTGTTTATAACTCATGTTAATTACACAGGCAAAGGCAACCAAGCTGCAAAATAATTCTCAAGTTATCAGAAGGCAGCTGTAACGTGATGAACTGTTGCCAACTGTACTCTGCAAAATAACTTGATTGAACTAAAAGTAGCCACACAGTTGAGAGAAAACTTACTGTCTGTGGAGAGGAACTGAGCTATAATTCTGATTGAGTCTTCAGTGACAGCAGTCTCTAACTTATGCTGAGTCTACTGGGCTAGAATGCATCCAAAATATCCCGTTATTGTGAAGATTTATTATAGCAAAAATATCCATTTATTGTTAACATCAGAAACTGTGCACTATTTTGGTTGTTTAAATTCAGTATTACCTAGGAAATGAAGGTAACTACATCCATTCTGGAAAGTAAGGTTCAGAGTCTTTCCATAAGCAGTAGAAAATACCATTATCGCCTTCCCATGCTAATATATTCCCATTTATCTTGCCATACATAAATAGAATACTGCAGCAAGAACAGAATTCTCAAAACACCACAGCAGATGTATTTGCGATGGATATTTCATCATGGGTGCTAAGTGTGATTAAAGTTCTACATTTTCTATAAATAATCTCTATGTATCTGTGCTCTGAATTGCACCAAGTGTGTCTTCCTCACTCCTGATAAATCTGCCTGTCTGGCAGTAAGGCCAGTAGCCTTTATCTTCCTTAAGCACAGTTTGAGGGATGTGGGGGTGGCTTTAAGTACTGTTCAGATCTTCTGTGTTGTTTGAGAAGCAACTGGTGGTTTTGGTAGTAGTGTAAAGGTCTTGCAGCCACTTGAAATTCTTGGCTTAGTTGTGGGCTTCTCAGTAACAGTTGCCATATGTTAGTTCACTTAGGTTGGTATCCCCTTACACAAAGCCGTACTCCTTAAAACTGTTCCATTGTTGTAATGCAGAAGGCTCCATTTACCCCAGCAGGACATTAAAATTCTTTTCCCTTTAGTTCTGTGTTAACAGAGGGTTGAGCTGCACGCTCCTGTCTTCCTCATTCCTTCCCTATTCCCCAGACTCAAATTGCCAGTAATGTCCTGAAAAGTTTTAATAAAAGGACTCTCTCTTTGGTGTGTATTTTAGCAGTGCCGGACTGATCACACTAGCAGCTCCTACACTGCTGTTGTGTTGCACCTTTCTAATTATTGTCTGACATCTATAAGGATAGCAAATCCAGGGAAATGACTGTTGGAGCTTTCTCTTTCCTGTTAGAAGAGACGTTGCAATTAAAAAACCTGTTCGTTCACAAATTCACAAGTATATTTTCAAGCTACTTCGAAGTATGGGCACTTAGAAGCGTCGCAAGGGAGGAAGAGATTGTGCCTGGTGCCAGTCTGCAACATTCTCCTGACCAGCTAGGTGCAGAATTCAGGCCAATGTTTCAGGTCTTTGTCGTAGACAAAAATGAATTTCAGTTTTGGTGGGGTTTTTGGGTTTTTTGGTGTGTGGTGTTTTTTGTTTTGTTGGGGTTTTGTGTACATCTGGTTTTTTCTTTTTAAAGTAGCACAGAGAAACCAGCTGTTTGGAAAATAATATTCCACATGATACGGGCAGTGTGATGTCTAATGATTTGAATAATCAAATGAAGAAATAGATGGGGGAATGATAATTTAGGAATACCTGTGAGAGAGGAAAACTCATTAAAATCAAGTATTTGCAGAAGCTTGAGGAAATTAAGATGGTTGACATTTGCCTTTCCAAAATTTGCAGTTAAGTTCACTAACTTGGGCTTGGTTATCTTCAGTGCATGATCAGTATAATCAAGCAATAAGGCTGTGCATCAGAAACTTGCTTCTTCAACAGGAGGAAAATAACTGCAGTTGTGCCATTTTAAGTTGCAAGCTGTTTTGAACAGGCAGGAGAGCTCTATAGTATAGATTTTCAGTGCCCAAGCCATAATGCAGAATTAATGTGTAATTATTTGAACCACTTGATGGTGATTAAAGAGAAGCTGTATTGCTGTGATTTGCTAATAGGAGTTATAGTTGGGTGCAGAAGTGTGGTAGTTATTAAAAGGAAAGAATCACGCTGAAATAGGTGTTAAAAAGACTAGTGTTACGGTAGTATTAAAGCAAAGCTATCGCTAAGGCTGGATCCAGTCTCTCGTTTTTTCTCTTTTCTGCCCGCTGCTGACTAGCATTTCCTCTCAGCCCTGCACTGGGTCCATCTGTCAGCCTTCCAAAACTTGGAGCTGCAGCATTACTAAAATTGCATCCCTGAGGCTGACGACAAATCTTGTTCAGGTCCAACCAGCAAGTTGACATTAGCTGTTTGTAAATCATCTCCTACAGGAACAGTATCTTACTCCTTGTGCCAGGTGAAAGGTCTTGTTTTCAGGGCACATTTGCTGCTTGGTTTTGTATTGAAATGTATATATTGGTGCATTCTTTTAGTATGCTGTGTTTTTCCTTTAATAAATCATCAGTCTGACCCCACTCTTGGGTTTACCGACTCATTCTGGTGGTTCATTCTGTGGCTTATTTCCTTATTTGCAGATGTTCCAGGTGATCCAGCCTGAAAGAAGAGTCCTGTATATCCAAGCAAATAATTGTGTGGAGGCCAAGGACTGGATTGATATCCTCACCAAAGTTAGCCAATGCAACAAGAAGCGCCTCACGGTCTACCATCCCTCTGCCTATCTTAATGGCCACTGGCTTTGCTGTAAAGCTACTGCAGATAATACTCCTGGCTGCACACCCTGCACAGGGTAAGGATCTGTAACATGCTGTCGGTCTAGATATTGCTGGGGTGTGTGCATCTCTGCAGTGTCACTTGCAGGTATGCAATTACCAAGATGATCTGCCGGGTGCACAGGCAGTGTGGTGTTTTCAAAGGCCGTCTTTATTGTTATTTCTGATACTGCCAGTATCTGCATATCTTGGTCAAAACGTTGCAATTTTTAGTGTTCAAGACATTGATAGGAGTTGACTGTGGGATAAGATACTTTGGTTCTGATCATCTGTCATCAGTAAAAATGTCAGAAATCCCTTCAACGTCCTGTCTGTAAATTCCTGAAACAGACAATCATCTGCTTCTAGATTTAATTCTAAACTGATCTTTTTCTAAGGGGACCGCTCATGCTCTCTGTTACATGAAGAGGTACTGTCTGGTTCATAGGAAACAATTTTCATCTAAAATGAGAGAGGCAACAAGTCTGTAGTGGTAGTTTGTCTCCGAATATAAGACCTGGATGGTTGGGAGTTCAGTGCTTTGGCTCCTCCATCTGGTTGCAGCAGACTAATTCACCAAAATCTCTGCGTACTGATACAGTCCTCTCTTTCAAGTCAGAGTGAAAGCATGCTGGATAAATCTAGGCATAAAGAAGATTGAACTTGTCTACCTTTTCTTTTGGGAAGAATAGGAAGTTTTGAGCTCTATTACACGCAATCTGTTGGCTTTCATGAGTACTCGCTTTTACTTTCATCCTTGTTAAGTGCTTTTTGTGCCATAACATACTGTTTAGCATGTAACTTCTACCTCTCTTCCTGATGCCTTACAGAGGCCTTCCAGCAAATATACAACTGGATATAGATGGAGATAGAGAAACTGAGCGCATCTACTCTCTTTTCAACTTGTATATGCCAAAATTGGAGAAAATGCAAGGTGAGGATGAAAGATCATTGCATCTCCAATACACTTAGCAAGGCAAAAATACCTGTGAAAAAATGTATGTTCTAGCTTGACCAGCCTTGCGAATCACATCCTAGAACACAGTGGCCATTATTTAACTTGTTTCCCCTTCTGCTGTCTTGAGACAGTTGTGTGAATTATTTTTGGTGCAGTGTGCAGTCTCATAGTCTGTACAAAGTTCTTTGCATAATAAACAGTTGTTTGAAATACAGCCTTAACCACAGCATCTTAAAATAGCGTAAGCACAGAGCATTGCTTGGATGCTCTGAATTGACAAATCAGAGTGTGCCCTAAACCAGAAGTTTACTGATGCTGAAAAGAAGCACCAGCAAAGTTGAGGTTTCAGTGGAACATGGTTTTGTGTTACCAGAAGTCATGTGCACATTCCCTGATTTAGATCCCAAGAACAGGCTGGATACAAATGGTTTCCTCAGGAAGGCTCTGTGGGAATTATCAACAAAAGGTGACCTCTGGATGCCTATGAAATGTTGAAAAGTAAAGTTTGGGCCAGGAAACCCTCAGGAGCTGAGGGGAGCAAAGATGTGACATGAAGGATAAAAGAAAGAAGAGACAGCAGAGGAAGTTAGGACTGGTAGGCATGCCAAGAAAAGTATCCGGTGTACGCAGTGCCAGACTTGAAGTCCCAATTTAGCACAGGGAGTGGCAGGGAAGCCTTCACTGTGGCACTGATCTTTAAATAGGACTTTATTTTATAATATGAGATAAGCCAGTGGTGTCAAACACACGGATTGGAAAGCACTTTAATCCATTCCTGGCCGCCATGCAATTGCAAACTTAAGATTCTCACCACTTCCGAGCTGTCTGAACCAATGCCCAGCTTTCCCCTGTTCCGAATCCTCACTGCCAGAGCCAGCATCGAGTTTCAGTGTTGGTGAAAAGGACGCAGGTCTGGCACAGGCAGCGCAGCAAGGGGAAGGTAATTCGAAAGCTGAGACTGAGACGGCAGTAAAGCTAGAACGCTAGGGAAAAATAGAGACAAAGTAAGATATTCTCTCTCCCCTTCTAATACGCTTGGCCACAATGCAGAAGTAGATCACATGATGAATGTGTTGCACATGTTCGTGCGTAATCAGTGTTCTGATCTCTTAGCCAGAAAGGCTCCCTGGTAGGATGAGAAGGTAGTATGACTTGCGTCTTCTTCAGGACACGTCCTTAAGCACGCAGCCAGGCAGTAGTCATGACATATTCTGCTTATGCTTGCTGTTCGAGTCTTTTAGGGGTAATGCGGTAAAACATCTTCCGTGAGTACTTCAACCTGTAATTGTTTTGAATTCAGTCTGTTGTGCCATACTTGTCGCTTAGCTGCTGCTTAGGGATGGAACCTGTCCTTCTGACAAGTGAATACTTGACTTCGTGCAGGCCAACCCTGCGGCACAGTGGCAGAGTTAGGCCTGTGTCAGAGCTCCCAAAGTGTGCGCATGGAGTGCTGCCAGCGGTAATTGAGATGAAAGTGTTGCCTGTGCAGCAAAGGACAGCTTTGCACCAAGCCAGGAGCGGCTGCCAGGCTTGCTGCCCTTTCCTCCTGAGACGAGGAGGGAACGGGCATGGGCCAGCCCCTGCACTTGCCGACAAAAGGACAGGGAACTGCTCCGTCTGCTGTTGCTGTTGATGTCAGCCACAGTTCTGTGGTGGTAATGCAGAAGCAAACCAAGGAACTGTATGAACCCCAGACTGAATATTTTTAGTCTGCATGTCTTGGTTTTTTTCCCCTGCCTATCTGATACTTATTCCTGTACTTTATTTTTTTTCCCCAGAGGCCTGTGGCAGCAAATCTGTGTATGATGGACCTGAAGAGGAAGAATATTCTACATTCATCATTGATGACCCTAAGGAGACGTATAAAACACTAAAGCTGATTATTGAAGGTGTTGGAACTCTAGAGCAGGAGCATGCTCAATATAAGAGGGATAAATTTAAGAAGACAAAATATGGAAGCCAGTAAGTATAATGGGTTCTCCAAACAGGAGCAGTCCTGGGAAATGGTATTTCCCTTGCTTATGTTCTGGTCTTCACCATATTCATGTTCAAAAAAGATCCTGCAAATACATACAAAGTAAGATTAGGTGACTCTAGGGTTTGTATCACAATATTTTAAAGGACTGTAAGGAATTTTTAAACGCTTATTTTTTTTAGTGCAGTTTCAGTCATAAAAATAAGTGTGGGGCTTTTGGGGCTTTGGGGTTTTTTTTTTTGTTTGTTTTTTTTTTTTAATTTTGAACCTATGCTCCTGGAATGAGCATTAAATACCAGAAGATACATGTATTTACTGGCTTCTTTTAGAGTCATGGTTTTAAAATGGGAAGAGTGGCTGATACAGCCACATGACTGTATTTTGCATACGTGTAAATAAAGGAGCATTCTGTGGGTGGCTGACAAAAAAGAGGATCAATTCAATCAGTCAGTTCTTCCAGTTCAAGTAAGATGCAGTATTATCATTACAATTACAACTTTGCAAATCAAGCTTAGGGAAAAGGTTTTGTCTGTTCGCTTTCCATTCTGACATCTCGATGTCCTGACACAAAACTCTATGTATAGTATTTGTCCTTTTTATTTTTTTCCTTTTTCTTAGAGAACATCCCATTGGCGACAAGAGCTTCCAGACGTACATCAGGCAGCAGTCAGAGATCTCGGCACATTCCATATGAAGTGCAAAGGAAATCACAGGACAATGCTGAAGGGTCGATCAGTGAAGCTAAACAGTAAAACAAAAGGGAAGCCACACATGTAGCAAAATGTATGGATAAGTGTCAAGCTTACAAACTTTGAGACTTGCTAAATGTATTCTCTTTTCAAGAAACTGTTATAATAGTTGCTATGCACTTTATTCATCTGGTTATTGACAGATGATAAAACTCTGCCTTCTAGGCAGTTGTTGTCATGTGTATTTTTAAATTTTCTTTGGTTTCTTGGAATCTAGTGATCAGTTCAATGATCGAGGTGTGTGGACTTCATCTTGACAACTCCCATGCAATTCCTTGTTTCAGAAACCAAGCATGCTGCTGATATGCAGCATTTTCTAGAATGGTTGTTTGTTACTGGTTTTTGTTCCTGATTAATGTATATTATGCCACACCCCTGCGTGCTCTCTTAGGAAAAGCTTAGTAACACTTTACTTTTAATGCCTGCATTTAGAAAAGAAGCAGAGGAAAAAACCCTCTGGTGTAATCTCTTGCATTGTAGCTTGTATTCTGAGCAGGCCAAGGAGCAGGCCTTTTGTTTTTACAGCAGCATAATTTTTGCTAAATGTGCACAGTTTTTAATAGAAATTCAGATCTGAATGGTACTCTTGATATTTTTGAGATACAAAGTCATTTCTCCAGACACATTCAGCAGACTTTGGTTTTGAAGATGCAATCTCAGCAGTATAATAAAACTGACTCTCATAAATATGAGTGAGAAAGAAATGAACTTATGTCGAAGCTACATGTCTCTTTTATGCAGTCCAGTGAATGGTAATCTTTGAAAGTCTGCCAACTGAAAGGCAAGGTAAGCTGATTTTTATGACCTTTTACCACCAGAGCAAGAAGGACAAATAGAATACGAGTCTGGCAGCTGAGACACACTGACTCCCGGGCACAAAAGCCGTCAAGATGGGTTTTCTCTGAAAGGATGTTTAAGCACTGGAGTCCATGCCATCCTAGTACCACTTGTTTTTCTGGAAAATAGATTTCTACTTTTCCAAAAATGTTTTTAAATACTTTTTTTAAAGAGACTTGTTAAAGGATATTTAGTATATTAACACGCATAAAGGTAACTTGTTAATGTTCTGAGTGTAATGAAAATGGAATGAGCTGTGTATCTCACTAATACCAACAAAAGTCATTAAGGAGGGAATAAAGATCTGCTAAATATAAGATACATATTTATGTATGCTCTTTAGTTGTACACCGTAACTTTCCTCTGTATAAGGGTCTGATTTACAAACATCTAGCTTTGATGGCACGGAAGCCTGCATGATGGACTTTAAGCTTCTGTGGAGTAGAAGCTAGTGTTGGTTTTAAGCTGAATTGGAACAGAAAGCATTGAACTATCGGTTTAATGTGAAGATATCTGTATCTTTGCTTAAAGTGTTACGGAGTAATTCTTAACTGTGTCCTCATTGCATCTGACATGATTTTAAGATGGCTGAAGTACTTTGAATGCCTCTGTTTGTTAGTGATGCTCTTAGGAATGAGGTTTTCTTTTTGTTTGAGTATATAGTAGACCACCTCCTAGTAGATGATAAATGATCTTTTATTCATCTTCACCCAGCAGACTGGGGAAAGGGAAGTAATGAAGCATTGCAGAGATGCATTTTGGACTCCGAGCTTTTAGCTGCCATGAACTGCAATTTTTAACATGTATTTGTAACTTAATATTGTTTATAAAATACTAATGACCTGTAATGTGTGTTCTACTTGCCAATTAAAAGAAATGTTTTATTTCTGAAAACTACGTGCACATTTGGAGTCTGTTTAGATTCACCGTGGCCGCCGGGGTGGCTGTTGGCACAGCATCTGCTGCTCAGAGTCGGACCATGGATGGAGATCCCTGTGAGTGTAAACCAACCTCTGTTGGGGCTGCTGAGTCCCATCTTCGTTCCTCCTCCCATCCCCACCCCTTTTCTTGGGTCAGCATTGTACCCGTGGGACTCTGCAGTGAACCAGACTGGGCACCTGAGCCAGCCGTAAACTGCTCTAGGGGAGAAAGCGGTTACTGCTCAGCTAGATCAGCATCTTGAACTGCTTCCTTCTGTTATTACACAGCTGTTGCTGCTGCAAGGGAGGGGTGAGACCGTGTCGAGAGGACGGGACGAAAGAGTTAATGCAGCACCCTGCGTGCATATTGGCTCACGGACCTATGGAACCACCGCCCTTCTGAATAGGACCTGTTCGGTGGCAAAACCTTGGGCATGCTGAGATTTGTGCCAGACAGTCTTCTGGAGCTTACCAGATACTCAAGTGGATTAAGCTCTGAGACGTCGTGTAACAAGCTGCCCTCTCTGGTTCTGTCGGGGAGTGTTTGCAAGAAGGCTGGGCAAGAGCCCCTCCGGGGTAGAAAGCTGTTGACCGGCTCATTCAGCCTGTGTTAGTCTAGCTTGTGTTCAGCGTATCTCCCGCTGCTGTATCAGGTGTGTCTGTCACCAGAACACAGGCGTGCGTTTCTCAGAAACTTCTGGAGAAGAGCTTCTACAGGCGTGCTCTAGCTGAGTGACAGTAGTGGTTTAACAGGTAGACCACAGCCAGGAAAGAAGGCCAAACTGATGGTGCAAGACATATCACCAGTGTCTTGGCAAAGGTGAACTTGACCACAATTACGCAAGTGTGTCTTTTGCTGAGAAATTGTAAACCTTGTTTTTAAAACGATCAAGGTTTTAAGTAAGATGAGGTACTAAACTGACACAGGATTTCTAAGAAATGAGTGGAGTTAAATGCAAAATTACCATAACACCATCCCCAGGTCTGTCTCTTTTCCACACAGTCTCATCCAGTGTATACAATCATTTTGTTTTCTTGCTAACATGTCTTAGCTTACATCAATAGGAAATCTTTGAAAGCTGCTTTTCTTATGGCATAGCTTAATTAACAGGGCTGGTAAGGGGGTTGTGTTAGAAGTGGGCTTCCAATACTTGCTTAGCCTCTGTCTTCTGGCTGTCTGCAGCATATGTTTCTGATGTTATCTTCAGAAAAATATCTTCAGCAAATCCTGCCCACAAGACAGATGACTTGATAGGGACACTTGGGACAGCATCCCTTATATCTGGAATGAAGAAAATAACATTAAAAAAACAAACAAAAAAAAGCACAGCCATAAGTAAACATGTCAGGTCAGTTTTCTTTCCTTCTCTGTCCCAGCCTGAAAGGCAAAAAAATGATTTTTAACAGAAAAAAAATTTAGAAGCCAGGCTGTTCTCCCCTGAGACCCCTGATGCCAAAGAAGATCCTCGTGCCTGTTTTCTCCCTTGCTGAACCAGTGCACTGGGGCACAGCTGACCTGGCGACAGGACCCGAGTGGCCTTGGTCTGTGTCCATTCCAGTTCAAAGGAGGTCGTAAATGTCTTGGTGCGTTTCAGAAGTAAAGAGTTCAGACTGGGAGATTTGGCTGTGAAACTGCACACCCAAAGTCAAGAGTCCTGCTAGAGTTTCCTAAGGCAGTGGACAGGAGTTTAGTTGACAGAGAAAATCTTGTCACTTGTGTGTGTGTGTTTTCTAGGTGGATGGAGCAGAGATGGAGAGCAGCTGCTGCAGTGATAACAAATCAGTACTGGGGCCTTTTCGCGCTGTGGCTGTTGTGTCTGAAGCTGTGCTGGGATGCAGTCGGTTGGGCAGCAGGAGGGACAGATCTTGCACATGGTAGTGATGTCTCAAAGCTCTGTTGACACCAGTAGCACTTGGTTCTTCACCCAGTAAGATTTTAATGAGGTCTGTGTATGGATGAGAGGGTTGAAGAACATGGTTCTTGTCTGGAAATCTTTCCATGTAAAAATCACCAAATGAAAAAAAAAAAAAAAAAAAGCAAAGCATGATGTGCCATAGGCATGGCATGCAGTTAATGCAAAGAGCACCCGGGGCCCACCACACCCTTACAAGGCTCGTGGGAATCAGCATCAGCGACTGCTGTCTGAGAAGCTGTGAGAAATCAGTGAGAACTTAGGTCTACACGAGAAACTCATTTTGGGGCTAGGACGGCTGGCTGTGCGACGCAGCTGAGGCACTTGATGTGATTCCCGTCTCCATCCCTTCTCTGCAATAGTCCACCCAGTTTCAAGGAGGTCATTTCAACTTGTAATCCTGTCAGCGTGCTTATAAAGGGCTGTGTGGGGAGCTGGCCTGGCTAGCAGGCGAGAGCGTGAACCCTGCCAGTCCCCGTTTTGAGCTGGAGGAAGCGGATGCTGCAGGAGGACGACGGCGCAGGGCAGTCCCGGAGGCTGGGACTGATGCTGGGTGGTGCTTGGAGATAAAGAACAGCATCTTCCCACGAGCCACCTTCTGTATTCGTTACGGCCGGAGACAAAGGCTGGCAGGCTGACTGGAGAAGACATTTCTTTCTGGCTCTGAGGTACTGTCACTAGACAGTAAATAAATTATTCCAAAGCTCAAGTGGGTACTGAGGAAGAGACAAGGTTTTAAGACAAAAGTGCCGTATTCCTATGTGTGTAAAATTCTGGATCTGGGCTGTGTAAGAAAAGACTGGAAGGAGCCATCACAGAGCAAATAATTGTTCTGGGTTCCTAAAATAAAATAGGATCCTAGGAGATTCATCCTGAGGATAGAAACCAGCCCTCCTAACTTCTGAACAAATCACACGTGCCTTTCTGTTTCAATTCCTATTTTTTCATCTGCTGCTCCATTTGAGTCATTCTGATTTACCTGAAAAGTTCAAATCGTTTGGTTTATCATGTTTGCGCAGAGCTATTACTTTTAACCACAAAGTTGCGTGGTGTTGGCAGGTTTGCCTGCAAAGTTAATGTGGATGTGTTGATTAAACAAAAGGTTCACCAGCAGCCTGGGATAAATGTAAAGAATGTTTAAATGACAAAAAGGGAAATAAAAAGGCTTTTTACTAGTTTTAAAACATTGCTATGATGAATCTTACCAAAAACATAGCCCAGATGTACACTGTTCTAGTTAATGTTGAGGGTAAATTCCCTCTGCAAGTGTGGGGCCTGTATGGTGTCTGACTAATTTTACTAAATTCACTCGACATCTTTAACCTCTGTCGCAGTTGCACTGTTCTGCCCTAAAGCTGTCGAAAGGAAATATGTTTGTTGTTATTCACTTGAGGCCACAACAAATGTACTGCCTGGATATGGAGTCTTACATGAAAACAAGTAAGTCTTGATAGAGGTGACAGTGGTGCACAGGGTTGCCATCAGGTACCAGAGGTGTAAATAAATAAATTTATTTGATTAAGAAAGGCACTTTGGGTAAGTGTAGCCATGTATTTCTCTGGGGGTGGAAACTAAAACTGTAGTCGTTGTATTTGTGCAGAGAAATCTGCTGAGGGGAATAAAGGAAGTGAGTTTTATGAATTATAGGGGAAGAAAAAGGGAAATACTCACTTGATGAAAACAGAAACTGTGCACAAAAAAGGACACCCTGAAACACCTTGTGTTTTGCTTTCTTCAGCAAGTTTTTCTGTGTTGCAGCTCAGCCATAATTCCTACTCCTCATCCTCTCCAGAAGCCATCCTCTGGCAGCCATGACATCCTACGCCTGTGATGGAAATGACTGGAGAGGCTCACAGCTGAGAAAAGCAACTTTAAAAATAGACAGGCTCATCCGTGATGTCTGGAGATGCAAATACTTCGCCTCCCGCTGAGCCACGGTGTTGTGAGGACAACCCTATGGTATGTTTTCTCTCGTGGTAAAGCCCCCTTCAAGAGATTCCTGCTCCCCCGCCCTGGCTGTGGTTCAGCATCCCATTAATAGCACTGATGCAATTGAATCAGTGAAATAATCAGGACTTGTTGAAAGAGGGGGAGACTTTGGAAAAAAGCTGGACCATCTACCTGACGAGGTTTACAGCAGTCTCGCAAAGACTTGCATCAGCGCACCTGATGAGGTGGGGACAAGCCACCCCAGACGGCTTTGCCCCCGGAGCGAATGCGTCTCCCAGCTGTGCTCCAAACCCGTTTGCTTCCAGCACCATCCCGCCTCATGCTCCCTATTAGAATGACCGATGCGCAGCACCGTCTGTGATACGACCTTCTTCTGAAGGCAGTATTGCCAGCGTATATGTCCCCTTCCCCCCCAAAAACACACTGTTGTTTAGGTGACCCCCGTCCTCATCTTCATCTTTTGCATTGTCTACCTGTACAGCCTGGTGGCTGTCCAAGGGTCCTGCTGTTCTTCCAGCATGACAGTCGGGCAAAACCAGAGAGAAATTCGGCTCCGAGATCTGGCTCTTCCTGCTGGTGTGGTACCATGTTTTCTCAGGGTTTACCGAGGAGCTGGACTGCGATAGCTGCTCTGGCACCCAGCCCTTCGCTGCCTTGAATTCCCTCGGCGAAGACTGCCGCAGGCTCAGAGGCAGGTTTCCCACTGGAGAGCTGGGCTTGAACCTTGTTTGTCTGAAAAATGTCATCCTCTCTCATTCCAGAGAAGTGCCCTGAACATAATTTCTGTCAAAGGTGCCAGGAAGGGGCAACAGTAAGCAAAAAGCCCTCGTACGGAGCAGTCTAGAGAGCCTTCTGAGGGGACTTGGCACCGATTCTCAGCAAAGGGTAGCTGGTGCCCAAGTTATTTTGGTGTCAGAAAGAGAGTGCTGATGCTTTTGCTTTATTTAGAAGTTGCAAGTGCAGAAGGGAGAGGATGAAGGAACTGGCAGGCCTGGGCAGGCAGTAAGTATCAGCCAGTTGCCATTTAAGAGGAGGAAGGCACGGAAATCTTCGTGGAGGCTGGAGGAAGGCAGGACCCATCTTTCTGGGCTGGAAGGGGCCAAGTGCCCTGGTGTTTGAGAGTCTGCTCGGCTCTTAGGGTGGGACCCGACACAGTCAATGTAAAGCAAGAGCCGACAGGCGTAAGCAGATGAATCAAAGCTGGTTTTGCCCACCAGGATCCCAAAGCTGAGTGATGCTCCCTTAATCAAGCTGTCCGATAATTGGTTTTCTCTCCCTGGTGGACCACCTGCAGTGGCTGCCCGCCTGCCTGGGGCCAGCCAGGAGGAGAGGGGGGCACTTCTTCCCCGGCTCCCTGCGGGACGGGGCTGCTGGGAATCCCTCCAGGCTCTGCAGGCGAGGTTGCTCTGCCTGGCGCAGCTTCTCCTGCCAGTCCTCCCTCCCTCCCAGTGTACTGGGTTGGCCCTGCCCTTCCAAAACTGTCCCCATCTCTCGTCCCTGCCTGGGGAGAAGAGATGGGGACAGCCCCTGCTTCCCAGCGCCTTCATCTTGTCCCAAGTGCCAAGCCCAGCCTGCTGCCCCTTCCCGTGTCTCAGACCTCTTGTTCACCGCTGCCCCAGTCCTGGTTGCCATCGCTAATTGGAGAATCAGCGAAAATTCCAGTGTGGAAGGGACCTCTGGGGTCCGCCTCATCCCACCTCTCTCTCAGATCAGACAGATCTTTCAGCTGCTCCTGATCGTACCTCGGTCCGTGAGGCAGCACCGCTGCCTTCACTCGGTCAAGGAGACCCCTTGGGCGGTGATACAACACTGCAGCGAAGGAGGAAGGAAGCTGGCGAGCTCTCCGTGGAGTATTTTTATGTTTTTCTTCACTTTACAAATATAATAACCTCAGCGCTGCTTGGGGCTGATGGGGTGCAAAGAGAAGTATTTCTGTGCCATAGGCAACCATGCCAGCATCTCTGTCTGTAAATCTCCATCAGCAGGGGCTGAGTGTTCAAAAACGGAGATTGGGGGCTTTGTAACTGCATTAATCAGAAGTGGGCTTTCTTTTGCAGGGAATGGGGAATGGTGTTCTGCTGAATATGCTCATATACAACTCTGACAGCACCGTTAGAGTGTTACTTCACCAGACAATTTCTGATGTCTTGTTGACATCCATGGGAAACAAGATCTGTATTCCAAATTAATTCAATAACAGCCATAGGACAAAGAAGATAGGATATGTCTCTCCAAATGTGGATGTCCACCGCATAGATGCTGACATTTCACTTAGTCACTCAACCTCTAACAGTCAGGGGAAAGAGAGAGGCTCCTCTGGAGTGTGACTCACAATTTTAGATGCCTACCTTAGGATGAAATTAATCAAACCCTAAAAATTTCCAGTGCCCTTTTGACCGCCAGGAACCTGGCATGATCGCTTACAGTGAAGACACCTAAAGCTGGTGAGATGAATCCCACCCAGGCTGATAGGAGAGAAGCCCGGCCGCTGTGATGTGTGTTGTCCCTCTTCTTTATTCACCCTTAGTGTGCAGCAGTGATTTTCTTGCAAGCCCTGGTTCTCCTCCCGGGTGATTCCCTCCTGCCTTGGGTGCCACAGGGATGGCTCAGGCCACTAGATGGGGGTGCTCTCATGCAGGATCTGTCCCACAACCCCACCGCTTCCAACCATCCCAACCGGGAGAAGCTCGGGAGCACTTTCCCGTGAGCACCAGCACTGGCTCCCTGTGTTGCTGACTCAGCTGGTGCCACACGATTGACCCAGGTGGGGTGCGAGCATATGGTGGGTTCCCCTTGAGCGTGCCAGAACATGCTCCACGGGCTTCAACTGGCTTTTTTTTTTTTTTTCCTTCTGCCTGCTGCAGTGGGACAGGAGCACGCCTGGTGCAAAGCTGGGGCTGCTCCGACAGCACCTGATGCACCATGAGGGCTGGCAGGACAAAGTGCCTCCTCCCAAACAAGCTCAGACTGGCAAACTGTGTCTGAGCAGGTTAGGTTCCAGCCTTGTGTGGTGTGTCTGCAGTGGTTTTAACTGGGTACTTGGTACGGGGATAAAAAAGGGTATTGCTGCTTGGCAGAGGGCAGCCAGAGATGAGAAAGGTAAATCCCTCGCTGCCTCAGCACTGTCAAACGGATCAAAACGAGGAGGATGGCAGTCCTCATGTGGTATCCCTTAGATCCAGGGCTCCCAAGCAGCAATGGATTTCCTGGTTATTGCTTTCAGTTTACTTTGTACTTATTGGCACATTGCATGGGTGTGATATGGGTCTTGTTTTAAGGATCCCAGCTCCCCCGACTTGCCTGTTCTGTCCTCTCTTCACACGAGGGAAGGGAAACCCACTTGTCTGGGTGAGCTGCACGTCCTGATTGCTAAACTCACACTGGGAAACCGCTGTCTGTTTAACTCTGCAGTGCCAGAAGCCATTCCTGTGGTGTGGAATCACAGCTTGGGAACTGTAGAGCTGGCCCCGTGGTCATTTCTGGGATTCTGGCTGGAAAGAAAACCCGAGGCCACAGGGCCTTACAGCGTTAGTACAGCAACCATCACATCCACATTAGGGCTGGCCCAAAGGACTTATGTTCTGAAAATAGTTCTGAAAAAAAGATTTCTAAAAAAACACGAAGAATACCGGCATTCTTAAATTTGGGAGCAGGAATAGCCTCCTATTGTTTTTGCAAGCACTACAAAAACAAGAATAATACCATATTTGATCAGTCTTGTGAAATAGAGTCAGGTGAAGACTTCTTCAGAGCCCCTCAGCTGTCTGACCAAGAACAACTCTCAAGCACTTCCTTAAGACAGAGTAAGCATCCTTTGTGCATTACTGTTCCCTTTGCAGAGGTCAACAGGAGAGAGAAGGAGCGGTGCTAAAGAGGCAACCATGTCTCAGGAGCTGCTCAGACCTGCTCTGGGGAGGGACCTGGACCTCAACTGGATGGGGAAGAAACTTTCTCCGCCAGCCTTCTTTCTCGTCCCTTCCCTGGCACCACGCGTTCAGACCCTTCCCTGGCGTGCCTTAACCCAAACCTGACCCCCCGCAGCCTCTGCTGCTGTCACTGTCCTCCCGGGGGTGGCTTTTGGGGTGGCTGCTGGCAGCTCTCCTGGGAGGAACGGATCCTGCTCCCCACAGGCTACCAGCCACCACTGGCAGGTCTGTGGGAGCCCAGGGAGTTTGCCAAAGAGAGATGCGCCCGGCTGGCGAGGCCGTAACGTGGCCGTGGAGCACATCTCCAGGGCACAAGCTGGAAGAGGCAGCATAAAGCACGCCGGCTGTGTGGCTTTCCCCCCGCCTTGCTCTGTGCAGATCAACTGATTTCTTTTTGTTTGCACTGTGTGTTTTTCCCTGGAAGGCACGTGATGCTTGATGTGCAGATATCCCTTCTTAAAAAATGTTTGCCTGAGTTTCGAGCCAGGGACCTGGGAGTAGAGCATTTCTCAGCCAGCCCCTCCTCTGCAGCACTCCTAAATCGCGGTGTTTTGTGCCTTTCGCCTGGGCAGACGCGGGGACGGGGCTGGCCGGAGGTGGGCTGGAGCTGCGTGTTTGTGGCACAGGCTGCTTTCAGCTGCGTTGCCAGAGACTGGATGTTTTATGCACTGGCTAGCTGAGATGTCCTTCTCTAGATGCTGGAGCATCTCATCCTTGGCTGTGAGGGCTGACAAGGACCAGCTGAGAAGCAGATGGTAATTAAAACAGAAAAGCAGAGCTTCAGCCTGCTTTGTTCATATGTCCAGGTCGCCCTACGCAGAGGTCTAACACCCATTATACGATGCTGTAGTTGGTGCAGGGGGAGGCTGTGGTCTGTAATGCTTATTTCTAAAGCGCAATGCTGAAGCCACGCTCCTTTTCCCTCAATGTGTAGCTTTGTGTTAGGTGACTATCTGCTCTCACCCCTATCTGCTCCCTAGGTTCCTGCTGCTGGTCTGTCTCACACCCATTTTCTGTGGCCTAAATTTTACCTTGCTTTTTCATCAGGGTCATTGCTTTTATAATACAAAGCAACAGGCAATGCAGAAATTAAGTTCATCGTGCACCAGTGAAGTGGGTGTGTGGTCAGGCTGCTCTTCTCAGAATGCCTCTGTTGCAGATGCAAAAGCCTATGAGAGGGGAAGAAACCTGTGTTAAATGCAATATCCTTTCTTCTGCCATCTGTTTTGTTTCTCTTATAATAGACACAGGTGAGATGACAGTGGAAGATTTCCACTCCACAGACAGTAGAGCGGCCATTTCCCACTAATGAGAGCTGTGTGTTGCCGTGCATGTTTTCAGAGGCTGGGGAAGGCACCGCTGGGCTAAAACTTGGCAGAAAATTTTTCCAGGAATGAGAAGCTCTCTGAGATTGGCAACTGGAAACGACGAAAAGGACGGGAGCAAATTCACCTGTGAGAAACCTGCTGGAAGTTAAATCTTCGCCTTTGCCGCTCTCCGGAGCGTGCTGCCTTCGTGGGTGAGTGAGAGCGGAGTCGCGTGCTGTAGGAGTGGATCGATTTTTGCTTTAAATGCTCAGCTTAAATTTTTGCTTTAAATGCACTAGTTAAGCCCCTCTTCCTCAGGCAGTGAGAGCCCCGCACACAAACGCTCACTGTCCAGACAGACTTCGGACCGTGCTGCGATAGCTAGGCTGTCCGGTAGTCTAGGACTCACTAATACAGGACTTTTTCCACCTCGCTCAGGAGCAGGGATCTGGAAGGTGGCTCTGAGAGACGTTTTGCGTACAGCGAGTGTATGAAACACCTACATCAGCCCAAGAGTCACACAGGCTTTCTTTTGTTAAATGGGTTTTAAAAGCTTTAGCCTCAGGGTTTTGAACTATCAGCAAACAAAATGAGACTCGGATTCAGTTGTGAGGGCTTGGTGGATTATGCTTTGCCGCTCCAGCATCCCGTCTCCTCCTCTTCCCCAAGCGACTCTCCTGCCTGAAGGCTTTGGGAGGCTCGAGGGGAGCGTAGGTACACCCTGTCCCCCCGGACACAAAAGATCCCACCTCACGCCGTCCCTGACGGCTGCTGGTGGTGACTCCCCGGCTGAGCCCCGAGCAAACCCCAACCACTCCTGAGCACGATGCGTTTCTGCTGTGGAAGTGGAGAGGCAAAGGCGGTCTGACCCCAAGGAGCTGCTTCTGGAGCAAGTCCATGGGACGTGACTTCAGTGCCCCGATGACCTGTGGAGTCAGACGAGGCGAGTCGCTGCAGTTGCTCGTCATTCGGTTCCCGTGAGCCAGCGAGGGAGCTGAGCATCCTGCTCAGCTTTCCTTGATCAGAGGAAGGCCTGCGTGGTCTTAGACCCTTTCAAATCCTACCGAAACTAAGAGTTGGCATCTTGATCTGAAAAATAACACCCCAAACCCCTGCTCAGCATGGGACAGCGGTTCCCAAACTTCTCTGTTGCTTACTCCGTTTCTTGTTGAGAGCCACTGGTGCTACAAACTCTCTGGGCGATGTGAGCTTGTGTCTCTCAACCTCTGATTCGGAAGGTGAAAAAATAGCCATAGACTCCGTCGCTGCCACTGTTAGCCTAAATTCAGTAGAGACACATGCAGGAGAATTGCATGATGGGGAACATTTATGTACCCTTATCACACACGTGTATTTAGTAATGCTTGCTCACTGCCACCGCTGTCTGCAGTGGGTATGTATCAACAGCACCGACTGGAGCTGTTGCAGTATTTTAACTAGAGGACTGATTTTCACTGAGAGATTCAGAGGATTGGAAGGAACTGGAGTGTGAGTTTTTTGTCTGTCAGCTGGCCCTCCGCTGAGGGGGGTCTGAAGACACGGTGTCTGTCGAGTGTAAGAATTATTAAAGAAATGAGAAAGCTGTCTTCCTCCAAAACCTCCCCGCAAACCTTCACGCGGACGGGCTGCCAGAGTGCTGAAGAGCCCGAGCAGCGCTGACCCCTGAGGGCTCCCGCTTAGTCCTCAGTGTTGTAGGGCTGTCTGCAGCACAGCTGCTCCAGCTCAGGCTGAGCATCCAAAAAATATTCCAAGGTCACCATAGCTTTCCTTCCCATAGGGCTTACCTCCACGTCAGCAGCCCTATGGTGTTTGTTGGAACTATAGGTCATTTTCCATCATACAAAGTATGAAGCTTGCTGCTGAACAATTGGTAAGCTGGGTAAAATCCCCCTTTTCCCCCATGGTGCTCTAGTAACATTTTCCCCTCTCTGCCCTGCCTCTGTCAATGGGACTGACAAGTTTTCTTCCAAGTTACCAGCCTGCCAGTATACCTGCCACCGGCGTCCCATGCTCACGGAACGTCCTGCGGTATTCCTCAAAAGCACAACACCATCTCTTGCTGCAACCAAATCAGTCACTGCAAAAACCCAATTGTGTGTCAGATACGTCATCGGCAAATATTGGGTAATGCTTACAGTGCCCCTGGCAGTACCGCACAGGGAAGTAAATCTCATCAGATCTCAGCACAGCCTGTGTTCCCTAGAAGCTCTGGAGAGCATCGTTTCCTTCTCCTGATGTAAACGTTTTCCAGGGCTGAAGAATTTAATCTGATGTTCATGCAGCCTCCTTGAAGTGCTAAGGGTAGTGTTGCTTTAATTGCCTTTGAATAGGTCTCATCAACCTTGCAGCTGCAGATGGAAATAGCTTTTCATCGGACAGTCTTTCTTTTTCTATTCTTTTCCCTGAGATCATTTTTACTGGAGGAAATATGTCATTTACAGCAATGGGCTTGCAGGGGGCCAGCAAGGCGTCTCTGCAAGCTGGATTTCTTCACCCTGTTCTGACCAACTGATTTGCTTGGCAACAGCATACAAAAACAACGCAGAGAGCTGCCTTGGAGGAAAGTGGATGTCCTGTAGGCCATGATCTGATGTTTTCCAGACAATGTCTCTGTCTGGCAGCAAACTGCACTCTTCTCCAATTCTTCAGCATCTTCAAGAGGTGGATAATATAACCAGATAGGATTGTCCAAGAACAGATTTGCCAGTTCTCCCCTGTTTCTATCTATTTCTTTATGGACTTCACCAAAACCCACGTTAACCCTTTTGGCTACAGCCTGAAACTAGGAGCTCAAATTCAGTTCCCCACTCAATCCTGTAGATACTCTTTTTTGGAGACCCTGCTTTCCACTTTGTCACCTTCTGAGCCCGTCCAGCTTTCTCTGTTCATCCTCTGTCCCTTGGGGAGCTGCGTGGTGGGGCTGGCTGTAGATAGCACTGGTCTGCTCGGAGCCTGGTAGAGTCTCCCCAGGGACCCAGAGACACCCTGGAAGGGCACGATATGAGCACGATCGACAAAATGCTGATTTTCACGTAAGTAATTGGAAAGGTCATAGAGGGGGAAAAATGGCCGAGAGAGGTAGGCATGGCCTGACTCATCACCAAAACTAAATTAGCACAGTGGTTAACCTAACCTCTTGAGCTGGTCAATGTAAAATGACAGGCAGCTTGTGCTTCCAGAAGCACTGCTTGTAAAATTGAGGCAGATCAGCTTTGGGTTTTGCTGCGAATAGCTCAACGGTGCTACCTCATGGCCAGACAGAAAACTACTTTGCCCTCCTATTTCTTTTTTTAATTTTTTATTTCTCCTGCAAGTGACAGGGTTTCTCTTACCAACTGGTGTGAGAGACTCTTGCTACAGGAGCCTCTTACTGCTGGACAAATATTTGAACCATATCCAATGTATCCAGCTGCATACACTGGGATTTTTTTTTTACAGGGGGTGGCAACTTAAAAGGTTCGCAAAGTGCTTTTGTCGAATATAAAGGTTCTGTTTGTCCTTCTCCTGTTACCTGGCACAGTGTCGTACCCATCTCGGACAAGGAGCTCTTTGGCACAGGGACCGATTCTGAACTCTGTTGCCCAGGTCCCTGCAGGAGAGTGGTGCAGCCACCCCAGCTGGCTGGCGCTGCAGCTGGCCCCTACAAACACCATGCCTTACCGTGGAGAAGACGAAGTTAAAGAACAAGCCATAAAGAAACTGCTCAAGGCCTCTCAGTAAGTTGCCAGTGGAGGCCTGATTATTTTGTTCTTTACCCCACTGGATGCCACCTGTCTTCTCTTCCCTTCAATACTAGCTGGAAAAAGATCAAGCATCAAAATACACTAGAAGAGATTCATGATTTGGAAAATTGATCTGGCCTGGAAACTTCTCATTCCCATTAACTAGCTTGTTTCCAGCCCCGCTGCAGAATATTTCTATACTGCTACATAAAAGAGGACCGGGGACCCATCCTGAGGCCACAGCCTCTTACCTGCCCCGTGTCAGGCAGATTTAAGCCACGCTAATTGCTTTCACACTGTATCACACCCACCCTGGGTCTCCTCTGAACCACAGCGGTACCTCTTTGACCCGAAGTCATATTTTGTTTTGCTCTCTCCTTTCGGCGCAGAGGGTCAGAAATAACGTGAGGTCCCGCGGTGCAGCCCCCCAGCCGGGTGCTCTATAGCCGGACACCGAAGGTGGGAGTGTGTCCCCCCGTTCGTTAGCTTTTGTGAGCTAACTGCAGTTCCTGCAAAGAGATACAAAGCCTGCGGCAGCCCCAGAGTCAAAGATTGACGTGGTTCCCCCCCGAGTGGGGCTGGCTGCATCTCCTCCGGGACCAACAGTCCTCTCTCCGTC